>NW_027468774.1:45030117-46309473 GCF_046254945.1 Alosa pseudoharengus
ACTGAATGAACACCACTACCACTTTATTGAATGCCTATGTTTGTTTGATGACGCCAAATTAGCAAGTATTTCCTGATTGGAGAAAAGTTTGCTTTCTTTTTTTCTATCAGCCCGCGATTCCATGAAGCATTATGCCCATCAGAGAAGTGACAAAAGCACCGCACATAGCGTAGAGGAGGGATGCAAAAACCTCATTCTTGCCTGCTTTAGCTGCGCGGTTCCTCGTACTCGGACTGTTTACCTACCTAGCTTGTCAGGTGGGGTATACTACGAATCTCGATTAGTGGGTTAGCGAGTTATGTTCCGCTCAAAGCCAGGGTATGCTGTGGCACGAAAGTAGATCTGTTTTAGCGTCGCCGTATCACCATGGTGTCTTATGCTGTCAACCAAACCTGGTCGGGAGCAGGTTATGTGCTAAGTTATAGCTCAAATTGTGTAAAACTACCGCCCACTGACCAATCAATTATCTTGAAAAACGAAGTGTAGGATTCTGTCATATATATTACAGGCCGCCTCTACACACATTTTGGATATCGTATGCGCTTTAATAGTGTTATATGCCACTATGGACGTGCATACAATACAACATCTGATGACAATCGATTTATTTGATGTTATAGGCTAGACACTAAAAATGACCGCAGTGTAGATTGCGCTATCGCTCATAAATGCGGAAGTAATTGTTTTTTAATATAGGCGGTCTTGTGCGTCTTCACGTTTCATGATTGGCCAATATCATCCCAACACCGAGAACGCGCACAGATCTGAGTTGAAAGCCTAGTTTGACAAATATATCACATAACTGCTATCGTAGTACCACTTAACTTATACCCCTGAGTCAAGGCTTTGTGAAGCCTCATACTTCTAGATAGCCTATATGTCTAACGTGCTTCGTAGTATATCACAAGGGTGTAGCGTTATCAGATATGCACTCAGGCTGCTTGCTGCTACATATTCTGCAGATTACGATCATTAGGCTAATTGTTATTTCTCCGTTTTCTGATGGAAATCCAAAAACGTTCCACACATCGCTGAAATGGTCTGATCTCCGTGGGTGCATCGCTTCTGCCAAATTTAGATTGTGCATTAGACGTGACAAAAGCATTTCGTTTTCACATATTCGCTAAAGTTAGCCAACACATACAAAAAACTCCCCAAAACACCACATTCGAATAGTAATTTCCAAATTCGATTAGTATTGATTTTTTAAATATTTGATTTATATTCGACTTTAGAAATTCGTTTCAACAGCCCTAATGAACATGCTTAACTATACACACTGACTAGAGTAAAGTGTGTGTGTGTGTGTGTGTGTGTGTGTGTGTGTTTCTTTTGCATGTGTACCCATTATCCCTCACATCCTCTGTGTGTGTGTGTGTGTGTGTGTGTGTATGTGTGTTAGTGTGTTTGTGTGTGTGTGTATGTGTACACCTGTGTGTGTGTGTGTGTGTGTACAGTATGTGTGTACACTTGTGTGTGTGTATGTGTGTACACCTGTGTGTGTGTGCATACACACGTTTTTTCGGCTTGCCATCAGTGCTCATCACCACCACCACCCCGTCTCCACTCCCCCCACCCCACACCCACCCCCCACCCTCTGCAAGGCTGTGTGTACGAGCCCCCCCACACACAATCACTCAGGCATGCCGCACCCGTATTCAAACACAGACTCCCGCCTCCATGCTTAAACCCCTCCCTCCCCCACTCTGCTGCTGTGGCTGCTTGTCTGACCTGTGACCTCGCTTGCAGGTGGGCTCGGGACGAGCAAGGCGCCGCCTTGTGGCGAGTTTGAGAATAACAATCAGGGCCCGTCCGACTCGCTCTGCCTCACAGGGCTGGACAATGAGCAGCCCCCTGATGCCCGATTCGCCGGTGAGTCCCAAGGGTCCTTTCTGATTGGACGGGAGGCTGGAGGGCCCCAGAGTGGATTGGGTGGGGGGGTGGGAGTGGGAACTTGATGCAAGGGGGCGCTCTTGAGCTGTTTGAAGCAGTGTGCCATCACACACACACACACACACACACACCCGAGGCAGGACAAAGTGCTGCTCTCATCCACCCTACATGGGCCCTCCTCTCCAAGGGCTGTCATGCTGTCTCTCTGTCTGTCTGTCTCTCCACCCCTTCTGCTGCTCTGCGTATGCTTGCGTGCGTGTGTGTGTGTGCGTGTGTGTGTGTGTGTGTGTATGTGCCAGCTCTAAGCTGCTTTGCTGCGTGACATGCCTCCCTCCTCTTCGCCTCCCCTTGCCCATCACCCATCTATGATCTTTATCCATAGTACTGATCAGAGCCGGCCGGCTGGACTGAGCGCTTCCCTCAGCTGTGCTGTAGCTATGCTCACCTACTGTGCTGTGCTTCTGACCGGCCCTTGCACTGGTCCTCTAGTGTCTGCTGGACTGGAGAGGGGCTGGGAGTCTCTGGAGAGAGAGAGAGAGAAAGAGAGAGAGGCACTGGGCATGGGCTGGCTCCCCAGGTAGCAGATCTCTCTCCTGGCCTCACCCGGGCCCATCTCCCGCTGAAACACCTGCTGCCTGTGTCTCTGCCTGGGGCCTGAATGTAAGCTGTAGGCCACTTACATGGGTCAGTATTTTTTGTTTAGGATATGGAGAGTGTAAGTTAAGCAAGGGACAGCATTTCTTTTCATTTAAAATGGTGTCTTCGAATCTGGATCTTGGTGAATCCATTTCATAGAAACACGATGCAACAATTTGCCACGTTTTAAAGGATGTATTTTTTATGAGGAACTACATTTGCTATCATCTTCAAGTTAATTTGGATGGTATGTGATCAAGTGAAAAATTGTATTAGTATTGTTGCCAGCAATATTGATAAAAGATACTAGTTAGCACATCAACAAGCTTTTATGAGTGCCATTTAGGTAGGTAGATGGCTAGTTTTAGACCCAAATTCCTGCTTTAACATTTTGGCATTGGCCTCTAAAACAGATCTAGCTCCTCCTCAACAGTCAGAGCAGCGCCATATCAGCAATGTATGCAATGATAAAGGGTAGCGAAAGGACATCCAGTGACTATACTATCTGACTATACTACATAGCTGAAAATGCCTCTGTTAAATGAGTAATCATTAATTGTCGATTATAATCCATTTCTGAGAACTTTTTTGGGAGTTCCTGCAAAGTAACTAGCCTCCTTAGGATGTAAAACTGTCCTGAAATGAGGCTCAGTGAGAATAGAATGTTTAAGCAATATAGCACGAGTGAGAGTGGGGTTGGTCATGGATATTCCCACGGGTGTTGTTCGGCCGCAGGCAACAACAGCCGTGGGAATATCCATGACCAACCCCACGATCACGAGTGCTATATTGCTTTTATACAACAATTCTACCACAAACTAAATAATCTGAAAACACCCCAATATTGTTTAAAAATGTTAATTTCGACATCGTTCTTACGCATCAAAAAATAGTTCCCTTTTCAATAGACAGAGTCTTGGTTGCTAGGTAACCAACTTTATGAATTTATGGTGAATAAATGTTACACTACTGTGCACAGCCTGACGTGACGATGCTAGCACGTTAGCAGCGGTTAGCTAACTATGCTAACGTTAGTTATCTACACGTCTCCTCCAAGTGACAATCATATTATACACAATGCTGGCAATGCTGAGAACAATTAGCATCCTCGTTTATCTTACTTACATTAAATTGACTGTGTGGCTTAATCCACAGATGTGGTGAAGCGCTGTTTCGTTATGGTTTGCTAAGGAGTAACCCATTGCTTGAAATAGTGGAGAGCTGGGATGAGAACATTGTGTCAAATCTTCGCATTGTATAGCGGAGTGATTTATTATTAGCTGTGCAAAGTCTGAGTTGAAATGTCCAGGGATATTCCAACTCATGGAACGTCTCTCGGCCAATCAGAAACAAATAAATAGTTCCATAGAACCCAATTGTTGTATAATCTTTCATTTATCTCAATAATGTATTCAGTAATACACATATGTAAAGGATGTGTAAGATTGTAGCTTAACTAGAAGAAACTAGAACAAAGTAAAACTCGAACTTGGAGTTGGAACTAGAACTGGGAGAAGGAACTAGAAGTCGGAGTAGACTCACCCATCTTCTCCAGTCCAGCAAAGCAGCCTCCTAACCTCTCTTGAAAGATTTCTCTCTTCTGTGGATGTCTTAGTAGTTCTTTCTCTGTTTCTCTGTATCGTAAATGTGCTCTCTCTCTCTCTCTCTCTCTCTCTCCTCTTCTTTCTGTATATGTATATATCCTCAACTATATATACGTGCTCATCACTCCATCTCTGAACCTCTTCTCCATCACTCCATCCCTTTCTCCCTCTCTCTTTCTCTCTCCCTCTCTCCCCCGGATGCCTGTGGAATGGGCAGATGACTCGTGTCCTGTGCACATTGAGGAATAGGTATGGCGTTAGCAGGATAAGATTGCACTGTAACAGGAATGCACAAACTTCAAGACATGGGATACTCCACCACTGTGACTGTTATGAGAGAAAATCACTCATTTTATCAACCATCTCTGCCATTGAAGAAGTACTGTGGTAGCGTATGGATGATTTTATTCACTTAGTGCTTGATGGAAATGTCACAGACTCACACTAACCATCCTCACCAGCAGTCACTGTGAGTGGGAGAGAATGGAAACTGCATGCCACAAGCCCTAGAGATAGTGAAGCTCACCATGTCTGGGATGCCTGCCTGGGAGCCACATTTCAGTGCCTTAGTGCTGTAATATATATTCTGGTTCAGTTGTGTGAACTATGTGTAAATGCAAAGTTAGTATTTTTGAAATGTCTTCTCTAGCTAGTCCTAGGCCTCCTTTTGTATCTCTGCTCTAATGCTTCCTCTTCTCTCTTTCTCATTATTATCTCCCTTCCTTGTCTTCTTCCTGCTCCCTTTGTCTCTCTCTCCCTCTTTCTTTCTGTCTCTCTTTTTCTCCACTTCCTCTGTCTGCCCCCCCCCACCCTCTTCCCTTTCTTTCTCTGCCTTAGGTTTGTTTTATCTTGGAGCATTCCGCCATGGCCTTGACACATTCTCTCACCATGGCAACGAGTCGTTCCCTCTCCATGGCAACCAGATGTTTCCTCACCATGCCTCCACTAGCAACATCAACCTGGAGGAGAGGGGCGCAGCCATGCCTAACACCGCCCCCAAAAGCACCCCCTGCACCCCTCGTGCCTCCCGCACCAACCGAAACCCCCGCCACGGCCCCTACGCCATCTGAGCTGTCCCCCCACCCCCCTCTTGAACACTAAACACACCTCCGTCACCTGCTTTCCCAGTTCTCATCTGAATCATGTCGCTCTGTACTACAACATGAGCCCTACACTATGTGATAAACAGTGGAGAGTATGTCAGAGGCAAATAATGCCCCCTGCCCCCATGCTGGGGCAAACTGTCTAACCCCCAACCCCAGGCAATAGTACGCCTCAGTGACTATATGTCTTGGAACCACCCACCCATCCCTCTCCAAACTCTCCCTGTTCCTGAATGGACAGCAGCACCACACAAATCCTCCTCATAGTGACAAGTGTGACGTGATCCCCCTCCTACACACACACACACCAGACATCTCCTAACCTCTTCAGGGCATCATATCATATGATGCCCCACCACAATAATAAAATAACAACAACTGAAAGCTCTCTAAAGAACGCATCTGCAAAGCCACAGAGATTCAGTACAGACAGCTCAGTGGACCTGACACTCTGCAGCTGCTAAGGATGAACTGGTGACCGCTGGTGAGGTGCCGAGGTTCATGCTCATGCCCACAACCATCAGCCTCTCAGTTATTAAAGGCGCCCAACGTCTTGACTGGCACACTATCCCAGACTGTGCTGCGTAAGTTTTCATGGAGCATAGAATGCGGAGCTCATCCACTCATATGTTGAATAACCCCAGACAGCTGCGGGGTCAAACCCATGGTAACGGCTCGGTCGGTCAGTCTCATTGTCTCCCGCTGAATGTTACTGTCGGGTTAGTACGGGTGGGCTTCTGCCACTGCCCACTAGAAAGTTAAAGTGAAAGTGATGAAGTGAAAACTGATATTTATCGCATTTTTATCCAAAGTGATAAGAACTTGGTTCAAGAATCAAATCCGGGTCGACTGATTGTCAGTCGGAGATGTTACAGCTGCTCCACCACACCTTTGAAGAAACAGGATGTTGAAACATGATTACAGGATGTAGAAACAGGCAGCAGAACATCTGCAGACGGATAGGATGGGTGGTGATGAAGATGAGGTAGGGAACTCTGAATGTCGTCAAGGTTGTGGACAATTCATGATCCTGGTCTTGCAAACTAACTAACAAACACTATTTTATGTTCAACTCTGGTTTAAAGAAGCTTCAGAAAAAAAAGACAAAAAAACTAACCTCATACAGCAATAAATTCCCGTTCTCCTCTTCTCTCCTGTTCTCTGAGAGACAACAGCTTGCATGCCCTCGGAAAAGTTCTAAAGCTGCCAGGTTCTCCTGGCCGGTTCTAAAGCTAAAAGCTGCCTTGCTCGGCCACACACAGACACGGTTGGTCATGAGGTTGCTGGACTGAGGCTGAGGATGCTTCCTAAAACATAGGGGGTCACACACTCACTCTTTTGTTGCTGGTGTTGTTGTGTTACATGTACCTGAGCACAGTTGACATCAGTCAGGCGACAGCCCTGTTTGCACAGACAGAGGAAAGACATACTGCTCCCCGGTTCACTTGGACAATACAAGCGATATTTATCAAACTCCCTACACTGAAGTCAACCTGACGACCTCCACCTCCCTCCCTGTTAGAGTCTCTGTGCTTTGGCAGTTGACCAACAGGCACCAACATAGTGGATTCTACACCCATCAGCCTGCTGCCACACTGTTCTCTCCTTCTCCTGGTTACTCAGGGGACCTGGTACAGCTACTGATGGAGTCCGGCTCCTCCAATAGGGTTATGCGGTGCTGCAGAAGCCTTCTGACCTGTTAGGGGAACCTGGAGAAGGTGCATCTCTGACCCAGGTGTGGGGTCAGGCAGGTAAATCCATGCAAGGTCAGAGATAACATTCATTGCAGCCACATGATACGAGTTTGATTCTACGTTTTGGTGAACAGTATGCCCACATGTACATGGTTGCATCCAGACTGCACATCTGTCATTGCCACTCAGAGTGACTCTAAGACTGTTGACTGTCCTGATTGTAAACTCCATCATTTTACACCCACAGCTGAAAAGGAACCTGAATGGAATGTTTACCTTCTATTAACCATTTACTAACCTTTAATTAATACTTTCCCATCCCCTCCTTCTATTCCTCCACCGGACCAACTTCAAGTAGATGTTCCTCCCACCCCAAACTTGGTTCTGCTCAAGGTTTCTTCCTGTTAAATGACTCCCCGCCCCCTCAGCCCTAGTGTTCAGCTCTTGTGCTCCACAAAGCGCTTTGAGACTATGTTGCTGTTAATGGCACTATATGAATGAATGAAATAAAATTGAATTGAATAAAATAGATGCTACCCAGGTCCGTTCCGGAATTGGAGTTGATGCCATAAACCAAGTCAGAACCCAGCTCGTTCAAGGAGGGACTACATGTACCACAATCCTTTGGGGGAGGCCTTTTCGGGCTAGCTAGCTGAGGTGCTAGTGCTTAATGGTCGAGGTGTGGAAAACTGTGTGTGCCGTGCTGCTGACGAGCTAATGTGTCCCCTGTGCATCGAGCAGACACTACTAGATAGTTACATGCCTGTCAGGTCTTATCGGACAACATCACAGAGGCAGGCCAACACAGCTGAAGGCCACACGCCTTAGAAGTGTGTGTGTGGAAGGGGCATATAAGATCCTCAGCTCCTCTCAGTAGAATAAGCCTTCACGTAGAACTGCTCTTCACGCTCACACTGGTTATTTCTGACATGGTTCTGGAGACAAAAAGGTCCAGTATGGAACCTTGAGTTGTTTTTTCAGACAGTGAAAAACTTTATCTGTGACTACCAGGTGAGGCAGGTTCTTACCCCGAATATTTGGAACCAATAGAGAATGTCAGCTCTTCCTTCACTGTTGTGGTTCCCATTCCAGACCATTAGAGGGAGATATAGAGCACTGATGCTCTTCTCTATGGTCCAGAGGTAAGGCAGGTCATGAGGAGCAGATGGCGCCTGATGAATGTTTAGCCCATAGATATTAGAAAGCTAGATACCGCATTGGGCTCCACAACATATACGTAAATAGCGTCGCCATCTTGGTGGGGGCAACAATAACTGGAGGCCAATGGAGGAGCATGTGACTGACTGGAAATCAAACAGGTGTCTCTGATTGCCGGCAAGTGTTGCCATAGACAGCAAACGTGTTGCCCCCAGCATTATGGCGGCCGTGTTTACGATGCCACCTAATAGAACTCGACGGACACTGCGGTATCTAGCTTTCTAATATCTATGGTCCAGCCTGTAGGTAATTTCCTGCCGCTTTTTCCCTAATCGCCTGTGTTCATCTGAGCCCCTAGCCCTACTTCCTTCTTTGTGTAAACAAAATGATTTTCTATTTTTCTTAGAATAGGTCTTGTTATTGTCTCATGTCGATGTGCTGATTGATTATCACATGGATTGTAATGTATTGAATTATTTTAAAAAATAAACTTTATTCACAAGTGCAGTCCGAGCACCCATGGCACTGTGAGTTAGTGGTAGATCACTGTTCTCAGAGGATGTGGAAAACACAGTGAGCATGAACTTTGTCAGTTCACCATTCATCTGTACAGCACATACACACACACACAACAGACAACATATAGTCTAGACACACACTCAATACACGCATGCATACACAGAGAGGTACAGTACTCAGACAGACAGACAGTGCACATACACATGCTCTATGTTGTAAATACAAAGTACACAACCATCAGTACAACACATTCTGCTGAAATACACACAAACACAGAGCACACTGAAACACATACATACACACACACAGAAAAGGAGCTTGTGTGAGAGTGTGTCTCCTGAGTGTGTATGTGTGTGTGTACTCGGTGGGGTGGGGGGGGGGGGGTATATTGGCCATCATAAGGTTCCATCCTATTGCTTTTCAATGTGTTCCACTGACAAACAGACTTCTATAGAACAGAACACAGACAGACCCCCCCCCCCCCCAATAATCAAATAAACCGATTTTTTAAAACAACTTTAATCAGTATTTTGTGTGCATTTTCTCTCTATTGTCAAATGTGAAAATATTCATAATAGTGTTCAAGGCAAGGGTCATACACACTTTCCCCAAGTCTACAAACAAACATGTTTGTGCCAAACCCTTTATTATAAGGTATCATCAGTGTGTGTTTATTTAAGGCAATGGTCATACACACCTTTCCCCAAGCCTACAAACAAACACATTTGTTGTGCCAAACCCAAACCTTTATTTTAAGACCAAGGGTGGTAATAAATGAATGTTTACTCTGGTGTTTTCTAAGCAGACGTGGATATTTATGATGACCCTAGGTGTTTCATATTAGGTTCAGTTTGAGGTGTGTGTGTGTGGGTCTACATGTGTACATTTGTAGGTGTGTGAATGTGAATGTGTGATTATTGGTGTATTTCTGCATTTGTGGGGGAGGCTCATTTTCTGTGGATTATAAAGCTATCTGACGATCACCATGGAGTCAGAGGCTCTGTCTTGGTGGCACTCTGACAGCCATCCATCAGTCTTACCAGATCTGACCAATCAGAGGGCAAATTGCAGCGCCAGTCTAATGGAATAAACCAATCAG
Source organism: Alosa pseudoharengus (assembly GCF_046254945.1). NCBI lineage: Eukaryota > Metazoa > Chordata > Actinopteri > Clupeiformes > Clupeidae > Alosa > Alosa pseudoharengus. Next base: position 45,039,824 of record NW_027468774.1, read on the forward strand.
GTTGCATTACACGTCACCGGGGCAGAGAGGGGGAGCATTACCCACAGACAAACTATCATTTCAACTATTATTAAACCCCAGGGAGGTATCATGTCCATCTTGCTTACAGATCCGTTATGATGGATCAGTACACACACACACACACACACCTCCTTTGGCATATACACACAGTCCACCACTGTAGGATGTCACTCTCTCTGTCCACACCCAGAGTGCTCTCACACATACACCACCACACTACTGGTGCTATCAGACTTGACTCTTTCACAGACAACACACCTCCTCTGATATAACTCCACACACACACATCTTCCTGAAAAGCAAAAACAAATACACTCCGATGTTGAACACATACACTGGACCGACTGGCTCCAGAAAACATCAATCCTCCATTGGCTCTCTGATGCACACACACGCATGCAAACACTCATCATACCCAGCAAATCTCTACACCAGACACACTGGCAGCTCAGCATGAATCTGTGCCTGTTGCTCCTGCTCTCTGTGCTTTGCCTGACAGGTAAGTGGAAAATGTGCATTTATAATTCAGACAGCTTAGGCGGCTGTTCTACAGCGACGCTTGTAGTTTTTGTTGGTTAGTCTGTGTTGGTTCTCGTGTCAGGTGAAGTTGATTTGTGTTTCATATAAAACTTTGAGCTGATGTTGCTCTTTGAGGATTGGCATTGCATTATATTTCAAATGCACAGAAAGGGGAATGTCTTTATAAAACAAAATGGTTGGCTAGGATTTTTCCTGGATTCACAGTAGAATTCCATATTTTTCGTACATGCCTGGTAGACCTTTGGGCACAGGGAGGATTATGTTTCTCTGCTATATAAACAAAGACTGTTTCATGTGACCTGCCAACATTTGTGGAACATGTTCGCCTGCGTTCATTACGGGTACGTTCGTAAATTCAATCTGACACGCTCTGGAAACTCTGAGAAAATGTGAACCCTAAAAAAAAAACTAAATGTGACAAAACTACAACCTGTTGCTGTGATCATGATTATTTTTGATGTTCTTCTTTTCCAAAGACAATATGGAAACTTATTTTCAGGCAAGCCTTTGATATGCTTAACTTTCACATATGCCATTTTTTTGTGAAAAGCATGATATGACTTCTCAAGTTGTTATTTTCTTCAATGAAACTCTTGATACTCAGTGGCAGTAAAAGAGAGAAAGACGCATTGCATATGGTTGTTCCTTGAAAACTCTGAGCCTAAATCTGGGTCCATTATTTAGCAGATATCCGCAGTAGTCAGTTTGGATAAAACATGTTGGCTAAATGAAATGGCTTGAGACCATACAATCCAAGTAAAAACAATGTTTATTCTAGCATTCCCTTATTTTCCTTGATGAGATTTGGTGTGTTTGTGAGGAGACAGTGTGTGAAAATATGTCTGTGTGCGCGTGTCTGTTTGTGGGGTAGAACTGAATGGTATTTATTGCAAAGTTATGTTATCTGGAGTGGTGGAGCTATGGTAACATTGCTGCCTGACAATTAGGCAAATCCTTCTAGATGACGGTATTGGAGGAGTAAGTATGGTAAGGAGAGAAGAGCTAAATGATCAAATGTAATGTCATGCGGTTACACAATGTGTGTTGTGAGAAGACACACAGACGTGCAGTCCTGGTGTGCTCCTCTGTGTGTCCAGCTGATGTCTGCGCTGCGAAGGTGTGTAGCCTTCAGGACGTGGTGGACCATCTGAACCTCACCGCCAACAGGAACAGGCTGACCACGGTGCGGCCTGTGCGAGACTGGACCGTGCCTACAGTTGTGCACCTGGACATCTTTATCTACGCCATTTTATCTGTGGTCTGTCTGTATAAGTTGTCTTTACCATCAAACCACAAACCTTAACACATCTCCAACACATCTAACATGCAGTTGCCATGCACTTCGTTTTCATGGTACCTTCCCTTTCCTACCACTAACTCTTGTCACTGAAGGTGATACATTTAGAGAAAGTTCTTAGTACAAGATTCTTAGAAAGTTCTCTAAAGGTTTCATTTTATGGACATTCCTTGAAGTCTTAAAGAGAACATTCCCAGAAGGTTCTATTTAGGTTACATGTTTGGAACCTTTGACGAACTTTCATAAAACGTTCCCTCGAGGAACTGTAACAGTTCCAGTTTTGAACGCATTTAAAAATGCTTCCCGAATTGTATATTTGATCAAAGATGAACGTTCCAGGAACATTTAGAAAACACTGCTAAATTACGTTAGGGGAGTGTTCACAGCGAACATGTCTGTTACCCATGTGCATGACCATCAGAGTTATTTTAAGGCACACACACACATCTATGGGATCCTGAGTTTCATTTTAGAAGAACCTTTATTAATGCCTCATGAATAACACATAAACATAAAGCATGATGTGTTGGAATTAAAATGTAAGAAATACTCAAAAGAAGAAGTATACTGTTTATTTATTCTTATCTTCTTCAGCAGCATGAGAAAAGTCAGACATTCACTCCCTATATATGGATTATGACTGTGAGTATCATTTCTCTTACTAGTGCCATCAATTATTCATTCTCTGTCGCTTCATCTGTCTTTCATGACCCTGTCTGTTCCTTTCCCTTACTCTCTCTCTCTTTCCTTACCTGTCAGTGGCCTTAATTCTTTTCTCACATGCTGTTTTTTACTGGTGCCCAGGCTTGGAATTTCACCATTTTAGGGGCAAGGCCACTTGGCCTTCAGTTGGGCATATTTGGTGGGGGGCACAAAGGCCACATGTCAGGGCACCAAGGCCAAAGTTAACTATACAGTAGTATGCTTTAAAAATGATCAAAGTTGTATTCACTGCAGTAGACCTGCATCACTGTATGAAACATTACAAAAACATAAAACATGACATATTATATATAACTGTAAATCATCTGATCATCTAATATTTTCAGATATCTAGGCTATATTTAACATTTATTTTATATTTGGCCTGTTATAAAATCATGTATTGAACAATTTAAGCACAGCTCAGCTTTAAGAAACTCAAATAGCCTAGATGCATGGTTAGCATTTTGTGATCATTAAGGCTACTTTCACAAACTCTTATAGTCAGCCTCTGATTTACCGATATCTAGGCGACATTTGTAATATTTATTTTGTATTTGGCCCATTATGAAATAATGTGGAACAATTTAAACACAGTGTAAAACTTAAATCCCACATTTGGTGACATCCATGTATGTTGAAATTTACTGCAAATTCAAAACGGGATTAGTCTGGAACGGCTAACTGTACAGTGGACTGCTTTACACCTTTCTGTTCGGTAAGGTCTGCTGTTTATTCTGATATATGGTTTGTCATATATGTTAAACGAAGGGTTCGTGAAGTATTCCACCGAGATGAATGGGTAGGGAGATGGACGCAAAACCTTCAGTAGAATGTATGATTAAATTGAATGATATTATTTACTTTTCTCGCGAACCGTTCACCACAGCAATTACCGCCTAACATCGTTTAAAAACTGAGAAAAAGCTCTTTGATGTGATACTTGTGATGTCTGTGTGATGAGTAGGCTACTTCGCGAGTAGTTCAACTGAGAAGAATGGGTTAATTTGGACGCACTTTCTTTCTTGCACTGTCACTTTCTCCACTGCGTAATTTGCGCTGTGAATGCTAAGATTATTTTGACAGGCCATAGGCTAAATATATATCGCTATTAGTAGGACGCAAAGCAGAATATTTAAAGAAGGGGACACCAAGGCCACCGTGGCCTGTAAACCTTTGATTTTCGAAGGGGCGTCACGGCCAACGCAAGGGGCTACGACGTGGCCGCCGTGAAATTCCCTGCTGGTGCCTATATATTTCTCTCTCTCTTTCTCTCTCTTTTACCAGTCAGTATGCCTAATTCTATTTTTAATTTCAATTTTATTTTTTTCGGCTAGTTACCATCTCAGAGCTGGTGTTTGTGTTTCAGTATTGGAAAAACGATTTCATCTTCTGGGATCCAGAGGATTTCTGTGGGATCCAGCAAGTCATTATTCCCCGACATCTGCTCTGGAAGCCGGATCTGATCATCTATGAGACGTGAGTAGGAAAAGTCTATCACGGTGCACATTGGAAGTACATTGGAAGTACAACCAGTGTACCAACTGCACTGATTGATGGAGACAATTGTACAAAAGACACAAAAGTTCAATTGTATTGTAATTGTGAGCCATAACTCAGTGTGCAGTGGACTGTACAATAGTTCAGGACTTACTGTTTGTCATGCTGTTTTTAGGTTACAGATGATCAGCTGTTTGCTAAGAGTGCCTATAGGCCTGTGGTAGTTGTGTGCAGACTCATTTGTGGATGTGTGACTCAAAAAACACATTAATCAAAGATTAAAGAAGAATAAATAAAGAACGGAATAACATGGGCGCCACGGTGTAGATGCTAACAAGGCAGCTATCCAGACAAGAAGATAACCAGGCCTGATCTGCCTTAGTTCTGCCATGGATCATGGTGAGATCAGGGCCGAATAATGGGCTGGACTAAGTCAAGATCAAGACCACATTAAGACTGAATCAGGGTTAGAACAGAGTAAGACCACATCATGGCCTTTGTTAGCATGTGCATAGTCAGAAACACTTCAGTCACTGAATAAAAATAATAATAACGGGGACCATTAGCTCTGGTAATAGGCAGTGATGTGTCCCCATAGGATGGACAAGACTGAAGCCTCTGAAAGTCCGTACCTGGTGGTGAAACACAATGGCGAGGTCTTGATGGACAGCAACATAAAGGTGGTATCCACATGTGCCATAGATGTCCTCAAGTTTCCCTTTGACACCCAGAAATGCAACCTCACTTTTTCCTCAGCAGTGCACACAGGTAAAAATGAGAAACTCACAGCATCATGCACTACAAAAAATAGATCACATACTAGTGAAATCTGTGAAACATATACTATATTATACTATACTATACTATACTATACTATACTATACTATATACAATATCCCTGGTCATTTTCTTCTGCCAACACCATCCAAAGCAAATAGTTACTTAGTTACTTTATTTAATGTGGAACCCTTTTTGATCAGTTCAGCAAAGGAAATATATGGTATTATATTTCAGATTAGATATCCCTTAGTTAGGGGTGGTGGTGGAGCGGGGTGGGGTGTGGTGCGGGGTGGGGTCGGGTTGGGTGCTGTGGCACAACTGCTTACAGCCAACTCGGCTCATTTCCCAGTCCCGCCCAATCTCTCTCTCCCGCTCGCTTGCTGTCACTCTCTCTACTGTCCTGTCCGATTAAAGGTAGGAAAAAAAGCATAAACCTAACTTCTGTTAACTTTGTTTTATATTATACACAAGGTTATAAAAAGTTTTTCTGGTCTTTGCCCTATGAAACTTAAGACAAGGAGATTCAGTTGGTTCCTGTGTCCAACTCCTCTCGTGCAACCAAGAACTCACAAGAAATCATGCAGACCCAGGGAGAGTGGGAGTTCCTCAATGTCTCTGTGCACACCAAGACACTGGACATCGCAGAACTGGGCAGTTGGGACCTAGTCGTCTACACGGTAGGCTATAACCATGGGGCGAAGGATCACCAGCTCACCAGCAAAAGAGTTGTACTGTCTTGGTGTGTAGTAATGCAAATGCAGGGTTCTCCTGTCTCTGTGTTCTAGCAAATCATTATCAGGTCCTCTCTCTTTCTCTCTGTCTGAGCAACAAAGAACTTGGTGGGGGTTCTCCCAGACTGTGTTCCAGGAGGTCATTATCAGAAGCATTCATCTGTTCTTGTATTCTAGTAGGTTACAAAGAACAGGGCACTGAACACTGTTTGTGTGTTCAGGTAAACCACTACCAACAGGTTACCTCGCTCTTTCTGCACGAGAAGGTCATTATCAGGAGTGTGTTTATGTTCTAGTAGAGCAGGGTTCTTTTGTTTCTGTATTCTGTTAGATCACCACAGGGAGGGTTCTGTTGTGTGTGGGTGTGTGTGTTCTGAGATCACCATAATCAGGGTTCTATTGTATGTGTTTGTGTATTTGTTCTGTTAGATCACCATGAGGAGGGTTCTGTTATGTGTGTGTGTGTTCTGTCAGATCACCATAAAGAGGGTTCTGTTATTTGTGTGTGTCAGTATGTTAGTGTATGTTAGTAGGAGAGACGGTATGTTAGTAGGAGAGACGGTATGTTAGTGTATGTTAGTAGAAGTTAGTCACCAAATATGTGGGATTTGCATATGGGGGTTGTGTGTTGCAAGGGTTTGTGTGTGTATATGTATATGTGCGAGTACATGTATAGTATGCATGGCTCAGTGAGTGAAAGCATATGTATGTGTATGTGTGTGTGCTTGTGTGTATGTTCTGGTAGATCACCATAAGGAGGGTTCCTCTGCTGTACGTGCTGACCTTCATCATCCCCATCATCTTCTTCCTCACTCTGGACCTGGCGTCCTTCTTCATGTCGGACACACGTGGGGACAAGTTGTGCTTTAAAGTCACAGTGCTGCTGGCCATGTCTGTGTTACTGCTCATCCTCACTGACACTTTACCCTCAAAAGCTAAAAAAACTCCACTCATAGGTAAGACACACACACACACACACACACAAACTCTCTCTCTCCCTTTCTCTCACACACAAACAAACACACACACACACACACACACAAACTCTCTCTCTCCCTTTCTCTCTCTCACACACACACATACACAACACACACAAACACACTCACACACAAACTCTCTCTCTCCCTTTCTCTCTTTCTCACACACAAACACACACGCACACACACACACACATGCTTTCACTCACAGAGCCATGCATACTATACATGTACTCGCACATATACATACATGCACACAAACCCCTGCAACACAACCCCCATAAGCAGGGTCGGACTGGGAAAAAAATTCAGCCCTGGCAATTTTCTCCTGGACCGGCCCACCACTGGACCGAAAAAAATTGTAGGCTACCTGTAGTTTTTTTTTTTATGTTGACAGAAAAATGGAAGCTCTTGGTAGCGCGTGCAACTACTAACGTCTATAAAAACAACATATTTATGGAATAAAACTAGACACCTCTGATTGCTGTTTACGGTTAAACTGCGATGATGTGAACACCAGCCAGCGGAGGGCACTTATACTGTATAGCCTAGGCTACCATGCATGGACTACTCGTAGGCTATATTTCCCCACAAACCTAGCGGCTGCTTGGACAAATCCACTTGAGGGGTGGGGCAGGGGGGCGCGATCGTAACACACACTGAACCTGTCATGAAGAGGCCAAAATGATTGACCTGTCACCCCCCAAGCCAAATGGATGCAACTGCATTTATAGGCTAGGTCTAGGCCTACATGACGGGCAGCAAATAGGCTAAATAACTTTAAAAAAAAAAAAAATCCCGGAGGTCACCGGCCCACCGGGCATTTGCCTGGTTGTACAGATTACCAGTCCGAGCCTGCCCATAAGCAAATCCACTCCCACATATTTGGTGACTCCTCCTAAACTCCTACTAAACGTAGCCTACACTAACATAGGCTACCGTCTCTCCTACTAAAAACACTAACGTCTCTCCTACTAACGTGCACTAACATACCGTCTCTCCTAACATACACTAACATACCGTCTCTCCTACTAACGTGCACTAACATACCGTCTCTCCTAACATACACTAACATACCATCTCTCCTACTAAAAACACTAACATACCGTCTCTCCTAACATACACTGACATACCGTCTCTCCTAACATACACTAACATACCGTCTCTCCTACTAACGTACACTAACATACCGCCTCTCCTACTAAAAACACTAACATACCGTCTCTCCTAACATACACTAACATACCGTCTCTCCTACTAACGTACACTAACATACCGTCTCTCCTACTAAAAACACTAACATACCGTCTCTCCCAGAGGTGGGACCAAGTCACATCAAAGCCAAGTCGAGTCCAAGTCCAAGTCCCAAGTCTTTTTCAAGTCCCGAACAAAAGTCATCAGGTATTTTTCACTTAATAATGCCATTATTAGACTATCAATCATAATTTTAACACATCAATCTAATCTACAGTATTTTTTTATAAATACAGATTAAAATATGTTCAATGTTTCTGTCTTGAAATCTTTTACGATATATACACGGGTTTCCCGTTTACCAACAAAACTAGATGCGCGCGCAGCCGCGAGGCAGAAGACGCTTGGTGGCCGTCCACAACGTTATAAACTTAACCTAAATAGTCGGCTGCTGTAAGCTACAATCGGATTTTTTTGTATACCCCTGTTGTCTCAATGATAATAATATCTCATTTCAGACTATATTTCAAAGTTTGACGTTCATTTGGATTACTAATATAACATCGTATTTTGTAATTTTTGGCGAAGACATGCATTCCGTTATGGATATTGAACATATTTAACATTCTCTAGCCATCGTGATTTCGAATTGGTGCAGTTTTCAGCACAAAAACTCATTTTATTCTTTTGCTCTTTTGCATTGCTCTATCCTGTTCTGTGGTGCTTTCTGCCTCTTGGTTGCGCACGCATGTTTTCGTGACGTTCCATAGAAATCCATGTATAGAGTGGTGAAGTCCCGCCCCTTCTACTTCCGGTCCATGGGACCTATCTTTCAAAAAATTATGAACGGGAGTTAATGGAGAGATAACAATTATTTTTTGGTCCAGTTTGAATTGTGCCACAAATTTCACATATGATGTGTGTGAATTTAAAAGATAATTTTTCACGTCAAGAAAGTACTGTTGTTCGATAGACTTCAAAAGTTATGTTGGTTTTGTGCGAATCCACTCAGTGGACTACATCTCTCGTCTCGAACGATGTACGTCACCAACGTAATGAAACGATAAGAGCTGTTATGTTAGTTAACGGTTGCATCTGGCTGCCTGCTATGTCACTTAACAGTATGTAATGTACAGTCTATGGACGAATACAACGTACCTGATGTGTTTAATCCTCTGACTCATGGTATTTTCTTCGGCAAGGAAAGCCCAATTAAGACCTGTTGCTGGTATGCTTGTACAATCTAGTGTGGCTGTGAATGAGCTAACGTCACTAGCGCGACTGATGGGTTTGTAGTCGTTGGAATTACGATCTTTCACAATGTTGTAATTCAATAGTTACGAAACAAACTGCAAATGTCTTTACATGAAAAATTGTCTTTAAAATGGACAAACATCATATGGGTAATTCAAGGCACAAGTCAACCGGGACCAGAAAAGAATTTATTTTTCGCCATAGACTGCCGTTCAAATTTTTTTGAAAGATAGGTCCCATGGAGGCAAACGGAAGGGGCGGGACTTCACCACTCTATATGCATCCACATACCTGTGAAATATACGCATGAGCATACTGTACGAAACGGATAGCTACATGGCACTCAGCACAGCAGCAAATATATATTGTTTTTCCAAATTGCGGCGTCCACTGTAAGGATGAGTAATAATTTGACTGATTGCATTTCACTGCGCTAGGCCACAGATTTGCCTGCAAACAATTTATTAGGTTGTCTGCCAGTGGCAACTGATAAAGGCAAGGTCATGGTTAATGATTACAATAAATGGTGACGAAGAAGAATCGTCACATAGGCTACATTAGTAAAATGTTGCGGTTAATTACGATTTTATTAGGGCTGTCAAACGAATAAAAAAATAACTAATTAATTAATCTCATATTTTGAAATGAATTAATCTAAAATCTAGATTAATTGTGATTAAAAAGTAAATTTTCTCCCTAAAGACTAAAGCTTCTTATATGGCATATTAACAGCATAAATCACAAAACTGAGTAACCACAAAGGTAAAAGTAAAACTTTATATTATGTAAATGATAATAATGACACAGTAATTTTGTTTTAAAGTATTAATTTCTTAAATAGGCTACTACACATGTGATGCTGTTTAACTCATTTGTATGGTGCACTGTCACTTTAAGCCCATTGTGTGCCACTGTCCTCACGTTCCCCATAATGATCTTTTTTTCCCGCTCCATTAGCTATGGCTAGTCCACAAACTCGAACATTGTTTGTGCCACGTGTATAGCATAATATTAACAATGATAAGCTGGCACAAACAGCTTTCATTCCTTTGGAAATAAAAGCATGTAATGACATGATGCTTGCTAGACATTTTCTGTTTGCAATTATGAATTATGAGCCTGGTAGCCAGTAGCCACAAGTGGAATGCGTTTCAATCGGCATAGGCCTAATATCATGTGCTTCATGTTAAACGAATTATTGAAGACTTCAAAAGACTCACCAGTTCTATTACACAAAGGCAAAAACTACTCTTCATATTCTTGTCCATTTTCCAAATCACAGTGAGTGCAGCCTATGTCAAAGTGCCCTGACTCTCAAGGTTTAGTGAGAACCGGATAAACCCACAATTTCCCCTAAGCTCTTCATGATTTCCTTTTATACCTCTCTTATATAAGGAGATATCAATCATCATCAACAATGACAGGGCAGCTGGAACCTGCCACTCGTTTTCTCTCCCTTTTGTGCGCGCTGAGACGCGTTCTCAATTAAATGGAGTAGGCTAGCATACTTTCAAGTTGGATCTTAATGGAGAGGACCCGAAAAGTATCATCTTTATGTAACATGCTGTTGGTGCATTTTGACATTGTAACATGTCTAACATCTAACAAGAGTGCAAATCAGTTTGCAGTAAAGCCACTATTTATTTAATGTTGGTCCTTCCTCTGTCTCTTGGTGCCCTAGTGAAAGCATCTCTGGGGTGACTGGTCCACGATCAGAAAATGTATTTTTTGACTCGAGACATGTCAAGTCATTACAAGTCAAAGAGGCAAAGTCCGAGTCAAGTCTCGAGTGAATAGTATTCAAGTCCAAGTCGAGTCGCAAGTCATGCCGATTTTGATCAAGTCAAGTCTGAAGGGAATATTTTGTATTCATATTTTATGTGAATGGTTTAATGATTCAAGTCTTTATGACTTGAAGACTGTATAGTTCTTATGGTCATTTGTGATTGTGTACCCATGTGTACCCTGTGTGTGTGTCTTTGGTCTGTATGCAGTGTATCCATTGTTTATGCCTTTTGCCCATCACCAAGGTGTGAATGTTTGTAGAACAGCATGTGTCCAAGCCTCTGAAGGACTTCCCAGGAAAGGGGGTAGTTTTAATTAAAAGATAATAGAAGCTGACCAGACCTGATGAAGGCCTAATCCTCATCCTCCCTTTCTATTGCATATTCAAACTGGGTTGGACCTAGAGGTCACTCCTTCTTTGTGTGTAACTTTAAATATGGTCTCTGTTAGTCAGAGAAGTTAGAAGAGAATATTGAGAATCTGGTGAAACCCATGATGGGGTGACACAAACATGTACTTTTCTCCCTTGAGGGGCACTAGGCCCCTCATTGAAAAGAATAAAGCCTGGATTCTGACCTGCATCGTCCTGATTAAGTCTCAAGAGAAATATGGTAGTAAAAAATATACTATCAGTTATGGAGGTTCCACCGAGATAAAAACTTTGGATTTAAATTGGATTCAACGTTTTGCTGAAAGAGATCTTCAACATCGTGTTTTGACGGCACACTCTTAAGGTAAGGCAATTGATATTTTCTGGTGGTGAGATTGGGGAGTTGAGTCTTATATAGTTTTTGTCAGACTATCGGGTTCCAGTAGGGAGCTCTGTTGGGCGTTAGTAACAAGCTTGTTTTGTTCCTGTAAATGGCCCGTAAGTATTATTGAAAATACTTTCGTCTCTATGAGACTGGCGTTAGAACAATAGTTCTGGAAATAGCCATGTATGTTTTAGACAGAAACATATTCGGTCCTATGGACACAATCTGGAGTTTATCGGATTAAACTTTTCAGGGTAGCTGGGGTTCTGGCCACGCCTCATTTTTAAGGCTACATTTGGGGGGACTGCTTGCCTAGACTCTCACCTGAAAATGAAATTGCATAAGAGTGTTGCTGGTCATAACAGATGTATGAAACCATCTTTAGATTGTGTAACTAAGATCACAGTTTGAAGTAGCCGTACGAAGATGTTGAACTGAAAGCGTAATGTAATAGTTGGGGCATCGAATGACGCTTTCCACCGTTTAAAGTAAAAACATTAGAGTGGATATGATACTGTGTTCTTCAAATTGATAAAATACAACTAATTTGAAATTGGATTGATAATAATAACTTTTTAAATTATGGAGACTTATGATGGATGATCAAACCAGGATTCATGTCGTAATAACCTTTTTCAAGTGTGCAAACATAGCATAACCTCAAGAGAGCATGGTTAGGCCTCTTTTAAGTACGCCTGAGCTAACTAGCTGCCGCTAGGGGCGTCTAGATGTCTTTGTGAGCTAATATGAGCTAACTGAAAAGGCTTGACTAAACTTCTTTTGTTCCGTTTTTTTTTAAGCAGGAAATTCTTCCTGCAGCCCGTTTAAAGTTGTCCCCCAGCTCCATGGAGCTGTGTGTGTCTGTGTGTCCAGTATGAATGAATGCGCGTGTGGGCCGGCCCTGTGTGTGTGAAATTTGTTTATTTCTTTGTATGTGTCTGTTTCCACTTTTGTTTCAAGTCCTTCTGTTTTGAAATGTATGGGTGAGGAATTGTTGCAAGTTTATAATCTTAGCAGGATCAAGGACTTAGTATCAAGTACCTTTTCTTTTCCTGTAACTTTTATTTCCCAGCTGAAATGGATTGCTGTTTATGATGTTTTAGGCCTACTTTATTTTAAGTCTTGAACTGTTGAAATTATGTTCTTTCTTTTGTCTGTTTTCTTGGGTCAAAAGTTTTCACACCTTTTGCTATCTTATCTCACTGCCTTTGTTTTAGCACCACTGTATTCTATAACCAACCCCCCAGCTTCTCCCCCATGGACACAAAGGAACTTCACTGGGGAGATATAAACCATTGTTGATTTCAACCATTTGTCTTTCTTTATTTTGTCTTTTGGGGTTTAACATGTTAAGACAGATTTTTATTTTTGCTTGTATGCCAATGGGAAATGTTTGCTACATGTTTACGCCTTGTTTGATGTGGGCAAATGTTCAATTGAATGGATTCATACCCACAACTTGAGTTTCTTTATGTTTGAAATGACTTTTATTTGGTTATAGTTAAGAAACTATAAAAAGGGGGAGATAGATGGTATTGACTTGAAATACTTTCTAAGTTTACTGGTTTTATTGCTCAAATTGTCATTTTGTTTTGAATGCCTAATGTTTTGTTTTACTGACCCTCAAGACCCATACTGTAGGTGTGACTGTCTCCAATTGAGAAACTGAAAACATTTGCATACTTTTGTTGACATGTGAAACTGCAGGACACTGCTTGACTCTGTAAGTTGCTGTTGCTTTAAAGCACCTAGGCTGTACAGATGCTGGTAGTAACTAATATCATTTCTATACTTTCTTTGATTTGATTCTCTTTGACTTTGAATTTTATTTTTGTTATTCTATTGCACCTTTTATTTCTTTATGCTACGGTTTATTTCATTTGATTTCCTTTTCAGCTTGTCCTGACTAGGAATACTTGTTGCTCAGATGATATGGTTACAGATTTCCCAATTCCATTATAGGTGCTAAGATAACAGGAGGATAATTTTATATAATCCTCATTTGAGCCTTTTCTGGCTGTGTTGCTATTTTATTTTAATTTTATTTTTTCCTTGTTCTCATTGGTTTAATTTCTGATGGTCTGTTTGCTTGCCTTAACGGCTGATATATTTTAATTTCATTAGAAAACATATGGGTTGAAGTTTCATTAGTGGGTTTGATCCAGCAAGACCACAGCATGGCTGAAGCCCACTATTGTTCTTCTTAAGTTTACTTTATTTATTATTCCTTTTCACCCACTTTTTGGCCGAACTACTGCTCCTAGACCGTTTGAGCTATCGACGCGGTTCGAACTCCAAAAATTCAGGCCCGAACCGGTGTAACTTGCTTGTTAATTTCGTGTCGCTGGCCCTTGTCGTTTTCGCGGTATTCCCGTTTTTCTGCGTTTTTCGGCCCCATTGAAATGAATGGCGGAATGTTCAAGGATTCTAATTCGATTGTGACATCACAGCTCTAATTGCTTAAGCTTGCACCTGGAAGAGTTCTAAGCCACCTGGCAGAGCTCTAATGGGCTGGGCTGGGCTGTCTGTGTATATGAAGGTGTGTGCATGTAACTTTTGACGCGTATGTCCGATTTTCATGAATGAGGTACCGTTGGAATCCTTGAATGAAGCCCAGTTCAATGCCTTGCCAGCACTAAGTGTAAAGGTAATGTAAAAAAAGATGAGACAGCGCGAAGCGAAGCGCTGTCTCATCTTTTTTTTAAAGCCAAACCATGTTGATACAGGTCATTAAAAAATATATATATATATTTTCCAAATCCATTCAGCCCAGTTCAATGCCTTGCCAGCACTAAACCATGTTCATATAGGTCATTAAAAAAATAAATAAATAAAGTATTTCACCAATCCATTCAGCCCAGTCCTATACCCAGCTAGCTCCATTTGAACTTAGTCATGGGTACAGTTGTATAGATTATTACATTGAGAAACACACTTACATACAGATATCATGCATATCCACGCAACATCACTAATCAAGTTACTCATCGTTGCCCAGCAAGAAGTCCACAATCAATTCAATTGTCTTGCCACGATCTGTGGAGCTTACAGACAACATTATATTACTATAGGTTCTGTATGCTATTTAAAGCCCACCTAACGCTGAGTCCCTTCTAGACGGTGTGTTGCAATGCATTCTGGGTGCTGTGCTGTGATTCGACGGCTCGTCACCTGACCCACCAAACAACAACTCTCTGGGATGTGGCAAATATCGCGTAAAAACCTTGTTGCCGGAACAACAGGGAAAAGGCAACAGGATAGCAGCACGAAAGATACACAGGATACACACGGAATTTTGATGGACGTCCTTATCAGTCTATAGTCTAACTTATAAACGTGTCGGGTCAACGTCAACGATAAGTAAGTTAGGCTAACGTAAACGTTAGCTATTTGCTGTTGTCATATGCTAGTGCTATATGCTTTAGGCTACGTGATGGCCATTTATCACACTAATTTTAGGTACTACTTTTACGAGGTCTGTAGTTCTGTCAAAATGTATCTTATCGTTGAACAGACTACAAGGTTATCTTCCTTAGACTTCGCAGATGTAGTTACTACAATTTGGAAGCGAATTTCGAAGTGTAAATATGGTTTTAGTGTGTAAACAGACCAACCGCGATTTTGCAATGAAGTTAATGGAGCCTTTTATGTAGGGCTTCTAGGCTACTTTCACGAAGTCTGTAGTTCTGTCAAAATGTATCGTATCGTTGAACAGACTACAAGGTTATCTTCCTTAGACTTCGTAGATGTAGTTACTACAATTTGGAAGCGAATTTCGAAGTGTAAATATGGTTTTAGTGTGTAAACAGACCAACCGCGATTTTGCAATGAAGTGAATATGGAGCCTTTTATGTAGGACTACTAGGCTACTTTCACGAAGTCTGTAGTTCTGTCAAAATTGATCTTATCTATGAACAGACTACATGGTTATCTTCTTTAGACTTTGTAGATGTAGTTATTACAGTTTGGAAGCGAAATTCGAAGTGCAAATATGGTTTAAATGTGTAAACAAGACGCCTGATGTTTAATATATGTTAATGAATGGGCACAGTATTATTGTGTACAGTAATGGGCTATCAGTAGTATGTAAACAGTTCATGTGTTATGTGATTTACATAAACTAACAACAGAAATGTTAAAAGCTGGTATTGTGTTTCCTGAATTCTTACATTCAGGCATTCAAATGAAATGTAATTAAATAGCATATCAATCATGCAACAATGCAAAAACAATGAAACTAGTGTAGGCCTAATTATATTTTACATTAGTAAAGCAGTACTCTGATGTGCATGCTTTCACAAACTTTTGTAAACAATCTTAGCACTTTAAACATTGACTGTTTTGAAGTGCATGTAGGCAATATAGTATAAAAATAATAATTGTGATATCATTACAATTTGATAGGGGTTGGGAGGAGGGGGTGGGTTCATGTAGGTGGGCCCTATGACCCCAAAGTATGCCTTGACTGGGCCTCAGGTCAAAGAAGTTTGAGAAATGCTGATGTAGACAACAAAGCAGCAAGGAGGCGTCGTGTGATCATTTAAACAAGTTTTATGACAAGGTCGATGAGGGTGGGAAAAATCGTACATTTCTGTGCAAACTTTGCCCGCACTTCAGTCACATTGTCTTTTAAGAAAATGCAGTCCTTTTTTCGGTTCCAGCAGCCAACAACCTCAGAACTGACCCTTCAGGCCTCTCAGCAGGCGCTGGCCTTTAACCGCAGCCAGAAGAGAGTCAGCAGAAATTTGATTGCCTTTAAAAAATCTGACTTCTTAAAAAATCTTAAACTGGCTGCATTACGTGATTATTTCTGAGATTCTGATACGTTTTTAACCATGACCTATACACAGTTCTGGTTTGAAAATGTATCTCTTAAAATAATCACTTTATGCAGTCAGCTTAAGATGGCTTACTAGCAACTAACTAATTACCCTAGCAACAACCTAGAAACCACCCCTGTAATGTCAACCTAGCGACCACCATAGCAACCAGCATAGCAACCATGTTATTTATGCGTTTTAGCTTATTGGATGTTGCGTTAATGCAGACAACTTTTGATCCGTGTGCCCGATTTTCATAAATGAGGTACCGTTGGAATCCTTGGATGAGGCCGAGTTCCGTGCCACTGATCAAACCCACTCTTGCAGTTCCTCGGAACCGCAATTCTAGTTTTTATGTTGTTTGTTTGTTGTTTTGTAATGATTTAATTCATACATTTACAAGCTTTTCTCCTAGCCACCCATCACCGGATGATAGTTGATGTCTACAAACAGACCCTTACCATGTTGATGGTTTTTAACAATGGTGATGTGTGTAAATAGCCTGTTACATTACAGGTTGAGGACTTGAACCTTGTACTTCTCAAGAACACTGTTTATTAGATTTGGACGAGATGTTTTGTTACCCGTCATAAGAAATGTTTACATTATTACTAGGAATTCTGTTCTGAGGCATCACAAGCCTCAAAGTTCATGTACTGTATTGTTTGCGTGTTTGGAGGTATAACTGAGAGGTCAAGACAGACCTGACTGCAGCTGACGTCATCTTTGAAAAATGTTGAACTCCACTGAATAATCATTTCCTTATTAGTACTGGAATGACAGCTTAAACCTTTTGCTATTACTAGGAATTCTGTTCTGAGGCATCACAAGCCTCAAAGTTCATGTACTGTATTGTTTGCGTGTTTGGAGGTATAACTGAGAGGTCAAGACAGACCTGACTGCAGCTGACGTCATCTTTGAAAAATGTTGAACTCCACTGAATAATCATTTCCTTATTAGTACTGGAATGACAGCTTAAACCTTTTGCTCCAAAGCTACATGTATTTGCAAGATCTGTTTACAGACTCAGACAGTCGCAGACCCAGAAACATCCTAACGACGCATATCTCACTTCCCCCGCTGGCTTCAGAAGTGTGACGAGACACAACTTATCGAAAGGGGGAAAGCAACCAACACCTCCCCTGGAGACCCCAGCAGACTTCAGTGTTCCTGGGAGAGCAGCATTTGGAAGTCCTGTGTACCATCCCACAAAAGGACCTTAGTCAGAACATCACGAGAAAGATTGGTAGAATAGTGGACCTGCTGTGGGCAGAATAACCCCCAAAAACAGCAAGGATCCGAAGGTTCCAGGTAGTCGACCCTGACCTTCAGACTAAAGAATTTTTATTTTGTTGGTATACTTTAACTGGAGAAGGAAACATTGAAGAAAAAGAAGAGGAACACAGGGTGTGGGGGAACGCCCCCTATTAATAGAGCCAAGCGCCGCCCTAAGCACATTTTGCACACACATACACATACTAAACATTGTGCACCACACGAAGAATGGAAACTGGCTTTGGTTGCATTTTCTTAGCTGTTTCTATGATAGACGATGTCAGTCTTTCTACTGTTGTTATTTTTATCTGTAACCTCCTTCCACACCCTAAAAGTCCTCTGTTGTTAATAAGCTGATTCATAATTTATGTAAGCAAGTTTAGATGTTCAAGTCTTTAAGGACTTGAAAAGGGGGAATTGAAGGGAATATTTTGTATTCATATTTTATGTGAATGGTTTAATGATTCAAGTCTTTATGACTTGAAGACTGTATAGTTCTTATGGTCATTTGTGATTGTGTACCCATGTGTACCCTGTGTGTGTGTCTTTGGTCTGTATGCAGTGTATCCATTGTTTATGCCTTTTGCCCATCACCAAGGTGTGAATGTTTGTAGAACAGCATGTGTCCAAGCCTCTGAAGGACTTCCCAGGAAAGGGGGTAGTTTTAATTAAAAGATAATAGAAGCTGACCAGACCTGATGAAGGCCTAATCCTCATCCTCCCTTTCTATTGCATATTCAAACTGGGTTGGACCTAGAGGTCACTCCTTCTTTGTGTGTAACTTTAAATATGGTCTCTGTTAGTCAGAGAAGTTAGAAGAGAATATTGAGAATCTGGTGAAACCCATGATGGGGTGACACAAACATGTACTTTTCTCCCTTGAGGGGCACTAGGCCCCTCATTGAAAAGAATAAAGCCTGGATTCTGACCTGCATCGTCCTGATTAAGTCTCAAGAGAAATATGGTAGTAAAAAATATACTATCAAGTCTGAAGTCATCAAAATCATGACTCGAGTCTGACTCGAGTCCAAGTCATGTGACTCGAGTCCACATGTCTGGTCTCTCCTACTAAACGTACACTAACATACCGTCTCTCCTACTAACGTACACTAACATACCATCTCTCCTACTAACGTACACTCTCTCCTTCCCTCTCCTGTGGGCTTGTGTCCCAGCGGTGTATGTGATCGTGGTGTTTGCCTTCATGCTGCTGAGTGTGCTGGAGACCATCCTGGTGGTGTACCTGATGGAGAGGGCCTCCACACAGCAGGCCAGACGGCTGGGCAGGGGCGTCAGCTGCAGAAGGGCCCCCAGCCCCGAGGGCCTCCCCAACAACGACACCGGTACGCATCACATCTCATGCTGTCATCACATCATCATTACATTACAACATTTCACTGACACAGACAGAGGGACACACATCAGGCAAACACAAATATAGATATAGATTCAGATATGTATATTTATCACCCAGAGATGAGAAATACTCTTCTCTGATTGGCTGCATGCCAGAGTGGCTATTAATTCTAAATAAGAGGACACCTATGATGTAGATCTGCATGGTAAAAAAACGGTTGAGCCTGGAAGCAGGCTACGCAACAATGGAATCAACTGTAAACAAGCTAATTCCTCAACTTTATCACTGTCAGGACCAAAGAAAGTAGTACAACAAACTGAACATGTCGATTTCTTTTTAAAGTTTAAAGTTTAATTATTTTAATAATTAAGGCTTAAGGCTATATAAGGCTTAAGGCTATATAAGTAGCCTGACGAGCCAGACCCACATTAAAATGTAGGGTCTGGGCACTCACCGTTGGCAGTGCTCAGTCCGAGGGGCGGGATAATCGGTTGTCTTTCAAATTCCCTCTGCACGCAATATAGAGGGAGAGCAGATAGCTAACAAACGTTCAGAAAAAGTCCTGTTGGCAAATTTGAGGAAAAGTCGGTAAAGGGGCTATTTCACACAATTTGAGGGTGCTGAATTCAAATATTTTGTTTACCAAGATCAATTTTGAGTTTTAAGGTTGCTAATTAGCATAATTAGCATAATTCACATACTTTTTGGTTTTACCATCAGATACCATAGGAATTGCAAAAAATAAGGCATTAATATACTCTTTATGTATCAGATATGTTATAGGACAGGACAGGAATTACCCCAATGACCTTCAAGTAGCAAATTAAAATAAGTTAAAATTAAAATATAAATTGAAAATATAGCCGCAAGCGGCAATGGCGGGCCCGAGCACCTGCGGGCCGCAACCCGTGACATTTCAGAATCCAACAAAGCACCGACGTGGTGCATTTGTAAAATGTACATATTTAATGTGTGTGCTATTTGTTTTTGCATGTTATTTTCTGGCACATTTACTTGCTTGGCCATTTGGGGGCACAACGCAAGGTAGGCCCATTGTGTGTCATCATAATCATAATTTAATTAACCTGAGAAATTTCAGATTATTCATTTTAAGCAAAGAACATTTCTGATACACTTTTTGGCCAGATGGTGGCGCTATATTAGACATTTGAATTACACATGTGAATATCATCACAATAATATCCAATATTTTATAAAGTTTCAGATTAATCAGTTAAGACATCGTCCATTTCTGGCACATTTCCTGCTTGGCCAGGTGGTGGCGCTATGCCAGGCAGGCCCATTGGGTGTCTGGATATCATCATAATCATAATATCTATTAACCTGAGAAGTTTCAGACCATTCATTCAATGCA
The DNA here is from genome assembly GCF_046254945.1 of Alosa pseudoharengus. Classification (NCBI taxonomy): domain Eukaryota; kingdom Metazoa; phylum Chordata; class Actinopteri; order Clupeiformes; family Clupeidae; genus Alosa; species Alosa pseudoharengus. The sequence continues at coordinate 45,060,187 of NW_027468774.1, forward strand.
CTGTGACTTTATGACACATTTCATGTTTATGTGGTGAGATATTAAAACCACAATATATTTCAGCATATCAAAAATCCCTTCACAATTTAACATCAGCAACATCTTGGCATAATGTTTGCCAAATTTCACATGAAACTGACAAACCGTCTAGGAGCAGTATGTTGAAATTGATCATCTGACATCAGTGTGTCAGATGATTGCCAGTTGGTGGCGCTATGCATTATGGGCATGTGAAAATTATCATTAACATGGTATTGAATAACCTGTGAAATTTAAAACATTTCAAGCCATGCATGGTGAATTATGTCACATTTATTGTTTGTGTGGAAGGGTATTAAAATGAATAATTTTGCCATTTCGTCAAATTACAACATATCAAAAAAAAGCTTCACAATTTAGAATCAGAAACATCTTGGCGTCATGTATACCAACTTTGACATGAATCGGATCAACCGTCTAGGAGGAGTAGGCTATGTTAAAATGTATCATGTCCACAACGCACAAAATTACCTCACTTCCTGTAGGTGTGGCTAATGGCATGTTAATACAAAAGTTGGTGTGTGTATCTAAAACTATATGCCAACCACAAGTCACTGTGACGTAAGGGGGCGCTATGGAGTTCCTGGGCAACGCCCGGTGCCAAGCTTTTATCCCTGTCTATTCACTGTACCACTTGGTGTGCCAAATTTCATGTGTTTTCACCCATGGGAAGTACCTCTTTTGGGATCACAATTCAACACATATTTCATCACATATTAGTCTGCATAAAATCCCAAATACCTCACTTCCTGTTGGGCGTGGCTAATGCATTGTACATATGAAAGTTGTTTATCTTGGGGAGATACAGACACCTACCAAATTTGGTGTGTGTAGCTGAAAATATATGCCCACCTCAGGATCAGTCACCTAAGGGGGCGTAAGGGGGCGCTAGCGAGTCCCTGGGCCATGCCCAGGGCCAAACCTGATGTGTGTCAAATTTCAAGACTTTTCGACCATGTTAACCACCTCAAAATATTTGCCAACCACAGGAACAGTCACCTAAGGGGGCGCTAGCGAGTCCCTGCGCCACGCCCAGGGTCAAGCTCTTGTACCTAACTGCGTTGCGTGACACCTGATGTGTGTGCAAAATTTCGAGAGTTTCCGACCATGTTAACCACCTCAAAAACAGGAAAGCAAAAAAGTAGAATAATAATAATAATAATAATAATAATAAATAAGAATAATAATAATAATCCTTACAAAAACAATAGGGCCTTGCGCCCTTCGGTGCTCGGGCCCTAATAATAGCTAAAATTCAGTATGAAGTTTAGAAACAAAATAGATTCCTTGATAATAAATTGATAGAATAGTAGGTGACTGCTCATTTTTCTGTAGAAAGTACTTTGTCACTAACTATTATGTACAGTTGTCAGTCTTTACAGAGGATTTACACTGTATTTTTTTTTTACTGTAAAGGCGACTGTGCTTGCCTAGTTAAAACATCTCACCAGTGGTGGGTAGTAACGCGTTACAAGTAACGCAAATGAGTAAAAAAGTACTTTTTTCGGGTAACGAATACTTTCCACATTCCTTTTTTAAGGCTGTAATTTTACTCTTACTCGAGTAAATATTTGAACTAGAATTGTACTCTTTACTCAATTACATTTCCCATTGGGCCTTCATTAAAATGAGTATTTCGATAGAAGTAGGCTACACATATCTTCGTTGACTGGAATACAAGCATACACGTTAGCGACATGCCCTCCCTAGGTTGCAACATTGTTGCGATTACACAGCAGAGGAGACGAGTCGGCCGTTACGTTGGTACTGAGGACTAGAAACGCCATGGATGCAGAGATGAACGTTAGTAGCCTACTACCAAAAGCAGCCCCCACTCCCATGGTCAACGTCTGGCCACATCTGCAACACTGTTCCGTCCCATGCGAAGGAAGGGAGACAACCGTATAATGAAAGGAATGTGTCAGCCTAAGCATAACAATATCAGCCTTTAAAATGTTGAGGTAAATTGCATTGTTTTCTATCAGTGGTTCTCGTAATGCTACTTATTAGCGAGCTAGTCCTAGCTGTATTCGACTGAAACAAAGGCTATTTCTTGACATAACTCAGGGGTCTCTAAAAATAGCCTGCGGGATGCCTTTACGGCGCCCACAGCGCACTTTCTAAAAATAGCCAACAAGTCGCCTGCAGATCACGCTCTAAAACATCCTCCATTGTGTATTTTTAAATAGATATTTAATTGTAGACCATACATCTGTAATATTGGCTATATTAGCTTGCTCATCTGGTGTAGCCAATGCAAGCATATCTCTGCAAAAGTTCTGTGGCTATTCCGTGTCCGTACGGTTCGTGCATGATTGTTCAAGGACTGTAAAACAATTGCTTTAGGTCACGGGCCCTTTCTCCTCCGTAGCCTACTGGTGTAGCAATAGCGTTGAAAATCTTGTGGCATGCATACCAATAGGACTGTCAGATCATGGAGAGATTTCAGATGTGCAATAAGGCGTCTTCATAAGTTAGTCTGGTGTTGGTGATTGCTATTGAAATGTTACAACCGAATTGTTCACTGAAATCAGAACTTAAACAACCTCTGAATTATGAATGGTGGGCATGCTTTTTGTAATCCACATTATTAATTGCATTAAAGATGGCTTTTTTCGTTTAAAAAATTAGATCAGATTCCTCATGGAAACTTTGAATTGAACTAACTGAACAAAAACGGTCAGTGTTGCATATTGATATAGATGTATTGAAGAATCAGATAAAAATACAGTTGCTTAATATATAAAGGCTCATAGGCCTACATAATATTGATAACTTAAATGTAAAAATCACATAGGTCTATTATTTAGGAGGATCACCCTCGCAAAAAAGAAGTGAGGGTCTGTTTGTCTCAAATGAGTAGCCCTATGATTTTGGATCCTTCAGGTAGCCCTCAATCCCAAAAAGGTTGGAGACCCTGCATGGTATAACTAGTAGAATGTATGCTTCAGGAAGGGTTGACAACTGATTATATGCAGCAATTATTGTATGGGATTTTGTAGATTGCTTAACCAAAATGTAATAGTTGGTAACTTGTTCCAGCTATCATCTCCCTGTACCATTCTTCCTCTCTCTCTCTCTCCCTCCTTTGGTAGTTGTGTTTCAATTTGATTCCTTCAAATGCGCCACTGACTATCAAAATACAGATGCGCTGTTTGAAGTTGCAGTGCTTGCTTCTAAAGGGAATGACAGGTGTCATTTTGATTGGTTTAAGCACCAGGTGCCTGGTTTTTGCACCAGGCGCCTGACGTTTGATAACAAAACCACCCCGAGTGTGGACTGGACAAACCCCAAAATGTATTTAAGCTATCTGCAAGTGACCATGTGTTTTAGATCACCAAAATAGGGCCTGTTATGTCTTTTTCACTGATCCAAGCACATCAATACAAAAATGAAAAGTAACTTGTAATTTGAGTAGTTTCATAAATAAGTACTTTTTTACTTTTACTCGAGTAGGTTTGTCCAATTGGAATATTTACTTTTACTCAAGTAGATTTTGAAGGAAGTAAATATACTTGTACTTGAGTATAGATTTTCAGTACTCTACCCACCACTGCATCTCACTGGTGCTCTTTCCTATCATTCAAATTCCAGCCATGCAAAAAAATGGAAGAGTGTGCATGTTTGAGGAGTGCTGAAGAGTGCTATGGAGATTGCATTATTTGCAAAAAATGTAGACAAGATATCCTTTATAGTGCAACAAAAAGAAACATTCTCCAGTCATCAGTTCTCCATCATTACTGCATATGATGCTGAAAGGGAAGTGGACCTAGGACAAATCCTCAGCTATGAACTGATTAATGTCCCTGTACTGTAGCTATTGCAGATAACGATGGTTATTTGTGAAGTGGAAATAAGTCTATCCTCACTCAAGTGTTGTCTAGCAACGTGGAATGTCCAGTAGTGATCACTGCAAAAACTGCTCACAAACTGCTCAAAAACAGCACTGATAATAGATGCTCAAGATCTAGTTATGTCTTTAGGACACCCATCAGACTGCAGCACATTTAAGAAGTATGCAGGAAAGTTTGTAAGAAACTTTTGTATTGTTATGGTATTTGTTATGTGGTAAGAAAGAAATAAGAAATAGACCTAATGTCGGAATGCACACAGATATTGCAACAGATAATGGCGTAGGCCTATCTGATTAAGACCTGAGTGGTTGAAACGTACTTATTAAATTACACTGGGAGCAAAGAAAATTCACATTTTTCCCTTTGCAACTGTCAAAGAAATCCCATAAACATGGGAAGGCCTAGGGTAGCCTACATCAGATGGCCTAAAGATTAGGCTCTTCTGCATAGCATTAAGTGATTTGCATGCAGTAATTTGAACACTGACCTAGCCTACTTTGGCTATTTAAAGGTAATGTATTGCCAAAACACCACACAATATAATTGAGCTATAACAAACAATAAAGGACTTAATCACACACAAACTACTATTTTACTGACTACAAAAGTAATAATTATGTAAGAAGTTTAAAACCCAGAATTGACCAAAAGTGCACCAAATTCAACACAAATGACTCAATACACTTGGAGGAGGCCTGCGTCCTTTCTTTTCCAGATATTTTAGGATTTGGATATAGTTTCAGTATCAAGTATCAAGATATTTATGGCAGGTATTGTATCAAAGTCATAATTTTGGTATCATGACAACACTATGCCAGAGCCACTCTGTTTTCTAGATGTCGAGGATCTGAGGCTCTACCACCAACAAGTGATGCTGCTCAATGGCATATTAGAAGAGCACATTATCAAGCTCTAGTATGGAGGCAAGCACACATACCAAATCCAGTGTACTAAAATGTTTTTTACTTGTCGGTTGTTGCTGACAGTAGATGCAGTTCTGCATTAGGCTTATTCCCACTATCTAAGTTCATATGTACTGTAGGATATATTCTGAGTTGAAGGTTATCTGTGCAACTTATTTTTGTGATGAAATGCATTAAACGCCAGTGACTCACTATGTTAGCAATAAAAATATGGTTGTGTTTTGATTAGAATTTCCGAGTTTTTTTACATTCTAACTGTAATCATGTTCCCATAAAATACGTAAATATACTATAGTATGGCTTCTTTAACGCTCAAACATGTATTTAGAGAACACTTTTAATTGGTTTTAGTGATTACTTTTGAAATCAACCCAATTTAGGGAAAAATAAGCAAAACAAATCGCTATTTTAGGTTAAAATGCTGATTATGCAGCTTAGAACTCAGAATTGAGCTTGGTAAACAAAATATTCAGAATCAGCCCCCTCAAATTAGGTAAGAAGGGTGGTTTACCAACTTTTCCTCAAATTTGCCGTCAGAAGTTCTCTTCTGTGAAGCTGCTCTCCCTCTAATAGGACAGCGCTATGAGTCCCATGCATTTTCCCACCAGCGGAGCTAGTTGGCTAGTTCAAACTTTTGCCAACTTAAAAAAAGCTTAACTCGTGTCACGCTGTTTGCCAACAGCAACATCCATCTTCTTTGTTCAAGCCAAACCGTTGCAACTCTGCCATCAATCATTATACAATCATTATAACGTCTCTATACACGATTTGATTGGCCTGATAGAAGTTTAATTTTTCCAGCTCACAAGCCAATAGAGATTTGCTAGACTAACCCTGGCAGCAAATGTAATTTGCTGCCGCTAGGGTGCGTCTAGATTTCTAGGCTAAAGGACAGTGTATATTAATGAACATTTCGAAGAATGTAAATATACAGGATTATAGCCAGTCCCTATAGGTTGATGGTCCCTATAAGTTAAGTTAAATAAATAAAACAAATCAGAGTAAAACATCACAATAAAAAATTACATACATTACAGATCAACAACAGAGGACAAATTATAGATCATCCCAGCTAATGACAACAGGTTTGGTTTTGCAGTAGACATTTTTTAAACTGTTTGGAAAATGAGGTGAGAGTTGATAATTCACATATTGTGCTTGGTAGTTCCAGGTATTGGTTGGAAAAAAAAAGTAGCCTGGCCAAATGCACTTCTCCTCAAGGGAACAGTGCAGTTACCTATGGAGCCTGCTCTGGTTGTGCTGTTTGAGTTCTTTTCTTTATAACTGAACCACTTGTTCATGCTATAAAGGCATCACTATTGCCTATAGTGCCAACTGGGCGATAAGCGGGATAAGCCTTTGAGGTGTCCCATTATACGGAATTAATGGACTTGGTGGTTGGGGAGTTCATTAGGCTGATGCAAAAATACAGATCCAAAATACAGGTGAAGATATGAAGGCAGTCGCACATGCACATACACTTTAGTGTACACACATACTATGCAGTGCATACCTGTAAAGGACATATACATATCCTGCTATTGCACAGTCCAGGCTGCTGGAGAGCACAGCAGAGAACAAACAGGCCTGCCTCAAAACGTTATCGGCCGACCGGGAATTCTTTTGCTTTACAGTGAAGGGGGAACCTCACTAACCACCACCAATGGTGGTGATCAGAGGTGTGGATGTACAGATTGTGCAGGCTAACTAGTCAGTCTAAGCGCAAACAGGCAAGCTGAGAGAGTGGAGGAAAGGTGCTCATGATTATGCTGCCTTCCTCCCCCCCAGCAGGAAAGAGGACGTCTGTGGTGAGCGGGTGTGTCTGTGGAGAGGACGGGGTCCGTCAGCTCAAGACCCTCCCCATGGTGAAATCACCTGATCCCGACACCGAGGAGGGGGCTGAGGGGCGCTGCCTCAGCCACTTCCTGCGCCTCATCCTCCAGGAGCTGCAGACCGGCAGAACCCAGCAGAACCCAGCGCTGGAGCAGGGGCGAGCCTGGTACCAGAACACTGTGGTCCGGCCCATAAACACCGCCTTCTTCCTCCTCTACCTGCTCTCCATCTCCGTCTTCTTACTCTGTCTCTTCCTGGACTGGGTCTACTGGTAGACAACAAATAGAGGAACACAGTCAACAATGTTGAGCAGCTCTCCAGAGCTATGTAGGCTATTGTTATTATTATTAGTAGTATTGGTATTAGCTATTCTAATCAAACTTAGCTTATGGATTATGAATTGTATTTGTATGCTGATAGACAGTCTCAGTCACAGTACTGGTTCCAACACTCTTTGCATGCTTGGGGGTGGGGGTTGTGAGGTTGTTGATAAGTGTCATAGTTTTGTCCTATAATAACACAGATTGTATAGTCATGGTATCAATGTGAGGGCCTAGTGAGATGTGTGAATTGTAATGAGGTACATTTCATGGTGAAAATAAAACGTACAAATACACTTTATTTATTTATTGACTGATGTTTTGAACTTCCACGGATGTTCGCTGTAAGTTTTGGGACGCAAGGCTTTAGGAAAAACTCATTCAATTCACTTCTCACTTCACACTTACAACAGCATGGTTATCCTCCAGCCGATAGGTTGCGACATATCAGCGCAACATCCATCTCCAACGATGCCAACTGGATAACCCCCCTCTTGAACACTAAACACACATCCGTCACCTGATTTCCCAGTTCTCATCTGAATCTATGAACTATGTGATAAACAGTCAGAGGAGCGTATGTCAGAGGAAAATGCCCCCTGCCCCCATGCTGGGGCAAACTGTCTAACCCCCAACCCCAGGCAACAGTACGCCTCAGTGACTATATGTCTTGGAACCACCCACCCATCCCTCTCCAAACTCTCCCTGTTCCTGAATGGACAGCAGCACCACACAAATCCTCCTCATAGTGACAAGTGTGACGTGATGTGACTACACCCCCTCCTACACACACACACACACACCAGACATCTTTTTTTTTTTTAATTGCAAAAAACACGTTACATGTTATAGCAATCCATCACTTCATATACTGTTCAACATGTATATTCAATAACATACCATTCATACACACAAAACATACAAAACACATAAAACCTATTGCCAGGGGGTAAATGTCTATTTTAATTAAAAAAATTAAAAACATCACAAACAGTAATAGTTTTAAAAGCTTTTGGTTTCGTAGAAAATCTAATTGAACATATGTATTGTTTAAACTCGTTTCTGAAAGCAATGAAGTGTTTTCCCTAGAAATTTATTTTTGTGAATATAACATTTTGCCATAATAATTAGCAGATCATTTAAAAATAGGCTGTTCGAGTTACGTTCATTATCTGCAAGACCAAATAGCACATTTTTCCAGAATAATTCAAAGTTTTTGTCAATGTAATTCACTATAAAAAGGCACAGATCATGCCAGAACTCTTTTACAATGGGGCATTCCCAGAACAAGTGTACCATTCAGGACATCTTCCACAGAAGCTGCAATTCACATCTATATCTTTTTTGAATCTTTTTCCAATATATACTTTAGTCGGGTAAACTCTATGAATAATCTTAAAGGACACTTCTTTAACATTGTTTGTTATTAGATAGCGATTAGGTAGGAGCCAGACTTTCTTCCATGCAATATCATCCACAAAATTAGACCAGAAGACAATTACATATGGTATTGAGGTAACCTCTCTCTGAAGAAGAGCTCTTATACATCTGTTGTTACCAGAGAAACATACTTTACCTACAGACATACGTGATGGAGATAACAAGGACATTCGTACAGGATCTATTCTTTGTTGTGCTTTAAAAAGCATACAGACTCCGGAAGGTATGGCACCAAATACTTTGGCATAGTCCCCTGGTGTCACAGGGATACCATATTCTGATAGAAATAACTGATCTACCCATATTATATTATTATCAAACCAATGTTTTAGGAAGAGAGATTTATGCTTGTATAGAATCACCTTGTTATTCCATAAGTAATAGCTGTGAGGAGAACAATTGTTTTTGTAGATGAGAGACCATGCTAAGAAAGCCTGGCGATGGAAAGCAGATCATTTCACAGGGACTTTATCAAAGTTATAGTTACAAACCAGGAAAAAACTTAAACCACCCATTTGAGATAGCAAATGTTGCGGAATGATATTCCATATAGAGGAGGGATTTCTAAAAAAATGTATTAGCCAATTCAGCTTAAACAGGGTACAAAAATCCAAAAAATTAAGCCCTCCATTTTCATATGAATTCATAACAACCGTTTTCTTTAAATAATGAGTCCTATTTTTCCATAAAAAAATTAAGAGCATATTGTCAATCTCTTTTAAAAGTTTGTCGTCAAGATGTAAAACTAAGGCTGCAGTCTGGAGAGCCCTTCTGCCTTAGTAAGCAGTACCCTCTTAATGAGAGGTCTCTTAGGAGCCAAAAATTAAAACGTTTTTGAGCTTTAAATAGGATAGGCTTAAAGTTCAAAAATGACCTCCTTTGCTGGTTCTTTGTTATTACTATTCCTAAATAAGATACTTAGCTTTTTATCGGAATGCCATGTAGGGTAGATTCGGAACACTCCTTAATTGCCATAAGCTCACACTTATTTATGTTCAATAGGCCTGGGCCCACTTCCCCGATAACGACGGAGACACGCTCTTAAGAGGGTTTTCTACGATTCATCTCACGATCGTTCGTTTAGTTTTTCCGACTGTTTCCCGAACATGCTCGTAGCGTGAACGCGCGTGCACTGCTCTTAAGATGCTCTTAAGGGGAGCTGTCCACGTTAATAGTTCTGAAATATCCTCTGATTTGACGGTGATGTCAGGTGACTGCACGTCACAGCTATAGGCCTACCATTTAAACTTCGGATCTACACATTAATTCACATCAATACGAAAATAGAAACACTTTGACATCTGCATGTAAGCATCCCAAGTAGGTTATATACCACACAGAGACATAAATAATTGTAATTATTTTAAGATTAGATTGTTGCACCATGCAATAATTTTTCGCGGTGCCACTTAAGAACACGTTTGAAGATAAGAAAGAAGTCGAGTAAGAAAGAGAGGAAATGTGTAGGCTTAGATTTTGATGCAGTAGGCTACAGACTAAACCACATGTTGCTTTCTCTGCTTTTTACCTCATAGGCCTAATAAAATATTCACTTAGCAAAGATAATGTCAAACTATTCTGGCAACGTCTCGTTTCATAACTTGATTGCATATTTTGTCCGCTTTTCATCACATTATTATGACCATTAAATGTAGGCTATTTTGCACGCTAAAATCTGATTCATCACAGGTAAACACAATAAAGAATGGGAACCTAAATTGGATTATGTATTCTAAGTTGTAATTCCTCTGTATGTCCTGTTGGTGACCTCAGTGAGAAGTACTGTTAAGACGCTCTTAGCCGGTAACGAGTACTCTGGAGCACTCGTAGATCTACGAGTGTTTTCACGATGCTCTTAAGCTACGATGGTTTCGGGAAACAGTCGGCAAATCTTAAGACGTTCGTAAGAGGGACTTTACGACGCTCTTAGGCTTAAGATGCTTTCGGGGAAGTGGGCCCTGGTCAGTGGCGGAGCCAGACATTTGAAACATTAGGGGCTTAGCCCAGTGTCACACACAGGAAGGCTAGGGGGGTCCTGTGGCATGTCCCCTCGGCAGAAAATTTTAAAAAATAACCCCTTAAATAATGACTTCTAGTGAATTCTGTGTAAACTAATGGACACATTGAGACTTTAAAAATGTGAGACTCAAGGTATATCTGACTGGCACTTTGGGTCTTTCAAGAGGGGTCTAGGCCTATCTGATCAGCATTCAAAATCCCGCCGGTAGCCACTAGTCCAGTCATTTTAAGACAAAATAGGGGTCAAGGTTGAACAAATTGCAACACAAGCAAACTTAACTGATTTTGAATCCTCAATATGTCCTGAGTAAGGGAAAAAAAGCCCCGAAGAATCCCGATAGGGGAAAGTTTAGAAAAATACCCAAATATACCCTATTCATGCACCTATTCAGTATTTTTCTCACGTGAATAGGGGAAAAAATTAACCTTCACATATCACCATGAAAATTACTGAGTTGATTACTTACATCAAGACAAACAAAAAATGTATTATAAGTTTTTTGAAATTGTTTGTTAACATGGGCAAACAGGGCATAATGTAATTACGTATAGTTAATTTGTTTAAATACCACAACGGAGCTAATAGTCCAGGCAAAGGTCTGACCCAAAACTAATTGCAACAGAATTTATTTTCACATTTTTATATTTCAATTGGTGATCTTTACACCATAGTAAAAGACCATGAAAATCCAGTTGGTGGAAATATGTTAAAATGAGGGTTGTTTTATTCTTCAGCAAATACTGACAAAACTGTAATTAGAATGTTGTAGAATACACATTCTAAAGAATATCTGACCCCATCTAACTTTACATGGAATTTTAGAATCTTGCATTGTTGAGGAACATTCTTTTATTTTCAAAGAGTGAATTTCTTTGGCTTATTTCAGACTGGTTTGTTGCAAAATTGGTGTCTATTTTTACATTGTGGCCCTTTGAATCAATGGAAATGGTTGTTGAATCTTTAAATAGAGCCAAGTGTGTTTTTGCATGTAAGTGTTCCACAATGTTATTAGCCGTAGTGGGTAGTGGTAGTTGATATTGTTTTCATTACGGCTGTCTGTTTAATTGCGCTTAGACTGGCCTTGGTGTCGTGAGTTTTTAGAGGGGGTGGTGTTTTTAAGTGTAGCTGGACTAAGTAGATTGTTAACGTTAGCTTTACTGAACTCAACTCGTTTTTTTCTGGAGCTGCGTCCGCACTTGCTGTAAGTTTTAATTGTATGGGAGTCTCGTGTTGTTAAGGGATTTGTTTATGTAGTTGTCATAGTTACAAGTTGGTAAACTAGTTATTAGCCGTAGTGGGTAGTGGTAGTTGATATAGGGCTTATTCGCAAACACCGCCGCGGCCATATTGTTGATATGACATTCCAGTTCTATAGGCTATATTCTATGTGACAATCGCCTGTAGCGCGTAGATTTGAGCTGAGCAGAGCACAGTAGCCTAACGGCTTCATCTCGTCAATATAAGTAAATAAACGTATGGACCCATATCTAATAGCATTAAGTAAAGATCCGTCATTATTGTCAACTGTAAATTACCCCGATATTCATTTTTAGCCTAACTGTCTTGTTCATACATCGGCACACGTCGCAGCTGAAGGGGACAAGCGTTCAAGTCGCCTGACGGTGTGTTTCCACACAACGAAATTTCGCGTCGCTGTCATTGAGGTTGAATGGAGACGAAATTCGCCCTAGTTGGGCGAAATGAAAGCGAATCGCCGAGGCAGGCGAAACAAAGTTGGCCAAAGTTTAACTTTATTTAAATGAGGACCATTCCAGAACCAATCAGGTCCGCGTCTTTGTGTTTGGAGGCGGGAGTTACAAAAAGGTCTGACCAAGATGGCGGAGACTACCCGAGCTGTAACGCGAAAATTTGTATGTGATTAAAATGTTTCTACACGAACATTGGCACTTGTATCAACACGAATTGTGGTTTATATGCCACACGAACTTAGTCAGAGCACATAGACCACTATATATGCCGGACATGATGGAGAATGCAGGGGATGGAAAAACATTTATCCACCAGTCTCTATACTGCTCTGCCCCGCAGCTAGAAAATGCACGTACGCTGCGCAGTAAAAGGCGATATCAAGAGATTGTATCTAATTCTATTAATTAACTAACTAGCCTAACTAACATAAACATGGCCTATTGGAAATGTTATGCAAAGTAGGCTGTAATGTAACTCCCATCTTGCATTCGTATGATGATGCCCATAGCCTATAGCATCACTATGAATTTGAAGATCATGCTAAACGTTTCTTTGTAAAAAAAATAATAATAAATAAGTAGGCTTAAAACATACCTATGTATAGTGATATTTATGAGCTATCAAAGCATAACAGCATCACCACATGTTATCACTAATTAAGCTGCTCTGACAGGAGGTAAGTTATGTAGGCTATCGTTTGTCCATGAGCTGTCAGTTTGTGCAACCATGACCAAGTCTCCTGCCATTCCAGATAGCCTACCTGCAATTAGAATTATGCCTATAGAAACAATGAAACTACAGGTATTTATAACTACAGGGAATATATAGGCCTAGTTTCAATTTCATGTTCAAATTTGTCTTTTCAGTCGAAAATAACTATTGTTGTTGACCTGGTTTGGGAATTTGGGAAAAAGTGAGAGTTGTACTGTAAAATTTTTATGTTTTTGAATAGAGAGACATTTAATAAGAAATGTAATATACTTTAAGTGTTTGCTTTCTTATAATGATTACTATTGATATCACAATAATGTTATTGTGATATATTTTGTCGTGATAATCGTATTCTGAAATATTGATATCATTACAGGCCTATAAGTCAAACAAAACATTTTAATAACTGATTGCTTTCTTTATCCCTTTATTAATTGTTCTTAAAGCCTCCACCACCAGAGCGTCCAGGCGCATGTTTTAATTGGTCTGCCACAGCTCTCCCGATGTCATGGTCGGTGGCCCTTTCACTCCATTTTTTAACAGCAGCTGAAATGACAAGAAAAACATTTTCATTAGACTAGGTGTGCTGAAGTGGCAATATTGCAAAGACAACTCAGATAGCAGATTCAGCACTTGAACATGTGAAACTGCTCTAATCGAGACTTTAACAAACTTGAGAAATGAATGGACAATGAACAAATGTGTTAATGCAGAGTGTAGCCCGTGCTGTACTCTTCCTTGTTCAAAATATGTTTGTGCAAGTTGAACAAACAAATGAAAGATAAATAACCCAGTATCAGAGATCCATACCTGTTAGGACGCCATAGAGAGTCATGGCTTTAAAAGCTGTCTTCCCACCATGGCCCATCATATTGAAATGGGACATCAGGCCATTTGTCATCAATCTGAAAAGATTAGCACATAAAGTTACATTTGTATATACAAATTCAAAATGAGATTACTTTTTCCACTAGATTTTTTTAGACTGTTGTGGAGTCTCTATAATGTGTGCAGTGCACTCCCGGTAATCGGATTACAACTTCATGTTCATTCTTTCTACAATAAAACTAAAATTAGGCCCTGGCCTACTGGTTAGCGCTTCAGACTTGTAACTGGAGGGTTGCCGGTTCAAACCCCGACCAGTAGGAATGGCTGAAGTGCCCTTGAGCAAGGCTCCTAACCCCTCACTGCTCCCCGAGCGCCGCTGTTGTAGCAATCATGACAAGTCTCCTGCCATTCCAGACTGTTGTAGCAGGCAGCTCACGGGATTAGTGTGTGCTTCACCTCACTGTGTGTTCACTGTGTGCTGAGTGTGTTTCACAGATTGACCAAATTTCCCTCACGGGATCAAAAGAGTATTTATACTTATACTTAAAACCGATCCGGATTTCATTAAATAGGAAAGAGACAATGCAATAGACAAAGGCACACAAGAGAGACTGAAACATCAGAGGCCACAGGCCAAATAAGGTCAGCATAAAGGTTAAACAGCAAAAACTACATTTTCAAGAAGTACTGTACCCTGTATCTGAACATACCTGTTCAAAATTTTTGCAACACAGTCTTTTATGTCCTTCCCACCGACCTTGCTTAACTGTGCCAACTGTGAAAGAAGTAAATAGACAGTAAATATAGAATCTTAAGCCAATTATTAAGTCAATAACCTACTGATGAGGGCATAAGACAACAACACGTCATCAATGCCCTCATCAGTTTGCATTGGTTGTGGTAAGTGGTATATGATATCTTACCAGAGCCTGTCTCTCCTCCTCCTGATTGAGCTTGTCTTCTAACATGAGGACCTCGTCCATGGTCGTCATGGTTTTTAATAGGTTTGTCCCTCCCCTTTGGTGGTCTGCCTCAATTCTTTTCACCACCTCCATGATCTCCACCAATTTTTTCATCACACATCTCTGGAATTCTGAAATGTGACATTTTCGGATTAGTTATCTTCTATTCAATCTCTTCCTATAGCCTAGTGATTTGGTTATACATGTAAGATAAATCTAGCATCTAGATCTAGTGCCATATTCATAGAATTCAAAGACTATCTTTCAGGATCATGTCTGATATGTGTAAACATACGATTACTGCATGACACTGGTATTCCAGAATATCTTCACTCAGATTAACTGCAGTGTTTTGTATTAAATTGTGCAACATGAACATTCCATCTTTTCAAAGATAAAATTGTAACATTCAAGTCAGTTCCTTGGAGCCATACCTGCCCCTTTAAAAATGGCATGTTTTCAGGCCAATGTGCCCTACTGGAGACAGTCATTTTCGTTGATCAACCACTATATGGGGCTATGGCCAAGCTCTGTAGTGGTTGATCAACGAAAATGACTGTCTCCACGGCTTATTTGATGTGTTTTAATGCAGAAAAACACCCTTGGGTCAATTTTCGCCGGAATTACACTTTAATGCAACAGATTGACACATTTCCAATTTGAACTGATTAAAATCAACAATAAAAATGTGGTTAGAGCTCTAGATTGCTCAAACATCTGGTTGTAGCAAGAATATTTAAAACTCACTGTCATTTTCCATGGGGAATACACTGTTCCTCTCTCTGGGGGAGCGGGCCCTGATGCCTGTGACAAGAACATCAGACATTGAAAATGTTAGATTAAGTGTTATGTGCTATACAGACACATTCATTAATTTTAGATCAACTTACTGTTTGAAGCTAAAGGAGAACCACCAGGACGGGAACCTCTGTGGTTCCTGGGTGAGGGAGAGGGACTCCTCATGGACTGGCCTGTGACAAGAGTA
Source organism: Alosa pseudoharengus (assembly GCF_046254945.1). NCBI lineage: Eukaryota > Metazoa > Chordata > Actinopteri > Clupeiformes > Clupeidae > Alosa > Alosa pseudoharengus. The sequence continues at coordinate 45,075,812 of NW_027468774.1, forward strand.
AGAGACAGGGAACATATTGGGGTCGTGTTCTAGACAGTAACGTTCAGACAGCATCTTTTGCTTCAGTTCATTTACTTACTGTTTGAGGCTCGAGGAGAACCACCAGGACGAGAGCCTCCTCTGTGGTTCCCGGAATGACTGGATGAGGGAGAGGGACTCCTCATGGACTGGCCTGTGACAAGAGTAAGAGACAGGGAACATATTGGGGTCGTGTTCTAGACAGTAACGTTCAGACAGCATCTTTTGCTTCAGTTCATTTACTTACTGTTTGAGGCTCGAGGAGAACCACCAGAACGGGAGCCTCTTTGTGTTCAAAGAACAACATCTTAAGCAACCAGTGGTCCCTGGACCACACTTTGAGAACCACTGTGCCACTGTGCTAGACAATAAGGTTCAAACGGCATTCTTTCCTTCAATTCATTTAGGTCAACTTACTGTTTGAACTTCGAGAAGAACCACCAGGATGAGAGCCTCCTCTGTGGTTCCCGGAATGACTGGATGAGGGAGAGGGACTCCTCATGGACTGGCCTGTGACAAGAGTGAGAGACGGGGAACATGTTGGGCTTGTGTGCTATACAGTAACGTTCAGACAGCATTCTTTGCTTCAGTTCATTTAGGCCAACTTACTGTTTGAGGCTCGAGAAGAACCACCAGGACGAGAGCCTCCTCTGTGGTTCCCGGAATGACTGGATGAGAGAGAGGGGGTCCTTATGGACTGGCCTGTGACAAGAGTGAGAGACAGGGAACATGTTGGGCTTGTGTGCTATACAGTAACGTTCAGACAGCATTCTTTGCTTCAGTTCATTCAGGCCAACTTACTGTTTGAGGCTCTAGGAGGACCACCAGAATGGGAGCCTCCTCTGTGGTTCCCGGAATGACTGGATGAGGGAGAGGGACTCCTCATGGACTGGTCTGTGACAAGAGTGAGAGACAGGGAACATGTTGGGGTTGTGTGTTATACAGTAACGTTCAGACAGCATTCTTTGCTTCAGTTCATTCAGGCCAACTTACTGTTTGAGGCTCTAGGAGGACCACCAGAATGGGAGCCTCCTCTGTGGTTCCCGGAATGACTGGATGAGGGAGAGGGGCTCCTGGATGAGGGAGAGGGGCTCCTTATGGACTGGTCTGTGACAAGAGTGAGAGACAGGGAACATGTTGGGGTCGTGTGTTAGACAGAAAGTGGTGAAAGTGGACATAAAGTAGGCACTTTATTCTTGAGTTCAATTCGGTTAACTTACTCCTTGGAGATGAAGGTGAGCTATCCTGCCAGGACTCACCCCCAACATCAGAATGATTGGAGGGGGAGGGGCTCCTCTGGGGGTGGGCTGTGACAAAGTGAGAGAACATGTTGAATTGAGTGATTCATCCATACATTTCTTTTTTTAGTCCATTTAGGCAAACTTACTATATGATGAATCTAGAGTTTGGGTATTATCCAAATAGGTCTGGTCCTCAGATTGGTTTCTGACACTGGGTGTCTCTGTAACAAATATAAATGATCATGCCAAAAAATGTTGAACTCTCTCCCTGCTAACTGATTTGGATTTCTTTTGACATTCTTAACTAGTCCACTTGACTTACCATTAGTCATATTTGGTGGCTTTGGTGGCTTGCTGAGCAGTCCTGTGCTTTTGCCTACATAGAAACAGAGAAAGTATTCATGTCGCAAACAGTATTTGTTTGGCAAAGACATATTTAAGACTTTTTACATTAAACAACCCTGGCGATGTGCAAAAACAATAAAAATTTAAGAAAGGTGCACAGACTCACTTTTTTTGGGTCTGGGTTCTTCATCTGAGAGTTCAGGTTCTAATGAATTACAACAAAAGTTAATTTACATTCCAGGAATACAAATGTTTCAACATTTGGAATGTGATGGATTACAAACAGCTGTTAGTATGCTTGCCTTCAATACAATCAGAAAATTGCTTTCTTTTTATTGCCCTTTTCCCCAGTTCTGGAGGGTCTTCTGAATCTGTCTGTGCTGACGATGTATAATTAAACTCAGTGCACTCCTTTTCACTTTCTGTAAAAAAGTCAGAAGTTGCAAAGTCATGTAAACCAACCGACATGTGTTATTTGGAAATTTTCTTTATAGCAGTGTGAAAAATTACATGGATGTAAACTAGCCCAAAATCTCAAATTTGACCAGGTCATGAAAAATCGATGTTTTCACCTGCCGTGTCTCGCCTTAAGCATCACATACCTGAAGTAAATTTTATTTTTATGAGGGGAAAGTCCAGCCAGTCTCCAGCTGGATTTGTTTTGTTTTTCCAGGCTGACGCCCGTCCCTTTTTTGGCCATCTGAGGACTTTCCTTTCTTCGTCAATCCAATTTATTGGCAGCACCCCTTCAAAAACGTTATCGCCCTCCTGCCACACAGCCCTCGCAAACGCCATAATCTGAAACAAATAAAAGTAGAGTTATTATGCAACAGACTTATACTGAACACAATATAAAAAATAGTGGCGCGACAGGATTCCTATATTATTTAGTGATGCGGACTAACATCCCCATCAGAACCCTGCACACCCCCACCTTGACTAACTAATTTTCTGTGGGAAACACTGTACCTCATTGTTCAATTATGCAGAAGTGGAAAAATTGCATGCCCCCCTCTGTATGGGATGCACACAGCTTTCCTCTTTAGGTCACTGGATTGAAGGATTTTTGTCCTTGCCATGCGGTATGTGGTATTGCCAATAAATGCTATATCTATCAGCTTTGATTCACATGGCGTTATGAAAAGGTTTGACGTGTGCTTTTCAGGAATAAATCTGCAATTGAAATTTCCATTTTCTCCAACTTCTTCTATGATGGCCACACTCTTGTCCCCTAGGACGAAGCAGGCATCCTTGGGCCTCACTGAAACGGTAAGTCTTTCTTTGGCCTGTTTTGATTTTGCCCCCTGCAGATCCTGCCTCTCTGCCAGTCGCTTTGCCACTTGAGTCAGCGGATCATGACTTGTTCTGACCATTTTCTTGATGGTTTGCATGAAATTCTCAAATGGAAAAGCAGAAATCTCATTCAAAGAGCAACTGAAATGTGCAACATCCTCATGAATGTGCTTTAACGCATGCACATTGTAGACTGTGAATCTGTCTCCATAGATATCTTGACAACTGTTAACAAAATAGGTCAGCAGGTCAGCTGCATATTGGAGTAGAGTGTTCCTCCTGTCGGCATCGGTGGTAAGCAGGATGGACATTCCCACTGTCAGACAGAGAAAATGATCGTACACATCTTGATCAACCAGTCCATCAAGGACCACAGGTCCCGTGTAAAGAAGGAACTGGCGGAACTCTGTCGCCTTCCATCGATCCAACTCGGTGACTGCCCTGGGCTTCCTTGCCATCTCACTTGGCATTTCATTTCTTAGCCCTACAAGTCTTGTAGACAATTCAGATCTCTGCCTGGTAGATAGTTTCCGGGGGTTGGTCACACGGCAGAGAAAATGCAGAATTCGCCTTACAACACCAAGGCACACAAGGTGCATATAATCAAGGACGAATGACGTCACACATGGTACTCCTGCTCTTAACAGTGGGGTCTCTCCATTTTGGTGTCCTTTGTAGGCTACCTGGCAGAACTTTTCATCTGTCCTACTAGGGAATTTCTCTTTTGAGTTGAACACCACTCTTCCTTTCCATTCACCCAGCTCCTCACACCTCTCACAGCTATTATAGCCTGTATGATAAATGATGTTTTTAAGAAAAGCCCTTGCTGGGGCATCACAGATGAAGGCTTTGACCGTAATTTTCACAATTGCCCCGTTATATTGAAAGCCACTAGTTGAGAGATTATTGATGTCTTCCACCAAGTCTTTTAAGTACTCTTGTAGAGGCTCAGGCTTGGATGTGCCACTGTAAAGTGCGACTATGAATGGCTCTAATTCCTCTGCCTTTGCCAGGATGGGCCAGAACTGAGTCCCACTTGACTTGAAAATTGGCACACCATCCACATTTATGCACAAGGAAATTCGGTCTATACAGGCAGGAGACTGTTGAAGTGCTCTTTGTGTGCCTCTCTCTAAACCATAGTAAATGTAGCGGCCATTACATCGCTCCTGCAAGCTCACTACTTTTGGAGTTGACAGAAGGGTCCTCGAGTCCCTTGGCAAATTTTCATGTCCATGTCGTTGTAGAATGTGCAACAGCTCATTTACTGACTTATGGGTAAGTTTGTTAGCCAATGCCCAATCTGCCAAGTCACTCCCAAGATCACTTTCCGACGTTGCCTCTGTTTCGTTTTCAGATTCAAGCCACACAGCCTCTCTGTCACATCCCTCGTCATCACTGCCACTAGCCGTATCAATGTTGCTGATGTCATCATCGTGAGTGGACTCTGACTCCATTGAGTTCTCTTCATCCTCAGTAGCCCACTGCTTTATGGTTGACTCAACCCTTCTCCAGTTCCTGAGGTAGAGCGAATCCATAGTTTTTAGACCACAAACTGAAACAAGAAACAAATCATACAATGTAGTATTGTGTTTTTGAGGTTTGCATGCTTTGGTCATGTCCAGTAAGATGCAGTGCAGCATGGGAAATTACTAAAAAGAATCTCCGGCAAAGTAGTAGGGTCACTTATTTCACAAATTCCAGATGGTGTTTTGGATCACCAACAAAATGTCTGAAAAATTATATTTCCTAATGTTTGACTAGCTACCTACTTTTATCTGTGAATGATCAACTGTATTAAACGACATATTGCTTAATAAAATGAAGCAACTGTCAACATTATCTAACTGCTGGACTAACTTTGCAGTGTTTCCCACAGAATTTTCTAAAACTATGGGGGTTGGGGGGTGGTTGGGTCATCATACTGTAATGTTTATACTTTATTTTACTGGCTACTTTAGGTAGGCTATATCATGTCTTTCGGGTTATGCTCTCTCACACAGCCATTATGAGCTTGGAGTATAGATTAAACTGTACAAAAATACTATCCTGTTATTTGTTTAAAGAGGGGAATTTTTGAAATGACCTTTTTAATCCTCTAGCTAATTAACAACCTCAATATAAAACATGCTAATTAACGTCAAAGATTGTAGTGGAAGACTATACAAACACATCCACAACTTGCCATAGGCATATCTCTGGTTGTTGTTTCTGTTCCACGACATATTGTGTGGGATTAAGAGAGGGATAATTTTAGTAATTTGAAAATTATTTAATTTATCTTCAGTGTACTGGCCAATCAGATTTGTCTTGACATGATTACAATTCAGCATACACTCACAATCACACACAACGACCAGTGTTGGGGGTAACAAGTTAGCCTACAAAGTAACATTACTGCAAATGTATTGTAATTTAGTTACTTTATTGAGTAACTAAGTAGGTAGCGCATTAGAATTCAAATTTCAGTAACTTGTTACAGTTACTGAAGAACTGTAACGTCCATTCCGGTGTTACTCACATATCTCTCATATAATGACTTATAGGGAGGGAAAGTAATCACATCGCCACCTACTGGTTGCGTTCCTAGATTTTAGTGGAGTGGATGAGATTTTTTTTTTTTTTTTTAGAAAAAATATATCTCGGTGCACATTGGGAACTTAATTTAATGCCTTCCATTTGCTATGCACTGGGGTCACCTCTATTGCTTCTTGTGGTCATACCTTATTTTTAGGATCAGTTGAATTGTTTTGAGTTTTTTTTTGTAACATGGTGATAACAAACTACAGTTGCATGCGACGTCACCACTAGGGCGCTTCATCTCAAACTGATCAAAACGGGCAATTGGCTTGACTGGCTTAACATATTTTTTGTAATAACGGAGCGCGATGTAGTGTTGTGCTCCTACTCACATGAAGAGCTGGCAGTAAGTGTTAAGTGTCAATGCTAACCAGGCTAATAAACAAACCATGCTACCGTGAGTAAGTGGAAGGGTAAAGTCACGTGACTACTTTTGTAGTCCATTTATGATGACCTACATTATGTAAGGGATACACAGAGAAACATTATGTAACTGAACACAGAGAAAGTTTAGGATTCTCACTGAGGCAGACTGTAGACTGGGCTTCAGCTGTAAGGAGCTATTTTTTGAAGGTAAGGAAGGTACCTTACATTGCTGAAGTTACAATGAATCACAATCATCTACACTGAAGTTACAAAAGCATCACTTTGTAAGCTATAACCGGATCAATAAGTAAAGCACCCACTTCCTTCATTTAGCGAATTTCCGATTGATGCACGTTAGTGATATGCTGTTTGCTGAAGTTGCAATGAATCACAATCATCTACCCTTAAGTTACAAATACACCACTTTGTAATCTATTGTCTCTTTGATCCGGATCAATAAGTAAAGCACCCACTTCATTTAGCGAATTCCCGATTGATGATGCACGTTAGTGATATGCTGTTTAGCCTACTAGTTAGCCTACAAACTCGGGTGCTGCGCTCAGGAGTTCTTTGCCTCAGCCTCGTCCATTAATTGTGAATAACGGGACACCTCGGCGGACGTTATCCCTACAGCAGGGGTCGGCAATTACGTTTGGACCCGGGCCAATTTTTTTTCAGACAATGGCATCGCGGGCCATAGCTTTTGTAATGGGGGGGGGGGGGGTTATAGGCCTACTATTTAAATTATTAATTATTATATTATATTAAAATAAACATCATCTAACTTTTAAAATGCATTTAATTTAATTCCATTAAAAACGTTTATTTGCTTATGTGCGCTGTTTTTATGCCGCCTGCTGCATCTCCTGTCGTCTCTCATGAAACAGGCGACTTGCCTAGCAACTTGCCGTAACTAATGTGTAGGCTACAAATATTATTCTTTTGGATGACGTGTAAATGATTAGCTGAACATTGCTATATGCTAGTTATCGATGCAAAATGTCGTTGTCAAAAGCCTTGAAAAGAAAAATTGATTCAGAATGCAGGACCTACAAAGAAGAATGGAAGCAGAGGTATGTGTTGAGCCTGCCTGCATTTCTTAACGCCAAGCCTATTAATTTAACGAAACATAGGCTATTTTTGACCTTGCCCACTGGAAGAGGGAGACAGGACACTGTTGTTTTTTTTTTGCACAAGATTACGCGCACTCGCGTGCCAATACCGTTCCGACCTGTGCGTCATGGATAACTGCAAGGATGTTCCACCTGTTTTGTCACTTTAGTAGGACTATCATCTATACCTCAATAAATGTTTTGAAATTGATGGGATTGCTGTAGGCCTTTTTTTCTTTTTAAAAACATGGGGTTAAAAAAAAAATTCATTCAACAGCAAATTAACGTCATCTCGCGGGCCAGATAGAATCAATGGCGGGCCAAAATTGGCCCGCGGGCCACTATTTGCCGACCCCTGCCCTACAGTATGTAATGTAGGCCTATATAGTAGTACTACATTACATAGTAGTAAGTCCTAAATTATGCGATAGCGAACGTCAAAAAGTCTAGTTGCTACTGAAACGGACTGTCAGAAAAGACCGGGCTACTAGCTGCACTGTTCACTCAAACAGGTTGGCTTCAGCCCACATCTCCCCTACGCAAATCAAATCAGTGGCTTGAGAAGGACTGTTCATGCAGATTACAACTGGCGCGGTGTAGCCTACACAACTGAGTTCAAAATTGATGCATTAACTTTGCAAAGTTAGTATAGCCTACTTATCACAATGTTGTCAATCGCAAACCCGAATTTATTCACACCGAACTACCTGTAGCTTAATTTGCAGAGGACGAGTGAAAGCACCCGTTTGATAAATGAGCCAGTAGTGGAGTAATTACTTTAAAGAAATAATCTGTAGCCTAGGGTAGGCTACTGCTAAAACAATGTCGTTGGCGATTTAAACTGTCTTATCTAGCGGACGTTTTTACAATAGAGGCTTAGGTAATTGTATGGCCCACGTTCTGGTTCGTAAATTAATTTGCCCTAGGCTACTTTCAACTCTTGACTGCACTGTAACCAATTGACCGCTTGACAGTAGGTTATTTATATTTTTCTGTAGGCTACAATAAACAAATGTTTTCGTTCAACTATGCAGCACAGCAGAACTACTTTGCCTGCAAGCCCACAGAACGGGCACATTTTGGAGAGAGATTTAGAATGCACGCATGCAATTCCAGAATCTGTATCTGGCTATTTGTGTGGTGGATTAAAAACAAACAATGTTTAGACCAATGCAACTAATTAGTTTAAACTAATGCATTTAGCCTAAGACTTCAATACCAACGCTTTCTAAACAACAAAAGCAGAAAGGATGCAAGCCGCAAATGGACCGTGGAATCCCCCCGCACCCCCAGCCGAAAATATGCCGCGTCTCTGGTATGCTTTGGGATGGCAAACATATTTTTTCACATTCCATAATGGCGCCAAAGTCAGTGGGAAACACTAACTATGATAGAATGCAGTAATGCACCCGTTAATGTCTGCCAGATCAGGAACATGCACATATACTCATAATGGTTTGCCAAGCGTAACGTTAGTTCGGTGCTAAAGTTACAGGCAAGGTTAGCTATCAAGACCTTGTCTAAGACACGTTGAGAAACGTTGCTAGTTTGAGTGGCTTTAGCCAGTCATGTAACGTAGAGTCCGGTAATGTCATTAGCAGCTAGCAGGCTCACGTCATCTGTATTAGTGAAAACCTAAGAAATGAAACTATTTAAATGCATAAATTAACGCTATAACTCACCTGAAAAATGATGATTTCTGTAGTTATCCTGGAATGGGAGAAGAGGGGAACAGGAGTACACGAACAGACGAACAGGAACAAATTAATTTATGGAAAAACGATTATGGATTAAAAGCAAACAATGTTTACACCTACCTAATGCATTAACTAAGCCTAAGAATTCAAGCATAGTATAAAACGTTTTCTAAACAACAAAAACAGAAAGGATGCAAGCCGCAAATGGACCGTGGAATCCCCCCGCCGAAAATATCTTCCCGCGCCTCTGGTATGCTTTGGGATGGCAAACATATTTTTTTCTAATCAAATTTTAGATAATGGCGCCAAAGTCAGTGGCAAACACTATGATATGATGCAGTGATGCACCCGTTAATGTCTGCCAGATCAGGAACATGCATATATACTCATAATGGTTTGCCAGGTGTATCGGTAGCTAACGTTAGTTCGGTGCTAACGTTACTGGCAAGGTTAGCTATCAAGACCTTGTCTAAGACACTTTGAGAAACGTTGCTAGTTTGAGCAGCTAGCTAGCGCTAGTATTAGCCAGCCATGTAACGTTAGAGTCCGGTAATGTCATTAGCAGCTAGCAGGCTCACGTCATCTGTATTAGTGAAAACCTAAGAAATTAAACTATTTAAATTCATAAATGAACACTATAACTCACCTGGAAAATGATGATTGTATTTATCCTGGAATAGGGGAATAGGGTAACAGGAGTACACAAACAGACGAACAGGAACAAATTAATTTATGGAAAAATGATTACTATTAAGTATAATATCGATATATAACTATTATTCTATTATCTATTAAGCTATTAATGTATGAATCTACTATATAATCTACCACTATTACAAAATCGCTCACTACGCTATATCTCTGACCGCTCTCCAGCTTTCTCAAAACTATGGCGAGCCAAACAAATCAAAAGCCTGGCCAACACAGACACCACCCATTCAGTTGCACTTCGCGCTATTGAGTCAAGCTGCGCTAACCTAAGACCATCGCGCGCTGTCCAATGTTACAACTGCGCTATCGAGTTGGCCGACACCACCTATTCAATCTGCGCTAACATAACCAGAGACCATCGCGCGCTGTCCAACAACTGCGCTATCGAGTTGGCCAACACAGACACCGCCTAGTCAAGTTGAGCTAACCAGAGACCATCGCGCGCTGTCCAACAACTGCGCTATCGAGTTGGCCAACACAGACACCGCCTAGTCAAGTTGCGCTATAACCATCTCGCGCTGCCTAAAATATCAATAACAGGATTGCAATGTTTTCAATGTGTGTAGAAAGTCACATGCTATTCCCATCAAACTGATCACGACTCAGATACTTATACTGAAATGATACGGTATTATTATCAATGAAAACAACTCATAATGAATTCACACAGTTTTTAATCTATAGCACTAGCCCTGTTGTAGGATGGTGTTCGAGTAGGCTAATCTGTTATCGTTTTAGAATCTACCACTTCAGGTCAACTTCCGTTACCATGGAAGCAGAAATAGAACTTATAGGCTATATATAGAGGCTGTTAGCTGTCACTCACTGTCACTCTCGAAGTTAGTTGGTGAACGTTATTAGGTAATAAGCTATTGATTAGAATATACTGTATATTAGACATGTCAGGGGGGATGGCACGACGAGTAATCGAGAGTATACTTAACAACAATGACATATTAATGTCATTAGACACAGCCTTATCCTCGCCGTCATCTTTTACCCCACCACAACCACCACGATCACCATCAGCAGCAAGTTCTACAACTCCTCAGATATGCGTGGACGAAGTACGCCAGATCTTCCAGCGAGGAGCCCCCAGATTTCAGTTTGCCAGGAATTTTTCCTGCGAAGCCTCAGCTGGCGCTGTAAACTCCCGTAGAAGGTAAGTCCATTATTTTCTATGAAGTGACTGCTATGAAGTCTGATAGCCGGCATACATTTTAACGTTAGTGGGACTGTCATATAATAAATGACCTGTAGGTGTCAATGTAGGCTTAAGGTTAACGTTAAATATGTAGCAGCAGGCTAGATAGTGTGTAACTAAATTATATTCCGGTGCACAGTAGGCTAAATGTCCTTGTATGTTAATGCTGAAAGTGTTCAATAAACAGTAAATCTTCACTCCCTTGTCCGGACATCAGCCTTTTAGTGACATCACATAAGCGTATTGCTCGAGCTAGCTCAAAGTTTTAAATCACACTGAAAAAGACATATGAATAAGACCAGTAACCAATGTTAATCTGAAGCTAGTAGCTGCTAGCGAAGCAGTGACGCTAGTCTTGAATAACACATAGATATGAATGATCAGTTGCTATATTTACTTTTTTTTGTATCTTTCAACATGTCTACAGAAGACGTGTCAGAAGTGATGGAGCATCTACATTTCTAAGAGAAGTGTGCTTGCTGCCATCACCTGGCCATGGCACAGTGCCAAGGGGACAGCTGAGGCTTCAACTAAGTCAGAATGGCCATATCCTCTCCGGGGTCAATTTTAAGAAAGACTGGGATGAGGCACAGGTGTTGGCGCATATCCGACATCTTTTTCGGACAAAAATTACCGAATATACACAGTAAGTTTTTATTTCCATCTAGACTTGGGAAGTAACTCGGTAATGTAACGCGATTGAAAAGGCTACTCTAACGAAACGGGCAGTTAGTTACTTCTGTTCAACTCTGATCAGAACTTTACTTAACGTCTAAAACTCCCTTCAATGACCCCACCCCTCGGACACCTCCCCCCAATCACAAACTCATCAAAAATGATTGACACGTTCTTTGACATGGGACGGAGCGGGAGACACACAAACACTCGCGCACACACATTTACATTCACACACCCGCGCGCTCAGACCGCGAAAAACAGAGGCTCGCAAGCAGACGTTACAATTACATTCTAAATGGAAGCTGTGTGAACCATAGACTGTTCTATGTGTACAGTCTGTGGTGTGAACCAGTTCCCAGATCCCCAAAAATGTCATGTTGCGCTCTTGAGTGCCAAAACAGGAAAGAGGAGAGCAACTCAGCCTACGCTAACATTACCGTTTTTAGCGTGTAGTTGCTACAAAAGTGTAATCGTTTAAAAGATTTGGGATTACTCCTTTTGTCCTGTCCCCCCCCCCCCCCCCCCCCCCCCCACCACTGTAGCCTACCTGGTTAATAAACCACCACAACTGCATATTGTTGCCCTGTTGCTGGCCAGAACACCCTCCATTTACCCCATACACAGCCTAGCAAAACTGAACGGGAGTTTCTACTCTAGTTCTGCATAGGCTACACCGCCATTAAGCCTACAGGAGAAAGCGTTGCTACCACGCATCATGTTAGCCGAAAAAAAATATAAACACACAAGGCAATCGCATTATATAGGCTACTGTAATAACAAGTTATCGCATAGGTAGGAATATAACAAAAAATAAAATAAGAAACCATAGCCTAACCCTGCCACAGCGGGCTAACAGATTTGAAACAGCATGGCCTACCTTGACGGTTATTGACTGAGGTTGAATGTTCATATCATAATCCATAGTGTCTGTTAGTCTTGTCTGTAGTTCCCCAGGTGTGTTTTGAAATAAACGATAGGTCTTTAGCCATAGTTTAACTTCACAAATGCCACAGAGAGGTTATACGAAACAGACGTTTGGTATTTTCTTTGCTTGGACTATCTTCACGAAGACGCATTTGAGAACTTTTTCTCACGATGTGGTCTTTCAATGTGTGACGTAGTTTGTCATCACATGTCATCAAAACCACTGAATTAGTCTTTGCAATATTTCAAAATAAAAGTGTTTTGTGTAGTGCTTTCAATGAACCCTATTCACTAAGGACCTGATGCACTGATAACATGCCTACTCGATGTATGTGGAGTCAAACTAAAGGCCACACTTAAAATACAGTATTTGGAGAATATCTCCCAAAGAGGTGAAGGACGTCCCACCTTCCTCCATACCACACACAATATAATAATAATAAAAAAAATCCTTTACAGAATAGAGATTGTGAAGGCCGTATGCACTACACTGGTGAGGCCCACCCTTGAGGATGGGAAAGTTTTGGATGGCAAGATGGTATGCTTCCTATTTAAGGACAGGACCATCTACGTTCGTCCAACCACATCCATCCAGTCCGTCCAACCGGTATGACAACATAAAGCATCTGCATAATCCCAACATTTATGTAATTTGCAATAATAACTAGTAACAACAATAACCACAACTGTATTGCTAGAAGATTATTGTATTTTATTGTATTGCATTTATAATCTGTATTATCCTCCTGAGAACCTGCGTGACTATCCAGACAAATACAATATATTTTAATTGTTACTCTACTTTGTTCTTCTTTTAAGGAGGAAAGTAATGACTCAGGAGACAGCTGCTCTGCTGTCTTTGAGGAAGACAGCATTGAGCCTGTATACCCTACAGAGTCAGTAGGCCTAAGTGGTCCTTCCCACAATACGGATGCAACTACCACCCATTCTTTGATGGTTATTGCCCAACCATCAACAAGCATGCATGACACCGATTACACCTCATACATTGACATTTTGTCAAGTGGGACAGAAAGCGAGGATGAGGATCTTACTGCTGCAATACTCGACAGCATTGAGGACCAAGTGTGGGTGTCTATAAAAACTTGATAATGATAATATTTTGTAATAGGGATGGTATAGCTGGGTCATAATACAATATTACTGCTCTTTGCATTACAGTTGCTCCTACTTTTTTCTTTTCAGAAAAGGCAATTCATCTGAAGGGGAAGACCTTAAGGAGACGATTCCCATAAAGGAAATCCTAACAGAGTTGGCTGAAACCATTTTAACCAATAACACATGCCGGTTCAACATCAACCGTGCCTCTGTGTTAGATGGAGCTGTCCGAGGATTTCAGCGACAAACGTACAACCCCTATCACCGGATCATGGTCAAATTTTCCGATGACAGGGGCATGGCCGAAGAGGCTGTGGACCTTGGTGGGCCTAGGAGGGAATTTTTACGGCTGCTTATGAAAGCCCTTCAGCAGTCGGAGATGTTTGAAGGAAGTGAGGGGAACCTGAACCTGGCACTAAACGCAACAGGTACATTTTTTTAAAAATAAGCACTTATGTACTGTACATTAGAACTTTGCATCCACCATTATCTTATTTTGTTATTTTTTCCAGCTCTTAGGGAAGACAGGTACTTTGTAGCTGGAAGGGCTGTTGCTGTGTGCCTGGTCCATGGTGGACCTCCACCAAATTTCTTGTCGAAAACACTGTTTGAAAGCATTGTCAAGGGCCCTGATAGGTGCAAACCTGTGTTGGAGGATATAGCTGATTTTGAGCTACGGGAAAAATTGAAAAGGGTTAGTTTGCACTGTAATTTCTCCATTTATTTGTGTTATTCAACTTATTTAGTTTGGCGCCAACATATCAGCATCCTCTACTTGTAAATGTGTATGTGTGTATATGAGTAAGTAACTCGTTTAACCAAGTCTTTCAGGTTTCAGAGTCCGAAACCCTGGAGGACCTCAAAAATGCCACAGGACCCCTACAGGACTACCTTGCCAATGCAGGTTGTCTGAGACAGCTGACAAACATGTCACACAAGGAAAGGCTGGTGGAGGATGTTCTACTCTTCCAAGTCGTAAATAGAGTCCGTGCACCATTTGAAAGGTGTGTTGTGACTATAGGGAAATGTGCAGGGTTTTTTTCTTTGGAAGGACTACTTCTACTGTACTTCAAGTTTCAACATTCTCACAAATCAAGTTATTATTATTTCATCACAGAAAACACTCACTTTACTCCGTCCTTTAGAGTGAGCCTTGCTTGAAGTAATCTAACATGACTAACTGGATATGAGTCTGTGTGGTGATAGTAATGCTCATGTTGAGTGATGTTGGTGAGAAAACATAATCTTTGTATGGTTCTGGTTTTCAGATTTCGAGATGGACTGAAGACCTTGGGCATACTTTCGAAAATACAAGAACATCCACAAGCATTCCATCCCATCCTTTGCCACCAACCTGTTAATTTAACTGCGGACAAGTTGGATGACTTGTTTGAAATCCAATGGTCAGTGGAAGGAAGCAACAGACGAAATGTTGAGTGTCAAATTGTGACCTTTTGGAGGGATTTCCTACAGGATACTGAAGGTAAACATGTGTTCACTATGTATTCACTATGGCACATGTAGGAAAACATGGGGGATCACAGATAGTTATTTGAATACAATTTCAATGGTCCATTACAGTTACAATTGTGACGCCCCAGCTCTACCGTGGTACTTTTTTGCACTACACATCCACATGCTGACCTACACGACAGTTTGCTTTGCCTTACATATGCTGACTTTGTAAATATCTCATTTAACAAATATACTTTTGCTTAAAATACACTTTGGTGTGGTCTCCACTTGTCGTGCTCACCCCGAGCCAGGTGGTTACAACACAATCAGTGAACACCATTCATCATGTTTTCTATTCTTATGTGTGTGTAAGCATTTTATTTGTCAGGTCTATAATGTTTGTAATAATTACTCTTTGTTATCTTATGTTATCTTATACATGTGTTTCTAGAGGAAGGACCAAAGAAGTTGGGAGACATCCTTGTTTTTGCTACAGGAAGCAATGATGTGCCTCCAGTTGGATTTTCTCCCAGTCCTTCTGTAGAATTTCTGCACGATGGGAATGGGCGGTTCCCTATAGCAAATACTTGCATTAACTGCTTACGCCTACCAATTCACAACACATACACTGACTTCAGAACCAACATGGAGTTTGCCTTAAGAAATACACAAGGGTTTGGCATGGAATAAGTGCTGTTGTAATATTTTGTGTCAAATCAGACAATGTTCTTAACTTTGTATTTTCAAATTTTTTTTTTTTTTTTTTTTTTTTTTTTTTGCTCTCGATTTGATGCACAGCACCACATTACTCTGTTTAATTGTTTTATATATTTTGTTGTATTGTGTCGAAAGATAATGCGCTTTCTTAGTTCCAGCTGCATCAGTTTTGGCTTATCTGTACGTAGCTTTTGCCCTGACCTTGGACACACCTGACAGTGGCAAATAATTCAGTTCATGAATTAAACATATAACATAAAACAAACTTAAGTGTCTGATGCTATCTATTTTGCTTATTTGATGATTCAATTACAGTAAAGGTGCAGTCTCAATCCTAAACAAGTGTGATTTTCTGCACAATCACTGATGTTAATGCATGACATACAATGTTAACATGTACAACTTTAACATTATAGAGTGCTTATGTTACAGATCAACTACTATTTCAGTCACAGTAATCAAAATACAACATTATCCTTCCATATTCATACTATTTCACTCAAAAGGTGAGACTGACAGTTTAACACACTGCAAAACAGGATAACACGATTCAAACAAATGTATGGTTATTTATTGATGCTGTGTTTGTGATATATATTCTAAGACATGCAAGTAATGTTCAATCCCATGGTTCCCGTCATCCAAAAGAGGGTTGATATTGGCCTGCAAATATGTTATGTTTAACTGCCGTACATCTACAGTACTTCGGGGTACTATGATCTGTACACTTTCATTACCTAAACAGACATCAACATTCCTTCTCTCGTAATCCACACCATACCATTCCATTTCGCTAGGTATGTCAAGGGTGTTTGGCTGTCCCATCATGCCTGTGTGCCACAGAGCCAGTGGAGACATATGCCCTTCGGTTCTTAGTCTATGGTGATTCCACTGCCCGACAAACTCCTGACAGGAACGCTGTATTCTACCCAGATAAACATAATGTAGTGCCCACACATGTCCTTCATCATGTGAGTCCAGAATGCCAACATGCTCCATGTACTGGAAAAGTTGTCTATAGAAGTCAGACACAACCCTATTTACATCCCCCCAGAGACGCTCGATCCTCTGATTATGCACGCTTCTTCCCGCAATGAAGCTCCCCCGGTCAATACCTCTATGAGTAACCATAAATCTTGCCACATCCCTATTCTCTCCCCCTCTGTCACCTCTAACTCTTTGGGGCAAACCAAACCGGGCAACACCTCTTTGAAAAAAACCTAGAACAGTCGAGGCTCGGTTGTCAGTGCAGCACTCAAGGTAGATGACTGTTCTACTGTAGCCATCAATACAGCCATGGAAAACAAATCTCCAAGAGATTAATTTATGGTTGGAGTCTATATGCCTGTAATTGAAAGATAAAAGAATGTTATAGTAACTACTCAAAACATGTTGGAATTATTGAATTGCTAACATGACTGGCATTATGTTCCCTTTGTGTACTCCATGAAGTTAATGCTTACGATGATATGTAACTAACCATAGATGGTTGGGGCCTCTGACACTGTAGACCCTTCTCCTAATGGCATGTCGCCGTCGCAACATTGTGCCTATTGGGTCAACTGCACTTAGTCTTTCCCGCACTCTCCACCTTTGTATGGAAAGACCCCTTGCCATTATACTTCCTTGTTTACAAAAAAGGGGGAAAACCACATAAATGGGTCATTCTTTTATAGTTTCTTTTAAAGTATCTATCTATCTATCATTCTAGATAGATAGATAGATACTTTCTTGAATTTCCCCTGGGGATAATATCTGTTTGCCAAGGGGAAATGCACGTAGTTTTGCCCTCCAAAACTACGTCATTGGTGTTATGCTCTACACAAAACACTTTTATTTTGAAATATTGCAGACACTAATTAAGCGGTTTTGATGGTGACAAATTACGTCACACATTGAAAGACCACATCGTGAAAAAAAGTTCTCAAATGCGTCTTCGTGAAGATAGTCCAAGCAAAGAAAATACCAAACGTCTGTTTCGTATAACCTCTCTGTGGCATTTGTGAAGTTAAACTATGGCTAAAGACCTATCGTTTATTTCAAAACACACCTGGGGAACTACAGACAAGACTAACAGACACTATGGATTATGATATGAACATTCAACCTCAGTCAATAACCGTCAAGGTAGGCCATGCTGTTTCAAATCTGTTAGCCCGCCGTGGCAGGGTTGATACGGTTTCTGTGAGAGGGAGGTCTAGATAGTGACAGATGGGAGTCTTTTTACTTTTTTGGTTGTATTCCTACATGTGCAATACCAATTGTTGTTACCTATGCAGTGTTGGTGGTTTATCTGTGATCTGGGGTACTTGCTCACACAAACGTTATGCTTTTCATGTAGCTTTGTGCAACCAGCGATTTAGAATGTTTATGACGTCTTCTGTAAATCGGTCCATTTAACCGAGGACAATGGGTGCAAAACATTGTCAGATTTACCTTGCACAAGTCTAGCCCCTGCATTTGCAGTGTAAGCGATAATTTCCCGGATCATGGTGTCAAGGTCGCTATTGGAAATGGAGTGAAAGCTCTGTAGGCCCAATTCACGTCTTCTTCGGAAAAGGGTTGCAACGCTGATGCCCAAGCAGTCAGCAATTGAGGCCCATGACATGCCACTCTCTCTGAACTGGGATATCTGGTCACTAGAAAGTCGATACCTGGAATTTAACCAAAATGTTGCAAAATGCTTCTTTAAATGGTTGACCTGGGCTCACATCTACCTGCGGGTGTTTTATTTTTGTATCTATTATGCTAATGCCAAAGTTTAGGCTACATTGCTAGGCTAACGTTACCTCTAAATTATGCCAGCAATGTCACATATATGTATGCCCATAGACTGTATACAGTCTATGTGTATGCCAGACCAGAATGTTTGATATCTGTGTAGATTATAACGCTAACGACGTTATCATTACAGTACACCGAACAAACTGCATGGCCATAGGCACCATACCTTGGACGTCCACCCGTTTGTTGTAATAGTAGGCCTACATTGGAAGAAGTTGTTTGGGGGTGGAGAATGACATCTGCCTGAGTAAACATTTCCTTCACTCCATTCATCATTTCCGTTATTTCATGTAGGAGGTTGTTGTCCTGTACACAAACGTTTATCAACACAATGTTTGGGTGTAGCTAATGTAATTATCCTATTAGCTACATTGTTAACTTACCTGACTCAAAATGTCAGCCATAGTCATTAGTAGACGTAAATGTTCCTCAAGGAGGCGATGATTATGCTCTAATGCATTTATGTCATTACTTTGCAGAGCGGATTCTGTATTAACTAAACAGACATCCAGTTCTGCCAAATAACGGGCGATGTCGTTTGCGGTACAGCATGACAGCAGTAATAACATACATATGAATTTCATATTACCCTTCCACTTCTCAGTCCTGTTTACCAAATTAATTTAGCCTAAAACTGATTAGTTCCAGTCTTTGAAGTTATGAATGAGTCTAGGCGTTGCTTGGCAACCACTCTGATAGAGGAAATATTCTTGGTGAAACAATGAATGATTATCTATGAATAAACCATTCAATTTGTCATTATTGTAGCTTTATTTCTTATGACATTTTACTATATGTGTATATTAACCGTTTTAGAAAATATTTTGTTATCTTTTTTTATTAATTCATTTCAAACGTTCCAATATGGATAGCGCCGCGCAGCCCAGTTGGATCTCTCGCTATGTTCAAACATTCCAATGTGGATAGCGCCGCGCCGCCCAAACGTTCCAATGTGGATAGCGCCGCGCCACCCAGTTGGATCTCTCGCTATGGTCAAACGTTCCAATATGGATAGCGCTGCGCCGCCCAGTTGGATCTCTCGCTATGTTCAGCTGGATGGGTGGTGTCCTGTTTTGCATAAACTTATTTCGAACGGATAGCGCCGCGCTGCCCAATGGGGTCGCTAGCTCCGTCCAGCTGGATGGGTGGTGTCCTTTTTTGCTTAAGCTTTTGAATTGTTTGGCCTCCCATACAAAACCCACAGCTCTAACGGTTTTAGAAATGCATTTACCAAAACGGAGAGTTCCCGCGCTTGAACATGATTGGCTGTATCGCGTTCGAAGTCGTTCTTGTCATCAAGATTCTAAGTTACAGCATTCCAACTCGTCCTGCAACAGGCTGTTCCTTTCCGTTATTAACCAGAAGAACATTAATTTTGTTAATAACACCGCCATTTTGGTAGCAACAACTATGAAAACAGACCAAAATTAAAATGGCTACCAAGAGATTAAATTAATTTATAACAGTATTGAGTTGGTTGATATGTGGTCTGAAACAGACGTCTAAAAGACGTCTTTATTTAGACCAGAATGGACCGGCCAAACAAAGACTGATTTTCTACGTCTAATTTTGGTTGAAATCACGGCCATAACGGACCGACGGGATTTAGCCCAGATATCAACGTCCAAAAGACGTTGTGTGCTGGGTGGGTACCATCACGTTAAATTTTGTACAAATAAATAAATAGCCTACAGCGATCATACCGGTGCTGTCGCGCTTGTCAATTGACAGCTGCATTAAATAGACCCACCTATGCATTTTCTATATCAACAAAATGGCCGCTGCGAACGTTATTACCTGATTATTACGTAGATCGAATAAGCCTAATTGTTTTCATTACGGCTGTCTGTTTAATTGCGCTTAGACTGGCCTTGGTGTCGTGAGTTTTTAGAGGGGGTGGTGTTTTTAAGTGTAGCTGGACTAAGTAGATTGTTAATGTTAGCTTTACTGAACTCAACTCGTTTTTTTCTGGAGCTGCGTCCGCACTTGCTGTAAGTTTTAATTGTATGGGAGTCTCGTGTTGTTAAGGGATTTGTTTATGTAGTTGTCATAGTTACAAGTTGGTAAACTAGTTATTAGCCGTAGTGGGTAGTGGTAGTTGATATTGTTTTCATTACGGCTGTCTGTTTAATTGCGCTTAGACTGGCCTTGGTGTCGTGAGTTTTTAGAGGGGGTGGTGTTTTTAAGTGTAGCTGGACTAAGTAGATTGTTAACGTTAGCTTTACTGAACTCAACTCGTTTTTTTCTGGAGCTGCGTCCGCACTTGCTGTAAGTTTTAATTGTATGGGAGTCTCGTGTTGTTAAGGGATTTGTTTATGTAGTTGTCATAGTTACAAGTTGGTAAACTAGTTATTAGCCGTAGTGGGTAGTGGTAGTTGATATTGTTTTCATTACGGCTGTCTGTTTAATTGCGCTTAGACTGGCCTTGGTGTCGTGAGTTTTTAGAGGGGGTGGTTTTCCGCGTGATCAATTAGGACTAGCATTTAAAGTGGTTATTGTGCTGGAGCGTCAGCGGAGACGTCAGCGCTCGTGTGCAGCCGTCCTCGTGTCAAGACTTACTCGTGTCAAGACGAATCGAGTCTACCTGCGACGAGTCCACCGAGCAAGGACACAAGCAAGGCACCTCTCAGATAAGTTTCACTCTTGTCTCACCTTGTCTTGTTAGCTGACAATCCTTCTAATAATGTGCCTTCAACATATCCCTGTATCCGGTCAGGTTAATAAGCGTACTGGTGTTGAAAGGCAGCAATCAGTTCAGCAGGCTTGTCCTACTTTTTCTGTAGGGTTGTGGAATTGCCAATCTGCAGTGAATAAAGCGGACTTCATTCCTGCTCTGGCCTCACAGTTATCGCTTCAATTGCTTGCGCTTACAGAGACGTGGATTAGGCCGGAGAATACTGCCACGCCTGCAGCGTTGTCGACCAGTTATGCTTTTTCGCATACCAGTCGTTCGTCTGGTAGAGGAGGCGGGACAGGCTTTCTCGTCTCTGATGATTGGAGGTTTACACAGTTGCTGCCTGCTCAGGTCCACAACTCGTTTGAATATCATGCCATCATGATAACTGAACCATACAAATTATACTTGGTGGTTATTTATCGCCCTCCAGGACAACTTGGGAACTTTGTGAACGAGTTGGACATTCTACTGTCTGCTATTCCAATGGATGCATGCCCATTATTAATCCTTGGCGATTTTAATATTCATTTGGATAACTCGTCTGCAATTGACTTCCTGTCCTTACTCTCCTCATTTAATATCACACGTGTCCACAGTCCTCCTACTCACAAGGCTGGTAAAGATCTTGATTTAATTCTGGTACGTAACTGTAATACAGACAAGGTTTTGGTTAATCCATTACATGTATCGGATCATCACTTTATCAGATTCTCTGTGTGTCTCCTGGATAACCCAGCTGCTCCTCCTCCGATAATTTCGTTCCGGCGTAATCTCAGAAGCCTCTCAAGTGACCATTTTGCAACATTAGTAACATCTGCTTTACCTACTCCTAGCTCATTCTTGACACTTGAGGTTAATGACGCTACAGAGACTCTCTGCTCTACACTGGCATCTTGTCTGAATGCAGCATGTCCTCTTTCCTCAAGACCTACTCGTTCTAAACCTCGCCATCCATGGCTGACGAACAGTATAGTCTCAGTACGAAAGGAACTTAGAGCTGCTGAGAGGAAATGGCGTAAATCCAGAGATGGAAATGATCTTAGTAACTACCAGTCTTTGCTGTCATCCTTTTCATCCACTGTTACACTTGCAAAAAAGGCATTCTATCAAAGCAAGATTGAGAGCGCCACTGACAGTAGACAACTTTTTTCTACTTTCAAATCTCTCCTCAATCCTCCACCACCACCATCAACTACTTCACTGTCAGCAAATGACTTTGCAACATTTTTCACTGAAAAAGTTGCTAAAATAAGTGCTCAGTTTGATGCTCCTATAAGGAGGGCTTTGCCTTGTGTTAGTATGACCCCATCATTTGACTCTTTCTCTCCTCTTGATGAGGAAGCAGTCTCTCAATTGCTTCAGCGATGTCGTCCAACAACATGCCCATTAGATCCTGTCCCGTCCACTCTTCTAAAGTCTATCTCACCCGCTGTTCTACCAGCAGTCACACATGTATTTAATGCTTCACTCAGTTCTGGAATAGTTCCTTATTCTTTTAAACAGGCTAGGGTTACACCTCTGCTAAAGAAAAGTACACTTAATCCAACTGAGGTGAAGAACTACAGACCTGTCTCCCTTCTTCCTTTCTTGTCAAAGGTTTTGGAGAAAGTGGTCTTCAAGCAAGTTTGTGACTTTCTTCATCAGAATAATCTACTAGACCCTATGCAGTCTGGTTTCAAGAGTGGTCATTCTACTGAAACTGCTCTTCTGTCTGTGACTGAAGCATTGAGAGTAGCTAAGTCCTCTGCTCAGTCATCAGTATTAATTCTACTAGATTTATCTGCAGCCTTTGATACTGTTAACCATGACATTCTCCTATCTATACTATCTGAACTGGGAATTTCTGGAAAAGCTCTTGACTGGTTTGAATCTTACCTTAAAGGGCGTTCTTTCAACGTGTCTTGGCAGGGACAAGTATCTAAGTCTCATGCCCTCACCACAGGTGTGCCTCAGGGATCAGTATTAGGACCCTTGCTTTTCTCTATTTACACCACTTCCTTAGGTGATACTATTCGCTCCCATGGATTTGACCATCACTGTTATGCAGACGACACTCAACTTTACCTGTCTTTCCCACCTGATGACTCTAGTGTTTCCCACCGGATTTCTGCATGCCTTAAGGATATTTCAGCCTGGATGAAAGATCGGCACCTTCAGCTTAATCTCTCAAAAACAGAGTTTTTGGTGTTTCCAGCTAAAACAGCTATTCCCCAACAGATTAACATCCAGCTTGACTCAACTTCACTGACCCCAACTAGATCGGCACGAAACTTGGGCGTTGTAATTGATGACCGACTTAACTTCTCTGAGCATATAGCTTCTATTGCAAAATCATGCCGGTTTATGCTTTACAACATTAGGAAGATCAGACCTTATCTGACACAAGATTCCACACAACTTCTTGTTCAGACCATGGTCATCTCTAAGCTGGACTATTGTAATTCACTGTTAGCTGGCTTACCCGCTTGTGTAACAAGATCATTACAGCTGATTCAAAATGCTGGAGCACGCCTGGTCTTCAATCAGCCAAAGAGGACACATGTAACTCCTCTCCTAGTTACTCTCCATTGGCTCCCTATAGTAGCCAGAATTAAATTTAAATCTCTCACTTTGGCCTATAGGACACTAACTAGATCTGCTCCTAGTTATTTTAATTCAATAATCAAGCCTTACATCCCCAACCGCCCACTGCGGTCTTCTGGTGAGCGTATGTTGTGTCGACCAGTCATAAAAACTGGGTCTAATTCCAGACTCTTTTCTTCAGTGGTTCCATGTTGGTGGAATGAACTGCCCAGTGGTCTCCGTTCCTGTGGTAGTTTTGGGTCGTTTAAGAGGGGTCTAAAGACATTCCTATTCAACATATACTTAGTTGTTTAAGCGCTTATGTGTTATGGTTTATATAATGTTGTTTTATTTTAATTGGGCTGTTAATTAATTTGACATTATTGTTTATTATTGATATTCTCCTTAATGTAGTCTTAGCATGTTATTGTTTTATATTATTGATTGAATTGACATTATTGTTTTTATTATTGCCTTTCCCCTTTTTTACATTGCTTTTTTATTAGGCTATTGATTGAATTGATATTATTGTGTACTACAACTATTCTCCTTACTATATTTGACCTAGATTTTAATCTGTTCCCTGTTCATTTTTAAATATTATGTCGTTGTTTTGTATTTATATGTCGCTTTGGACAAAGGCGTCTGCTAAATCCATAACCATAACCATAACCATAACAATGTGTAATCTGTACAAACACATAGTTAAGCATTATTCAGCCTAGGAAATTGGTTTTGGTGTTTACGTAATCTGATTTAGAGGTCGTTGAAACATAGAGTATATCACATTAAAGTATCAGTCCATCATTTTTCAAGTCTTATAGTAATTGACCCCTTGCCCAGGGGTTGATTGATATACTGTCTGTCCAATCAGAGGGGCCTGTATGATGCCCCTTTACTTTGCACAATTTTTGTCTAAAACTATAATCGGACAGCACAGTATGTTTATGTTAGTGAATGCAGGAAAATTGTGAAGGCAAAGTTGAAGATGGACATGATCATGTCCTAATTCGACAGAAGGGTGCAGATGGGATAACTGCAGTTAGCCTCCAAGTGACTCTATTGTTGTGACATCTGGCAAAAATGCTATACTAATAAATATAGTTTAAAATTAATAATTAACAATGCATGCCTACTGTATGCATGGGTCATGGTTTTACCAAAGTCATAGAACAGTCAAAACTATACATATTCTAAAAGTATATGCACTGTATATGAAATATAGCATCAATCAACTTATGTCCCATCTTCCTCCATACCATGCATAACACATACTCCTCTATTCTGTATAGGCAAATCAATTGAACAGCTGATACATTTTGGCCTGCACTATTAAGGGAAACAAATTAAACACCCTAAACTATATATTTTCTGAAAGCATATACCCTCCAGAGGAGATATAACACCATTTAAGACATTTCCCATCTTCCTCTATGCCATGCACAATACATTGCCCTCTATTCTGTAAAGGTGAATCTAGTGTAAAGTGGATACATTTTGGCCTATACTGTCCAGGGAAAACAAATTAAACACCATAAACTATATATTTTCTGAAAGCATATACCCTCCGGAGGAGATATAACACCATTTAAGACATTTCCCATCTTCCTCTATGCCATGCACAATACATTGCCCTCTATTCTGTAAAGGCGAATCTAAAGTGGATACATTTTGGCCTATACTGTCCAGGGAAAACAAATTAAACACCATAAACTATATATTTTCTATAAGAATATACCCTCTAGATTAGATATAATACCAGTTAAGACATGTATTATCTTCCTCCATGCCTTGGACAATTTGTTTGTCAAATGTTGCAATTCGTTTTGGGTCACCATACATTAGCTATACATAATTACATTATGCCCTGTTTGCCCATGTTAACAAACAATTTCAAAAATCTTATAATACATTTTTT
This sequence comes from Alosa pseudoharengus, assembly GCF_046254945.1. Taxonomy (NCBI): domain Eukaryota; kingdom Metazoa; phylum Chordata; class Actinopteri; order Clupeiformes; family Clupeidae; genus Alosa; species Alosa pseudoharengus. Next base: position 45,101,213 of record NW_027468774.1, read on the forward strand.
GTTTGTCTTGATGTAAGTAATCAACTCAGTAATTTTCATGGTGATATGTGAAGGTTATTTTTTTTCCCCCTATTTCCGTGAGAAAAATTCTGTATAGGCGCATGAATAGGGTATATTTAGGTCTTTTTCTAAACTTTCCCCTATTTGGATTCTTCGGGGCTTTTTTTCCCTTACTCAGAACATATTGAGGATACAAAATCAGTTAAGTTTGCTTGTGTTGCAATTTGTTCAACCCTTTCTCCTAAAATGACTGGACTACACGTACATCTTCGTTTCATAGGCCTATTTGCCTAGGCTAGGCCTACTACAATAAATGAATTGAACTCAACTGACAACAGGTAAATCTACTGATATTCATTGAGACTAGAATACAGTAGTCTACAACAGACTTTCTGTCTTTCTGAAGTTTATTTTTGTATTCTGGGGTACAGTAGGCCTAGCCTAATATGTCTTGACAATAGTTTTTCTTACCGGCTTGCTGAGTGCGCCGCTCTGAACTTCCCTGCCAGGTTTATGACGTAAACCTCTACATCTCGGCTCTGGCATTACCTAAACTCATCGTGTGAGAAATCAGATTATCTGTCAATATTGGGCTTTGAATAAGGGATATTTGCTCAGTAATAGTAGCCTACATTTTGTAACATTTATTAAGAAACCGAGGGGAAGTTAAATTAGAAATTAGAATCGTTGGAAATTGAAAACACATACAAAAAAAGAGGGCTTTTGAAAAAAGATTCGGGGCTTGAGCCCCCGAAGCCACCACCTCGCTCCAGCAATGGGCCTGGTGCTTTAGAAAATAGTTTGATCGCCTCGAGCACAACAGAGATTTGGGTATCATCCTGTAGGAAAAGTGTAGTGTCATCTGCTAGTTGGGTGATAACCAGTTCCGTATTAATCAAAGATATTCCCTTTACTGGGCTAGTTTTAATGTGGTCTGCAAGAAGCTGAGCCACAATCAAGAAGAGATATGCACTGGCCGGGCAACCCTGTCACAAGCCTCTGTATATATGAAACCTCGGAGAGGTGCCACTCGCCAATTTAATGGAGCTGTTACTGTTCTTATAGAGGGTTTTGATTGCAGTGGTAAAATAGTTGCCAAAACCAAATTTCTGAAGAGACTGGAAAATAAACGGGTGCTCTATCGTATCAAACGCCTTACGAAAGTCTAGAAAGAGAATAAATCCATTATCATCAATCAGCTCGGGGTAATCAATAATGTCTACTAATCTAATGTTATTTGTTATGTGTCTATTTGGCATGAACCCAGATTGTGTTTCCTCAATAATTGAATTCAAAACACTTCTAGCAAATATAATATATAATATCTTCCCAGATAGCAAAGGGGCGTTGAATCCACGTTGAATCAACCTCCGCCGCTTCAAACAAACGTGGATTCAACGCCCCTTTGCTATCTGGGTTGTAATCATTATTGAGCAAGCAAATCGGTCGCCAATTTTCAATGCACAAACAGTTTTTGTTGGGCTTTAGAATTAAGGTGATTAGACCTTGAGTCATAGTAGTTGGGAGATGTTCTTTTTAATACACTCTACCAGGACCTCGTACAAAAAGGGAGCTAGTTCGTCGCTAAATTATTTGTAGAATTCAGAAACAAGCCCATCCGTTCCTGGCAATTTATTATTCTTCAGCAGAGTGATCATTGTTTTAATCTCCTAAGGCGATTGGTGCGTCGCAAAACTACGGTGGCGCATTGCATTCACATCAGAAAAAATAATCAGGTTATCTCGTAATTATGAGATAATTATCAGTCCATTACTTCAGTCCATTTACGAAAGGGTTACATAAGAAGAGCTCTTTGTTTACAACTGACTATTTTCTCTCAATATAATACGTGTAGGAAAAATGTGACTGTTTAACTCATCAATGCCACTTGAACAAGTAGCCTAGCTGCACAAAATAAACAATAGGCGTGCGTGTGACAACGTGGATGGAGGTAGCCCTATGCGTAGTAGTACCTCCACCTACTGGTTAGGACTGTAACGTGCAACATTGTATTGCCTTTGGGCAAAGAGAAGCCTATAGAAGCTTACTCTTTGCTTTGGGGTTGTTGGCGATTTGACAGGCTTATTTTTCATGCCACTTAAAAACAAGTAGAAAGTCATTCAAAGCAGGAAGTAGGAAATTATGTGCTTGCTTTTATTGAAAGGCTGTTTAGATCCTCAGCACGGATCCTATCCTTATCTCATAATTACAGTGCATGAAAATGCACTGTACTGTTCTTCCAAGGCAACATCAACAACTTCTTATTATTACAGTGCATGAAAATGCACTGTACTGTTCTTCCTAGGCAACTTCTTCTTATTACAGTGCATGAAAATGCACTGTACTGTTCTTCCTAGGCAACTTCTTCTTCTTATTACAGTGCATGAAAATGCACTGTACTGTTCTTCCTAGGCTTCTTCTTCTTCTTATTCCGCTTACCACTTTTTCCATACGCAATTTCTCTTGAACAGTTTAACTTAGAAACTTCATTCAAACTTTGTAACGTAGGTCTTCAAACAGATCGGGTCGCTATGTCTTTTCAACTTTGAAACTTTTATATTTTTTAAACTATTAAAGAAAAACTTTTTAAAAATCCCCATAGACTTAACATTGCCGATTATGACATCATAATACGGCCATTAAGCAATTAGAATCCAATGGCAGGTGTTCAGGCCACCTGCAGCCTCAGGCTTTAAGCATATAATCTGGGTCAATTAAGACTACACATCCTATTCAACTGTTTCCTCTGCCCAAAACTGTTTCAAAATAAAGGTCCTCACTTCAATAATCCACTGTTAAACAATGTAACCCATTAAACTACTGAACTTTTTACATTCAACTTTTAAACGGTCTACTTTTAAACTATCATTAAACTATATATCTATTAAACTAGCTGTCTATAAACAACTTTTAAACTATCTACATTCAACTTTTAAACTATATAGATTCAACTTTTAAACAGTCTACTTTTAAACTATTATTAAACTATCTATTAAACTAGCTGTCTATCAACAACTTTTAACTTGTCATCAACTATGTCAACACTTGTCATCAACTATGACTCCTACCCACTGTAGCTAGTTAGCATGGTTAGCATGTTAGCATTGCTAACATTTTTAGCAAAACTACTAAAAATGATTAGCTAGGTTAGCTAAGTCACATGGTTAGCATAGTTATCATGTTAACATGCTAGTTAGCATAGTTAGCATAACAACTAAAAATGATTAGCTAGGTTAACTAAGTCACATGGTTAACATAGTTAGCATGGCTAACATAGTTAGCATGTTTAGCAAAACTGCTAGAAAACCTTAGTTAAGTTAGCTAAGTAGCATAGTTAGCATGTTAGCATTGCTAGCACTACTATAAAACATTAGCTAAGTAGCATGGTTAGCATAGTTAAAAATCTTAGCATAACTGCTAGCAAACATTAGAGCCATTCCAACTTTCAGTTATCGTCAAATATCTACCTATACACAGCCATTAAACTATTTGAATATCAACATTCATTAAACTTCCAGTCTGTCAACAACTTTTAAACTATTTACCTTCAACTTTTAAACGGTCTACTTTTAAACTATCTATTAAACTAGCTGTCTATCAACAACTTTTAAACTCTCTACTGTCTATCAACAACTTTTAAACTATCTACATTCAGTTTTTAAACAGTCTACTTTTAAACTATTGTAATGAAATGACGTTGGATGAATGTAATGACGTTGGATGAATGTATTGTTATGACTGTCGTATGTGGGGGGAGGGATCTGAGGGAAGAGTGGGTTGAGTTGATTGATTGCTCGCACCTGACCACTGATGAGCATGAATGAGCAGGAACTTTGGAGCAGTGATTATCGTTGAGTATCGTAGAGGCATAGCCATAAAAGGACGAGCACAGCGAAGGGTGAGTTGAACTGGGAAGTGGCGTGTGGTTGCTAACGCCGAGCTGCACTCAAGGTTTGGGGGTGGGTGCCGTTCGTATGCTATTCGTATGCTATAGAGGTGTTCCGGTTCCGCTATTGTTCGGAGGCCTCACGAGCGCTGGACTGGCGTCTGGTTTCTCCCTGCCAACCAGCGCCAAAGCCTAGACCCCGGGGGAGGGTCTTGTATCCCGGGAGAATTAAGTGTTTATTAACTTTTCGTGTGTGTGTGTGTGTGTGTGTGTGCGTGTGTGTGTGTATGTGTGTAACTTATTTTAAACCTGGCAGTAGCCATTTCATGATTGGGTGGGAGGGTTGTGATGATCTAAATCCAATGTTGTAGTCTGACGGCGTCTTTGGTATGAATCTTAAAGTGCAGTGTGAACCTGTGCAGTGCCCTATGGGGGTGGTGTGTGCTATAGCTTTTGCCTATTTATTGTGTGTGTGATCGCTTTTGTATGGTCTCTTTATTGCGGTGTCTTCTGTGTAGCAGGCTTCATAGTGGTGTGTTGTTCGCCCAGGTTGATAGCATTTGGTTTTAGGACTTCATGAATCCCAGTCTGACATGTTTGGTAGCTGCATGAATTGTGTTAAATAAAGATTACTGTTTATACATCTGTGCTACTTTTTCTGTAGAGCATTCCTCTAGTTACAACAGTCTGACCTCACATTCTAGGTTTATTACACTGGTGGCAGCGGTGGGATTTGCTTAATTTCTGTGAACCCTATAAAACCTAGATACTGTTGCAAAAATGTCAGAGGGAGAGGATAATGTTGGTCCTCAAGCTGTTGACCGCGCAAGGGGTGTGGAACCATCAAGAGCTACTGCGCGGCCAGTGTTTATGCCAGAGACGTTTACTGGTGTAGGTCGGGAGTGGTCCGATTGGTCAGAGCAATTTGATCTGGCTGCTGATGTAAATAATTGGGATGAACCCTTAAAACTTAAATTTATGTCTCTTCTACTCTCTGGGCGTGCAAGAGATATTTATAGTGGTTTGTCTGGTGATGCCAAAGGAAACTATGCGCTGCTAAAAGCTGCGATGGCTAGATGTTTCGAGCCCTGTGACAGTAGCGATTGGAGTAGGGCTACATTTACAGCTCGCCGACGTATGCATAATGAGACTGCAAGAGAATTCGGAAATGCCCTACGGCGTCTCGCCATTAAAGCTTACCCCACAGCTGATAACTGCACTCGCGATATGTTGGCAAGAGATCAGTTTCTTACACATTTTGCAACTGGTGACTTCCGTATCAGCCTGCGTAGAGCAAAACCTGATACCCTAGAAGATGCAATTGATCTTGCTTCTGAATTAGAGCTTCTTAGGAATATGGAGCAAACCCATCTGATGCCTGATGCAAAAGTAAGGGGGGTGGTGGTGGAGCATAAACCCAAAAGTGATGAACAAATGCAAATGATGTTAGGAATGGTGGAGGAATTAAGGCAGGAAGTAAAATCTCTCCGTGTAACAGTGAGTAGTATGCAACAGTCTATGGCAAAACCTACTCCCACTCAATTTTCCAGGGAGCCTGGACGAGAGCCCAGGAACAGTGGATCACAAGGGTCCGCAGATCGAGTCAGAGGGGCGGGGGGTGGTTGTTGGGAGTGTGGGTGTACCAGACACATAAAACGAGACTGCCCATATTTGCAGGGAAACTACAGGGGGCAGGCACCGTAGGCCCACTGCCTGCCCCCCGGCGAGTTGGTACATATGCGGCCTCTGCAAGCAACCAGGGTGGCTCCGGTTACATCAGCGCCAAAATAGGTGCGTCAGACTCCCTTCTCTTGGTAGATAGTGGGGCAGCATTATCAGTCATACCAAAACAACTTTGGCTTGAGATCACTGAGGGGGGAACAGAGCTATCTGGACATCATGGTGACGTGTCTGCAGCTAATGGAGGGTTGATGAGGATATTGGGAAAATGGCAGACAGTCTGCCAGTTTGATACTTTGGCATTAATCGCTGAGTTTTTGGTAGCTGATGTGCCTTCCCAGGATATTCTTTTGGGTTTTGACTTCTTGAATAAATATGGTGTCGTTGTGGACTTTGGTAAAAAGGAGTGCTGTATAATGGGTAAAATGTTTCCCCTGATTGTTCCGGCAGATATTGATAAACCCCGGACTGTGATCGTCTTGGAAGACACTGTAATTCCCCCACGTAGTGAGGCAATCATTGCTGGAAAGGTGGATAATTCCTTCATGACCAGCTGTGAGGGTATGTTGGAACCATCAGACACACTATCAAACCAATGTGATGTAATGATCACTCGGGTGGTCTGTAGAGTGGAGAGGGGTAGACTGCCGATACGAGTGATTAATGTAACTAAACATCCCCTTACATTGAAGGAGGGTATGAGGCTGGGAACTTTACATACTGACATTGAGGTGAGCTGTAAGGCTGAACATTTGGGCATGGGGGAGGATGAGGATGGCCCAAAGGAGCCTTGGTCTGTTGACAAGCTCATTGCTCATTTTGGATTACATCAGAAGAATTTTACTCCATCTAACTTAACTGATATCTGTGATCTATTACAAAGAAATATGTCTGTGTTTAGTGAGGGGGAGGGGGATTTGGGGAGAACTCACCTGACACTGCACCAGATCGATACAGGGGATGCAAAGCCTGTGAAGTTGCCACCCCGTCGTGTTCCCCTTCATTTACAACATGAGGTGTCTGACCATGTAAAGCAAATGTTGGCAAATAACATAATTCAGCCTTCTCATAGTCCGTGGGCAGCTCCAGTAGTTCTGGTACGTAAGCGTGACGGCGGCCTCCGTTTTTGTGTGGATTATCGAAAGTTAAACGATGTAACCCGGAAAGACGCGTATCCGTTGCCACGCATTGATGATGCCCTTGACAGTCTGAATAAAGCTTGCTGGTTCTCCTCGCTTGATTTAGCCAGTGGTTACTGGCAGGTGGAGCTGGATCCTAGGGATAAACATAAGACTGCTTTTATCACTCGGCAAGGCCTGTTTGAATTCAATGTCCTCAGTTTTGGTCTTTGCAGTAGTCCCAGTACATTTCAGCGACTGATGGATCTGGTGCTGGCAGATCTTCAGTGGACCACCTGTCTGGTGTACCTGGACGATATCATAATATTTGGACGGACATTTCAGGAACATTTAGGCCGTCTGGACGAAGTTTTAACAAAACTACGCCAGGCTAACCTTAAAGTCAAGCCCAGTAAGTGTAACTTGTTTGCCACTCAGGTGCAGTATTTGGGACATATCATTTCATCAAAGGGGGTGAAGGCTGATCCTGCCAAAGTAGAGGCTGTGCGTCAGTGGCCGGTGCCCAAAAATCAGACGGAGGTCAGGAGCTTTGTGGGGTTAGCCTCGTACTATCGGAGGTTTGTGAAGGGGTTTGCTGAGATTGCTCGCCCCCTGCACCAACTCACTGAGAAAGGCAGGCGTTTTAAATGGACAGATGCATGCCAAACAGCCTTTGAACAGCTCAAACTGAGTTTAATGTCTGCACCTGTTCTTATATACCCTGATCCCTCCAAAACATTCATTTTAGATACGGATGCTAGCGATGCGGGTATCGGGGCTGTATTGTCACAAGAAGAGGGGGGGTGTGAACATGTTATAGCATATGCCAGCAGAGCCCTTACTAAGCAGGAAAGAAAATATGCCACAACCAAGAAGGAGTTGTTAAGTATGGTCACGTTCATCAGGCATTTTAAACATTATCTGTTGGGTAAGGAATTTGTCCTGCGAACAGATCATAATTCCTTGAGGTGGCTGCATAATTTCCAGGGGTTAGAGGGACAGTTAGCCAGGTGGGTGGAGCAGCTAGCAAGCTTTCAGTATAAAATTGTTCATCGCCCTGGACGAGGGCATGCCAATGCTGACGCCCTTTCTAGGCTGCCTGCTTACCTGTCAACTCCAGTGCCCCCGGAACCAGCCCCACAGACACGAGGGGCGCCTGTAATATCTGCAGTGCAAAATGTGCCTCCTAATGTAACTCCAGGGTGGGAAGGGGATGAGTTGGCTCTGGCGCAGCGGGAAGATGCCGAGTTACAAAAGATCATTGCTCTAAAAAAAGAGGGAGTGACTTGTTTGCAACCACCGGATGATTTACAAAAGTATGCACTGGTATGGTCCCAGTTACAAATGCAGGGCTCCCGGTTGGTGAGGTTTCCTCCATCGAACTCGGATGCCGCAAACCAGGTCCAGGTAGTTATTCCTACTGTAATGGTGTCAGAAATGTTAAGACAGTTGCATAATGATATTACGGGTGGACACTTGGGAATACAGAAACTACAAGCAGAAGTGAAAGACCGTTTCTATTGGCTGGGCTGGTTTGGGGATGTAAAGCGATGGTGTCGTGAATGTGTGGATTGTGGGTCCAGAAAAGATGTGGGGAAACAATGGCGGGCTCCACTCCAATCGGTTGTAGCATCAAGCCCATATGAGCGGGTGGCGTTGGACATTTTGGGACCTCTCCCCGAAACCCCCAAAGAAAACAAATACATTATAGTTATTGGGAATTACTTTTCCAAATGGACGGAGGCATTCCCTCTTCCTAATCAGGAAGCTGAGACGTGGCCAAGTTGTTGGTTGAACAGTGGATGTGCCGCTTCGGAGCCCCCAGGATAATCCATACTGATCAGGGCCGAAATTTTTAATCCAGGTTATTTAAAGAAGTGTGTCAGTTGCTGAACATTCATAAGACCAGGACATCACCTTATCATCCTCAATCTGATGGAATGGTTGAAAGGTTTAACAGGACACTGACATCCATGTTGTCTCTATTTGTAGATGATAACCAAGCTAACTGGGATATCCTGTTGCCTTATGTGATGATGGCCTATAGAAGCAGTGTGCACTCCAGTACTGGGTTTACACCCTATAAAGTTGTTTTTGGAAAAGAGATAGTCCTTCCTGTGGATGTTATGCTTAACCTTGGTAATGGGGAAAGATTTTCTTCCGCTTCAGAGTATGTGGCTAGATTGTTGGAGACCTTGTCTACAGTGGTAGAGGCGGTAAAGGGCCATCAGCTAAGAGCCTCTGGGAAGCAGAAGGAAGAATATGACTTCAGAGCACATTTCCAATACTATTCTGAGGGAGAATTGGTGTGGGTCCGGGGGAAAGTTAGGAAAAGGGGACTCTGTCCAAAATTACAACGAAGGTTTAAGGGGCCTTATAAAGTCACAGAGAGGATAACAGAAGTTCTGTATAGACAGGTGCCTGTTGAGGGGGGGACAGAAATAGTGGTGCACTTCAACCGACTTAAACCATGTCTTTCTTCTGTAACAGAGGTTACCAACCAAGAGTGTGCAGAGAGCCCACGGACAGCTGGCATCCCACCTAAAGAGACCTGGCTGCAGACCTCAGCTTCTACAGCGGGTCGAGAGAGCGAGGTGGTAGTGCCAGGGGCCAGATCCGAGGTGCCCCCAGTCTCACCTACAAGGGGAGCAAGCAGTGTGCCAGGAAGCTGCGCCGCCTCAGTAGGATCACAAGGGCAAGGAGACCGGCCGGCTCCGGCCACACAGAACCAAGGTGGTCAGGAATCTTCACACCCTGGGACCATGCGAACACCCATGACTAGCCATTCTGAAATGACTGGGGAGACCCGGCAAGGTGCATCGCTATCCAAAGACTCACGCCAAGGACGCTCAAGGAGGGTACCAGTGTGGTCCCTGGACTATGAAATGTTTTGAATTCGACTCGAGGACGAGTCTGCTTTATGGGTGGGGGGAGTGTAATGAAATGACGTTGGATGAATGTAATGACGTTGGATGAATGTATTGTTATGACTGTCGTATGTGGGGGGAGGGATCTGAGGGAAGAGTGGGTTGAGTTGATTGATTGCTCGCACCTGACCACTGATGAGCATGAATGAGCAGGAACTTTGGAGCAGTGATTATCGTTGAGTATCGTAGAGGCATAGCCATAAAAGGACGAGCACAGCGAAGGGTGAGTTGAACTGGGAAGTGGCGTGTGGTTGCTAATGCCGAGCTGCACTCAAGGTTTGGGGGTGGGTGCCGTTCGTATGCTATTTAGGGCTGCCGGCGGCGAAGATAGTTTAGCGGGCTAACCTGTAGATAAGGCCGGGCATAGGAGTGCGTAGGCGTTGCTGCTTCTCAAGAAAGAGGTGTTCCGGTTCCGCTATTGTTCGGAGGCCTCACGAGCGCTGGACTGGCGTCTGTTTTCTCCCTGTGCCAACCAGCGCCAAAGCCTAGACCCCGGGGGAGGGTCTTGTATCCCGGGAGAGTTAAGTGTTTATTAACTTTTCGTGTGTGTGTGTGTGTGTGTGCGTGTGTGTGTGTATGTGTGTAACTTATTTTGCTTAGTAGATAAGGTTTAATATAGTTGGAATGACTGAACAGTTAAATAGGTTAATAATTGAAATGGTTAAATTATTTAGGCAGATAGTTGACGATAACTAACAGTTGGAATGGCTCCAATGTTTGCTAGTAGTTATGCTAACTATGTTAATAAAGATAATAATGTTAACCAAGTTACTATGCTAACTAGCATGCTAACAATGTTAAAATGTCAACTATGCTAACCATATGACTTAGCTAACCTAGCTAATCATTTTTATTAGTTATAATAACTATGCTAATTAGCATGATAACTATGCTAACCATGTGACTTAGCTAACTTAGCTAATCATTTTTAGCAGTTTTACTAAAAATGCTAACTAGCATGCTAACATGTTAGCATGCTAACTATGCTAACCATTTGACTTAGCTAAATTAGCTAATCATTTTTAGCAGTTTTGCAAAAAATGCTAACTAGCATGCTAACATGCTAGTATGCTAACTATGCTAACCATGTGACTTAGCTAACTTAGCTAATCATTTTTAGCAGTTTTATAAAAAATGCTAATTAGTATGCTAACTATGCTAACTATGTGACTTAGCTAACTTAGTTAATCATTTTTAGCAGTTTTGCAAAAAATGCTAACTAACATGTTAACATGCTAGCATGCTAACTATGCTAACCATGTGACTTAGCTAATCATTTTTAGAAGTTTTGCTAAAAATGCTAACTAGCATGCTAACTAGCATGCTAACATGCTAGCATGCTAACTATGCTAACCAAGTTACTTAGCTAACTAGCTACAGTGGGTAGGAGTCATAGTTGATGACAAGTAACAGTTACAATGGCTGAACAGTTAAAAAGTTCAGTAGTTTAAAGGGTTAAATTGTTTAACAGTGAAATATTGTAGTGAGGACTTTTATTTTGAAACAGTTTTTGGCAGAGGAAGTAGTTGAACAGGATGTGTAGTCTTAATAGGGCCAGTTTGTATGCTTAAAGCTTGAGAATGGCAGTTGGGCCAGCTGGCCTGAACACCTGCCATAAGATTCTAATTGCTGTGATGTCATAAAGGGCAATGTTAAGTCAATGGGAAAATTTTGATAGTTTTTAATTAATAGTTTAAAAAGTATAAAAGTTACAAAATTGAAAAATACAAAGCCCACATGTCCTAATTAAGACCTACGCGTCAATGTTTGAATGAAGTTTCTACGTTAAACAGTTGAAGCTGCATTAACTGCGTTAGAAGAAGAAGAATAACTAGAAAAGCATTTCCTGAAGGAAATACAGTGCATGAAAATGCAAAAAATATGATGTAAAATATCATACAGAGTAAAAACAAACTATATTGGTTGCTAGGTAGACGAGGTTTAATATAGTTGGAATGACTGAACAGTTAAATAGGTGGATAGTTTATATAGTTAAATGATTTGCTTGGTAGATAAGGTTTAATATAGTTGGAATGATTGAACGGTTAAATAGATGGATCATTTAAATGGTTAAATTATTTAGGTAGATAATTGACGATAACTGACAGTTAGAATGGCTCTAATGTTTGCTAGCAGTTATGCTAACTATATTATCAAAGATAATGTTAGCCAAGTTACTTAACTTAGTTAACTTAGCTAATGTTTTCATATTTAGTAGTTATGCTAACTAACATGCTAGCTATGTTACTTAGGTAACTTAGCTAATAATTTTTAGCAGTTTTGTTAAAAATGCTAACTAGCATGCTAACATGCTAACTATGTTAACCATGTTACTTAGCTAACTTAGCTAATCATTTTTAGCAGTTTTGCTAAAAATGCTAACTAGCATGCTAACACGCTAGCATGCTAACTATGCTAACCACATTACTTAGCTAACTTAGCTAATCATTTTTAACAGTTTTGTTAAAAATGCTAACTAGCATGCTAACATGCTAGCATGTTAACTATGCTAACCATGTTACTTAGCTAACTTAGCTAATCATTTTTAACAGTTTTGCTTACTATGCTAACTAGCATGCTAACATGCTAGCATGCTAACTATGCTAACCACGTTACTTAGTTAACTTAGCTAATCATTTTTAGCAGTTTTGCTAAAAATGCTAACTAGCATGCTAACACGCTAGCATGCTAACTATGCTAACCACGTTACTTAGCTAACTTAGCTAATCATTTTTAACAGTTTTGCTAAAAATGCTAACTAGCATGCTAACATGCTAGCATGCTAACTATGTTAACCATGCTAACTAGCTACAGTGGGTTAGTGTCATAGTTGATGACAAGTAACAGTTACAATGGCTGAACCGTTAAAAAGTTCAGTAGTTTAAAGGGTTAAATTGTTTAACAGTGAAATATTGTAGTGAGGACTTTTATTTTGAAACAGTTTTTGGCAGAGGAAGCAGTTGAACAGGATGTGTAGTCTTAATAGGGCCAGTTTGTATGCTTAAAGCCTGAGACTGGCAGTTGATGCAGGTGGCCCGAACACCTGCCATAGGATTCAAATGGTTAAATTATTTGCTAGGTAGATGAGGTTTAATATAGTTGGAATGACTGAACTAGGTAGATGAGGTTTAATATAGGAATGACTGAACTAGGTAGATGAGGTTTAATATAGTTGGAATGACTGAACGGTTAAATAGGTGGATAGTGTAAAAGGTTAAATTATTTGCTAGGTAGATGAGGTTTAATATAGTTGGAATGACTGAACTAGGTAGATGAGGTTTAATATAGTTGGACTGACTGAACAGTCAAATAGCTGGATAGTTTAAAAGGTTAGCCTGAGAAACTGATAGGGTGCAGGTGGCCTGGCCACCTGGCCTAGGATTCTAATTGCTTAACGGCAGTCTTAATAGAGCCATATTGTATGCTTAAAGCCTGAGACAGAGTATATAGTTTAAAAGTTAAATGTAGATAGTGTAATGGATCTTGATAGACAGAAAGTTGAATGGATGTTGATAGGCAGATTGTTTAATGGATGTTGATGGATAGTTTAATGGGTGGATGAGTGAATGGTTTGAAGAGGATGAATGGATAGAAAGTTGGATGAAATGTGTCTTATATCCTTGTAGAATGTAGAGACACAGAGAGAGTTGGTCTAGTTCAGTAGAAAGCAGTTGATACAGGTGCAATCAGTTGAACTGATTCTTTGATGGGGCCTAGATGAGCAGCTGGAAGATGATACCAGGTGCAAATCAAGTTAATTAGTCCATTGTGATGTCATCAGCCCATGTTAAGTCTATGGGGAAATTTTGAGTAGTTTTTAATTAATAGTTTAAAAAGTATTAAAGTTACAAAGATGAAAAATACAAAGCCCACATGTCCTAAGTAAGACCTACGCAACGCAGTTTGAATGAAGTTTCTACGTTAAACGGTTGAAGCTGCATTAACTGCGTTAGAAGAAGAAAAATAATAAGAACTAGAAAAGCATTTCCTGAAGGAAATACAGTGCATGAAAATGCAAAAATATGATGAGTTCATATGGTTAAATTATTTGCTTGGTAGATAAGGTTTACTATAGTTGGAATGACTGAACAGTTAAATAGGTTGATAATTGAAATGGTTAAATTATTTAGGCAGATAGTTGACGATAACTAACAGTTGGAATGGCTCCAATGTTTGCTAGTAGTTATGCTAACTATGTTAAAGATAATAATGGTAACCAAGTAACTATGCTAACTAGCATGCTAACAATATTAAAATGTTAACTATGCTAACCATATGACTTAGCTAACCTAGCTAATAATTTTTATTAGTTATGATAACTATGCTAATTAACATGCTAACATGCTAATTATGTTAACCATGTGACTTAGCTAACTTCGCTTATCATTTTTAACAGTAATGCTAACTAGCATGCTAACATGCTAACCATGTGACTTAGCTAACTTAGCTAATCATTTTTAGCAGTTTTGCTAAAAAATGCTAACTAGCATGCTAACATGCTAGCATGCTAACTATGCTAACCATATGACTTAGCTAACTTAGCTAATCATTTTTAGCAGTTTTGCAAAAAATGCTAACTAGCATGCTAACATGCTAGCATGCTAACTATGCTAACCATGTGACTTAGCTAACTTAGCTAATCATTTTTAGCAGTTTTGCAAAAAATGCTAACTAGCATGCTAACATGTTAGCATGCTAACTATGCTAACCATGTGACTTAGCTAACTTAGCTAATCGTTTTTAACAGTTTTGCTAAAAATGCTAACTAGCATGCTAACTAGCATGCTAACATGCTAGCATGCTAACTATGCTAACCAAGTTACTTAGCTATCTTAGCTAACTAGCTACAGTGGGTAGGAGTCATAGTTGATGACAAGTAACAGTTACAATGGCTGAACAGATAAAAGTTCAGTAGTTTAAAGGGTTAAATTGTTTAACAGTGAAATATTGTAGTGAGGACTTTTATTTTGAAACAGTTTTTGGCAGAGGAAGCAGTTGAACAGGATGTGTAGTCTTAATAGGGCCAGTTTGTATGCTTAAAGCCTGAGACTGGCAGTTGATGCAGCTGGCCCGAACACCTGCCATAGGATTCTAATTGCTTAACGGCTCTATTGTGATGTCATCAGCCCATGTTAAGTCTATGGGGAAATTTTGAACAGTTTTTAATTAATAGTTTAAAAAGTATAAAAGTTACAAAGCTGAAAAATACAAAGCACCCATGTCCTAAGTAAGACCTACGTAACATCGTTTGAATGAAGTTTCTACGTTAAGCGGTTGAAGCTGCATTAATTGCGTTAGAAGAAGAATAAGAAGCCTAGGAAGAACAGTACAGTGCATTTTCATGCACTGTAATAAGAAGAAGAAGCCTAGGAAGAACAGTAGAGTGCATTTTCATGCACTCTAATAAGAAGACTTGGAAGAACAATATAGTGCATTTTCATGCACTATAATAATAATAAGAAGAAGAAGCCTAGGAAGAACAGTAGAGTGCATTTTCATGCACTCTAATAAGAAGAAGAAGAAGAAGAAGCCTAGGAAGAACAGTAGAGTGCATTTTCATGCACTCTAACTAGAAAAGCATTTCCTGAAGGAAATACAGTGCATGAAAATGCAAAAAATATGATGTAAAATATCATGCAGATTAAAAACAAACTATATTGGTTGCTAGGTAGATGAGGTTTAATATAGTTGGAGTGACTGAACAGTTAAATAGGTGGATAGTTTATATGGTTAAATGATTTGCTTGGTAGATAAGGTTTAATATAGTTG
Source organism: Alosa pseudoharengus (assembly GCF_046254945.1). Taxonomy (NCBI): domain Eukaryota; kingdom Metazoa; phylum Chordata; class Actinopteri; order Clupeiformes; family Clupeidae; genus Alosa; species Alosa pseudoharengus. Next base: position 45,116,593 of record NW_027468774.1, read on the forward strand.
GAATGAATGAATGGTTAAATAGGTGGATAATACTTAACTTAGTTAACTTAGCTAATGTTTTCATTTTTAGTAGTTATGCTAACTAGCATGTTAGCAATGCTAACATGCTAAATATGTTAACCATGTGACTTAGCTAACCTAGCTAATCATTTTTAGTAGTTTTGCTAACTATGCTAACTAGCATGGTAACATGCTAGCATGCTAACCATTTTACTTAGCTAACTTAGCTAATCATTTTTAACAGTTTTGCTAAAAATGCTAACTAGCATGCTAACATGCTAGCATGCTAACTATGCTAACCATGTGACTTAGCTAACTTAGCTAATCATTTTTAGCAGTTTTGCAAAAAATGCTAACTAGCATGCTAACATGCTAGCATGCTAACTATGCTAACCATGTGACTTAGCTAACTTAGCTAATTGTTTTTAGTAGTTTTGCTAAAAATGCTAACTAGCATGCTAACATGCTAGCATGCTAACTATGCTAACCAAGTTACTTAGCTAACTAGCTACAGTGGGTAGGAGTCATAGTTGATGACAAGTAACAGTTACAATGGCTGAACAGTTAAAAAGTTCAGTAGTTTAAAGGGTAAAATTGTTTAACAGTGAAATATTGTAGTGAGGACTTTTATTTTGAAACAGTTTTTGGCAGAGGATGCAGTTGAACAGGATGTGTAGTCTTATAGAATGAGACTGTATGCTTAAAGCCTGAGAAACTGACAGTTGGCCACCTGGCCTGGCCATCTGGCAGAAGATTCTAATTGCTGTGATGTCATAAAGGCCCAATGTTAAGTCAATGGGGAAATTTTGATTAGTTTTTAATTAATAGTTTAAAAAGTATATAAGTTACAAAGATGAAAATTACAAAGCCCACATGTCCTAAGTAAGACCTACGTAACATAGTTTGAATGAAGTTTCTACGTTAAATGGTTGAAGCTGCATTAAGTGCGTTAGAAGAAGAATAATAACTAGAAAAGCATTTCCTGAAGGAAATACAGTGCATGAAAATGCAAAAAATATGATGTAAAATATCATACAGAGTAAAAACAAACTATATTGGTTGCTAGGTAGATGAGGTTTAATATAGTTGAAGTGACTGAACAGTTAAATAGGTGGATAGTTTATATGGTTAAATGATTTGCTTGGTAAATAAGGTTTAATATAGTTGGAATGATTGAACGGTTAAATAGGTGGATAATACTTAACTTAGTTAACTTAGCTAATGTTTTCATTTTTAGTAGTTATGCTAACTACTAACTATGTTAACCATGTGACTTAGCTAACCTAGCTAATCATTTTTAGCAGTTTTGCTAACTATGCTAACTAGCATGCTAACATGCTAGCATGCTAACTATGCTAACCATTTTACTTAGCTAACTTAGCTAATCATTTTTAACAGTTTTGCTAAAAATGCTAACTAGCATGTTAACATGCTAGCATGCTAACTATGCTAACCATGTGACTTAGCTAACTTAGCTAATCATTTTTAGCAGTTTTGCTAAAAATGCTAACTAGCATGCTAACATGCTAGCATGCTAACTATGCTAACCATGTGACTTAGCTAACTTAGCTAATCATTTTTAGCAGTTTTGTTAAAAATGCTAACTAGCATGCTAACATGCTAGCATGCTAACTATGCTAACCATGTGACTTAGCTAACTTAGCTAATCGTTTTTAACAGTTTTGCTAAAAATGCTAACTAGCATGCTAACTAGCATGCTAACATGCTAGCATGCAAACTATGCTAACCAAGTTACTTAGCTAACTTAGCTAACTAGCTACAGTGGGTAGGAGTCATAGTTGATGACAAGTAACAGTTACAATGGCTAAACAGTTAAAAAGTTCAGTAGTTTAAAGGGTTAAATTGTTTAACAGTGAAATATTGTAGTGAGGACTTTTATTTTGAAACAGTTTTTGGCAGAGGAAGCAGTTGAACAGGATGTGTAGTCTTAATAGGGCCAGTTTGTATGCTTAAAGCCTGAGACTGGCAGTTGAGATCCAGGTGGCCTAAACACCTGCCATAGGATTCAAATGGTTAAATTATTTGCTAGGTAGATGAGGTTTAATATAGTTGGAATGACTGAACTAGGTAGATGAGGTTTAATATAGTTGGAATGACTGAACAGTTAGATAGATAGATAGATAGATAGATAAATACTTTATTGATCCCCAAGGGGAAATTCAGGGGGTCTCAGTAGCATACAGACATCACACACAACATGCACTTACAGCAAATGGTAAATATAAGTATAAGTATAAACATATAACCAAACACCACTGTACAATAGAGACAGTAGGAGATAAGAAAAGCTAACAAAACTAAAAATACTATATAAATTAAATGTAAAAGAAACAGTGTGCTTAAGGGTGGTCAAGTATGAGACGCTTGTAATGACAGGGCCTGTAGTTCTGTGTGCAAAGTGAGGTGCTCAAGAGAGTGAGTATCCTGGTGAAGGTGCAAAGTAGTCCAACAGTAGTTCTGTGTGTATGGTAAGGTGCTCAAGAGAGTGAGAGTGAAGGTGCCAAAAAAGTAGTCCAACAGGAGTCCCTTAGTTATGTGTGCATGGTAAGGTGCTCAAGAGAGTAAGTGTCCTGGTGAAGGTGCAAAAAGTAGTCCAACAATAGTCCTTAAGTTAAGTGTGCACGGTAAGGTGCTCGGAGAGTGAGTGTCATGGTGAAGGTGCAACAAGTAGTCCAGCATTAGTCCAACAGTGCAATAATAAGGTCTAGAGACCAGCATAAATAATATGGACAAATAGGAGAGCAAAGTATAATATAATGTAGACAAGGTAATATAAAAAACTATAAAAACTACGTCAGTGCAGAAACAGGTTGAGGTAATAGGGTTACAGCCATTCAGTATTATTGTAGCAGAAGCCATTGATCATGTGTGCTAATATAGCATGAAAAACATGAAAAACAGTGTAGCAGGAAAGCGGTAGTAAAAACATTAGGCTGTGGTAAAACAGTAGTAAAGCAGTAGTGGGTAGTCAGTACTCAAACATGGAGAGGGTGGAGAGGCAGACAGACTAAGCAGAGAAGTCTATCTCTCCTCTTCCCTTTAGTGATGCATTGAACAGTTCAATGGCCCTGGGGACAAATGACTTCCTCAGTCTGTCTGTTGCGCAAGTCAGTGAGCGAAATCTCCAGCTGATCAAGCTCTTTTGCTTTTTAATAGTGCTGTAGAGTGGGTGGCATTCATTGTCCAAGATGTTGATCAGTTTGTTCAGGGTCCTTTTGTCAGATATTGAAGTGATGCACTCCAGTTCAGCTCCCACTACAGAGCCAGCCTTCCTTAACAGCCTGTCAAGGCGCCCAGCATCCTTCTTCTTTGTACTTCCTCCCCAGCATACCACTGCATAGAAGAGGACGCTGGCCACAACAGACTGATAGAACATCCTGAGGAGCTTGCTGCACACATTGAAGGACCGCAGCCTCCTCAGGAAGTACAGCCTGCTCTGCCCTTTCTTGTAGAGTGCGTCAGTGTTGGCTGACCAGTCCAGTTTATTGTCCAGGTGGAGACCCAGATACTTGTAGGTGCTTACCGCCTCCACATTGACCCCATCAATGGAGACTGGTAGCAGAGCGGGCTTAGACCTGCGGAAATCCACCACCATCTCCTTGGTCTTTGAAGTGTTGAGTTGAAGGTGATTGAGTTTGCACCATTGCACAAAGTCCTCCACCAGGCTCCTGTACTCCTCCTCTTGCTCGTCCCTGATACACCCCACAATTGCAGTATCGTCAGAAAACTTCTGCATGTGGCATGACTCGGTGTTGTAGCAGAAGTCAGATGTGTACAGGGTGAACAGGACTGGAGAGAGCACAGTTCCCTGTGGAGCTCCGGTGCTGCTGATCACAGTGTCAGAGAGACAGTTCTTCAGTCTGACGAACTGTGGTCGCTCGGTCAGGTAGTCTGTAATCCAGGTTACCAGGTGAGCGTCCACACCCATCTGCAAGAGCTTGTCTCCCAGTCTGAGGGGTTGGATGGTGTTAAAAGCACTTGAGAAGTTAAATAGGTGGATAGTGTAAAAGTTTAAATTATTTGCTAGGTAGATGAGGTTTAATATAGTTGGAATGACTGAACTAGGTAGATGAGGTTTAATATAGTTGGACTGACTGAACAGTCAAATAGGTGGATAGTGTAAAAGGTTAGCCTGAGAAACTGATAGGGTGCAGGTGGCCTGGCCACCTGGCCTAGGATTCTAATTGCTTAACGGCAGTCTTAATAGAGCCATATTGTATGCTTAAAGCCTGAGACAGAGTATATAGTTTAAAAGTTAAATGTAGATAGTGTAATGGATGTTGATAGACAGAAAGTTGAATGGATGTTGATAGGCAGATTGTTTAATGGATGTTGATGAATAGTTTAATGGGTGGATGAGTGAATGGTTTGAAGAGGATGAATGGATAGAAAGTTGGATGAAATGTGTCTTATATCCTTGTAGAATGTAGAGACACAGAGAGAGTTGGTCTAGTTCAGTAGAAAGCAGTTGATACAGGTGCAATCAGTTGAACTGATTCTTTGATGTGGCCTAGATGAGCAGCTGGATGAAGATACAGGTGCAAATCAAGTTAATTAGTCCATTGTGATGTCATCAGCCCATGTTAAGTCTATGGGGAAATTTTGAGTAGTTTTTAATTAATAGTTTAAAAAGTATAAAAGTTACAAAGATGAAAAATACAAAGCCCACATGTCATAAGTAAGACCTACGCAACGCAGTTTGAATGAAGTTTCTACGTTAAACGGTTGAAGCTGCATTAACTGCGTCAGAAGAAGAAGAATAATAACTAGAAAAGCATTTCCTGAAGGAAATACAGTGCATGAAAATGCAAAAAATATGATGTAAAATATCATACAGCGTAAAAACAAACTATATTGGTTGCTAGGTAGATGAGGTTTAATATAGTTGGAGTGACTGAACAGTTAAATAGGTGGATAGTTTATATGGTTAAATGATTTGCTTGATAGATAAGGTTTAATATAGTTGGAATGATTGAACGGTTAAATAGGTGGATAATACTTAACTTAGTTAACTTAGCTAATGTTTTCATTTTTAGTAGTTATGCTAACTAGCATGTTAGCAATGCTAACATGCTAGCATGCTAACTATGCTAACCATGTGACTTAGCTAACTTAGCTAATTGTTTTTAGCAGTTTTGCAAAAAATGCTAACTAGCATGCTAACATGCTAGCATGCTAAATATGCTAACCATGTGACTTAGCTAACTTAGCTAATCGGTTTTAGTAGTTTTGTAAAAAATGCTAACTAGCATGTTAACATACTAGCATGCTAACTATGCTAACCATGTGACTTAGCTAACTTAGCTAATCATTTTTAGCAGTTTTGTAAAAAATGCTAACTAGCATGCTAACATGCTAAATATGCTAACCATGTGACTTAGCTAACTTAGCTAATCATTTTTAGCAGTTTTGCTAAAAATGCTAACTAGCATGCTAACATGTTAGCATGCTAACTATGCTAACCATGTGACTTAGCTAACTTAGCTAATCATTTTTAGCAGTTTTATAAAAAATGCTAACTAGCATGCTAACTATGCTAACCATGTGACTTAGCTAACTTAGCTAATCATTTTAGCAGTTTTGCAAAAAATGCTAACTAGCATGCTAACATGCTAGCATGCTAACATGCTAACATGCTAGCATGCTAACATGCTAACTATGCTAACCATGCTAACTAGCTACAGTGGGTAGGAGTCATAGTTGATGACAAGTAACAGTTACAATGGCTGAACAGTTAAAAAGTTCAGTAGTTTAAAGGGTTAAATTGTTTAACAGTGAAATATTGTAGTGAGGACTTTTATTTTGAAACAGTTTCTGGCAGAGGAAGCAGTTGAACAGGATGTGTAGTCTTAATAGGGCCAGTTTGTATGCTTAAAGCCTGAGACTGGCAGTTGAAACAGGTGGCCCGAACACCTGCCATAGGATTCTAATTGCTTAACGGCCGTATTGTGATGTCATAATCATAATGTTAAGTCAATGGGGAAATTTTGATTAGTTTTTAATTAATAGTTTAAAAAGTATAAAAGTTACAAAGTTGAAAAATACAAAGCTCACATGTCCTAAGTAAGACCTACGTAACATAGTTTGAATGAAGTTTCTACGTTAAACGGTTGAAGCTGCATTAAGTGCGTTAGAAGAAGAATAATAATAACTAGAAAAGCATTTCCTGAAGGAAATACAGTGCATGAAAATGCAAAAAATATGATGTAAAATATCATACAGAGTAAAAATAAACTATATTGGTTGCTAGGTAGATGAGGTTTAATATAGTTGGAATGACTGAACAGTTAAATAGGTGGATAGTTTAAATGGTTAAATTAGCAAAATTAGGTTAAATTAGGTTAACCATGTTACTTAGCTAACTTAGCTAATAATTTTCAGTAGTTTTGCTAAAAATGCTAACTAGCATGCTAACATGCTAGCATGCTAACTATGCTAACCATGTGACTTAGCTAACTTAGCTAATCATTTTTAGCAGTTTTGCAAAAAATGCTAACTAGCATGCTAACATGCTAGCATGCTAACTATGCTAACCATGTGACTTAGCTAACTTAGCTAATCATTTTTAGCAGTTTTGCAAAAAATGCTAACTAGCATGCTAACATGCTAGCATGCTAACATGGTAACTATGCTAACCATGCTAACTAGCTACAGTGGGTAAGAGTCATAGTTGATGACAAGTAACAGTTACAATGGCTGAACAGTTAAAAAGTTCAGTAGTTTAAAGGGTTAAATTGTTTAACAGTGAAATATTGTAGTGAGGACTTTTATTTTGAAACAGTTTTTGGCAGAGGAAGCAGTTGAACAGGATGTGTAGTCTTAATAGGGCCAGTTTGTATGCTTAAAGCCTGAGACTGGCAGTTGAAACAGGTGGCCCGAACACCTGCCGTAGGATTCTAATTGCTTAACGGCCGTATTGTGATGTCATAATCATAATGTTAAGTCAATGGGGAAATTTTGATTCGTTTTTAATTAATAGTTTAAAAAGTATAAAAGTTACAAAGTTGAAAAATACAAAGCTCACATGTCCTAAGTAAGACCTACGTAACATAGTTTGAATGAAGTTTCTACGTTAAACGGTTGAAGCTGCATTAAGTGCGTTAGAAGAAGAATAATAATAATAATAATAACTAGAAAAGCATTTCCTGAAGGAAATACAGTGCATGAAAATGCAAAAAATATGATGTAAAATATCATACAGAGTAAAAACAAACTATATTGGTTGCTAGGTAGATGAGGTTTAATATAGTTGGAGTGACTGAACAGTTAAATAGGTGGATAGTTTATATGGTTAAATGATTTGCTTGGTACATAAGGTTTAATATAGTTGGAATGATAGAACGGTTAAATAGGTGGATAATACTTAACTTAGTTAACTTAGCTAATGTTTTCATTTTTAGTAGTTATGCTAACTAGCATGTTAGCAATGCTAACATGCTAACTATGTTAACCATGTTACTTAGCTAACTTAGCTAATAATTTTTAGTAGTTTTGCTAAAAATGCTAACTAGCATGTTAGCATGCTAACTATGCTAACCATGTGACTTAGCTAACTTAGCTAATCATTTTTAACAGTTTTGCTAAAAATGCTAACTAGCATGCTAACTAACATGCTAACATGCTAACTATGCTAACCATGTGACTTAGCTAACTTAGCTAATCATTTTTAGTAGTTTTGCAAAAAATGCTAACTAGCATGCTAACATGCTAGCATGCTAACTATGCTAACCATGTGACTTAGCTAACTTAGCTAATCATTTTTAGCAGTTTTATAAAAAATGCTAACTAGCATGCTAACATGTTAGCATGCTAACTATGCTAACCATGTGACTTAGCTAACCTAGCTAATCATTTTTAGCAATTTTGCAAAAAATGCTAACTAGCATGCTAACATGCTAGCATGCTAACTATGCTAACCATGTGACTTAGCTAACTTAGCTAATCATTTTTAGCAGTTTTGCAAAAAATGCTAACTAGCATGCTAACATGCTAGCATGCTAACATGCTAACTATGCTAACCATGCTAACTAGCTACAGTGGGTAGGAGTCATAGTTGATGACAAGTAACAGTTACAATGGCTGAACAGTTAAAAAGTTCAGTAGTTTAAAGGGTTAAATTGTTTAACAGTGAAATATTGTAGTGAGGACTTTTATTTTGAAACAGTTTTTGGCAGAGGAAGCAGTTGAACAGGATGTGTAGTCTTAATAGGGCCAGTTTGTATGCTTAAAGCCTGAGACTGGCAGTTGAAACAGGTGGCCCGAACACCTGCCATAGGATTCTAATTGCTTAACGGCCGTATTGTGATGTCATAATCATAATGTTAAGTCAATGGGGAAATTTTGATTAGTTTTTAATTAATAGTTTAAAAAGTATAAAAGTTACAAAGTTGAAAAATACAAAGCTCACATGTCCTAAGTAAGACCTACGTAACATAGTTTGAATGAAGTTTCTACGTTAAACGGTTGAAGCTGCATTAAGTGCGTTAGAAGAAGAATAATAATAACTAGAAAAGCATTTCCTGAAGGAAATACAGTGCATGAAAATGCAAAAAATATGATGTAAAATATCATACAGAGTAAAAACAAACTATATTGGTTGCTAGGTAGATGAGGTTTAATATAGTTGGAGTGACTGAACAGTTAAATAGGTGGATAGTTTATATGGTTAAATGATTTGCTTGGAAGATAAGGTTTAATAAAGTTGGAATGATTGAACGGTTAAATAGGTGGACAATACTTAACTTAGTTAACTTAGCTAATGCATTTTTAGTAGTTAGCAATGCTAACATGCTAACTATGTTAACCATGTGACTTAGCTAATCTAGCTAATCATTTTTAGCAGTTTTGCTAACTATGCTAACTAGCATGCTAACATGTTAGCATGCTAACTATGCTAGCATGCTAACTATGCTAACCATGTGACTTAGCTAACTTAGCTAATCATTTTTAGCAGTTTTGCTAAAAATGCTAACTAGCATGCTAACATGTTAGCATGCTAACTATGCTAACCATGTGACTTAGCTAACTTAGCTAATCATTTTTAGCAGTTTTGTAAAAAATGCTAACTAGCATGCTAACATGTTAGCATGCTAACTATGCTAACCATGTGACTTAGCTAACTTAGCTAATCATTTTTAGCAGTTTTGTAAAAAATGCTAACTAGCATGCTAACATGCTAGCATGCTAACATGCTAGCATGCTAACTATGTTAACCATGCTAACTAGCTACAGTGGGTAGGAGTCATAGTTGATGACAAGTAACAGTTACAATGGCTGAACAGTTAAAAAGTTCAGTAGTTTAAAGGGTTAAATTGTTTAACAGTGAAATATTGTAGTGAGGACTTTTATTTTGAAACAGTTTTTGGCAGAGGAAGCAGTTGAACAGGATGTGTAGTCTTAATAGGGCCAGTTTGTATGCTTAAAGCCTGAGACTGGCAGTTGAAACAGGTGGCCCGAACACCTGCCATAGGATTCTAATTGCTTAACGGCCGTATTGTGATGTCATAATCATAATGTTAAGTCAATGGGGAAATTTTGATTCGTTTTTAATTAATAGTTTAAAAAGTATAAAAGTTACAAAGTTGAAAAATACAAAGCTCACATGTCATAAGTAAGACCTACGTAACATAGTTTGAATGAAGTTTCTACGTTAAACGGTTGAAGCTGCATTAAGTGCGTTAGAAGAAGAATAATAATAATAATAATAACTAGAAAAGCATTTCCTGAAGGAAATACAGTGCATGAAAATGCAAAAAATATGATGTAAAATATCATACAGTGTTATTAGCCGTAGTGGGTAGTGGTAGTTGATATTGTTTTCATTACGGCTGTCTGTTTAATTGCGCTTAGACTGGCCTTGGTGTCGTGAGTTTTTAGAGGGGGTGGTGTTTTTAAGTGTAGCTGGACTAAGTAGATTGTTAACGTTAGCTTTACTGAACTCAACTCGTTTTTTTCTGGAGCTGCGTCCGCACTTGCTGTAAGTTTTAATTGTATGGGAGTCTCGTGTTGTTAAGGGATTTGTTTATGTAGTTGTCAAAGTCAAAGTCAAAGTCAAAGTCATAGTTACAAGTTGGTAAACTAGTTATTAGCCGTAGTGGGTAGTGGTAGTTGATATTGTTTTCATTACGGCTGTCTGTTTAATTGCGCTTAGACTGGCCTTGGTGTCGTGAGTTTTTAGAGGGGGTGGTTTTCCGCGTGATCAATTAGGACTAGCATTTAAAGTGGTTATTGTGCTGGAGCGTCAGCGCTCGTGTGCAGCCGTCCTCGTGTCAAGACGAATCGAGTCTACCTGCGACGAGTCCACCGAGCAAGGACACAAGCAAGGCACCTCTCAGATAAGTTTCACTCTTGTCTCACCTTGTCTTGTTAGCTGACAATCCTTCTAATAATGTGCCTTCAACATATCCCTGTATCCGGTCAGGTTAATAAGCGTACTGGTGTTGAAAGGCAACAATCAGTTCAGCAGGCTTGTCCTACTTTTTCTGTAGGGTTGTGGAATTGCCAATCTGCAGTGAATAAAGCGGACTTCATTCCTGCTCTGGCCTCACAGTTATCGCTTCAATTGCTTGCGCTTACAGAGACGTGGATTAGGCCGGAGAATACTGCCACGCCTGCAGCGTTGTCGACCAGTTATGCTTTTTCGCATACCAGTCGTTCGTCTGGTAGAGGAGGCGGGACAGGCTTTCTCGTCTCTGATGATTGGAGGTTTACACAGTTGCTGCCTGCTCAGGTCCACAACTCGTTTGAATATCATGCCATCATGATAACTGAACCATACAAATTATACTTGGTGGTTATTTATCGCCCTCCAGGACAACTTGGGAACTTTGTGAACGAGTTGGACATTCTACTGTCTGCTATTCCAATGGATGCATGCCCATTATTAATCCTTGGCGATTTTAATATTCATTTGGATAACTCGTCTGCAATTGACTTCCTGTCCTTACTCTCCTCATTTAATATCACACGTGTCCACAGTCCTCCTACTCACAAGGCTGGTAAAGATCTTGATTTAATTCTGGTACGTAACTGTAATACAGACAAGGTTTTGGTTAATCCATTACATGTATCGGATCATCACTTTATCAGATTCTCTGTGTGTCTCCTGGATAACCCAGCTGCTCCTCCTCCGATAATTTCGTTCCGGCGTAATCTCAGAAGCCTCTCAAGTGACCATTTTGCAACATTAGTAACATCTGCTTTACCTACTCCTAGCTCATTCTTGACACTTGAGGTTAATGACGCTACAGAGACTCTCTGCTCTACACTGGCATCTTGTCTGAATGCAGCATGTCCTCTTTCCTCAAGACCTACTCGTTCTAAACCTCGCCATCCATGGCTGACGAACAGTATAGTCTCAGTACGAAAGGAACTTAGAGCTGCTGAGAGGAAATGGCGTAAATCCAGAGATGGAAATGATCTTAGTAACTACCAGTCTTTGCTGTCATCCTTTTCATCCACTGTTACACTTGCAAAAAAGGCATTCTATCAAAGCAAGATTGAGAGCGCCACTGACAGTAGACAACTTTTTTCTACTTTCAAATCTCTCCTCAATCCTCCACCACCACCATCAACTACTTCACTGTCAGCAAATGACTTTGCAACATTTTTCACTGAAAAAGTTGCTAAAATAAGTGCTCAGTTTGATGCTCCTATAAGGAGGGCTTTGCCTTGTGTTAGTATGACCCCATCATTTGACTCTTTCTCTCCTCTTGATGAGGAAGCAGTCTCTCAATTGCTTCAGCGATGTCGTCCAACAACATGCCCATTAGATCCTGTCCCGTCCACTCTTCTACAGTCTATCTCACCCGCTGTTCTACCAGCAGTCACACATGTATTTAATGCTTCACTCAGTTCTGGAATAGTTCCTTATTCTTTTAAACAGGCTAGGGTTACACCTCTGCTAAAGAAAAGTACACTTAATCCAACTGAGGTGAAGAACTACAGACCTGTCTCCCTTCTTCCTTTCTTGTCAAAGGTTTTGGAGAAAGTGGTCTTCAAGCAAGTTTGTGACTTTCTTCATCAGAATAATCTACTAGACCCTATGCAGTCTGGTTTCAAGAGTGGTCATTCTACTGAAACTGCTCTTCTGTCTGTGACTGAAGCATTGAGAGTAGCTAAGTCCTCTGCTCAGTCATCAGTATTAATTCTACTAGATTTATCTGCAGCCTTTGATACTGTTAACCATGACATTCTCCTATCTATACTATCTGAACTGGGAATTTCTGGAAAAGCTCTTGACTGGTTTGAATCTTACCTTAAAGGGCGTTCTTTCAACGTGTCTTGGCAGGGACAAGTATCATGCCCTCACCACAGGTGTGCCTCAGGGATCAGTATTAGGACCCTTGCTTTTCTCTATTTACACCACTTCCTTAGGTGATACTATTCGCTCCCATGGATTTGACCATCACTGTTATGCAGACGACACTCAACTTTACCTGTCTTTCCCACCTGATGACTCTAGTGTTTCCCACCGGATTTCTGCATGCCTTAAGGATATTTCAGCCTGGATGAAAGATCGGCACCTTCAGCTTAATCTCTCAAAAACAGAGTTTTTGGTGTTTCCAGCTAAAACAGCTATTCCCCAACAGATTAACATCCAGCTTGACTCAACTTCACTGACCCCAACTAGATCGGCACGAAACTTGGGCGTTGTAATTGATGACCGACTTAACTTCTCTGAGCATATAGCTTCTATTGCAAAATCATGCCGGTTTATGCTTTACAACATTAGGAAGATCAGACCTTATCTGACACAAGATTCCACACAACTTCTTGTTCAGACCATGGTCATCTCTAAGCTGGACTATTGTAATTCACTGTTAGCTGGCTTACCCGCTTGTGTAACAAGATCATTACAGCTGATTCAAAATGCTGGAGCACGCCTGGTCTTCAATCAGCCAAAGAGGACACATGTAACTCCTCTCCTAGTTACTCTCCATTGGCTCCCTATAGTAGCCAGAATTAAATTTAAATCTCTCACTTTGGCCTATAGGACACTAACTAGATCTGCTCCTAGTTATTTTAATTCAATAATCAAGCCTTACATCCCCAACCGCCCACTGCGGTCTTCTGGTGAGCGTATGTTGTGTCGACCAGTCATAAAAACTGGGTCTAATTCCAGACTCTTTTCTTCAGTGGTTCCATGTTGGTGGAATGAACTGCCCAGTGGTCTCCGTTCCTGTGGTAGTTTTGGGTCGTTTAAGAGGGGTCTAAAGACATTCCTATTCAACATATACTTAGTTGTTTAAGCGCTTATGTGTTATGGTTTATATAATGTTGTTTTATTTTAATTGGGCTGTTAATTAATTTGACATTATTGTTTATTATTGATATTCTCCTTAATGTAGTCTTAGCATGTTATTGTTTTATATTATTGATTGAATTGACATTATTGTTTTTATTATTGCCTTTCCCCTTTTTTACATTGCTTTTTATTAGGCTATTGATTGAATTGATATTATTGTGTACTACAACTATTCTCCTTACTATATTTGACCTAGATTTTAATCTGTTCCCTGTTCATTTTTAAATATTATTATGTTGTTTTGTATTTATATGTCGCTTTGGACAAAGGCGTCTGCTAAATCCATAACCATAACCATAACCATAAAAACAAACTATATTGGTTGCTAGGTAGATGAGGTTTAATATAGTTGGAGTGACTGAACAGTTAAATAGGTGGATAGTTTATATGGTTAAATGATTTGCTTGGTAGATAAGGTTTAATATAGTTGGAATGATTGAACGGTTAAATAGGTGGATAATACTTAACTTAGTTAACTTAGCTAATGTTTTCATTTTTAGTAGTTATGCTAACTAGCATGTTGGCAATGCTAACATGCTAACTATGTTAACCATGTGACTTAGCTAACCTAGCTAATCATTTTTAGCAGTTTTGCTAACTATGCTAACTAGCATGTTAGCATGTTAACTATGCTAACCATTTTACTTAGCTAACTTAGCTAATCATTTTTAATAGTTTTGCTAAAAATGCTAACTAGCATGCTAACATGCTAGCATGTTAACTATGCTAACCATGTGACTTAGCTAATCATTTTTAGCAGTTTTGCAAAAAATGCTAACTAGCATGCTAACATGCTAGCATGCTAACTATGCTAACCATGTGACTTAGCTAACTTAGCTAATCATTTTTAGCAGTTTTGCAAAAAATGCTAACTAGCATGCTAACATGCTAACTATGCTAACCATGCTAACTAGCTACAGTGGGTAGGAGTCATAGTTGATGACAAGTAACAGTTACAATGGCTGAACAGTTAAAAAGTTCAGTAGTTTAAAGGGTTAAATTGTTTAACAGTGAAATATTGTAGTGAGGACTTTTATTTTGAAACAGTTTTTGGCAGAGGAAGCAGTTGAACAGGATGTGTAGTCTTAATAGGTCCAGTTTGTATGCTTAAAGCCTGAGACTGGCAGTTGATGCAGCTGGCCCGAACACCTGCCATAGGATTCTAATTGCTTAACGGCTCTATTGTGATGTCATCAGCCCATGTTAAGTCTATGGGGAAATTTTGAACAGTTTTTAATTAATAGTTTAAAAAGTATAAAAGTTACAAAGATGAAAAATACATAGCACCCATGTCCTAAGTAAGACCTACGTAACATAGTTTGAATGAAGTTTCTACGTTAAACGGTTGAAGCTGCATTAAGTGCGTTAGAAGAAGAATAATAATAAAATGCCTTGGAATAACAGTACAGTGCATTTTCATGCACTGTAATAAAATGCCTTGGAATAACAGTACAGTGCATTTTCATGCACTGTAATAACTAGAAAAGCATTTCCTGAAGGAAATACAGTGCATGAAAATGCAAAAATATGATGAGTTCATATGGTTAAATTATTTGCTTGGTAGATAAGGTTTAATATAGTTGGAATGACTGAACAGTTAAATAGGTTGATAATTGAAATGGTTAAATTATTTAGGCAGATAGTTGACGAAAACTAACAGTTGGAATGGCTCCAATTTTTGCTAGCAGTTATGCTAACTATGTTAACAAAGATAATAATGTTAACCAAGTTACTATGCTAACTAGCATGTTAACAATGTTCAAATGTTAACTATGCTAACCATATGACTTAGCTAACTTCACTAATCATTTTTAGCAGTTATGCTAACATGCTAGCATGCTAACTATGCTAACCATGTGACTTAGCTAACTCAGCTAATCATTTTTAGCAGTTTTGCAAAAATGCTAACTAGCATGCTAACATGCTAGCATGCTAACTATGCTAACCATGTGACTTAGCTAACTTAGCTAATCATTTTTAGCAGTTTTGCAAAAAATGCTAACTAGCATGCTAACTATGCTAATCATGTGACTTAGCTAACTTAGCTAATCATTTTTTGCAGTTTTACTAAAAATGCTAACTAGCATGCTAACATGCTAGCATGCTAACTATGCTAACCATTTGACTTAGCTAACTTAGCTAATCATTTTTAGCAGTTTTGCAAAAAATGCTAACTAGCATGCTAACATGCTAGCATGCTAACTATGCTAACCATGTGACTTAGCTAACTTAGCCAATCATTTTTAGCAGTTTTGTAAAAAATGCTAACTAGCATGCTAACATGCTAGCATGCTAACTATGCTAACCATGTGACTTAGCTAACTTAGCTAATCATTTTTAGCAGTTTTGTAAAAAATGCTAACTAGCATGCTAACATGTTAGCATGCTAACTATGCTAACCATGTGACTTAGCTAACTTAGCTAATCATTTTTAACAGTTTTGTAAAAAATGCTAACTAGCATGCTAACATGCTAGCATGCTAACTATGCTAACCATGCTAACTAGCTACAGTGGGTAGGAGTCATAGTTGATGACAAGTAACAGTTACAATGGCTGAACAGTTAAAAAGTTCAGTAGTTTAAAGGGTTAAATTGTTTAACAGTGAAATATTGTAGTGAGGACTTTTATTTTGAAACAGTTTTTGGCAGAGGAAGCAGTTGAACAGGATGTGTAGTCTTAATAGGGCCAGTTTGTATGCTTAAAGCCTGAGACTGGCAGTTGATGCAGCTGGCCCGAACACCTGCCATAGGATTCTAATTGCTTAACGGCCGTATTGTGATGTCATAATCATAATGTTAAGTCAATGGGGAAATTTTGATTAGTTTTTAATTAATAGTTTAAAAAGTATAAAAGTTACAAAGTTGAAAAATACAAAGCTCACATGTCCTAAGTAAGACCTACGTAACATAGTTTGAATGAAGTTTCTACGTTAAACGGTTGAAGCTGCATTAGCTGCGTTAGAAGAAGAATAATAATAATAATAACTAGAAAAGCATTTCCTGAAGGAAATACAGTGCATGAAAATGCAAAAAATATGATGTAAAATATCATACAGAGTAAAAACAAACTATATTGGTTGCTAGGTAGATGAGGTTTAATATAGTTGGAGTGACTGAACAGTTAAATAGGTGGATAATACTTAACTTAGTTAACTTAGATAATGTTTACATTTTTAGTAGTTATGCTAACTAGCATGTTAGCAATGCTAACATTCTAACTATGTTAACCATGTGACTTAGCTAACCTAGCTAATCATTTTTAGCAGTTTTGTTAACTATGCTAACTAGCATGTTAACATGCTAGCATGCTAACTATGCTAACCATGTGACTTAGCTAACTTAGCTAATCATTTTTAGCAGTTTTGTTAAAAATGCTAACTATCATGTTAACATGCTAGCATGCTAACTATGCTAACCATGTGACTTAGCTAACTTAGCTAATCATTTTTAGCAGTTTTGCTAAAAATGCTAACTAACATGCTAACATGCTAGCATGCTAACTATGCTAACCATGTGACTTAGCTAACTTAGCCAATCATTTTTAGCAGTTTTGATAAAAATGCTAACTAACATGCTAGCATGCTAACTATGCTAACCATGTGACTTAGCTAACTTAGCCAATCATTTTTAGCAGTTTTGATAAAAATGCTAACTATCATGCTAACATGCTAGCATGCTAACTATGCTAACCATGTGACTTAGCTAACTTAGCTAATCATTTTTAGCAGTTTTGTTAAAAATGCTAACTATCATGCTAACATGCTAGCATGCTAACTATGCTAACCATGTGACTTAGCTAACTTAGCTAATCATTTTTAGAAGTTTTGCTAAAAATGCTAACTAACATGCTAGCATGCTAACTATGCTAACCATGTGACTTAGCTAACTTAGCTAATCATTTTTAGCAGTTTTGCTAAAAATGCTAAGTAGCATGCTAACATGCTAGCATGCTAACTATGCTAACCATGTGACTTAGCTAATCATTTTTAGCAGTTTTGCTAAAAATGCTAACTAGCATGATAACATGCTAGCATGCTAACTATGCTAACCAAGTTACTTAGCTAACTTAGCTAACTAGCTACAGTGGGTAGGAGTCATAGTTGATGAGAAGTAACAGTTACAATGGCTGAACAGTTAAAAAGTTCAGTAGTTTAAAGGGTTAAATTGTTTAACAGTGAAATATTGTAGTGAGGACTTTTATTTTGAAACAGTTTTTGGCAGAGGAAGCAGTTGGACAGGATGTGTAGTCTTAATAGGGCCAGTTTGTATGCTTAAAGCCTGAGAATGGCAGTTGATGCAGGTGGCCCGAACACCTGCCATAGGATTCTAATTGCTTAACGGCCGTATTGTGATGTCATAATCTAATGTTAAGTCAATGGGGAAATTTTGATAGTTTTTAATTAATAGTTTAAAAAGTATAAAAGTTACAAAGATGAAAAATACAAAGCCCACATGTCCTAAGTAAGACCTACGTAACATAGTTTGAATGAAGTTTCTACGTTAAACGGTTGAAGCTGCATTAAGTGCGTTAGAAGAAGAATAATAATAAAATGCCTTGGAATAACAGTACAGTGCATTTTCATGCACTGTAATAATAACTAGAAAAGCATTTCCTGAAGGAAATACAGTGCATGAAAATGCAAAAAATATGATGTAAAATATCATACAGAGTAAAAACAAACTATATTGGTTGCTAGGTAGATGAGGTTTAATATAGTTGGAGTGACTGAACAGTTAAATAGGTGGATAGTTTATATGGTTAAATGATTTGCTTGGAAGATAAGGTTTAATATAGTTGGAATGATTGAACGGTTAAATAGGTGGACAATACTTAACTTAGTTAACTTAGCTAATGCATTTTTAGTAGTTAGCAATGCTAACATGCTAACTATGTTAACCATGTGACTTAGCTAATCTAGCTTATCATTTTTAGCAGTTTTGTAAAAAATGCTAACTAGCATGCTAACATGCTAGCATGCTAACTATGCTAACCATGTGACTTAGCTAACTTAGCTAATCATTTTTAGCAGTTTTGTAAAAAATGCTAACTAGCATGCTAACATGCTAGCATGCTAACTATGCTAACCATGTGACTTAGCTAACTTAGCTAATCATTTTTAGCAGTTTTGTAAAAAAATGCTAACTAGGATGCTAACATGCTAGCATGCTAACATGCTAGCATGCTAACTATGCTAACCATGCTAACTAGCTACAGTGGGTAGGAGTCATAGTTGATGACAAGTAACAGTTACAATGGCTGAACAGTTAAAAAGTTCAGTAGTTTAAAGGGTTAAATTGTTTAACAGTGAAATATTGTAGTGAGGACTTTTATTTTGAAACAGTTTCTGGCAGAGGAAGCAGTTGAACAGGATGTGTAGTCTTAATAGGGCCAGTTTGTATGCTTAAAGCCTGAGACTGGCAGTTGAAGCAGGTGGCCCGAACACCTGCCATAGGATTCTAATTGCTTAACGGCCGTATTGTGATGTCATAATCATAATGTTAAGTCAATGGGGAAATTTTGATTAGTTTTTAATTAATAGTTTAAAAAGTATAAAAGTTACAAAGTTGAAAAATACAAAGCTCACATGTCCTAAGTAAGACCTACGTAACATAGTTTGAATGAAGTTTCTACGTTAAACGGTTGAAGCTGCATTAAGTGCGTTAGAAGAATAATAATAATAATAATAATAACTAGAAAAGCATTTCCTGAAGGAAATACAGTGCATGAAAATGCAAAAATATGATGAGTTCATATGGTTAAATTATTTGCTTGGTAGATAAGGTTTACTATAGTTGGAATGACTGAACAGTTAAATAGGTTGAAAATTGAAATGGTTAAATTATTTAGGCAGATAGTTGACGATAACTAACAGTTGGAATGGCTCCAATGTTTGCTAGCAGTTATGCTAACTATGTTAACAAAGATAATAATGCTAACCAAGTAACTATGCTAACTAGCATGTTAACAATGTTAAAATGTTACCTATGCTAACCATATGACTTAGTTAACCTAGCTAATAATTTTTATTAGTTATGATAACTATGCTAATTAGCATGCTAACATGCTAATTATGTTAACCATGTTACTTAGCTAACTTAGCTAATCATTTTAGCAGTTTTATAAAAAATGCTAACTAGCATGCTAACATGCTAGCATGCTAACTATGCTAACCATGTGACTTAGCTAACTTAGCTAATCATTTTTAGCAGTTTTGTAAAAAATGCTAACTAACATGCTAACATGTTAGCATGCTAACTATGCTAACCATGTGACTTAGCTAACTTAGCTAATCATTTTCAGCAGTTTTGCTAAAAATGCTAACTAGCATGCTAACATGCTAGCATGCTAACTATGCTAACCATGTGACTTAGCTAACTTAGCTAATCATTTTTAGCAGTTTTGCTAAAAATGCTAACTAGCATGCTAACTAGCATGCTAGCATGCTAACTATGCTAACCAAGTTACTTAGCTAACTTAGCTAACTAGCTACAGTGGGTAGGAGTCATAGTTGATGGCAAGTAACAGTTACAATGGCTGAACAGTTAAAAAGTTCAGTAGTTTAAAGGCTTAAATTGTTTAACAGTGAAATATTGTAGTTAGGACTTTTATTTTGAAACAGTTTTTGGCAGAGGAAGCAGTTGAACAGGATGTGTAGTCTTAATAGGGCCAGTTTGTATGCTTAAAGCCTGAAAGTGGCAGTTGATCCAGGTGGCCCGAACACCTGCCACAGGATTCTAATTGCTGTGATGTCATAAAGGGCAATGTTAAGTCAATGGGGAAATTTTGATAGTTTTTAATTAATAGTTTAAAAAGTATAAAAGTTACAAAGATGAAAAATACATAGCACTCTTATCCCAAGTAAGACCTACGTAACAAAGTTTGAATGAAGTTTCTACGTTAAACGGTTGAAGCTGCATTAAATGCGTTAGAAGAAGAAGAAGAATAAGAAGAAGCCTAGGAAGAACAGTACAGTGCATTTTCATGCACTGTAACTAGAAAAGCATTTCCTGAAGGAAATACAGTGCATGAAAATGCAAAAAATATGATGTAAAATATCATACAGAGTAAAAACAAACTATATTGGTTGCTAGGTAGATGAGGTTTAATATAGTTGGAGTGACTGAACAGTTAAATAGGTGGATAGTTTATATGGTTAAATGATTTGCTTGGTACATAAGGTTTAATATAGTTGGAATGATAGAACGGTTAAATAGGTGGATAATACTTAACTTAGTTAACTTAGCTAATGTTTTCATTTTTAGTAGTTATGCTAACTAGCATGTTAGCAATGCTAACATGCTAACTATGTTAACCATGTTACTTAGCTAACTTAGCTAATAATTTTTAGTAGTTTTGCTAAAAATGCTAACTAGCATGTTAGCATGCTAACTATGCTAACCATGTGACTTAGCTAACTTAGCTAATCATTTTTAACAGTTTTGCTAAAAATGCTAACTAGCATGCTAACTAGCATGCTAACATGCTAACTATGCTAACCATGTGACTTAGCTAACTTAGCTAATCATTTTTAGTAGTTTTGCAAAAAATGCTAACTAGCATGCTAACATGCTAGCATGCTAACTATGCTAACCATGTGACTTAGCTAACTTAGCTAATCATTTTTAGCAGTTTTATAAAAAATGCTAACTAGCATGCTAACATGTTAGCATGCTAACTATGCTAACCATGTGACTTAGCTAACCTAGCTAATCATTTTTAGCAATTTTGCAAAAAATGCTAACTAGCATGCTAACATGCTAGCATGCTAACTATGCTAACCATGTGACTTAGCTAACTTAGCTAATCATTTTTAGCAGTTTTGCAAAAAATGCTAACTAGCATGCTAACATGCTAGCATGCTAACATGCTAACTATGCTAACCATGCTAACTAGCTACAGTGGGTAGGAGTCATAGTTGATGACAAGTAACAGTTACAATGGCTGAACAGTTAAAAAGTTCAGTAGTTTAAAGGGTTAAATTGTTTAACAGTGAAATATTGTAGTGAGGACTTTTATTTTGAAACAGTTTTTGGCAGAGGAAGCAGTTGAACAGGATGTGTAGTCTTAATAGGGCCAGTTTGTATGCTTAAAGCCTGAGACTGGCAGTTGAAACAGGTGGCCCGAACACCTGCCATAGGATTCTAATTGCTTAACGGCCGTATTGTGATGTCATAATCATAATGTTAAGTCAATGGGGAAATTTTGATTAGTTTTTAATTAATAGTTTAAAAAGTATAAAAGTTACAAAGTTGAAAAATACAAAGCTCACATGTCCTAAGTAAGACCTACGTAACATAGTTTGAATGAAGTTTCTACGTTAAACGGTTGAAGCTGCATTAAGTGCGTTAGAAGAAGAATAATAATAACTAGAAAAGCATTTCCTGAAGGAAATACAGTGCATGAAAATGCAAAAAATATGATGTAAAATATCATACAGATTAAAAACAAACTATATTGGTTGCTAGGTAGATGAGGTTTAATATAGTTAGAATGACTGAACAGTTAAATAGGTGGATGGTTGAAAAGGTTAAATTATTTGATAGGTAGATGAGGTTTAATATAGTTGGAATGACTGACCTAGGTAGATGAGGTTTAATATAGTTGGAATGACTGAACAGTTAAATAGGTGGATAGTTTAAAAGGTTTAATTATTTGCTAGGTAGATGAGGTTTAATATAGTTGGAATGACTGGACAGTTAAATAGGTGGATAGATTAAATGGTTAAATGATTTGCTTGGTAGATAAAGTTTAATATAGTTGGAATGATTGAACGGTTAAATAAGTGGATAATACTTAACTTAGTTAACTTAGCTAATGTTTTCATTTTTAGTAGTTATGCTAACTAGCCTGTTAGCAATGCTAACATGCTAACTATGCTAACCATTTTACTTAGCTAACTTAGCTTATCATTTTTAGCAGTTTTGCAAAAAATGCTAACTAGCATGCTAACATGCTAGCATGCTAACTATGTTAACCATGTGACTTAGCTAACTTAGCTAATCATTTTTAGCAGTTTTGTAAAAAATGCTAACTAGCATGCTAACATGCTAGCATGCTAACTATGCTAACCATGTGACTTAGCTAACTTAGCTAATCATTTTTAGCAGTTTTGCAAAAAATGCTAACTAGCATGTTAACATGCTAGCATGCTAACTATGCTAACCATGTGACTTAGCTAACTTAGCTAATCATTTTTAGCAGTTTTATAAAAAATGCTAACTAGCATGCTAACATGTTAGCATGCTAACTATGCCAACCATGTGACTTAGCTAACTTAGCTAATCATTTTTAGCAGTTTTGCTAAAAATGTTAACTAGCATGCTAACATGCTAGCATGCTAACATGCTAACTATGCTAACCATGCTAACTAGCTACAGTGGGTAAGAGTCATAGTTGATGACAAGTAACAGTTACAATGGCTGAACAGTTAAAAAGTTCAGTAGTTTAAAGGGTTAAATTGTTTAACAGTGAAATATTGTAGTGAGGACTTTTATTTTGAAACAGTTTTCGGCAGAGGAAGCAGTTGAACAGGATGTGTAGTCTTAATAGGGCCAGTTTGTATGCTTAAAGCCTGAGAATGGCAGTTGATGCAGGTGGCCCGAACACCTGCCATAGGATTCTAATTGCTTAACGGCCATATTGTGATGTCATAATCTAATGTTAAGTCAATGGGGAAATTTTGATAGTTTTTAATTAATAGTTTAAAAAGTATAAAAGTTACAAAGATGAAAAATACAAAGCCCACATGTCCTAATTAAGACCTACGCGGCAATGTTTGAATGAAGTTTCTACGTTAAACGGTTGAAGCTGCATTAACTGCGTTAGAAGAAGAAGAATAATCAGAAGAATAAGAAGAAAAAGCCTTGGAATAACAGTACAGTGCATTTTCATGCACTGTAATAACTAGAAAAGCATTTCCTGAAGGAAATACAGTGCATGAAAATGCAAAAATATGATAAGTTCATATGGTTAAATTATTTGCTTGGTAGATAAGGTTTACTATAGTTGGAATGACTGAACAGTTAAATAGGTTGATAATTGAAATGGTTAAATTATTTAGGCAGATAGTTGATGATAGTTGGATAGTTGGAAACAGTTGGAATGGCTCCAATGTTTGCTAGTAGTTATGCTAACTATGTTAAAGATAATAATGTTAACCAAGTAACATTTAGGATGCTAACAATGTTAAAATGTTAACTATGCTAACCATATGACTTAGCTAACCTAACTAATCATTTTTATTAGTTATGATAACTATGCTAATTAGCATGTTAACATGCTAATTATGTTAACCATGTGACTTAGCTAACTTCGCTAATCATTTTTAACAGTGATGCTAACTATGCTAACTAACATGTTAACATGCTAGCATGCTAACTATGCTAACCATGTGACTTAGCTAACTTAGCTAATCATTTTCAGCAGTTTTATAAAAAATGCTAACTAGCATGCTAACATGCTAGCATGCTAACTATGCTAACCATGTGACTTAGCTAACTTAGCTAATCATTTTCAGCAGTTTTGCAAAAAATGCTAACTAGCATGCTAACATGTTAGCATGCTAACTATGCTAACCACGTGACTTAGCTAACTTAGCTAATCATTTTTAGCAATTTTGTAAAAAATGCTAACTAGCATGCTAACATGCTAACATGCTAACTATGCTAACCATGTGACTTAGCTAACTTAGCTAATCATTTTTAGCAGTTTTGCAAAAAATGCTAACTAGCATGCTAACATGCTAGCATGCTAGCATGCTAACATGCTAACTATGCTAACCATGCTAACTAGCTACAGTGGGTAGGAGTCATAGTTGATGACAAGTAACAGTTACAATGGCTGAACAGTTAAAAAGTTCAGTAGTTTAAAGGGTTAAATTGTTTAACAGTGAAATATTGTAGTGAGGACTTTTATTTTGAAACAGTTTTTGGCAGAGGAAGCAGTTGAACAGGATGTGTAGTCTTAATAGGGCCAGTTTGTATGCTTAAAGCCTGAGACTGGCAGTTGAAACAGGTGGCCCGAACACCTGCCATAGGATTCTAATTGCTTAACGGCCGTATTGTGATGTCATAATCATAATGTTAAGTCAATGGGGAAATTTTGATTAGTTTTTAATTAATAGTTTAAAAAGTATAAAAGTTACAAAGTTGAAAAATACAAAGCTCACATGTCCTAAGTAAGACCTACGTAACATAGTTTGAATGAAGTTTCTACGTTAAACGGTTGAAGCTGCATTAAGTGCGTTAGAAGAAGAATAATAATAACTAGAAAAGCATTTCCTGAAGGAAATACAGTGCATGAAAATGCAAAAAATATGATGTAAAATATCATACAGAGTAAAAACAAACTATATTGGTTGCTAGGTAGATGAGGTTTAATATAGTTGGAATGACTGAACAGTTAAATAGGTGGATAGTTTATATAGTTAAATGATTTGCTTGGTAGATAAGGTTTAATATAGTTGGAATAATTGAACGGTTAAATAGGTGGATAATTTAAATGGTTAAATTATTTAGGTAGATAATTGACGATAACTAACAGTTGGAATGGCTCCAATGTTTGCTAGTAGTTATGTTAACTATGTTAATAAAGATAATAATGCTAACCAAGTTACTATGCTAACTAGCATGCTAACAATGTTAAAATGTTAACTATGCTAACCATATGACTTAGCTAACCTAGCTAATCATTTTTATTAGTTATGATAACTATGCTAATTAGCATGCTAACATGCTAACTATGCTAACCATGTGACTTAGCTAACTTGGCTAATCATTTTTAGCAGTTTTGCAAAAAATGCTAACTAGCATGCTAACATGTTAGCATGCTAACTATGCTAACCATGAGACTTAGCTAACTTGGCTAATCATTTTTAGCAGTTTTGCAAAAAATGCTAACTAGCATGCTAACATGTTAGCATGCTAACTATGCTAACCATGAGACTTAGCTAACTTAGCTAATCATTTTTAGCAGTTTTATAAAAAATGCTAACTAGCATGCTAACACGTTATCATGCTAACTATGCTAACCATGAGACTTAGCTAACTTGGCTAATCATTTTTAGCAGTTTTGAAAAAAATGCTAACTAGCATGCTAACATGTTAGCATGCTAACTATGCTAACCATGTGACTTAGCTAACTTAGCTAATCATTTTTAGCAGTTTTACAAAAAATGCTAACTAGCATGCTAACATGTTAGCATGCTAACTATGCTAACCATGTGACTTAGCTAACTTAGCTAATCATTTTTAGCAGTTTTGTAAAAAATGCTAACTAACATGTTAGCATGCTAACATGCTAACTATGCTAACCATGCTAACTAGCTACAGTGGGTAGGAGTCATAGTTGATGACAAGTAACAGTTACAATGGCTGAACAGTTAAAAAGTTCAGTAGTTTAAAGGGTTAAATTGTTTAACAGTGAAATATTGTAGTGAGGACTTTTATTTTGAAACAGTTTTTGGCAGAGGAAGCAGTTGAACAGGATGTGTAGTCTTAATAGGGCCAGTTTGTATGCTTAAAGCCTGAGACTGGCAGTTGAAACAGGTGGCCCGAACACCCGCCGTAGGATTCTAATTGCTTAACGGCCGTATTGTGATGTCATAATCATAATGTTAAGTCAATGGGGAAATTTTGATTAATTTTTAATTAATAGTTTAAAAAGTATAAAAGTTACAAAGTTGAAAAATACAAAGCTCACATGTCCTAAGTAAGACCTACGTAACATAGTTTGAATGAAGTTTCTACGTTAAACGGTTGAAGCTGCATTAGCTGCGTTAGAAGAAGAATAATAATAATAATAATAAAATGCCTTGGAATAACAGTACAGTGCATTTTCATGCACTGTAATAATAATAAAATGCCTTGGAATAACAGTACAGTGCATTTTCATGCACTGTAATAATAAAATGCCTTGGAATAACAGTACAGTGCATTTTCATGCACTGTAATAATAATAAAATGCCTTGGAATAACAGTACAGTGCATTTTCATGCACTGTAATAATAATAAAATGCCTTGGAATAACAGTACAGTGCATTTTCATGCACTGTAATAAAATGCCTTGGAATAACAGTACAGTGCATTTTCATGCACTGTAATAATAATAATAAAATGCCTTGGAATAACAGTACAGTGCATTTTCATGCACTGTAACTAGAAAAGCATTTCCTGAAGGAAATACAGTGCATGAAAATGCAAAAATATGATGAGTTCATATGGTTAAATTATTTGCTTGGTAGATAAGGTTTACTATAGTTGGAATGACTGAACAGTTAAATAGGTTGATAATTGAAATGGTTAAATTATTTAGGCAGATAGTTGACGATAACTAACAGTTGGAATGGCTCCAATGTTTGCTAGCAGTTATGCTAACTATGTTAACAAAGATAATAATGTTAACCAAGTAACCATGCTAACTAGCATGCTAACAATGTTAAAATGTTAACTATGCTAACCATATGACTTAGCTAACCTAGCTAATCATTGTTATTAGTTATGATAACTATGTTAATTAGCATGCTAACATGCTAATTATATTAACCATGTGACTTAGCTAACTTCACTAAACATTTTTAACAGTTATGCTAACTAGCATGCTAACATGCTAACTATGCTAACCATGTGACTTAGCTAACTTAGCTAATTATTTTTAGCAGTTTTGCAAAAAATGCTAACTAGCATGCTAAAATGTTAGCATGCTAACTATGTTAACCATGTGACTTAGCTAACTTAGCTAATCATTTTTAGCAGTTTTGCTAAAAATGCTAACTAGCATGCTAACATGCTAACATGTTAGCATGCTAACTATGTTAACCATGCTAACTAGCTACAGTGGGTAGGAGTCATAGTTGATGACAAGTAACAGTTACAATGGCTAAACAGTTAAAAAGTTCAGTAGTTTAAAGGGTTAAATTGTTTAACAGTGAAATATTGTAGTGAGGACTTTTATTTTGAAACAGTTTTTGACAGAGGAAGCAGTTGAACAGGATGTGTAGTCTTAATAGGGCCAGTTTGTATGCTTAAAGCCTGAGACTGGCAGTTGATGCAGCTGGCCCGAACACCTGCCATAGGATTCTAATTGCTTAACGGCTCTATTGTGATGTCATCAGTCCATGTTAAGTCTATGGGGAAATTTTGAACAGTTTTTAATTAATAGTTTAAAAAGTATAAAAGTTACAAAGCTGAAAAATACAAAGCACCCATGTCCTAAGTAAGACCTACGTAACATAGTTTGAATGAAGTTTCTACGTTAAACGGTTGAAGCTGCATTAAGTGCGTTAGAAGAAGAAGAATAAGAAGCCTAGGAAGAACAGTACAGTGCATTTTCATGCACTGTAATAAGAAGCCTAGGAAGAACAGTATAGTGCATTTTCATGCACTATAATAAGAAGCCTAGGAAGAACAGTACAGTGCATTTTCATGCACTGTAATAATAATAATAAAATGCCTTGGAATAACAGTACAGTGCATTTTCATGCACTGTAATAAGAAGAAGCCTTGGAAGAACAGTATATTGCATTTTCATGCACTATAATAAAATGCCTAGGAAGAACAGTACAGTGCATTTTCATGCACTGTAATAAAATGCCTTGGAATAACAGTACAGTGCATTTTCATGCACTGTAATAAGAAGAAGCCTAGGAAGAACAGTACAGTGCATTTTCATGCACTGTAATAAGAAGAAGAAGAAGAAGAAGAAGAAGCCTAGGAAGAACAGTACAGTGCATTTTCATGCACTGTAATAATCGTAAGAATAAGAAGACTTGGAAGAACAGTATAGTGCATTTTCAAGCACTATAATAAGAAGAAGCCTAGGAAGAACAGTACAGTGCATTTTCATGCACTGTAATAAGAAGCCTAGGAAGAACAGTACAGTGCATTTTCATGCACTGTAACTAATCAAAATTTCCCCATTGACTTAACATTATGATTATGACATCACAATACGGCCGTTAAGCAATTAGAATCCTATGGCAGGTGTTCGGGCCACCTGCATCAACTGCCATTCTCAGGCTTTAAGCATACAAACTGCCCCTATTAAGACTACACATCCTGTTCAACTGCTTCCTCTGCCAAAAACTGTTTCAAAATAAAAGTCCTCACTACAATATTTCACTGTTAAACAATTTAACCCTTTAAACTACTGAACTTTTTAACTGTTCAGCCATTGTAACTGTTACTTGTCATCAACTATGACTCCTACCCACTGTAGCTAGTTAATATGGTTAGCATAGTTTAGCGTACTAGCATGTTAGCATGCTAACATGTTAGCATGCTAGTTAGCATTTTTAGCAAAACTGCTAAAAATGATTAGCTAAGTTAGCTAAGTCACATGGTTAGCATAGTTAGCATGCTAGCATGTTAACATGCTAGTTAGCATTTTTCACAAAACTGCTAAAAATGATTGCTAAGTCACATGGATAGCATAGTTAGCATGCTAATATGTTAGCATGCTAGTTAGCATTTTTTACAAAACTGCTAAAAATGATTAGCTAAGTTAGCTAAGTCACATGGTTAGCATAATTAGCATGCTAACATGTTAGCATGCTAGTTAGCATTTTTTACAAAACTGCTAAAAATGATTAGCTAAGTTAGCTAAGTCACATGGTTAGCATAATTAGCATGCTAACATGTTAGCATGCTAGTTAGCATTTTTTACAAAACTGCTAAAAATGATTAGCTAAGTTAGCTAAGTCACATGGTTAGCATAGTTAGCATGCTAGCATGTTAGCATGCTAGTTAACATTTTTTACAAAACTGCTAAAAATGATTAGCTAAGTTAGCTAAGTCACATGGTTAGCATAGTTAGCATGCTAACATGTTAACATGCTAGTTAGCATAGTTACTTGGTTATTATCTGGTCATTATTATCTTTAACATAGTTAGCATAACTGCTAGCAAACATTGGAGCCATTCCAACTGTTAGTTATCGTCAACTATCTGCCTAAATAATTTAACCATTTCAATTATCAACCTATTTAACTGTTCAGTCATTCCAACTATAGTAAACCTTATCTACCAAGCAAATAATTTAACCATATGAACTCATCATATTTTTGCATTTTCATGCACTGTATTTCCTTCAGGAAATGCTTTTCTAGTTATCTTTGATAACATAGTTAGCATAACTACTAGCAAACATTAGAGCCATTCCAACTGTCAGTTATCGTCAATTATCTACCTAAATAATTTAACCATTTAAATTATCCACCTATTTAACCGTTCAATAATTCCAACAACATTAAACCTCATCTACCTAGTTCAGTCATTCCAACTACATTAAACCTTATCTACCTAGCAAATAATTTAACCATATGAACTCATCACATTTTTGCATTTTCATGCACTGTATTTCCTTCAGGAAATGCTTTTCTAGTTATTCTTCTTCTAACGCAGTTAATGCAGCTTCAACCGTTTACCGTAGAAACTTAATTCAAACTATGTTACGTAGGTCTTGCTTAGGACATGTGGGCTATGTATTTTTCATCTTTGTAACTTTTATACTTTTTAAACTATTAATTAAAAACTACTCAAAATTTCCCCATTGACTTAACATTGGGCCTTTATGACATCACAGCAATTAGAATCTTGTGGCAGGTGGCCAGCCCAGGTGGCCAGGCCAGGTGGCCAACTGTCAGTTTCTCAGGCTTTAAGCATACAGTCTCATTCTATAAGACTACACATCATGTTAAACTGTTTCCTCTGTCCACAACTGTTTCAAAATAAAAGTCCTCACTACAATAATTCCCTATTAAATAATTTAACCATTTAAACTATCAACCTATTTAACTGTTCAGTCATTCCAACTATATTAAACCTCATCTCCCTAGCAAATAATTTAACCTTTTAAACTATCCACTTATTTAACTGTTCAGTCATTCCAACTATACTAAACCTTATCTACGAAGTTCAGACATTCAAACTATATTAAACCTCATCTACCTGCAAATAATTTAACCTTTTAAACCACCCACCTATTTAACTGTTCAGTCATTCCAACTATATTAAACCTCATCTACCTAGTTCAGTCATTCCAACTATATTAAACATCATCTACCTAGTTCAGTCAATCCAACTACATTAAACCTCATCTACCTAGAAAATAATTTAACCATTTAAACTATCCACCTATTTAACTGTCCAGTCATTCCAACTATATTAAACCTCATCTACCTAGCAAATAATTTAACCTTATAAACCATCCACCTATTTAACTGTTCAGTCATTCCAACTATATTAAACCTCGTCTACCTAGTTCAGTCATTCCAACTATATTAAACATCATCTACCTAGTTCAGTTAATCCAACTACATTAAACCTCATCTACCTAGAAAATAATTTAACCATTTAAACTATCCACCTATTTAACTGTTCAGTCATTCCAACTATATTAAACCTCATCTACCTGCAAATAATTTAACCTTTTAAACCATCCACCTATTTAACTGTTCAGTCATTCCAACTATATTAAACCTCATCTACCTAGTTCAGTCATTCCAACTATATTAAACATCATCTACCTAGTTCAGTCAATCCAACTACATTAAACCTCATCTACCTAGAAAATAATTTAACCATTTAAACTATCCACCTATTTAACTGTCCAGTCATTCCAACTATATTAAACCTCATCTACCTAGCAAATAATTAAACCTTTTAAACTATCCACCTATTTAACTGTTCAGTCATTCCAACTATATTAAACCTCATCTACATAGTTCAGTCATTCCAACTATATTAAACCTCATCTACCTAGCAAATAATTTAACCTTTTCAACCATCCACCTATTTAACTGTTCAGTCATTCCAACTATATTAAACCTCATCTACCTAGTTCAGTCATTTGAACTATATTAAACCTCATCATGTTGGTTGCCAATTAGCACATCATCTGTTTTAACAATATATGTCACACCATATGTTTTGCATTTTCATGCACTGGTAATTCCCTGGTTTTCTAGTTATTATTCTTCTTCTAACGCTTTTTCTGCGTCTAATGCAGCTTCAACCATTTAACGTAGAAACTTCATTCAAACTGCGTTACGTAGGTCTTACTTAGGACAGGTGTGGAATGTATTTTTCATATTTGTAACTTTTATACTTTTTGAACTATTAATTAAAAACTACTGAAAATGTCCCCATAGACTTAACATTGCCAATTATGGCATCACAATAGGGCACTTGGAATCCTATGCCAAGTGTTCCGGCCAGAGCCATATGGTTCCGGCCACCTCCAGCAACTGACTGTCTCAGGCTTTAAGCATACAATCTGGCTCTCTTAAGACTACAGATCCTGTTCAACTGTTTCCTCTGCCCACAACTGTCAAAATAAGTCTCCACTACAATAATTCCCTATTAAATATTTTAACCATTTAAACTATCCAACTATTTAACTGTTCAACTATTCCAACTGTCAGTTATCATCAACTATGCCTCTAGCCTACAGTACTATATTAAACCACCACCTACCTAGCAACCAATTTAGCAACCATTGAAATTAAGCATCTATGTCAGTTTCTATAGCAACCAACATGATTATACTAGCAAACCACTGTAGTAACTCCTTTATTTCTGATAGTAGCCACCATGGACACCCTAGCAACAACCTAACAACGACTTCAAGTACCCTAGCAACAGCCTAGCAACCACATTCAATTTCAATTTCAATTTATTGTGCTTATAGAGCGCCAAAACATAACACATGTATCATGGCGCTTTACAGAATGTAGGCAATCAGAGAAAGAAGGAAAGAAAGGAAGAAAAGGAAAGCAGGAGAGAGGCCCATGGGTAACAGGGGCGAGGAAAAACTCCCTAGAATTGGAGATATATATAGGAAGAAACCTCGAGCAGATCCACGACTCAAGGGCCTGACCCATCTGCCTAGGGTCAGTACATGACAGTAAGGTCTGTATACATGACAAATGCATATGATAGTCGGGTGTAGAGAATAAGACATGGTGTTAAGCACTTGAGCTGAAAGTTACAAGAGGTGGGATGATTACGTATCCGTTATGGTAATTCGTTATTCCTGATTTAGTGACAGAAAGTTCAATAGTCCAGCGTTGGGATTGTCCAGGGGAAGGGAGTTTTCGAGGGGCATGTGGTGGGTTGGTGGATGGGCCAGTAATCCGGGCAGAGTTGTCATAGGCTGGTGGTGGGTCGCTAGGCTGTACGGGCCAGGAGTCCAGATAGGGGGCAGTAATAGGGCAGTCGAGGATGGGACTTCAGGTGAGATGGGTGAGAGGAGGGCCAACACACGGATGGTTGATGACTGGTGATGATATACCGCACAAGTGAGGTACAGTAAGGGGGAAGAAAGAGAGATGTAGAGTGGGTTAGTATTACTGAAAATCAAAATGGTTAATGTCAATAAGTAATCAGTAATACTATATATTGTTACAGTATACCATGGTGGGAATAGGCAAGAGAGGGAGAGTTGAGAGAGAGAGAGAGAGAAGGGGGGAGAGGAGAGGGGGGGGGGGGGTTGTACGGCATGACACATGAAAAGTCCATGACAGCACTATGCTATAGCAGCATAACTAAGGCATGGTGAGGGGTAGTCGACACCAGCGCAGGTATGGTCAGTGAACTTAACATTCACAGTTAAAACCTAGCAACCAGCATAGCAACCACCATACTACTCTACTACTTTAGCAACAGTCAGTTGTCATCAACTATGACTCCTGCCAACTGTTTCCTCTGCCCACAACTGTTTCAAAATGTCAAAAAGTCATCACTACAATAATTCTATATTAATTTTTTTACCATTTTAACTATCCAACTATTTAACTGTTCAGCCTTTCAAACTGTCAGTTGTCATCAACTATGACTCCTGCCAACTGTTTCCTCTGCCCACAACTGTTTCAAAATAAAAGTCATCACTACAATAATTCTATATTAATTTTTTTACCATTTTAACTATCCAACTATTTAACTGTTCAGCCTTTCAAACTGTCAGTTGTCATCAACTATGACTCCCGCCAACTGTTTCCTCTGCTTACAACTGTTTAAAAAAAAAAGTACTCACTACAATAATTCCCTATTAAATAACCAAACTATTTTCACTATCCAACTATTTAACTGTTCAGCCATTCCAACTGTCAGTCGTCATCAACTACAACTCCCGCCAACTGTTCCCTCTGTCCTCAACTTCAAAATAAGTCCTCAATACAATAATTCCCTATTAAATAATTTAACCATTTAAACTATCCAACTTTTTAAATGTTCAACTATTCCAACTGTCAGTTGTCATCAACTACAACTCCCCACCAAACTTTTTTCTCTATCTGACCTCCATCTTTTTACTTGGATTAGATTTTAAACAATATTCAACAATATTTTATTCAGCAGCCATTTTTCATTTTCATGTACTCGTAATTCCCAGGAATTACATTCTCTAGTTTATTATTGCTTTCCCCCCTCATTTTCATTGTTTATTTCATTAGGCTATTGATTGATCCCTGTTTTAAGTATTATATTGTTTTGTATTTGTTAAGGGTAACCATAACCATCATGGTACCAATGTGGTATTTTCTTATGCACTTGAAACAAAGAATAAAAATGTTTCTTTAAACGTAGTACCACTTTAAACACATCACACACTGAACAGCAAAGTAGCTTCCTGATTATGTGTAAAATGTTTACAGAATATCCTGATGTAGTAGGTCCATGTTCTCATATTTTTACAGCTGACATGAAGGCTGCAATATTACATTTTTGATTTATAATGGAGCACCCTCTCTGACTAGCAAGTCTGTGGTAGAGGCATACGATTACAGACATATTGAGAGAGCCTATCAATGAGTTGTCACAGTTTTCAATTTAGACGTATTATTTAGAAATTATGTACGTCTACGGGAGGATTACACATACCTGATCAAATCATACCAATGCAAAATGCTTCTCCAGCGGTGCAATCGCAGGTAACAACGATACCTTAACGCAAGAGTTAACGTTAATGAAACTTAACATCGCCTTCTCCAGTGACTTAAGTGTATTCAAATGAAGTTGCAACGATGATGGCGGCAATCACTGGTTACGTTAAACCATTTAAAACAAGTAGGACTGTAAATGATGGTGACTATGGCTAACGTCACTTCAATATAGCAGAGCCCTTTTACTTAACCTATCAACTGGCTAATGCTAGCATGATGTAGCATGCTATGAGCTAATATACTTAGCATGTACGAAAGAACAGCACATATCTTTTTTCACAAAGAATCTGTCACAACTAACAACGATGTCTCTTACAAACAACTACACAATGTATGACTATCAATTTTGTATTTAGTCAGACTGTGATAAGATATAGCCTAATGATAATAACAGCAACACTTATTTAGGTTAGATTATGTGTCGAAATCAGGTGTCGTTAAAATAAGTGAGCGATGACGTGGTAGTGTCTGCAGCCTAGACGTTAAAACATAATGGACAAAGCGTCGTGTCTGCAGCCAGCCAGCTGTCAATCATAGGTGTAAACACGCCCTTTTTAGATTTGTTAATATAACATTAAAAAAAATAATTTCAGCGAGAAAAGAAAACTTGTGTGTATTGAAGCATCTTGAAAACTATTTTTTCGAATAAAAAGTTGTAGATACAAAAATAGTTTTAGGTGAGAAAAGTGACACGGAAAGTTGGCTACTTGGCCATTGAAATACATGGGGATGGGCGGAGTTACACATTGTACTGCAACCAGCCACCAGGGGGCTCTGGACTAGCGCTCGCATCACTCTTAACAGACGGCACACTGTCCAGTTCTATATATACAGTCTATGCCTGAAAGGGTTGCCAAGATATGAGCTCACTTCCTGTTTGGCGGCTTCGCCACCAATTTCGATTGGCTGTTACAGACGCATGCTTTTGTCAATTGTTCCAGAAAGTAATGCATTGATAAGGCATGGTCTGAAAATAATGTGTGTCAAGTTTGGTGACGATTAGATAACATTTGTGACCTGTGAAAATTTAGTTTCACTTTTGATAGAATCCAATATGGCGGAAAATCCATCATGGCGGAAATTGACGGCATAGGATGTGTTGAACTCGCCTTGGTCCAAGGATTCCAAAGAAACCTAATTTTTGAAAATCAGGCCAATGGGTCAAAAGTAACGTGCATGAACGCACATCCAACTTTGGCCTGTTAGTAACGCTAGAGGTGCCGGCATGAAACTTGGTGAAATGATACATTGGACTGTCCCCAATCAGTGTGCCAAATTTCACAACTTTCACAACGGTTCTATGGGCTGCCAGACTCCCATGGTGGAATAATAGGGAAGAAAACAAACAAACACAATAGGTGCGCGTGTCGGAGCATACCACATTTGTGCGTGGTATGCTCCTCCGTCACATTTCCATATCAATGCTCATTAAATGGTGAAAAACGGTTGAGCCTGGAAGCAGGCTATGCAACAATGGAATCAAGTGTAAACAGGTTAATTCCTCAACTTTATCACTGTCAGGACCAAAGAAAGTAGTACAATAAACTGAACAAGTCGATTTTCTTTTTAAAGTTTGAAGTTTATTTATTTCAAAAAGGGACAGTGTATATTTATGAACATTTCGAAGAATCAATGTAAATATACAGGATTATAGCCAAAGGCTAATTTCCATCCTTAGTCCCTATAGGTTGATGGTCCCTATAAGTTAAGTTAAATAAATAAAACAAATCACAATAAAAAATTACATACATTACAGATCAACAACAGAGGACAAATTATAGATCATCCCAGCTAATGACAACAGGTTTGGTTTTGCAGTAGCCATTTTTTAAACTGTTTGGAAAATGCACTTCTCCTAAAGGGAACAGTGCAGTTACCTCTGGAGCCTGCTCTGGTTGTGCTGTTTGAGTTATTTTCTTTATAACTGAACCACTTGTTCATGCTATAAAGCAGGGGTGTCCAAACTGCGGCCCGCCACGCATATTAATCCGGCCCGAGCGTTTATTAGTTTATCATAGATCCGGCCTGTAGCTGTCACTGCCGTGCATTTAATTAATTAGGTTATCAAAGGCCGCTTTTTTTCCAGCATAGGGCCTAGACAACGTTGTGAATAACTTTAGGCTACTGCAAACTGCTTTAGCCTACACTCTTCTTAGAGAGGGTTTACCATGTCAATGTCAAAACAGCTTGTTACATCGAGATACATAGTATCTCCATTGCAGCAGATCTAACTACGTTATTCTACTCTATTTAATTGGGAACGCATTTGAGCGTGCACAAGAGGGAGAGAGTGTGACAGGTTCCAGCTGGCTTGTTATCGTTGATAATTGATCTTATTTTTATAAGAAACTTTTAAAAGGAAATCGCGATGGCAACAATAGTACCCACTACTGACCATTTATACACTGTGAGCCATAGGCACAGCACTAGCGATAGGCTAGTGGAGCTGGCAAAAGAGTCTTAAAGTGACAGTGCACCATTTATAAATGAATTTAACAACATCAAATGAACAGTATTTCTTAAGAAATCCATTTTCTACAACAAAATTACTTTGTCATTTAAATGATACAAAACATTATACACATTATTTTTTTGTTGTGTGGCCCGCCGGCCAATTTTCAAAACCCAATGTGGCCCTTGAGTCAAAAAGTTTGGACACTCCTGCTATAAAGGCATGACTATTGCCTATAGTGCCAACTGGGCGATAAGCGGGATAAGCCTTTGAGGTGTCCCATTATACGGAATTAATGGACTTGGTGGTTGGGGAGTTCATTAGGCTAATGCAAAAATACAGATCCAAAATACAGGTGAAGATATGAAGGCAGTCGCATATGCACATGTACTTTAGTGTACACACATACTATGCAGTGCATACCTGTAAAGGACATATACATATCCTGCTATTGCACAGTCCAGGCTGCTGGAGAGCACAGCAGAGAACAAACAGGCCTGCCTCAAAACGTTATCGGCCGACCGGGAATTTTCTTGCTTTACAGTGAAGGGGGAACCTCACTAACCACCACCAATGGTGGTGATCAGAGATGTACAGATTGTGCAGGCTAACTAGTCAGTCTAAGCACAAACAGGCAAGCTGAGAGAGTGGAGGAAAGGTGCTCATGATTATGCTGCCTTCCTCCCCCCCAGCAGGAAAGAGGACGTCTGTGATGAGCAGATATGTCTGTGGAGAGGACGGGGTCCGTCAGCTGGAGACCCTCCCCATGGTGAACCCCCCTGATCCTGCGGCCGAGGGGGCCGAGGGGCGCTGCCTCAGCCACTTCTTGCGCCTCATCCTCCAGGAGCTGCAGACCGGTAGAACCCAGCAGAACCCAGCGCTGGAGCAGGGGCGAGCCTGGTACCAGAACACTGTGGTCCGGCCCATAAACACCGCCTTCTTCCTCCTCTACCTGCTCTCCATCTCCGTCTTCTTACTCTGTCTCTTCCTGGACTGGGTCTACTGGTAGACAACAAAGAGAGGAACACAGTCAACAATGTTGAGCAGCTCTCCAGAACTATGTAGGCTATTGTTATTATTATTAGTAGTATTGGTATTAGCTATTCTAATCAAACTTAGCTTATGGATTATGAATTGTATTTGTATGCTGATAGACAGTCTCAGTCACAGTACTGGTGCATTCTGTGCATGCTTGGGGGTGGGGGTTGTGAGGTTGTTGATAAGTGTCATAGTTTTGTCCAATTATAATAACACAGATTGTATAGTCATGGGATCAATGTGAGGGCCTAGTGAGATGTGTGAATTTTAATGAGTTACATTTACTCATACGGTGAAAATAAAAAGTACAAATACACTTTATTTATTTATTGACTGATCTTTTGAACTTTCAATTCCACAGATGTTCGCTGTAAGCTTTGAGGTGCAAGGCTTTAGGAAAAACTCATTCAATTCACTTCTCACTTCACACTTACAACAGCAGGGTTATCCTCTAGCCACTAGGTGGTGACATATCGGCGCAACTTCCATCTCCAATGATGAGAACTGGATAACCCCCCTCTTGAACACTAAACACACCTCCGTCACCAGCTTTCCCAGTTTTCATCTGAATCATGTCACTCTCTACTACAACATGAGCCCTACACTATGTGATAAACAGTGGAGAGTATCAGAGGAAAATAATGCCCCCTGCCCCCATGCTGGGGCAAACTGTCTAACCCCCAACCCCAGGCAATAGTACGCCTCAGTGACTATATGTCTTGGAACCACCCACCCATCCCTCTCCAAACTCTCCCTGTTCCTGAATGGACAGCAGCACCACACAAATCCTCCTCATAGTGACAAGTGTGACGTGATGTGACTACACCCCCTCCTACACACACACACACCAGACATCTCCTAACCTCTTCAGGGCATCATATCATATGATGCCCCACCACAATAATAAAATAACAACAACTGAAAGCTCTCTAAAGAACGCATCTGCAAAGCCACAGAGATTCAGTACAGACAGCTCAGTGGACCTGACACTCTGCAGCTGCTAAGGATGAACTGGTGACCGCTGGTGAGGTGCCGAGGTTCATGCTCATGCCCACAACCATCAGCCTCTCAGTTATTAAAGGCGCCCAACGTCTTGACTGGCACACTATCCCAGACTGTGCTGCGTAAGTTTTCATGGAGCATAGAATGCGGAGCTCATCCACTCATATGTTGAATAACCCCAGACAGCTGCGGGGTCAAACCCATGGTAACGGCTCGGTCGGTCAGTCTCATTGTCTCCCGCTGAATGTTACTGTCGGGTTAGTACGGGTGGGCTTAGAAAGTTAAATTGGAAGTTGACTGATTATCACATTTTTATCCGAAGTGATAACAACTCGCAACGACGGGTTCAAGAATCTAATCCGGTAGGGCTGTAACCATATACGATTCGAAACCGAAATCGCGACATTCATATCCACGATACTGTGTCGCGGTGTCAAAAGGCAGAATCGCGACACACCCTTTCTAGTGTTTCACGCAGTGCTTTGCAGCTTACGCGGCCGCAAAAGCAACCCACATCTCCCGCTTTACTTATCGGTAGCCTACGTTGTCCAAAAACAAATAAATAAATAAATAATAATGTCATACCGCTCCTTGCTTTCATAGACTAGGCTATGTGTGCAACTTTACCAAACAGTATAGAAGTAAACCCCCTATCCTTGCCCCGCTCTCTCTCGCGCTCCCTCCCTCTCGATCTTCCTCCCTCTCCTGCTCAATGAACACGCGCGACTTAAATAAAACATTCACAATCGTGAAAGCAAGGACGCATAGATACGGAAGCTTATTGCTGCCACACTAAAAGAAATAAAAAGGCTCAGTATTATTAGTCTGAGCGAATTAGCCTAGAAAAGGGTCAAAGGTGGAAGTAAATACAGCAAAATCATATTTGGCATCATTTGAATCGTAATTTTCTGTAGATTAAGAATTTGTGGTGCCTACAGCGCAGATTTGTACCGAAAAAAATATATAGGGCTTTGAATGGAGCATGGCACAATGGTTTTTGGGCCAAAAACGTATGTTAGTACATCTTGATATTAGCTGATATCTCTTAAGCCAATTGAAAGATATTCATCAAACTTGGTCTACTTACCAACTACAAGTTGTCAAAGAGCTGGCAAGACAATTTAGGTCTTGAGGTCAAAGGTCAAGGTTACAAGGGGTCACACAAATAACTCACATGCAGTATTTGGTTAATATCTCCAAAGCAGACTGATGGATCTTCATTAACTCTAGTACATTTATTGTCTATACAAGTTAGATGAACTTAGGGACTCAGGGCCATGGGGTCAAAGGTTAAGGTCAGTTTCATCCCCTGACATACAAGGTTATAGACGGTGGAGACATGCTAATCAACATGCCATGTTCAATTCAATTACTGTAAATATAGTGAACTTTTTTTTTATGTTGCACAACATAGACTTGGTTGTTTTTGACATGGGGAGTCCCTATCTACAGCACAATGAGTTTAATACCCCTCCTTTGTATATAATAATCAAGTATCTGATTGCAATTACTGTACTGTAGGCAAATGTGCTTAGCAGTTACATAAGTGAAATACTTCCACTAGCATGACCTGACCAATATCTCTTTCAATATTGCCCATGCAGTCCTTTCCACAGTACAAGCAGTGCTACTTCCAGCTGTAAATTATAGCTTTCTGTGCTGTTGTGACTTTCCATAAGTTAGTATGACTGTTAACTGTGGCCCTTGCTATTTTTCCCTTCATGGACAAGGTGTTGTCCACTTTCTCCTGGCAATTTCTGTGACCCTGAAGACTAGCATTGTCTTCCAGTTTTGATTTTACTAATGTGGCATGTCCGTTGTTCTCTGTTCAGTTGAAGTTAGGGGTGGGCAAAAAATAATATCTAAATATTTTGGAAGATTTTGACGGTAGATATCAATAATATAATTAAATACGAATTTGTTACAAGCCACCTTATAATTTCTTACAAAGCACATTAAGGGACACAAAGTATTAGGATAGCAGTTCATTTTCTAAATTTTGTTTCTAAAAGATGAGACTGTTGTAAGAAGCAATATTTTCCCCTGGGATGAATATCAGTATTTAGTTGTGCTCAGTACTGTCTTGATTCAATATTTTCCATTTCACTGCAATGTATGATGAGACTGACTCTCGCCAGATGAATTTTGTTCCGCATAGCTCCACTAATCCATCTGGGATCGATCCATTGGAGGGGTGTTTCAGAAGGCTGGGCCTTATCAAAAATCCTTGCATATGATTGGATAAGCCACTTGTCCGTCCTCTATTAACATGCAACTTCAACCACTCACATTGAAGCCAACCCGTGACGCTGAGAACAGTCTCACAGTCGCTTCTATGCTACGTCACATCTATGAAACTCCCGCCCTGCGTACTGATTGGCTCTACCATAAAATCTGGTGCCGAAATCACTCTCAACAGAAGCGATCCCAGATGGATGTGAGTGGAGTAAACATTGGTCTAGTGTTATCCAATTGCTTGCAGTGAGATTTTCAAATGCATGCTTGGTGCCGCCTCTCGAGTTGGGCCATTACATTGTTCGTGGCCAGACCCTTAATCTTTCTAGATTACCAGGGTATGGATTTTCCAGGCTAGAAAATTATTCACCGTATTGCAATGATAGTACAGCCCAACCAAAGTCCATCCTAACTCATAAGGCACAGTGGCCTCCTCATCCCTGTCCTGTCCAGTCCTCACTAGCTTGATAACACCCCCTCTTCCTCAACACCCTTCACCAATCAGTACCAAGCAGGGTCGCTTACATTGGTGGAAACCATCTTCCCATCATGCATAAAACTATATGCAAACCTATGTAATGCATAGGTAACATATGTAAAATAGTGTAACCTTAAGTTTTTCTGGTTCCTTCCAGTTTGGTGAAATAAAGCCTTATCTTATTCTCTTCCTAGCTAGACAGGCCCTAACTCGTAAGGCACAGTGGCCTCCTCATCCCTGTCCTGTCCAGTCCACACCAGCTTGATAACACCCTCTCTCCCTTAACCATGTAAGGAGGAGATCCTCTCATCCTGGTACCCCCAGTGCTTTATGAAACCCATGATTACATCCCTTCACATCCTGAAAACCCACCATAATACCTAGTAGAATCCTAGGTAATATCAGTCCGCTGCTGCCGTTGCTTATATGCCCACCTACAACTTCAGGGAACAAAGTATAACTATTGCAATGCGATGCAAGGGTAGTTTTTATTTCTAACAGTATTCTATCAACATAGACATTTACATAAATTGTCTGGCGTTATAATTTAAGTTGAAGGAAATATCTGTAGATGACAATGTTTATCAGATGTTTGACAGAAATGGTTTGGATTTAATCTAAAACTCTGAACTGAAACAGTTATTTTAAAACAGGTATTTACACAGATGTTTGCATTTTTAAAACAGCAAATTATTTAGATTTCCCCTGGTTTCAGAAAGGCTACTACTACAATACTAAAATAAGATGTAGAGGTTGAGACAACTGTTTTTATACAGAAAATAAAGTTTGTTTTGCTTTAATAAATCTTTTTTAATGTCAATTCAGATAGTTGATTCTATGCCTCAGCCAGCTATAGCCTCATGACCTTTAACCTCTACCTGTGACTCCATGATCTTTAATGCCTTATTAGTTAATTTAGGCTTAATTAACTGTGTTGGGTTTAATGAGGATCCTTCAGTCTGCTTGAGAGGTATAAAACAAATGAAACAAAGTGAAATGTTTCTTGTTATAACAATATCTTTTTCATGTTTTAACAAGATATTTATCACGTTATTACATGAAATTATCACGTTATTTCATGATACTGACATTTTCACGTTATAACGTGAAAATATGTTATTTCAAGATATTATATTTTTTACGTTTTAACAAGATATTTATCACGTTATTACATGAAATTATCACGTTATTTCATGATACTGATATTTTCACGTTATAACGTTATTATCACGTTATAACGTGAAAATATCATGTTATTTCAAGATATGATATTTTTTCGTTTTTACAAGATATATATCACGTTATTACATGAAATTATCACGTTATTCAAGATAATGAAACTAAAAGAAACAAGAGGCAAGAATAGGATATGCTCGTTTACACGACTCAATCAAATTCTATTTTAAGCTCGCAAGACATTCTCATTATTGAACACAGTGGATGATATTTATAGGCCTATAGCGTATGCGAACACCCAAGTATTGTTCAGAATAGTCTGCACCTGTGTGCAGTAGGCTAGCGGAGTGGCAATCGGGAGAGTCGGGAGGATTCCCGGTGGGGCCGGATTACTGTAGTGTGATCTCAAAAAGCGCATGCTATTGCTGTTTGAATATTTTCTTTGCTGTGCTCTCCAGCAGCCTGCACTGTGCGACTGCAGCGCTTCACTTCTCACTTTCTGTGTCCCTTCCCCACAGCCTTAGAAATGACAGCGATGACCTGACATGCAGGCTACCGAGCCAGAGCGGTCTATACATTCACCCACATTGCGTGAAGATTTGCATATTTATCAAAGCACTTTCTCCCTCTTGCGTCAAGTTAGCGAAAGTTTTATTTATTGTGTTGATAAGAAGATAAAGCAGAACTATCAGGCTGTCTGAGCCATATATATACAGTCTATGGTGTGAGCAGGCTATCCTGCACAGAACCTCTCTATCGGCCTCCTTTTCAGCAGCTCTCTGCCGATACACACACATCCCTCTTCGCAAGGCTGTAGCCATGACATCAACATTGGGGGGGGACCAAATCTGTGGTGCGGTCTGAATTTCAATAACAGAATTTCAATACATTTCCTGCCATGCAAAAATATTATTAAAATCACAAACAAGTCATTAGTTAAGTCAATTAGGATATACCAAACTTTTGACGGACATAGGCACGGATGGATTATGAACTCCTGGGCATAGATGCAAAAAAACCCTCCCCAGTTAAGATAGGGGGGCCCGGGGGCATACTCCCCCGGAAGAAGAATAAAAAAAAAATGACCCTTTATATTATGACGACTTGTGAGTTTTGTGGAAATAGAAGAGAAGGGCGGAGAAGCAACTTCACACAGTCTTAGGCTTCAGGGCCCACTGAGCTCTTGGGCCCAGTAGGTCCATTCAATAATCCATCCCTGGACATAGACCTGTGGTATGACTCCATTTGTCTCCTAAATATATATTTTAAAAGAAAATACAAACTAGAGTATCTTTGATAACCTCTATATTACACTGAATGCTTACTCATAGGTTTGGACCTAGCCCAATCATATTTTGTATTTTGATTTTATTATTTTGGTGGCTAATCGCACAATTTTAAGGTAGTTTGAAAGGGATGGGATTCAAGATAGGCTACTAAGACAGGTCCCTCTTCTGTCTGACTCACCTCAAGTTACCCTATGCATTATAGGCTGGTTTCTGACAGAAATTATGTTTTGTGTAGAAACATGTAGAAACACAACCTTTATTTGGTGAATGGAGGTGGAAATTCCTTTCTTTGGTTATTGTCCGCGATTCACATTAACTGTAGGCTATCACCGCCATTGTAAAAGTTTTTTGAGTGCTATGTTTTGCTTGCATGGATGCGCGATTGAGTGTGCATCTAAATGTAACATGCAAGATGCAACAACCATTTCTAAGAGGTTCATTTCTGACATTACTACTAGCATATGAATGCATTATTTATGTGTTAAGACGTGAAAAAAATGAATGACACAGGCACGCACAAATTCAAATAAAAGGACACTACGTTTCACTTTCGCTATCATTGCGAGAAAATAGGCTACAATATGGAAAATGCTTCAAAGTTCCCTTTGAGTCTGATCAGCTTCAAAAATGAATGGGGGTTTCCTTAGACAGTGCTACACCTTTCCAACAAGTTTTGTGA
The DNA here is from genome assembly GCF_046254945.1 of Alosa pseudoharengus. Lineage (NCBI taxonomy): Eukaryota > Metazoa > Chordata > Actinopteri > Clupeiformes > Clupeidae > Alosa > Alosa pseudoharengus. The sequence goes on from NW_027468774.1 coordinate 45,161,205, forward strand.
GAATTGTACATACGGTATATTTTGCGATATTGTTGACAGCCCGCACCGCAGTAGGATGCAGGAAGCTTTTGATAGCACACGCCCAAGAAAAATGCAAAACCACCAGGACAAACCACTCACAGTGTAGGCTACTCTCTCTGAAACCATCAATAGCTCACTAATTTGTGCGTTATTTACGTTTGATTGCATTTCAGATGGTGGGACTTGTTGGTTTCCTGTAGTAGCCTATAGCGTTTTTTTCTTTATTTATTTTTCTATGTCCGAATATTGGGGGGGACATTTTGGTCACATCTGAATATTGGGGGGACACGTCCCCCCCAATGTCTATGGTGACTACGGCCCTGCCTCTTCGCTGCTCCTCAGTCAGCTGGGAATTGACCACACACACAGCCTACACACTCATACACACATGCACAAAAACAAACACTCATCAAGCAGCACTGTAATAGCAGTCAGGGTGCAAGTTCATAGACACGACTAGTTATCATTTATGCCAGCCATGAGCTCTCGTGGCCTTGTTTTGTCTAGTTTCGTTATTTTGAAATAACGTGATAATTTCATGTAAGGTGATACATATCTTGTTAAAACGTGAAAAAGATATTGTTATAACAAGAAACTTTTCACGTAATTACATAATACTGAGCCTTTTTATTTATTTTAGTGTGGCAGCAGTAAGCTTCCGTAGCCTACATAGAAGACGTCTAGCTAAATTACTATTAAATCTGCTTAGCATCATTAGCATGCTGCACATATTTGTTTAAAACTCTTGCATTGAAGTTGACTGATCATCTCAATACCAACGTTTCCCAAAAGGGCCTGTCCCAAGGAGAACAAGTATTACCTTGAAACTTAAACACACATGGGGAAACTGAACAGTCCAATCAGTAGACTATGATAGGCTAAGCTAGCCAACTATGCTACTTTGTTTACAATATTTCCAGGCTTCAACCAGACAGATGATTTAAAGAGGTAGAGTTGTAATAAAAAATAGTAGGGCTAATCTGCATAAAGTGTGCTGTCATAAATATCAGTCATTCAGAAAAATATTTTTATATCAGGATATAAAATAATAGATATATTATATTGTAATCCTCTGGTGTTCTAAGGGAGGCTATTAAAATGTTATTTAATAAAATGTCTAGCCCCCCCCCCCCCAAAAAAAAAAGAGAAAAAAAGAAAAATCAATATTCGTATCAAACTGTGGGTCAAAAATCGTGATACAAACCGAATCGTGAGGTTGGTGTATCATTACAGCCCTAGAATCCGGGTCGACTGATTGTCAGTCGGAGATGTTACAGCTGCTCCACCACGCCTGTGAAGAAACAGGACGTTGAAACATGATTACAGGATGTAAAAACAGAGGAAGCAGAACGTCTGCAGACGGATAGGATGGGTGGTGAGGAAGATGAGGTAGGGAACTCTGAATGTCGTCGAGGTTGTGGACAATTCATGATCCTGGTCTTCCAAACTAACTAACAAACACTATTTTATGTTCAACTCTAGTTTAAAGAAGCGTCAGAAAAAAAGACAAAAAACTAACCTCATACAGCAATAAATTCTCGTTCTCCTCTTGTCTCCTGAGACAGCTTGCATGCCCTCAGAAAAGTTGAAGAAGTTCTAAAGCTAAAAAGCTGCCTTGCTCGGGCCTTTTCACCACCTCTGAGCATCCACTAACCTGGACCTTTTAGGGGGCTTTCCTCTCAGGGTGAATGAGAGGATGCTTAATTGCTTTTTACCTGACATTTTTTAAAGACAGATGTAATGATTAATGCATCCAAAGCCAGGATATAATTATATAATATGACATGATTTTAAATGTGACCTATAACAATATGCAGTAGGCTACACTTTAATTTGTTTAGTACTAATACAATTATTAAGCCTATTTGGAGAGAGAGATGTTTAGAATGTGACAATATGTCAGTTATCGTGTGAACAAAAGTATGAGGCATAGGCTACTTGTTCTGAGCAAGTGTTGTCAATGAACAGGCTGCAAAACTGTTGGCTATTACAGACACTCATGAACTGATGCTAATTATCTGGGAAACATTCTCTAGCAGCAGTCACGTTGTCATTGTTTGTGTCAAACAAGTTGTGGATTTGTAACATTAAAAGATGTCTTAGCTACTCTGTGCTGAAACCATGAACTGATGCTCGAAGCTCCAGTTTTCTCTGAAGGCGATATGAACAAAGAAGTAGGTAACAGTTTCACGTGAACAATTCCAGGATACGCATTTTTTTCATTGGTTGTTGCGTTAAATCTTTCCCAGATACAATAGTGCTATTTTCTGATTGGCTATTGTTTAGCCCCTCTCATTATTTTTGATTGGCTGATAAGTGGCAGGCTCAACTCCAGGGGAGACGCGCTTGATTCCTGCTGGTTCCGTAGTGAGAACGGCGCGGCCAGAGACATTTTGGGCGCTGCGGCATATTAAATATATAACTAGAAATGCAATGCCAGAGGAATTACAATAGTGGATGGAAAGCTGCTGGCTTAATGTTGGTGGGGAGATTCCTGAAAAAAATAAACATTGAATCACTTAATCTTTGAGATCATACCAACCCTCGTACCAAAAAACCTTATGTGTCAGGTGTTCTTGAGATATCCCACTCATGGTGGGTTTGACCTTGACATTTGATTTCATTATTGAGTCCATACAAATGTTCACACCAAATTTGAAGCATGTACGTCAAGCCGTTCTGAAGTTGTGGCACAAGCACGAAAGCTGGACTTTGGAAAATGTGGTAACACTTTACTTGACGGCTGAGTTCATAACACATTCATAGCAGCTGTCATAAACGGCACATAAAGCATTCATGACTGTTTCATGAGCCATGACTCAACATTCATACCAAACCTTTTATGAATGTGGAAGACAGAACGATGACAACTTGTCAAAATAAAATAAGTCCAACAATCGCAAAGCAGCATTGCTGTTTTTGTTCCACACCTCTTACCTGATCACGTCAGTCTACTCCAGTGCCAAAAAGACAGAATACGGTCAAGAAAATATTTTTTGTTTCATAAAAATTTATTTGTTTTATGATGTAACCTTTGCAGATGATTTCTCATCTTTTGCTACTGGGAATGTCCAACCACTCCAGGTTACATAAATACTGGTCAGCTGAATGTAGGCTAGTTTACCTCCCAGTGTTAAACTCAGTGATTATGAATACTTCACAACTTGTATAGTAAAGTGACAATCGATGTAGACTTCATGATATTAATGAAATATTTACAAAGGCTGGAGAGAAAAACAGCAATGCTGCTTTGCGATTGTTGGACTTTTATTTTGACAAGATGTCATTGTTATGTCTTCCACATTCATGAAAGGTTTGATATGAATGTTGAGTCATGTCTCATGAAACAGTCATGAATGCTTTATGTTCAGTTTATGACAGCTGCTATGAATGTGTTATGAACTCACCCGTCAAGTAAAGTGTTACCGAAAAGGTAGTTCAGAGAAAGCCTAATTGTATGCAATCCAATAGGCTACCTGCAAAACGGGGCTTTCAGTTGGTGTTGATGTCTGCTCATTCTGCACCCAGATAACAATTAGTCATTGAATCTATGTTGATTACTTTGTCAATGTTAAATCATTGAATCACCGTCGCACTGCAACATTGATTCTACACAGGGTTGGGTCAGATTACTTTGAAATGTAATCCATTACTGACTACAAATTACATGGCAATTTTTGTAATCAGTAATGTAATCAGTTGGATTACCAAAAGCATGTAACGTAATCTGATTACTTTAGGATTACTTTTAGATTAGGCCCAGGGCCGTAGTCACCATAGACATTGAGGGGGACGTGTCCCTCCCAATATTCAAATATGACCAAAATGTCCCCCCCAATATTCGGACATAGAAAAATAAAGAAAGAATAAAGCGCTATACTAGGCCTACAGGAAACCAACACGTATCTGAAATGTAGCCTAATCAAACGTAAACAACGCACAAATTCTATGGTTCCAGAGTAGCACACCCCTGAGTGGTTTGTCCTGGTGATTTTCCGTTTTTCGTTAGTGGCGTGCGCTATCAAAAGCTTCCATTTACTGCACCCTACTGCGGTGAGGTAGGGCTGTCAACAATATCGCAAAAGCTACTGGTACAATTTTCACAAAACTTCTTGGAAAGGTGTAGCACAGGCTAAGAAAATCCCATACATCAGCCATCACCAAATGGCGGACCGCGGTCCGAGTCCGGACCCAGACCATAATAGCCTAATTTAGATTTTCACGTAAGATTTCAAAGCTGCGCTAAATGTTTCGTTGGTTAGGATAACAGCATTTACTTCAGGAGCTTCAGGAACCATCATTTCGCTTGCTGCTACTCAGCCAGTGAAATCTGTGAATTCTGATAAAGTCGAGTCAGTGAGTAAAGTAGTATAGTAAAGATAGTAAAGTAGCCTACTATGGAGAAGAGACTGATAGCCTGAAACGAGCGAGGAGAGGAGACGGGACGAGAAACAATCAGATGGATATCTAAGTTAACGATAAGTAAGTTATTTTCAAATCATCGATTGCTCAAAGAGGAGAAAGCTAGAGAGCGAGAAGAGAGCTTTATATAACGATACGGGGGCAATACCACGCAAAACTGTCACGTCCGTAACGCCAACTAAATATGGATGTGACAGTTTTGCGCGGAATTGCCCTGGACTATGGCAAGCGATTTTATCATTTACCCGCTAAATTTGACTATCTGGAATTAACATTGTAGATATCAACAACGTCTTTCTGACTAGTCGCAATTACATTTTGGATAGTTGGAATTGTCATTCAAGATATCTGTAACGTAATTGTGACTAGTCGAAACGTCAGATAGAGATATCTGTAATTTAGTTTTGACTAGGCAAAACTGAATTACAGATATCTGTCCTCACGTCATTGAAAACAACATTCAACTCGTCACACATCTTAAATGGCAATTGCAGATATCTTTAATTCAGTTTTGACTAGGCAGAATGAAAGGTGAAGATATCTCAAACGTCATTATGACTAGTGCAAATTATTGTGCAAGACGTTGCTCTTTAGTTCCGTAGCAGAGCCCGTCTAGATTTCTAGGCGTCCATCTACTTAGACATTGTCAGCTAATTTCCCCTCCCCAACATAATCGAAGAAAAAGTGGGCTTATTTCCTTATTTCTATGAATGGAAGAAGAATAAGCAGGCTGTAATGTCGTAGCCTACATTAATTAGTAGGCCTAGGCTACTAAATTCACCAGTACCAGCTACAGGAAATTCCATTCATAATGGTGTTGGCTGTAATCGAAAAAATCAAAGCAACATTGAATCATCAATTCTTGCTGCCAGCTCCTGTCTTGCATAGGCTGCAGCATTAAAAAGACGATTAAAAACTCCTTCGCCCTCTGGCTGCTCTGACATGGTGCTAATTACAAAGTTAACAGTTAACAGGTGCTATGTGATTTGATGATTTGAACAACAACACGCTCTTCTCCCGCCTAAAGTGGGATGCGGGCCTAATTTGCATAGCAATACAGATATCTCTAACGTCATTTCGCCTAGTCAAAACTCTAATTCAAGATATCTATAATTACATTTTGACTAGGCAGAATGAAAGTTATAGATATCTCCAATTTCAGATATCTCTAAACAAAACTCATTCAAGATATCTATAACTTGATAATAGATATCTACAATCAAATTATGACTATCCCTAACTCCAGTTTGAGATATCTACAACGTCATTTTGACTAGTCAAAATTCCATTTACAGATATCTACAATGTCATTTCGCCTAGTCAAAACTTAATTCAAGATATCTGAAAAGGAACATGTAGATATCTTGAATTGAAGTGAATTAAAGATATCTTCAACTGGAGTTATGACTAGTCAGAATCAAATTGTAGATATCTCTAACTGGAATTACAGATATCTACAATTCAATTGCAGATATCCGTAATTCACATAGTGGATATCTGCAACTGAATTGTAGATATCCGTAATGATAAACCCCATAGAAATGAATGGCAAATGTGGCGTCATTTGTCCTAGGAAGAATGTCTTTGTGGATATCTGAAATGACGATTATGGATAGGAAGAATTCAGTTGCGGATATCTAAAATGTTCGTTTTGACTAGGCAAAACTGAATTACAGATATCTGCAATACATATCCAGTCTAGCGGGAAAATGTTAAAATCGCTTGCCATACCTGGACCTCTTCTATATTCTGAGACAGGCGATTTTAAGCGCCAATTTGAAGCACCTCTACTAGACAAAGCATATATTTTGAGCAAGCATAGGGTAGGCTAGGCCCATTCAACAGTGAACTGAGACCACAGAATATTTTACGATTTAAGAAGGCAATATGATTGATCCACCACAATCTAGTTAAGCCTACATGCATTCACTGCCCAACAAGGTGATTTTCCTGGGTTTCAGGGATTTCGGGTCAACATAAAAAAACTAAATTAAACTTGCTGATTAATGGGTTCAAGGAACAAGCTGTGGAAAATCCATCCTTGTCTCAGCTCAAATTTTATTTTAAGTTCACGTTAAGATCTTAAAACGTTTTTCTCCCCAATTAGGCTACTCTTATCTTGCCTTATTTCTCCTCATTTCGAATGTTGCCTTTTAGGCTACTTATTTTATTTCACATTAAACATTAGGCCTAGGCCTACACTCTTCTATTTCTTGAATTTCCCCTTGGGGATCAATAAAGTATCTATCTATCTATCTATCTATCTATCTATCTACAACTAGGCTCCATCCATCCATCCTAACATGAGGTGAGTCAGACAGAAGAGGGGCCTGTCTTAGCCTATTCCTGAATCCTGTTCCTTTCAAACTACGTTAAAATTGTGTGATTAGCCGCGAGCATAATAAAATCTAAATTAAAAGACAAAATCTTATTAGGCTCCAAACCTATGAGTCTAAGCATTAGTTTAAAAAAATGTATTGAAATTCTGTTTGGGGGTCCCTCAGACCCCACCACAGATTTGGTCCCCCCCAATGTTGACATCATGACTACGGCCTTGATTAGGCCTACTTCAATAAATACGACCCTTAAGTAAAAGACACTTAAGAAATTATCATTCTATTTTTCTCTTTATTGTTTCATTACATCTAAGAAATGTCTTTGCTCTGAGTAAAGCATTCCTGTGTGAATTAACTGATCTTTTCCTCCAAAAATCTTAATGTAGCCCCTTGTTTTAGTGTTACCATTTACTTTGAGGTCACTAGGTCCCATTGTCTGAAAAACATCCAAAACTAATACATTTCTATAGCTAATTCTCCACTTTGGGGTTGGTGTTTTGGTGGTTGAAATTTTCACCCCATCCCAAAATTGATCACTTAGTCATCATGGATGTGATCATGGATCACTATTCTCCAAACATGCACAACTCAGCTTAACCTTTATAAGGGCACACCTGGACAATGAATTTAGCTTTCGCTGGATTTTTTTGACCCAGGGACATGGCCTGAGATTGAATGACACCATGTCCATTTCAATTGTGTGGGTGAGACAGTTATTCCTTTAGGTTTTTTTTTTAACCAGGGGACCTGCTGACTTTATCAAAGTAAACGGTAACACTAAATCAAGAGGCTACATTAAGATTAGGAGGAAAAGATCAGGCAGTGTGCCGAGAGACCTGCCCCAATAGTAAATAAGTTAGTAAGTAAGTATAGATACTCTTTTGATCCCGTGAGAAATTTGGTCTCCCAATCCGTGAATTAGTGAAGCACACAGAGCACACAGTGAACACACAGTGAGATGAAGCACACAATGAGCACACAGTGAGGTGAAGCACACACCAACCCGGAGCAGTGAGCTGTCTGCTACAGCGGCACTCGGGGATCAGTGAGGGGTTAGGTGCCTTACTCAAGGGCACTTCAGCCATGGATGTGGGCATGGGAGAGCAGTGCTCAACCACTTCCCCCGCCCACATTTTTTCTACTGGTCGGGGATCGAACCGGCAAGCCCGAAGTTTGTCAAATTAAAAGATAGCTAGGCTATCATAAAAAAGTTGCATTGTTTGCATGATAAAATGTAATCAGGTAATCCCCAACAATGTAACTGTAATCTGATTACACAATTTTTTTTATTGTAATCTGGGCTGATTATAGTTACTTGATTTTTGTAATCTGATTACGTAATCCAGATTACATGTAATCAGTTACTACCCAACCCTGATTCTACATCACTTTTGCACCCTTCTTTAATATTGAAGCAAAATTGAAATTCTAACTACAGATCAACAGGATTTTAATTGATATTAAACCTCAGTAAACCACTATTAATCTTGCAAGATATTGGGAAATTCATATCCTGCTTTATCTACAGCCAGGATAAATTTGATTAGGCCTAGGTATGTCTGGTTTAGCTACACAAGCTTGCATAAATAACCATTGACAACTTGTTATCAGTTTAAAAAGCAAGTGCGTTTATTCACTCTTCTTCATTTAGAAATTCACATGTGCTGTGCTTTCCTGCCATCCATTCAGTATAGCATAGATCAGCGGTCCCCAACCACCGGGACATTCCTAACCGGGCCGTAGCCTACGACAAGAGTTTAAAAAAAATGCATGCAAACTAAATAAACTCAATTTAATTCGCAATAATGTCACATTCGCAATAATACCCACTGACGATGGTGAGCCAGATACCTCAAAGAAAAAGAAGGGGTCATTCAATACGAAATATGACGAGTCATATTTAAAATATGGTTTTGCAGAGACCAGTGACTCGCATGCACTAAGTCCTTTATGTGTGGTATTTGGCGATAAGTTGTCAAACGAAGCAATGAAACCATCAAAGCTAATTCGACATCTAGAGTCCAAGCATCCTACACTTAAAGCATACTTGTCAACATTTAGCTTTCCAAAACCAAATTTTTTTTCGGGGGGGGGGGGGGGGGTGTCAGTGTTTATACCGGATCTGTGTTTGCATATTTAATACGTTTCATACACGTGTTTCAACACTGCATTTCGGTCGTTGCTTTTACCTTACCATTACCTTACGCATGCCAGTTATGTATCCGACAGGACCTGCCTGCCTGCAGCCTACTTCCAAAACTCCAAAGCTGCTTGCTGCTTGCAACAACACTCAATAACAGTTTATGTGATGTGTTAATCAATTAAATTCCCAACAATTTCACAACAGCTAGTTCTGGAGTAGGCCATTCAACTAGCCCGCTTGCTTACGACGAGACTCAGGCTGCGCAGTCGGCACCCGCTTCCTTATTTGGGTTTTGGATTGCCAGGTTTTAGCCTATGACAAAACAGTTGAAATTGAAACTAAGTGATTGTGTATGTGTATGGTGTATTTCATACACAATCTGGCAACCTGAATGGATCAATGATTTTAAAATGAAGTTTGATGGCCATGCAAATTACGGGAGTTTTCCGGGAGAAATAACAAAACAGGAGGGTGCTGGGAGATGACCTTGAAATACGGGAGAAACCCGGGAAAAACGGGAGTGTTGACAGGTATGACTTAAAGACAAACCCCTTGAGTTCTTTGAGCGTAAGAAACGCGAGCAAGAAGGACAAAAAACTAGTTCGTAAAGCAACCACATCGGTGAACGTGGCTGCGCTAAAAGCCTCATAGTGGCTAGTCGGATTGCTAAATCTAAGAAGCCCTTTACTATTGGGGAAGAGTTAATTCTGCCTGCTGGTAAAGGCATGTGCAATGAACTGCTTGAGGAGGCTGCAGCTAAAAAAATAGCTCAGGTACCGCTTTCTGCAAGCACTGTCCATAGGCGAATTGATGATATGTCAGAGGATATTGAGACACAGTTGTTAGAGAGGGTGAATGGGTCACCGTGGTACGCTATCCAAGTTGGTTGGTTGCAGGTCACTGGCCAGAGTGTTTGAGTTGCGAGAGCCGCTTCTGTATTTCTTACAGAAAAAAAGTCACCGTTAGCTGCATATTTTAGTGATGAGGGCTGGGTGTCAAAACTCGCTTACCTGTGTGACATATTCGGATTGCTTAATGACCTCAACCTGTCACTGCAGGGGAGAATGACGACTGTCTTTAAACTGGCAGATAAAGTCGCTGCATTTAAAGCCAAGCTTGATTTGTGGGTACGACGAGTGGATCGGGGTGTATTTGATATGTTCCAAACAGTAGTGGGGGTTTTGGGAGAGACTGAGGCAGGGCCCTTTCTCTCGCAGCTGGTGCGCGATCACCTTGTTGCGCTTTCAAATGAGTTTGAGCGTTACTTCCCATCCTCCAAAGATCCACGGCAAACCAATGAGTGGGTCCGCAACCCGTTTGTCAATATCCTGAATAGTCCTAACTTGTCAGCGCAGGAGGAAGAGCAGTTGATCGAAATTGCAAATGACGGTGGTCTTAAGAGTGTGTAGGCTGAGGAAACCTCTCTGGCGGGTTTTTGGATGAAAACCAAAGCAGAATATCCCGAGATAGCCGTAAAAGCGCTGAAAACGTTGCTACCATTTCCCACCACGTATCTATGCGAGGCCAGGTTTTCGGCAATGACTGCAACTAAGACCAATATGCGCAATCGACTGGACATTTCAAACATACTGAGGGTGTCACTGTCTTCCATCACCCCCAGATGGAACCTTCTTGTTGCAGGGAAACAAGCACAGGGCTCCCACTGATTATATTCGTAATGCACGTTTAGTTCCCATATTTTGTTACCATATTTTGTTAAGCATGTTCACACATGATAGATGTAGCTTCAAGTTGTACAATTTTCATAGTTCGTTACCTTCACTGTTCATACATAACTGGAGCTAGTTCTTTTCAAGTAATGCATGCACAACACGGAACATGGAACCTGAACCCCCCCCCCCCCTTCACCGGTCCGTGAAAAAAAAATGTTGGGGACCCCTGGCATAGATAGACCACCCTGATCCTCCACCATCCAGTAGCAGAGTGAAGCGGCACCTAACAGAAATAGAAGGGGGAAAAAAGAGATAGCTGTTAGATAAACATGTTCAACTGAACAACAAACTAACCGCTAAGCCTACAATCAAGTCATTTTATGCCTAACCACTCATACAAACATAGTTCAAAACGAAGGCTTTCAGCCACGAAAGTTTCAGCCAGTGGCTGTTTGCCATAAAAGGCCATTTCCCTCGTCAGGCCAGCGATCGCTAGGAAAGACGGCTGACAATTTGAGTGTGAAGTTTATTATTACTTAGCTGCTAACACTACCGCCCCCACTGCACAAAACCGTGAACATCCTCTATAGACGTAGCAGCTACGGGTTTGTTGCTAATTGATGACGGGTAACGCCAGCTTGCTTGCTTACTTGTCTAGCCGAGTCGTTAAAAACAGACTTCACATAGTACTCCATTCGAATGAAAAACACAAATTAATTGTAACTTACATTGGGTGTGGTAGAAAAACGTCTGTTTCGTCATAGTTTGTTGGACGAAGCAGACACCAAGAACGTAAACAAGCAGTGTGGTTCAAAAGCAATTAATTACAGGATGTGTAGGACTAGTTTAGGGAGCGCCAGATTGTATGCACACATACATATATATATACATACATACATACATACATACATATACACACACGTTAAACATTTTGATGCTCCGGACCTTTGCTTGAGGAAATTCTCCGTAACTGGACCTCGCTGAAGGATAATTGAATACCCCTGGTCTGTACATTCCATGCGACTCTTTCTGAATAGAATAGATTTAATAGAATAGAATAGAAAGATTACAACCAGTACAAGTACAGGTACATTGGATTACTCTACCTATCATCTATCATATTTGTACATTCTTGTACACAATGATCAACATCAGTTAATTCCCTATACACATACCTGCAGCTGCAGCATTGGTTGAGGCATTGTTGCCGGGCTAGCCTTACGGCCTAGAAAAGCAGAGCAGCGAGGCGATGCTGATGTTCCAAAAACTGTTTATTTCCCTTCCCAAACAGGGATATGGTCATCTCAGAGAAAAAAAGAAAAAGAAAAACTCCAAAACAAAATAATCAATCAAACTAAAGTATTTATACTTTTAACTAAACTTGTAACTAAACTTTTTTTCAAAGCAAAATGACTTCAATAATATAGCACTTTAAATATAGCTAAATGTGAAACTCTTTTCTCTGGTCATACACAGGTGCTCTCTCTTTGCTCACCTTAACCAACTCTACCTGCTGTCTGGTCTGCCACAGGTCTTCTAGCCCCTGGCCACAACCAAATCATTGTCCCAAAATCAATCATTGTCTAACCAATACAAAAATATATATAAATACTCTAATGAAATATAATACATTATCCGGTTACCAGACATTAACACCACAACCTTTACAAACACAATAAACATACATACCCTGTTAAATACACAAACACCCCTCTTCCCACACAACAATGCCTCGCAATGCACACAAATTCACGCCTATAACGTTTACTCCGCAAAACTATAATTGTCTCTTGAGAGCTACCGTCGGTTCTTCTGATGAACGCAAACCAGGAAGTAAACAGACCAACGTAAGCGGTAAGCCCTGCTCTTTGTTTTACGCTAGTTTGTTTATTGTTTGCCAAGTTTATAAGTTTATTGTCCATAGTACTAAACCTTCAGTTGGCCACTCCTGAAGTTTAAGTAGTTTATTGACGAAGGTGTTTTTGTGTTTGTGTTGCAGATGCTGTTGCTTCCGTGACTGCCAGCTGCCAGCTCACGTTCGTGCGGTACAAACAAAATAAAGGCCTGTTTGAGAAACGGTGTCGGTGTGTTTGTTTGTAGCGATAGCTTGTAGTCTGATGTGGTGTAACACTGGTAACGGGCTACCGCACCGTTACATTTCCCCCCTCCCGTGCAGACGACGCCTGTCGCCCCAGGACCACGGGGATAATCCCTTCAAGCAGGGTTCCATGATGGGTACTCCCTCCTCCTCATCCTCCGGGATGCGGGACAGGAAGTCAGCCACCTTGTTTGAAGCACCAGGCCGATACTCCACAGAAAAGTTGTAGGGCTGGAGAGACAGGTACCACCTGGTGACCCGGGAGTTGGTGTCCCGCATCTTCCCCAGCCACTGGAGTGCTCTGTGGTCAGTCCCCAGCTTGAAAGGTCTGCCCAGGAGATAGTAACGGAGGGAGTCAAGGGCCCACTTGATGGCTAGGGCCTCCAACTCCACAGCTGCATATCACCTCTCCCGGTCGAACAGCTTCCGGCTGATGAAGGCGACTGGCCTCCGCTGTCCATCCTCCTCCTGTAGCAGGACTGCACCCAGCCCTACTCCAGACGCATCGGTCTGCACAATGAAGGGCTTTTCAAAGTCTGGGCTCAGCAAAACACTCAGTCACTGCAGACTGCCCCCTTCAGATCCTGGAACGCCACTTCACATTGCTCAGTCCAGACTACTCTGTTTGGCGCCGCTGCCCTGGTGAGCTCAGAAAGGGGAGATGATCTCTCAGAGAAGTTAGCAATAAAACGTCTGTACCATCCAACCAAACCTAAAAAAGCTCTCACCTTCTTTTCAGTTGTTGGCGGCCTACAGCTCCGAATGGCTTCAACCTTCTCCACCTGTGGGCGTATGACCCCACCGCCAATGATGTAGCCAAGGTAGTGGACCTCCCGCTTTACCAAGGCACACTTTTTTGGGTTGATTGTGAGCCCCGCTTCACGGATGCGGTCAAACACCTGTCTGAGGTGGTGGCAATGTTCTTGCCAGGTGTTACTCCAGATGCAGACATCATCTAAATAAGCTGCAGCAAACTAATGGGTTCCCCTCAGGACACGGTCCATCAGCCTTTGGAAACTGGCTGGCGCCCCCTGCAGTCCAAAAGGCATAGTATTGAACTGGTATATTCCAAAAGGGGTGCGAAAAGCTGATATCTCCTTTGCACGCGGACTCAGCGGCACCTGCCAGTACCCTCTGGACAGATCGATGGTAGATATGTATTTAGCCTTACCCAGCCGTTCCACAAGGTCATCGATTCTAGACATTGGGTAGGGGTCCACCTTGCTCAACGCGTTGACTTGGCGGAAGTCTATGCAGAATCTTACGCTGCCATCCTTCTTTGGTATTAGTACCACCGGGCTGCACCAGTCACTGGACGATGGCTCTACGACTCCCAGTGACAGCATCACATCCAGTTCCTCCTTCTATCTAGTGGCCCTACTATATCCATGCCAATGCGGGTGAATGGTGTGTCAATGATTGGGAGTGGATGAAGTGGTGCACGTGGTACTGCCTTCCCTGAAGTGAGTTGACACTCTGGGCATGTGCGAACAAACTCTGTGATGTCAGTATACATATTGGGCCAAACGGCTACCAACTCTAGCCAGGGTCTTGTACTTTCCCAGATGGCCTGACCATGGGATGGAGTGTGCTAAGGTCATTACTTTCTGCCTCAATGGTTGTGGCACAATCAACATCTCCTGCTCTCCTTTGACCTGGTACAAAATCCCATTTTTCAGGATGTACTGCTCTTCATGCAACAAGCTACCTGAATTACTGCAATCAGTCTTTTTAACACTTGCTTCAGGGTTTCATCCTGCCTCTGTAGCTCTGCAATGTTACGGGGTATATCTATATCAATAGACAACTCAGGCTGTGGCCATACTTCAGTCTCTTCAGCGCTTTTGCTGTCGTGTCAAGTGCCTTCTCTTAGGCTTACTGTCTGCCATGTCCAGATCTGCATCAGCAAAAGGCAACTCCTCCAGTTCCTTTGCACTCTGCACTCTTGTGACCGCATTGCAGTGCTTGACTTTGGGGACGAGGTCCCATAAAATGGGGAGATCGTGACCCAGAACTACTTTATAGGGCAGTGTAGGGGCGATTGCAACAGGCATAAGAAATGTTTGGCCACTAACAGTCAGGAACACCTCAGCTGTGCGGTAGCTCTTAATGTCACCATGCACGCAACACACTTTCACTGTTGGCTGACTATTACTCTCCTCTACAGGGACCAGGCTCTCCTGAATCAAAGTCTGTGAACTTCCTGTGTCCACTAGTGCATCTGCTGCCTCACCATTAACCCGTACCTGTACCAGCTGTTCTGTATTTGGTGTGTGTTGGATGTTTGGTGTGTGCGGCCTAGGTGTGTAGCAGATTGTGGTGTTCTGGGTGTTTCTGGCCTGACAGTTAGGTTTAATGTGACCCCGTTTCCCACAATAAGTACACCTAACCTCCTGTCTGTCTCTATCTGGATAGCGGTTAAAGCTAGGTCTCTGATGGAACTGACCACGGCTCTCACCACCCCCATCAGACTTACCCCTGGAAGTCCATCTGTTGGCGCTTGGGCCCCTGGTTCCATGTCGTGCTGCCTGAAACACTTCTGCCAGCCTGGCTGCTTCCTCAGCGGACTTGTCATGCTCTCTTATCCAGACGGCCATGTCCGGGTTCACCATGTCCATGAACTGCTCCAGCACTATCAGCTCACAGATGTCTTCCAGTGAGTGCTCCTCAGGCCTCACCCACTTCATGAATAGCTCTCTCAAACGCACATAAAGTTCTTTTGGCGACTCACCAGACATGATAGCAGAGCGGAATCTCACACGATAGGTATCAGCACTGATGTTATACTTTTTGAGAATGGCCTCCTTTACCTTGCCATAGTCCTCTGTCTCCTGCAGGTCCATTGCCACAAACGCACTGCGTGCCTTCCCGGTCAGCAAAGGTACCAGCCTGATGGCCCATGTGGAGTCTGTATTTCAGTTTGGGAACGTGCGCACATCCAAATTAAGGTGCAGGAGCCCAAAGAGCAAGATCCAGTAACAAAGATGTGGAGTGTAGAGTCTGGCCATCTGCAGGTCTTCGCAACACGCTCAAATGTGGCCAGGAAATGCTCTATGTTATCATCTTTGGTGAGTGGGCGGAGCTTGGGCTCCTTGAAGGTCAGCTGGGGCTGTCTCTCCCCCAGTGATGGAGACTGAGGTGTTGTGCACCTGGAACCGTCGCTCCCTCGAATATCCTCCATCTGTCCTTGAAGAAGGTGGAAATGGTGGGTCAAGGTCTTCCATCGCTGGTCTTGGGACTGCACCACTTTCTCCCACTTTTCATCACGGTCTGATTGAGCTTGTAACAGGGTCTTCACCAGGTTCGATAGCTCTGCCCTCTGCTGGAGGTGACACCGCTGCACCGTTGGTACTATATTGGCATCCACCTGCTCATTCTCTTCCCTCTGCTGGGGTTGGGTCTTGCTCTTGGGTGGGATCTTCTCAGCTGCTCTCTCTGAAGGTGTCCCAAGCACTTCTGACACCAAATGTTGCCGGGCTAGCCTTACGGCCTAGAAAAGCAGAGCAGCGAGGCAATGCTGATGTTCCAAAAACTGTTTATTTCCCTTCCCAAACAGGGATATGGTCGTCTCACAGAAAAAAAGAAAAAAAAAGAAAAAGAAAAACTCCAAAACAAAATAATCAATCAATCAATCTCTCTTTGCTCACCTTAACCAACTCTACCTGCTGTCTGGTCTGCCACAGGTCTTCTAGCCCCTGGCCAGAACCAAATCATTGTCCCAAAATCAATCATTGTCTAACAGCCTAGAACCAATACAAAAATATATATAAATACTCTAATGAAATATAATACATTATCCGGTTACCAGACATTAACACCATAACCTTTACAAACACAATAAACATACATACCCTGTTAAATACACAAACACCCCTCTTCCCACACAACAATGCCCCATTCACGCCTATGATGTTCACTCGGCAAAACTATAATTGTCTCTTGAGAGCTACCGTCCATGGGCGGACTGGCCATCTGGCATTTTTCCGGTGGGCCGACGCACCTTTTGGGCTGATAGAATAGGCTATATAATTATTATTTTGGCCAACGATCGGCCTAAAGGAGGACAATCAGCGGCCCATTGGTTACATTTCTATTGACACTGGACTGATCCAATAACAGCTCAGGCCCCACCTCTCCCATTTTGGCTCAGAGCCAGGATTCTGTGAGCGCATCAAAAGTTAATCGAAGTTGCCTACACGAAATTGCGGTGGGTGCCGGTAGTGACAATTGTGCAAAATTAACACCAATGTAGAAGATTCAAAAATACAATATTGCAAGTAGGCTAGCATGTCAGTAACATGTTGAAGTTCGTTGAGTTTGAACGAGGATGTAAGCAAGCATACAGAGCAGAGGGACAGTGAGCAGATGGTGGAGAGTGCGAGCCTATTGAGGCTACATGATAAGAACTCACTCACTGGTGGAGCAGGTAGGCTATGTGTGACATGCCATGCTGACGATGATGATTGTTGGAGCTACATTAGTTTGCTTTCAGTAGTGGTAAATTTGTTAGTTAATTTGTTTATTATGATTTTGCTCACATTAGTAATATATATTTTGGTGATATTCTTTTGCTCATTATTTGTTTAGTTAATTGTTTTGATTTATATATGTAGTCTTTATTTTTGGTTAGTTTACTAAAATATTTGGTTTAGACACTTGGGGGCAGTAGTGGGCACAGGTAAAGGTGAATATAGGTAGGAAGTAGCAGGAGGCCTGTATGCACCTGGGTGGTGGGCACATGGTTTTTTACCAGCGCGAGAGATGCTGTGTATTGTTTGCTGCAGCTGGAACTAAATAAACCAGCCAAAACCCCGAATCCAGCCTGGAATTGATTTTATTTCTTGCCTGCGTACATTACCTGCCCAGGGTGCCAGAAGTTGTCGTTTAATTTAAGTTTAATTTTATTTTGTTAACAAACGGCCACTACATCAAGTAAAAAACCCGCCCATGGATTAAAGAAAGAAGAAGAACTTTCCTTGGAATTCGCTTCGGATATTATTGGGATACCCGATGGAAAAGCACGGATTGTTTTATTCGACATTCGTGGATTATCTGCTGGCGTGAGACAGAGGCCTGGCCCGAGTCAAGAAATCAACATTTGGTATGTGTACTGCCAGAAACGCCGTATAGGAACACGGCATCATGAAAAGTTATATGGACTTAAAACTTGGACTGCTTTAATTGACTGTGCGCTTGTGTGGATGAAGAGGATCTGTTTGTTTTAAAAACGAAGTTGTTTCGATAGCGTTGCCATCTTTTGCTAGCCTTGTTGCCCGATTGTGGACACTTACTGATATTATCAACAATTAAGTTTGCAACAAAATGTCAGACGTAGAGGCGGTACCCGATGTGGAGAGGCCGGAATCAAAGCGGTCAATCAAATTGACTTCTAAGGGAATGTGCCTTTACATACAAACCTGTCAAGAAAAACGCACTGCAAAAACTAACCAGGCTAAAAAGATTATGAATAAAATCCGTGCCCTAATGGAATTAATTGGAAGTGCCGACGCAGTGAACACTCAGCTCGCTTTGTTCATTAAGTATTACGAAGAAGCACTCGATATACATAAAACATTTATGGAATTGCCTCTACCAGAAAATGATACAATACTTACCACTAAAACTAAAAACTTTGAAGAGAAGATGAAATCATGTCATGCATTTATTGAGGAGATAAAAGAGTGGCTGTCTAAAGCCGGTCATCCATACTCGCAGCCAAAAGAGCCTATCGACGCAGAATGCGTTGATGACGGAATACAACCTGAAGACAGTATTTCTAACGTCTTAAGTGTAAGAGCAAGTTCTGTAAAATCACGCGCCACCGGCGTATCAAAGACTTCTGCAACATCCGCAGCGCGCATTAATGCGGAGGCCGAGAGAGCAGCTCTTCTCAAACGCTCCGAAGCTCTAAAAAAGAAACATCACATAGAAGCGCAGGAGGAAATGCTTCGTAGAGAAAAGGAGCAATTGGCGCTTGAAACAGACTTAGCGGCCACAACTGCAAAGCTTCAAGTTTTAGAAAAGAATTCATCGCAGTGTAGTTCAAGAAGATCTGATGGAATGAACTCTTATTTTGAGAGGAGCAAACCTCAAAGATCCATCGGTTTAGATCCCTTTGCCAAAGCCTTTGTCCCACATGATGTTCTTGATGTTGTTGCTGCACCTGATCCTGTACCAGTTGTTAGGCCTAGACAAGGAGAAGTACAGACTGCTTATGGACGTCAAATGGGGCATATATTAAACTCTCAAACTCAAAGTGTTAACAACCAAAATGACATGGTGGGTATTATGCAAAAACAAAACGAAATCACTGCACTGTTGGTTCAGCAAAATATGTCCTCTGTTCTTCCACCAAGAAATCTGCCTATTTTTGATGGAGACCCTCTTCAATACAAATCTTTCATTAGAGCCTTTGAAAATGTAGTGGAGAAGAAAACAAATAATCCCAGCGACTGTTTGCACTTTCTTGAACAGTACACTAGGGGACAGCCAAAGGATCTCGTGCATAGTTGTCAACATCTACCTCCAGATCAAGGCTATCACAGAGCCAAGAGTCTTCTTGCTCAGCACTTTGGAGATGAACATAAAATTGCATCTGCTTACATGGAAAAAATATTTAACTGGACACCCGTTAAAGGTGAAGATGTAAAAGGATTACAATCATTTTCTCTGTTTCTCCGAGGATGTTCAAACCTAACAGAACAAGTAATGTATATGAGGGAACTGGACTTGCCATCTAACATGCGGAGCATTATTTTAAAACTTCCTTACAAATTAAGAGAAAAATGGAGGAATATTGCATGTGATCTACAAGAAAGAAGAGGACAGAGAGCCACATTCATTGATCTTGTAAATTTTATTGAGAGACAAGTGAAAATTGCTTTAGATCCAGTTTTTGGAAATATTCAAGATCCTCAACTTACTAACGTCAAGGCATCATGTAGCAGCCAGCTACGACAAAGAAGGAAGGGAAGCAGTTATGCTACAAATGTCACTCCTGTGAGGGAAGAAGCTATGGTACGGCCTGCAGGACATAGTACCTCCTCCACTCATTGTTGTCTGTTCTGCCTGCAGAGAAACCACACATTAGGTCAGTGCACACAGTTTAAAGCTAAGGCACACCGGGACAAGATTAATTTCATTAAAGACAAGGGTATTTGTTTTGGTTGCCTGAAGGTAGGCCACATGAGTAAGGACTGTAGGAGTCGATTGGATTGCCATGTATGTCACCAAAAACACCCTGGAGTCCTTCATATAGAAAGACAGGATAAAAGCACATCTGCAGAACAAGTCAAACATCCTGTGAACTTTCCAAGTGATTCAACCGTAACCTCTCAGACATGTGGCCATATTGGGGCCGGTGTGGAAGATGATTCTACCTTCTCCATTGTTGCAGTAAAGGTCAGAAGCAAACTGACTAATAAGATCATTCAGACATATGCCTTCCTGGATCCTGGCAGTTCCGGCACATTCTGTACAGAAACCATGGCGAAAAGGCTGAATTTGAGAGGTAAAAAGACAAGCATTCTGTTGAGAACGATGGGCCAACGAAAGGTTGTGAATGCTCATGTTTTGTCAGGTCTTGAAGTGTCTGGTGTGGGTGTTGAAGATTTCATAGAGCTTCCTGATGTTTTGACTCAAAGAACTATACCTGTGTCTCCACTTAATATTCCACGACAAGCAGATATTGATCCATGGCCATATTTGAAGGATGTAATACTTCATGACATTCATGCAGATGTTGATCTGCTTATTGGAACTGATGCCCCTAAGGTTTTGGAGCCATGGGAAGTGATAAATAGCATAAATGAAGGCCCATACGCCGTCAGAACCAGGGTTGGCTGGGTCGTTAATGGTCCTCTTCATGGTGGAAGCTGTAGAGGTAAGAGTGGCTACGCTGCTGTAACAGCAAACCACATCTCTGTTGAACACCTGCAAGAAATGCTTGTAAAACAGTATCAGCATGACTTTAATGAGAAATCATCAGAAGAGCAGATTGAAATGTCCAGAGAAGATATTAAGTTCATGGATATTGTCAGTAGCACAGCAAAACTAATTGGAGGTCATTACTGCATTGATCTGCCATTCAGAAAGGAAAATGTAACCCTGCCAGATAATCGTTATATAGCAGAGCAGCGCTTATGTAGCCTGAAAAGAAAGTTTGACAAGAACAGTGTTTTTAAGGAGGAATACACCACGTTCCTAAATGAAATAATAACACAGAGACATGCTGAGCCAGTTCCTCTTGACCAGCTGACACAGAGCAATGGGAAAGTGTGGTATATCCCTCACCACGGGGTGTATCATCCTCAGAAGGGCAAGTTAAGAGTGGTTTTTGACTGTGCAGCCTCATACAAAGGAACATCACTCAATAGTCAGCTTTTGCAAGGGCCCGATCTCACCAACAGCCTCATTGGAGTTTTTGTCCGATTTAGGCAGGAACCTATTGCAATAATGGCTGATATCCAATCTATGTTTCACCAGGTTCATGTCTCAAATAAGCACGTCAACTTTCTCCGCTTCCTCTGGTGGCCAGGTGGTGACACTGCACAGGCTCCGCAGGAATACCGCATGAAGGTACATCTATTTGGAGCTGCATCATCACCAAGCTGTGCCAATTATGCCTTGAGGAGAACTGCAGATGACAACGCAGAACACTTCCCTCCAGAGGTTGTGAGTACAGTGAAAAACAACTTTTATGTTGATGATTGCCTCCGTTCAATGGCCTCAGAAGGGGAAGCTAGGAAAATGATCCAGGATTTAACTGCACTTTGTCAGAAAGGAGGATTCACTCTGTCCAAGTGGGTCAGCAATAGTCGTGCAGTGTTGCGCTCTGTCAGCGAAGGCCACAGAGCAAAAGACATGATGGAGCTGGATTTGGATACAGATCAACTTCCTGTTGAACGCACATTAGGACTACATTGGTACGTTGAGACTGACCAATTTGGATTTAAGGCCTCCGCACGAGAGCAACCACAGACGAGAAGAGGAATTCTTTCAGTGGTTAGCTCCCTCTACGACCCATTGGGCTTCCTTGCTCCATTCAGCATGAGGGCTAAGTTGTTACTACAGGAACTCTGTAAAAGAAACCTTGGATGGGACGAAGATATTCCCCATGTTCTCGCTAAGCAATGGGCTGGCTGGTTGGAAGATCTCCACAAGGTGGCAGAGTTCAAGATTGATCGTTGCATTAAGCCTAAGGACTTTGGCAACCCTGTCACTATGCAGCTTCACCACTTCTCTGATGCCAGTGAGGTCGGGTATGGAGCTGTCTCTTACTTAAGACTGGAAAGGGACAATAAAGTGCATGTTGCATTTATGATGGGGAAGGCCAGAGTTGCTCCGCTGAAGCAAACGACTATTCCTCGCCTGGAGCTAACAGCTGCAGTTCTCGCTGTAAGAGTAGACCGCATGTTACAGAAGGAGTTGCAACTTAGGCTGGAGAAGTCAGTTTTCTGGACCGACAGCACAACAGTCCTTAAATATATATCAAATGAAAGCCGGCGATTCCATACCTTTGTGGCCAACAGAATTGCAGTCATCAGAGAGGCAACTAATGTTGATCAGTGGAGATATGTGGGGACAAAGGAAAATCCAGCAGATGAGGCGTCAAGAGGAATGAGGGCAGAAGACCTCCTGAACAGAAGGAGATGGATGATGGGTCCTGATTTCCTCTACAAGTCCAAGGATGGGTGGCCTAAATTAGACGTGGACCTTCAGGTGATTCCTGGCGCTGACCCTGAGATCAAAAGAGACTTGACCGTGAATGCTGTTGCTAAAGACACAGACAATGCTACAAGCCACCTGATCCATTACTTTTCATCTTGGAGGAGATTGCAGGTAGCTGTAGCTTGGATTCTTAAGATCAAGGATACTCTTGTGTTATTGGGACATAGGAGAAAGGAGCTTTATGCCTCTGCTGACCTCAGTATGGACACTTCAGACTGTCATCAACAAGTGGAAAGCCAAATGCAGAGCTTTAAGGCTACGCTCAAAGGACAGAGTCTGACACCTCAAGATGTGACCAGGGCAGAGTTGTCAATCATCCGTTATGTGCAACATCAACAGTTTAACGATGAAATTACCTCGCTGCAGAGTGGTGTGAAACCCATATCCAAGAACAGTCCACTGTACAGATTGGACCCAGTGATGGATGGTGAGATCCTCAGAGTGGGTGGTCGGTTAAGCAAAGCCTCACTGCCAGTGGAATCCAAGCGTCCTGCTATTCTGTCAAAAGACCTGCATGTATCAACACTAATTCTGCGCCACATTCATCAGCAGATAGGTCATGCTGGAAGAAATTATATGTTGTCCAGTTTAATGCGGAAATATTGGATTATAAATGCAAACTCTGCTGCCAGAAAGGTCATATCAGACTGTGTTGTTTGCAGACGCAACAGAGGAAGACTACTCCTTGAACAAAAGATGGCGGATTTACCTGCCGAAAGAGTGTTGCCTGATGAAGCCCCTTTCACTCATGTAGGCGTTGATTATTTTGGGCCCGTTGAAGTTAAAAGGGGCAGAGGTCTTCTCAAAAGATACGGAGTGCTCTTCACCTGTATGACCAGCCGTGCTGTACACTTAGAAGTAGCATACACATTGGACACGGACTCCTGTATAAATTCAGTGAGGAGGTTTATCTGCAGACGAGGCCCAGTCTCAACTCTCAGGTCCGACAATGGAACCAACTTTGTTGGAGCCAGCCGTGAGCTCAAGGAATGTCTGACTACTCTGAATCATGGTAAAATTCAAAGAGCCTTTCTTCAGGATGGCATAGAATGGAGATTCAACACCCCATCAGCTTCCCATCAAGGTGGTGTTTGGGAGCGCCTGATTCGCTCAGTGAAGAGTGTTCTTACCTCAGTCCTTAAACAGCAGACCCTGGACGATGAAGGACTCCAAACAATTTTTTGCGAGGTTGAAGCAATATTGAATGATAGGCCTATTACAAAGGCCTCAGATGATTCAAATGACCTGGAAACCTTGACCCCAAATCACATTCTGTTGTTGAAGAGCAAACCAATTATGCCACCAGGACTGTTTAACAGAAATGATCTGTATGTCAGAAAAAGATGGAAGCAGATACAGTATATGGCGGAACTCTTCTGGAAGAGGTGGATTTCTGAGTACCTGCCATTGATGCAACAAAGACAAAAATGGACAGTACGAAGAAGAAACCTCATACCTGGAGATGTTGTTCTTGTGGCAGATGCTACAGCTCCAAGAGGATCTTGGATGATGGGGAAAGTTTTAGATGTCAGATCGGATGTGAATGGATGTGTGCGCTCTGTCCGCCTCCAAACGAAGACCAGCATCCTGGAGAGGCCTGTGACGAAGCTGTGCCTGCTGCTGGAGGCAGCACTGTGATCACATGGACTGACTGACTTTCTCTCTCTCTCTCCCTCTCTCTCTCTCATTCTCTTTTTTGTAGGTGCGGCAGGAAGACACAAGAAGACATCTGTGCTTGATATAGTTAGGATACATATTTTTAGTGTAGCTCCGTTTGAGAGTTCAGTAATTGTGATAATGCACAATTAGGGGCCGGAGTGTTGGAGCTACATTAGTTTGCTTTCAGTAGTGGTAAATTTGTTAGTTAATTTGTTTATTATGATTTTGCTCACATTAGTAATATATATTTTGGTGATATTCTTTTGCTCATTATTTGTTTAGTTAATTGTTTTGATTTATATATGTAGTCTTTATTTTTGGTTAGTTTACTAAAATATTTGGTTTAGACACTTGGGGGCAGTAGTGGGCACAGGTAAAGGTGAATATAGGTAGGAAGTAGCAGGAGGCCTGTATGCACCTGGGTGGTGGGCACATGGTTTTTTACCAGCGCGAGAGATGCTGTGTATTGTTTGCTGCAGCTGGAACTAAATAAACCAGCCAAAACCCCGAATCCAGCCTGGAATTGATTTTATTTCTTGCCTGCGTACATTACCTGCCCAGGGTGCCAGAAGTTGTCGTTTAATTTAAGTTTAATTTTATTTTGTTAACAAACGGCCACTACAATGATTATGATGACTTATTAATTGCGATAATGTATATGGTAATGATAACATAGTAAAGCCGTGCTGTGATTACAATAACAAATAGTGCAACTTAAATTTTCTAAGTTAATGATTTGCAAACCCGGACAGCAAAAGAGTGTCAAATCGACGTTAATTGTTGGTCAGATTGATCAGTTTCCGTCAGACACCCAAAATTCAACATCGATGGCATGAGTGGTGGTTGGTCTCTCAAAGTAGAGAAGGTTTCTATCTTGGAAGGGTTATCATGCCATGGGCTAAAAGACTGTAGACTGACGGAAATGTAAGCTTCAAAACGTAAAGTCATGCACAAGCCAACTAAGCTATAACCTATACGATAGGCTACTGGAACAGATAATTAGTTCATGTAGCTATACTGTTCCAAAATGTACCAGCAATGTAGGTAGGTAGTATAGCCTACAGGAATAAAATATTTCCAGCCCTGTTTATTTCATGTTCTTTCAGTTGTCCTACAGTGATAACTGGTATAAATTACATTAATGTCTACGACAATCTGGGTAATTTAACTCTTTACACATAGGCTTCAGTATTTTTTGGTGCTGCTGTCAATTGAGCATTGTATAGTTTAAATGTAGCCTATTGAATAATTTGATGTGATACTTTGAATTCAAGCAGAAACTCTTCTTCAACAATTGTTTGTATAGCCTACTTGAATATGGAGATCATGTGCTCCATGCCTACCTCTGATCAGTCAGAGTGAGGCCTACATCACTTTCAGTGCTCCATGACAGTTGAAAATATACATATTCAAGGGTAACGCAAAGATTATGTATTTAATTAGGTGTGCCCGACCAATTTGAGGGCCGCTTGGGCCAGATATGCCAGGGCCGATTTTTGGTCCCAGTCCGCCCCTGCTACCGTCGGTTCTTCTGATGAACGCAAACCAGGAAGTAAACAGACCAACGTAAGCGGTAAGCCCTGCTCTTTGTTTTATGCTAGTTCATTTATTGTTTGCCAAGTTTATACGTTTATTATCCATAGTACTAAACCTTCAGTTGGCCACTCCTGAAGTTTAAGTAGTTTATTGACGAAGGTGTTTTTGTGTTTGTGTTGCAGATGCTGTTAAGTATAAGTATAAGTATATACTTTTTTGATCCCGTGAGGGAAATTTGGTCTCTGCATTTAACCCAATCGGTGAATTGGTGAAACACAAACAGCACACAGTGAACACACAGTGAGGTGAAGCACACACTAATCCCGGCGCAGTGAGCTGCCTGCTTCAACGGCGGCGCTCGGGGAGCAGTGAGGGGTTAGGTGCCTTGCTCAAGGGCACTTCAGCCGCGGCCCACTGGTCGGGGCTCGAACCGGCAACCCTCCGGTTACAAGTCCAGAGTGCTAACCAGTGGGTGTTGCTTCCGTGACTGCCAGCTGCATGCTCACGTTCGTGCGGTACAAACAAAATAAAAGCCTGTGTGAGAAACGGTGTCGGTGTGTTTGTTTGTAGCGATAGCTTGTAGTCTGATGTGGTGTAACAGTGGTAACGGGCTACTGCACCGTTACAGGCATCCCTTCGTACACCCACATGAAGTGAACTCCCTGCAGGCTTTAGGCATAGGTGGCAGAGACATTAGCCATGGCACTAATTGTCAGGGTGGTCAGAGGAATCAAATGCAGATTACAGAATATCTTGCAGTCTTGGTTTATTGGAGTGAAAATAGTCAATACTCCACAAACTTGGTCATCAACAAAAACAGGCTCTCGAAAACTAAACAGAGCACAAGAAACTGAAAAGTCAGCCGAGCTTACGTGCCGGTAACAGGTAGTCTTAGGCAGGTCTCACAAACACAGACACAACGATCAGACAAAGAACAATGAACAACACAGGGTTTAAATACTCAACAAACGAACTGAGATAAAATGCAGGTGGGAAGGTAATTGGGAGATAATAGGCAAGACAGGAAACAGACCAAATAAGGACAAGGGTGTGGCAACAGGAAAAAACTGAAATGCGAAACAAAAAACATAGATCAACACCAGAGGGAGCCAAAAACAACCAGTCCCTGACAGGCTCCCTGACAGTAATTTACCTTCCTTGTGAATCCATCCCATTTCATCCACTGGAGGAAGATCAGGATGTGGCAGGTGAGCTTGGTTCCAGATTGATGCTTGACAGTGTGAACGCATGATATGAAACCTCACTGCATCTGAGGTTGGAGGCAGAATCTCTTGTGGACAACCTAATCTGCACCCCTTAATACCCCTAAAAATGTTGTATAATATAAATAATCACAATATGCCTTCGGGGTTCTGATTTTGTTAAAATTGACCCTGTCTAGTTCAGCTGATACAAAAAAAAAATGGGATAGCAATGCGTTGTTATAATCATTCAAGTTAAGCCTTAACTATTGTTAAATAATGTTATTGTTGTTAATTATGTTTGTAGAAAAGGCTTGGACTGTTATGTGCCGCGATAGATCATTTGTCGCAATATTTTCTTTGTTAAACTTACACGTTTCCTGTTTAGTTTTCTCTCTGCCAGTGCCTGCAGTAATGAGCAGACGTGCAAGTTTGGTGCTCCAAGAAAAGTATAGTTACTTACCTGTTATTCCTGTAGTAGTTATCCTGAGTAATCCAGTCGTTAATATTCAGAGTGTCGAATCATTGACGAAAAACTATATATATATATGTATGTGATATGTATACATGTGTGTGTGCATATTGGCAACTGAATATAAATGCTGGAACAATACAGAGTTAAACCCCATCTCTTCTTCGTCCTATATTCTGACCGATATACCATCCAGTATAGTGCCACTACCCTGCACCCGAATCAGTGCAACCTTATAACCTCCCCAATATTGGTCCTTCGAACCGCACGCATTATACAAGATGGAGTTGGGAGGAGAGATGTACCCCGATGTGAGACCGAAGCGTCAAACACGACGACCTGCTAGACTGCAAAACTATGAGGTGGACTATACAGGATACCGTCATAGAGACCAGTTACAATTGGATTTATCATCTCCAAATATAGATAGGATAGGGTAGCGTTCAGTCCATGGAACCCCTTCCTGCCACTTCAGACTCACTCTGTTAGCGTCAACGGGGATGCTGCTCACTCTGAGACTCCTCAGCTAGCCCCTGGCCGCCTCCAGAGGAGAGATTTGATTAACAATGCCGTGCCTGAACAAATACCCTCATTCCTGTTGAGCCCACAACAAACCTCCCATTAACCCTTTAGGCGCCAGAGTTTTTTTTTCGAAACGTTCGATTTTGACATCTTCATTTCAAAAGGCTATATCTTAAAAGTGATAAGAGATAGAGACTTTCTGTAAATTAGAGAAATATTAAGGATGACCCAAAGTTTATGTAGGGATTAAATGTGTATATATAATTAGCATATTATGACGTCATATGGTGGCGGCCATCTTGGATTATAGAATTTTCATGAAAAGTCCTATAAGCTATATTGCACAATACTGAATGCTCAGGTAAATAGTAAGTAGTGAACAAACTGTGTAAATCATTACTAATAAATGGCAGAAACAAACCAAATGCATGTAGCGGTAGACTGGCCTTTTGCTGTAGAGATTTTCCATTTACTACATACAGTAGGCACTCTGATTCCATGTATGGGGCACATATATATTATTCAGATGACACACAAACACAAGTAGACAAGACCTGTTTAGTTCAAAACCTCATTTGCCACGGCAAGGCACAGATCAGGAGTGAGATGACGAGACAAGACAAGAGACAATGTTAGTATTTTTTTTCTTTTTGTTGATGTTTTTTTGTTTTTTTTCTTAGCTGACAAAGACACACACATCACAAGGACATGAACACACAAAAAGGAACACATAGTGTATGTCCTAAATGATCAGGGAAATAGATAGCAAATCAACAGTGTAGGCTAAATCATTACTAATAAATGGCTGACTTTTTTTTTATGTAGCAGGCCTTTTGCTGTAGAGATAATGACTCCCTATCCCTATCCATACAGGGCCGGCATTCCCATCATCTTGTGATAGACTATGCATGACCTAATGTGTGTGTGTGGGAGAGGGAGAGAGCGTGTCACCACCTCCACCATGCGAGCAGCATGCAGATCTGCCTTGCGCGCGCCGAGTGGGGAGAATTTGCGCAGCTCGGACTAGGCCTACTGTCATTCTCATTGCGACTCCCCACACTGCCACTACGTTCCCCCCTAACTGTCCTATATGAGCACTTCGACCTCGTCTAACATACCCAGTGGCATTAGATAAAGGCTCCACCACGTTACTGTCGCCGCGATTGTGGAGAGGCACACGTTCAGAAGACAGAAGCTAGCGCTATATTAGGCTACCTCCAGCCTCGTTCGCCACACCACTAACACCCTGCTAACTTCCCGATGAACACTCCGAACCCGTGAAACATTATTCCCACCAGTGACATTGGGCAAACGATTCAACGTTTGTGCTTGGTGTAAGCTAAACTATGGAGTAAACTCTCACTTTGTCCAGCTGCATCATTGCAAGGCAGGGACGCATCTGAAGCCTCACTAAACGAATCACCGTCATTTTCTGAAGGCAGATATTCCCCTTCAGAATCAGGGTCCGCGAATAGAAGACCCAACACTTCATTTCAGGTAAACTTTTTTGATGCCATTAGACGATAATCTAATGCAAATACTCGCTGACGTTGACAATATCGCTCTAACAAAGTGGCTCACACGCACACTAGCTCCGGTATTTCACGCACTGATTCACTGCAGCTGTAGCGCGAAAGTTTTGTTTAAAGAGTGCCCTTTTTTCGACTCGGGGATGACGTATGACATGTCTGCCATCTAGTGGAGTGGATGTCGAATGAAATATGACACCCTATTTGACTAAATCGGCCGTTTTATTCAGTACCGCATCTTGTCGACTATAGTCGACTGTGGCGCCTAGAGGGTTAAAGAAATGAGGGCCATTCAAGACGAGAATAACAATCTGCTCCAAACCCAACAGGCCTTCCAGTCAGGCATAACTGAGCTTAACCAGGCACGTTGATTGAGATTGAGATTAGAGAGCTAATTGAGGTAGCCCGCTAACTGAGAGCCGACATTGGGCAGTATAATGCCCCAACCTCAAAGTATAGCACCTATAAACCTCTTCAATCTAGTACCTTAGCCTCAAGGAACTTCCCCATTGGAGTACAAACCGAAGAGGAAGTGGATGAAGAGGAGGAGGAGGATTGGCCTGATCCCCCTTTATGGAATGAACCTGATGTGGACCTGTATAAAGGTATATATAACCTTAAGTTGGAGGCATCAGATCTAGATCGTAGGCAACCCTACTATGGCCCTAAAGACCCTGCACAAACGCCTTTAAAGCCTCCACCGCCAATACAGCAGCATCTTCAGCCTCCAGCCTCTGCTCCTCATACAAGGATGTCCTACCCTGTGCAGGTAAAACATCACCAGCAATTACCTCGCCCTCCTGCACATCCCGCTCAGCCTCTCACACAGCCCTCTCCAGCCTACCCTGGGAGAATGTATTCAGCGCCCATCCAGCACCCACTGGCCGCCACCAGGGCACCTGGCACAAGGCCTAGCCTGCCACTGCAGCCCCCTGTCTGCACTACACTCTACACTGCAAGCGTATAGAGGCCCTAGACCCACTATACCTAAATTCATCCACCCAGACCCTAGTGAGTTTGCGAGGCTATGCATAGCTTTAGAGAACCTGCTTCCATATGATTCCACGGAGCTCTTCAGGTATCAAATACTTGTAGACCATCTAAAGCTGGATGAAGCTAAACTTATATCCGATGCCTACCTAAACTCACCAACCCCTTACTCTGACACCATGGCTGCCCTGCATGATAAATTCGGCCAACCTGACCAGCTCGCCTTAAGAAAGATAGCCAGTGTTCTAGAAGCCCCTGAAGTCAAGCGTGGTGATACAGCGGCATTCCAGAAATATTCCCTCCAGGTGCAGTCATTAGTGGGCCTGCTGCAGACATTGGGCCCTGAAGGGGAGACTGAACTCATCTGTGGCTCACACGTAGCTCGACTCTTGAGTAAACTTCCACCAGAACAGCGAGCTGATTTTCGCCGTCATCATTTCAGGCAGCCCGGAGCCACTCACACTCTGTATGATCTGTCAGAATGGCTCCGCTACGAATCGTGGTGTCAGGGCTTTGACAATCAAGCCAGTGTTAAAGGCGGAAAGGCAGGGCACAAAGGTTGATGGTCGTCACGGGAAACAAGCAGTAACGGTCCTACACGTGCTGGAGAGGCTTCTGAGTCCACGTCTCCATCACACCGGGAGAGTTCAGTGAAGAAAAAGGTAAAGGCCAAAGCCTACTGTGCATACTGTGAGAGTACAGAGCACTATCTTAGTCAATGCAGTGATGTCGCCAAACTCTCCAAAGACCAGCTTAAAGAGTAGATCCAGGTCAACAAGCGCTGCTGGCGCTGTGCAAAAACTCATCAAGCAGCTCAGTGTACATTAAAGAAACCTTGCAACCTCTGTCAAGGTTGCAATCCTTGACGACGGATCAGAGAGGACAATGTTGTTGCCAGCTGCAGCCAAGTCTCTCGGCATAAAGGGATCCCCTGAAGCTCTCCCATTACACACTGTGCGTCAGGACATCCTGGTACTTCACGGACACTCTGTGTCTTTCCGTGTCTCCTCGGCTGCTACCCCTCAAACCAGCTATAAGATTGAGGGTGCCTTTACAGCCAGCCGTCTCAGCCTAGCTCAGCACACCTATCCCATTGATCGCCTTCAGCAAAAGTTTAAACACCTCCGTGGCCTTCCCTTACCTGCCTTCAAAGAAGCAACGCCATCCCTCCTGATTGGCTCTGACCAGCCCCACCTGATAACGCCTGTCGAACCCGTCAGACTGGGCCCTCCGGATGGTCCTGCAGCCGTCCACACTAGGCTTGGGTGGACTCTCCAAGGCCCCATCCAGTTCATGGGGCGGCCACCACATGCTGCACAGTGTCTGTTCACCTCTGGCCCACCACTGACGGACAAGTTGTTCAAGCACGTCGAACGGCTGTGGAAAGTGGACATAGTGCCTCACCAGCGGGAGAAAGAGGTGACCAGGTCAAAACAGGATAAACAGGCCATCGCACTGCTTGAAGCCAAGACCATCCGCACTGAAGTCGATGGGGTCCTCAGGTACGCTACGCCACTCCTGCGCCACATGGCTATGCCACAGCTGCAGGCACCCATGGAATCAGTTCTGCCTATGCAACGCAGCACGGAGAGGCGTCTCCTAAGAAACCCAGAACAAGCAGATGCCTACAAGATAGAGATGCACAAACTAATCGAAGCAGGTGTGGTTAGGGAAGTCACCCAAGAGAACACCCCTAAACAAAGCTGGTAAATCCCCTATCACCTCGTCACACACAACGGAAAAAATCGCCTTGTCTTCAACTGCTCTCACCAGTACTTGGAGCAGACTCTGAACCAGTACCTCCTACCTGGCCCTGTACTCGGCGCCTCCTTGCTGGGTGTCCTGGTGAGATTTTGTGAGCTACCTGTAGCCGTTAGTGGAGACATCAAGGGGATGTTTCATCAGGTGCGCCTCCTGCCTGATGACCGTCCCCTGCTGAGGTTCCTGTGGCGTGATCTAAAAGCTGATGAGCCTCCCAAAGTGTTTGAGTGGCAGGTTTTGCCGTTCGGCACCACCTGCAGCCCCTGCTGTGCCACATATGCTCTGCAACGCCACGTCATCGATTACAGCAAGCCTGACAACGACCTGAGATTTTCTGTGGAGAACTGCTTCTACGTTGACAGAGTGTGCGCACCACAGCAGAGGCTAGGCTGCTGGTGGACCGGCTCCGGGACCTGCTGTCCTCTGCTGGCTTCCAACTGCGTCAGTGGGCCTGCAACGATGTGAGTGTCCTGAGTCACTTACCTCAAGATGCCAGATCAGAGAGCTTAGACCTGTGGCTCGCTCAAGATAAGACCAACCCACTGGAATCAACCCTCTGCCTCAGCTGGAACTGGCAGACACTCTCCTTAGGTTACAAACATCGGCCAGTGGTGTATAAGATACCTACCTTGAGTAACATTTATAAATTCGTAGCTACACAGTATGACCCCTTAGGTTATCTGTTGCCTTTCTCCACCCGGTCTAAGCTCATTACCCGGCAGCTGTGGGACAAGCAACGCGGCTGGGACGACTCCAATCTGCCCTCTGAGCTTCTGCAAGCCTGGTCCAGCTGGGAGGCTGAGCTCAAGTTACTGTCTCATGCCGCCTTCCCTCGTGCGTATGTGCCGACTGATGTAAAACTAGAGGGGGTCACCCGTGAAGTGCACATCTTCGCAGACGCATCAGAGGAGGCGTATGGAGCCGTGGCCTATATGAGAACCGAGGACGCTGACAGCCACATACACCTGGCTTTCATCCTAGCACGCTCACGGGTAGCTCCAAAACGCCTGCATTCAATTCCACGCCTGGAGCTGTGTGCAGCTCTCGTGGCCGCACAGCTGGCTCGTGTCCTGGAGAGGGAACTCACCCTGAAAGTGGCCCGTACGGTGTTGTGGTCGGACTCCACTACAGTACTAACCTGGCTACACTCCCAGTCTTGTCGGTATAAAGTATTCGTCGGAGCGAGAGTAGCTGAGATACAAGAATTAACAGAGAGCTGCACCTGGCGCTACGTAGACTCAGCGAATAACCCCGCCGATGACTTGACGAGAGGAAAGCCCCTTGAAGCCCTCATTGAGCCAAACCGATGTCACAAGGACCTCCGTTCCTGCTCCAGAGCCCTGACACCTGGCCTGAGCGGCCCAGCACTGAACCGCCTGAGGACAAGACAGAGCTCCGCAAGGTTGCCTTCTGTGGAGTAACAGTCACCTCACCTGAAACAACTAGCAAAGAGGGTAAAGAGTTTGAGACGTGGCAAGAGCTCATGGACACCACCGCTCAAGAGCTCCAGCCTCTCAGCTCCACCCCCAGTGCTGCTGAGTATCGACAAGCAGAGGTAACCGCCCTCCAGAGAGCTCAACAGCAGTCCTTTCCTGAGGACTACCCACTTCTAGCTGCAGGGAAACCTGTCCTGTCAAGGAGTCGTTTACTTACCCTAGCTCCTGAAATGGACAAGTCTACAGGCCTTATAAGAGTGGGTGGGCGGCTAAGACGACTAGAAGGGCAGGCGGATGTATCACTGCACCCTATTTTCCTGGATGCGGCTCACCCAGTGACCCGACTGCTTATCCGGAAGTATGACGAAGACCTGCATCATCCTGGCCCGGAGTGGGTCTTTGCAGAGCTGCGGAGGTCATACTGGGTCATCCATGGTCAGGAAGCAGTCCGCAGACACCAACGCACTTGTGCAGAGTGCCAGTGCTGGAGAGCCCAGCCTGCTGTCCCTAAAATGGCGGATCTTCCCACCGCCCGTCTCCAACTACACAAAACAGCCTTGTACTCAACTGGCGTAGATTGCTTTGGTCCCATGTCAGTGAAAGTAGGCAGACGCCAAGAGAAACGCTGGGGAATTATATTCAAGTGTTTAACCACCAGGGCAGTACACTTGGATATCCTCAGTAATATGGACACTGATGCCTACCTGATGGCCCTGAGGCGATTCATCGCCAGAAGAGGAAGTCCTGCCGAATTGTGGTCTGATTGAGGGACTAATTTTAAAGGAGAGAGGGAACTGAAGGAAGCCTTTGCCAACATGGTACCAGTCCTACAGACACAGCTCGCCCGCCAAAGGATCAAGTTCTGCTTCAACCCACCTGCAGCCCCACACTTCGGCGGAGTGTGGGAAAGAGAAGTCCGTTCAGTTAAGTCTGCACTCTACACCTGTGTGGGGTCCCAACCTGTTCCTGAGGAAGTGTTACTCACCGTTCTCCTAGAAGTGGAGGCTATCCTCAACTCAAAGCCACTGGGTTACGTGTCTGCTGACATTGCAGATATTGACCCCGTGACTCCAAATAGCCTGCTCATGGGGCGGCCTGATGGATTGCTTCCCCAAGTGGTCTACCCAGAGAACGAGATCCTGAGTCGTCGAAGATGGCGGCATTCACAGGTACTGGCGGATCACTTCTGGTCCCGATTCATCAGGGAATACCTACCCGGCCTGCAGACCAGACAGAAATGGCAGGCCTCACCTCCTGAGCTCCTGGAGAAAGCAGTGGTCCTGATGGTGGACCCTCAGCAACCTCGGGCCCTGTGCTGCCGCACTAAGGCAAAAGGTCGTAACTTCGATTTTGGCGAATATTAGTTTTTGTCATTATTAGGACAATAAACATATGTTTTATCATGTAGACAAACATCAAGTTTCAATTCGTTGTTTTTTGGGAGAAATAAGGTTATGTTTTTGCCGTAACTTCAAAAAGCCAAGGGAAACATCAGATACAGCTTTATGCCTTCCTTTCACGCTGCTACTGAACACTGGATTGAAGTTACGGTGCGAAGTTACGGCAAGCTGCCTTCTGACCGACCATCAACGTGAAGTTGTATTGCCGGCTGGAGTTATGTCTAGGCTATGCATTATTCAATTAAATCACCTCAGACACACACTAACTTCAATAACGTGTATACAGTAGCCTACATGTTTTGCAGTGCTTGCTTTTTGTTAGATTGATAGCTTTGAAACGTAGCCTAGCCTAAATGCCAAGATCAAGGAATGACATATGATGGTGCATTAAAGATAGGCTAGGCTATCAAGATTAGCCTAACTTAAAAGCCTAAACTCAACAACATATTCAGTAACAAGTGGTGCATTAGAGCATGGCTTGTAGCCTAGGATATCTTAATTCACATCACAGCCAGTAATACAAGGCTACATGTCAACTGGAAAAAAAATTGTTTCTCATATGCTAGCTCTCGCCTGCAAATGATAGTCATTGACTGAAAACTATGCGAGTTTGTTGGAGCCGCAACGACACACCTTCCACACACACACACACCAGCAGCAGGAATGAAGTAATATAGAGCCTACCTCACATCTGATGAAGGGCTTGAGCTGGCCCAAAACGTCACGGTAATAAAAATATAAATTGGGAGCATATACTGGTGTTGCAGACATTTTCCTCTTTCTCATCTGTATTTACTAAATAGTCCATGAGCCACAGGGGGTCGTCACTACCACTTGGGGGGGCAAATTCTCACTATATTTTTCTGAAAGCTACATATCTCTGGAGTATAAAATGATATGATAGCAAGTTGGATCTTGTAGCTTTGTGGCTGTACAGGCCTTCAAAGCTGACCTCTGATTTAGGAAAAGGAAATTCTGCCTATTGGCTTTTTTTTGTTAAAATACTCATAAGAGCCCAGAAAATAAACCAAACCTTATTATTACTGATGCATATGTGGTATTTGATGTTGGCATACATATTTTGACTCATTATGTGATTTTGCTCTTCATTTTGGTTGATAAAATTCAAGATTTATGTGCAAAAAAAAGCTAATTTGAGTTTTCAGAGCAACATGTTATATTTATTAGGGCAATACCTGAATGCAGACCTTATTGTTAATTACTATTCTACCTTCCTTACTTTCAATTGCGAGTTGAAATTAATGTTAAATGATGACATACATAGGTCTGCAGTACAAATGTTTTTTTTTTTAATTGTAGCCAAAACGAGTACAAAGGATCTTTAATCTATTACAGTTTTTTCTGTAACTATGGCTTTTTTTGCAAAACTCTACACACAAATAGGAAAACCTTTCACCCAATCAGCAAAACATTGTAGTTCTCTTGCAAAAGCTAACACACCTTGCTTAACTCTTCACACTTTCGTAAAAATTGTGTTTTCGTATCAAACAGTTAACACAAGCCATCACAATAGTAAGCACGCAATGTGCCAACTACACACTGATGGTATGAATAAAAAACACATCTGGCTTTTGCTTTCTCTGTGCACAAGGTAGACTACTGTATGTCAATTTGAGGTCATACTTTTGTCATAGTTCTGTAAACATACAGGGATCCAAACTTCAAGTATTAGTGTTCATTTACACACATCTATCTTTAAAGCAAGAAGCGTCTGTGTGTGTGTCTGTGGCACGCATATCTCACTGGCCGTTTGTCAGACTGACCTAAGATTTCGTATGTGGCTCACGCGTGGCACAAAGGTGTGCACTCTCGATTTTGAAGATTTTTGAATGCCTATTTCAAAATATGCTTATTTACGTAGGACGTTTATCGCTGCACTGCTAGGAGTGTGTTGATCATTTGGAAATTGAGTGTAAAGCATGAGTTGTGTTTACAGTTCCGCAAAAAGAGTGCTGTGCAATGAATTGTGCCTACAGTTGTGCAAAGTGTGTTACAAAATTGCAAACTGAGTGCAAAGCAGTGTTTGTGCTTTTAGTTTTGCGAACTCAGTGAGTGGTTTTGCTATAAGTATTAATAGTTTTATTGAATTGAATTGAGTAATTGAATTCATCATCGTCAGAACAGGAGCACAGAGGATGCCATCTCTATGGCACTTCACTCTGCCCTGTCCCACCTTGACAATAGCAACACCTATGTAAGAATGCTGTTCATTGATTTCAGCTCAGAGTTCAACACCATCATCCCCTCCAAACTGTTGTCTGTTAGTTTAGATAACCGCACCTCCTCAACCATCACCCTGAACACTGGCGTACCACAGGGATGTGTGCTGAGCCCTCTCCTCTACTCCCTCTTCACCTACGACTGCACACCTGTACATGGCTCTAACACCATTGTCAAGTTTGCAGATGACACTATGGTGATTGGGCTCATCAGCAACAAAAATTAGAACAACATTCTCATCATCAGGACTGAGATGGAGCGTGTCACCAGCTTCAAGTTTCTGGGTCCACATCTCTAAGGACCTCTCTTGGACCCTCAACATCTCTACCCTGATCAAAAAGGCTGACCAGCGTCTCTTCTTTCTGAGGTCCATCTGTCTCCTCCTAGTGAACGTCTACCGCTGCAACATCGAGAGCATTCTCACCAACTGTGTCACAGTTTGGTATGGCAACAGCTCTGCAGCCACTGAGTGGTGAAAACTGCCCAACGCATCACCGGTTCCTCACTCCCCTCCATCGAGACCATCCAGGGCAAGCGATGCTTGCTTAAGGCGCACATCATCAAAGACTGTTCTCACCCCAACCATAGACTCCGAGAGGTGTTACAGGTCTCTTCGCATCCGAACCAGCAGATTCAGAGGAAGCTTCTTTCCTGTGGCTGTCACCCTACTGAACTCTAGCTCTGCATCCTGGTGACATCCAACAAACTAGCCCCCATCACCCCCCGTCCCGCCTGATGCCTCCTTGCCTGTGCCTGTTGAGGTGTCCACGACCATTGCAACCTTGACAGGGACAACAAGGAGGCCGACATACCCCAGCCCACCCCCCCCCCCCCCCCCCACAACTGCACTACCCTATCCCACCCATAGTGTCTATTTATTTACAAATGTACATACTGTAATTACACTTATACTGTACATAGCGATATTCTACTGCTTTTCATCCTGCACATACACTTATTATTAATACTATTGTAATGTTACTGTTTCTGCACTACTAGGTACTGTAACCACACTGCACATGTGTAGTTGTACATACTGTACATATCTGTCTATATGGTTTATACTAAATATCCATATTTATTCAGTTTTTCTAATATATTCTGTTAATATATTCTGTCTATATTCTTACTACTACTATAATGGTACCGCCACTACATTGCACATACCTGTACATGTTGTTCATACATTGTTCATATTATATAGCCATATTTATTCTGCTCTTATAAGGTAATTGCTAATACACTGCACATATTTATATTTAATTTATGTTACTCTAAACCACCTTCTGCAAAACAACTGTATACTACTGTCTACACTGCACTACATTTCTTGTCCTGTCTATGCACCACCTGCCTATACTACATTGCACTTTTCTGCTTTTTTGCACTTCTGGTTAGACGCAAACTGCATTTCGTTTACTTGTTCTCTGCACAATGACAATAAATATATCTAATCTAATTTAATCTAAAAAATTATCTGCCTCTGCTTTGCCCATTTACGGATCATGCTATAAATAGCAGCAGCAATGTCTGCAAAAGTTGAAACATTGTTATTGACCTTCTGGACCAGAAACATTCCATCAATGATTGTTGCTGTATTATATTAATCTGGAAGATTATCTGATAGTGATGCAAGTTTCTGCAAATGCTTTGCAAGTGCTGCTTTAGAGGTTTTCCTTGGGGTCCCCTCAGGTGTCGCCAATGACCATGGTTAAGGTCCAAGAGGGTGACAAAAGACTTCTCTCATGTCCAGTCTTTAACATGATGGTCTTGCCATGTGCCTATGTTTTCTTTTTTGACTCATGCTTGTAAATGTCTTTAAATTTTGCTTTGTCAATGTATCATGGAATTTGTGCTTAGGTGTATCTGACTCCAACCTTTGCCTGTAGTGTGAGCCTGAATCAGTTCACCTCTTGTGTTGCTTTGCCTGCTGTAGATATGCAAATTAACTCATGTTCCTCTGAAAATGGATTGATCCACACTGCATGAAAAGTGTGATTTTCGTCCCCGTAAACGACCGGAGATCTCCCTCATTTTCGGTAGTTGACGACAATTTGCAACCCGCGCTTGTCGCCGTTTGTCTGTGCCACAAATTGTCGGAACCGAACAATGACGTATGTGGAGAGCTTGCAGAGTGCTAATGGCCCTAATTAGCATATGAATGCAGCGAAACCGCGGCTGGCAAGGCCTGGCTTGAACATCCTTACTCAGTATTGGATGAAACCACTACTTTCAAACAAGTAAAATCACTACTGATTGGCAGCAAAACCACTCCTTGCCAGGCCAGGCTTGAATTTCCTTACTCAGTATTGGATAAAACCACAACTTTCAAACAAGTAAAATCACTCGTGATTGGTTGGCAGATCTGTCACTATTAGTCACCCTGCCTCATAATAAATGTATATATATAAATATATATTTATTTATTTATTCATATTAAGCTGTATATTCATGTCATTGTTATCCTATGTAGGCTACTACACTATTATTAGGCTACCATCAAGGACATGAATGAATTTATAGAGGAAATGAACATTTGCCAGGAACATGTTTATGCAAAGAAAGAGCTTTATTAAAACAAACACAACTATATACAAAGCGAGGATCTGCCCACACATGGGTAGAGGATGATCCAAAAACTACAACTCAGTGAACTGTCCGTTTGCCTCCTCGGGGTTGTAGGTAACTGGCGCCGTTCTTTTTCCGAGGCAGGTCCGTTGTGCAGACGCGTGGCTCTGTACTTCAGATGTCGCCTCTTACCGGGACTGCAGCTTCGCACAGAGTTCAGAGAGCTCCGGCCTACGAAATGACGGCGACCGTACAATCCATCCAGAGACCCCACCAACAACGCCATCTTCTTCGTCAGACAGTTCCACCTCGTCATCTGCTAGCACACTCTGTCTCGATTCCAGCAGCTGTAAAAAAAAAAACAATGAATCAGTACTGTGCGATGATGCACTGCGTATGGACACAACACATCTATCAATGCACCAAATAAAGTCTTACCCTCTTTCTTCTCGCTCGACTCCGAGCTGAACTCTTCACAGCTTCCGCCCGCAATGAGTTTTCTGGCTGGGTAGGCCTATAGACCTCTGAAGTTCGCCTACAAAAAAGCTGCCATCTTTGACATCCGGTATCTGGCGATTTTTCCTATGGGAAAATAACATGGGGATTTCGAATAATCGCACCTGTTAAAGTCTCGTGGGGATGAAAAAGTCTGAAATGCAGACGTTTTCCTGAACACACTTTTGTCCTCTGCCTTCGAGTGGATACTGTGATCTCCGGTAAGTGAAGGCGGCACACTTAGATGTTTGCTACTCCAGAGCTAACTTGCAATGCAATTTGCCATAGGTAGTTAGCTTCAATTAACAACCGGATCTCCTTATATGGGCAAAGATGGCCGTTTTGGATCTATTTTGTAGGCGAACTTCAGAGGTCTATACCTAAAGCTCCTGCGTACCGTCTCGTAATGTCTTACAGGCGGCTGGAAAACAATTAAATGAGAGTGGTATGAATAAAAATCAAACGCAAGTCACAGTAACATTAAATAAGGAAGGAGAAACAGTAAAAAAAAAAAAAAAAGTCACTTACACACAATGTCGTCTTTCAACATAGTGTAAATCTGGACTTGCAGATATTGCTCCGAGCAAATAGGAGGCCACCGCCTCATTATGAGGCGAGATTAGTCTGTGAAAACAAAATGTACAGTTATGATCGGTATCTTTCCTATGGTATCTATACGTATCTATTTCCTTATACCGCAGAATGAAAGGATATTCTTTAAATCTTACCCTTGCTCCGGTTCGTAGCGCCTGCAATTTGTCTCCGAGTTGTGAAGACGGTGTACTGCTTCCTGTAAATGACGACACAAAAAAATACACTTTAATAAAGCTGGTTCTGCTCACTTGTTCTTTTGCAAGGCTACTAGGCTACTCTTAGCTTTGCTTTTAGGCTAGGGTACTTTTAGCTTAGCTAGCAGTCATCGAACATATTCTTACCGCAAGCCTTCTCTTCTTAAAGTTTGTCTCTCCCGCACAGTTTTTCGACTCCAGAGCAGCCCACCGGTCCTTAATGGACAGCAACCTAGAGTTTACCTAATTGCTTGAATGACTTAGACAGCTCCGAGCAAAGAGGAGGTCACGACCCCATTAAGAG
Organism: Alosa pseudoharengus; assembly: GCF_046254945.1. Taxonomy (NCBI): domain Eukaryota; kingdom Metazoa; phylum Chordata; class Actinopteri; order Clupeiformes; family Clupeidae; genus Alosa; species Alosa pseudoharengus. Next base: position 45,202,530 of record NW_027468774.1, read on the forward strand.
GCAAAGTTATTCTGTGAAAACAAAATGTTCAGTTAAGATCGGTATCTATCAACGTAGCCTATCTATTTCCGTATAGCCTACAGCAGAATGAAAGCATAGTAGGCTATTCTTTAAATCTTACCATTGCTCCGGTCGGTCCTATACCGAGGTGAAGTTAGTTTGATATTTGATATTCGGATATTCGACAGATTTTCAAAAAAAAATGTATGCGGCCAGTTTCACCCCGTGTTTGCAGACAATGTACAAACAGATGACCTGTCTACTTGCTCCCAGCCGACCTTAGGGACAGTCTAAAAAGTACCTTCTGAATTACCTTCATAGTCTTTTTTGTCAATAGCTTTGACATCATGTGACCTAGTGACTCCAAACCAATGCAGAATATTTATCCTATATGGGACTCATCAGACACACCCCTTTTTTGATAGTCTGTATGCACACTGTATTTTATATGAATATTTTGTAAAAAAATACATTATATCCTATATGAATGGTCCTCTTTTTTCAATACCTCCCAAGTCATGTGAACTAGTGACTCCAAACCAATGCAGAATAGTGATCCTATATGGGACTCATCGGGCACACCTCTTTTTATGGTCACTGTATGCACACTGTATTTTACATTAATATTTTAAAGGAAATACTTTATTTCATATAAGAAACAGTCTCCTTTTTTTCAATACCTCCCAAGCCATGTGACCTAGTGACTCCAAATCAATGCAGAATAGTTATCCTATATGGGACTCATCAGACACACCTCTTTTTATGGTCACTGTATGCACACTGTATTTTATATGAATATTTTGTAAAAAAAATACATTATTTCCTATATGAATGGTCCTCTTTTTTCAATACCTCCCAAGTCATTTGACCTAGTGACTCCAAACCAATGCAGAATAGTTATCCTATATGGGACTCATCGGGCACACCTCTTTTTATGGTCACTGTATGCACACTGTATTTTATATGAATATTTTAAAGAAAATACATTATTTCCCATGAGGAATGGTCTCCTTTTTTTCAATACCTCCCAAGCCATGTGACCTAGTGACTCCAAACCAATGCAGAATAGTTATCCTATATGGGACTCATCGGGCACACCTCTTTTTATGGTCACTGTATGCACACTGTATTTTATATGAATATTTTAAAGAAAATACATTATTTCCCATAAGGAATGGTCTCCTTTTTTTCAATACCTCCTAAGCCATGTGACCTAGTGTCTCCAAACCAATGCAGAATAGTTATCCTATATGGGACTCATCAGACACACCTCTTTTTATGGTCACTGTATGCACACTGTATTTTATATGAATATTTTGTAAAAAAATATGTTATTTCCTATATGAATGGTCCTCTTTTTTCAATACCTCCCAAGTCATGTGACCTAGTGACTCCAAACCAATGCAGAATAGTTATCCTATATGGGACTCATCGGGCACACCTCTTTTTATGGTCACTGTATGCACACTGTATTTTATATGAATATTTGGTAAAAAAATACATTATTTCCTATATGAATGGTCCTCTTTTTTCAATACCTCCCAAGTCATGTGACCTAGTGACTCCAAACCAATGCAGAATAGTTATCCTATATGGGACCCATCGGGCACACCTCTTTTTATGGTCACTGTATGCACACTGTATTTTATATGGATATTTTAAAGAAAATACATTATTTCCCATGAGGAATGGTCTCCTTTTTTTCAATACCTCCCAAGCCATGTGACCTAGTGACTCCAAACCAATGCAGAATAGTTATCCTATATGGGACTCATCAGACACACCTCTTCCTATAACCATTGAAAGCACACTATTTTATATTAATATTTTAAAGAAAATACATCGTTTCCTATAAGGAATGGTCTCCTTTTTCAATACCCCCGTGTGTCTGATGAGTCCCATATAGGATAACTATTCTGCATTGGTTTGGAGTCACTAGGTCGCATGGCTTGGGAGGTATTGAAAAAAGGGAGGCCGTTTCTTATGGTAAATAATGTATTTTCTTTAAAATATTCATATAAAATACAGTGTGCATACAGTGACTATAAAAAGAGGTGTGCCCGATGAGTCCCATATAGGATAACTATTCTGCATTGGTTTGGAGTCACTAGGTCACATGAATTGGGAGGTATTGAAAAAAGAGGACCATTCATATAGGAAATAATGTATTTTTTTCACAAAATATTCATATAAAATACAGTGTGCATACAGTGACCATAAAAAGAGGTGTGCCCGATGAGTCCCATATAGGATAACTATTCTGCATTGGTTTGGAGTCACTAGGTCACATGACCTGGGAGGTATTGAAAAAAGGAGACTGTTTCTTATATGAAATAATGTATTTTCTTTAAAATATTCATAAAAAATACAGTGTGCATACAGTGACCATAAAAAGAGGTGTGCCCGATGAGTCCCATATAGGATAACTATTCTGCATTGGTTTGGAGTCACTAGGTCACATGGCTTGGGAGGTATTGAATAAAAGGAGACCGTTTCTTATGATAAATAATGTATTATATTTAAAATATTCATATAAAATACAGTGTGCATACAGTGACCATAAAAAGAGATGTGTCTGATGAGTCCCATATAGGATAACTATTTTGAATTGGTTTGGAGTCACTAGGTCACATGACCTGGGAGGTATTGAAAAATAGAAGACTGTTTCTTATATGAAATAATGTATTTTCTTTAAAATATTCATAAAAAATACAGTGTGCATACAGTGACCATAAATTGGTTTGGAGTCACTAGGTCACATGATGTCAAAGCTATTGACAAAAAAGACTATGAAGGTAATTCAGAAGTCCCTGAATCGGTCGGCTGGGAGCAAGTAGACAGGTCATCTGTTTGTACATTGTCTGCAAACACGGGGTGAAACCGGCAGCATAATTTTTTTTTTTTGAATATCTGTCAAATATCCGAATATCAAATATCAAACTAACTTCACCTCGGTAGCGCCTATGTGTCTCGGAGTGAACCCTGGTAGGCTACGGCTGGCTCTGATTTCCCGAAAGCAGATGTCCATTCTCCTGGCGAGACAAGTAACCACTCATCTGGCACTAGATCCAATGCTCTCCATTCTTCCAAGCAAAAAGGTAAGTGCTCGTTTAAAGGTCCCCTCTTCTAGAAATGAGCGCAGACGATTGCGGGCGCGTTGTTTATGATTCACATCCACATACATCCAAATAACGTGAAGTAGGCTAGTAGCCTAATGAAACTGTAGGCTAGCCTTTCTGTTCTGCTGAATCCAAGTACAGCTCGCTGCAGCCTGTGGGAAGGCGAGGCTTGGAGATGCTCCTCTCTGAATTTGCCGCCGCACACTGACTGTTGTTTATCCTATCAGCTGTTCTGGTGGAAGCGCGACCACAGTGCAACCACTGCTCACTAGAGGAAGTGTCTCCCCTGCTGGCGTGGGGGCGTAACGGTTGGACTTAGTGGTTTATTGAAGTGACCCTGCTGTGGCGTATAGACTGAGAATGTTTTGGACTGTGTAAATAGTCTACTACCAGGGAAATAGCCAATCTATTTCCCTGGTAGTAGACTATTTACACAGTTCAAAACATTGGCTATTTCCTTGGTAGACTATTTACACAGTCCAAAACATTCTCAGTCTATGCAGGGTCACTTATATAGGTATATATTTTTTATTCAACAAAAATATATGCAGTTTTGCATATATTTTTGCTGAATGAAGATTGTCTTTATCACTATAATTTATATATTTGCCTCTGCAATTCTCATTGTGTTGGTGTGAAGGGAAAATCTGAATCTAAACTCTATCGACTGTTTTAAGTCAGGTTACATTATTGGAGCTTGCAGGGAACAGACATGTCATACCCAGCATCATTTCTGCCTGTTGAGCGTATTACTGGGAGTTGTTTAAGCAAGACCAAAGGCCACAGTCATGTCAGCATGCACAGTTCACTCTCCCTGCTACCCTGATTTGCATTTGTATAGCTCACAGCATTTTCATTTACATGTTAAAGCCTCCCCTAGAATTAGGAGGAGGGGGGTCGTGGGTGGACGACTGCCAAGCAAGGACCACGTCAATTTCTGACAATTCATGGCAGTTTTCGGCATTGCCTGCAAACTGCCGCGAACAGCCATTAAACTGAACTTCCACGACAATCTACAGTGCCGCATACTGACGGAAATCACACTTTTCATGCAGTGCCAATTTCAGTTTCTGTCTCATCAGATCTAACTGTGTAGACTGTTAAAACTGTTGTAAATGTCTGTAGATCAAGTCTTGGAAAATAGTTATTATTTCTTTTCAATGGAAATGATTTTAACATCAGCTGAAAGACAATTTTAAGTATTAATAATAATAATAATAATAATAATAATAATAATAATAACTAGATGTACCGCAGAGCGGTACAAAATATGACCGCCGCCCAGTCCAGCACATTTTTTCCACAAAAAGAAATCACGCTTGAAAGGCCTATATGATTCTAACTGTCTCACTAAATTGCATTATCCACACTCAATTCTCACTGGTATCTGCTAGACAACAAGTATCAAAACATGATTAGTTCATAGATTTCACATGTAAAATTAATTTTATTCAACCCCTCCTGCATCTTGCCTGTTCATAATTCTGAGAAATTCTTGATTGTTTGTGTTATGTTTATGTTATGTGTGTGGGTGTGTGTGTGTGTGAGTGTGTGTGAGTGTGTGTGTGTGTGTGTGTGTGTGTGTGTGCGTGCTTGTGTGTGTGCCTGCGTATGTGCCTGTGCATGCAAGCGTACATATGTCTACTGTGTGAGTATGTGTCATACGTATGATTACTGTGAATGTATGTGTGTGTGTGTGTGTATCTGTTTGTGCACATGTGTGCACATGAAATGGGTTAACGTGACCCCTGGAGGCAAACATACGGAAAAAAATGGTCATCCTAGGCCCTACAGTTCTCAAGATATTCACAGAGAACTGTGTCTGCCCTACCCTCCTTTCGGGGGGTCCAGTCCAGCGGGGGGGCTACAGATCAAAACGAAAAATGACGGTTCCATGCTATCCATGTGGGGGTACATGCCCACCAAGTTTTGTGTACCCCGGTCTTTCAGTGTCCCGGGAATCCTTGTTGGTGTACATCACTAAATGTACACATAAATTGTTTTATTGTAAGGCCCCCCATGAACGAAAGTACACAAAACTTGGCATGCATTCGGAGGGTGTCATAATGATCCTACACTTTTAATTTCGTGCAGTTTTGACCTTGTCAGCCAGAGATATTGTGATGAAAACACATCATTTTTTGCTGTTTAATTTTTAACTAGGTGGCGCTATACATGAAATAAGTGGTAATGGGATGGGTTGACATGCCCCCTTAAGACCAACATAGATAAAAAAGGTGGACCTCCTAGGCCCTACGGTTCTCGAGATATTCACAGAAAACAGTCTCCGGCCACCTACAGGCCAGTTGGTGTATAGTAACATAAATTAATTTATTGTGTGGCCCCCCATGAACGGAATTCCACAAAACTTGGCGTGCATACAGAGGGTGTCATAATGATCCTACACTTCCAATTTCGTGCAGTTTTGACTATGTTAGGTCACAGATACCTTCAATTACAACACCTCATTTTTACTTTTTTGTGTTTAACTAGGTGGCGCTATACATGAAATGAGTGGTTATGGAATGGGTTGACAAAATGGTCCTCCTAAATCCTACGGTTTTCGAGATATTCACAGAAAACTGTGTCTGCCCTACCCTCCTTTCGGGGGGTCCAGTCCAGAGGGGGGGCTACAGATGGGCTACAGAAAAACGATGGTTCCATTCTATCCATGTGGGGTTACATGCCCACCAAGTTTCGTGTACCCCGGTCTTTCAGTGTCCCGGGAATCATTGACGGAAATTTGGGCATGCGAAAAAAAAAAAAAAAAAGAAAAAAAAAAAATCTGACTAAACCTATATGACCGCCGCTTCGCTGCGCGGCGGTCATAATAATTAATGATAACAATGTGTAAAGTATAAATATTTTCATTAACCAGTTCATCTACATCTCATTCCCACATTCTTATTAGTCAAAAGTACAACTGAAATGTATAATGTAGATCATTTTAGCACCTGTGATGCAATTACTCTAATTATGTGCACAAACAGATACACACACACACACACATACATTCACAGTAATCATACGTATGACACCTACACAGTAGACATATGTACGCTTGCATGCACAGGCACATACGCAGGCACACACACAAGCACGCACACACACACACACACACACTCACACACACACACACCCACACACATAACATAACACAAACAATCAAGAATTTCTCAGAATTATGAACAGGCAAGATGGAGGTGGGGTTGTATAAAATGAATTTTACATGTAAAATCTGAAGAGTTCAGATGCAAAACCCTCTAAATCCGTCTGACCACTTTTCTTTTAAATGAGCATTTAAATTCAGGCTCCTATAGGTTTTTGCCTATAAATCGATATTTCAGACCAGGAAGAGAGTGGTATTTAGTGGGTTTAGAAGTTAAATTATTTGATTAACGTATACTATGGGTGTGTTCCAAACGGCTAAAGTTGCTGCCTTTTAAGATATCTAACTGGGGAGCAAGGCAGCAAGTGTGGTTCGAAACCGAAAAAACAAATTCTGCTGCCTTTTCAGATATCTTAGAATTCCCAAATAACGGTCATTTTTGAAGGCAGCATCGATGCACACTTCATGCTCCCTCCTACCCATAATCCCTTGCGGCAACGTCTGAAACAGCTGTGAAAGGTAAACAAACATGGCGGATGACATCTGTAATGGCTGCTGAATCTGTTTAAAATGTCATTTGTGTGACCTTATTTTGCTTAGATTTGTAGATTACAGATTAGAAATAAACATTTTACTATCTGATTATGCCATTGTTGTAACCATTAATAGCGTCTGGTCTGATATATCTGCCGGCCGTAAAACTAATTTATACCGTTAGCCTGCTAGCTTACGTAAGCTAATTTAGTTTAACGTCAGGCCTTTGCTAACGTCATACCGTAGTGTTAACCAAAGATTCTAGAGTGCTACGCTCATTTTTAAAAGATGTATTTAATCCAAAGTCATATCTAGTGAGACAGCTCTCTATGTAGGGAGGGAGGCAATAGGCAGCTGTCTCCCGTTTCGAATACACCCTATGTGTGGAGAGCATCCCCTCACCATCTTTATCTCATTTTTGACATAGGTGACATTTAGAGGCTTTTGCATCTGAACCCTTCATCTATGAACTAATCATGTTTTGGTACTTGTTGTCTAACAGATACCAGTGAGAATTGAGTGTGGATAATGCAATTTAGTGAGACAGTTAAAATCATATAGGCCTTTCAGCGTGATTTCTTTTTGTGGAAAAAATGTGCTGGACTGGGCGGCGGTCATATTTTGTACCGCTCTGCGGTACATCTAGTTTACTGAATTTTGGGGGGGTGTTTCCGAATAGTACATTTACAAATAGTAAAGTCTCTGCTGGGAGGTAGGAAGGTAGAAATACATTGATTAATGAGGTAGTGGGCATTTCAATTAGTGCTGCAACACGTTGTGTCTCTGAAAGCGTAGATTTGCACATTATTACACATAAATCTTGAATTTTATCAACCAAAATGAAGGGCAAAATCACATAATGATTCAAAATATGTATGCCAACATCAAACACCACATATGCATCAGTAATAATGAGGTTTGGATTATTTTCTGGGCTCTGAGTGGTTTAACCAAAAAAAGCCAATAGGCGGAATTTCCTTTTTTCAAATAAGAGGTCAACTTTGAAGGCCTGTACAGCCACAAAGCTACAAGAACCAACTTGCTATCATACCATTTTATACTCCAGAGATATGTAGCTTTCAGAAAAATATAGTGAGAATTTGCCCTCCCCCCCCCCCCCCCCCAAGTAGTAGTGACACGCCCCTTTTTGGGCCTGTGGCGCATGGACTAAAAGGAATCATGGAGATTTGTAAGAATAAAATGGCAAGATATTTTTCCCTGAAAACAATGCATTGCTTGATTTTCTTGATTTTTATTGGGAATCAACTAGGAATCAACCTCAACCTTCTGTTTTCGGTGGTCGGTTGTAAAAGAACTGTTTGGCTCCAGGCAGATTTTGAGATGTCAGTTATTCAGATAGCCTAGGCTATAGGGTTTAATATTTTTCCCGAAAATAAGATGTATCAAATCCCGGGAAAAGACGACGCATTTCCCGGGAATCCCAGGAAATAGCTGTTTTTTTGTAGTTGTTGTTTTTAGCCCAAGTAATGTATGATATCACTCAAATATGCGTTCCCAAATCGCAAACTGACATTTTTATATTATTTGTATCATTATTAGGCCAAAAGAACACAGTTTATGTCCATCGACAAAGTTTGCAATTATCATTTCTGCTGCGTGCGTGATAGGCCGCAGCACTAACTATGAAATTCCAAGTGGATTGTCTAGGCAACCCTTATAAAACCAATATATTACAGAACTCTATTATAAAAACTGACGAAATCTCCTAAAGTAAACCATGAAATGTTTGATGAAAATGAAAATACAGAAATGTTGCCATCTTTGCCGCCACTTTGAGGGGAAAGTCCGTAGGAGTCTTATTGCTGAGTGTGTTGTAACACGCTCTGGAAATTCACAATTTCGTCGCGGTTTTTAAAAAAAAAAAAAAACATAGTCCAGTATTTCTTTCGAAATTGAAATGAAGTTGTATGGACTGGACTATGTTTTTTTTTTTAAAACGGCGACGAAATTGTGAATTTCCAGAGCGTGTTACACAGCAATAAGACTCCTACGGACTTTCCCCTCAAGGTGGCGGCAAAGATGGCAACATTCCCGGAAAGGTACTGGCTTGATGAAATTCATTCTGGACTCTCTATTCGACCACATAAAGACCTCGGGATACTTCGGTTTGGCTTTAGGGACCCTCTACTCACTACCACGTAAAGTGTTATGTTGTTTGGAACTGTAGAAGAGGTATAGAAATAGCGTTTTGTAGCGGCGCAATTGAAATGCCCCGCTCACTTCCAGGCTACGAGTTGTGACTGAAAACGGTACAATCGAACTTTCTCAAAACACATCCGAATTACATAATTTTGATGTCAACTCAACGTATGTACCCCCAATCATCCGGAAATCGATCTAAAGTGCATTTTACTCCGGATAATTCCTTTAATAATTCTGCTAATTAACAATGGAACTAGATGTACCGCATAGCGGTACAAAATATGACCGCCGCTCAGTCCTGTACATCCGTTCCGCGAAAATAAAGCACACTTCAATTTGTCTCCATATTTTACTCCATCCCCCACTCTTGAAACTTTTGTGTATGCTTGTTTGGCATGCCTGAGTGTGTGTGTGCGGCTGCACAGAAAGTAGCCTACTGGTGCTGAAAAGGTGAATAGATTGTAGAATAGCCAAAGAAATCCAAAGCCAAAATCTCTAAACAATCACAAGTAGGGCAGTTCATCACAGTTCATCCATTGCAACTGGATTGATGAAAGGTCACTTACACCTGTAGGCTACATTGTATTTGGGAAAAGCAAAAGGTATCAGCATAATTTTATTTATTTATTTATTTATTTATTTATAAATAAACAAAAACATCTCTGTCAGTTCCATGCCGTTTTCAAAGCTATCAAAAACAAAGGTCATTTTTGGATGGATGGATTTTTTGTGAATGTTTCTTCTTCTACATAAGATTTTAGTCATCTTTAGTTCATGTAATACTTTATTGTCAATGCACAAATTAAGTCTGAAACGTTATTGTTAATGCACAAATTAAGTAGGCTAACAGTAGTCTGAAACAAAATGCTGTTTTACATCTAACCAGTGGTGCAAATAACTGACATGTCCAAATGGGCCTTGATGAAATACGTCGCTAGACTGTTCATACACATTTTAACGGGCCAAAGTTGAAGAGCTGTTGTCCGTTATTGTTCGTGCAAATATAGGCTGATTCATGTTCCCTTGCATTGTGTAACTGAGGTCCATGGCTAGTCTGGCTTTCACCAGACTAAGCTCAATCTTTTAAGAAATCAAAAAATAAATAGCGGGCAGATCAGGCTGGGTTCACAGCCTAGTCCATAGGCACCCGATATTGTTTAATTTTCCGATTGAGATATCCACGCTCTGGCTATTCTAAATGCAAAAATGCATCAGGGAGTTATGACAAAACTGTAACTAACAAACTAGATCCTAATAGACAGCTGTTAGCTTCCCTAAGCTACAGGTAGGCTTATAAGGTAGGCCTATTTACAACATAAATTGTCAATAGGCTATGCTGGCGACACAAATCAAATCTCCTTTGGAAACCAATGGCTTACGCCTTACAGTATCAAGCGGATTTAAACTGCCATATCGTGGCGAAAAGTTGTAATACAATTCACGCAGCTCCATGAGTCAAGGAAAGCGCGAATGAAGTAGCCACTTCTAAATGGGACCCACTACACAGTAGTTTAAGGTGTGTTGCTAAAGCAGCCATAATGAAATGAAGGTGTCATTGTTTGGATACTTCACACACACATGCTTTTTAATTTCACAGACTACAACTACCAAGCTGGAATCAAAGCACATCGATTCCCCTCTCACACCCTGCACGCACTTAAAACAAAATAAACAGGTGTCTCAGTCTCACGCATGTATAGGCAAAACTGTATCAGACCGGTGTAACGTTGGTAAATCTTCCATTGCACAGAATGATTTTTGTAGCACGTGCAACAAATGACAGTCGAAAGATACAATTACAGTGCTGCTATCAATTTGCTTGGTATAACCACATTTATAGTTTTCTACAAATGCAATCAATCAAATTGGCCTCCATCACTCAACCAACGCTAACGGTAACATTACCTAGGTAGGTCCTTATTGATATTATAAGATTAACGTACCTGCTGTAAAAACCAAGCATGTCCGATAAACATCCTCAGATTTATTTCGGCTTCAAGAAGAAATGGGAATTACATTTCATGTGAACATTGTCCTATCCTTATTAGACGTTCTCTGCGGTAAACATTCCTTGTAGGAAGCGTCCATTGTTTTTCCAACCCACTTTTAACTTCCAACAAAATTACGTCTCACTGCAACGATGCGCCATCTAGTGGACAAACGACTACTTATCGCCAATACTGGAAATGCAGCCATGATGATGATGATGAATATTTATTTTGGCTTTCTTTTAATCCTACTGAATTTCTAATTATGTATCGGCCGTTCTAATACCGATAGTATGTGGGTGCCTGTGTGTGTGTGCATGTGTATATGTGTGCACCGCCATCTACAGGCCAATGAGTGTACAGTCACTAAATGTACACATAACCTAATTTTTTTAGGACCCCCCCATGGATGAAATTCTACGAAACTTGGCATACCCCCAGAGAATGCCAGGTCAATCATACACATAAAATTTGGTGCATTTCTGAACATCTTAACTGAAGATAGGGGCGATTAAAGCAGAATAATATTGCATTTTCATTTTTTACCGAGGGGGTGCAAATCACAAATGAGTGATTATGGGCCAGGTTGATGTGGGCCCTTGAGACCAACATACCATAAAAGATTCTTCATCCTCAGTGCCACGGTTCAGGTAGTTATTTAGGAAAAAGTAGCTTCGCTAGCTTCGCTAGCGGCGGTCATAATAATTGTTGTGCACTGTAATAAGAAGAGTCCTACGAATAACAGTGCAGCGCTGTAGGCCTAATAACCTGGTTTTAAAATTGGTTGCAGTTGGAGCATGTTTTATGTCCCCAGGAAGTGCGTTCCAGGACTGCACAGTTAGGCCTAAGCTGCTTCACCATATTTTTACCTCTTATGGCCACCCTACACCAAACAACTTTGACAACATTTGGGAAAGATTCTTGAAATATTGTAGTCTTTTAACTAATGCCCCCCATTCAAGCTTTACGCAAAAGACTCCAATCTTTCAAGAATCTTTCCCAAATCTTGTCAATGTTGTTTGGTGTAAGGAGGCCATTAGGGAGTTTTGTTAGTAGGCCTAAGTCTTTCTCCTGTGATCTGAGGTCTGGAAGGCCTGTAAAAATGGTAACATGACTAACAGGTATCAGGTCCTAAAGACTAATAGTCAGGAGGCCTATGTGGTTTCTGTGGGATTGAAATGCTAATTTTTGGAGAGTGGTTGGACTGTCTTTAGAGGTCATTGAACATGGAGAAAAATTATGTCTCCATTTTTTTTACCTGTTTTAACCCTATTTTGGTGAAATTGTATATTTCACTATAATTAACACCATAAATTTCGCCTAAATCACTGGCTATGTTGAATAAAGTTCACAAAACAGTTATTTTCTTATTTTCAACAGTATGATTGTATGTCAGTATTATGATTGTATGTCAAACAATTAGAGATAAGATCAGTAACCAATCAGTTTCACCCAATACACATACTCCATTGCTGAAAGATAGCAAAATCACAGAATCACAGATGAGACCTCAAACAACATTTAATTCATTTACATATACCCAACATATTAGATCTCACCTCCACAATTTCCTCATCATAATTTACAACTAGTCTACTAAACCCTATTTGTACTCACCTTCTTAAGACTGGTCTCCCCTCCCTGGATAATGTTTTGCTCTAGATTATAAATAATTCTATCAGGGCATGTACCGCAGTCATTTAAGACATCTGTTATTAAGCCCTTCCCCCATCCTAGCATCTTTCCACTGGCTACCTGTTAAAAGTCATTGACTTCAAAATATTACTTATAGTTCTTGGTTGGTTGCCTGCATTGAAAGAGGACACCTCATGAAGACGCTCTTTTGTCTGCTTCTGACAGAAGAAGCACTTCTATGCTGCCAGCAGCTGCTGCTGAACAAGTGTACAAAGTCCCTCTAGATGGACTGGATGCAGTTGCAGGTGTTGCTGCAGGTTCAGAAGATGGTCTACCACGTCTTTTCTGAAGTCCTGCCTGCTTCACATGATTTCTAGTAGGGAATCTTGCATGCTGCAGATGCTCACTGTTACAGGTGGATTTGTAGCAATTCCTGTGCCAAACTGCTTTGTTCTGTTGTAAAATAACTGTACTGTAACAATGTAATCGTTGGCTGATCCCCATCTCCATACTCTCTCATGGACAAAAACAAGAAATTTGGCATATGTCTCTAATGATGGGTCATTCACCAGTCCACACATATCTGCCACTGGATACATAGCCCAAAATCTGTTTCTTTTAGAATATGTGTGCCATCACCTGACTAACAGAAAGACACACCTCAGAATATAACCTAAGACTGTGCCACCATGAACTGAAAATGTGCTTGCTCAAATGTAGAAGGCTAGAAGGTCACTAATATCACCAACCATGAAGAACAGAGCACTATGTGCTTCAGGTTATTCGATATTCTAAATTCTATCACTGCCTATCATCAGCCAACTGTCACTGGTAGTCAGGGATGGATTACTGCACAGGCCTACCGGGCCTAAGCCCAGGGGCCCAAGGAGTCAGGGGGCCCAAGCCATTGCATGGAATCATTGCCTCAATATCAACACATCATATCAACACATAGGCTATGAATCTGATTGAATTAAAGTATTGGCCATCCCCAAAATGCACCAGAATACAGGAAATCACATCAAATAAATTTTAAAAAATGTCCCCCGCAACAATTAGTGGGGGGCCCTTAATACATCTGGGCCCAGGGGCCTTAAAGTTCATAATCCTTCCAGGCTGGTAGTGTCTCTCTTTCTCTTTCTCTCTCTTACACACACACACACACACACACACACACACACACATGTCTGTTTGTCTATCTGATCCTTTACCCTTTCTTTTCTACACACTTACATAGGCTACGGAAGGCCTTTCAGACTTCAGCTGGTACTATGTAAAAGTCTGTTAAACTTGATTTAACAGAGATCTCTGCACTTTGTGCTCTGATGGGTGTAGACAAGAACTGACAGAGCAGGCTAGGCCTACACTCAAGCACATTAATAGGCATGAATTGATAGTATTGATATTGAAGTATTATTTTTTAAGTGGACAATTTTGCGAATTTTAGGCACAATTTCTTGTTAAAGAGATCAATCATCAGCCTAATGTTATTTTGTTTATGTGGCCCACTTTTGCACACTACCTTGTAGAATATCTTTGCTTTTTGGCACCAAACCCATATGCTATAATACCAGCAATGTGAGGTTTATGGACAAAACACCAAATCTGAACTTTTCTGAATTTCACCTTTGATTTGGGTCCTTCAAAACCTTCAAAAAAAATGGAGACATGTTTTTTTACTCTTAAGAACCCCTAGAACAAAGATATACTACTCTCCAAAAATTAACATGCGAATCCCACAAGCCCCCAAATTAGACACATAGGCCCCCCTACTATAAGGGAACGATCAGACAGGACGCTTTTTTGCAGTGAGCTGCGCATTTTTTTTATGTTGCTTCTTATTGGCAGTAAGCTCTGCGCCTAGAGCGCCTCGATCGCGTTTTTGCGCCTGCTGTGCCTTTTATTTTTGCGGAGGCGTCCTGAGCTGAAAAAAGGTAAAAAGTGAAAAAACGGCTGCGTTTTTATGAAAACATAGTACACCCTGGGTTTTATAAGCGGCAAAGCGTGTTCACACCCCTTAAACAAGCAGCAGTAGGCCTATTGCGGTTATGTTTTGTTAGGTTTATTGTGATAGTGTTCTTACTTAATTAGAAGTCATAATGAGCTGTACCTGATATCACTGAAGATTCAGATAGGGTTATTCATGTTTAACGTAGCCTAACTCCGAAGTGTAACAAAAAAACAAGTAGGCTACACAAATTCTCTGCTCTTGTCCGATACAGTGGCAGCGCATGCGTTGAGTGTTGAAACTGCCCCAAGTATAACCGTCCTCCAAACTGCGGGTCTGAAACTGCGGCTCTGCAGACAGATATTATTGTCCGCGTCCGCGAAGGCACAGAGCGCATGCCCCCATTCCTTCCACAGCAAAATGTCGTCAGTAGACTTTGATGTACCCATGGATCCAGATATGGAATTACTCGATGATGAGGATCTGGAAAGGTAATACTACATGAGGAGCTATTCCTGACAAGAGGTTAACGTGAAACATTATTTATGTGTTGGTGTGTACACGGAACGTTATTGTTTTCAGCACTCATTGCAGTTAGCTCGCGAATTAGCAAGGTCCCAGTGGCCTTGTTTTAGCTGAAGCTAAACCACTGAATGGCTGCTTAAAAGTAGCCAGTCAGATAGTTGGCGAGCACTCATATGCAGAGCAACTCCTGTTTGTTCCATAGAAGATTTCTTTCAATGCTGTTTGCCTGGTTATTAGCTGTCAGCTAGTCTCAGCCTCACAAAAGACTGCGTGTTGAAGACACGTTTTTGGCCTGTCTTGCTAGCTAGCCAGCTAACGTTAACCAAGTTTGGCGAATCAAGTGCTACGTTAACTCCATTTGTAGGCTACATACTATTGGAAATGGTGACCATCTGACTACAGCTAGCTGCCTTAACTGGCTAATGATTTAGTTCTGAACCAGAACAATGGAGACGGGGCCCTTTTCCCCACAAGGAAAGGTAACCTAACCTTACATATCATAGCATCTAACGTTAGATAAAACGGATGTCGCAGCCGATTGCCATTCAAAAACATCAGTCTGTGGTTGTGGTAACGTTAGTTACTTCCGGTGTTCTAATTTACATTACTAATCTATTAGCTGTTGCTTTTTCACTTTCCGACAGTAGGAGAGGTGAAGCTGCAGCACTCCTCAATAATATCTGTGCGCAGTGCCGCCCGCTGTAGTTTACCATAACAGATGTCCAACTCTTGCTCAGGCACCTTTTAAACGCTTAATAAACTTATGCTGGGCTCACACTACAACATATTAGGGCCGAAGATTTCGGACAACCTACAGCCTGATGGTAACTGCTTGTCTGCTCAGATTGGGTGCATTTGAATAGTCAGTACCCAGATAGCAAACAGTCATTGAAACTATGTTAACGTTAAGTCATTGAATTAACATCGAACTCTGATTCAGTTTTGCACCCTGTTTTAATATTGAATCAATGCTGAAATATTGTCCATAGACCAACAGAATTTCAATGGTATTTCAATTGACCCTTAGCTAAGTCCCGCCCCCCTTAGTTACTGTTGCTAAGTCCGACAACCTCAGACCAGAGTTGACTAGAACTTCAATGGTAGCTGTAAGTCTGTCTGTCTAAAATTTACATCCCAAGAGGCTCTTTTGGAGAGCCACAGACCTGATTTCATTTAGTATCCGTCTAAAGACTCCAGTGTGACATGGAGACACATATAAAAATTAATATCTAGCTTTTGTCGGGGGACAAACATAGGGTGCTTACACACAGTTGCGTTATTTCACCGCATGTCAGTGGGTGGTCCCGATGGTCGAGGGTGTGTAGCCTACTATGCAAACCCTTGAAGTAGGCCTATAGCCGTAATTTGATTGGCCTGTGCCTTCCGTTGCTCTCCGTCGGTGCAGCAAAAGTTTAACTTTTCGTCAGGGGCAACCCAAGGGGGCAGGCGAATTCCCGGAAGTAGAAGAATCGACGTAGGCTGGAGGGACCACCTCTCTGCTAACTCTCATAGAAGCCCATTCATTCTAGGATTTTTTTGAAATACCATAACTTCATATAACATATATCCTGTGCCGATATTGTAGCTTCTGTGTAATCCACATAAACACTACACTCAACATTAACACGACTTGGTGAGGATGATATTAATAATAATACATAAATAAATGTTTAACTTTGATGACTTTGAAGGCGAAGGAAGTGTGACAAGAATTTCTGTGTATCTATCATATGAGTTACAAGATTCAGTTCGATGGCTGTCACAAAGTTAAGTGTGAGTCTGCGCCGTACTGGGGGGACCAACTGAAAAATCGTTCTATTTGACTCCGTGCCCTCCCATTGAAAACGACGGAGTCTGTTTGTCCATTTCTTTTACTGTCTATGGGGGCAACGGGAGCAATGTGATGCAACGGACCCACAATTCAGTTCGGCAACGGATGATGTAAGCCCATCCAAAGCGAACGAGATGCGTCTCCAGCATTGGACTGCACGCAACTCGTGATTCACTGATATAATAATATAAGCTGTGCTAGATAGCCTTGCAAGGACACTGGGTCATGTCGTGTAAGTAACATGGTACTGCAAATAAACGGTTAAACATAGCCCACATTGCAGCCACTTCAACTTTATTCATTTATGGTGAATAAATGTTACATTACTGTGCACTAGGGCTGTCAATCTTCCATAATCCCTTTTGAATTTCATTCATTATTATTTTTAAAGGTGCACTATGAGTTCCTGCATGAAGTCATTTCTGTTGACGTTCAAAGTAAATACCAAACAAACAGGTTTTGCATCGTCTTGGCCGATCGTCCAAACGAATCCTGTAAACGCACTGCCCGAAACCGCACTTTTTTGAAACCTGGTCCCAGGGTGGAAAAATCTGAAACCTTAGCCCTTGCGAGTTCGTTTGGACAGCGAAACCGCATACTTGCATATTGATGATGTCATCGCCACACCTCCAAATTTCTTCAAGCATTTGGGTAAACGCTGAATGAACATGAAAGCAGAGTCCCTCGACGTTAGATTAGGTTGCTTACAAATGCCGTTGTTCATGACAGTGTTTCCTCTATGTTGATTTGATAGTGGCGGCCCCCCACGGTTTAATTTTCTTCCCCCACGGTATCAGAAATGGGGCAGACGCACAATAGTCGCAATTGCCTTTGAAAATTCATTGTGCAGACCTGTTGTAGATTCTTCAAATATACAGCTCAATCACAACTGAAAATAATGCCTCATTGTGTGTGAATAGAGGTGAATACATATAACTGTTTGTGTTGCAGCGAAGTGTCAGTTGTCAGTTCCGTGGGACGGGGGGACGGTGGGGGGGGGGGGGGGGGGTTCGGACAGGCCTGCCCCCACTGCTTAAAAAAATCCTAGAGGAAACACTGCATGACCTGGCAGTTCCATGGCAAGCGGCACCGTTTTAAAAGTATTGATTAGGCACTGGTATCGGATAAAACTCAAACGATACCCAATCCTATACTTAAGTAAAGTACAGATCTGTGGTAAATTTACTTAAGTACAGTAACAAAGTACTTGGTTAACTTCCACCACCAGACAAGAGTGATGTGCTTCTCGCGCACAAGGCATGCTCAACAATCACAGGTGGCCCAACTTGTAATATTGAACTGAAGCTTGACTTCAAAAAGTATACTTCAAAAAGTATATTGCAAATGAAATCGCAATTGCAAAATCTGTCAATTAGATATTTTCCCAAAATCTTGCAGTCCTACTTGTCTTCCATTTTTATCCCATGCCATTAAGTCACAAAATTCTGGGATTTCTTGGTCTTTTGTTTCACACCAGGGTGTGATAAAAAATATCTGAGTCCTTGGTTCTTTCTGAACTTTTTATTTGAAAGCAGGCTATGCCACCTTTATAGAATAGGCTTACTTTAATTTATAGAAAATGTCTACATTAAATGTGTTAGGAACTGCATCAGATTTACATTGCACCACACGTTACTCTAAAGTTCTGTATTTAACCCATTTAGGCCTAAAACGCCTGGAAAAAATGCCTGTAAAACCTAAGGGTGATTTCAGAAAACCCCCTAAAACCTGAAGTTTTTCTGGAAATTCAGCAATTGTGTCAACACCTACTTAATGATTGATTTCTCAGCCTCTGTAGCAGATAGGAACAAAATTTAAAAAGTATTTGAGAGCTTATACCTGTGGCTTTGCTAAGAAATTGGGTTTATTCAGTTACACCTTCACAAAAATAAAACATGTAATGTGTCAGTGCAGGAACAGCACTATTTTATCAGAAACCAGTGCATTTTCTACAGCTTCTCATTCTGGTTGACATCTACTGCCTGGTTATATGTATTATTGGTATGTTCAGAAATTACTGATAGGCCTACACAAGCTGAAATAGTTTCAAAAAGTGTAACTGTGTTTATTATATTACAAAAACATAGGCAAATTGGGGCCACCACCACCTTGACACTTATCAGTAATAATGAATACTGTGTGATTATTCACAGTAGTGGTGATCCTAGTCTCTGCTCAACCCTCCATACACACACAAAATGATGGCTTGTCATGTTTCTATTTAATATTTTGAATTCATAAACTGTATATATTTTGTTAGTATTTTATGATCTGCATAATTACTTATAGCTAAAAATATTCAGTAATTTGAATACATATTGATTTTTAAACTATTGCACTTGTCTTTAATGACATTACAGTGGTGATATGTAGGTCTAATTGAGTGCCTGTCACTTTGAGAAAAAACGTGAAAGTAATTAGCTTTCATTCTCAATTCCATAGCCTAGGTAGGTTACCGTGGCATTGTGTGTTGTCCCATTGACTTGGTCATGTTTAACGGGCTATGTGCTTATAGCTTACCCTACCATAACTTGGAGTTCGCTATTTCTGTTATTTTGATCCAATGAGTGAGACCTAGAAAGTGCTCAAAATAAAACTTTACGGTATTCTCTTGATAACGTTAGTGAAATGGATTTAATGTGAACGTGCACATAAAAAGACGCAGAGTGGCTACATAATACAGCGCACGTTTTGCAGTGATGTTCCGCCTTTTAAAAGCAGGTGTAGCCTAATCCGAATCGGGGTTAAATCCATCAATTAGACAAACAGAATAAGTAGGGTACAAGTTTTGTAGCCTACCAGGGCTATGTCAAAAGCAGGTAACATTAGGGAGGGGAGAGCGCGTTCAAAGTCATCAGCAATAATGTCATCGAAGCCGAGAATCACCTCAAAATCATACCTTCCGAAATCTCCTCGCTATCAAAGTCCTCCATGCTTTGCTCGAAGAAATTTCAAAACAATGTCACGAGGAACATGACGATGCATTTCATTGGCCCAGAGGCCGATAATTGGTGCAAAAAAAACCTTATACGCGGAAATCGACGTATACGCTTTCCCGGCCTCAATGGTAGAATTACGCAACAGCGCTCCCGGCTTTAATGGTAGAAATGCGCCAATGCTTTCCCGGCCTAAATGGATTAATGTAACATGGCCTTTCTTTCTAAAACAAATCAGTGACTCAGGTAGGCCTATAACATGATAATTAATAACTTTGTATTTGCTTTGCATTTTCATTTCTAGGGAAGCAGAGGTGTTTAAAGAGCAAGGTAATGCCTACTATGTCAAGAAGGACTACACAGAAGCTTTCAACTACTACACAAAAGCAATTGGTAAGTTTTTTACATAGTTGAATTTGGTCGTCTTTTTTCTTCCTCCTAAAAAAACATAAATAACGTCCTTGATTTTGGATTCTATTTTTTTTCTACAATGTGGCACATATGTTGCTCAGACCAAGCTTGACATATTGGATATTTTGTTTTTAAAAAGCATTTGTCTCTCTTAGCTACATGAAGTGCATAAACAGGAATTTAAGTCATCACTGACATATCCAGTTATGACACTCTCCAGAGGACTTCCAAACAAAATTCAGGTGTTTCCTCTGCTAATATCTGCTAATATTGAGTCTGACTAATTTTCACTGGTCACACTAATGCACATGAAATTTTGCTGTTCTATTTACAACTGTGATAGGCTATATAATTCCCCTGGGGATCAATAAAGTATCTATCTATCTATCTATCTATCTATGATCTACATTTTATTAGGCAACCATGTAGACATGCAGGACAACAAATATGTAAGGGATAATGTATTGTCCAGCGGTAATTATAGGAAAATAAGTCCTGACAGGGCAAACAGAACCCCGACGCACAGCGGATACATTATCCCGCTTATTATTATACGGCTACTTGACAAATCGAGAAAAGAAAATTAACACAATGGGTCTTTAAAAAATATTTTTCTACTGTTTTGTGGCTTCCGCTGACAAAATAAATAATTGGCCACACAGTTAGAACTTGACAGTTTCCGGTGTTGCGTGGCATCTTACTAGCTGACTTTCACTTTCAATGAAATCCCATTGCAATAATCGAACAGACGTCTTGCGGAATGATATGAGGCTGAAATGAATGCAACTTGTTTGTGCTTTATTCTGAATAACGGGTCATATTTCCAACTTTATTTGTATTTATGGTATATTTAAATATTTAACTAGTGCTATAGACATCTGTTTTATTTGACTGCTTCATTTCCACTTTAAGTAATGTAGACACGAGTGACATGAGTGCGGCGCACTTCCCCTTCGACATTCAATTACATTAGATTCTGTCCTCAATACAACTCTGCACACCAGCATCGCACTTTGCTACCACCTAAATTAAGATTCAGTTCTATTTTGTCGGCGCCACTTCAAAAAATCCATTGTTCATCCAGTGTTTGCCAGTTAAAAACCTTGGCACTGATGTGCAAGTGACAGTGCGCTCATCTCAGCACCGGTGTTGGCTCAGTCCACATGGAATTAAAATATCACTGAAGCACTTCAAGTTTAAGCTATAGTCTACTACGAGCTAAACATTGTTTACACTCCTACACTGTTACACGTGAACTGAACATAGTAAATTAACTAGGCTATTTCTGTTAGCACTTCATTGAAATGTGCTGCAGGCTTACATTTTGCACATGCACTTTTGCATATTTCTTAATATGAAAAGTTCCTTATTTTCAATTGAACTCTAAAGATAATGAATCTAAGTATAAGTATATACTCTTTTGATCCCGTGAGGGAAATTTGGTCTCGGCATTTATCCCAATCCGTGAATTAGTGAAACACACTCAGCACACAGTGAACACACAGAGGTGAAGCACACACTAATACCGGCGGAGTGAGCTGCCTGCAACAACAGGGGCTCAGGGAGCAGTGAGGGCCTTGCAGGGTCAGGGCACTTCAGCCGTGCCTACTGGTCGGGGTTCAAGTCCGGTTACAAGTCCGAAGCGCTAACCAGTAGGCCACGGCTGCCCCTAGGCTATATGGAGTGATTTTTGTTTGTTATGCCCTTTATGTATACATTTTGTGCATGCACTTCTGTTGTAGCATTTATTTCAGTTTATATCATCTATATTTCTGAAGAATACAATGTGTTGCCTCAGGCCCGCTGCACATCTTTTGACATTTTATTTGAAATAATCAAATGTCTTAAAGTAGGGCTGCACGATATATCTAAAATCTATCGTTATCGCGATATCAACGCTTGCGATGGACATACCGCAAAGATTACTTAATTTTCGATACATTTTGATACATTTTCTGTGCCGTACGCATTCCATGGCCTACAGTCTATGATGTATTCACATTCTGAATGTCAACATATTTTACCAAACCGATGCTGTCATGCAGCCCTAGAAGCCCGTCCCCTACCAGTTTAGGTGTGTGGTGTTTTAGGTGTTGAGGCAGGAGCTAAGTCGTGATGGCTGAAGATAGTGAGTCAAGCGAGGTAGGCTACAGGTGAAGAGGAATTGGTGACTAAAGGAAAAGCACGTCTGTTATATGGAAATATTTTGGTTTTATAAAGGACGACGTATTAGAAACACAGCGCCAAATGCGTCCTTCTCCACCGTGTTAAAATAAACAATTTCTTTCGTTGTTGTTATAGGATCAGAAGATAGCCTATCTATTTTTCACTGTAAGGCTTGTATTTCATGATTTGCATTTAGCAAAAGCCCCAGACAGCAGCAGAGAGGTAATCAGGATTCGTTATTTGTAAAAGTTGTTTAGCCTACTTCTTAGCCTGGACTGTGCGATCGCAGCCACTTACTTTCACTTTCCGCTGCCCTCGTAGTCGGCATGCCGGTAGCCTAATAACGTGGGATGCGCAGCGTATGAGGTTACAGACTGGGCTACTTAACATTTTAGATGAGTGACCGCCGCGATATAGCTTAAGTAGGCCTAGCTTTTTTTGCTAGGCCCAGCGAAGGCTGGCAATGTGGAATATTCCGCTGGTTGGTGCACAAGTATTCAGATTGGCTGTCTATCCGTCTTTTACGAGGATTTTCTTGGAGCACTCTTCCACACAACTTCGATAGCCTAGTCCAGTGGTTCCCAAACTTTTAACAGGCATGTACCCCCTGAGACATTATGATCTTCCGGAGTACCCCCAACACCACCAATTGTTAACAAGTTTTTTTTTTATTGTTTTATTAATATTTATTTTTATCAATTTTGTCGAGAATAGTGAATAGGATCATAAACATATGATACAAATCTCATCAATAGTCAACATATGATAGGCCTACAAATGTGCTGAATATAATGATTTTAAATAGATCTGCACCTAATCTCACACACAATCGTCTTGTTGAATGCAGTGATCTTATCTGGTGCTTGTCTTTGCCTTGTAACTGGAGATTTAACTCATTGAGCTTTCCAAAAATATAGCTAAGATAGGCCAGCTTCGTCAAGAAATGTTCATTAGTGAACGTGCTTGCAGATTCAAACATGCGCTCTTCCTCCAAGAAGAGGCGACTCGGAGCTCAAACACGCGACAGCACTTTAGCTCGGGAAAGCCACCTTGCCTCGCTGTGAAACAGTACAGCCTTTTGGTCAGCTCCCATCTCCTCTCAAAGTGCGGAGAATAGACACGCTTTTAAGGGCCGGGTCTTGATGAAATTCACCATTCTCACAACCTCGTTCAAAATCTCATTCAGGTCGGGACTAACTAAGCTGCCTTGACACGAGCGCTTCCCTATGAATAACACAGTGCGTCCATTGCGCATCGGGTGCAACCTGGGCCTAGGCTACAGATGAAAAAAATAAATAAATAAAACTCCTGTTTTTCACGTCAGTTCGCGCCCCACCTGGCATGTCTCCGCGACCCAGTAGTGGGTTGCGACCCACAGTTTGAGAAACCCTGCTTTACCCTCTCTGTCTCCACTCTCGAATATTTTGTTAATGCGTAGAAAATACGTTTTTAATGTGCAGTGCAAATGCGGAAGTTAAGTTACCAACGTGGGATAGAGAAAATGTTTGAAAAGGCATAGGCCAGCGGTTCCCAAACTTTTCCCCCCGCGTACCACCGGCTACATTCCGACTCGGCTCGCGTACCCCCACCATCCGACACATAAACACATAAAAACGTAACGCATTCTATAACCCCCTCCCTTGACGATATTTGATCCGTTTCCCGGGTTTAGGTGCGTGCATTTGGTCAGTTAAAAAGTTATGATTATGAAAAGTAGCCTGCATAGTAGCCTAAATACATCCACATACAATATAGGCCTACAACAACGCCTGACAAGGATGTATTCGTTTGGACAACATTAGGCTATACAGCCTAGAAAGGCTAAACTTAGGCTACCTTTAGTTTGTTAAATGTAAAGCCTAGCTAATGTTACCTTTCTTGCCCATCTGAAATAACTCTTAGCTTTGCTCCTTCCCTCCTTTCTGTTTTTGTTGTTTTCAAAAACCTGTTATATCCGCAAAACTTTCCCACCACGGACCATCCAACGCATTCAAAAGTAACGCATTCTATTAGCTATTCCAGGCGTCTTTTTTTTATGAACACATACATAGTTTATAAATGATATCCTTTAATTTCATGTTTCCATATCATTATGACCTGATTCGAAATTATGTATTTATTCATGAATTAATTACAAAAGATTAAAAATTTTCATTTTACACCTGTCCGCCATAGCCCTTTTCATCTCGCGTACCCCCTCGAAGCAGCTCGCGTACCACCGGGGGTACGCGTACCACAGTTTGGGAATCCCTGGCATAGGCTATGACCAGTGTTGGGAGGGTTACTTTCAAAATGTATTCCGTTACAGAATACAGAATACATGCCCAAAAATGTAATTTGTAACGTATTCCGTTACGTTACTCAATCTGAGTAACGTATTCTGAATACTTATATTACTTCTGCATTGAATTGCATTTTATAAGTGTAGGAATGCAGCCATCAAATCCTGCTTAGGCCTACTAAACAGTAGCCTGACGAGCCAGACCCACATTAAAATGTAGGGTCTGGGCACTCACCGTTGGCAGTGCTCAGTCCGAGGGGCGGGATAATCGGTTGTCTTTCAAATTCCCTCTGCACGCAAAAGGACAGTGCTATCCCATACATTTTCCCACTAGCTGAGCTAGTTGGCTCAAACTTTTGCCAACTTAAAAAAAGCTTAACTCGTCAGGCTGTTCGCCAACAGCAACATCCATTTTCTTTGTTTTCAAGTAGCAGGGAATTCAAGCCAAACCGTTGCAACTCTGCCATCAATCATTATGTTAAGCCCGCCTAACATCTCTATACACGATTTGATTGGCCTGATAGAAGTTTAATTTTTCCAGCTCACAAGCCAACGGAGAGTTGCTAGAGGGTGCGTCTAGATTTAGGCTAACTAAACAGGCCTATTCTGGTGTGTTCCTCTGTTCCAAATGGCTGAAGTGTTAGGCCCACATAGGAGAATGTAAAGTCAACTAAGCTACCTGATACAACTTTAAAATAGCAAGGTGACCACTAAAACTACAGCAGGCGACTAGGCTAATTAAAACAAACAAAATAAATAGGCTACTTTAAGGGCGTAGCCAGAAATTATAATTAAGGTGTGCCTGTGAGATTTTTCGGTGGCATCAACCCAGTACAAGTGAGGGGCGCATATGACAGGTGGAACGCAAATGACCTGTAAATGTAATTCTTCAGAGACTGCACCATATAATTCATTTAAAAACGTAAATGTAGATCAAATTAGAAAAAATAATAATCCATAAAGCTATTTTAAGTTAGAATAAAAAACTTAGAATGCAGTGACTATTTTAGAGATTGGTTTTATTGTAGGTCTAAATCAACACGTGAACTAGGCTTTGTTTATTGCTTAGCAAACTGTGTAACCGATTGGCCGAAGTAGCCTGAGCCAATAATACTTGGGAAAATATCCTTTGAACAGACATCAGGAACCACGATCAGTGAGGAACAGGAGTTACCTCCACTTACTTTACTCCTAATTTGCTGTGCAAACAGTAATTTCAGGGTCTCCGATGACGCGTCCATAATGCGCGCTGGCTGCGTTTTGAGGCTAGTGCAAGACGGCGGGGCTTGGATTTAAACATGCAAACAATTTCATCATAGATTGCTTTCAGGAGCTTCTGGGAAATGGAGTTGCCTTAATTTATTTAGAGAGTGAATAAACTTATGAAACAGAGAAGTATCGTCATGTAATCCATTGATTTCAACAATGTAACTGTATTCTAAATACCAACTATTTAACTTGTAACTGTATCGGAATACAGTTACTCATAATTTGTATTCTGAATACGTAACGCCGGTACATGTATTCCGTTACTCCCCAACACTGGCTATGACTTAGATCTTTTTTCGCGTACCCCCTGAAATCAGTCCACGTACCCCTGGGGGTACGCGTACCCCAGTTTGACAACCGCTGGCCTAGTCAGTAAGTATCTTAGCTGTCCACTTTAATCAGGCCATATAAAGCCTAGGCTACATAATATACTGCTCAAAAAAATTAAAGGAACACTTACAGTTTTTCACAATTGTTAAAACCCATTTTTTGAAACCTTCCACCCTTCTCTCCATTCTCAAACTACATTCACAGAATGTCTGACAGTTCTTGCAAAATAAAACACTCGCCTTAAAAAGTTTTTACTTATGCTCAGAACCAAACAGTCAGAGCACCAATCCAGTGTATGATTGAAGTGTCCCCTTAATTTTTTTGAGCAGTATATTTATATTGTTTATGTAGAAAATTATACATTTATTTCTGTAATTATACATTTACCCCCCCCCCCAACCCTACAGTCTATGTTAGCAGCAAGAACAATGGAGAAAAACATTAAATATTTAAATATCGCAAGTTATATCGTTATCGCAGTACTCAATAATGTTATCGCATATCGCATGTTTTCCTAATATCGTGCAGCCCTATCTTAAGGTTAAGATCATAAAGTAACTTTTTTTGCTTTCATTTGATTCCCAATCAAGATGGTAAAAATGGCTTTACATTGTTAATATGGACTTCTGGAATGTTTAGTTAATGTAAAATAATATAATTTTCATTATGTGATAAAATATGCGATTAATCACGATTGACTATAGACATTTTGTGATTAATCACGATTAAAAAATAATCGTTTGACAGTCCTAATTTTTTTATCGGCTGATATTCTTTATAATTTGTATGACACATCTCGTTAGTGTCAAGAACACTCATCGACAGGGTTTGAGGTAGCCTAGCTCAATTAGTCATACAGTCAACGATTGTGACGCTTTTTTTCTCGCCCCGTAGCATAACTCTACGGGTAGCCCAGTTCGACACAACACCGGCCGTTATGAACTTGCAGAGCCATAGACACGGCTCTGTGAACTTGTTACTCGGTGCCATCTGCTGGATTGACTTTAATTATAGTATGATCGCAGATAAAGAAGGCCTTTTTGTCCTTTTCCTTCAAATTGCGAAGACATTGCACATTGTAATCACAGGTACCTCTGGCTGACATGTTCAAAACTGCACAAAAAAGTGTAGGATCATTATCACACCCTCATGCCAAGTTTAGTGGAGTCCGTTCATGGGGGGCCATATCAGCCACTAGTGCTGGGCGGTATACCGGTTCACACGGTAAACCGGTGTATATTTTCGTTATGATATGAATTTTTAATATACCGCCATACCGGTGTATTTGATTACACAACGTTTCGAACGTGGCGCCTCGCGACAGTGTTTCAGACGGGACTTTTTTCACACGCACGCATGGTGCCACTGCGAGGCAGGCATAGTGAGGGTAAACACAAAACACCTTAAGTTTTTCCCCTGAAGTATGACCCTTAAGGCTTAATTTATCCTTAGGTAAGGGGTTTATTTAAGGGTGTTGCACAGAATACCTTAAATTGTTTCTTTAGTTAAGGAAAAAACTTTAAATGATACTGCATTGAAAGGGATTTACCGTCACGAAAATTCTATTGAGATTGTTCAATAGCTGTAACTAGCTGGCTAGTAGGTGATGTCGTTAGTTAGCAACCCACCGAACACAGTGAAGTTTAATGATCTTATCATTCATCTCACCTTAAGAATATTCACTGAAATTATCCAGGTAGCAAGTAAAGCATGTTATAGACATGAACTGAGCAAATCTAGCTGGCTAGTTAGAAATTATCCTGACTGTCATCAGTGCACCAAAACGAACTTTTTTGTTAATGTTTTGCCTAGCGAACCGAACCGAAGCTCATGGCAGGCTAACAAAACCATCAGAGCCCGTCTATGGAGAGCCTGGCCACTCCGTATTAAGGGCTGTATTTTGGGTCACCAGCGCATGGCGTAATACTCGTTATTCACCCGCGCAAAGTTGAATTCGGTATTTTGCACGTTTATTTTTTAAGCATTGCGCCCAGGGGTGTGGCAATTAACAACCTAGGGAGGGGCCTAGCGCGTTGTCTAAAAATCGATATCATACACCACCTAAACCTGGTCAGAAGTCAATGGCGAGTTGTTCATATGCTATTTTAGGGTAAGTGTTGCTTTTTCCAGCCTATGTTTTTGGGGGTAACCCATTGTCAGTCAATAGTGAAAGTAACTGCATATAACTGTCTTGTCGTTGACTGACTCCTTGGTGAAGTTAGTTTCACTTTGCCAATGAGTTCAAATAGACGAGTGCAAATGCGTGAAGGCTATGCTAGGTTTTAGTAAAGCATGGTTTAAGAATGACTATTCTATACGGTCTCGCAAGCAGCCTCCTTCAAATGCGCCTTTGAATGCCAAAATACCGATGCATTTCTTTGACATATCGCGCGTTGCGCCGTTAAAGGGAATGACTGATGTCATTCTCATTGGTTTAAAATGATGTTACGCCCCAAACACACCCATATGACTGATTAAAAGACCTAGGAACACCTTGTTACGCCATGCGCTCCACTTTTGATAGCGAAACCCCTCCCAATGTGAACTGGACATCCTGCTAAATTTGAATAGACTTTTGACAAGTGACGATGCACTTTAGAATGTCATGATAGGGCCCTAAGTCCCATTGTACCGAATTTTGGTTGCAGTTCCACCAGAGTTCCACTGGGGGCGATCGCCATGAGTGCAGAATGAATGGGAGTCAATGGAGCTAGACGGCTAAATTTGTCTCTTTCACCTGATTGTCGTTGACAAATCTCAGATTTGATTGTAGTATGTATAACTTCAACATGGGTTATAGGTCAAAAGTTAAATGAACGAGTACTTATGTCCTTTTGATTTCTTAAAGGTTGGGTCGTTGTTGCCCATAACACGCTAGCATTGTGCTAATGAATGACGTCATTGACACGTTTGAAAGGCTTTTTAGAACAATTAAGTGACTTTAATATTTAATACTATAATACTATACCAATACTATAATACTATACCAATACTATAATACTATACTTGGTTGAGACTATAATACTCGACCAAGTGTATTTTCTTTGCCTCCCCTTTCAAATACAATATTCAAATTACTTGAAAAAATATATATAACCCGAGAAAAGTGGATTTTGAGGAGTACAGGGCCCACTTCCCCGAAAGCATCTTAAGCCTAAGAGCGTCGTAAAGTCCCTCTTACGAACGTCTTAAGATTTGCCGACTGTTTCCCGAAACCATCGTAGCTTAAGAGCGTCGTGAAAACACTCGTAGATCTACGAGTGCTCCAGAGTACTCGTTACCGGCTAAGAGCGTCTTAACAGTACTTCTCACTGAGGTCACCAACAGGACATACAGAGGAATTACAACTTAGAACACATAATCCAACTTACGTTCCCATTCTTTATTGTGTTTACCTGTGATGAATCAGATTTTAGCGTGCAAAATAGCCTACATTTAATGGTCATAATAATGTGATGAAAAGCGGACAAAAATGCAATCAAGTTATGAAACGAGACGTTGCCAGAATAGTTTGACCTTATCTTTGCTAAGTGAATATTTTATTAGGCCTATGAGGTAAAAAGCAGAGAAAGCAACATGTGGTTTAGTCTGTAGCCTACTGCGTTCACGCTACGAGCATGTTCGGGAAACAGTCGGAAAAATCAAACGAACGATCGTAAGATGAATCGTAGAAAACCCTCTTAAGAGCGTGTCTCCGTCGTTATCGGGGAAGTGGGCCCAGGTCCATAGACCTCCATACATTCTGCACTCGTGGACGAGCGCCCTCATGTGGAACCAGTTCAGAAACCGGAAGTTTTCAGAGAGTGGCAGTTCTCCCCTTATTAGACATTCTCTGAAGACATCTACATCTACATGAAGTTAACGTTAGCCTACCACTAACGTCATGCAAACCACACAATAACAATAAGGCATGTTTCTGATAGGCCTATTTGACAGAGTAAGCATATTAGCAGAGAGGTTTTATTTTAAATTGTATACTTTTCAAAAAAGTATAATTATTGCAAGTTGCACTACTTTTTGTATTGGTTTTATACGTTTTATTGGTTATATAAGATGTTTGTGAAATTTGCACAGTAAAAGTTCTGTATTTTGACTGCAATTGTCTTTGCATTCTGATTAGATTCTTCATTAGAATCATGAGTGGCTCTTTGTAAACAGCATCATTTTCTGGGGCCATGCAAAACTGCATTACCACTAGTGTGGAGTTATTGTACATCATGACCGTAAAATACTGCAGCAATTCCTCTCTCAACCTGTAGAAAATGCTGTGAACATCTGATTATGCATGGAAAAAAAATACCGTCATATACCGTGAAACCGTAAGAATTTTGAAAAATACTGTGATATACATTTTTGGTTTAACCGCCCAGCACTATCAGCTACGCACACATGCACACACACACACATGCACACACAAACACAAATGCATGTACACACACACACACACACACGCATAAACACACACGCACATATAAAGACACAGGAACACACACAGCAGACATGCACAGGCACAGACACGCACACAGGGGTGCCATCACTTGTGTGAAAGTAGTATTACCAAATTTCTTGCCAAGCCCAAAGTGTTGTATTTATTATATTTATTTATATTATATAAAATTCATCCGGAAGGGGTCATGCTTATTTTGTTTATTGTATAGTAGTATTGCCAAATTTCTTGCCAAGCCCAAAGTGTTGTATTTATTATATTTATTTAAAATAAAATATAATAAATACAAATACAAATACAAATTCCGAAAATTCATTCGGAAGGGGTCATTACCTATTTTCTTTGTGATTGCCTTTATGTAACACTACTCTGTAATATAGCCTACCATATAGTAACACATAGGCCTACTCATTATGTAAACTAAATCAAGCAATCCACATCCCAATCACACAGACCATTAAGTCACATTATGCTGTTACAGACTGCTGACAATTGCCGGGGGCTTCTCCCCCAGGAAATTGTACAAAAATTCTGCCTACACAATTTTAGCGCAGTTTGGGAGGGAAAGAAATACCTAACAGAGTACTTGGTTGCTTCTTTCTGACTCCGATGACGTGAACATTGGCTACCTGCATAGTGTTATCACTTCACTGCTTGACACTATAGAGACATTTTATGTCAACAATGGAGATGTTTCAGTTAACGGAGATCATCTGATAGTCTTCCTAATTAATTTCTAAACCATCTAGGAGGCTCAAATTTTGCATGCTGGTACATAAACAGGAATAGCACGTAGCAAAATCGTCACATTTGGTCTGGATGATCCTGCATGGTCATAGCTGTCCCTCAAAGTTGATAATACATTTTACGATGTTGCTACATACTATTCCTATTTATGTACCAGCATGCAACATTTGAGCCTCCTACATGGTTTAGTTCTTGCGCTATGGGCTTGTGAACTTTGACAAAAAAAGGCAGAACACCCCCCTCCCCCTGTAAAACTGACTGTATCTTGGAAAGTATTGATCTTACATAAAATTCATTTTACAGTGTGTATCCTAGATAACATAGGTACTCCTGGTATTTTTTTCAGATTTCTTTGAGACCAAGTGCGTTGGCCCTGGTTGAATTGACGTGTAATGACCCTATTGATATTCTCCTTAATGTAGTCTTACCATATTATTGTTTTTATATTATTGATTGAATGGACATTATTGTTTATTTTGCTTTTTTCCCTCATTTCCATTGTTTATTTTATTAGGCTATTGATTGAATTGACATTTGTTTATTGTTGCTCTTCTCCTTATTATAGTCTGACCAACATTTCAATTTGTTCCCTGTTAAATTGAAGTATTATATTGTTTTGTATTTGTATGTCGCTTTGGACAAAAGTATATCCATAACCATAACCATATTAATAACATCTAGTTACTGATTATGTGAATTTTTGCAGTGGCGATCATATTTTAACAGCCACGGTCTGAGACACTTTTGACCACATATATTTTGTAGTGTAAACGCTAATGCGTTCTGATACGTCTTGGACAATGTATGGGAATTGTAATGATTGTGATATTAGCAATAGTGAAATCTAAACACAAGTGGCTAGCAATGTCTCTTGCTGTACATTTTGAATACATGTACACCAGTGATTGGATCACCCAAGATGCATTCTAAAAATAAATGTACTTTTACAGACCCTCTATGTCTCTCTCCATTGAAATAGATATTCATACTTGGCCCCTTCCATATAGATAGATAGATAGATAGATAGATAGATAGATAGATACTTTATTGATCCCCAAGGGGAAATTCAAGATGCGTCATATGCATCCATCAGGGCTCCAGACTAACTTTTTGCATTGGTTGCACTGGTGCGCCTAACTTTTTTATTTAGGTGCACCCAAATGTTTCATCGCGGCACCTTTAACGTCACAATTTCAAGGTCCCCTTTTTATTGCTCTCCATATACATTCCGTGTCTGAGCTGTTGTCAGAGCATGGACCAGGAATGACAGTATTGATTTGATTTGGGGCCTCCACCACCTTGACGACATCAGTAATATTAAATACTGTGATCATTCACATCAGTGTCAATGTTATTACAGTGGTGGTGTGTAGGTCTAATTGAGTGCCTGTCACTTTAAGAGGAACGTCAAAGTAGTCATTCTTATGGTCTTAGGCTAGAGGAAAATAGCCGCGCATCATCTAAGGATATATGGATGCAATTCATTATGTTTTCTATGTTCTTTGATAAAATAAATGTTCAAAAATCTAACAAGTCAAAGACTGTGTAGCAACACAAACTTGAGAGGTGCAGGTCAAAATCAACATCGCTGCTCGCTCGGATCACGACAGCTGTGTGTGTGTGTGAGGAGAAAAGACACATAGGCTACGGGAAGCGCACGACTGTCATTCTTAAATGTAGGCTATATCGATACTAATACAATTAGGTATTGTGAGGTTTCTAATTTCAGGGTATTGCGATACTTTTGCAGTATTGGTGCACCATGCATCACTATTCAAAGTAGAACAACCGCTTAGTTCGTGGAGAGACAGCAGATGTGAGTAAAGTCTAGGCGCTCAACCTTATGACATTAGGTGCACCAGTACGACCCAGGGAAAATTGGTCGCACTCTGGAGCCCTGTCCATTCATTTCACTATCTGTCTACATCCACCCACTCATCCATCTATCCATCTATTGACGTTCATCTAGCCATCCATCGTTCTGGGTGTTTTTAATATGATTTGAGTGGGGGATGTTTACATTTATGGGGAAAAGTCGATATCTTATCTTTTCTTCTTCCAATGTTAAGGATCTTTATCTGACTCGCTATGACATCGCTATGAAATATGTCAAACTGACCAGAACCTTGTAGACCATAATGTCCCCATAAGCAGTAGAATCTAAGTGAGTTCATGAAGCGTCTAAACTGGCATTGTATAACAAGAAGAAACCCTTTTGAGTGAATATTTCTGAAGTATTAACTAAGTATAAGCTATTCAATTGTTTATCTCTATTTGCTTGTTTATAACAGACATGTGCCCGAAGAATGCAAGTTATTATGGTAATCGTGCCGCCACTTTGATGATGTTGAGTCGTTATAGAGAGGCACTGGAAGACTCCCAGCAGGCTGTTAGACTTGATGACACATTTGTGAAGGTAAAGTTGTCATTGCAAAGATTTTCTAACATTTTGAGTTGAGTTGAAAATATACCCATCTTGCTACCCCGGCTTCAAACTAACCTAGGTAATATAAGTAATACTGCTAAACTGTTGTTGGGCCGCTGTTGTTGGCTGATGTTAAATAGGTTTCTGTGGTTTGATGGAGAGGATGTTAGCAGGTATGAAAATCATTTAGTTGAAGATAAGCTAAGCTTTATGAGTTCACATTGCACTATGGATGGAACAGTACAATGTGCCCACGGTTCGGTCGACGACATGGTTTTTGTATCAGTGGAGAGAGCTAGATGGAGTGTCTGTCAATTTCTGTGATTTCTGAGTGATGTTTTATAGAATTCACTTAGCTGTTTCAATGTGTGTGAGTGGGGACAATATAGGCCTAACACACATTTATACATTTTTCACCGTATGACTGGTGCTATAATAGTACATCCAGGATATTAGGTTACGTTCATTGTGCAGTTTGTCTGTAAGCAGTACGATGTTGAGGCAGGCTACCAGTTCAATTTCAATGAAACTTGGTGGAAAGTAGAATGGACTAAGTAAGAAGACATTAAAATTAAAAGGAGACCTGCTGTATTTCTTCTTACTTGGCCTTGGTAGCTGTCAACATTGAGCATTGAAAATAAAGGAGATTTCCCGGGTTTCTCACCCAAAATACAGTAGCATTTCAACACTCGTCTTTCTGCTGCTATCCTTCTGCTAACCGCAACAATTCAGACTGCAAAACTGCTGCATTAACTAAATTAAATTTTTTAATTTCAATTTAATTTCACTAATAGAGCGCCAAAACATTACACATGTCTCATGGCGCTTTACAGTGTTGAACAATCAGAGAAGGAGTAACAGGGGCGAGGAAAAACTCCCTAGAATTGAAGATACATATGGGAAGAAACCTCAAGCAGATCCACGACTCAAGGGCCTGGCCCATCTGCCTAGGGTCAGTTACAGAACAGTAAGGTCTGTATATACATGATAAATGAATAAGTTGGTTAGGTGTAGAGAATAAAACATGGTGTTTAAAGCCACCTGAGGTGTATGTATGATAATGCATGAATCCTATTTAGTGTCAAAGTTCAAATAGTCCAAAGGAAATTAATTGTCCAGGGGGATTAGGAGTTGTCATAGGGCAAGTAGTGGGTCGCTAGGCTGCGCAGGCCAGGAATCCGGGCAGGGGGACAGCAATAGGCGATGATAGGGCAGTCGTAGGGATGGGACTTCAGGTGAGATGAGGGCCAAACACAAGGATGGCTGATAACTGGTAATGGTATACCTCACAAGTGAGGTAAAGGGGAAGAAATAGAGATCGTGCTCTTGATAAAAAGTTAAAATATGTGAGAAATCCTAGCCTGGGTGTTCCCATGCTGCCTTGCGCGCGATTTGATTCACGCTGCTAATGCAGCCTGGAGACCATGGAGCAAATTTTCGCCTGAGATAGGGGACCAATCACAGAACAAGGGGGAAAGCAAGACGATGATGAGCTATGCACAGACGCATTTGATAGACATCCGTGGCACCCAATAAATGGATCTGGGCATTTTTTTCAAATAAGAGAAAATGAACGCTTGGTTTCCAGACCACGTCTCATTGAGAAGTGGTGGCGCTAGCCAGGCTAGAGAAATCCAGAAAAAACGGTAGGGTTGACAGGTATGTGTTTACCTTCACCATTGTGGATCTCACAGTGGATAAGAAAAAAGTGGTGGGCCTACCTCTTCAAAATACCGTAGGGCGTGTACTGTTCGGTTCGATAATGTACTGTACTGTGCCATCCTTATATCACAAGTTGGCCTAAGTTCAAACTATGAGCTATCTTGAACATACTTGTCCCACAGGGTCATCTCCGTGAGGGTAAGTGCCACTTGTCACTTGGGAATGCCATGGCAGCCAGTCGTTGTTTCCAGAGGGTTCTTGAACTTGAACCTGACAATGCTCAGGCTCAGCAGGAGGTAAGTCATCAAGAGTAGTTAGACATCCCATGTCAACTCAATTAGTGGTTCTCACATAATACTTTTATCTATGTACAGTATGTTCAAATAAATAGCAGTGTGTTAAAACAAGTGAATAAAGTGCAAAATATTTGTAATATATTTTATGTCAATATTTGGAAACATTCCACATTAATTTCCAAGTCAAATTCTACCAACGCAGATGTGCAGCAGTTAGCAAAAACAATGGTTCTGCAACTAAGCATTATTTCAGTGATGTGAGTAAAGTGAAGTTCAATCTTGAAAAAAATCTTCAGTTCATGTCAACTGTTAGAGATTGAAGCAAAACAAATCACTGATATTTTCTTGAACAGACTAATATTAATTTTCTTTGCTATAAAAAAAAATAACGTGGACTTGACAAATAATTTGGTAATAATTTGATTTGGAATTGAATGTGGAATGGAACTTCGAACTTTTCTTTTTAAAACCACACTGCAATCTATAGGTGTGTGTGTGTGTGTGTGTGTAAAGAAAGCAATTAAACTGACTTCTCATGAGCTGAGAATTGAGACTTAAACATTTCATCATATGCTTAAATGGACAAGCTGTATCTGATACATTATTGTTGTAGCTGCTTTAGGTAAGCATCTTGTAAGTAACATTAACTATAGGCTAAACAATCATGCCCCTGCCTGACATTTTGGGGAACATTGAGCAGAAAAGTAATGATAGCTAGCAACACTAGCCACCACAGATGAAACAAACCATAATGAGAATAAATACATTTTGTTTGGTCTGCCTTGATACCGAAATGCTTCGTCCCAATGTGTGCTTTAATCACTGCAAAAAATAAAGCCTAACCTCAAATCTCAAACTACATTCACAAAACCTCTGACAACTTTTACAAAACTGAACAATCACCTCAAAACAGTTGTACCTGTGCTCATAACCAAACAATGTCTTTAGATCAGGGGTCTCCAACCTTCTTGGGAATGAGGGATACCTGAAGGACCTAAAATCATATGGAGGGCTACTCATTTGAAACAAACAGACCCTCACCTCTTTTTTGCGAGGGTAATTTTCCTAAATAATAGGCCTATGTGATTTTTAACTTTTGTGATTTTTAACTTTTAAATTATCAATATTATGTAGGCTCATAAGTCTTTATATATTAAGGAACTGTATTTTCATCTGATTCTTCAATACTTAAATATCAATATGTTCATTTCACAGTTTGCATGGGTGATCTAATCTCTTTTTTTAAACAACAAAAGCAATCTTTTGGTTACAATTGTTAGCATTACCCACCATTATGAATTCAGGGGTTGTTTAAGTTCTGATTTCAGCGGACAATTCGGTTTTGACATTTCAATAGTAATCTTTCACACCACCCTAACTTATGAAGACGCCTTTTATAATTATTGCACACCTGAAATTTTTCCATGATCTGTCAAAAAAAGGTTTTGTGTTTCACCAGGTAATGCATAATCCTGCAGTCATGCATGCCACAACATTTTCAGCGCTATTGCTACGCCAGTAGCCTACGGAGGAGAAAAGGCCTGTGAGCTAAAGCAATTGTTTTTCAGTCCTTGATCAATCATGCAAGAACCGTATTTGACGAATACGGAATGGCCACAGAACTTTAGCAAAGATATGCTTCCATTGGCTACACCTGACGAGCAAGTTTCCCCCCCCCCCTTTACTGTCTATGTGTGCGAGCAGCATGTATGCGTTCCTCTTCCATTGTTGTTTAAAGATTGCCAGCCAAGATGAAAAGATTGAAGAAATTAGTTCTTCTATCCACCGAATTCATCGGATATAGGAGGAACAGGATGAGATTCTGAGAATGCAGTGAGAGAAGGAAAGGTAACCTAACATGCCTTTTAGCCCAGTTGACGTATTGGCTGCAATATGCAAAATATAGCTGTAGCGAACAGGCACAAAAGTAGCTTCCCGTAATACTCCCATTTTATTCAAAGGTAGAACGCTACTGACCACTCCAGGCATCCACGCACGCATGTTTGTTTACACCGAATACAAGCTTAAGTGCAAAACGAAAGTAGGCCTAACGTTTGGCTACTATATATATATATATATATATCCTTGATTAGACTATGTTGGGTTTTGTGGAAGAGAAAATGGACTGTTTTAGTAGTAGTATTAGGCAGTATGCAGTCAGATAGGTCACCATGGGCATATTTGGATTAGCTACAGGTGGATTCACAAATAAATAAATTAGCCTACATTTGGCAGGATACTTGATATACAGGCTAAATGCAAATATGGCAATGTATTATATTATTTTACATTAACAAAATGTAGGAAAATAGAACAGACTGAAAATAAAGTAGGCACTGATCTTTAAAATTCTGTTTCCTGTAGCCTAAATGTTGTCAGTCATTCTTAATATTCGCAATTGGTGCACTGGCATGTTTAACTGTTAGCTGCAGTGTAATGTTAGATTATGTGTACAGAACTGACTGTGCTCCCAAATTTTTGTCTGTGCTCCTACATTTTTTAACTTGGGCGCACAAGTGCTCCTGGAAAAAAATGTTAGTGTAGAGCCCTGGAATGGGAAACGGATTCTGAGCCAAAGGCCAAAATTTAACGCAGCTACAATTTGTAAGGTATCACCAATATCAATTTTACAGATGTATGGCTACATAAATTCTTAAAATGGTTCTGGTCTAGACTTAAATATCTATTTAAAATTTCACAATGGAGCGTGTTTTTAGAGCGTGATCTGTAGGCAACTTGTTGGCTATTTTTAGAGGGTGCGCTGGGGGCGCCTCATACCCAGCACCGTGTTGGAAGCCACTGCTTTAGATCATTCACAAAACAGTCAAAATGAAAGCACTACTGAGCAGTCATTACACACTAAATCAAAAATGAAAAACACAATGTTCAGGGCAGGGCATATAGCTCCAGTACACACAGCGGGGCCCGTTGGAGCTGCAGCCCCGCTATCTTAATCTTCAAACATGCATGTTGCATCCTATAACTGTCGGGGGCTCCGTGTCAGCAATGCTGCTGGAGACAGGGCTTGACGTATGGTTGTTGATAACCTGCTGCAAAAAATGCGACATTGTATGTCTGCAAGAAATTTTCTTATCCAAGCAGGATCTCAATTTCAATTTAATTTCACTTATAGAGCACCAAAACATTACACATGTCTCATGGCGCTTTACAGAATGTTAATGTTGTTTAAGCCTATGAAGTAGTATGTCAGGTGGGTCTATGGTGTCAGAGGCAGCGCTGAGTTCCAGGAGGACCAGTATTGATACATATCCATTATCAGCAGCAATGAGGAGGTCATTAAAAACTTTAACTAGGCTGATTAAGTACTGTGGTGAGCTCTGAAGCCAGACTGATATAATTCCTGGATTTTGTTTATATGTAAGAAGGCACCAATTTGTTTGGGCACTATTTTTCTGGGGAAATTGAACTCTTATTGACAGTTTCCATGGAGCAGGGGAATCCACAGCGGACCTTACTATGGGAATAGTGAGAGGACGGATATCAGGGGGTGTGGCTATCCTTTGGCACAAGAAGCTGGATAAATGTCATCAGGACTGAAGTTGATGGTGCATTGCTGTACAATTGAAGTTTAAAAATAAAGAGCCTTTTATTCTCAGTGTATATACACCTTATGAGTGTTCACAGAATGAAGATATATATTTAAATAGGCTTGCCTATATAAATTCCTTTATTCATGAGAATCATTTTCATGAGAGTTTGTGTAGTTGGTCATATTACTCAGACCTTGCAGACAGTCAGTCTCTGTTTGCCAGACATATGTTACAGTTTTGTGAGGATGGGACTTCAGGTGAGATGAGGGCCAAACACAAGGATGGCTGATGACTGGTAATGGTATACCTCACAAG
Source organism: Alosa pseudoharengus (assembly GCF_046254945.1). Taxonomy (NCBI): domain Eukaryota; kingdom Metazoa; phylum Chordata; class Actinopteri; order Clupeiformes; family Clupeidae; genus Alosa; species Alosa pseudoharengus. Next base: position 45,242,218 of record NW_027468774.1, read on the forward strand.
TGAGGTAAGGGGTAAGAAGAAAGAGAAATATAGAGTGGGTTAGTAAAACAATGGGTAATATCAATAAGTATATCAATGGTACTATATAGTGTTATACCATAGTGAGAATAGGCAAGAGAAGGAGAGTTGAGAGAGAGAGGGAAGGGGAGAGAGGAGAGAAGGGGGGTTGTACAGCGTGACACATGAAAAGTCCATGACAGCACTATGCTATAGCAGCATAACTAAGGCATGGTGACACCAGTCGACACCAGCGCACACATGACTGGGGTGCCAGTCACACTCAGCAGGGTGGTCCATTCCAAAAAACCCTGAGGTGGTTGAAGTTCCACACTGCACCATACCTAACTATGGGAGGCACTAAAGAGGTATGTTTTAAGTCTAGACTTAAAAATAGGGAGGGTGTCTGCTAATCAAATTGAGGGAGGGAGATTATTCCAGAGGAGGAGTGCGCGGTAGCAGAAAGCTCTGCCTCCTGTAGTTTTTGAGATTCTTAGGGTTACAAGAAGTCCAGTATTCTGTGATCGTAGCGGTCGAGGTGGGTTATATGGGAGAGATCTTTAATATATTCATGTGCCCGGCCATTTATGGCTTTGTATGTGAGAAGTGCGTCAATGCGACTTTTAACAGGTAGCCAGTGTAGAGATGCTAGGATGGGGGAAATATGTTCATATTCTTTAGTAGGGGGGTGTCGTCGTGTTTTTTTTTTCACCACACGTGTTTGCATCCCTGTATCTGATAAGTAAGCAAGTGGGTCAGACCACATCACAGCAGAGAACCTTAAGTTTGCTAGCCCGAAGGTAACCGTACTGCTTGCCATTTGCTTTTCTGGATTCATGACCCATGTCCGTCCTGCTAACTGAATCTATGTTGTCTGTTACTCTTGTGACTGTCATCATGGACAAAGCTGACAAGGTTGGGAGTTTGGATAATTATAGGCCAATAGCTCGATCCAGTGTGATATAAAATACTGGAAGGGATATTGCTTGATTGTCTTTGTCCTTATATTGGTACCACTGGCTGGTACATAAGGCAGAACTTATCTGTCTAATTGGGTTTATTGAGGCCCAAAAGGCAGTCGGACTAGAGTCTGCACTTGCGTGAGACATAAGTCTCCATAATAGCATGCAACGCTAATCTGTATTGTTGCCCAAAAAAGAAAAAACGGAAATGACGAAACATCTCTCTAGGAAACATGGAGCACGCTGTCATCAGTCATTGTTGTCATCAGAGAGTGTTGATAGTAGTCAAGAAGGATTGAAATCCAATACAATAATTCAAACGCTACAATGAGAGTATGGTGCCATCGTCTGCGCCGTCACTGTTTATCTGGTATGCTTGCTATCGTCACTTCCTGTCTTGTGCACTGATTCGCTAGTCAAGGCCTAGCGCTCCACCAATCAGATTGGTCATTAAGTACGACTGCCCACTGGTCGATTTGACAAGTCAAGTCGGTCAAAATAAACGCAGACGGCTCCTTACTACTGACAACGGCATGGAACACACTAAACAGACTTGTCACCGACTTATATATACTTATACTTACTTACTTACTTAAAAAATAAATAAATAAACCAAAAAGATTATCATTGGCATTGCGCATTGGTGACTCCTGGTATTGAACATCTTAAAGGAGAAATCCGGCTGATTTTTACATGAATCCTGATCTCTAGCAGAGTTAGTGAGCGGAGCATGAGCGAACGAGGAGCGGAGCAGACGGACTTTTGTTGGAGTGTGGAGCTCTTTTTAATTTAGAGGCTGGAGCGGCCGCTCTGTTCCGCTCCAATTTCGCTCCTATACCGCTCACACCACGAGTTCATGTCTTCCTAATAAAACCAAATAATTATTTAAAATAAATGTTCTATGAGTGAAATATATTTCCGTTGCTCTTAGTTCTTTGGGATTTAAGTTTTTTGTTTAAGGCGACAATTCGGCTGGTAGATTATTTCTCCCTCTTTTAACCCTTTGCAGACCGCGCCGAACATTCAATTTTTTCATACTCGATGGCCTTATGGCACAAAAAGGCTTATTGTGTGATTATGCTACATGACAGAAATATAATTTACCCACCATTATAATCAGGAGAAATAGCCCTTTCAAATGGTATAAAATATAATTAATAATTTTGAGGAGAACACACATATCTTTTAAAAAATATCTTTAAAATTCAACCCCAAAAAACACAAAACTATCAGTTTGTCAAGATTAATCTCATTTCCCCCCCAATTTCTGTTGTAGATAGAGAAAAACTTAGAGTGTATGGGAGATTCACAATTTTGTCCTCTACTCAGTGATGAAAACAGAATCAATGTATCACCTTTTGTTCAAAAGTTATGATAAATTTATTAGACCTTTGCAGACGGCACGAAACATTCCGATTTTTCATACTTGATGCCCTTGTGAGACAAAAAGGCTTATTGTGTGGCCATGCTACATGGCAGAGATAAGATATACCCACCATTGTAATCAAGAGAACTAGCCCTTTAAAATGGTACATATCATAGTTAATAAGTTTGAGTGTAACACACATTGTTTTTAAACAATACCTTCAAAATTCAACATCAAAAAACACGAAAATATCAATTTGTAAAGATAAATCTTGCTTTTCACCTAATGTCTATTGTAGATATAGTGTGTGAAAGATAGACAGTGTTGTGATCTCCTCAGTGAAAAAAACAGAATCAATTTATCACCTTTGGTTCAGAAGTTATGATTAATTTACTCATAACTGCAAGTCGCAGTAACATGTAGAATTTTTAAAGAGTAGGATGTTTTCCTTTCCTGGTTTGACATCTGACCAGAAATACACAGATATAATGGTCATGTAACAAATATAAGATGTTTTACCATCAAAACAAGATGCATAGCTAAATATAGGATGTCTTACTGTATTCTGAAGAGGCTTAATCAATTGTGGGGAGGAAAGATAAAGGCTGAAATAAAGACTAGGCAGATGGTAACTGCTTCTCCGTGTGCTTCATTCTACTATGAAAACAAGAATAAGAGACACTGGCACATGTGTTAGGTTTACGAAAGAAGAAATAAATCATTTTATTTAGATAAGTCTTTAACAATTTCATTAAATAATCAGGAACAACAACTTCAGGTAAATAACATAAACATATGTTTACAAACAAGCAGTAACTATTAGAACTACAAGAATAACAAGACAACAGTATAACAAAGATCAACAAAATACTTTAACATGATGAACAAAGCATCAATTCATATTAACATTCACACATATAAACAATTAAAACATTAGAAGTAAATTCAATACATTTAACAACCATACAGCATATAATTTGATACAATATATAATTATCGATATCATTTGCCCTACACATAAGGTGATACACTAACGCCGCATTTACACCAGATCCGTGTGTGTGTTGTCACAGCTGTGGCGTGTGTGTGTGTGTGTGTGTGTGTGTGTGTGTGTGTGTGTGTGTGTGTGTGTGTGTGTGTGTGTGTGTGTGTGTGTGTGTGTGTGTGTGTGTGTGTGTGTGTGTGTGTGTGTGTGTGTGTGTGTGTGTGTGTGTGTGTGTGTGTGTGTGTGTGTGTGTGTGTGTGTGTGTGTGTGTGTGTGTGTGTGTGTGTGTGTGTGTGCGTGCGTGTGTGTGTGTGTGTCCATCTAAGCCTAGCAGACGATGAAGTGTAAATGCTACTGGAGTTGGTGTCCCTGTCTGTGTTAGAAGGATAGGCAAAGTGTATGCTTTCTACCTAACATGGGACTTGACCAAGCTCAAAATAAAGAAATTGTCAGATAAGAAAATTACAAATCTAACCAAACTATTATTACTATAATCCCTGTCATTATTGTTATAAGCAACACTCTTATCACAACCAGAAATGTGCATACGCCCAGTTGGGCGAACACACACACACACAAACATGCTTACCCAGCGGAGGATGATAGGAGATCACTCTCCTCCTCTAGCACATCATTGTCTTCCTGTTCATCCAGAAACTACCCATCCATGTCCCATGTCCATGCCACCGTGGTCCTTCGGGTCATGTTTGCCATCAGCAGTCGGCTGCTTTCACCTCAGTTGCACATACTTCTCTCCCTCCATATAAAATAACAAAAAATCACAGGTCTGATAGTAAATAGGTTGTTTGGTTTTATTTTACATTACTTCCACACAATCTTAATCACCACCAACCATGACTCTTTTCACTGAAAGTATTATCGTCACTGGAGGACTCCAATATTGCTATTGTCTCAGAGCTCACTAGGTGTTATTGCCTTGGCTAAACCATACATAGCATACCAGCTTACAAGCAAACATTGATTCATGAACATGAGTCAGGAGATATGACAGAACACATCTAAACAGCGTATGCATACACATACACACAGTGCATAAGCTACTGCAGTTGCGTAAAGACAAAACACCCCGTTAGAAAATAATGTGTCGACGAGTAGGCTTGGGTGTATGAGCTCCCATCATAGTTAGCCACCCAAAAACCTCATAATCGTAGCAGCCAACCTTACAGCCTAAAAGCTAAACAATACTAAGACACATTTATAACAAATCTTCAATCATGTATTCATGAAAACAGCAGTCAATGAATAAAAATCCTTACGTTACACCATCGGTGATCAACACAGTCTTCACGTCGGTAACATAACATTAACGTTGTCATTCATGTCAGATGTTTCTATCTAAGTAAGCTAAGCAACTTGGCTACAAACAACTGTAAATTGAAGGAATGAAAGGTTTATTTGTCAATAAAATACCGTTTAGGTGTACTTGACATAAAGTTGGCAGTCATGAAGCACGGGAGTGAACTTTATCGCGACTACGCGTCAGGGACATGTTGCTGCCTCTTCTGATGCTAACGTTACCTAACTTAGCTAGTTTTCTGTATCAGCTGACAAGCAAGGAACATCGTTCAAAATAGAACAAATCGTTAAAATGTCAGTCCTAGTAGGTCTATAATCTTGGTTGACATATAGTAACCCCCCAGAAATTACTGAAAATAATGAGTTTACTAAAGATTACAATGTGCTAAAATACCAGCTGTCATATCAGCTGTGAACACACACACGCATTATGTTACGGCCATGCATACAAGGTGTAATTACCAGCAAAAATAACTTTTAAAAACGATTTTGAAGTAATAACATGGATAACAAGTAGTAATAACATAAAAAGACTTGTTTTTACCTCAGATGATCCAGTAGTTTCTCCTTTAGACGACGTCAAGATCAATGATGCATAGTGCTTCCTGCTGTTTTTCCTCTAGTGGAGGGAGGCGTCAACTCTTGATTTTTCCTTCACGTAGTAAAATAAATTCGCGCCACAAATCCCTTAACCAATCACATTGCCAGAAAGCCTATGATGTGACGTTTTTGAGGAAGTTTTCATTGATAAAATTGGTTGGGGTATGGCGGAGTTATTAGACTGAACGTCATCGGTACTGGGGTACCGAAATTAGAGCGTGCGGTCTATTGGAGCGAGCATGGATCGGGAGAATTTTTAAGTGGAGCGGGGAGTGAAATTGAGTGGAGCGACCTGACGCAAATTTGAGCGGAGGAGCGCCCGAGTGAACAGCCACTTGAGCAAGGAGCGGGATATTCACACCGTTCAGCTCCACTCACTAGCTCTGATCTCTAAACGTCGCAGAGTACTGTCGATAGGAAAAATAACGACCAAAATCGGTGCTACTGAACTGGAGTGGCTGCAGCTAATGGCCAGTACATCCATTGAGCTACAATGCTAGGTCTGGGGGGGGGATAATCTAAAAGTGCCCTTTTTTGGATTGTAGTTTGTACAAAAAGTGCCCTTTTTTGGATTGTAGTTTGCTATGCTTTACGGAGACGTGGCTAACAAGCCATATCCCCCCAGCTAATGTTGAGCTGCCCGGCTTCAGTGTAGCTCGTTTGGACACAGACAATAAACTTTCTGGCAAAAAGAAGGGAGGCGGACTGGTGCTATACATAAACAACAGATGGTGCTATCCCGGACATGTTACAGTGAAGGAGACTGTATGCTGTAAGGATGTGGAGTTACTAGCGGTCAGTCTACGACCATACTACATGCCGAGGGAGTTCTCACACGCCATTGTTGTTTGTGTCTACGTTCCGCCTCAAGCCCTCATTCATTTGTACCGGTACCGGGCCGCAGGACATTCCTAACCGGGCCGTAGCCTACGACATGAGTTTAAAAAAAATGCATGCAAACTAAACTAAATTTAATTCGCAATAATGTCACGTTTTTACATGGCATAGGCCTATATGCAGTTGTTTGATTGCACGCATGTTTGCATTTTGCAAGGTCTATTTTCTTACGTCTGTCTGTCCCGCCTTCAACACTTTTTACATATTGCCTTCAGCGCTGCACAGCCTCAAGTCAGCTCACTTCACTTGATCAGTTCTTGGCGAACAAAAACAGCAACAAAAAACAAGCATCTTTAGCAGGTCACTGGCCAGAGTGTTTGAGTTGCGAGAGCCGCTGAAGATATTTCGTACAGAAAAAAAGTCACCATTAGCTGCGCATTTTAGTGATGAGGACTAGGTGTCAAAACTCGCTTACCTGTGTGACATATTCGGGTTGCTTAATGACCTCAACCTGTCACTCCAGGAGAGAATGACGACTGTCTTTAAACTGGCAGATAAAGTCGCTGCATTTAAAGCCAAGCTTGATTTGTGGGGACGACGAATGGACCAGATAAGTTCCAAACAGTATTGGGGGTTTTGGGAGAGACTTAGGCAGGGCCCTTTCTCTCGCAGCTGGTGCGCGATCACCTTGTTGCGCTTTCAAATGAGTTTGAGCGTTACTTCCCATCCTCCAAAGATCCACGGAAAAACCAATGAGTGGGTCAGCAAACCATTTGTCAATATCCCAGTCCTAACATGTCAGCGCAGGAGGAAAAGCAGTTGATCGAAATTGCAAATGACGGTGGTCTTAAGAGTGTGTATAAGGAAACCTCTCTGGCGGGTTTTTGGATCAAAATCAAAGCAGAATATCCCGAGATAGCCGTAAAAGCGCTGAAAACGTTTCCCACCACGTATCTATGCGAGGCCGGGTTTTTGGCAATGACTGCAACTAAGACCAAATTGCGCAATCGACTGGACATTTCAAACACACTGAGGGTGTTACTGTCTTCCATCACCCCCAGATGGAAGCTTCTTAATTGTTGTAGGGAAACAAGCAGGGCTCCCACTGATTATATTCGTAATGCACGTTTAGTTCCCATGTTTTGTTCCCATATTTTGTTAAGCATGTTCACACTTATAGATGTAGCTTCAAGTTGTTCAATATTCATAGTTCATATTGTTCAATTTTCACTTCTTCAAGTTCACGTTTTTCACAAGAGATCGTTACCTTCACTGTTCATACATAACTAAAGCTAGTTCTTTTCAAGTAATGCATGCACAACACATATGGAACATGGAACCCCCGAAAAAAAAAAAAAATAGGAATCAAACCGGTCCATGGTACATAAAAGGTTGGGGACCCCTGGTCTACATTATACTTTACTCTCCTATTTGTCCATATTATTTATGCTGGTCTCTAGACCTTATTCTTGCACTGTTGGACTAATGTTGGACTACTTTTTGCACCTTCACCATGACACTCACTCCCTTTAGCACCTTACCAATCCCGGCCCTGTCACTACAAGCGTCTTATGCTTATGCCCTCAAGTACATTGGACTTTCTAAATTTAATTTATATAGTGTATTTAGTTTTGTTAGTTTTCTTATCTTTCTTATCTTCTACTGTCTTATTGTACAGTGGAGTTTAGTTATATATGTATACTTATACTTATGTTTACCATTTCTGCTGTAAGTGCATGTTGTGTGTGATGTCTGTATGCTACTGATACCCTTGAATTTCCCCTTGGATCAATAAAGTATCTATCTATCTATCTATCTATCTATCTATCTCCTCTTAACAGACTGAAAATGCCATTAAAAGGTCTGTACAATATGAACAGAGTCCTTAGGTGACAAAACATTTTCTACTCATTAGCTGTGAAGAAACCGTTTGAACAAATTACCGGATGGAGCAGTGTTCATACTGAGGGTTGAGGTGTGGTTATCTGACCTAACAGACTGCGGTCTTTTGGTTAGGAAGTCCAGTTACAGGGGGAGGTATTTTGATGCCCAGTTCACTGAGTTTGGTGATCAGTTCAGCATTCAACACCATCATCCCCTCCAAACTGAAGTCAATGAACAGCATTCTCACATGTGTTGCTGTTGCTGATGGCATCCTCCGTACTCCTGTTCTGACGGTAGGCAAATTGGAAGGGGTCCAGTGAGTGTGGTAAGCAGGTGAGGCAAGACCAGCCTCTTGAAGTACTTCATAAGGATGAGTGCAACTGGATGGAAGTCATTAAGGCTTGCCATCAAGGCATACACAGCTGCTTGGGCTAGTGACAGGATGAATATGTCAGTCCAAACCTCAGGCAGCTGCACAGTACAGGCCCTGAGGACGCATTCAGGGATACCATCAGGACCAGCAGCTTTACGTGCATTAGTAATGCTCAGTGTCGCACACACGTCGGTGGGAAGAGTTGCCCCTGTCAAAGCGTCCACAGAAGTGGTTCAGCTCATCAGGCAAGGAGGCATCGGTGGTAGGGGGCTGGTGTTAGTAGTTTTGTAGTCTGTGATTGCCTGGATGTCTTGCCACATACATCTGGGGTTAGACATGTTCTTGAAGTGATCCTCGATCCTTAGCTTGTGGTTGTGCTTGGCCTTTTTGAGGTCCCTCTTCAAGTTAGCCCTGCATGAGCTATAGGCTTGAGCATCATCTGATCTGAAGGGCGAAGTCACGTGCCTTCAGCAGGAGTCAGACCTCACTATTCATCCATGCTTCTGATTAAGGAAAGTGGTAATCCGTTTGAGGGTGGTGACAGTGTTGATGTTGGAGTTGATACAGTTCAGATTGGAGGAAGCATGTAAAAAAAACTCTGTGGATTCAACATTTACTGTAAATCCAGTAAAAAAGTATTGCGAATGAGATTGTGTTTACAGTTTTGAGAAAAGTGAGGAAGGTTTCAAAAAATGTGTTTCAATTGTGAAAAACTGTATACTGAAAAAGTTCAGTACTGTAAATGAGAAGTACATTACAGTCTATAGCTTACAATACACTCTAATGTCTTCGTGATAGTTTCTGTCCATTGTTGATTCAAGCCTGCACTGTTCAGCAACCTGTTTGCACTCTGAACTAGCTTATATTGGTTGTGTCACATCATTTGAAACAAGTACAATCATGTTTAAGGCATGATCTCTATGCTTTCTTTGTGTTTACCTTTTTCCATTTGTGATTCCCACAATCACAAGTACATCACAGAGCAAAATGTGTTTCACTGCATGAGAATGTGTTTGAGATTTGCAAAAAGTATTAGATGAAATGTGTTCAGGCATCTGAGCATTTAGTTCAGAGAAAGGGGTTTAGTGTTTTAGCAACTGTGAAAAACTAAGATACAAAATCTAATTGGTATTGTTTTTTAGTACAGATTGATTTACCTAGGGCTCTCTCGTAAGATAATTTTGACTTAAAATAAGCCAAACTCTGATTCAATTAAGACGTTTCATCATGAAAACAAGCAAATTTGGCTGCCAGAGCGTTAAAGCAACACTAAAGCACTTTTCCTCTGTCGCACGCACACTATTTCTTTTTCCAGCACCGGCTTTGCAAATAATGATGTCGACAGACACGGTACATAGTGCGGTTATAGCCGATAGAGGGCCGCGAAGCGAATGCAGAAATGCCATTCACCCTGTTACGAGTAGATGAACCACTGAAATGATTTAAGAAACATTATTTTAAGGTACAAAAAACTCTTTGGTGTTGCTTTAAGCAAATTTGTCTTGATAAGGCGCCTTAATGGGACACCAGGCAACGTTTTCGTGTTAAATCATATTCGTCAGTCGGTATATGGTTAAATGACTCATTACAGGGCGTATAAAGACACTTTCACCCGCCCCTACTGCCTGTAGGAAGAATATTCCGCTTGCAAGTTCGGTGTATCGTACCCGCCGACCTTCAGTCTCACAAAGTCTCTGACATTGCGAGAAGCAGGATCGGTTTACATCCTGCATCCCCAACACAGAAGCAGGCTAATGAAACGCTAGCGATTGTTGCAAACGTGTGTATAATGGCAGAGCCGGCGAAGAAGCAGCGAAAACCCTTGACGGAAGATGGAAAGAAAAGGAAAAGAGCTTCAGACCGAGCGAGGGCTCGCACACGTATCGACACATACAGACACTAGGGGGAGCTTCGTAGAGAAAAAGCATCAGGCTTGCCTGGTGTCCCTTTAAAATAAGTCAAACTCTTATTAAATTAAATCAAAATGATCTTACAAGAGATTTCTAATTCAAGAGTTGCAAAGCTACACTTTGGATATCTTTTCAATTTTTCGTTAATTTATGTAATTACCTGCAATCAATAACATGCTTTACAGTAAAATAACGGTATCCTAAAAATGGAAGTGTATTTTCTATTACTTTTGTAGATTAAAAATGCAGAGTCTATTTTGGAGTATGAGAAGATGGCAGAAATTGGCTTTGAGAAACGAGACTTCAGAATGGTAATATAATGATCAAATTCATCATGTTTTCTCTTTTTATGTGTGTTGTATGTTTTCATGATTGGATTGTTTGAGAAGTAGCATGCATTTATAAAGGTGCAACTAGCCTTACCTCTTTTTTAAAGAGAGATGTTCAGCAGCTTTATTTTTAGAAGTTCACAGCTAGTGAACATATGATGTCAGTTCTGACAGAAGCATAAATGGACATATTTATGTAAATATGCCTACATTTCTCTTATTCATATTTGTCTCGTTTCATTTGACTTGCATGTCTCTCACTGTCTTATATTTTGTACATTTGTAGGTAGTTTTTTGTATGGACCGAGCACTGGAGTCTGCATCGGCCTGTCACAGGTTTAAAGTTCTGAAGGCAGAATGTTTGGCTTTACTTGGCCGCTACCCGGAAGCCCAGTCTGTTGCCAGGTAACTATAATTGTTTGTGAAGGGAGCTGAGGTTGGACAAAATAAAGATCGTCGTATGCTACTGTCATATGAAGAAATTACTACGAGGCACTTAGTCAGACGGACTCTTTCTGCGTTCAATTCAGCTTGGACTATGTGCGATGAATTTGTCATGCATTGATTGAAATGGGTCAAACCTCACAGATTCTTCATTATTATGGTAATGATTATATTCACACGCCCACAATGCATATTTGGAATAGCGGCACCATCTGGCAACAGATAAAATTACACTAAAATTTTGCTATTACACTGGTGGCACATGATCAATTTTTATGCACTTCTCCTAGTTTTTTAGGATAACTAGTCAACTGTTATCTGCATTGCACTGCATATCACAAAATGTATATCAAACGAATAACTTTGAAGCTTATCATTGTACCCTACATATTTGTGGTGTAGTGCCACCTAGTCTACCATCGGTGTAAAAGGCCACACCCAACAGGAAGTGAGCAAGCGCTTCCAATGTATAAAACATGCAAAAACAAATAGGACACACATCAGATATGTGCATTTAACAAACGCACCACATGTGAGTGCATTGTTGGATTCCGAAATGTCACGGGTGCTCGGGCCCGCCATTGCTGCTTGCGGCTATAAAGGATAGTTATTGCTAGATTTAGACAAGAGTTCATGAAATTCCTTTACGGTAGGTTTCAGCACAGCGAAACACCTCGCAAATTTCGCCCAAAAAACATTTAGCCTCGGGCGTGGACGGCAAAATGCCAAATAGGAAAACAGTAGTGGCTGCAAGTGGTGCCAAGTGAGGTAATTATGATATCAGCTAGTTCAAAGTTTGAATACTTAATGAAGATATACAGGGGTATTTATGCCTTAAGTTGATGTTGCCAATAAACAACAATTCATGTTCATAGAAACAACAAGGTCACTAAGACATAATATATTTCATTCCCACCTCCAAACACAAACACTGAACTGATTGGTCCTCATTTGAATAAAGTTAAATTTTCGAGCGATACAAAATTCACATCAATGGTAAAGCATGAGGTCACACGAGCTGTTAAACATTGTTTACTATATGGTCCATCCCTCCGCTTTAAGTTTACATCTTGAAGTGTTTATGTTAGCTAACTGTATAGGATGTGGTGCTATCAGGGCAAGATGCAGTGATACCTCGTATTAAAACAAACAAACAACAAAAAAAAACAGCGGGGGATTTAAGTGGCACCGAAATGAGGCACACTGAAATCCATATTGGAATCGGGTTTTGGTGCCCAACCCTAAGTAGCAGTGCTTAGAACAAAGTTCTATTGTAACATCTCTGACACTATAAATCTTGAATGTGCTGAGAGAGTTAGCTTTACCTATGTCTAGATAAGAGCAAGCATCTTATTTATTGATCCTGTTTATTTTGGCATTCAAGATGACTTCAGCTTTACACAAGAAAATATATGAAATTGAAATTGTTATAATGGTTGGTTAAAAGAAGTCATGACATTGTGGACTTCCTCCATGTTTCTTCATTCTCTATATTCAACATAATTGTCACATTTCCTTTCCTAGTGATATTTTACGGATGGACTCAACCAATGGTGACGCACTGTATGTGCGTGGTTTGTGTCTCTACTATGAGGATTGTATTGATAAAGCAGTACAGTTCTTCATCCAAGCACTTCGTATGGCACCAGACCATGAAAAAGCCAGACTGGCTTGCAGGGTAAGTGACTTTTTAGACAGGATTATTCATGTTTTTCTTTTGTGTTGATTGTCAGCTTTTCCATTTCATTATTGAGAGAAAAATTATATGAAAAAACAACAACTTACTCAGAATCGCATTATAACACTAAGTAACACCATTAAGGACAATGGTCAAAGATAAAGATGTGTAGATGGATTTGATCCCCCCCTCCAGAAAAAAAAAGCTTTGGCTGTTGTGCTTTCTCAGTGTGCAAGTAAATGTCTTGCCTGTGATATTTCTTATCATGTGAAGATTTTAGATTTGTGCTCATAATTATAACTAGTGCACCGCTACTAAATGCATATAGTGGAAACACTGGGCTTTTCTCAATATGCGTTCTTTTCTATACTTGTGTTCTCATGAACTTGAAAATCGTTCTAAAACGTCATCAATCACCGCCGAAGTACTGTTCCAATTCACAAGTTCGCATTTATTCAAGAACGCATAAGCTTCCCGGAAGTGTTCTCGAATCGTTGGTTTTATCAAGGATGCATTGGGTGGTGACTTGGTGGATTGAAGATTCCACAATGCATTAAGTCAGCTCAGCCGTGACACTCACATAAGAGAAATGGCAGCATTGATACATAATAGGCCTACCTATCATAATTGCTGCTACAATCCGATCCATGTTTAGGCTATAAACGGTAGGCTACAGGCTTCACAACTAACGTTAATCATACTGTCACTTAAACTGCGAACTTCAAACGTTGTTCCCGCCATCGGCAAGTGAATATATTCTTATTAGGCTAATATTTAATAAAAAAAATCAATGAGAAACAAACTTAAACAAGCTGGTGAATTATATATTTTATTGTAAATGTCAGAAATACTGGGTAGACCAATAGAGCAATAGACTAGACTCCCGAGCTGTTCCGAGAGAAGAACGCTGCTGTCTCAAACTGCAAATTGAGCGTCCTGTGTCCTCGCGTTCTCCAGAGTCTGGACTCACGATCTTATCTTTTCAAGTTCGAACTTTCAAGAACGGGAGAAAAGCCCACTGTCAAGCCCACTGTCTATTATTACATGAATGCAGTGTTACTACATCCTAATTTGATCTGATCAAATTGCATGTTTGAATTTGTTTTATATTTGGTGTCTAGCAAAGCCTTGAAAATGAATGTTGAATATTTTTTAGGTTTTAACTTCCTCCTCTATGATCTTTGCTTGGATGAGAGTGTGACATGGTGAAAACAATTTAGATCAGAGTTTCAGTTGACAACTAACTGATAAATTGTTTAATTGTTGCAGCCATAATTCTGTCTGTCCCTCATAGTGTACTTTCTGTGCATATTTTTGTACAACGCCAAAACAGAAAAAATTGGAATGTTGTGTAAAATGCGAATAAAAACAGAATGTAATAATCTGCAAATCTCTTAAACTCATATTTAGTTGCAAAAAGGACACACAACATATCAAATGTTGAAAATCACAAATTTCACCATGTCATGGAAAATATATGTTAAAGGAAAATTCTGGTTTTTAACACTTTAAGGCCCTTTTCTGGTTTGTTTTGGATGAACTAGAGTGGTGGTCCTGTCTCGACTTTTCTGACTCGTTTTGAATCGCCTTTTCACTTCTCAGGGTGGCTGGCAATGGGCATACTGTAGTAGGCTACTCAAACATGTCCTAAAACAACCCTTAATGTTCGTTTTCAAAACTGTGCAACTCACCTAGTGTTTAGTGGAGTTCGTTGACTATTAAAAGAAAATATATCGGCGCAATGTATGATCAACGTGCAATGACAGAAATCAATGGGATTTTACAAAATGCCAAATAAAAGACGACAGAAACTGTAATTCGCTACGCTACTTGTTTTGGAACATCAACGAACACCACTAACCACTCGGGGAGTTGCACAGTTTTGAAAACGAACGTTAAAGGAACCGTATGTAGGATTTTGGCCAAAACTGGTACTACAATCACTTTCAAAATACTGTAGAGCGGTGTACACCGCAGATGTGGTAACTAGAGCAGAGCTGGCAACCCAGATGCCGAAACGCTACTGACTTTGTGATTACTAGATAGGTGGAGGGTGGCGGATCAGGCTAAAACACAAATATGTAAACATCAACATCAGTTGAGGGCTGCAACTTCACTTTTTTAAATGACGATATCCTGGCCGGACTACTGTTGTCAGTGATATAAGTATTTTAAATTAGCATGATTTCCTAATGTCTAGTGACAAATCAGGGCCATTTTATGATTAATTGAATTACATTTCTTACATACGGTTCCTTTAAGGGTTGTTTTAGGACATGTTTGAGTAGCCTACTACAGTATGCCCATTGCCAGCCACCCTGAGAAGTGAAAAGGCGATTCAAAACGAGTCAGAAAAGTCGAGACAGGACCAATCGTCAAAATTTCGGTGTCCACCACTCTAGTTCATCCAAAACAAACCAGAAAAGGGCCTTAAAGTGCTAAAAACCGGAATTTTCCTTTAATTCTGAATTTCATACCAACAACATGTTTCAAAAAAGGTTGGGACGGGGGTAACAAAATGCTGGAAAAGTTGTGTAATGATAAAGAAAACAAAAGGAGGACTGTTTCACAACTAATTAGGGTTACTGGCAACACAATTGGGTATGAAAAAGAGCATTCCAGAGAGGCAGGGTTTCTTAGAGTGATGAATACCCCTACATCTTTACTTCTGTGTAAACCTGTGTGCACAAATGATGAAACAATGTAATTTTAATGCCTCTTAACATGAGGGGTTCATGTGCAGTAAGCATTTGATTGTCAGTATGCATTTTGGATAACCAAAAGTAATATGGGGAGTTTCCATAGTCATTTACAAAACGCATGAGCATACCTTGGCAAATAATGGTCTAAAGCACTCATATTTTCAATTTATATTGATCTACTTTTGCACACAGCTTCACAAGACCTGGTGCTAGGGCTCAGTTGTGTTTCTAAGTGATATCAAGTGACCTAGAGGGCTGAAATGTGGTCAGTTCAGAGATGCTTGTAATCCGGCAGGAAGAAAAAACTATATTGTAGCCTCACAGTTATTTTGACTGGTTCTCAGCTTTCTATAGAGGTCAAACATTTGATGGTAGGCCCCAAAAGAGGTGGGAACAATGCCCTCATAAGTAGGCACAGTGCAATTTCAGGCAAAAACTTGAAATTTGTTTTGGAATTCATGTGTTAAAAGATGTCATGACATTGTGGACTGTGTTGTTTTTTTCCCTCCATGTTTCAGTTCAGTTCCTAAACATTTACAGAATTTTGTTAAATGAAGAGGTAAAGCAGCACAGGGGTATACATGCTCCCGTTCCAACTTTTTTTAAAAACATGTTGCTGGTATCAAATTCAAAATTAACATATATTTTCCATGAAATAGTCCACATTTTCATTTTCAACATTAGATATGTTGTCTATGTCCTTTTTGCTGCTAAATAGATAGATAGATAGATAGATAGATAGATAGATAGATAGATAGATAGATAGATAGATAGATAGATAGATAGATACTTTATTGATCCCCAAGGGGAAATTCAAGTATGGGTTTACAAGACTTGTATATTATCACATTTTGCTTTTATTTGCATTTTACATATGTTAATAAGATTGGATGAATTCCTCTTTCTGCAGAATGCAAAAGCCCTGAAAGCCAAGAAAGAAGAGGGAAACAAAGCTTTCAAAGAAGGCAGTTACACTGAAGCTTATGAACTGTATTCTGAGGCACTCACCATTGACCCAAACAACATCAAAACAAATGCCAAACTCTACTGTAACCGTGCCACAGTTGGATCAAAGGCAAGATGCACCTCACATTCACCTGTTCATGCTCTGTAATTTTTATCATTCTGCCCAGACAGATACAGACAGAAAGACACTTACAGAATGACAGACAGATACACATAATGTCACATAATAAGCGCTTTCAGACATACGTGTAAGACCGGCGGTTCTGCCGATGTTAAACGGTGGGGCCGTGTATCTGAATGACATAACCGGTCATATGGAAGTCTGAATTTACCCGGTGTTTATACTACTCCCCCCCTAGTATTTCCTTCGGACATTATGTAAATGTGCTGTGTCTGAACGAGGAGTAGAACATGCGGTTAAATTCACACCTAGTGAGAGGGCGTGTTGGTTACGTTTCTTTTGTGCGTCCATGTGGTTAGATCTGACTTAAATGCCAGTGTTATGATGGAGTGGCATAGTGCTGTCCAGAAAATCTCCGACCTGGAAAGATGCAGACATCACGGAGCTACTGTCCATGAGGGCATACAACATTTTGATAGAACACCTGAAGGGAACGTTAGAGACACGTTAGCCTACAACTGCATGGCAAGGACAAACGAATTCAGAAGACTGAATCATCATAAGCAGAACGCGCTGAAAAGGCAGTAGCCTACAGCGACGTCGTTGACGACAATAACAGGAGTATTTAATAAATTGTTAGCCAACACGGTTTTCTGTTCATTGATAGCCTTCATGACCTGCTGAGCTCGCTGATATTTGCTGAGCATATATGCCTAGAGAAAATGAAAACGAAGAAAACACAACTTTGTTCCAAGCTCCTTACGTAGGCCTAAATGCGACACATGGGGAGAGGATCCTTTTGGAAAAAATAAACCATGAAAAAACGAACAACTTCACTGTTATTAATGTTAGTATTTTGTTTGTTGCTTAAAAACGTTGTATGATCTTGAAGTCTTGAGTTAGCCTACTGAATTGGCTGGTAGCCTACCATAAAGTTTGTCCATGCTCTCTCTCTCCAACGCAAACCAGATTTGGGGTTCTATTCTGGTACATAACGTTGAAAAACAGATAAATGTGTTTATTTGAAGCACACATACAAATACTGTAGGCTAGGTCAATTTCAAGTGTGCACTTACGTGACTAGCCTACTTCAAGTATTAGCCTATGCACAATAGATTTCTCTTCTTCAGCCTACATAATGCATAGGCTACATTTTGTAAACAAAAAGCAGCTGTGACAGGCAGCGGCCGCATATATTCTGTCATATCTCGCATCTTGTGAACTCTACAAGCCCCCACCCCTCACTCGACAACCACACAGAGATTCTGTAATGTGCGTGTATGTCGTTCACACATACGTCCGTATAAGGTCAGTATTAGGTCCGCAGGTTAGCATCATATCTGAATCATGCGAAGGGTAGGACCTCCGTTTGACAAACCTCCTCATATACTCCGGAGGTTATATCTGAAAGCGCTTACTGATAGACTGATAGAAAGACATAATGACATGCAGACATCAAGACAAATATACATTATGATCTATATGGAGGAGTAATAAATGAAAAGAAATAAAATATTTCATTAATTTGCCATTGTAAATGCATTGAAAACAACAAGTAAATGATGAATTAATCCATCAATAAATGCTTCTAGTATTATAATCTCGCATTTCAAATTTCAATTGGTTATCCATTCTCAAGCTGTTTTTCCTTTTCCTTTTTCAAATTTGATTTGCTTAACTCATTGAATGCCAAGCTGTTTTCGGAAGCTTTGTCCTAGAGTGCAGGCAATCTAGACCATTGTTGATGATTTTTGTACAGCCACAGCATATTCTGTGTTATAGCTATGAACACACACAATGGCTTGTTTAAAAGGTGAGACTTTAAGCTCTCAGTGGGTGCAAACCGTGTATTTCTACACGCCTCTGTTCCTGAGAAATCCCAAGCTAAACAGTGGCTAGTTTTCATCAAAATCACTGTTTTTTTCTAGAAATGGAGATATATCGTCTTTCATGAAATATGAAGTGTTGCCTGTAAACTTTCCGGGAAGTGATCAGCGAGACCTGGCGAGACTGCCACCTAGTGATAGATCCACGGAAATGGCCTGGTTTTGACCTGACGTGCATGCGTCACTGATTCGACCCAAAGCGGCAACCGAGTTATGATAAAATGTCCAGATAAAATGTCCGTTTTCATGAGTTTTCGATCATCATATATTTCATTTCCATTCATCAGAGTTCCCAAAATCACATATAAGGTGTGTTAGAGTGTCTAGTTTTGTAATAAAAAAAAAAAGCTAAAAACGTAATATTACGTTTTTGGCACTCAATGAGTTAATTGATTAGCTTTATTGATACTTTACTTTGATACTTTATTTCTTTTAGGTAGTTTTAGTCAGTTTAGCTGGGGGCCAAGCAGCGAAGCTGCGTAGGCACCCGTTGTGTTTGTATGTTTTCTTCCCTATTATTCCGCCATGGGAGTCTATGGCAGCCCATAGAACCGTCTGGTAAAAAGTTGTGAAATTTGGCACAATGAATGGCGAATGAAGTCCCATGATTAATTTCACCAAGTTTCATGTCGGCACCTCGAGCTCTCTAGCGCCACCAACAGGCCAAAGTTGGATGTGTGTTCACACACGTAACTTCTGACCCCTTGGCCCGTTTTTGAAAAATGAGGGATCGTTGGAATCCTTAGACCAAGGACCACGTATTCCTTTTTGAAAGCTTTTGCCCGGCAAAGCCACCAAACAGGAAGTGAGCTCATCTCGGCACCCCTTTCATGTATCATAACCAAACTTGGTTTTCACTCTGTGAACACAACTGTGAGACCTTATATAAATAGATGTGTGCCTCCTAATAATGTCCAGTGAATTCATTTAGGCACAAGTGGACTCCAATCAAGTTGTAGAAGCATCTCAAGGACCATTGATAGCAGTAGGAATAAGATTCACCAGAGCTCAATTGCAAACATAATAACAAAGGGTCTGAATACCTATGTAAATTGGATATTTCAGTCTTATTTGACAGTGCGTACTGCAATGGCACTGGAGAATGGCGACATGGTGCTGCTGTGGTTACTCTGGCTGTTAATTGTTTGTCTAAGTGTGGACTGTTGCCTGTTTAACTGGATTGGCACCAAGACAAATTCCAATCAACTGTGTGTTGACATGGCAATAAAGTAATGAATTTAATTGAATTGAATTATTTTTGTTTTAATACATTTACAAAAAACTGCCTGTTTTTTGTTGTTGTTGTGGAGTATAGGAGCATTGGGCATACCGGTAGTTTGATGTTTTTTTTTTTTAAATGAATTGAATCTATTTTAAGTCTGAAACATAACAAAATGTTAAAAACAGAAAGGGTCTTAACTTTCCAGTTGCACTGTATATAATTACCAAACACACACACTACACAAAAAACACACAAACACACACACACACTCTTATTTCCTCAAAGTCATGACATCAACACCATATCAGCATCTGTCAGTTGTCGCAAGAAGTCATACATTAACAACAAACAAGCATTTTTTTGGATGAAGAGTGTGTTTAATTCTTACTTGTGCTGTGTCTTTTCAGTTAAATAAACTGGAGCAGGCCATAGAAGACTGCACCAAGGCCATCAAGCTGGATGAAAGCTATATCAAGGCTTACTTGAGGAGAGCACAGTGGTAGGCTTTTAGATCATTTTGTGTTGTATGTTGAATGATAAAATGTATTTTAGTTAAGGCTGGGACGATTAGTCAACGTAAATGTATTAACCCATTAACAGCCCGATTTAAACCAAAGAGATGTGCCACAGACCTTTGGGGTAATGCAGTCCACTTCGCTCAAAATCTTTACATTAACATGTAAATCACGCTGAGAGGACTGCATTACCCACAAATCTGTGTCTCGTGTTCTCACCTACAGTAGTCCTGCTGCACAATGAGTCAATGACACCATTGATTGCCCTGGTGCTTACCATCTGAATAGCTAAGGGGCGTGTCATCGCCATTGATACATTTTATTGTATATTTTATTCGATATATTTGAAAACTAGAAGATTCAAGGATTCTTGTGGTGTTACTTGTATGTTTCTAGGACAAAAAACTTGTGGAGCTTTAGATGTGTGTTTGGAACAGACCAAAAAGTCCCCCCGGGGGGATCGCGACCTCAGAGGGTTAAACTAACTGAGAATATGCATGTGTTGGAGATCGGGATCAATATGCCCTACCATATTGGTTATGAATTTTTAAACACCTCTGACCTGTATGTCACCTTTTCTCACCTTTTTTACATTTATTCATTTATCTTTTATTTAGGCTTTTATCCCAAATAAGTGAGGGGTAACATTCAAGCTACAGTGCAAGAATAGTCACTCTGTAGGTGAACATGATTGACTTTGATTGCCTGTGCCAAGAGTTAGGTACGGCCTGATTTTTTTTCTTATGTACAATAGCATAGTGTAGAGCGACGCAACTGTGGGATACAAATGCAACATAGTCCGAGAGGGCTAGATGATCATGACATCCAGGTTTTTTTTAAACCTTGGAAAGAGTGATAGATAAAGAGGTGATTTAATCTTTATTTTGTCATAGATCACGTATGTGTTTGCGATAGAGCACGTATGTGTAGACATATTTAAGGAGCTACAAGTCCTCTTGCTGAACATGTGGAGTCATGGCAGGCAGCTCAGTTACCCTCGATCTAAGGTCCGAAGGGATTGGGACACAATGAAGAATCACCTTCTGCAAACTGTATACAAGCATGGTTGACATAAAGGGCAGGGTTACATCACCCACATGCTTAACTGAGGTTAAGAGTATCAGCAAGGCAGTCTTGAAGCAGCTCTTCTCCAGAGGCTCAAATGAGTCCCCCTTTGAAGGCACCTTTCTACACAATTGCACACAACACACACAACAAATCCCTGGGAGCCACTGCAAAAACCTCAAGGGTTGGTCTCAAGGCCTTTGAGAAATTGTGAGGTCAAAGGGTCCCAAAGTTCACAACTGCCAAATCAGATTTAACATTTACAGGCATGTTCAGTGTAGAGGCTGACTGGTCTTTGTCAAATTGGGCTTTCATAAAATCATTTGACTTCATTTAATAAGAGTTTGACTTATTTTAAAACATTATCAAGAAATGTTTCAATTGCATCGAGGTTCATGATGCTGTAATCAGCCATTCAGTCCTCATTGTGCTACACAACGAGCACACAACTCAAAATGCTTGATTAGCCAGAAGGGAGGGGTGTGTCTTGTCATTTGACAGAGTGTAGGGCTAAAAGTGGCAGCTTCAATCAGTGCGCTCTAGGTTTAAATAGAACATTTTTAAATAGAAAAAGGGTTTAAATTTCCCTTTAATAGAAATTATGTTTTGGAAAAGTATGGGGGGCTGAGTTACGTCACTGGCCAGAAAAAGTATAGTTAAAACTCTTAAAGCTGCAGTCGGCAAGTCTGGCAGATTGAGGGGATTTAGCCAAAATGTTGAATGTTTACAACTCTCATGCCTCTTCCCCACTACCATCGAGCACCCTCCCATCGAGTTTGTGCTCGTCAGTGCGTCAGTCTGACAGTGTGACAGCTGACAGTCAGATCTCACACAGCCCTGCACTGATTGGACCAGAAGAACAGGAAGCAGTGGATTTTTGCAGAACAAATAACAGGCACTAGGTGAAGGTAGAAGCGTGGGTTTTTTCTAAAAACAGCTGATTTATGTTGTTCTGTCAGAGCATAGTGTCTGTTTCAGTGAAATATGATCAAAAAATCTTGTCGACTGCAACTTTAATGGCACAAACAAATAATAATTATATTTTTGGATGACATGGGAGGCCAGCTTCATGAAGGTCCCACTTTGCTATTGTTTTTGATTTATTGACATAACAAAAGTTCTGTTCTCACAATAACTTAAAAAAAAAAAAAAATTCAATCACGAACAGTATTGAAGTGTATGGGTAAGTATCAATGACCATAACCAGTATTGTTATATAAATGTTCATGATCATGAAATGATCAACAATCATAGGTGTTTGTATGGGGTGCATATGTACACCTGCCATTGTATAAGTAACTATATGTGTTCTCTCTAAATAACTGTTAACCATTATGGATACATAAATGTATGTGCTCTTTTGTTTAGTTATATGGACTCTGAGATGTATGAGGAGGCAGTGAGAGACTATGAGAAGGTTTATCAAACAGAGAAGACAAAAGGTAGGTTTTTTGACCAGTCCTCAAGTGCTTACTCAAAGGAAGATGAGACTGCAATACCATTGTTGTCTTCAACATTACATCAGAATGACCTGAACTCTCTTGTGTTGCAATTGAATTGACATCACAAGATCACTGTCACTTGCCTATTCATTTAAATCACTTTCTGAAATATGGCTCCAGTATGGTTCCAATATGGCACGGGGCCAAGGTGAATGTTAAAGGGACACCAGGCAACGTTTTCATGTTAATTACTCCTCTTCGTAAGTCGGTATATGGTTAAATGACTCATTACAGGGCGAATGAAGACTCTCTCACCCGCCCCTACTGCCTGTAGGAAGAATATCCCGCTTGCAAGTTCAGTGTATCGTACCCGGCGACCGAAGCAGTTTCAGTTTCCATCCTGCATCCACAGCACAGAGGGAGGCTAACGAAACGCTAGCGATTGTTGCAAACGTGTGTATAATGGCAGAGCCGGCGAAGAAGCAGCGAAAACCCTTGACGGAAGATGCAAAGAAAAGGAAAAGAGCTTCAGACCGAGCGAGGGGGAGTTTCGTAGAGAAAAAGCATCAGGCTTGCCTGGTGTCCCTTTAATAACCAAACCGAATAACAAGGCGGATGCCTTATCAACCCACCTCCCCAGTTGTTACTTGCAACAGAAGCATCCAACATTACATGCAAAAGAAGCATCACTGCTCTCATAGCACCAAAGCCCACTGTTTTCGATTGTTTTCGAATTAATTTCCGAGGAACTGTTTGGTATTCACGCATGTCCAAAATGGCAAAATATTTTTTTTGTAGTTGCAGTGCCCCCTAGAGATCAAAGAGACCATAACTTGATGTTGCTTGGCAACCATTCAGATAGGAGAAATATATTTATTGGCGGAAGAGTGATTATCTATGAATAAATCAGTTACATTTCTAGTTGCTGTGCCTTTACTTTATGAAACTTTGCCAGGTATTTATAGTAACAGTTTTAGAAAAGCAATAAGCCACTCGAGTCCGTAGGTTACACCGATTATACAACAGCTAAGGGGGGTTTTAGCAATCAGTGTAACCTACGGCCTCTCGGGGCTTATTGCTTAACCACATGAATTCCAATACAAGTTTTTGCCTGAAATTGCACTGTGCCTATTTATGAGGGCATTGTTCCCACCTCTTTTGGGGCCTACCATCAAATGTTGGACCTCCTATAGAAAGCTGAGAACCTGTAGTTTTCGTAGGAAACAGTCAAAATAACTGTGTGATGTACTGACACAGAGTTACAGAGGCTAGAATATATTTTTTTCTTTCTGCCGGATTACAAGCATCTCTTAACCCTTAGAACCCGATTGACGCAAAGTGCGTCAAAAAACACACCCTTTCTTCTCTGTTACATTGCTCCGGAACGGTTCATCGCAGCGAGATGAAACCTTTATTGCACGACAAAGCAGAAGTGGGGCTTTCCAACGAGACTACACACTTGTCTGTACGATCAAGTATGAAAATTAAAAAAAATCATGAAATTAAATCAAATTGCATCATATTTACAGTCTATACTTCTCTGCGTTCACCTGCACACACATTACTCTAGTTTGAATTACTCGCGAACCCGTGATCGCATCAATATGGCAAGCATATCAGATGAAAGAGGAGGCACAGGGCTATCCATTGGTACCATGTTTATCGACCCTTCTGGCTTATAAAACCAGACGAAGTGACTGCAAAATAATAACGTCATGTACACAAACCAACGCTGCACACTCATTACTCTCGTTTAAATTACTCGCGGACCCGTGATCGCATAGATATGCCACGCATGTCAGATGAAAGAGGAGACTCGGAGCTATCATTTGATACCAAGTACATCCTTCTGGGATATAAAACAGACGAAGTGACAGCAAAATAATAACTTCATATAGCTGGACTTACCCCACGTTTTTGTCTGTTCTTGTGGCAAAGCATGTTTATAATCCAATGCTATCATGTGTTTCTCTATGGCAAAGCATGTTCATATTCCGGTTTTGAGATCCTAGCAAATTCCTGCATGGCATCCAATTCAAGGCTCACATTGCATCCCAATTTGTTCAACAAATAAACACCTTTTTTGCCTTTACTTTGTTCATGGCAATGCAGTAAAAAGTTGAGAATTATTATGACTGCATACACACAGGCACGCAGGCTAACACGCAACCTCAGGTCAAGTCAGGTCAGATCAGTTCATGTCACAAATATGGAGCGCAGAAAGGTCATTTTTCATCACTAAATAAAAAAAGGCATTTATTTCCGTAAATCACACAGCAAATATTTCTGTAAATTGCTCAGCCCCAGAGTATCCCTCCAACATGGCAATTATATTGCCCGATTCAGGACAGTCTGCCCTACACACACATGAAATGCATGTAGAGCTGTGAGCTTGCTGTGGTGAGATACATGTCGAAATAAGAATTTTTATAATACACTTTTTATATTTCAAAATAAAATCAATGCTAGTATTAATACATGAAATGATGGCATATCTGAATAGCCTAGACTCTCCTGAAAAAAACAATATATAATATATGTGTGTGGCACTTACAATGATCAGAATAAATCCTTATGAATAAAGGTAGTGAAAATGCCCTAAAAACAGCTTAGGGTTCTAAGGGTTAACTGACCACATTTCAGCCCTCTAGGTCACTTGATATCACTTAGAAACACAACTGAGCCCTAGCACCAGGTCTTGTGAAGCTGTGTGCAAAAGTAGATCAATATAGAATGAAAATATGAGTGCTTTAGACCATTATTTGCCAAGGTACAGTTAAGAACAAAATTATTCATACCCCTGGCAAATATTGATGTAATGTTGATTTTTCTCTTGACCAATATGTTTGACACTACCACATGCCAAAAGGGATGTTTTTCAACCAGGGGGACCTGGTGACCTTCTCAAAGTAAACGGTAACACTAAAGCAAGAGGCTACACTGAGATTCTGGAGGAAAAGATCAGGCAGTGTGCCAAGAGACCTGCCAGAATAGGCATCATTGGACCATTAAACCATACAATGATCCAAAACATACAGCCAAACAAGGCAAGAAATGGTTAACAGAGAACAATGTCAACATTTTAGAGTGGCCCAGCCGGAGTCCAGACCTCAATCAGTCAAAAAAGTTAGCACAAGGCCAAAGTGATGGCAAATAATACTTTCTGCCTCAAAATCCAGATTGCTGCTTAAAAGGTGCGGTCTAAAATCACTGTGGAGACATGGAGAGGCTTGGTAGGTATTATAAGAACCATTTCTAGAGCTTTGATGGTAAATAAAGATGTTTCCATTGATTATTTAAGAAGGGTATGAATAATTTTGGACATGCCATTTTTCATAAAAATTTTAAAAAAGATAAAAAAAAACGTTTTTTTTATTCCATGTTTCTACCACATTGTCTTACAACCTTTTGGCATGTGGCAGTGTCAATTTCAGTCAGAACAAACATATTGGTCAAGAGAAAATCAACATTACATCAATATTTGCCAGGGGTATGAATAATTTTGTTCTTAACTGTATGCTCATGCGTTTTGTAAAATGCCTATGGAAACTCCCCATAGGACTTTTGGTTATCCAAAATGTATACTGACAATCAAATGCTTACTGCAGATGAACCCCTTTGTGTAGAAGCATAATCCTGGTCTCAAATGAAAGGTAAATAAAGATCGGACAAAATTTGTGAAAATTTTGTTTCGCTTTCTATAAAATCCAATATGGCGGAAAAACAACAAGGGTCAGGGACGCCATCTCTGCAATCAACTAACACCGGTTCCGGCTGGAAAGATGTCAATCTCTCAAAAGCTCTAGGAGCAGGAGCTGGCCAAAAAAGTGGACTGACAGGAATAAAAAATAATAAGATGGGGAACTTAAAGGAATGTTCCGGAGCAAAAACAAAAGCTTTTATTTTTTTTATTTGACCTTAATGTAACCAGGGAAAGTGAACACATTGAGATTGTTATCTCTTTTTCAAGTGGGCTCTGGCCAAGGCAGCAGCACACAAAAAGACAATAGACAACATTGACCAAAGGAAAAAGACTGCAGTAACGAAGACATACAAAGTTAAAACTGAAACAATACCAAATTCAAAAACAAGAACAGACAGACAGAAATGCCTTTCTTGATCATCTATCTTTCTTAAAAATCTATTAATGAGATGAAGAGCTCCAGTTTTAAGTGTTTTCGCAGCTCATTCCATGCAGCTGGAGCACTATAATTAGGCTTAGTAAACTCTACGCAATTTGACAAGGTACACCGTTCTCTTTCAGCAGACAGAAAAACTGTCTTCGTACATCAGATCCTGAGTGTGTATGCTTAATTGCCGGTAGCATTTTACTGAAATGCAATATCTTTAATATCTTAATCAGCTTGTTGTGCCTTTCTGTTTTTCTTTTCTACCAGATCATAAGCATCTGTTAAAAAATGCCCAGTTGGAACTGAAAAAGAGTAAAAGGAAAGACTACTATAAGGTGTTGGGTGTTGACAAAAATGCCACTGAAGATGAAATCAAGAAAGCTTACCGAAAACGAGCACTTATGCACCACCCAGGTACTTTAACCACATTTCCTCCCAATATGGTTAAGCCTGACTTTTTAGTTACACAGTATTTAGCTGCATATATATGGCTATGTTACTGGTGAACAATATGTAGGTAAAATGCATATACTGATATGGCTGTTATTGGTGAGCAACATGCAGGTGTCAACAAATAGGAATGGGAGTAGAGCAAATATGTATGTTCACACAAAAAAAACTGTACTTATCTTGTAGACCGTCACAGTGGTGCAAGTGCAGAGGTTCAGAAGGAAGAGGAAAAGAAGTTTAAGGAGGTTGGTGAAGCTTTCACTGTGCTCTCTGACCCAAAGAAGAAATCCCGCTATGACAGTGGTCATGATCTGGAGGATGATGGCATGGGAGGTCAGTAACTGTCCATACACAGAAATCATAGTAAAGTAAACATGTTTATCCCACCTCCACCCCTTACTATTGTTTTCCCCAAACTCATATTGTAGATGACAATAACTGCCCAGGCTATTCTTTAGGTAATTTTTTTTGCTTCAGGTCAGAAACCCTGCAGAAATGAAAAAACAGCTTTTACACCAAATATGAGTTATCAAACCTGTTAGCGTCATAACCAATAAAACCAATAGCCTGTGACTTCAACCGAATCAACCGAATCATTATGACGCTGACAAATTTCCCATTCTGCCCCCATCTGTGTGTGTGGTAATGGCATGGTCTAGCCAGCTCCATTAGTTGAGAGTTTCCCAAGAGAAAGTCTAAAGCTGAAGTTCAGAACAGAGTACATCTCAGTTATTTCCTTCAATGTTTAAGAGCAATCATGTAGGCTAGCATTACAAGTTACTTGTGTTGGCCTATGACTAATGTATATGAGAAATCCCATAGAGATGCTAACGGTACATAAAAAGAGTTTTGTTTACAACTGACTATTAAAATACTGAAAGGCAAAAATTTGTTCTCCATTATAATACCGTGTAGGAAAAAATGTGACTGTTTAACTCACCAATGCAATGCCAATTGAACTAAGTAGCTGCACAAAATAAACATTAGGCTACTGTGTGTGTGTCTGATCATGTGACCTGCTCTGTTGCAGCCAGGGGCTCCTCCCACTTCTGCTGCATGCACCTTCTGATTTAGTGAATGCATGGGGCTTCAATGAGTGTTTTTGCCCGAAGTAATTTAAATACTCGATTATGTCAATTTACACATTGTTAAAACAACAATCACAATATTATCGTATATGATATATATCGCACATCCCTAGTAATGTCATGTCAATGCAAGTCATTGCAGTGGTTTATTTTGACCAGCAAGTATGAGAGAAGTATGTTGGGAAGAGTGGGTTAGCTTCATTAACAGATTATTGCCCCCCACTGATTTCCCACTGGTAAATCAATGCTTTTGTCTATGCTTACCCTCAGATGTGGATGCTAACAACATATTTAAAGCATTCTTTGGAGGACCTGGAGGTTTTAGTTTTGAAGGTAATTTCTGTGTGTGCTTCATCTTAATGTGCTTAATGCAATACAAATTATATTTCTGTTTGTAAATGAATAATCTCCATTTTTTTAAAGCTTCTGGACCAGGGAATTTCTTTTTCCAGTTTGGCTAATGAAGAATGGAGAAGTATGCAATTATCCTCATCCTGATATTAAGTTTATATGGACTGCCTCACAGCCACAGCCCTAAATTGTCTGCCAGGCCAATCATCTCAGAACGTCAACCAGGAAGTCTTTAATTTCGTACAAACCAGGCATATGTTTTTGTGTGAAGTCTCTACTTAGAGGCAGTCACGGAAAATCATGGATTTCTGTAACCCATACTCATTCCATATCAGTGCTGTGAGATAGTGTGGCATATGTTATCTATTTATGATTTTTTTGGTAACAGTATGCATCCCTAATGAATGTTCATGAAAAATACTGTTGTCGTGTTCTTGGCTCTTTCTTTTTGGTATTTGTGATAGTAGGAGTGTGATTCATAGTCTCTTCAAACCAAATTTGGTTTCAGCTGATGGCACAGATATAT
Source organism: Alosa pseudoharengus (assembly GCF_046254945.1). NCBI lineage: Eukaryota > Metazoa > Chordata > Actinopteri > Clupeiformes > Clupeidae > Alosa > Alosa pseudoharengus. The sequence continues at coordinate 45,271,364 of NW_027468774.1, forward strand.
GGCAGAAAAAAGATGATTTGTGAGGTGAAAAGAAGCACATCACTAGAATATTTTAGTGGTAGGCCCTTCTGAGATGAAAACATTACTGCTTAGTCTTGTCTTTGTCTCAGAATTAAAGCCCTTTTTTTTTAGTAATGACTGAATTTGTAACTAATTCTCCTGGACCCCTTGGAGAAATAAAGAGCAAAAGAATATCAAAGCTCTCATATTGATGTTAAATTGAGCTCAATTGTGTTTTGAAGGAATAGGCTAGACAAAGAGATCTTATTTTGATTGTTTCTTTCCTTTGGGTTGTTATATGCTGCGTGCTTTCCTGACCACCTCTGTATGGGTGTTCTGTAAGCATGCCTTAAAATCTGTCATGTAAAAGGTGTGCCACACTGTTTAGTAAAGATATTAGATAAAATAAGTTAAATAAGGATGTTTAAAAGGCAAGGCAACTGTATTTATACTGTATACTGTAGCACCTTTCAAACACTGTGCCAGGCACGTGCACACACACACATCACATCAAAAGAGACTCTGCCCTTTTTCTTCCATTAGAGAAAGTGCCCTTTTTTATGGAGTGTTTTTTAAATAAGTTAAATATACATATTCCTGTCTGCACACAGCTTCCCTGTCAGTAATTATTGAATAAAACAAACTACATATGAGGTCGGGAGATTAGACTTTGTTGATATTGAGTTCCCGCGCCCTCTCTACCTCCCGCCCTCTAATGCCGCGTTCCAATTGTCTTGTAAAATGACTAGTAAATCGGAATGATGTCACATCCATATAAAAATCCGAAGGCGCTAACGAGCCGGGATATGACTTCAGGGGGTGTTCCATTTGCAACTTCTGTTCCTTCCAGTGACTAGAGAAACCAACTTGGGAGGACGCAGCATACGTCTCCTGCGCACAAGTTTCCCTACAAAACAGCTGCCATCTTAACCCACATAACGAGTAATTGCACCTGTTAACAAAGAAGTCTAAAACGCAGACGTTTTGCCCCTACACACTTTTGCCATCTGACTTAAAGTGGGTTTCGTGATCTTTGGTACTTTAAGACGGTAGCCTAAACTTTAATTTTTGCTACAGTACATGAGGGCCAGGGGTGTAGTGGTAAAATAAGAGGTGGGTAAACTATGAATTCTGTGATCATGGTAAGGTGGACTGCACCATGCAGTATCAGATTTTTAAAAAAGGCATTTAAGAGTTCCTAGAGTGTTGATGAGTGTACATATTGTGAATGTGGATAATACAGTGTGATATTTGAATGTTACAAGTTGCAGTGGTGAATACACTCTTTTGAGAGGAGGATAAGCTATTTCTGAAATTTCAGAGATGGATAAACTGTTTAGTTGCGTTTAACCACTACATCCCTGATAAGCGCTAACCGAAGCTAACTTGCACTAAGTAGTGCAACAAATTTAAGACATGAAGCAGACATATAGCTAAATTTAGAAATAAATAAGGTATCACTACAGAATGGAAAAGCAGTAAACTTAATAATGTCTTTAAATACACCTGATCAAATTTAACATGGACAATTTCTCTAGCAAATAAAAATCAATATGACCTCGTGCCTGGACACTAACCAGGTTGGATGTACTGTATGTCTGAACATAATGTCCCTTTTTTTACCTAGAAATCACCTGTGTGTGACACTACCAGTCACCTAGTACTACGTGTGGGTGCCACACATGGGTGAGCATAAGTCTGAACAAAAAGGTTAAAACACTAGTGGATTCTCACCTAGTGAGGGTGTGTGTTCCGTGGAAAATAAAGTATTTAAATGTCAGATCAATACTGATATGTAATTTTACGTTGAAGACCAGACGTGTCAAACTGAAAAGACAATGAGATTTTATACTGTATGGTTCTGAGGAAGTTTACTCTGCATTTTACCCATCTGGGGGCACAAACACTTACAGTAGTGAGCTCACTACGAGCACACATATACACACCCGGAGCAGTGGGCAGCCCTTGATCCGGCGCCCGGGGAGCAGTTGGTCAAGGGCACCTCATCTGTGGATGTGGGAGAGTGCTGTTCAATTACTCCCCCCACCCACATTTTTTCCTTCCAGTCAGGGATCGAACCAGCCACCTTTTGGTCAGAAGTCTGATTCCCTAACCAGTAGACCAAGGATGCCCAATACCAAAAGCACTCATAAATCAAGGGACTGCAAGAGACTCCTTTGACTTTGACAGATTCACAAGCCAGTTAAGAGGCATATCAAGGACAAAAGATACAGCTACAGGCTATATCAACAGGTACAGTGTTTGGGTTGTTACTCCAAAAAAGTAATGTATAACACATTACCTGCTACTGTATGTAGCTCACTTTGAATTAAGTGAGCAGCCACCATCCTTCCTCGCAACAGTAGCACGAGCCTGAATGATGGGAGACCAAGAGATCATCAACAATGTGGTTCAAGAGTAGGCTAGGTCAAGTTAATCAACGATTGAGAAGGAGCTATGATGGCAATTTTAAAATAATATGGTGGCGAGCCCAGAAAGACCATTTTAAAAATTCTAACAGTCATCAAAATCGGTGGTGCTAAAAGGCGCCATTTACAACAGATTGATAGAAAAGTGTGAATATGTCACTGATTACCAGAGCTGTCTGAAGTCTATCCAAATAAAGATCCAACATTATATCTGATAAGGTAGCATTTTAAATGGGCGTTGTTTTTTTGTTTTTTTTTTAACCACAAGCTCCACGACCCACCATGAACAGTTCCGCGGCCCACTTTTGGGTCCTGACCCAAGAGTCAAGAAACGCTGAACTACATGTAGGGTGACCAGACGTCCCGAAAAATTCGGGACAGTCCCGATATCCAAGCAGTTGTCCCGAATCCCGAATCCTGCCCTAATTGTCCCGAAAATTATACTCAATCAGAATACTGAGTAGTTATTTTCTGATAAACATTAAAAACTGTCCGTAGAGAGTCTGAGTCGACTGCATGCAGCCCCCGACGGCAGCTAAGTGTCTGGATGCAGCCCGGCTACTTTGTTTCTTTTTGACGTTCTATAATTAGGCGCGAATATGCACTGATTTCGCGAAGCCGAGGACATTGTGCAGGCAGCGCAGCAGGCAGAGCCAGCGTGTGTGCAAAAAAATACGTCGGAAGTTTGGCCTAATGTCCATGTCGTTTTAACATAATCTTCTTAATCTAACAATTATTTTGTATTCTTACTTAAAGGCTTGTTATTAGCGTTAGGCAGGGCTCGAATTATCTTTTTGTCTTTAAGGGGGTCTCTCTATCTCATAAAAAGTTGGCACACCCCGCGCATAGCCTAACAAGGCGATACAATGAAATAGCCTAGGCGCAAGTGGCGCTTTTGCGCAGTACAGTATATGCGCACGGTAGGCCTAGGCTTTACCTTGACACACGCACACAACAGACATAGATTTTTCATAGAAATTGATTACTTTTAATTAATTTCAACATATTATTGATTATAATAGTCCATATCTCATTTCAAGATTTCACAATACAAAGAAATAGACTAAACGATTTAGTCTGTGCCATTCTCAATTTCACAACGTAACTCATTTAAACCAGACCACCGTCTCAGATAGGCTATCCTCAGTGTCATGTAGTGTAACTTATACACAGGGGGAAAAGCACTAACTGGCAGAAATGAATAAAGCCAGCCAAACTATGTTCTAGTAGGCTAATGTGTTGAACCGTGGAAAATTAGACGAACAATTTTGGAGTTTGCACTGAGATTTTGTCGGGTAGCCATTGAATATTCGGACATCAGAGATTGCTAACAGGTGTTTCAAAATAGCTGGGAACTTTCCGGAGCTCTGAATGGCAGAGGATAGATCATCAGACAACATAATCATTGTAGGCTGCATTATGGGCCATAATTTATGGCTTTGTCAATCAACATATAATAGGTGAAGCGTAAGTTCAACAGCAAACAGGACTTTTCAGCACGTATCAAACACGTAGGCTAGCCCAATGAACGCCTGCAAATAGACAAAACACTGACATCAAAGCAGGGTGACTTCTTCAGATTTGCGAGTGCTGTCAAATCGATACGGTTTGCTCATATAGTCTAGTGGTGTCATGCTGCATTCAAGAGCGTAGTGTAGATCTACGTCCCGTAGTAGCCTAAATTTTAATTTAACGTCTTTAATGGTAAGAGATCGCACAGGGATGGATAATGAGCGGTTGTTTAAGATTAAATTACAATGCCAGACACCTTCAGATATGAGAGACCCCCTCAGGTTTTTGACTTTGTTGCTTTCATGGGAGCCAGTCCTCACTCTATGGGAGCTCGGCTCCCTCTGGCTCCCACGTAATTCGAGCCCTGGCATTAGGCTATCCTTATTCTGAAAGGTCTGATTTGCACTGTTACGCAGTCATTGTTTTTTTTTTTTTTCCCACAATGACATTTTGAGTTCATGATTTCTCTGTTGTATTTTGAGGCAGACTTTGAATAAAGATGTTTGAATAAAAATGTGTTTTGGTACATGTTTGAAAATTCGCTGTAAGCCTACCATCCCCCCCCCCCGAAAAAAAAAAAGCGTCCTGAATTTCAGCCAATCTCATCTGGTCACCCTAACTACATGAAGTAAACAAAACAAAAAAATGAAAGTGAAAGTTTTGTGTGCTCACTATAGGGCTGGGATAAACGATTATTTTTTAAACGATTAATCTAGCGATTATTTTTTCGATGCATCGATTAATCTAACAATTCATTTTTTCAGTCCGATTCGATTTCGTTTCGATTCGATAGGATTATCGATTATCTCCTCATTAATTGGCTAATAGCAACTTATACATGTTTATTTACATATCTGAATGAATTAAACATGAATTTTTTAACATTGCAATATATTTATTGCTCTTACGATTCCAAAATAAAAGACTAGTGCAAAGTAATGCATTCTTAGTCAGAGGTAGCATTCAATAAAGTTCAGTAGTGTATAGGTCTAATTGAGTGCCTGTCACTTTAAGACGTCTTGCAATTAACATTAACACAGTTAAAAGGCTGCTGATGTGTTTATGCAATTCATAACGTAGTTAGTTCAAATAACGGTTCGTACTTCCTTGGGACAAGCACTTTTGAGTCTTGGAAAACACCTTTCCATTTACATCGGGATTTTGCAAACATTCAGTCAATAAAATGAGCCCTGCATGAGTAACGAAATACAAGCAGCTGTAAGTAAGCATGCTAAACTTGACATCCAAAAAGTATTCTAACATTAGCTTTGAGATACTGCTTGATTGCATACTGTAACTTAACTTAGCTTAGTCTCCTCAATGTACTATGTTGTGATAAGACCTTAGCAGAGTTTACTTTAACTTTAATGCAGCAGTTTTGAACAAATTTGTGCTGCATGGTCACGATGCTAAGCGGATTTAATAGCAATTTAGCCCACTGTGTTCTATGCAGTGCTTCTATGTGGCAACAACAATCCTTCAACAATCGTGAATATCTTGTTAAATGCACATGCAGAGGAGGAGCAGCGGCTTGTTACGAGAGAGAGCGGGCGGGGCGAGGAAAGACTGTGTGAGTAAAAAGTGCAGCTCAATGAAGTTATTTTATCTTATCTTTAATTTAAATAGTACAACATCAATGTGTGCTGGCCGGTTTTGATAAAAATATTAAGCAGCACACGTTATGCTTGACGAATCGACGCGCATATTTTGCGTCGACGTATTTTTTGCGTCGACGTCATCGATTACGTCGACGCGTTGTCCCAGCCCTAGTGCTCACGCAAAACCTTTTCACATGAAACTTTCATGTGCGCACATTAAACTAAACTTTAGATTTTTTTTTGCTCATGTACCCTAAGGGGCTCTGTAGGAGAGAAATGGTATTACACAGAAATTTAATGAAACCTTGTCCTGTTTCTGTTGTGTCATCTAATATTCCATCTATTGTTTCTCCACAAAGCAATGTGGAGCCATTCGGCTCCCTGTCGGGTGGTCTGTCTTGCAGGTCCCTCAGTGATTGATCAACCCAGCACTGCTGCTTTGCTGGACGATGACCATTCCAGCATGGACATCACACAGTCCATCCCAGGGAATGATGAAGCTTCCACCTGGCTGGTTCCAGCTTCCTCCACAGATGGTCAACCCAACACTGCTCCCTTGTCCACCTGCAGCCCACCCCAACATATGATGTACCGCCCACCTCTACTGTTCAGGGTCAATCTGGTCCACAGCCTGCTGTAAGTATGTTTGCACTCCAGCAGGAACCCGGGCAGGACAATAATCAATCTCTCATCCAGCAATTGCCAGGGACTATGACTACACCAACCCAACAACAATGTATGAGAACATCAACTCCTAACATCAACCTAACTTGGGGGTGCCACTTACTCGTCTCATTGAGGAAGTGTAACGGACAAGCTGCCATGAGGACATGGCTATTGCAAAGTGGGGAGGGATGTAACAGGTGTCCAGTGGAAGGTTGTTGTGGTGATATGATTTTGTTTTTGTTTTATTGTTTTCATGTTTGACATGAGTGTCCTTCATTTTGGTGTTATGTCTTTGTGTTCCTTTGCCTCGGTGAGGTGTTGTACATGAATGACCGTTAGGCTACATCATGACATCACGGAGGTGTGTTGGAGGCGTGTTGATGAACGCACTTTTTAAAAGGTCTGAAGACTTTGTCTGGGAAATGCGTGAGTCGGGAGAGCACGCCACGAAAATTGCCATTAACACTGAGTTGGTGAGATATTTGAAGTTGGATATCATTGTGTGTAGCCTAGTTAACACAGATCATTTAGCCTAATAATTAGTGCCACTGTAGTTGGAGAGGCGGCAGGCAGCTGCATCTTCCCGCCTGGGTAAATGTATGTTTTCTACTGTTGCTTATACTTGTGTTTATTTAAAGTATACGGTTTTAATTGCGTAGGTATCAGGCTTGTGCAGAATTCCAGAATTTAATTGAAACTGGCTATTAGAGATGCGCGGATGGGCTATTATTTCAACCGTAACCGCATAGCAAAACTTATCATCCATCCACACCAACGTTTTTTGACCAATTTTCAAAACCGCACCCGCCCACCATCAGCTGGTTGTTTTAATGTATATGGGTGATGCGTTTGATTGGTTCAACCGCCACCCGCCCGAATTTAATTAAAATATTATATTTCTTCACGTCATCCGCCCGATCCGCGGTTTAAAAATAATAAACCCGTTTAGAAATTATTTGGATGGTTAAATGACCTGTTCCGGTGAAAATGGTTACTTTCCCCGCTGCGTCTAGCGTCCCCAGGCGGAAAACCAACCTTGCAACATTGAGACTACCGTCCCGGAAAGAGAAGTGAGAAACAAGAAACTCGTTTTAAATCGTGTTTCTTACCTTGTAACATCCACATAGTTTTGCCAAAATTATGCTAAACGTTCGCTAACTTGTAAACAAATCCATGTGCTTTATCATTACCTTTTCCCACAGTTTGAAATAGCATAATGCACAATTTCTCCAGCAGAGGGGGAAATCCTGCCAAGTTTCCCTTTAAATTCCAATTCAATTATTGAATTTCACTTGCATTTCAATTGAGGTACCAAACAGGAAGCAGAATTGCAATTCGAATTGTGCACAACTCTGGTAGGTATGTCATATTGTAAGGGTTTTCTTGCCCTTAACCTGCCTTGTTTCACGTTTGCAGTGCTGTGTGTATTATTTGCTCATTGAGATTTACAGGTGTGAGAGACTGGTGTGATTCATAAGTGTTATTTATGCCGTGATTTATGAGCGTGATTTTTGTGGTGTTGCTTTACTTTTTACACGTTGTCTGCATGGTTGGGGGTGCTTGAACCTTTGGGTTTGTGGAAGTACAAGCCATATGTTTCTAAATGAATTGTGAATAAATTACATAATCCATTGTCTGCCTTTTTGAAGCCACTGATATACCAGTTCCAGGTGATATAGCTTAATAGCTGAATATTGTAGGATTGCAATAAACTGAGTGGAGAAAGAGTCTCACGTTGACAACGCAACAGCGTGTCGTTTATTCAATCATACTAAAACGGAAAGAATCAAAACATGCCGGTGAAACCAGCAGTGTGTCCTTAAAGAGACAGCGTCCCTAAAGCAGAACAAGATAATGCAGTAAGCACAGAACGAGATAGCACAGTATGATAACACAGTATGGTGAATTATATCCATAGTGTCCACTACATACGTCCCCCCAGAATTCACCAGAACAGAGAAACAATAAAGGTCAACGAGGAGGTGGGCGAATGATCCGCCCACTACGGCTCCTCTGCACTGGAATGTGGGTTGAGGCATCCAGGCGTGGTGTTCCAGAGGCCTTGTGATTGGAGGGAGGGAAGTGGGGTTGGGACTTGGGCCGAACATGAGGGCGCCCCCGTAGTGGAGGCTGGGCTAGCCTCACAGGTCTTTCCAAATTCAGATGAGCTGGCTTGAGGCGGTCCACAGAAATGCTCTGCATGCTCCGCCTTACCACCCATGTCTACTGCAAAATGCTTTTCTCCCGTCTCTAAAACGCGGAACGGGCCGTCGTAGGGAGGCTGCAGCGGTCTCCGGTGTGCATCGTGACGGATGAAAACATATTCTGCTGACTGCAGACGTGAGGGAGTGTAGGATTGCGGGAGGCCGTGGCGCAAAAAATCTAGCCTTATCATGGAGCACAGTTCGCTGATGGGCAGCGGACCAGGGAGCTGTGGTGTCGGCAACGAAATGGCTGGCCATACATCAGCTCTGCTGATGAGGACTGGAGGTCCTCCTTAGGGGCAGTCCTAAGGCCTCAGCAGTAGTCGTTGCTGTCAGTGGGACAGCCTCTGGCCATCGAGTGGTCCTATCCACCATGGTGAGGAGGTAAGTGGAGGAGGGAAGGGGGCTCACCAGGGGGCCCACTAGGTCCACATTGACATGGTCGAATCTCCGCTCCAGCACAGGGAAATGCGCCAGGGGTGCTTTGGTGTGGCGATGAATTTTGGAGCGCTGACACTCCACACAAGAGTCTGCCCAGTCCCGCACATCTTTCTTGAGCCCATCACTTGGCTGCCACCAACCTTTGAGATGGTTTCCTACCCGGGTGAGAGGGACTGTGCACAGCCTCAAAAACCCGTCATTTCCATGCAGTGGGAATAATGGGCCGTGGCTGTCCGGTGGAGACATCGCAAAGCAGCATGGCGCCACCGTCACCAAAAGCAATCTCCATTAACTGCAGTCCAGTGGCAGCAGTCCTGAATGACTGTACCTCCGGGTCAGTGGACTGATCGGCTGCCATGTGGGTGTAGTCAAGCCCCAGGTGGGCGGCCCCTACGATGGCGCAAGAGAGACAGTCCGCGACGAGGTTGGCTTTACCTGCGACATGTTGTATGTCCGTGGTAAACTCTGAGATGTAAGAGAGATGTCGCTGTTGGCGGGCAGACCACGACTCAGACACCTTAGCCATGGCAAACGTTAGGGGCTTGTGATCGACAAAAGCTGTAAACTGTCGGCTCTCCAGCAGCGAACGGAAGTGTCGAATGGAAAGGTAAAGTGCAACTCACAGTCAAAGGTGCTGTACTTACGCTCACTGGGGTGTAGCTGGCGACTAAAGAAAGCGAGCGGTTTCCAGGCACATCCACCCACTGCTCATGCACAGCGCCAACTGCAAAGTCCGAAGCGTCTGTGGTGATGGCAATTGGCGCATCAGGTGATGGGTGTGCCAGCATTGTTGCGTTGGCCAAAGCAGACTTAGCGTCTGTGAATGCTGTGTCTCTCTCCGAGGACCAATCCACCAAGTGTTTGGCCGCTTTCCCCGTCAAGGCCCTGTGCAGGGGGCGCACGAGAGCAGCAGCTGTGGGAATGAATCGGTGGTAGAAGTTCACCATTCCCAGGAACTCCTGCTTACTTTACTTTACTTACCTTACTGTGACCGGCCGAGGGAAATTTAAGACCGCATCAACCTTAGACGGGAGTGGCACGGCCCCGTCCTTGGTGACTCGATGTGCCAGGAAGTCTATGGTGGTTGATCCAAACTGCTCGAAAAGGATCCGCAGGTGGGATAGGTGTTCGGCTTTGGAGGCACTAGCCACTAGGATGTCGTCCAGGTACACAAACAGGAAAGGCAGGTCACGTAGCGCAGAGTCCATGAGGCGCTGGAATGACTGGGCAGCGTTTTTAAGGCTGAATGGCATCCTCAGGAACTCAAACAGGCCAAAAGGGGTGATCACTGCTGTTTTGGGGACATCCTGCGGGTGGACGGGAACTTGGTGGTATCCATGGACAAGTTTCTACCTTAGAAAAGATAACCTTGACACACAAGCAAACATATATAGACAAAAAACACAATGAATAACATTAAGCATTGAGAGAGCAAAAGAGAATGGGTGGGTAGGGGGAGCAAAAGGAGTGAAACATAAGAAGAGAGAAGAGAGAGGTAATCGAAGCATCAGTAGGCTACAGTGGGTTAGAGAGAGTTGAGGGTGACAATGTTATGATCAAGATGAGTGTTGGCGTGAGGTATAATGTGCTATAGCCAGGTGGTGATATTGGGGTTGCTATACAGAGTTCCATTGACATATAGTTTATCGACTGACAGAGCTGCTCGTTTGCCCTCTTGCCTGAGTTGTTTCATTATGGGCAAGAGGGCTATTCTTCTTTCCTGTATTTCTTGTGGGAATTGGTTGTTTAGTCCGAATGAAGTCCCTTTCAGTTCTTTTCCTTTTCTTTGTGTTTGAAGTGTTCGAACTTGGCGATAATCGGAGGAGGTTTTTATTGTCTTTGGAAGTGAGACGGTGTACACGGTGGAAGGTAATCTTGTCAACTGTTTCTGGCGGTAGTTTGAGAGATGACTGCAAGAATTCTTTAACTGCTTTCTCTGGGTCGTCAGGTGTATCTTTAGAAGTTGGCAGGGGAATTCCGGAAAAAATTAGGTTATCGTGCATGCTGTGGCACTGGAGTTCTAGGATTGTTTCTTTCATGATCCGGTTTTCGCGGGTGAGTTGATTAACCTGGTCGGATAAGTTTGTGATATTTCCTTTGAGTTCACGGTTTTCTAGTGCGAGTGTGTCGATCTGTGATTGGGAAAACTCGAGGCTGGCTTTTAAGTCCTTAATATCTGCGTGCAGATGTTCCAGTATTGCAAGTTTGCTGTTTATGGATTGTAATAAACTGACCTCGATGGATGTAGAAGCGGGAGGTGATTCTGGTTCAGTCTCTGTTGAGCCGTCACGGGTGCGTTTCCTGCTGGGTTCAGATGCCATAGCGTCCGGAATGAATAGGTTGCCGTCGGAACAGGTGGAGAATATAATCCGGTTTTTGATGAGAGATGTAGAGAGGTAGTAATTGTGTCAGTGTTTAGTGCGCTGCCATTTTGGATCTCACCCAAAGTCTTGCGATGTTCAGTGCATCATCTGACCGGAAGAGCCTGGCCTCTGTTTGCTTGTGTGTCCTGTCTGTGTTTGTTTATTATGTCTATAGGCTAAAGTCAAACTATGATCTGTATGTTTTCAATGCTAAACAGGAAATGTTCATGCTGTCACCACTCCAGAACCAAATTCCCACCTCCTTATTCTCTATATTCTTCTCAGCCCCTACCCTTTACATCTCATTCACACACCACATTACATACCTATTCCTCCACCCCCCCTTCTCCCTCTCCTATCTAACTGACATCTGCACACACTCTCACATACACAATACCCATCTTATCAAACATTTTCATAACTGCACAATTACAACATGGTACCACTTACATTCCTGACCTGGAACATCCGTGGGATTGGATCTCAGGCGAAGAGGCTCAAAATCTTAAATCATTTGGATAGTTTAAAAGCTGACATATGTCTCCTACAAGAAACTCATCTCTCAGAATCAGACTACACCCGTATCAAATCAGGACAATTTAATCACATTTTCTCAGCTCATTACAATACAAAACAAAGGGGAGTTTGCATTCTGATTAACAAAAGAATCTCATTCATCCATAACACCACTATCACAGACCCAGAAGGACGTTTTGTCATCATAAACATCTCTATTCACAATACCCCTGTAACAATTGCTAATGTTTATGGCCCTAATACAGATAACCCAGTTTTCTTTCAGAACCTCTTCACCTCCATCTCAACTCTATCTGGCTGTCCCATCATAATCGCAGGCGACTTCAATACAGTGTTAGACCCCACAATTGACAGATCTGATCACTCTAAAAGCAAACAAATCTGGCAATCCACAAAAACAATAAAACAGTTCATGAGTGATTCTGGCCTTGGCGATTGTTGAAATCTAGACGCACCCTAGCGGCAGCAAATTAATTTGCTCAGCCTGTACGTCTAGTATCGAACCATAGGAATTTCGATTGGTTGACGCCGTGGACCTCATCCAATCACAGCGCTCTATTTTGTTAGAGAGTCTTAAGGCGGGCTTAACAGGATAACGACAGTCCTGCGACGGTGAACAACAAGGAAGGTGGCTATGGCGAACGAAGAGCGGTTGTTTGAATCGGCGTTGGCGTCAACTTTGGAGGAGTTGGACTTGTGCTTTTCTTTGAAAGTAGAGCAACACAATGCACTTAAGTCATTCCTTTCGAAGAAGGATGTATTTGCCGTTTTGCCGACCGGATACGGATATGGTCGTAGCGCTGGCCTATTGCATGCCTAGGCAGTTTGAAAGACAATTCTCTGCCCGCCCCTTGGATTAAGCAGGTGAATGATTCGATTCCAGACTATACATTTCAATGATATAGGATGGCCCGCCAGGCTAAGCGGCTTCAGCACCCAGACTCCAAATGCTTCTCTTTTTTCTCTCCGGTCCACCACTCCTATTCCCGTATTGATTATTTTCTAATCAGCAACTCTATAATGAAAAATATCTCTGATTCAACAATTCATCCCATAGTCATTAGCGATCATGCCCCAGTTACAATTAAATGGAACATAACTAACCAGCAGCAACCATCTAGCAAATGGCGTTTTAATACATCCCTCTTACAAGACCCAAACTTCATCAGCTTTGTTGGGAGAGAGTGGGCATTCTTTCTAGAAGTGAACGACTCCTCTTAATCATCTTCTTCCCTTCTGTGGGAAACAGGAAAAGCAGTACTCAGAGGAAGAATCATCTCATATTCAGTATACAAAAAAAGAAGGAAAAAGAACAGGAAGTAAAACTCAACAATAAAATTAAACAGTTAGAAGAAACCAATGCAAGCAACCCAACTGAAGAAACACAGGCAAAACTTAGGAAACATAAATTCAAACTCAATGAAATACTCAATAAACACACTCAATTTATGATTCACCGTCTAAGGCAGGAAAACTTCCACCATAGCAATAAACCAGGTAAATACTTAGCTAATCAAATTCAACGTAACAAAGAAAAATCAACAATCCCAGTCATAAAGAACTCAGCAGGGAAGCTAACTAGTTCAACTGAAGAAATAAATCATGTTTTTTACCAGTTTTACAATAAACTATATTCTTCAGAAATAAACCCCAACCAGGAATTCATAGACTCTTTCCTAAACAGCATAAAATTACCACATTACTCAATGAGACCCAAATAAATAACCTGGAATCACCTATAACTCAACAAGAACTGTTTGATGCCCTGAAACAGATGCCTAATAATAAAGCACCAGGTCCGGATGGCTTCCCTGCTGAGTTCTACAAACAATTTTGGACCATCTTAGCTCCACTTTTCACCAGAATGATTAATGAATCAAAACAGAAAGGACGCCTTCCAACTAGTTCCACCACAGCCTCAATTTCACTGCTCCTCAAGCCCAATAAGGACCCAACATTGCCATCCAGCTACCGGCCAAGCTCTCTCCTCAATGTGGACAATAAGATAATCGCAAAAATGCTAGCACACAGATTAGCAAAGGTCACCCCATCCATTATCCACCCAGACCAAACAGGCTTCATTAAAGGCAGAATCTCATCCACCAACACCCGCAGACTGTTTAATATAATGTATCACTCCACAAATGTTCAAGATAATACCATCATAGCAACTCTAGACGCAGAAAAAGCATTTGATAGGGTGAACTGGAATTTCCTGTTTTCCACCTTAGGGAGGTTTGGCTTCGGGGAGTGGTTCATTAACTGGATTAAACTTCTATACACCTCTCCTTCAGCCACAGTAATCACCAATGGACTAACATCACAAAGTTTCACTCTTCACCAGGGACTAGACAAGGGTGCCCACTCTCCCCCTCACTATTTACAATCTTCATTGAACCCCTAGCAGCTGCCATCCGTCAGAACCCCCTCATCAAAGGTGTCCAGACTCCATATATGCTATATATATATATCAAAATGACAATACTGCCCAAAATAAACTATTTACTCTATGATTCCAACCCAGCCCACCCCACTCTGGTTAAAGTCTCTCGATTCATTAATCACTAAATTCTACTGGAAAGATAAAACCCCAAGGATCAAACTCACCACTCTCCAAAAACCAAAAGCACTGGGAGGACTAGAGGCCCCACACTTCCAGCACTATGCCCTGGCCAATCAGCTCCACTTCATTTACAAATGGCTACACCCCACCCCCTCAGACAACACCTGGTTAGACCTAGAACAAACAATCTGTAAAGAAATTAAAATCTCAGATCTCCCTTTCTGCAGCCAGTCAATCAAAAAACATCCATCCTTGAAAGCCCCAACAATTTCATCTACTCTGACAGCCTGGTGGAGATTCTACCACATCACTGATTCATCTATAGCACCATCAATTCGCACCCCGATTTGGAATAACCCAGATTTCACCGTCAATAAAAAACCACTTAACTTTCACACATGGATGGGAAAGGGTATCACTCACCTTCAACACATTCTTCAAGACAATAATCTGGCCTCATTTTCCTGTTTGGTCCAGAAGCACGGCATCGAGAATAAACACTTCTTACAATACCTGCAAATTAAATCATCTATCCTAGGAAAAATTAACATCCAGACAGCTAACCTTGACATTCCCCACCAATCTCAGAGCTGCTTAATATTCCCTTTCCCAAAAAAATACTCTCCCAAATTTACAAAATTATATCTCGTTCAGAAAAAACAATTGGCCTGCCATATCACAAATGGGAATCAGACCTATCAATTACTCCCGGTGCCGACTTCTGGACCAAAATGTGCAAAAACATCTACCTCATGACAAAGAATAGTAATCTACAACTAATAAAATACAAGGTTCTTCACAGATTTCACTTCACTGCACATAAATTGGCTAAAATGGGGTTTGGTTCGGATCTATGCTCTCACTGCACACAAAATAACCCAGACACATACATCCATGCGGTTTGGCATTGCACCCCAATCAACCACTTCTGGGTGAGTGTCACAAAATCTCTCTCTTCCATCTTTGGCTGTCACATCCCAGCATCCCCTTCCTTATGCATACTTGGTGATACATCCACAGTCAATTTAAGCAACTCTTGCAATAAAACACTGCTGGCAGCGCTGACTATCGCCAAGAAAACAATCCTCATGAACTGGAAATCTAGGAACAATGTTCACATCACTCATTGGAAAAACTTGTTAACAGACTATATATCATTAGAAAACCTATCAACTACAAACGTAATCAATACTCAGGATACAACCTCTCCTTGGTACCCCTTTATCACCTACCTACAGTCCTGACCCTCTTTGCCTGAGATCCATCTCCACACCAACACACTTCATCAACAGATACACTTCTCCTCGAACACTGGGCAGGGGATGGTAGCTGGAACTATTATTATTATTATTATTATTATTATTATTATTATTATTATTAATAGCAAATAAATAGAATCCCCTTCTTCCCCTCCCCCTTTTATTTACATCTCTGATAACTTTTCTAATTTCACTCTCTCTGCCTCTCTCATTGTTATTCTGCCGGGGCCCCATTGGATGGCTTGGGAGACTCGGCCCTGGTGGGTCGCTGTGTGGGTTTGGCATTGGTTGGGTCCTGTGGGTTATCCATTGGCCCTGGCCCCCCGTTGTGCACCCCCCTCATACGCTCATGCACATGCCTTGTCCTGGAAGCACACAGCACGCTTACTCTCTTTTAATTGCACTACATATTAGGTGACATTCATAAAACATTAACAAAACTACAAAACAGGCTAGGGTAAGGGTGGAGTGCAGGTATATACCTCTCTTTAGGTGTCTATCTGCATGCCTCACTTATTTTAATGCACACATTACAGAGGAGGCATACATCTTACATTGGGTAAGTGTGGTGTGCATGGGGAAATCCTGACAGATATTCACCATGCATGCCCACTTCTTTTAATGCTACACACTAGATAGAGCTCTCAACCTAGCCATTCACATACATATTTAGGTCAAGAGTGGCGTGTTGGGAGGTCTGGGGGCGAGGTGTGGTTGGTCGTGGTAGTGGGGGACGTGTGCATATGCTGGGGGCCTGGGGGGATGGGTGGCACGCAGGTCCTCCCCTCTGTCAGCTCATTGCCATAACTGCCGGGGCTGGGTGGAACTGTGGCCATTAATGGGTGCCCAGGTTGTGAATCAGTCAGGCAATCAGTTATTCTTATTATTACACTCATCTTTAACAGAATAATTACAACCCCTCTCCTCTGAAACCCTCCCTCTCTGTGTTCCAGCTACTCTCCTCCTGGCCCAACAGCAAACCAACCTTACACATATGCACACACACACACACACACACACACACACACACACACACACACTCACACACATACATCCTCACACTCACTACCCCGTACCCCCCCACCCACACCCCCATCCCAACACCACCTCATTCACACTCTCAGAGCTACCATCCGCACCCCCCCCCATCCCCCCTTCTTGTCATTCCGGTCATCAATTTCATCCCTGATAATCATATCTGTGATCATCCTGGACACAAATCATCCTTAGCCTTTCTGTTATTAATGTTATGTTGTGTTAATAAGCCATGTTAATGTGATGTGTTTGTGTAATGTACATCTGTCTGTCTGATGTAGTATTCTTGTGCATGTTGTTGTAGTGTTGCATTTTCTGTAATGTCAATGGTGTTTGCAATAAAAATAAATAAATAAATAAATAAAATAAAAAGATAACCTTACCCACCAGGTGTGCTGAAAAATCCTGGATGTGAGGCACTGGATAGCGATCTGGCGTTGTAGCGTCGAGAGATGTAGTTTGTGGAGGACTGGGTCAGACACGTCACATCCATAACGTGAAACCGTCACATCCATAACGGCAGTTTTTCCTACATACTGCACTACGAAAATGGCGCATAGTTTCAAAAACACACTTTTTGTGTTAATTCAAGTCTCCTTCATTGAGCCAATCATATGGTGTGTTGTGAAGACATCGTGCCAATCATGTGTTGTGAACTCGCCACTGGAGCAAGGTTGGTGTCGTGAAGCCTTGCGCACACGCATTTCTGCCGAATAGGATGCCCGATGAGTGCCCAAAAAGCGTTGCAATATGGCCGCCGAGTGGAGGGACTTGCCTAAAAGGACTTTGATAAGGTGAATTGCTCCGCTCAACTATGCTCGCACCAGAGCTGTGCGGACCAATCAAATCGGGCTTTACGATGATGGACAGGAGCAACACCGCCTCGTCTATCACGTCATCTGCCGCTGTGGCTAGAAGGAGACAGATGGCTTCTAAGACCCCATATGGAAAATGCATATATTTCAATGAGGTTTTATCACTGAAAACGATTATTTCTGAAAACTTTGGCCAAAGTTGAGATGTGGGAAAACTCATGGTTTCACTTTCATCAAGGGAAAACAGCGTGTTGCATTGTGACATGTTGTTCCCTCGTTCGTTTGAAATCTCTGATTGACCTCCTGTTCGAGGGATTTGCGACAGCCTTTCCCAGCTGTTTATAAAATGTTTGTAGCATATCAGTGTTCAACAGAATTATTTTTAAAAACGGAGGAGATATAGGTTTTTTCCTAATAGCCTACCCTACTACGTATCTCCTAGATTTCGCTAATGAGTGTTGTAGGAGATATTGACAGCACACTAACTTTTACGAAAGACCAGAAAACAATGTTAAGGCATTTGTGGAGAAGAGGATGGTTCATAACCTGACTCTCGCCAGATGAATTTCGTTCCGCCTAGCTCCACTCATCCATCTGGGACCAATCCATTGAAGTGTTGCTTCAGAAGGCTGAGCCTAATCAAAAAATGCTTGCATATGATTGAATAAGCCACTTGTCCGTCATCTATTGATGTACTACTTCAACCACTCACATCGAAGCCAACCCGTGACGCTGATAACACGTCTCACAGTCGCTTCTATGCTATGTCACATCTATGAAACTCCCGCCCTGCGTCCTGATTGGCTGTACCATAAAATCTGGTGCAGAAATCACTCTCAATGGAAGAGGTCCCAGATGAATGTGAGCGAAGCTAGGCGGAGCTAAGCGGAACGAAATTCATCTGGCGAGAGTCAGGTTAGATGGTTGGTTCATGTGTTCTTCCTACATCTCAAGGTAATATCATTGCTCTGATTGGTTAGGTCTATCCAATTGAGTGCAGAGGCATTCCCCGCATGTATCAGTTGAAACACACCCCATAATTACGTCTCAATGAAGTAGTATCAGACTCATATTCTGACTAGAATTTGAGTATGACAACGTCAGGCTAGCAAGACTCCTCACTGGCACCAAAAAGTTTGAGCACATAACTCCAGTTTTAGCTGAGCTTCATTGGTTACCAGTGAAATTTGTACTTTTTGTTTTTAAAGGTCCCCTGTGTAACGTTTTCAGTTGTTTCTTAACAAAATCAACATTTCCCATACATAAATGTGGCCCCATTCATGTTTAATTACCACCAACAACAACTCAAAGCATACCTATTGGCTTAGAAATCCTCATTTACATTTACATAGCGCGGTGTCGACTCGCCGCAAGGGACATAATATTATGCGAAATACAGCTCAGTCTTTGGCGTCTGCATGCATAGAAAAACATTAGCTTGGATTCATCTGCAGAATTTCCCTACATTCAGCAATGTAAGTTACAAGCCCATTTTCTACAAGTAATATCTTCCTAACAGTCCAACATTGACATTGTATTTTCCAAGGAAATAAATAAAAATAACTTTGTTCGTGATCTGTCACCAGCTCACTTGATCTCTAGTTTCTACACCCAGAGACAGTTGACAACCTAACCTAACATAGTTTTGCTAGGACTAATAGACCACAAAGTTGCTGAACGTGTTATTTCAGTTTAGTTTGCAAGACCTTTCTTTTAGTGAACACTGTGTACACGAACAATGTTCTCAATGCTCGAGTTCATGTGTAGAGACACTGATGATACTTTGATCAAAGTTTCATGTTGTGTCGAGGCTTCTTAGTGTTTTAAAAATAGCGATTTTGACAGGATCATGTATCAAAAAAAATAGTTCCCATTCAAAACTCCATTTGACCCAAAAATGACAACAAGGACAAGCTTGAAAGTGGCGCTTCAGACGTAATTATGCTTTTATATTTCTGACCTCCTGTCCTTTTAATTCCCTTTTATGCCTTTTTGTTTTATCATTTGTTTGAAATGTTTATATATATATGAATTTATTTATTTTATTTTATTACCCTTGGGTATTTATCATTTGTTTTTTATATTTTGCAGTCTTTTAATTTTTATTTATGCTTTGTTTTACCTCTTTAAACTTAATCTTTTACATTTTGTTTTACTCTATTTCACGTTATTTAACTATATTCTTCATGGAGTCTTGCACACCTGCTATGTATCTTCAAGGCAGTGGCGTAACAAACCAATAGTGGGCCCAGGTGCGAGAGCGCTACACGGGCCCCGATCCGACATTCTTAGGCCCAGGATGAATTAACTCTGATACATGCAATACACATTAAGGGTGACTTCAATTGTTTAATGCAAAGAGCCTGAGGCACCGAAGTAGTTTAGTAGTAGTAACACACGACTACATAGTAGTAACACACGACTACATAGGATCCATTACATGTGAAAACATTAAAAATAATTTTATTAACAGACTGCAGGCCAGGGTAATCTAATATTACTGCATTAACATCAACTCGCATGGAATTATGGGAACACTCAATGCGCTCAATGCGCCTCTTCAACCCTCTGCTGATACTGCAAGCGTAGATTGCTTGCTTATAAACTCACACTGCGCAGAAACAAAACTTAATGTAGCCTAACTTATTTAACCGTGCAGAAACCAAATAAAATCATTCATATGCATACAATCCCCAATATGCGTGAAGGCCATTAGAAGAAGGCCATCTTATGAGCCTTTCGTTGTGCAAAATCGTTAACGATGTTCCCAATATTTAATGCTCTGGCTCTCG
Organism: Alosa pseudoharengus; assembly: GCF_046254945.1. Taxonomy (NCBI): domain Eukaryota; kingdom Metazoa; phylum Chordata; class Actinopteri; order Clupeiformes; family Clupeidae; genus Alosa; species Alosa pseudoharengus. The sequence continues at coordinate 45,291,578 of NW_027468774.1, forward strand.
TATTTTCAATGGACAGGATAGCTAACCCACTGAGCCTCTCCTGCCCCATGCTGCTCCTTAGGTAGGTCTTAATAAGTTTGAGTTTGGGAAAAGATCGCTCGCTGTTGCCACTGTCACAGCCAATGTCAGAAACAACATGAGAGCAACACTTCCCCGAATTTGGATGTTACACTGTCATTATCTACCACCAGCATTTTGGCAAGTTGAAAAATAGATGACTTCTGTGAAATCTCTGCTTTAAAAGCAAGACCTGAATGAGAGTTGTGTTGGGAATGTCGGTGCAATGTCCCTGCTATAATGGTCTGACAAACGTCAGAAACAAAAGTTTCCCGCATACTTGCAAATCTTTGGGAGAGCTGACTGTTTATGATATCCAGAGTTGCATTAAATACCTGCACTTTGAAGTATCTCTCTGCATCGGTTAAGCGCTCATCTTCCGATAGTTCGTCAAAGTGACTCTTCACATTTTCAAATGTACTCTGAACCCCCCATTTATTTGCGAGCGTCTGCCAGTCCCTCCAGGAATTCGCGATGTTGCGATCACAACAATTAACGCAAATTCAGCAAATCCTCGTGAATTCTGGGCGACCTCGCAATTTTGTCCAAACACCGCAACTTTTTCGCAAATTTGACCAATCATCATGGTTTCCCCGTGAAATATTTCACCTACCACAACAGTCCCTCGTCCAGAATATTAAGTCAGATGCCACACTCACTTCCGCAGACACCAGAGACTGCCCTATGTTCACTCCTCTGCAGTTTTAATGATAGAAGGCTAACGTTAATGATCTGCTTTACTTGCGCATCTCTCAACCTGGTGTTGCTAACCTACCTAGGCTAAGAAAGTAAGTTAATTAAGGCCTACTTTTACTGACATTTGAGTAGGCTACAGTATGCAACCCATTGGCAAACGTTTACACCTGGAGATGTCTTTTAGCTCGTGTCATGTTTGCTAGCTTGTGGGCTCAGTTGTGTAGTGCTACCAAAATCATAGAAATTAATAACATTGCAAGACATTTACCTCTTCTGTGATCCAAGAATGATTTCATTCGAGTTATTTTTTAACATTTATTTTAACTAATGACATAGAAACATCCCGAATTCCATCCACATATCGTAATGCACTATGCAAAAAGTTATTTCCACTCGTAGCCGAACACAGTGAGATGCAAGCCTTCCAATCCACTTAGAAATGTAATTACGCTACTCTCACGTCCTTAAAGTGGCAGGCAGTCAATTAGACGTACACACCACCAATGTAATAACATTAAAGAAAAGTGTAGTCTAATAGTTTAAATCAATATAAAATTAACTAGATACTTAGTTGGCTATTAGTAATTATGCAAGTCACAGAATATGAATTATTACAAATATATTAACTTAATATGAATTACAACATCTTTTTAGGGGGCTGTCTTTTTTGGACAGTTCTACGAAAGGTTATACTGCTTTGTGAATTAGGCCTACCCCAGTCAAAGTATTTACACAAATAAAGTAGGCCTACCTTGATTTTCTGTAACCCTTACTATTTACCTTTACTTATCCTTTTTAATAAGCATCAAGATGATCAGTGTGATTTTCGTCTTACTAACCTTAATTGCCCTCAATTAAAAAATAATTAAAAAAAATAAATCGCAACTACTCCCGCAATTTCTTCGCAACAAACAGCTAAAAACACCGCAACTTCCATCGCAATTTTTTAGAAAAGTTGTCGCGAAATCAGGCATTTTAGATTGCAACAATCTCAAAAAATCCTCGCGAAATCCTGGAGGGACTGGTCTGCGCTGTAGCCTTGGCCTGGTCAAAGGCACGCCGGTAGTCAGAAAGGACCAGCATAGAATTTTCCAGCAAATGCATTGCGGGGGTAGCGACGGGCCACGGGAGGTCACGGGCCCTGGTGCGACTGCACTTGCTGCACCTACTATAGTTACGCCACTGCTTCAAGGCATATTGATTCTGCTTTCCCTGCCCTAACTTGTAAAGCGCTTTGGGTCAACTGTTGTTCGTTTAAATGTGCTATACAAATAAAATGACTAGACTAGTTTATTCAATATTATAATGAAAATGACATTTCGCCTCACCATAGATCTTTTCTGTGTTAGTAAACTGTAACTAGAAAAGCAATTCCCAAAGAATTACTAGTGCATGAAAATGCAAAAGTTGTGATGTAAAATATCATGTATAGTTAAAATAGATAATACAGAGCTGGTTTCTGCGGTGATCCTAGAACAGACATGGTGGTTGCATAGTTTAATAAAAGTTGATAGTTTAAAAGTAGACTGTTTAAAAGCTGAATGTAGATAGTTTAAAAGTTGTTGATAGACAGCTAGTTTAATAGATATATAGTTTAATGATAGTTTAAAAGTAGACCGTTTAAAAGTTGAAGGTAAATAGTTTAAAAGTTGTTGACAGACTAGAAGTTTAATGAATGTTGATATTAAAATAGTTTAATGGCTGTGTATAGGTAGATATTTGACGATAACTGAAAGTTGGAATGGCTCTCATGTTTGCTAGCAGTTATGCCAACATTTTTAACTATGCTAACCATGCTACTTAGCTAATGTTTTCTAGCAGTTTTGCTAAAAATGTTAACTATGCTAACAATGTTAACATGCTAACCATATTACTTAGCTAACATTTTCTAGCAGTTTTGCTAAATATGCTAACCATGCTACTTAGCTAATATTTTCTAGCAGTTTTGTTAAACATGCTAACTATGCTAACCATGCTACTTAGCTAATGTTTTCTAGAAGTTTTGCTAAAGAATTTAAAATGTTAACTATGCTAACAATGCTAACTAGCTACAGTGGGTAGGAGTCATAGTTGATGACAAGTGTTGACATAGTTGATGACAAGTTAAAAGTTGTTGATAGACAGCTAGTTTAATAGATAGGTAGTTTAATGCTAGTTTAAAAGTAGACTGTTTAAAAGTTGAATGTAAAAAGTTCAGTAGTTTAATGGGTTAAATTGTTTAACAGTGGATTATTGTAGTGAGGACTTTTATTTTGAAACAGTTTTGGGCAGAGGAAACAGTTGAATAGGATGTGTAGTCTTAATTGACCCAGATTGTATGCTTAAAGCCTGAGGCTGCAGGTGGCCTGAACACCTGGCATAGGATTCTAATTGCTTAATAGCCGTATTGTGATGTCACAATCACAATGTTAAGTCTATGGGGATTTTAAAAAAGTTTTTCTTTAATAGTTTAAAAAGTATAAAAGTTTCAAAGTTGAAAAGACATAGCAGCTTGGTCTGTTTGAAGACCTACGTTACAAAGTTTGAACGAAGTTTCTAAGTTAAACTGTTCAAGAGAAATTGCGTACGGAAAAAGTGGTAAGCGGAATAATAATAAGAAGTTGTTGTCTAGGAAGAACAGTCCAGTGCATTTTCATGCACTGTAACTATTTCAGGACCTAATTACAGTGCATGAAAATGCACTGTTCTGTTATCCGAAGTTTTCTTATTATTATTATTCTTATTCTTCCCACCAAATTTCTGTGTCTAATTCAGCTTCAACCGTTTAATGTAGAAACTTTGTTCAAAATTTGTAATGTCTTGAAAAGGACACTTTAAGCATACAATCTGGCTCTCTTAAGACTACTATTTCCTCTGCCCACAACTGTTTCAAAATAAATGTCCTCACTACAATACTTCACTATTAAATAATTTAAGTATTTAAACTAATCAACTATTTAACTGTTCAGCCATTTCAACTGTCAGTGACTATGACTCCTGCCAACTGTTTCCAAATAAAAGTTTGTTTGGCATCTTATGTTAATATACTGTATGTTTATATTTTCATGCTCTGGTAATTTCCTCGAAATTACATTTTCTAGTTGATTGTGCTATTTGTTGGGAGGCAAGTAGAGGGAATGCCTGGACCCTGAGAGGACTTGGCCATTGCTGAGTTTATTTTAATTGTATGTTTTTCTGTCCAATTCCCTTTGTATTAATCTCCCATTATTGTGATGTACAACAGTGTTTCTGCACTTTAGCATCTGTATTTGTGTCACTAATATTTTGCATGTTTTATTTGTATGTTCTGTCTTATTCAGGGGCCACCCTGAAGTAGTTCCCGAATTGCTGGGCCAGGCAATAAATGCCAAAGTGACAAAACTGAGGTCCCATAACAAAAACATAAATTTGAGATTGTCAATTAAATAGAATAAAAGATAACAGACGTGTTGTGTGTTTCTTCCTCTTTATACTGATACTATGGTTGATTTTAAGTAAATACAATAGTGAAGTAATTGATCAATGCTGAAAATATCAAACCATAGAAGAATATGAAATACATGTCTGATATAGATCATGAGATCCGAATTTTTATCAAGGGTTATGTGATCATGCTTCTTAGTGTAATATATTTAAATATATTCAATTGTATGCAGAGAATATAAGAAAGGGCCAATATTGAATATTTACTTATATTTTGAAATAGACCTATAGCCTATTGCTGAATACATGGAAATATAGCCTACTTATTTAACATAGCCTAGATGTGCTTATACTGGAATATGTTCAAGCTGCATGTGGATATGTTATTTTTCTGTATGGGTAAAGCCTTACAACCTCCTACAAAATCTATATTTTATTCAGGACCCTGTGATGGTCCACAATTAGGCCTAGGCTACACTAAATAATATTAGTCACAACAACAAAGAAGAGGAAGGTGAAGTAGCAGGGGAAGAATTTTAATATCATAGCCTACTACGCCTCTTCTAGGTATAACTTAGCATTGGTAGAGAAATGGTGTAGGCTATTCAAACATTTGCGCTTCATTTAAAGTAGCCTAGTAGCCAGGCTACGCCGGTGTGAGCTCATATGCCGATGCGCACAACGAGTCCACCAATCAAGAAAAAGCGTCGAGACTGCATGGAACCGTTATAGCTGCCGAGGAGTTAAGAATTGAAATGGGCCTCTAAATTTTTTCATCCTCCGGAACAGAATTCAGTGTATTGGGAGGGTAAATGTAAACTATTTTAGTGTAAAATAACACGAATTAGGCTACGTTACATTATTATAGCCTATTATAGCAATGATAGAAACCAACGGCGTGAAGGACAGCGAAGCCACGTAGCCGTGCTGCATTCAAACAGCTAACTGATCTAGTGGATGAAGACGTGTCTCCCAGACTACTTCAAAGGCTTTCTTTTTTTCCATACATCGCCAAGACGGCGTCCATCGCACCCTTCTTTTATTTGATGGAGCTTCTCATTTGGAATCACGCCAGACCGCAGCCTGCAGAATCAGGGCATATATTGTCACATATGATGTCAGCGTCGAAATAGCCTAAGGAATCGATAGCCTATTGAAGAAAACGAAGGGATATTCGTGTCGAATTTGAACGATTTGTTAAAATGTGTATTTGATATTGCTTAGAATTGACTAGCTCCACGAAGCTGTAGCTCTGTGTTGGTTGTGACAGAACGTTGTTGTCGAGGGTCCATGCAATACTTGCAGTGGAAACATGTGTGGCTACTTCTCTAAACGGATCACTGCTATCAGAGATGGCATTTTGGTCCAGTACAACGGTTTTTACCTCTAAAGTACCCCGGAAGATCATATTCATGTTTACCCTATCCCTCTCTGTCACCTACCTTTTCTACAGCTTGGTTAACTGTTATACCTCACTACAATTCCCAGCGCAAGAAAATTATGTATATCAAGGCAGGCCGGTGACTGACGAAACGACTTTTATGACATTAAGGGGGAAACTTTATTCCACGTCACTCCAGGGCGAATTAATAGAACGCACAAGCAGCGAACCAACTATTTTTTCGACAAATCCAAACGATGTTAAAATCGAAGGGAGGACAGCAGAATGGGTTAGAACTGACACGGCTCCTACTAACACCATCGCGATGGTACATACGGCAATTATGGACCAGCAGCACCAAGGATTCAGCACTACGGACAGCGTCTTCAGGACCTCTATGAACAGTACCCCTGAGTATGGGGAAAAAAAACTGCCTCAAGCTATTATAATAGGGGTGAAAAAAGGAGGTACTCGAGCTTTACTTGAGGCTTTAAGAGTTCACCCTGACGTTCGAGCTGTGGGCAATGAGCCCCATTTCTTTGATCGGAATTATGAGAAAGGGCTGGACTGGTACAGGTATGTGTCTTTTGTCTTTTGTAGGCTATTATATCTGATACTGTGATTTAGATGAACATTTCAGTGAGATGTTCCGCCACAAGCTTGAAAACATTGCCAGATGATGAGACTGTCAAGTTTTGAATGGCCTTCTGTCTATAGCCTACCTCTATAACCACACATTCTTTGGTGGTTCTCCATCACTTTTAGAGGCATAAACTGTAGCAGCATTTCTTTTCTCAATGCCTTACTAATTACGAAAGATGCCCAACTAAAGTTTGGCCATTGTGTAGGCCAACTGAAAATGCTTCTAGCTATTTGTCTGCACAAAACAGAGATTTTGTCAGTAGCCATCAGTATATCTCACCTGCTTTTACTTTTTGATTTCCTGACAACCCCATATTTGATTTTGATTACACACAAAACCAACACAAAAGGCTTCAAACTAATTTTGATACTACAATAGCTTAGCCTATTATACAGAGAATAAAGTCCCTGACATTGCCAATGTATGCCTGAAACGCTTAATATTGCACTGTAACGTTGTTGATTGGGTAGGATTATGACCCTTTCAGTCATTTTTTGGGTACCATCTTAGCGCTAATGATGGTGCTTAGCTCATGGTGTTGCCTTTAAAAATAGAGATGTTTATACTGTTAACCATTAAGATGCGGTTTGCTTATGAATGTGGTGTTAAATTAATACATTGTTATTATACTGGGTAGCAAGAGTGTGGAAGTACTTATGCTGTTTGCTGAAATAAAAGTAACATATGTAAATACCCACTCTTCATAACTATGACAGAAGGGGTCATATTTTAAGACCACATGATGCTGCACACAAGACAGATGTACAGCTTCTAGAGAGAAGGGGTTGAGAATTGCCATGTTGTCAATCATGCCAGTGCTAGATGCTATAGCAGTTGTGATAGCAGTTGTAATGGAACACTCACATGGACAAGATTGAGTACATTTTTTAGTTCGAAATGTATTGTCACACAGTATACACATCACTGTATGTATGCAATCTCTTTTTTTATGTTGACAAACCTTGTCCCTCTTTTTTTAACGATACATTATGATCATATATGCAGTACAGATGACAATCCCCCACTAGATTATATGTTGTAGGGTCCCTGGACACGTTTCAGTTATGTTATCTTATTGATACAACAATAAATGTAAGATTTTGACCAAAGGTATGGCTTTTCAGAAGCATAATGTGGTCAGTGCAAGACTTTGTTGTTGCCTACGAGCTCAGATACTAGGCGAGTGCAGACGTGTCTATGCTTGTCACACACACACACAAATCCTGCTTTTGCATGTGGATTCACGTCCAAGCAGATTCCTTCTGCAGAGATGTACTCACTCGTCATCCAAATACCAACACGCTGTTTGATTTGGCACTCCTTACTCTTAAAGGGAATGGCAAATGTTACTCTCATTGGTTTAATGGATCCAAAACACACCCATGATTAATTAAGAAACCCAAGAACAACGATTTTTAACCATGCATAGTGGAGACCATTTTTCCTGTTGTCAAAATAGTGAAAGTGGGTTCAGACACTGCCTAAACATTCATGTGTATCACACTTCAGACTATGCGTTTAGATCGCTAAATAGAGGGCTCAAAGTCTGTTTTTGTTTTGGCCTTGTTGGTTTGTTTCTTCTGTGGTGGCTATTGTTGCTAGCAAACATTACTTTGCCGCGTTAGATTGCTACATTGTCTTCAAAGCAGCCACATTCCAACATGAACTTCTCCTAAATGGAATAGGCAGGGATGTGCATTCATACAGCATTGTTTTGGTGTTTGGTGGTGAAAGAGTGTAGTAATGTGTGTTTTAGTGTTCCATTACATATATGTGTGTAATGCACAGCTTTCCACAGTTGTAAAGTATGACTAGTTTTCTAGGGTTTCTTACATTAATTCCCATTGTATTTAGTATTAGCACCTTGTACAAACCATATGACCAGGGATCGTAATGAACTTTTTGGCCTAGTCAATGTGGCTGGTAGATAAAAACATTGTCAGACCAGGCATATTATTTACCGGCCAAAATTAAACAATACTTAACTATTTTGAAAGTATCAGTAATATACTATCAATATACTAAGTATATATAATATACTAAGTCATCTTTTTCATTTCATTGTACACCACACACAGAATGGGTCTAAGACATTTGACCAATTTTACTTTCAGGTAATTTATTAGAATATTACTATGTTTCAAATTCAAGTTCCCACACAAACATATTAAGTGGTGGACCATATATCAGTTTACTAAATTTGATATTTGACACCTTTTCAAACATCAGCAATATTGTCAGTGAATCAGAGTTTAACGAAAATGTGAACTGAAGATGTTTGTGCATCCGGCCCCAGCGAACTGGGCACATATCAAAAAGAAAAAGTATTAGCCTACTATTAGTCCAGTCATTTTATGAAAAAAGGTTGAACAAATTGCAACAGAAGAAAACTTAACTGATTTTGTATCCGTAATTACATTATGCCCTGTTTGCCCATGTTAACAAACAATTTCAAAAAACGTATAATATATTTTTTGTTTGTCTTGATGTAAGTAATCAACTCAGTAATGAGTTTTTTTTTTTTTCCCTATTTGCATGAGAAAAATACTGTATAGGCGCATGAATAGGTCTTTTTCTAAACTTTCCCCTATTGGGATTCTTCAGGGCTTTTTTTCACTTACTGAGGACATACCAATGCTTTCATTGATAACTGAAGTGATTAAAATCAGGAAGGTTAAGTTTAAAATAAAAGTGCTAAAATTGAACTTTTTTTCCCTTCTGGTCATTATCTGAAATAGGTTAAAAAAAATCAATAATTATCTATATAAACTGATATGAAACACTTAAATTGTGATATAGTTTTCAGCCATCTCGCCCAGCCCTACTCTTGTGTTTCCTTGCATATCGGCCCTTCCATCTCTCCCCTCATTATCACCTCCTCTGGCTACAATTGGACAAATGACGTTGAGCTTTGAACTATTTCAGGGGCATAAGCTAGAAGACTGAGGATCAAGGAGAGAAGCCACATGCAAATAGACTTCTGAAGTTTGCCTACAAAAAAGCTACCATCTTTGCCCATATCAGATCAGGGGGTATTCCAGAAAGCAGGCTTAACTGGGTATGTTAACTCAAGATGTAAACCTGGGATTTCAGTTCCAAAACGTTAAAAATGATCAGACTATGTAAGTAACTATGGTAACATAGGCTCTGAACTTAGCCTGGTAGGGGGTAGGTTTTGTTCAGGTTATGTTCAATTATTATTTTTTTGGGGGCCTTTATATGCCTTTTAATGACAGGACAGTGAAGAATGACAGGAAGCGAGTGGGAGAGAGAGTCGGGGTGGGAACCAGAAAGGACCACGGGGCGGGATATCGAACCCGGGTCGCCGGTGTACAGTGCAGGGGCCCCAGCCCAGTTTATGTTCAATGCCACACAATGGCGTTTCATTTTGACGGTCTGATTGACAAAGAAGCACAAAATCATGTAATATTCATCCGTGCAATTCACCGTGAGAGGGTGATAAGATAGATAGATAGATAGATAGATAGATACTTACTTTATTGATCACCAAGGGGAAATTCAAGGTCTCAGTAGCATACAGACATCACACACAACATGCACCTACAGCAGAAAAAGTAATAATATAAGTATATACATATAAAAAACTCAACTGTATAGAGACAGTAGAAGATAAAAAAAATACTAAATACTAAATATACTATATAAACTAAATCAAATATCCACAGTGTGCTTAAGGATGATCAAGCAAGCATGAGGCGCTTGCAGTGACAGGGCAGGGACTGAGTCTGTAATTCTGTGTGCGTGGTAAGGTGCTCTATGAGAGTGAGTATCATGGTGATGGTGCAAATAAGTAAGTCCAACAGTGCAACAGTGGAAGAATAAAGTCTAGAGACCAGCATAAAATAAATATGGACATATAAGAGAATATCAGTGCAAGAATAGGTTGAGGTAATAGGGTTACAGCCATTGGTCAAGTATTAAGTATAAGGTATTAAGAATTAAGTACCACAATCAAGGCTGTGGGAGGGAGGAAGGGGTTGTGCATATGTGCTAATATAGCAAACAGTGTAGCAGTAAAACAGTAACCACGACATCACATGATAGCCTATCCTTTCTTTTCCAAACGGGTTTTCAAGAGGCACTCATACAGAACTCTGCGGCTAGACTTTTAACTAAGACCAAGAAGAGACAACACATCACCTCTGTGTTGGCTGAACTGCACTGGCTCCCTATTTCCTATAGAAATTAAGTAAGAAATTAACTATTTTAAGGTTATGTTAATTACTTACAAAGCTCTGAATGGCATAGCACCTTCATATATCTCTGAGCTTTTAATATCTTTTCAACCACAAAGGAAACTTAGATCATCCAATTCTAATCTTTTAATCGTACCCAAAGTGCTCCACAAACAAAGTGGAGAAGCTGCTTTTATCCATTATGCCCCAAAATTATGGAACACCCTGCCTCTGTACATCAAGCAGGCGAGTTCAGTAAATATTTTTAAAAAAGATCTGAAAACATACCTGTACAGGAAAGCTTTTAGTTAACTCATCTTATCCTGTAGACTACTTTTTCAGATTATTCTACATCTGCTGCCATTGGAGGGCGCAGCCAGCCAGAAGCAGATGGGCTCCCCCTATTAAGTCAGGTTCTGCTCAAGTTTTCTTCCTGGAATATGGGAGTTTTTCCTTGCCACAGTTGCCATATGGCGTGCTTGTGGGGGGTAAAGGGTTAAGGCTGCCAGTCTTATGACATGTTATTTTCTATATTTTTGATATGTTGCTGAGTGGATCATAAACGGCCCCAGCAATGAAGAAAAGTGATTGATGATGACTTATTGTGTTACATGCTACAAATCTAAAGCACTTTGAGCTGCATTCTGTGTATGAAAGGCGCTATACAAATAAAGCTTATTATTATTATTATTATTATTATTTTTATTATTAAGAGCGAGTTTTTCAGCTGAATCCTAAATATAGGCTACTTGAAAAGCATTCTCCATTTCTACATTACGCATGGTGGATTAGAATAGAATAAAATAAATCTTTAATGTAGGCTAGCTAGCCTACACCATAGTGGACATTTGTCTTTGGCTCACGAGTCACCAGACATAGACAGATGGACAAACAAAATCTCAGACACATTGAAGATATAATTAAAACAAGTACAGTACAAAAAAGGGAAAATATAGAAAACGAATAAATAAGTTTAAATATAGACTACATAACAGCTCAGCCAGGTATGCGTGTTGTCGATAAGTTTGGTTAAGAATGCTGATGGCATTTTGAATAAAATAGTTTTTTAATAGGCTACACTTTTTGCCTCTCTCAAAATTATGTGCATCAACAATTGCTCTCCGTCTGGGAATTTTTGTAGTGTTGGAGATGCAGAGCATATCGGCAAGCTATCGGTCAATGCGTAAAGTTTGCCTTGCGCTAAAGCAGTTCCTGGACACAAACCCATGAGGATCATTAAAGTGTAGTTTCACCAACTGTCAGGTCAGCATTAGCACATATCCGATTCATATTTGATTTATTTCTACATATGAAAGAGACCTGAAACCAATCTAATAATATCAGAATCCATGTGCTTTTTTCCTGTTTACACATTCATGCTGTACATCGAAACTATGCCACATATGAGCAAAACTTGGAATTGGGTCACATTTAACTAATGGTGTAAACGTAGCCTAAATTAAGTTTGAATTAAGCCTAAATTAAGTAACTGCATTGCTGTATTAGTGTCTGCTGTATGTGTGTGTGTCAATCAGTGGCAGATCTCCATATGGGCTATATGGGCATCTTCTTATAGGGCGGCATGAACATTCGCGAGTACAGTATTTGTTAGCTTTCATTTGCGCCAACCGGTTTTCTATCGCTCATTTGTACGTCAAGTCAATCATATCATATGTGTGGGGAGAGGGCGCTATATACAGTATTCTATGCAGGCACGTGTACTAGCTGCCAAGAAGGTCTCACACACTGTGGTTGTTGAGGAGGGGAATGAGGAGGGGTCGGTAGGTTCACCTCTGGGCCTCAGCGGCCCTTATTTATAAAACTCAGCATAGATTCCATCCTAAAATATTGCATACGGCCAAACCTTGCAACCTGTGTACACACAAAAATATTCTGACTTATAAAACCATGCGGTGCACACCTTTACGCAGCCGGCTGCTTATCAATACTAACAAACAAAGGTAGTAACACTATGAAATGTTGAAGTGTTCAGGGATATATTTTGTGCACTTTGTTAGGGACTGAGCTTTATTTTGTTATTTCACCATTAGATGTTGCTGATTTACATGTCTGAAATACTTTGCGTAAGCTTTACGGATGGGTGAAAGGATATGTAAATGCAATTTTTTTTTCCGCTTAGATTTCTTCTATAAATCCCAACATTGGCGGTGAAAGATACGTACAGCCCCGTTCACGCAACTTTTTTGTGCATAGCAGCCTTATTAGCCTTTAAATGAGGCCTCTGGTCTACCTACTGGAGCGGGGGAAGTTTATGGAAGTGTACTGTTAGTATACTTATTTTAACCTAAAAAGTATATATATAGCTTACTTTTTGTGTACTGATCAGGGCCCATATTCACAAATAATTTTACGGCTAAAAGTAACTCCTGGCGAATTTAGGAGCAACTCCTAAGAATATTGGGCATGAAACTCATAACTTTAGGACTCCTAATTTTTTTGACTAAGAGTAATTTTTGTGCTGTCAATTTAAAGAAGCCCTATCAGGTCTGGTTATTCCTTGCTGTTTCTGGGTTTTCGCCTGATTTGGGCTCGCTTTTTTCATGACATAGCTCCCCCTGCAGCTTCGGTAGCAAGTGACTGCTACGCTAAACCCCCACTAGCTAGCGAGCTAGCCATCAAGAGACCAAGCTAAACACATACAGGGCTCACAATAAAACAGTCGAGCAAACACATTGTTCAAGAGACCATCAAACCACATTACAAAAACGAAGTTCACCCAAGGGTAGGCTACTTACAATTTCAACGGCAACAAAGCCAAGTCGGAGTCCGTTTTGCACTCTTCTTAGAAACTACAATCTGACTACATTTTCGAGACGAGATTGGATACTTCCGCTGAGTCACATCCGGATTTGTTCGGGACGGGACCAGAAAGTTGCATATTCGTTTTTTCCGCGGAGAAGCACTAGGGGGAGACAAAGCACCCACCAAACGACCCAAAAAGTGTTGTAGAATCGTCAGAACGACTCTCAACCTGCATAATTAAGGTCATTTTTGCTAAAATTGTTGCATAGGGCTTTTTTAATGATAGGTCACAGGTGTTGTCCCATTCCTGTTATTAGAGTTTTGAAACCTTGCACCCTTGCAAATTGATCACTTACAACAGATGTCAGTTAAGTGTGTGAGGATTAAGGGCTTAGACCAGTGGTCTGAAACACGGTGCCCGCAGGCATCAGGTAGCCCGCGGAACGGCTATGAGCCTTCTAAAAATAGCCAACAGGTCGCCTGCAGATCACACTCTAAAAACACGCTCCATTGTGAAATTATTAATTGCACAAAAAGATTGTTTTTTTTTGTGTGAAAAAATTAAGATTAGATTCCCCATACAAACTTTGAAATGAACAAACTGAACAAAAATGTCGGTAGTGTCGGTAGCATATTGATATTAAAGTATTGAAGAATCAGATGAAAATACAGTTGCTTAATATATAAAGACTTATAGGCCTACACAATATTGATAATTTAAAAGTAAAAATCACATAGGCCTATTATTTAGGAGGACTACCCTCGCAAAAAAGGGTGAGGGTCTGTTTGTTTCAAATGAGTAGCCCTCCATATGATTTCGGGTCTTCAGGTAGCCCTCATTCCCAAAAAGGTTGGAGACCCCTGGCTTAGACTTTAGGAATGAGATTGGGATTCAGCCAAAGGCTTTGAATTGCGCAAAACAGGGCACACATGTAGTGTTGTATTGTGCTGTGTTTTACAAGAGTCAGGCGAAATGTGTGTCTCTATAACCTTGTTTTATATAGGATGCTTTGTCTTTTTCGTGAATTTACTTTATTTTCTGAAATGTCCCTAATTCACAATGCCTTGCACAACAAGTAAGGGATAATGGACGACGACACTCCATTAGATTATCCGAAAATAAATGCACGTTCGAGGCTGTGGTCGTTCAACCTCGTAGTGCGTTTATTTTTTGGATAATCTAATGGAGTGTCGTCGTCCATTATCCCGCTTATTCTACTGTTAACAACATGTTAAATATTAAGTTAATTTTACATTTTTACTTATTTGGATAGTTAGTTAATTGGATAGCTGTTAAATAAGTATTTATTTCAAACTGTTACTATAGTCCCGCATGAATGGTTGCTACGCTGGAACACTAACCAGCGGGTATACCAGCTAGGCTACATATAAAACAGTCAAAACATTGATGGAATCAACATTTTTTTTGTAAATTGAACTGCACGTTCCCATTGATGGTGAAGTTTGACATGGGGAACGGCATATCAAAAGATGTTGAGCTAAGCGCACTCCTTTGGTCATTTGGACTTGCGACTTTTGCAACTTTTTTCCCGGACAGTATCCCACTCCACTGCTTTCTTTCGACTGCCGTGGGTGCCCAGTAGCTGTTGAGACTAGTCTCGCGTCTGTCCAGTCACTGCCATGATCTGCCGGCTCCCCAGTCCAGCCTTGGACAGCAGCTGAACGGCGGTAGCACGCAAAGAGTGGTGAAACGCTTCTCAAGCCCAACAGCCTCACTGATGCGTGGCAGCATCAGTCCAAGATGATTAACTCCCAGCGGCTCTTTGGAGTACCAACAGTTTTTTCTTTCTAAAATTTCCTGCGGTGTACACAGTGGGTGCAGACAAAATGCTTTTGCACCAGGTGGGCATTTTGAAACATATTTCTTGAAGCTCGCAACTGGGCAAAGCGGCTCGCCAGGCTGCGCAAACATGAAACCCCAATACTGTACAGTTGCTTTTGCGGATCAGTCGCCTTCTTGTGGTTCTTGGTGTCGGCGTTGTATGACAGGCACACATATTCAACCCCAGCCTCGTCTGTCTTTACCTGGAAAGAGTCTTGGCGAAGATGTCGGTTCCCCTCTCTTCCTCTACGTGCCAAATTCGGCTGGACGTCGAACCAAACTTTCACGACAAGCCCGGCTGCGGTGTTGGTCGACAGGTATGAGGTTTGAGGCTTGGCACCAAATACTCCTTGCCCACTGTTGTTCGTACCATTGCGTAAAACATCCGTAGTTGTAAATTTAAGTTGACTTCGTCCAATTCAGTTCAATTTAATTTGTTTTTCATTTAGCCAATCGGTAAAAAGACTTACTGCCCAAGCCGTGGATTTTGTGGTGTTTTTCTCATGCTTTTGGCTCAGAATTAAGTCCAGATTGTCCTCGCTGATAAGTTTGTGCCTCTTGCTGTCCTTTGGAGTTGTTGTAGGCCAACTTTTCCTCTTAATGGATGGCTTTTGGCTTTCTGGAATATCTCTGCCCTCCCCATAACTCTGCCTTGGCCCAGGTGTCGAAATCGACATATTTTCCAAAAACATGATAATTTCTGGTAGGCCGTAATCAGACATATTCAGTGCAGCGGTGTTTCTTTGATGTTTTTCCTTGATACAATGTTTCATTCGGGCTCGGGCGGAACTCGGGCGAATTGATACAAAATAGATTTATGAATTGTCAATGTCCAGCAAAAGGCAGTGCTTTAATTAGGTGCCTGGCCATTCACTTTTCATTCTTGGCCATAGCGTGTTGAGCTTGATTGACTCTGTCCTATTTCAGATGCTAAGCAGTGTCTATTGCGGTCAGTAAGTGGATGGGAGACCGTTTGGACCATCAACTGAAAAAACACATCAGTTCACGCTGCCACAAAACGCAAAGCGCCATGTCATAAAGGGTAAAAGAGTGAAGGAATTATGTTGCCTAATTTTAATATAGTGAATTGAGACAAACAGAAATGCAAATTTCTTTCAACACTTTTAATGTAAAATGAACACACAACATTTTAAAACTTTTGCATTGTGTTGAACTAGTCCCTCCACTGGGCGGCCATATTGTAATGCTTTTTGAGCACTTATCTATATCATCTATTACATCTATATCGGGTAGAACTGCGTGTGCGCAAGGATTCACGAATCACGACACACCAACCTCGCTCCAGCTGCGAGATCACAACACATGATTGGCACGACGTATTCACAACATAGCACATGATTGGCACAATGTATTCACATGCCAACTTTTGACGACGGAATGGATGGGATATGGGTAGACGACTGCCATGTTTGCATTTTGAACTAACCCCATACATTTCTATGGGAGATTATTTGAGTGCCATGTCTCCTCATTAGAAAATCTATGGTTGAACACAGCAGGCATTATTTTCACAAGTCCGTGGCTGTAAGAATAAAAAACATACTTTAAAACATACATATTATTATGATAGATGCCTTCTTGATTCTGCTGGAAACTAAAGCAAAATATCTTTGAGAAGTCTTTGAGAAGTTTAACACTCTGGTAAAAAAGTTAATCACCATTCCATATCAATGCTGTTTTATAACTATACTAACTAACAACCACAGTAAACAAAGGTTTAACCTGGAAGCAGGCTTCGCAATAATGGAATCAACCCTAAACAAGCTACCTATCGTTATCACTGGCACAGTCACTGTCAAAGAAAGTAGTAAGCCTACAACAAACTGAACAAATCAGCTTATTATGACCGCTGCGCAGCGAAGCCACAGCCACAGTACATATACGGAATGAATGGACTTGGTGGAGGAAACTCCACTCCTCTGGGCGTCGTGGAGCTCTGCCTCCGCCTTGTCCATTAATTCTGTATATTGGGACACCTGGTGATGAAAATAACTAAAGGTAGAAAGACAATGATATCCTATGCAGTAATCTACTTGGCCCCCACATTTTTAACCTTCCCACCAACATAATAACTTCCTGCAAATGTAATAATTATTACATTGGTGGGAAATTGGGTTATTACGTTGGTGGGAAATTATTACGTTGGCAGGATTATTACGTTTAAAATGTGCAGATTTTGTGGAGATTTTTATTATGGTGGTTGGTGGTTTATTAAGTCGGTGGAAAGTTATTACATTGGTGGGTGTTACAAACCAAACTACCAAAATCCTTGCATGAACATGTGCAGACGGAATTTAATATTCCGAATTTTTGCGATTAATGTGTTTACATGCCACAATATTCTGGTGAAAAGAGACATGCTAGGGGTGTTACTCCAGTTTTTAGTGTTCAGAATATGAGCTTAATCAGGTTTTGGCAGTTGGAATAAGGTGTTTACATGACTCGTGACTCATGTTTACATGCACAAGCTGAAAATTTTGTCATTATTCCGAATAAAACCGGAATATGGTGTCCATGAAAACATAAACAATGTCTATCTACCATTAAGATGTCCATCTCATCCAAAATGATTGTGAAATGTGAAATCAATATTATAACAATGTCTATCTGCAGTAAGTTTCAACAACCAACAAAAATAAATTGAAGACCTAACATTATTGTTTCTCGAGTTCACAGAGTACTGTCGGTACGAAAAAAATGAAAACAATCGGTTTTACCTAGCGCAGCCAGGCAGCTACAGCGCTACACTCTTAGGGCATGTACAGGGGGCTCACATATGCCCCACAGAGTGTAGCACTGTACCTCTTATCTGTTTTCACACTCTGTCCACTTCCCTTTAGCTTCTTCTCTCTATTCCCTTTTTTCTTCTTTCTGACACTCAGGAGATAATCTGACAGTTGTCCCATAAAAAAACTGCAGAAATTGGCTGTTTAATGTTAGTTAATGCCTGCAATGTGATGCTGGTTGACTAGTTTGTTTATTCATGGCAACAGCTGATATGGAGAGAAAACTGAACTCTCTGAATGGTAGAATGACACGCTCACTCTAGTTGGCAAGGTTCTGTCAGTGGAAAAGGGCAAAACGTCCCTCTACTCATCTCTCCTCACTCTCTTCCAGGGTTTTTCTGTATTCAGTTACAAAAGAACCGTTTAACATATAAACTTGTTACTTGAACTAGGAATATTGATCCTAAGCACCCTAGAAACCAACATGATTATCCTAGCAACCAGCATAGCAACCACTTTATTTAGCATAGCAACCACCATGTCTACCCTAGCAACACCCTAGCAACCACTACCATAAGGTCAACCCAGCAATAGCTATAGCAACAATGACTGCCCTAGCAAACCATCTGAGCAAATTTCTAGCAACCACTTTGCATGCACTAATATGTCATTCAGGAAATGTGTTTCTAGTTATTGTTGCTTGTGCAAGTGTTTGGTCCATAAGGAAACAGAATAAAATCTCAGAGATATGTGAAAAGCAAACAGGGGTGAATGTTAATCTACCCACACAGCAAGTCTGACCTTTCTGTTTGCAGAGTCAGCTTCAGATGGCAAGAGATGTCCAATCTTCCATCACTGTCAGCCCAGCTTAATTAATGCCCTAGAGCACATAGGAGGATGAATAAAGCTGATTTGCCTACTGATGAGTCATGACTTAAAGGCAACTTTTTCCAAAATTTACTACAAAGATAAACCTAGATTTGCATTCAAAAGTTTTGCGGTCACTTACAAATGTCCTTGTTTTTGTTGGAAAAGTTATCAGAAATCCAGTGTAGACATTATAAATAATGTAAATTACTATTTTAGTAGGAAATGGCTCATTTTAATGTAATGTCTACATAAGCGTACAGAGGTCAATTATCAGCAATCATCTGTCCTGTGTTCCAATGGCGTTTTATGTTTGCTAATTTGAGTTTATCCTCTTAAAAGGCTAATTAATCATTAGAAAACCCTATTATGTTATCACAGCTGGAAACTGCTGCCTTGATTAAAGAAGCTATACAACTGGCCTTCTTTTAAATGAGTTGGATATTTGGAGTATCAGCTATTGTGGGTCTAATTATATATCCAGAAACACAAAACTTTATTCTGAAATATGCCAATCTGGAAATGAATGTTATTCTATGTAAGAAATGGCCAAGAGACTGAAGATCTCATATAAGTCCTCATACTATAGATTTCACAGAAAAGAGTAAAGTGACCATAATAGAAAGAGGAGTAGGAAGCCCCAGTGCACAACCGGGCAATAGGACACATATAAGTGCATCTAAAAAATTTGAATATTGTGAATCTTGTCCATAATTTCTTTCAAGAAGTGAAACTTTCATATATTCTATATTCATTACACATAAAGTGATATGTTTCAAGCCTTTTTTATCTTAATCTTGATGATTACCGCTCACAGTGTATGGAAATAAAAAAATCCAGCATTACAACATATTAGAATAAGCTATACTGCTCAAAAAAAAAAAAGGGAACGCTAACAGTTTTCCACAATTGTTAAAACACATTTTTGAAACCTTCCACCCTTTTCTCCATTCTCAAACTACATTAACAGAATGTCTGACAGTTCTTGCTAAATAAAACACTCGCCTCAAAAGTTTTACTTGTGCTCAGAACCAAACAGTGTCAGAGTACCGATCCAGTGTATTTGAGCAGTATATTTATAACACAGAAATGTGTTTTGAGCCTTTAATATCTCAATATGGTTTAGTACACACAACCCCAATCATGGGAAAGACTGCTGACTTGACAGTAGTCCAAAAGACACCCTCCATGAGTCCATGAGATGAAATCTTTGAGCAAATGTCAATAAAAGGCACAAAATAAGGTTGGTGTGAGAGTTATCTGTGTGATTTAGGCGACCATTACGTTTCTATTTTTAGCTCTTCAAGTTTACTAACAGGAGTGTCAGGAATGAAATCCCAGTCGAGCTGCTTGTGGGTTTGGCTTTATTACACATGATTCTGGCGATTTATACCATGTGCAAAGACGTGGCATGTTCATAATTAGCCTAGATGTCACATTGTTGAAAATATTTCCCCTAGCACTTTTAATGTTAATGCATGTGGACACTAGGTGGCACTGTTGTATTACATTTCACATTTAAATATGGTTAAATCGTTAGGAGATTGTATGGTAGCCTATAGAAATGTGAGTTTCATAAGTACTACTGTAAGGAAGGTGCAAATATTATGTAATTTTTAATGGGAAATTAATGGAAATGTTATTTCTTGTTTATTCTTATTTCAAACCACACACATCCATTTGTAATCATACATATGTATACACATGTATACCTAAATACTGTAGGTTGCATACAAAATAGTGTGACCTTACCTCCAAATACCTCGAGTAAAGTTCCAGATTGGTTTTCATTTACTGTTTGTGTTCTAATCGACACCCATCATACATTATTCCTAATGCTTCACCCATTTAACAGCGAGAGTATAGGTTCTGTATCCTGTCTTACCTTATGAGATCGAGATTCATTGTGTTTGTGAATGGTCAAATCCTCAAACCCTGATTTTTTCTATGACAGTTCACAATTAAAAAGTCTTTCCAGTAGGCTATATTTAATGTTATGCAGATAGGATACATCCTCATGTAGGCCTACACATACAAAGTTAAAACCATGTCCTTGAAATTGATTAAAATCACTTGTTGTGATGTTGTGTAAATGACAGCTCAATGTGTAGATAAAATGCATCTGACCAGCGTTAACTGCAACCTCAAATTTAGAGGTCATAACAATTTCTCTCCAATTATTACCTGCTCCTAGAGCTGGGCTATTCAACTTCATTACCAAGTGGGCCAGACAGGGAAACCACTGGGTCGTTGTGGGCCACCCAAAATACGGTGTTGCTAAAATTGCTTCTATTGTTGCTATAAGAGACATGTGTTCATGAGTATCAGCTACAGTTAATGACTTCAGTAAAATATATTCACAAAAAAACACTGGATGTGGTGGACATTCCTTTATTCTGAGATGCATCAATAGGCTATCAAAATAATTCCAAGCAGACATAAGGCTTATAGAGCAGGGGCCGTATTCACAAAGAATCTTAAGGCTAAAAGTAGCTCCTAACTGGGGAATTTAGGAGAAACTCCTAAAAATAATGGGCGTGTCACTCATAACTTTAGGACTCCTAATTTTTTTAACTAAGAGTAATTCACAAAGCATTTTAGCCCTAAAAGTCTGGGACAGCTTAGAATATGAATAAATCAATATGACTCCTAACTCAGTAAGACCTATTCACAAACAATCCTAAGCCACTTTTGTGGCATTTCACATTACAATGTTTTGAAATGTGAATGTAGCTAACAAGAGCTCCCAATAACGAGGGAATAATTGTGCATTGTAGCTAAGTGATGCAATAACCAACAACAATCAAAACCATTTATTGTCAACATGTAAACTATATGTAACGTTTCATTGTAAATCAAATTAAAATGTTTCTCCTCTTTGCAAACTTGTCTTCATACAGATTCATTTGTAAGATACTGAATCAATCCCTCATGTATTTCATTAGGCTACTAGACTATTTGCTTTGTGTTACATATTCATTTAGGCTATTTATTCATCATCCTCCATCCTTTGCAGTACGCAGTAGCACACACATTCTCACCAGAAAAGACCTGTCACCTGTCACTCATCATCTTAGGGGAGGTTTTTGGAATCCATCATCAGCCAATCAAGGTGGTCACTTCAATCAAGCTTGTGCATGAGTAATGACGTCAACCATAGCAACCGAGTTCTTATCTTAGGAGTTGTCATTTTTCCATACTAAGGGCCCGTCCCATTTCTCCCCCCTTAAAACTTCCACTTGGTTTTGATTGCCCTCAACATTAAATTCCCTCGACGAGGGAAGTGGGGGTGAAGATCTTTCCCTATGAATTGGGACACCACTATATGCAAATTAGCGTAGCGAACGTGTTCACCTACGTCATGCGCACGTCAAGTAGTGTCTACCGGTAGTAGCCTGCTACTATTTTCATTCAGGAACATGCCGGTTCCAGCGGTCATGTTGACTGTTGTGTGGGCTGTGCTGGTTTATTGTCTGGTTAATCAACAAAGATATTCGTGTTCATGTGAACGCCGGAACACACATCCTAAATATTGCCGAAACTACCCAGATCAGATATATAACGTTATTTGATGGGCAGACTCTCTCAAAGCATTCAGCAGATATCATGAACATTGTCAGATAGCTTCGTGAGATATTTTCTAACATTAGTGTTCAAAACTCAACAATCCATTGGATGTGCATCAAACTAACATATTCCAACATATTTCAAAATTTTAATATGCTTATTTGAGAAAATATATGAGCAATGCAATTGTTCCTTTCCAGCGGTGTCAGCCATCTTGGTTGAAAAATTTGGCCGGCTCGCTGAGCTTGCACGGTATCCTGGGTAATTTCATCTCCCACTTTGTTTTAAGCTTGCATCGGTCCTGGCTATATTTTGAGGGTTGATTTTAAGGGGAAAATAGCACTTCCCCTTGTTCCCTAAAGTAATGGGACACCCTACCCCTACACATACATGCACAAAAACGAGGGTTAGGGCAAAAATCTAGGAGAAGAGGAGGTATTGGGACGGGCCCTAAGAGTAGGTCTGAGCGGCTTTGTAAATAGGTTTTAAGAGAAAACTCCTATCTAAAAACTTTTATTGCGATTTAGGAGTACTCCTAGTGGTAAGATAAAATGCTTTGTGAATATGGCCCCAGGTCCATATAGATTATTTGTCAAATAAACCAGTAAAACAGTACAATAAAATCACACCCAATTTCTGTCATAGCAGAAATTACCAGAAGGATTTTTGATTTTCAAAAGCGTATGCCAGTCACAGCCAAACAAAATTGGCGACTGGAGCTAAAATGAGCTGGATTTCAAAGCATTTTTTAATCAGTTCTATCAATCTATCTGTTCTTGTTTTTAAATTTGTTATTATTGAGTTTTATTTTTGTATGTCTGTGTTGTCACTTTGTTGTTACTGATGTCGTTGTTGTCACTGCTGTCTCAATGTTGTCTTGTCTTATTGTGTGCTGCCTTCTTAGCTAGGGCCCACTTGAAAAAGACATTGCAATCTCAATGTGATCTTTTCCCTGGTTAAAAAAGGTTAAATACAAAAATAAATAAAAACTGTACATTGTGTTCCAAAGTCAACTGGCCTTTGTCAATTCATCTAGTCAACATTTCTTTTATGTTAAAGGCTATTACTAAACTGTTTTTCTGACTCAAAAACATAGCACATACAGTATAGGTTAATGTCCCGGGATGTTATCCTTATGATTTCCTGAAGCTCAAACGGAGTTGAGCAGGAGGACATTTATGTTTTCTGCACAATCTGTTTGGATTAGCATGCAGAAAAAGGTCAAGATACAAGACATAGTCTCACTCAGTGAATTTAAAGTCACTGAAGTCATTGCAATATTCTAATTGATGATGTCATATTTTTCCACTTTGGACTCTGAAGTGACTATTGTCTACAGGCTGTGATTTAATGTTGAGTCTGAAATTGTACTGCTGTCACTCTCTTAAAAAAGAGTGACAGTAGTACCTACAATGGGACTGACCAGGGTAAATAACAGGTAAACTAAACAGGTAAATTAAAAAATAAATTGTGTCTGTAGTTTTTCCTCTCATCCTAAACTTATGTTTGCATTTCAAGGAGAATTCACAAAATCCTCCATAAAATGAACAGAGCTGGTTCCATAAATGTCTACCATTTTACCTTTTAGTAACTGTTCTATTATCGACAGACAATGCTCTAAAAATTCTGATTCTTCTCTCAGGACATACAATAATGAAATAGTGAGGGTCATAACCTATACATACAGAAAACTGTTCAATAAACCTCATCCTATGTATAACTTGTCACATGTAAACCTAAAGAAGTTTAAGAGCATACTCAGTAGTCTAAGGGGTTAAGAAGTGATCCTTTCCTTGTCCAAGGGCAATGACAATCTTCTGCCAGCTTAATTTACAAGAGATGAATTGTACTAATGAATTAATCAACTAGCAAATACGTACAAATATTTTCTTATACACATTTTAACTAGTCCCGCTGTGTGGAAAACGCATTTGAATGAAACTTTGGATTTTAGAATGATTTTGAGTACTTTAGGGAAATAGGGTCTTTTACCCGTATGGGGAAGAAACTCATAGAAAAGAGCAATCTTTGAGATTATAGTAACGCAAGAGACAACCCGCTGGAGATAAAGATTTAATATCTGGGATTTATTTCATCTATGAATGTTGACATGTTATTTTTAAGCCTTCCCGTTGGTAGTGAGGATTACAAGAGTTAATCTTTAGATCTGTAAAACATTATCCTACATTGGCAATGTGTGTTTGTGTCAGATTCTGTCACAGTGTCAATCTAGCTCTGTTTAGGAGATTAACATTGTGCAATGTCTGGATGTGCTTAAACAAGCTGTTCATTTGCTCACAGCCTCTAAGAGTTGTGCTGAGATTCTAGGAATATGTACCTTGATACCTTGATGTGTATCTCAACACAATTTCATTTGAGTACAGATACAACAAACATAGATCAAGCCAAAGCAGTGTGGCCAAGAATACCTTCATTATCAGTTACAAAATACTGATCCTTTGGATCTTCTACCACTACCACTACGACTTAAAAATTATCCATCTGACCTGTTCAGGTTAGTTGGTCAAATGCAGAAATGTGGAAATATTGTAGTAATACTTCCTTTTTTGTCTCTGCGGAGAGACATTGTTGAATTCCTAAAATTCGAAATACACTTTGCACAGGTAACTGTTCTGAGTACCCAAGTAATCACTTTTAATGTTCTTTAACACTGAAAACATCATTGCAAAAGATTATCAGTCATTTCACTTCCTTAGACAGCTTAAAAATTACTGGATCGATTATTGAGGATCATTGAGTCCATCATCATATCTTCTATTACAGTATTATAGTACAGCAGCAATAATGGGAAAAGTTACAGTGGATTGTCAACAAGTCATCCTAAATTATAGGCATTCCACTTCCTTCAGTCTAATCTCTGTACATTCACTGTAAAGCGAGCAAAGAAGATCTCCTCTGACCCGTTACTTCCTGCTCATCATCTCTCCTTCCATTAGGGAGGTGCCATAAGGCCACTGGTGACTAGATTCACTGGTGACTGGGGCAGTCGTGGCCTACTGGTTAGGGCTTCGGGCTTGGAACCGAAGGGTTGCCGGTTCGATCCCCGACCAATGGGTATGGCTGAAGTGCCCCTGAGCAAGGCACCTAACCCTTCATTGCTCCCCGAGTGCCGCTGTAGTAAGGCAGCTCACTGCTCCGGGTTAGTGTGTGCTTCACCTCACTGTGTGCTCTGTGTGTTCACTAATTCATGGATGGGATAAATGCAGAGACCAAATTCCTTGTATACGCAAGTATACTTGGCCTAGAAACCTGACTTTTTTTTAAAAAGAACTAAACTCCCTTTAAACAGCTTTTACCCCATTGCTAACAGGACTCTGGCCTTGTCTTCTGCTCACTTACACATACATACCATTCACCTATGTAGCCTTTGTGGTTATATGGAATTCCCCATTCCACTTGCCCTTGATCATATGGCTACTGATCAATCTTTTATCACTATTAAGAATCTGCTGTTTTTCATTGCATATCATTGTCAGTGAAGTGTAAGTGGAGCAACTATTATGAAGTGCTGCAATACACAGCAAGGGCAGAGACAGAGTTGATCTGAGTAATCTGTGCCAGTGAAGTAAAAGCACCATTTGGATTAGTAAAGGTTGCAATGATGGATAGGCTTAGACCTTAATGGAACAGATTAGACTCTCTAAACATGACCACTGCACTCTTAGCTGCCTGTTTATGCCAGATGTTGACCAATAAACATCACAGAGTAATTATGAACCAAACCACCGGTTCAGCTTGCTTTTACCCAAGGCAACTGTGTTGATGGGTGAACGAAAACCAAGGTTAATTTTCACTGAGCAAAATTAATGCAAATTTATATAGGGCTTATTGTCAAACGCCGGAAGTAGCTAACCGCGACCATACTGTTGACATGACATCCTCATGCTGCTAAGCACAGCACGCCTTATGGCTTCATCTCGTTGATATCAAGAGAAGATAAGCTTGATTTGTGTGGGCCCATATCTAAAAGACCCAATAGCAGGAACACACCAACACTTTGGGAAATTAGCTTATTCACCGTCTCCCCCAGTTAGATAAGATTATGCATACCCTTCACATCTCTGTGCATGCAGTAACTCAGTCTGAAGCACCCACCGTTAGCATATCTTAGCATAGCTCATTGAGGTAGGCAGCTCTAACTAGCCAATAGCACCCAAAGTCACAAAAGAACTCCAGCATTTTCTCATTTACATCTTGTGACAACATATACCAATGTAAAATGCACAGTGATTTTATAACCTTAAACAAAGTTTGCATTGAGGCGAAGCACTGCTACTTGGGTTGAGTGATTTGCACGCAGCACCTGACAAGCTCCTGTGTTTTGTGCTTTGCCTGAATGAGAATATAGTTCCATGCATCTGCTTACCATAGCATCCCATAAACACACTCTTTAATCTTGTGGAAAGCCTTCCCAGAAGAGTTGAAGCTGCTATAATTGCAAAGGGTGGGCCGACGTCATATTAAACCCTATGTCACTTAAGGGTGGACCGACGTCATATTAAACCCTATGTCACTTAAGGGTGGACCGACGTCATATTAAACCCTATGTCACTTAAGGGTGGACTGACGTCATATTAAACCCTATGTCACTTAAGTTCATATGTGAGTCAAGGCAGGCGACCCAATACTTTTGGCAATGTAGTGTATATGTGATGAGTTTCTAAGTTTTGAAAAGTTCTCTTTTGCATATTCCCAACATGGCCGCCGCCCAGTTTGACGTCAGGTGGCGACACCTAATATAGATCATAAATGACTGTCACAGGGCATTTTTGAATTGAAATAGGTATCTCTTGCATACCTCTGTCAACCAATAGGCTGCTCACCAAAGAACTCATGGGGGATAGTGTAGCGCTTCAATGAAGACCTATAAAGTACTACTTACACTTCACATATTCAACTCATCAGTATGCACATTACATGTGCCATATCAGTGCCACAAAAGCACCAAGCCACTGTATCCAAACAAAACATAAGGAAATAAACAAATAAACAAACAAAAAACAGAGAAAGAATAAAGTAAGAGTTTACTCTAACCAATAGTTCTTACACTGAGAACTGAACTAGCCCATTTCCTAAGTATGTGCTGGTGAAATGTTCTGGGCTGACACAATTGTAAATAAGCCTATTTACAGGTATAATAATACAACCTACCCTGGACCTATGTATAGAAGTGTCAGAAAGGCGGGCCTGGGCCTGTGTGGAATCAAGGGAATGTAAGGGCTCTGTTTGTGTGTGTGGTGGTTTGGCCCAAACATATGTCACCAAAACTGTCCTGCCTGTCCAGTATGGACTGCCTGTCCAGTATTTGTATCAGAAGCACAGGTCTCCTGATCCTGCATAGCAATGTCAACAGGTTTCACCATCAGGGCTTACAGTACAATCGTTTAAGCTCCTTCCTCAACAGGGATCTGAGAAACCCAGTCATTAGTGCGGACAGCTTTTGTCTACGCACTATGAGTGTCGGTTAGAAGAAGTATTGGTTTTACCATCACCTTCAACACCGCAGGAGGAATACAAAGATACTCATGACAGGAAGAAAATTGACATATAGGAGCATGTTACGATAAACAACTTTAGTCTGTCCAGTGACTGGATTGAGAAATTTGAAAATGTGGGTCTTAGGATCACATTCAGTCATGGTATAAATGACAGTCTCCCATTTGTCTGCCAATTTCTTTTGGCCTCTCTCACCCTTGTTAGTGAGCAAGACCCTGTCCCCACTAACAATCTGACCACCTTTTACCCGCCGGTTGTAGACTTAAGCTTGATGTTTCTGCCCTATGATTGTATTCTTTTTGACAAAGCATTGCCTCCCTGAGATCTTTTTAGAGGGAATCCACAAACTTAGAGTAAACAGCATCATCATCTTCCCTCAGTACAGACTTAAACAACACATCCACCGGATTGCTGTGGGATGTGGCCAAATATTAGATAGAATGGGGGAAAACTGGCTGTTTCATAGACATAGTACTGTTGTACATAAACACCAGTGTGTGTAGCATCTGAGGCCAAGACTTTTTCTCTCTGGGTGGAAGCACCCTGATCATATTACCAAGGGTACGGTTGAACCACTCATAGGGTGATAGGCAGCCGTGTGGGATATTTTCACACCCGAGAAAGGCAGGAATTAGATCACTGTCGAAGTTTGCATCCTGATCTGAGTGTATGCGCTCAGGAAAGCCATAGAAGCAAAAAAAAAAAATCCCATAGCTCCGAGCGATTTGTTTCACTGTCTGGTCTGGGCAGTAGAATGTGTGGGACAGCTTTGTGTAGTGATCAGTCACCACTAAGACGTCGACGGTTCTGCTCTTTGCATCCTCTGTGGTCCAAAAATCAATACAGATCAATTCTAGGAATGAAGTTGCTTTCAAGAGGACCACAGCACTCAGGCTCTGGTGTTTTGCTCGTCACACATCAGGTGCAACACTGCAAGTTTGGATTTCGTACATCAAAGACTGGGATATGAGCTCACTTACTGTTTGGCGGCTTTGCCACTGAATTTGATTGGCTTATTGAGTGAACGCTTTTGAATATGAAACGCCTATTAAGGTTTTCCATGTGATGTATTAGGTTCTATAGGTACAGATGCGTTGTACCTATATGAATGTTGCTGTCTGCAGTTGCCTCTCGGTAGGCTACATCTCTGTATTTCATCAATGTCAACATATTAGGTACCAATAAAGGTAATGATGAAACATTATCCTATTGTTCAGTATTTGATAACTTGTCCCAGGAACGTTATTTAGCTAGAATTGCTAAATAGATTTGGAGTGGTGATCGGTATGAGCTGTGAAATTAGGCAAGAAAGGAGTCATACATGTCTTCTCTCTGAATGTTGACACAGAATTAAACAATAAGTTATAGTTTGTTAAGAATTTAACTGAACAGGGACAGGTTTGGTACAGCTTTGATGCAGTAGACTCTTAAATGTTAGTAGGCTACAGTTATAACCAGCGTCAGTCAGCATCATGTAATAGTGTCATGAATCCTGTAACATATTATAACACAAAACACTTATGGCTCAATCTCCATGGATATATAATCAACCAGAATGTCAAAATGTGACATTGTTAAAGCTCATTAATTGTATGAAACAATTAGCCATTGCAGCATAGGCTATATTACAGTAGGCTGTTATGCTAGCTCACAACAACCTTTAAGTAAAACAAGTCTGACAATAAGTTTAGTTTCGATACACGAAAGCCTTGCTGAGATATGAGTTCACTTCCTGTTTGGCGGCTTCGCCACCGATTTCAATTGGCTGTGACCGTTTTGAATATTGCTCCAAAAAGCAATGCATTTGTGATGCTTGGTCTGAAGATGAAAAATTGGGACCTGTGAAAACCTTTTTGTGTTTTGGATGGAATCAAATATGCTGGCCAGATTGATTATGTTGACCTCACAAGTTGGCATGTGTAGGCTTTAGGACCTCCCACAGTATTAACAGAGTAATTCCAAACAGATCAACAGTACCAAGTCAAAATGTAATTTTGCTAAACGCAGCAAGGTCAATGATCTCCAGATGTATTGAGCCTCCTCCTAATTTACCAAGTTTGGTTTCGGCCTGACATCTTTCAAAATCAACTTAACTATCATGTGTCTGAGCAACTTATGGTTTTTGAGATGCTCTCACAGCAAATTAGGCAAGCAAGCTGTCAATCAGGCACCCCAGCTTTGATTGGCAATAACTCGATTCTACAGCAAGCCTGGAAAATGACACCCAGATATCCTTGTAGCCAACGAAGAGACATTTCCAATGACAATTTTACCGTACAAATCCTACAAATCACCCTATGCAATTGGACGATCAGAAGTATAGTAGAAGTAGAAAGTATAACACTGGGTAGAAGTACTGTATAACCTTGGTGTCAAATGTTAAATGAACCTTGGTGTCAAATGATAGCTAACCCTCTGGAATTTCTTGTTTGTATCTAGATTGTATAGCAGTGACTGTCATAGAATCAAATAAGCATTATTTCAAATGAATCTCTATTTCTGTTACTGTTCCTATTTCTGTTATTTTTTCCAATGACCAAAACACATGGGTATTTCCACATAAATAAATGTGTAAAGAATTTGTCTTTTACTCTACAGTGATCTACTTTTAGTTACAGCTCCACAAGACCTCATTCTAGGCCTCAGTTGTGTTTCAAAGGTAGAATAAGTGACCTAGAGGGTTGAAATGTTGACAGCGTCGTTACGGTCTGTGGGGCATCATGTAGCTGTATTAAGAATACCGTTGTTACAGTTGCTGGTGCCATCAACACAATTCGAGTTACACCAAAGTATTTTATACCGACTTGATACTCAAAAAGTGCCTTAAAATTAGCCTTGTAATTATACATGGTCCTCACAATGAAGTCAGTGAAGCGAGATGATTTAGTAAAATCATCAAAAGATCAATCTAAGCTAAATCAAAAGATTAAATTTCCATCTTTTGTCTTTTCACAATTTATTCACTACCACAATATAAACATAATTGTATGCAATGTTTTAATTTCACTGTTGACTCATTGAGTGACTGAAAGAAGTAATTTATTGTTTGCAATTATACATTGTTGCATTGTTTGCATTGTTGTATGGTGTTTTCAACATTATGTACTTGTGTTTTACAGAGACTTAATGCCCTCTACATTGGATGGCCAGCTGACAATGGAAAAGACGCCAAGCTACTTTGTAACAAGTAATGCACCTAAGAGGATATACTCAATGGCAAAAGACATCAAATTGATCATTGTTGTGCGTAATCCTGTCACCAGAGCCATTTCAGACTACACCCAGACCCTGTCCAAAAAGCCAGAGATCCCAACATTTGAGGTTTTAGCTTTCAAGAACCGAACACTAGGACTTGTTGATGCCTCATGGAGTGCCCTGCGGATTGGTATCTATGCATTGCACCTAGAGAGTTGGATGCAGTACTTTCCCCTCTCTCAGATGCACTTTGTTAGTGGAGAGAGACTTATTGTTGATCCAGCTGGTGAGATGACAAAAGTGCAAGACTTCTTGGGACTAAAGCGCATTGTTTCAGACAAACACTTCTATTTCAATAAAACCAAGGGATTTCCTTGCTTGAAGAAGCCAGAGGACAGCAGTGCCCCACGTTGTCTTGGAAAGTCAAAAGGTAGAATTCACCCAAGAATAGATCCTGATGTCATTCACAGACTGCACAAATTCTACAAGCCCTTTAACATGATGTTCTACCAAATGACAGGGCAGAATTTCCAGTGGGAGTTTGAGGAGAATGACTCACAGGGTTCCCAGGACTAGTTAACTACAGAGATTCATAGCAATACCACCAGCCTTTCCACACCAGAGTCCCATCTTGTGTTATTCCTTGAATGGTTGCTTGCACACATAAATGACTCACAGCTGTCTTCTCAATGTGTCTGTATTCATATGAAAAGTGTACAATGTGATATGCTAATCACACTCCCTTTGTTCAAATTGTACTGACTGATGGCAGAGCTTCATGTTCATGTATACAAAAGATACACACAAACACAACTATATATATACACACACACACTATATATATATATATATATATATATATATATATATATATATATATATATATATATATGTATATGTTAAATCAAGATGACTACTGTTTTATTTCACATCAAGTCATGTTCACTCTGATGCATGCGACGAGTAAAGTGTCCTTACATACATTTTCCTTGACAGACTTTTTGCCTGTTCCCTGTCCCCTTGCTGATTCTTACATTTACTGTTTTATGTTGTACCCTACTACACCTCCTCATGGCCAATATTCGATTAATATTTAAAACAGAACCTCAGAAAGTTGAACAAAAAATCAGGATAATAAAGATGACTTTAAAATCCTAAACATGACTTCACATTTACAAATATTGTTAGACCTACCCTTTAAAAGACAAGACTGGAGATAACAACCTAAAAATGTGGATAAGATCAGACATTTTTTTCAAGGAGAACCATATTTTTATCCACCAAATCCACAAAATGAATAGAAAGTAGCAACCATTTGACATGTGACTGTGGTAGAGTGACTAAACATTTACCCATCCACCACTTTTCTGGTTTCACATACAAATACTTGCGTGGAATTCATATGAAAACCTTGCGTACATACAAACATGGTAAGTAGTGAACAAACAAACACATTAAACTGTGTGCAGACAGCATTTCACACAGCTTTTATTTGTACTTCCCAGTTAATGTAAAATGAAGCACACATGCCCAAGCAATACACTCTACCATCTCTACTCCCTCAATTACATTTCAAAATGCTAACTATGAGGCCAATCGAGAGCACCGTGCTCCACAAAGACTAACTGCATGCGACACGAAGCAGTGCGATGCAACACATTTTATGGTTATTGGATTAAGCAGATGCTTTTGTTCATTAGCCTAACATAAACCTACCGAACAAGATCTAGCCAGTATATTTTCATGGACAGCAAGAGTCCGCTTCTAGTACGGTGTCTTGTGTAATTCCGCTGGATTTTCTTGTAAAAATTGATTTTTTTGCATATTTTGCTAGTATAGAGTCTAAGGAACAAGATTTTTTTTGTCTTCAAATTTTCACGATCCATTTTCACACTTAGATGACATCATCATTTATATAATGCATAATTAAGACTGGGACTACTATCACTTGGGGGTCAAATGTGAGAAAACACTGGTAAAGAGGGTATTCTGCCTAATTTTTGGGTGCTGATTCTGAATATCATATTTACTTAGCTGATTTTTTAGTTTTAAACCTGCTAATTAGCATTTGCGGCCTAAAACTGGCCTCCATAGGCAACATAGAACGGGTGAATAGGGTAAAAAATGTAACTCCTTTATATTCTTATGAAACTTTACTAGTTGATTATTTATGTAAAGGCCATATTTTTTTGCATTACAAGTTTTCTGAAAATATATGTTTATGGATGTAATTTAACAATATCTCATTAATTATGCACTCATTTGCATACATTTAAATTACAGACATCTGAATATTGGATAGTTAACATTGAATGAAGTCACGTTCAGGTTTGCCTTCAGAACTTTTTCTGGATTCAGAGCCTTAAAATAATGGCTTGTTCAAGCGCCAGTCCTAGGTTATGCCGATTTCAGTCGTCCCTTTATCTTAGGAACATGTCAAATTATAGTGCCATGAAACTCAAACTCCTTGCAGTCAAGTGGGAAATCACGGAAAAAAACGGCAGGTATCTCCTGGGCAACATGTTCACCGTGTACAATGACAACAATCCCTTCCAATACCTGCAGTCAGCGAAACTGGGCGCTCTGGAACATTGCTGGGTTTCTCAGCTTGCCCTCTTTATTACAACATCAAATATCGTCCCCGGACAGCTAATCGCAATGCCGATACCCTTTCTAGGCTTCCCACAAGCCCCACTAACACTTTGCCATCTGTGTAACACGGCCTGGACGTCCCCATGTCGCTTGCCATAGCCAACATGCAAGCCTCGAGTGCACCTATGGTTGGTGGTATGGATGACAGAATCTTGTATGGTGGACACCATCCCTGGTCGAACTAAAAGAGGCCTGAAAGTCCTGCAAGGGACTGATCCCTGTATTTCCAGATACCTGTGGTTTTGGTGACAGGGACGACCACATACCCGTTAAGACAAGTGGAGTGAACCAAGGGAAGTCCGCAATTGATAAAGCAGTGGTTCCAGATACAGGTTCCTCCTGTGGATGGGACCTTGTACCGAGCAATCCAGGTTCCAGGGATCCAGTGCTGCAGCTTTTACTGCTAAAGGTGTTTGGTGTCGAAGTGCTCACTAGCCTACACAACAACCACGGCCATCTGGGGGTGGACAGGACCACAGATTTGATATGACAGATGTGCTACTGGCCCCAGATGTGGCATGAAGTGCAAAAGTGGCGTTCTGAGTGAGCACTGTGTGGTTGCTAAAGCAAGACAACCCAAGCCAGAACCTTCTTGGGAAATATGTTAGCCACTAAGCCTTTGTAGATAATCTCCATTGACTTTACTCTTTTGGATTGGGCTAGCACTGGACAAGAGAATGTTCTGGTAGTCACAAATGTTTTCTCAAAGTTTACCCAGGCCTTACCCCTGATCAGAGAGCTTCCATCTCTCTGATCAGGGGATGGAATGATTCTAACAGAGATGGTTCTATGTGTATGGCGTGCCAAGGAGAGTCCACTCTGATCAGGGGCGCAGCTTTGAGGGGGAGCTGTTAAAGCACCTGTGTGACACCTCATAGTCATCATAACAAAGACTAGAACCACCACTTATCATCCAGAGGGGAATGGTCAATGTGAACATTTCAACAGGACACCGACTGATTGGGTGGTGCAACATCAAGAGTACCAGACTTCTGTCTATGCTAGTGCTAGGAGACACTTAGAAGAGGCTGCGGCATATCATAGGCATGGTGGTCCTAACACTGTAGTCCTCTTCAAAGTGGTTGTATGCACATCCCACCTCACTGAGGCCAGGTGCAGGACAAAAAAGCTTATCAAGGAAAGAAGAGTAGTTGTTCGCACACAGCAATCATAACACATAACGCAACGTTTCGACCCACCTGGGTTCGACCCACTATGTTTTAAACTCAATAAATTTAGTTCTTCTGGGAGATTGCAATGTGCGGTCCTGACACTGTACACATATTACCACCTGGTACAAGTCTTTTTCTAGTGGGCAGTGGTAGTGTAGTGGTTAAGGAGCTGGGCTAGGGTGCAGTAGCCTGAAAGTTGTCAGTTCAATTCCCGGCTTTCACTGTTATGCCCTTGAGCAAGGCACTTAACCCCAAGTTGCTCCGGGGACAATGTGATCCCTTGCAATATAGCTGACATACAGTATGTAAGTGACTTTGGTCAAGAAGTGTTTGCTAAATATAATGTACGCAAACTCTTTTGCAAGAACCATTTCCACGGTCGCCACAAAATCCAGGATACATGGGTGTCTACCAAGTATGAAATTGTGCAGTGTCTTGATGGAATTGGCACACACTATAAGAGGCTGTATGGGGAAGAGGGGCCCCCTTAAGATGTTCCACTCATAATACTGCCGTACAGCATTCAAACCCCTTCCACCTCCCACAGTCTGTTTCACATGAGTTCTCTGAGATGTAGCAGAAGTAAATATTCTCCCCGTCCCCTTCAGGCCTTGGCAGTAGATATGTATGCTACCAGGACAGTGAACTTTAAAGCCAGGTGTGTATGTGGAAAGGCTGACCTGCAGCGCTGGCGCACACGCCCACCCGTGGGTGGTGATCATATACGTAGCTTCCTCTCTGGGAGAACAATGCCGGTCATTTTAAATTGTTGGCGCATGGGTGTTTGTGGTTGTTGTTGTTGGAAGAACATGGCTTTATTCTTAATTCTAAGACTTCATTGCTTCTCTCGCACGCCCGGCCTGTTGGCTGTGGGTAACCCGTTGATTTTAAAGAGAGCAAATGCACATGGTTTAGTGTCTGAGCAATGTTTTCCCTTGAGTTATTTGTTTTTGTATTAGTTCAGGCTGTGAGAGGGCCATCCGTGGTTTGTCTGTTTGTTTGTACCTTATATTCTTTTGTTTGTTAATTTTGCCTACTGTTACTCAACTACCCATGCCTATGACACCTATGGTGTACTGTGTTGCCTGTACTATTATAGATTATTTACAAGACAAATTTATCTTAAGGTAGACAATAGAATGACATGGCAGGTCAAGGAAAGCATCAAGAAAAGCAAAGATTAAAAAATCGTTTTTTAACATAGGCAACAAGAGTAGAGGTGTTTTTACACTTTTCAGACACTCAAAGTTTGAAAACTATGGATATTGTTTTAGAACCAACAACCTTTCTACATTATCTGGGGGTTTTGTGTGCAAAAAGTGGAATTAATTGTCAAAAAATTAGAAGAAAATGTGAAAATCACTTTTCGGACTAGATATAATTGCTTATTTTAAAACATACAGATAAAAACACTAAAGATGGATCGTGAAAATTTGAAGACAAAAAAAATCTTGTTCCTTAGACTCTATATTAGCAAAATATGCAAAAAAATCCATTTTTACATGAAAATCCAGCGGGACCCTATTTTCCAAACACAGCGTACTGTACTATTCGTTCGTTGTTTTAAAAAGTTGTTTGTTGCTGCTACGTTATCTCCAGTGGTGACTGTTTATAGTAACTTACACAGATGCGCACATACAAGAATGAGAGCTCACACCATACCCCCTAATGCTATGCCTCTATTTGATAACAATAAATTAGGAAATGTTTCCTATTCTGGGAAATGTTTAGTTTATTTTTCTTTCGGCCGCGGTTCAATGATACCGTTTAATTGTGGCAGAAATTATTCGCGGACCAGTAGCCTAATCTCCTCGTCGAGGAGGCCCTAGATCATAGACAGAGAACGCATAGGCCTACTGTATGCTTTGGGCAAAGAACACTTTGCATGTCCAGTGACAGTGTACACGGAGAATAGTGTCTTGGAGCGGCCGCTTCCCCCGCAACTCCACTTCCAATGTCACTGATTCCGACAGCCCAGTCAGCACACATACGTCTCCAAGACGTCTGGAAAAGATCTGAACAGCTTAATTACATCGCGTTCCATTTAGAACGTCTTATTTTGATCTTACAAACAGCGGCGGCATCTCACTGTCAATGTGTGTAATAGTTCTAAATCTCCTGGAGATCTTAATGTCTTAAATATGATCACGTTCCATTTAGAACGTCTTATTTTGATCTTACAAACGTCGGCGCTATTTCCCCGTCAAGATGCATTTTAGTTCTACATCGGCTGGAAATCTGTATGTCTAAAATACGCTTTATTCCAGTATAGCCTACGTCATCTGCTAGGTGTAGAAATATTATGTGCTGGCTGATCACCATCTTACCTTCAAAAGGCTGTCATTTGACATCACAGCAGCACTTCGCACATAGCTAACGATTTGATGTAACACATCCTAGCAAGTTGAATGGATATAAGCAAGCACACATCCTGAATGCTATACCAGTTTAACATGGCAAATTCAATTGTGCAGGCTATAGCAAAGTATCCAGTGATTTTAATTCTTACAAAACAGCCATTATCACCATACAATCAATCTAAATTTCGAGAGTTTTAGAGGTTCCTACCATTTTGTATAGTTGCTTGTAAGTGTATGCAAGTAGCCTAAAGGTCATGGTTTTTCATAGATGCTTTTGACAATATTTACAGAGCAAACCAATAACTCAAACACATTTTATTATTTTACAGTTTTTACAAAAAAAACATTACTACACATTAATCAAACATTTGTTAAACACTGCTTGACACCTTATGGTATAGTATAAGTATACTCTTTTGATCCCATGAGGGAAATTTGGTCTCTGCATTTATCCCAATCTGTGAATTAGTGAAACAGACACAGCACACAGTGTACACACAGTGAGGTGAAGCACACACTCATCCCGGCGCAGTGAGCTGCCTGCAACAGCGGCGCTCGGGGAGCAGTAAGGGGTTAGGTGACTTGCTCAAACAACCCTCCGGTTACAGGTCCGAAGTGCTAACCAGTAGGCCATGGCTGCCCCACTGAGACATCCTGTAATTCCAAAACTAGCAATATGTTTCATTTATGAAAACAAAATAATAGACAAATAAACAGACCATTTAAACAAGCTCAACATTAATCTGGGGAGTTTCAGGACAAATTCTTACGAATTTGTAAAATGACTAGGGATGCACCGAATCCAGATTTTTGGGGTTCGGCCGAATACTGAATCCACTGGTTAAGATTCTGCCGAATCCGAAACCGAATACCGAATCCTACTTGATCCTCAGTCCATTAACACAGTAAACACATTTATGAAGTAAATAAAATCCACAGCAGTGTATATTTAATTTAATTTAATTTAATTTTAACTGTAAAAAAGGCAACATTAGGCCAGGATGACTATTTTGACAATTAGGCCATCTCAAGATCCAACCAATAGCCTATACAAAATATGAGTCTTAATCCCATAAAGTACAAAGTACAAACCAAAGTGCAACCAAGTAGGCTACAAACCAAAATCTTTCAGTTTTCACCAAAGTGCAACAATGCAAATAAACGTTTTTTTTTTAAATCAAAATGTTTGGTGACTAATGGTTGGCTATTGAACAATTACTCAAAAAACTGCTGTTGTTTTGGTTGGAACAGCTAAACTACGATTAACAGTAGCCAAATATAACACAAAATTGTAGGCCTAATCACACACCTATAACCTTAACCTGTAGGCTAACCTCAACCTCTTACATGAAATGAACGTTCCCTTTCAGGAAAACAAGACGCTCGGCATTAAGAGGTGACAGCCGGTTGCGAGTGTGGGAACGAATGTCCCCAGCAGTACTGAAAAGTCTTTCACATACGCAAATGTTTTAACAGCGGCGATGTTGTGTACTGTTTAGGGTCCTTACCACCACGAGACAAATCGGCATTGCAAATTGAACATGTAGCTCGACTAGAATCACCTTCTTTGGACTGAAAGTACTGCCAAACAACACTTTTTCTGCTCACGAGTTCCATTTTCACTTTCTCACTCACACAGCCTGAGCTACTGCATTCGAACGGGCCACCTACGTAAACACCTTCCTATAATCAACGGCGGCGTCATGACGTCGACCAGCGTAGCGCGCATAGTGTAAGCGTAGGGTTCGGTTTGGTGGGGGAAAATTCTAAGGTTCGGCAGAAACCGAACCCCGTCAAAAAATCCAATATTCGGCCGAATCCGAAACCGAATCCTGGATTCGGTGCATCCCTAAAAATGACAATGATTTTGATCAGCATGGCCATGTGAACATTCTCATAGCAGTAGTAAATGGGGGAGGGGGGGGGAGAGATGTACATACATGATCAATGTATCTAACAAACACAATCAGTAAATCAATCTACAGTACAGTTGGTCGTCAAGCAATAATTGGTGGCTCGCATGGTAGCTTTGGCAAGATTTCGGCAAATTTGGTTTTACTCATTTTGAGTAGGCCTAAACTGTTCGCCAAAGGCCATCACCTCTGGCCCCAGCTTGATAAAAACAAAAGTAGGCTCTGATTTAGCCTAGTCTACTGTATGACTTCAACAAGGTGATCTTAAGTTTCGTTCTGCTTACAGTATCTCACTGCCACTGCAACGCCTTTGAATGCAATCCGCTGCCCTGTTTACAAATGCTACAGCAGACTTAAACTGCCACCTTGTGGCGATAAGTTGTAATAATTTCACACAGGTGCATGACTCACGGAAAGCACGAATGAAGTGGCCACTTCTAAATGGGACCCACTGCATGTGGTAACAGTCAATACATTTTTTGAAATGTGATTAATAAACATAGAATACTGCACTACAAAAACACAAACATCTAAATTATACTTCCCCCTTCACCCAAATACAGTAATGAAGGTGAAAGGAAGTTATTAAGCCTTAATGGTGCCTCCTAAAGAGGGCATTGTCAAACATGCTACTACTAATACTAAAAATACAGCATGAAGAAAGTCAAGGACATGCATGCCAGCTTCCGCTCATCCCAGTATTAAAGTAAATCTGGTCTTAAATGAAAATGTATTGGCTGTGTTATTTCTTTTTTGTGGGATGTCCAATTTACATGTAGAAATGCACATTTGCAAAGGTGACTTAGTATGTTGTCGTAAAAGTGTCTCTCCTTTTGATTTTGCACTGCCAAAGTGGCTCGTGAAAAAAATTGTGAGGATCACTGCTCTAGCCAGTGTTTTCTAAGCCTGGATGATTACCACACACAGCTCTTTTTAGGGCTGGTTAAGGCTTGTCAGGTTTGTCCAGGCAACACAAACTCACATATAATGTTTCTGAGGATTGCCACTCATGTAGAGAACACAAATAGGACTGGCACTACACCATCTAGGTACCTACATGAAAGGGTGGATAGAGCACTACCACATTTAAGATTCATTGTCTGATGGGCATAACAGAAAATTAGTATTCCAAGTATGCATCTTGGGGCCCTTCTACAGAGCACTTTCGAAAATATTTTTTCATGATTTATCCTTAAAAGCCTTATGGTGAGCTTACACCATGCGATTTTCAAGCAATTGCAGTCGGCGACTACATTTCCAAAGACGAAATGAAATCATGGGAGTTTACATAACATCTTAACACCAGGACCAGTGTCCCCATGTTATTTTCAGAAGTCTATGGAGTGACCAGAGGTAAACATCTAAAGGTGATTGTGTGCTCCTTTATGTGTGATGCTTCAGCTCTGCACCAATCAATGTTCTTGCTGTGAAGAGATGTCAGCTCTCCCAAGACGCACTCAACACCTCACAGTGGCACAGGTCTGCCAAGATCGGCACACTTGACTTCTAGCTCGAGTCCTTTCTGTATGGAGCATAAATAAAAAATAATGGAAAGTAAATATACATTTGGCCATCCTAACCACTAAAAAAAAAAAATGAGACATGGTATACCCCCCCCCCCCCCCAGTGATTAATATACAAGTGTGATCGGTTCAAAAAAAAAAAAATTGGATCTACCTCATACGTGTTCAAATAACAATTTTAATGGTCATTCTGAATTACGTAGGACAATGGGAAATCCAGCCAAGCAGTGGAATAAAAAGTTTTAATCTAAAACGTGTTTAAGCTGCTGAAAGTGAACAAGGTATATGAAAGATGAGTTTGAAAGCAAAATTCTTACAACAGGGTTGCGCTATTCAGTGGCAGCAACAGCTTCAAGTATCCTCTTCCCAGGTTGACCTCCAGTTGATCCTTGTTCCTCCTGAAGGTCAGGAGCACTTCACAGAGTAGTGTGGTGTGCATCACAAATACTCCTAAAAGGAATCATAAAAGATAATAATTTTAAGGATACAATTTCAAAAGCAGTGTTATGCATGAACCAATTTCATTTTCTATTAACCGTGAATTGAACTTAACACATTCCTAACATAATAACTTCATCTAGCTCAGATAGTTCAGACTCGGAATCAATTTAGGTCCAGCTTGGTAACACATGATTATTGTTTTAGTTGTGATTGAAATAGGTAACACAATATCCACAACAACTGGAGATGGTAGTGATGGAAAGCTGATTATTAAAGGACTTGTTAAAGGTTTAAGTTAGG
The DNA here is from genome assembly GCF_046254945.1 of Alosa pseudoharengus. Lineage (NCBI taxonomy): Eukaryota > Metazoa > Chordata > Actinopteri > Clupeiformes > Clupeidae > Alosa > Alosa pseudoharengus. The sequence continues at coordinate 45,332,813 of NW_027468774.1, forward strand.
GCTGAATTGATTACTCGAGTAACTCAAAATAATAAAATTCTGTATTTTAAACATGAAAATACTTAAGTACTGCACTGTATTGTAGAATAACTGCACTGTGAAAACAGCAGTTTTTTTGTACATTAGGTTATTTGGTAGGAAAGGTAGATGCTGCAGATGCACAAATCTACATAAAATAAATAAAGTTACTTTTTAGTGACTAGGGCTAGTTTACAGCTTAACATTTATTGTGCATATTAATCAATTTGCACTTAAAGCAAAATATATTTTACCAATTAAATACATTAAATATTTTGTTACTCGAAGAAATAATCACTAGAATAATAGATTCCAAAAAGACTGAGCTGCAGCCCTAGTTTATTTGAAGAGAGAAACCAGAAGCACTCACTGTCTTTCTTCATTTAAAAAATATGAACTGAACGAGTCAATTGAAAATAACTATGAAGGTTAATTTATGCATTTTCTAATCACATCACGACCTGAAGAGTGATTTCAAATGACATTCCCCGAACACAGGAGATGGACAAAGGAGATGCATGAAAAAGGCAAGTCATTTTCCTCACCTCTGGACGAAGATAAATATTTACTGAACAAATGGTTGTAATGCATTTGATGGTATTGCCTTCCATTGCTTAGGTGCTAGGTCAACCTAACCCACTAAGTTAGCAAAGGCAGAGGTGTAGCCCGTTACAATTCAGCGAAATGATGGGGGAATAAATTGAAGAGTTCAGTGCCATGCGAGCACTTCACTTATCAGATTTTTTAACAGAATACTGCACATCTAAAAGTCGCGTGCTTGCCAACCAGCCCCAACTACCAACAATCTGCGCAGACGTTGGTGGTGATAACGGCAAGAGAGAATCTTTGTTGTATATAGATAGATATATAGATAGCGTTTTAGATTAATTAAGATAATATTAGATAGCGTTAGATAGTTTAAACCAATTTTCCCCCCCTTGAGCTGTTGAAAAGGTAAGTGTAATGATAGTGACTACAAAGTTAAAGTCACTTTAGTGTGCTAACGTTAACGCTAGCATGCTAACGTTATTAGCCAACGGCAACAGTGACGTTAACCTTTAGAACGCGAGCGCCTTTGATCTCCATTGATAATGTCAACAACTTCACCTGTCGTTAACGTTATCCAATAACACGACATGTAGATAAATGTCATGAATAACGTAAATGTTGTGCTTAAACTCATCTATACTAAAATAAATTTAAGTCATTAAAAGGGTCGATTTACTACGGGAAATCGACCGGTGGACATGTCGGTCCATTCTACATAATATTGTACCCAATACTGCAACTAATTTTTTTACATTACGCTTAGGAAACAATTCTGCTAACCTTGCTATGCCACGTGAAAATCCATCGACCACCAACAGCATCCACCTGCTGGCCGCGGCGCAGCAACTGAGCAGCACTGTCACTGTGTCGCCCTCCCTCCGTTTTAAAGGCATTAAACCGGAAGTGAATTACAGGCAGCCTCTGGCTTTTAACCAACCTGAGCACAGTTCATTGATTACTTTGTTGGCATAGGCCTTATAAGAATGCATAGGCTTTTTTCGACGTGGAGGGACTAGGGCAATACCATTTTAATATATTACACAACACGTTATTTAATGTTAACACTTAAATTCATCCTAATTTCACTGTGTCAAATTAAATGTAATTGTCAATCGTTGCCACACTATGCCATTGAAACTAATTTTGTGTTTGTTTTTTTTCCTTCCATTTGCATGTATATGGGACACTGAAGACCATTTCAAGCTCACAGTAAAGGTATCAGCCTAATTTCTTATTCAATAGTGGCCAATACACACAAAAATGGCATCTTATTGGAGTAAAAGAAGGCGAGTCTTGTCAAACATCCCTTACTGGCACTGTCCTGATGGTAACACAGTTTCCAATCGAATACATGCATTGAATACATGTACTGTTTGGGTGTAACTCGGAAACTTATTGTGTTCTGGATGAAGGGAAAACATCTCACTTTCTGTATTACAGCATTGGATGCAAGACCCCCAGAACATCCCAACCGGCCACTTCCCAAATCGAAGCATGCGTAAGTCATAAGATGGAATAGATTAAATGGAACTGGAACAGAAACACTGTATTGTAGACAATAAATTATACAACAGTTAGCTTTCCTCATATTACTCAATAATTTCTGATAGGACAACAGGCATCTTAGGACATTCCCGCTCGGTATCTCCGTTAATATCTCTGCAATTTAAAATGTGTGACTTATATTGATATTGTATGTCTTTCCTTCCATAACTAATCCACCAGCCACATACGGTCATAACACACAGGAGGAGTGGCAGACCAATACCCAAGGTAAGTTCATATGTAACTGAATCAAGTTTTTTGTGTAGTTCTCACGCAACATGTAAGGGATAACGACCGCCGAGGTGTCCTGTTCTACAGAAAGGAAACAAGCGGTTCCATTTAAAAAAAAGTTTGTTGTACAACTTTCTTTAGCCCTAACAGTGATAGCACGGACAGTTAGCTTGTTTACAGTTGATTCCATTGTTGTGAAAGCCTGCTTACAGGCTTAACTGTTGTCCTACTATGATTGTTATGGTTACCATTCATAAGCATTGATATGGAACGGTGATTAAACTTTTTTTTTTTTTATCAGATCTACTTCAAAAAGAGTATTTCTTCTCTCCGGGTGATAAATGTAAATATCCATCTTCTGACTAAAAGAAAACAAATGTTTAACTTTTTTTTAACTAATTTTCTGTGTAACAGCATTAGATGTCACACCCCCTGACCGTCCCAACTTGTCACTTCCACATCAAAGCATGCGTAAGTTATAAGAGAAACAAACCACATAGGAACTGGAATAGAAACACTGCATTGTTAAAGTATATCAATTATGCTAAGTGAGGGGGTTACAAAGATTAATGGTAGTGGTGGTAGTTAGAGTTGTCATATTGTAAAAAGACATTTACCTCCCTTTTGCTCTTCACAGCAACATATCAAGACCTCCACTCCAGAGGAGAATCCAGACAACCAGCCTGTATAGTAAGTATATATACTCAATTTGGTCTTTGCATTTATCCCAATCCGTGAATTAGTGAAACACACTCAGTACACAGTGAGATGAAGCACACACTAATCCCGGCGCAGTGAGCTGCCTGCAACAACAGCGGCGCTCGGGGAGCAGTGAGGGGTTAGGTGCCTTGCTCAAGGCCACTTCAGCCGTGCCTACTGGTCGGAGTTCGAACCGGCAACCCTCCTTTTTTTGAGCAGTACATTATTGAAATATCATTAAAAAATAGGTCATTTTCATCAGGATAACTTAGTAGATCAGCACAGCAAAATTGATGTTAACGTTTTTTCTGCATTACATTTTTCAAGAGTTTCCTCAGCCTGGCGAATGGGAACAGCCGTCAACTAACAATGGTAAGCCTGCACCAGTAAAACGACTCAAAAACTAGAACATAAAAACAAATGGTCAGCAATGTTTCTGCCTTGGATACATGCGATTGTGCCAATGTGTCTCGGCCAACCATTTGAGATCAGACCACCCAATACACATTCTAAAAATATGTAAACTGGCCCTTTTGTTGTGTTCTTTCAGCATGTGAAAATACACAGCAGGGGTGGCGGCGTAGCATGAACATGCCTTGTACACGTAAGTGTTTGCTGTTATTGCCATTCGTCATTCAGTCTGGGAGCAGTGCAATTTGATTGCTTGACAATCACAAACTTTAAGTCATCTATAATATTTATTATTAACAATATATTTACAATATTATTAACTAGAATGTACTGTTGTTCTTAACCATGAATCTGTGTTTTAATACTCACATCTTGTTCATGCAGCCTTTGAAAGGGTGCTTCTACAAGCGGTCCTGAGAGATGGACCTCCAAATACGCCATCTCACAAACATGGTGGAGAGAGACTCCTTTTCACTTCCCCTTCAGACGATGGAGGACCTTGACAGGCTTGAGGACAACCTCCAAAACCCTGACAACAAAAAGATGGTAAGACTGAGTAGACTTGAATAATTAAGAAATTACACTTGATAATTAAAGGAGACATTACATTAGATATTCGAAATTATTCTGTCTATTTCAATACTTTATGTTCATATAATATTAGGCAACTAAAGTGTGTTAAGTCCTCAGAGTCCACAGAACGGTGTTCCTGTGTGTCTGAATGCATCTTTTGACTATATTTATTTATCTAGGGTAGCTACAACAATTGGCACTTTGTACACTCACTGCCCATACACTGAGCTACTTTCACACAGATTTCCAATGCCTATAGCTAGCCCACATACCATTTCACTCTTATGAAAATATATATTAAAATATTCAAGCCCATCTTATGTGGAGAGCTCAAATAGTAGAACAAGAACCAATATTTGAACATGTAAACGAAAAAAAATTATGAGAATTCACATTGTGCTAGGTAGGCCTAGTTGCGAAATGTAGGCTGTGCTAATTTAAGATTATGTTATTTAGGAAACACGCCAAACCAATTTACAAAACAATAAGCAAGTATCAAGAAACAAGTGGGAATATCAATTAATCAAGCATTGCAGTTGGTCTAACACACACAAAATAATCAGTTTACAGTAAATCGCTGAGTTAAACATACAGTAAAGTGCACATGCAGGCAAGTACACGGCCACGTGGGCGATTGTAGCCTAAACGGCAGCTGTCTTTCAAATAATTATTAAATACATAAATGAGGCCTGTACATTTACACTCATCACACAATTTGATCCAAAGGCAAGTAACACTAGCTTACACTTACCCTAAAATAAGAGTAGCCTATTTTAACTTAACTTACCCAAGCTCTCGTCCACCAGACACTGTTGCTGTGTTGCTCCCATAGATTGTAAAAGGTTGCTCCTTAACTAACTTTGTCCAGTTGTGGAAATGACGAAATTGTTTGTTCTCACACCGATTCTGTTTCTCTCTCTTGTCCAGGCGCAGCTGTGAGAAATCCGATGCTCCAATCAACGGATGCGGAGGCAGAGAAGCACCTGCAGGGTTTTTTGAGATTGGCGCCTGGGCGCAAATCCCTCTAATATTTAATAAATATTTTATATGTTAAATAGCTCCCATTTGTCGTATTTCTTTATAGTAGCTTAAAGATAATTAGGTTAGGCTAAATTAGGCGGCTGAATGTCGCCAAAGATTATGCAAGACGAAATTAGTATAACATCTTATATACAGCGGGTAAAGGAATAAAAATGATGTCTGCGAGACGTAAAAACGGCATATTTAATACCGTTATAAGATCTTTGTAAGACGTTAGGAAGATGGATGTCCTATTATGACGTATTCATGAGCATCTGGAATACGGCTGCTAAACGCTGTTTGAAGATCTTAACAAGACGTCTCAGATACGTCTGCCAGATGAGCAAACGCTCTCTAGAATACGTCTTACAGCTGTCCAGCAGACCTTTAGAACACATCTCCAAGACGTCTTGCAGACATTCTTTTGCTGACTGGGAGATAGGCTACGCCCGACACTTCTGCTTTTTATCTGGTGGTGTTGGAGTTGACCGGACATCTGAGGCTTTAGACGTTACCAATTTATCATCATCCATCGCGTCTGGCCTCTGAAAAAACTTTTAAGGCTAGTCTGCCTGGGCCTGGCCATGTTTGAACCGCCTCACTGTTCGTTGTTTAACATGGACGTTTTAAGCGTGTGCTTTGAAATGCAGCATAGCCTAGGCTATGCGTGTTGTTTAATAGCTTACTTTTCAAACGGTAGAGCCTGTTCATTTAAAAACATAGCCAGAGGACGCATAATATAGGCTTACGTATTATGGTTTATTCTCAAATTCAGATTGCGTTAGGGGACGGGATTATTAGCCAATTTCAATCGGACAATTTGACCGGAGAGATTTAATTTTTTCGGACATTTCATTTTTTTTCGGCCAATGTCCGGTAATTACCGGACAACGGAAACCCTGTCCTTAGGTATAGGTCTTAATAAATTTGAGTTTGGAAAAAGATCGCTTAGCTGTTGCCACAGTCACAGGCATTGTCAGAAACAACATGAGTACACACTTCCCCGAATGTGGATGTTACACTGTCATAATCTACCACCAGCATTTTGGCAAGTTGAAAAATAGATGACTTCTGTGAAATCTCTGCTTTAAAGCAAGACCTGAATGAGAGGAGTTGTTCGTGATCTCACGAGATGGCGTAAAATAGCACGCCACTTTTAAAGCAATTTAGCGTGTCATGTAACGCCTTTCAGTCTTTTAGCGTGTCTTTTCACGCCCATTGTGGATCAATGACAGCCTGTTACGGCGTGTCATTTGACGAATTAGTAAAAAGATATCAACCCAGCTTCCATCCAGCTTGGAGGGACATTTCAAGGTAAGACGTCAATCGGTTGTAATGATTACAATTACATTGTACTAGCCTATATTAGGCTACATCATATTTCCATTTTCTCTCCCCCATAATTTTGCAAAATTGTAAGATTAGTATCGTTAGGTTTGTTAGCCTCTATTCGTTGTTTGGTGTATCAGCTAAAGTTAGGAAACGTTAACCGTTAGCCTATGCTTGCTTGCAAATAACCTTATGGAAGCATATGAGTAGCTTTTTTCAAATGAGAATGCAATCTGCAATATGCAATTCAAAAAGACATTACATTATGCAATTGACAATTCATTATGCAATTTAATATTGCAATTTGCAATAATATCCAACAAATTGTATTTTAATCTGCAAAGTGACAATGAAATCCTAAAATCAATTCCAATAATTTTGGTTAAAAAATAGAATAAACATGGATTGAATTGCATTCCATTTTGCCATGGTACTTCAGTCTCAAAATTCAAATGGCAATTCATTTTGCATTTCAATTTTCAATATTCAGTTTCATCATTTAACTGTCAATTCGTTTTGCAATTTAATATTTAAAGTGCAATGTAGGATTGCATTTTAAAAACATATTTGGCAAAACTGTCAATGCCAGCTTGAAAAGATTTTGGATTATTTTGGGCAAAACGTTTTGCCATCGTTTTGAAGCATTTTATTCAAATGGAAAAGAAATAGCGCCCCCCGTGATTGCATTGCACTTTGGTCACGCTCTTTGTGTTGCAAAATTCAAATGGCCATTCAATCTGCCAAACGCATTGCAATCTGTCAAGTCACTCGTCAAGGCGGGAACTAGGCTACGTCACTTCCGTGTTAACGTCTTCTTACCAGAGCCCGTCTACGGGCTGTTCTTAACCAGTTAGCGTTTGCAATGGAGGAGTTTGCAGTCTTTGGCCGACAGACCCGGCTGTAGAGTACAGTAACAGAGGGGGCATTTGCGATTTTCAAGGGGGCACATTTTTTTTGGGGGGGGGGGGGGGGGGTGTTGGCGGCGCAAACATATCATGTCACAGTTGATGAATAATGTTAACCGTGACCGCGAGTAGGCCTAGTGTCCGCGAGACCCAGCTGTGTTCTTACATTATTAAGGCTCTTATGTTGCTGCTGATAACTTTGCCAACCAGCGGCATCTTTAGTAGCATCCCCTCCCCCCAGCAATTAGTAGCCTACAAATAAGCATCGTATACAACAATTCAGCGAGATAGATTTGGCCAAACGTGGGCCCGGAGCGACCGCACCCCCCGGTTTGCTTATGAGGCTAGCCAGACCACGGAGGGGAGTCTCCGTTGTGTGTGTGTGTGTGTGTGTGTGAGAGAGAGACAGAGAGAGAGCAGGGCAAGGAAAGGCTGTGAGTTTTAGCCTAACTAACGACAATGGACGACAGAGTGGGCGATCTAGCCCTACTTGTCCTGTGAACTCCAAAGAGCTCCGCGATCTCCCTAATAGGAGAGGTAACCTTCTATTCCAGGGGTGGGCAAACTTTTTGGCTCAAGGGCCACATTGGGTTTTGAAAATTGGCCGGCGGGCCACACAACCCCCCCCCCCCCCCCCACGACACACGCCTAAAAAAATACATTTTTTATAGCCTATAATTTAGTATGAAAAGTATTTGTTTTAAAATACTGCTAATTTGTTTTAAAAATACTGCTAATTTTATGCTGTTTAACAACACTATCGCTTTAAGACAGTCGCTTTAATTCACGTTTATTTCTCAATGATCTTCTGCCTGCTCCACTATGGCTAGTGCTGTACCTACGGCTGGGCCCTCTCACAGTTTTTAAATGGTCAGTAGTGGGAACTACTGTTGCCTTCATGATTTCCTTTTAAAACTTTCTTATAAGGAGGAGATATCAATTATCAACAATCACAAGCCAGCTGGAACTTGCGGCTCTCTCTCCCTCTCGTGAGTGCAGACGCGTTCCCAATTAAATGGATTGCATATGTTCACGTTAGATCTGCTGCAAAGGAGATAACTAAGAGTTAACTTAGTTTAACATGATGTTATCTCTATTTAACATGATGTTTTGACATTGACATTGTAAACGTTATCTAAGGAGAGTGAAAAGCAGTTTGCAGTAAAGCTAACCAACGTCTATCGCAGGAAAAAAATAGCGAGCAGCCTGATAACTAGCCTAAATGAAATGCTCGGCGGGCCGGATGAAAGTGCTTGGCGGGCCGGATCCGGCCCGCGGGCCGTAGTTTGCCCATCCCTGTTCTATTCCCTCCAGTGGTATCCACAGAAGGTCTCCCCACCGTCTAGCGCCCATTAGCTGTAAGGCCTCAGAAATCTTTGAACGGACCAGGTTGACATCAAATCGGACAAGTAGGGCTAGATAGCCCACTCTGTCGTCCATTTTCAGTAATCTGTCCGTTGAGTCAGACTCGTTGACACGGTGGTGTTGTACATAATCAGCCAGAGACCTTAGTGCAGCTGCAAACTTCTGCAAGCACTAACTGGGTAAGACGTAAACACGGAAGTGACGTAGCCTAGTTCCCGCCTTGACGAGAGACTTGACAGATTTCAATGCGTTTGGCAGATTGAATGGCCATTTGAATTTTGCAACACAAAGAGCGTGACCAAAGTGCAATGCAATCACGGGGGGCGCTATTTCTTTTCCATTTGAATAAAATGCCTCAAAACGATGGCAAAACGTTTTGCCCAAAATAATCCAAAATCTTTTCAAGCTGGCATTGACAGTTTTGCCAAATATGTTTTAAAAATGCAATCCTACATTGCACTTTAAATATTAAATTGCAAAACGAATTGACAGTTAAATTATTAAACTGAATATTGAAAATTGAAATGCAAAAGGAATTGCCATTTGAATTTTGAGACTGAAGTACCATGGCAAAATGGAATGCAATTCAATCCATGTTTATTCTATTTTTTAACCAAAATTATTCAAATTGATTTTAGGATTGCATTGTCACTTTGCAAATTAAAATACAATTTGTTGGAAATTATTGCAAATTGCAATATTAAATTACATAATGAATTGTCAATTGCATAATGTAATGTCATTTTGAATTGCATATTGCAGATTGCATTCTCATTTGAATAAAGCTACTCATATGCTTCCATATAACCTAACGTTACCCTACAACACACATAATTAGTAATGTTGAAGTTGTTGAATAGCATGATCTATATAGGCTAATCTATAGATTGTATACATATCCTAATAAAGTGCCATTATAGGTGGTAGGTTAAGGTGTTGTAATTTTAACTTTGTTAGCAATAGCCATGGTAAGGCTATTGATTAGATTAGATAGTATGCTTGTCCAAAACAGACATGTGCAATCGAATGTAATCCGCAGATGAATGCGCATAATATAATAACCTTAGTCAAGAAGTGCTTTTGTATTTGAGCTAGCTTTATGCAATCTGTTACAGAGTTAATACAACTACATGTAATGTTTTGTGAATACAGTAATAACGTTTTCCTGATGTCCCAATTCAACTTAATTAATAGCAGCTGTTGGGACCCCCCCCCCCCCCCCCATTCTCTCCAATAAATGATGATAAGTACATTAAAGATGAGAGTGAGTGTTAGGTGTGTTAATACTTAATGTGAATTAATTTAAGATGCAAGCAAGAACGAGCAAACGACTCTCTAAATTTAGAGAGAGGAGTTCCACCTGGGCGGAGGCCACTAGGAGAAATCGCAATGTCTCCCATGTGGTCAATGATGCGCATATCATGGTAAGATACAGCTGTCCAGTTGATCTTTGAATGTAAAATATATCTGAGTGCATTTCAAAAATATATGATTTAGGCTACTTAGCTAGGGTAGATATGGTGGTTGCTATGCTAAATAAAGTGGTTGCTATGCTGGTTGCTAGGGTAATCATTTTGGTTGAGAATAGGGTTGTGATTGCTAGTTTGTTGATGCAACTTTGCACGCTCCATGAGGGTCATGTGCAGAAGGTCTGACTTGAATTTCAGCCTCGTAGCTCCATGCTACCACCCAAAACTCCACCTCTGAAGTGGGAGTGGTCAACTTTTTAAAAGTTTTTCCTTCACAGTTTTTTGTGTGGGTGTCTCAGAGATCCCACCTTTGGAACAGTTGTCAGGGGCCTCAAGCCGGTGCCGTGCGTCTTGGTCCCATCCCTCTAGCTCCTAGCGTTACCGCACCAGAAATGGGAAACCTTGTACGCTTTGAACCATTTATCTCCTTCCGGGAATAATCCACCGACTCAAAACTGAAACTGGCTTGTTTGTGATGTCCCGTTGTTCAACATATTCTAATTTCATACTGATCGGACCAACATAAGTGAGTTTTTTTTGGCTAAACATGTAAAAATGGCTAAACATTAGCAATTCCACTGCTTTGTTATTTTGCATAGCAACCACCATATGTACCCTAGCAACACCGAAGCAACCACCTTAATTACGATAGCAACACCCTATCAACCATCTTAATTACCGTAGCAACCATCTTAATTACCCTAGCAACCACTTGTATAATGTCAAGCTAGCAACCACCATAGCAACCAACATGCTTACCCTAACAACCACCATAGCAACCGTGCTATTTTAATAGCAACCACCATATCTACCCTAGCAACACCATAGCAACCATTCAAATTACCCTAGCAACAACCTAGCAACCACCACAATATGACCATAGTAACCACCATAGCAACCACGGTATTTAGCATAGTAAATGCCATATGTACCCTAGCAACGCTATTACTGACCTCACCAACATATGTGTGTTTTTTGGCTAAAAATTGAAAAATGGCTAAATGTTAAATAGTCAAAAATATTTTTTTTGCAGACACAATGCTTTGCGTTACAGCTAGAGGGATGAAACTTTGCACACTCCATGTGGGTCATGTGCAGAAGGTCTGACTTGAATTTCAGCCTTGTAGCTCCATGCTACCACCCACAACTCCACCTCTGAAGTGGGAGTGGTCAACTTTTTTTATGTTTTTCCTTCACAGTTTTTTTGTGAGTGTCTCAGAGATCCCACCTTTGGGAGAGTTGTCAGGGGCCTCAAGGCGGTGCCTTGCGTCTTGGTCCCATCCCTCTAGCACCTAGCGTTACCACGCCAGAAGAGAGAAACCTTGTATGTTTCAAACTTTTTATCTCCTTCCGGGAATAATCCACAGTCTCCAAACTGAGCCTGGCTTGTTTGTGATGTCCTGTTGTTCAACATATTCTGATTTCATACTGATCGGACCAACATAAGTGTGTTTTTTGGCTAAAAATGTAAAAATGGCTAAACGTTAGCAATTCCACTGCTTTGTTATTTTGCATAGCAACCACCATATGTACCCTAGCAACACCCAAGCAACCACCTTAATTACCATAGCAACACCCTAGCAACCATCTTAATTACCCTAGCAACCACTTGTTTAATATCAAGCTAGCAACCACCATAGCAACCAACATGCTTACCCTAACAACCACCATAGCAACCGTGTTATTTTGCATAGCATCCACCATATCTACCCTAGCAACACCATAGCAACCATTCAAATTACCCTAGCAACAACCACAATATGACCATAGTAACCAACACAGCAACCACGGTATTTAGCATAGTAAACGCCATATGTACCCTAGCAACGCTATATACATTTACTGACCTGACCAACATATGTGTGTTTTTTGGCTAAAAATGTAAAAATGCCTAAATGTTAAATCGCCAAAAAAGTAGTTTTTGCAAGCACATTGCTTTGCATTACAGCTAGAGGGATGAAACTTTGCATGCTCCATGTGGGTCATGTGCAGAAGGTCTGACTTGAATTTCAGCCTCGTAGCTCCATGCTACCACCCACAACTCCACCTCTGAAGTGGGAGTGGTCAACTTTTTTTATGTTTTTCCTTCACAGTTTTTTTTGTGGGTGTCTCAGAGATCCCACCTTTAGAACAGTTGTCAGGGGCCTCAAGGCGGTGCCGTTCATCTTGGTCCCATCCCTCTAGCACCTAGCGTTACCGCGCCAGAAGAGAGAAACCTTGTATGTTTCGAACAGTTTATCTCCTTCCGGGAATAATCCACCGACTCCAAACTGAGCCTGGCTTGTTTGTGATGTCCCGTTGTTCAACATATTCTGATTTCATACTGATCGGACCAACATAAGTGAGTTTTTTGGCTAAAAATGTAAAAATTGCTAAACGTTAGCAAATCCACTGCTTTGTTATTTTGCATAGCAACCACCATATGTACCCTAGCAACACCCAAGCAACCACCTTAATTACTATAGCAACACCCTAGCAACCATCTTAATTACCCTAGCAACCACTTGTTTAATGTCAAGCTAGCAATCACCATAGCAACCAACATGCTTACCCTAACAACCACCATAGCAACCGTGTTATTTTGCATAGCATCCACCATATCTACCCTAGCAACAGCATAGCAACCATTCAAATTACCCTAGCAACAACCACAATATGACCATAGTAACCACGACAGCAACCACGGTATTTAGCATAGTAAACGCCATATGTACCCTAGCAACGCTATATATTTACGGACCTGACCAACATATGTGTGTTTTCTGGCTAAAAATTGAAAAATGGCTAAATGTTAAATAGTCAAAAAAGTATTTTTTGCAGACACAATGCTTTGCGTTACAGCTAGAGGGATGAAACTTTGCATGCTCCATGTGGGTCATGTGCAGAAGGTCTGACTTGAATTTCAGCCTCGTAGCTCCATGCTACCACCCACAACTCCACCTCTGAAGTGGGAGTGGTCAACTTTTTTTATGTTTTTCCTTCACAGTTTTTTTTGTGGGTGTCTCAGAGATCCCACCTTTAAAACAGTTGTCAGGGGCCTCAAGGCGATGCTGTTCATCTTGGTCCCATCCCTCTAGCACCTAGCGTTACCGCGCCAGAAGAGAGAAACCTTGTACGTTTCGAACACTTTATCTCCTTCCGGGAATAATCCACCGACTCCAAACTGAGCCTGGCTTGTTTGTGATGTCCCGTTGTTCAACATATTCTGATTTCATACTGATCGGACCAACATAAGTGAGTTTTTGGCTAAAAATGTAAAAATGGCTAAACGTTAGCAATTCTACTGCTTTGTTATTTTGCATAGCAACCACCATATGTACCCTAGCAACACCCAAGCAACCACCTTAATTACCCTAGCAACGCCCTAGCAACCATCTTAATTACCCTAGCAACCATCTTAATTACCCTAGCAACCACTTGTATAATGTCAAGCTAGCAACCACCATAGCTACCAACATGCTTACCCTGACAACCACCATAGCAACCGTGTTATTTTGCATAGCAACCACCATATCTACCCTAGCAACACCATAGCAACCATTCAAATTACCCTAGCAACAACCTAGCAACCACCACAATATGACCATAGTAACCACCATAGCAACCACGGTATTTAGCATAGTAAACGCCATATGTACCCTAGCAACGCTATATATTTACGGACCTGACCAACATATGTGTGTTTTCTGGCTAAAAATTGAAAAATGGCTAAATGTTAAATAGTCAAAAAAGTATTTTTTGCAGACACAATGCTTTGCGTTACAGCTAGAGGGATGAAACTTTGCAAGCTCCATGTGGGTCATGTGCAGAAGGTCTGACTTGAATTTCAGCCTTGTAGCTCCATGTTACCACCCACAACTCCACATCTGAAGTGGGAGTGGTCAACTTTTTTAATGTTTTTCCTTCACAATTCTTTTTGTGGGTGTCTCAGAGATCCCACCTTTAAAACAGTTGTCAGGGGCCTCAAGGCGGTGCTGTTCATCTTGGTCCCATCCCTCTAGCACCTAGCGTTACCGCGCCAGAAGAGAGAAACCTTGTACGTTTCGAACAGTTTATCTCCTTCCGGGAATAATCCACCGACTCCAAACTGAGCCTGGCTTGTTTGTGATGTCCCGTTGTTCAACATATTCTGATTTCATACTGATTGGACCAACATAAGTGAGTTTTTTGGCTAAAAATGTAAAAATGGCTAAACGTTAGCAATTCTACTGCTTTGTTATTTTGCATAGCAACCACCATATGTACCCTAGCAACACCCAAGCAACCACCTTAATTACCCTAGCAACGCCCTAGCAACCATCTTAATTACCCTAGCAACCATTTTAATTACCCTAGCAACCACTTGTATAATGTCAAGCTAGCAACCACCATAGCAACCAACATGCTTACCCTGACAACCACCATAGCAACCGTGTTATTTTGCATAGCAACCACCATATCTACCCTAGCAACACCATAGCAACCATTCAAATTACCCTAACAACAACCTAGCAACCACTACAATATGACCATAGTAACCACCATAGCAACCACGGTATTTAGCATAGTAAACGCCATATGTACCCTAGCAACGCTATATATTTACGGACCTGACCAACATATGTGTGTTTTCTGGCTAAAAATTGAAAAATGGCTAAATGTTAAATAGTCAAAAAAGTATTTTTTGCAGACACAATGCTTTGCGTTACAGCTAGAGGGATGAAACTTTGCACGCTCCATGTGGGTCATGTGCAGAAGGTCTGACTTGAATTTCAGCCTTGTAGCTCCATGTTACCACCCACAACTCCACATCTGAAGTGGGAGTGGTCAACTTTTTTTATGTTTTTCCTTCACAATTCTTTTTGTGGGTGTCTCAGAGATCCCACCTTTGGAACAGTTGTCAGGGGCCTCAAGGCGGTGCCGTTCATCTTGGTCCCATCCCTCTAGCACCTAGCGTTACCGCGCCAGAAGAGAGAAACCTTGTATGTTTCGAACAGTTTATCTCCTTCCGGGAATAATCCACCGACTCCAAACTGAGCCTGGCTTGTTTGTGATGTCCCGTTGTTCAACATATTCTGATTTCATACTGATCGGACCAACATAAGTGAGTTTTTTGGCTAAAAATGTAAAAATGGCTAAACGTTTGCGATTTCACTGCTTTGTTATTTTCCATAGCAACCACCATATGTACCCTAGCAACACCCAAGCAATAACTTATTATAGCTTAAATCACATCTCCACACTACAGGCGTTCAAAAAATATATCATTTAGGCTATCTACGGTAGGTATGGTTATGGTAGGTATGGTTATGGATATGGTTTGCATGGCTGAAACTGCTTTGCCTTTGAGTTGGAGCTCAAAACGTATCGTGTACCTCGTTCGCCAATATGCAAAATAGAGCCATGTATAGATTTATGTCTTCCAAAGTTTGCAGGACAGTGGGACATGTCCTATTGTATGTTAAATCACACCTACAACTGATCGTATGATATGCAATGTCTGCAGGAAAGTAGGTCAGGCTTTCAGAATATATACAGTGGGACATGTCTCAATTCATGTTAAATGTTCATCATTTTCATTTTTCATTAAAGGTTTGAAGAGACAGAGGACGGTGGTGCAAAAGAGAAGGAGGGCCAGCCGGGCCTCGTGGAGTTCAATCAGTGGCAGGGTATTTTTTAGCCTGACAGTGTAGTTGTAATGTTAAAGTTGGTGACTTTGGAGAGCTAGACAGTAAAGATGTGCACCTGCTAATATTGGGTACAGTGAAGAAAGAAAGGGAGGGAGGCTGCTTTTAAAAGAGAGGTAAAGTATAATCTTTTTTATATTGTTTTCAGATGAAGAATTGGTGCGGTGGTGAGGCTGGAGCACCCCTGGCTTTTGCCGTATGGGTTGACTTCAGCAGTGAGTCACCCACCTTCAATTTCACAGGTATATGTAATATTTATTCAACAACATCTCAATGATTAGATCAGTGGCGATTGCTGCTCTTTGGAACAGGGGAAGCTCTGATAAAAATGGTCAATTATTAAATTAATATTATTAATAAGGTGCTATATTGTTCTTTGAGGGCAAAAATTATCCCAAAACCCAGAATAGGCCAAACAGTAGGCTAGAGTTGGCATGGCAGACATGGCATAATGTAGCCTACACCGTTACATAGCACGCCAACTAATGGTGTCCAGCCTCTATGACGGTTCCTCCAATCATCAAACAGAAGCTCGGCGTCCGGGCCATCCCACTGTCCCATTCACTCCCAGAGAAGCCGGGCTTCCCTGGAAATGACGATTTTGTGGCGCTTGTCCAATAAACGTGTAGCTTTTCTGCACTGAGATCAGCCCACTCTATAGTGCCATTGAAAGTCCAGTGAAGCCGAGTGTCTATGGGTTTTTTGCATGGTTTTTTGATGGATCGTGTCGTCACAGCAATGTATTACGGGTGCGAAATCACGATAAATGACCGGCAAAACCTTACTGCTGAACAAACTAGCCATGAAGATGAACAATTTTTCAGCATGTTCTAGTTGGAATATAGTAGGCTAGAAGCTAATGTAATAGTGTTATTTGATGTGATTTCCCGTGATATTTTAGAGGAGGCTGTGCTTCCCCTGTAGTCATAGAGCAATCGCCTCTAGATTACATCTATCGAAGATGACATTCAATGGAAGAACAATTCTTTTAGTATGGTCACAATCTGGCCCTGAGTTTTGATAAAAATTATATTGACATGGCAACACAAACCTAATTGATAATGGATTTTAAGGGGGGGGGGGTTTTCGGTTACGGTTCATTTAGGGCCAAAGTATCTTGAGGCCTTTTGGACCAATGACAGGAAGGCTGAGCTGCTGAACATGTTCACTAATAGGGGTGTGTCAAGTGGTATGTATAAATGAAAGTGCTGTTAAGGTTTGTTTTTGTGTCAATCCTTTCTTGAAGTTCAGAAAAGGAACATTAACATTTGTTTTTAATGACACTGAGCGTACTGTCTTACAGATGCTTTGGGGGGAGAGGCCATACGTTGACCCTGATATCAGTGGCACACATTGCCGGATGGCAATTGGCCGTCTGATAAAAGAACATGGTATGACTGGCATTCTATGTTTTCAATTTCCTTATTTAAAGATCAAAATGATGCAGACTACTGAATCTGATTACAGTACACTTTAACACCCTTCTATCTCAGCACTGAGTCAGGGTTTGTCTCGGCCTGAATTTCTGTCACAACACAGGCCGCCTTGGTGGCCTGAGGAGTTGCCCTTTGCCTCAGTCAGTGACGGTACGTTAAAATGAATAACTTCACTATGGTCATTTTGATACACTTTGATGCATTTTTTAAAGGAAAAGGTGAAGGGCGTAAAGCTTTCACTGCTGAAAAGCTGAGGCAGGTGGTACGCTCATACAATGCGTATTGTATTACAATCTCCAGGTATATATACAGTACAATTGTATGAACCTGTCTAAAACCTTTTGCATACCAGTGTGTTTTACAGACTAAAACAGATTTGTACATACATATCTAACAATAATGCGCTTTTACTTTAATCTGTTGAGCTGCAGCAGTCTGTTGAAGCACCACCATCACCCCCATCACCAGCAACACCAGCAGCAGCAGAAACACCTGCTGTGCCTCTCACCCCTCCAACCCCCACCCCATGAGGTAAGGACGCTGGGGCACAGCGCTTCTCACCCCCCCACCAGCCACCCCTCTCCCCCATGAGGCAAGGACGCCCGGGCACAGCCCCCCCCCCACAACCCACCCCCATGAGGCAAGGACGCTGGGCACCAGCAGCAGCATCACTACCAGCAGCAGCATCACCACTACCAGCCTTTAATGCAGATTTCAATCTCCAGGTATATATGTACAATTGTATCAACCTGTCTAGATTGCTGTAGTTTTGCTTCATTCCTTAAAAACACAGAAAATACTTAAAAAGAGAAGGATGAATGATTTCAAGTGCAACCATTGTGTTTAAAGACATTTGTACATACATATCTAACAACGATGCGCTTTTCCCTTAGTCAGAGAATGTGCAGCAGTTTGTTGAGGCACCACCAGCAACAGTAGCAGTACCAGCTGCAGCTGTGTCAGTGGCAGGAGCAGCACCAACAGCACCACAAACACAACCAGCAGCAGCGGCAGATTATAAAGAAGGATCACAATGAATATTATGTCATTTTCTTTAATGTGTCAACATCTTTTGGAAAAGTAAAGCATATCATCCTAAAGCAATCTCACTTTTCTTTGTTTGTTGATAAGCTACGTGTTTTTCATCGTAATTGATTCAATATCTAAGTGTGACAGTTTTGTTGTACCGTAAACAGAACAGGACAATTGGAAATAGTTAGCCACCTATGTTACAGAGTCTAAAAGAAGGATCACAATGAATATTATGTCATTTTCTTTAATGTGTCAACATCTTTTGGAAAAGTAAAGCATATCATCCTAAAGCAATCTCACTTTTCTTTGTTTGTTGATAAGCTATGTGTTTTTCATCGTAATTGATTCAAAATCTAAGTGTGACAGTTTTGTTGTACCGTAAACAGAACAGGACAATTGGAAATAGTTAGCCACCTATGTTACAGAGTCTAAAAACAAGCAGATTAGCACTAGCAGATTAGAACTAGCCTACTTCTTTCCCAATGCAATAACAATAAAGGCATTCATTCATTTACTCATTAGTCATTTTAGTTTGTATTACTACATTCATTATTATTGTTGTAATCTCACATGTAGCCTACTATGGCTACCATAATTAAAATTAGATAGATACATAGATAATGTGTCTTAATAGGCCTACAGTGAAAATACATTATATAGCCAACTGTTCCAGCAAGGAGGAAGATGGGGTATGGATATTGGGCATGCATATCCACTCCTAGGCCTATTCTCCTACACTCCCCCTGTAGCCTAGTAGCCAGCATTACATTTAAATCTCTCACTTTGGCCTATATGGGACACTGTCTGAATCTGCTCCTTGTTATTTCAATTCAATGATCAAGATGTACTTCCCCAACCGCCCACTGCTGTCTTCTGATTACCATTTGTTCTGTCGACTAGGCCTACTCATGAACGCTAAATTCAAGACTCTTCCTCAGTGGTTCCATGTGGGTGCAATAAGTTGCACAGAACTCTGTTCCTGTGATAGTTTACAGTGTTTTTAAAAGGCGTCTAAAGGCACATTTGTTCAACATGCACTTAGTCCATTATGCAGTAAAGCACTATAACTTGTTATTATATCAGTGATTGAATGGGCATTTGTTTATTAGCCTATTGCTATTGTCCTTATTACAGTCTGACCAACATCTTCATTTGTTACCTGTTCAATTTAAGTGCACTTAGTCCATTAAGCAGTAAAGCTATAACTTATTATATCATTGATTGATTGAATGGGCATTTGTTTATTAGCCTATTGCTATTGTCCTTATTACAGTCTGACCAACATCTTCATTACCTGTTCAATTTAAGTGTTATATTTGTTATCTATTTATGTTGCTTTGAACAGCAAAGATTATCCAGATAGCAAGCAGAGGTTGGCCCAACGTTGGTAATGGTTGGCAATGGTTGGCAGCGTCAAGAGTTGGAATTCCAACGTTGGGCCAACATTGAACCAACGTCAGCTGCCCAACCAATAATCAAATTGCAATTGGTTGGGCAGCTGACGTTGGGTCAGTGTTGGCCCAACGTTGGAATTACAACCACAAATGGCAGCGTCAAGAGTTGGAATTCCAACGTTGGGCCAACATTGAACCAACGTCAGCTGCCCAACCAATAATATCAAATTGCAATTGGTTGGGCAGCTGACGTTGGGTCAGTGTTAGCCCAACGTTGGAATTACACCCACAAATGGCAGCGTCAAGAGTTGGAATTCCAACGTTGGGCCAACACTGACCCAACGTCAGCTGCCCAACCAATAATATCAAATTGCAATTGGTTGGGCAGGTGACGTTGGGTCAGTGTTGGCCCAACGTTGGAATTACACCTGTGTTTTTTTTAAACTTCAACTGCTTACGGGCCCTGGTCAATCCTGTTTTTTTTCTCTGATTTTGTTTCATTTATGGTGCGCCGTCATCTTTTTTACCCATTTTGTGCTTTGTTGTTCAATAGTATAAAATGTTGTATTTTACATACAGAATGTGCTTGGACATTGCTTGGAATCTGGATTTATTCTGGCGTAACAACTTGCATATTAGTAACATTCTAAATCAATTGTATGCACCATATTGCTATGTCGCATAGTAATATTATACACCATTTGAAACATTGGACTCTTGGGAATCCATACATGACAACCTTTTTCATGTACAATCTGAATAGTGCTGTACATTGTCAGATTAATTTTACTATGACATATATATATTTAGAAAAATGCCCTCCTCTGCCTTTGGTGCTTTCCTAACTTCTAGCTTCCATGTATATCCTTAGCAATAAGTAGATGCAGCATATTGGGTCTTGAAATATTCACAGAAATCCATAGAAATTAAATATTCATGTTGTTTTATCCAATAGTAGTTGTGCAGATGTATAGGCAATCTTATACACAACCATACAAAAATAGACTTTTGTGTAATTATTCCACTCATTCTATACCAGAACCTCTGACATATACAATCCAAATAGTCTACAAGAAACCTCAGTGTTACCTTTCACTAGAGACCAGGATTATGCTTCTACAGCAAGAGGTTGCCACACAGCAAGGCTTTTATTGTCAGTATGCATTTTGGGTAGCAAATAATGGTCTAAAAGTACTAATTTTCCATTCTGTATTGATCTACTTTTGCACACAGCTTCACAAGACCTGTTGCTAGGGCTCAGTTGTGTTTTTTAAGTCCTATCAAGTGACCTAGAGGGCTGAAATGTGGTCACTTCAGAGATGCTTGTAATCCAGCAAGAAAAAACAATATTCTAGCCTCTTTCTAAAGAGGTCTAGCATTTGATGGTAGGCCAAAAGAGCTGGGACACAGTGCAATGTCGGGGGGGAAAGCCTAGAAATGGCCCAACCCAGAAAGAAGTTAACCCAGGAAGTGATATTAGACAGTGACAACCGATCAAGATGAGCAAGTCATTAAGTTGATTTCCACTTACATTGTGTATCATTTTAAACATGAGTATTTAAAAGCAAGGCACACTGAGACTGAAATGGACTGCAACCAGAAGAGTTATATCCCAAATTTGTCTGTTGAGGGTAGAGAACCCCAGGGATTGTGTGTGCATTGAAATTTTTCTTAAGATTTTCACAAGTTTTGCCAGGTTTGGCCCCAGTTATAAATTAAAATGTGTTTAATGCAATAAATATAAACTGTAGAGATGCAACCTGGTCATTAAAATGATTACAAATGGGATTTTTCCCCAGTTTTTTTTTTCTTTCTTTTTCTCCCCCCGCCCCTTTGGCGGCCCTCAGTTCAATGTTGGGTTCCTGAATTGGCCCTCACCAATCAAAACTTTGAGAACCCCTGACTTAGAACCTCCTTTTCAATACAACGGTCTATAACTTGTTTACATTATAATTGAAATGGTTGGGTGATGCACACTATTTAGTACCAAAATCACTATCTGAAATTGCAATGTAGATGCATTTTGGCTGGCTGTCCTTATTGAAAAAATCAGACAAGATACAGTATGTAATAGTGGCCACTTTATTCAGTGATACAAAGGTACATGCACAGTAGCAAGATGAAACAAACAGAATGACTAACTTTGTGTGAATGGGTCTCCTGCTACTACATCATAATAAGTAGCTAAAAGAAGACAGTCCATAAAGTGCAGTGCAGTACATCATATGGCGATAAAAAAAAAATATTCAAAAGTCTGGAAGTGAGACCCTGGAAAGATACTGGACGAAGGCTCTCCTAAGAAAAACTGGCTAAACATCGAGGACATCTCCACCTACAGTTCATCACAGATCAGGTATGTATCTTGCATCTCTAACAACCATAGACTGTATATATAGAACTGGACAGTGTGGTTGCATTCAGCAGTGTTCTATGGAATTGAAGCCGCCGAGGCGACGCCATCTTGGAAAATTTGCAACCAATTTGAAGTGCGGCTGCGCAGCAGAAGTTGAAGCATGCACAGTGAAGAGGAGTCGCGGTCAGGCACGCCCAATCAGTTGCCACTCAGCGAGTTAAACACGCCCCTTGTCAAGTGAAACCCGCCCCCTTCTCCTTTCCACAACGCAGGTCGACTTGGCGCCGAAGGCTAGCTGGCTGGATGAATTTTTTGCGGCTGTGAGTTAGCTAAAGAGTACAATCAACAATCGGTTTGTTCTTGTCTGGTAAGTGTTGCGCATCAACTGAAAAGTTTTTTTTTGTCTATTGTTCTTAAATACGTCTAAGAGAGCTTATTATGTTGATTATAGACTGTGACAATTTAGTATGGTGAATACTAATGAGCTAACAACAGAAATACGGACAGCGAATTACATGCTAACGTTAGCAGCTACAAGGCTAAGTTAGTCGTTGAAGTGAAGATTAGCACACAGCTCCCGTAACAGTCGATGCATGATATACTTGGTTTTATTAGTTGTTGCTGTTTTCAAATATCTCAATCTTAATGTATGCCATCTCAACATGGAGTAACCATTGACTGTACATGGGGATTAATAACACTAGACAGTCAGTACAGTATATGATGTGATAAAGCAACGGTATGATGTGATAAAGCAACGCAAGTTAACGTTAACGTAATGTGAAGCATGGACCTCATCAACCAGTCATGTTAATGTAACTACTAGCCAGTTTGCCAGCGTTGCATTTTTTCTAACGTTAACGACAGACACCTCTGTTAGAGCTACTTCTGTGATGGTAGGTCGGTAGCATAGACTGTAAAAAATAGATCGGTAGGTCGATAGTTGTAGACCGCATAAGTGAATGATTGATAAATGAAACGCCTGCATTAAACACTACGCCAAGAACCAGTCACTTCCCAGGGATATCGGTGAACATTTGAGAAAGACCTTAGTTTGTCATCTAACGTCCATGATCAGTCATACTGATAACGTTATTTTTCAAGCTGACGCAAGTTAATAACATTCCCACCGCATATTTAAATGTGTAGTTAACATTAGGTAGGCTGTGAAGTTTATTGCACACATATATTTAATTAATTGGTATTAGTGGTGTTGAGTGCCTGATTAGATGCTTTGTAATGTTGTAAAATTGTCTGACTAACTTTATTGTAACTTTCCTTTTTGCAGGTAAGATGGCTGAATGTACTGGAGGTGGCGGCAAGGTGGTCTCCATGGTCTACATTAGTCTGCAAGCAAGGGAATGCCTACGTGAAGTGGTTTGGGTGGGGTGGTCTGAGGTGGCATGTCCTCCTCCTTTCTCCAAGTCCCCTGACATCCATCTCCCTGACATCACCCACCGTCACTGGATCAACCTGAAGCCCCTTATACATGGGACATGGCACAGCACCACTACGTTCTGAAAACACATGACTTTCAATAACTTGCGTGGCACCAAGAAAGGTCTGCCGCTGCTCTGAACCTTCTGTTAATGTGACATCATTCATACTTGAGGCTGTACACATCCCTTTGTTTCTATTTTCTTTATTGATGTCACCCAAACTTCAACTTTCTGTATGCCCCTGAACTCACACAAATTTTAAATTGCAATGCGCCATTTAACCAGTGGTGTAGTCTAGTTAGTTAGTTGCAGTGGTGGGTATACTGTGAGCAACCCCAAATGTTATTGAATAGGTATCCTTGCCTATTTTAAATGGGTATACTGAGATGATGATGCTTTTTAAATAGGTTTACTGTGTAGTCCTGTGTATCACGTAGACTATACCATACCACGGTCATTTAACTGCCTTGGTATTTAAGTCAGGCCATTGCTTAGTATTTAACTGTAGCCTACACAAAGATGTAGACGTTACAAGAATATTAATATCAGAATAATTATTGGTTGATACTGAATCAATATTGAATGTTTTTTTTTTATTTCTTTTGTGTGATATATCATTCAGAATGTTGCAACATGACTGGTCTTCAATCAGCCAAAGAGGACACATCGTAACTCCTCTCCTAGTTACTCTCCATTGGCTCCCTACAGTAGCCAGAATTAAATTTAAATCTCTCACTTTGGCCTATAGGACACTGACTGGATCTGCTCCTTGTTATTTTAATTCAATGATCAAGATATACATCCCCAACCGCCCACTGTGGTCTTCTGATGAGCGTCTGTTGTGTCGACCAGTCTTAAACGCTAGGTCAAATTCAAGACTCTTTTCCTCAGTGGTTCCATGTTGGTGGAATGAGTTGCCCAGTGCTCTTCGTTCTTGTGATAGTTTTTGGTCTTTTAAGCACTTCTTATACATTATGGTTTGTATGCAGTAGTACTGTTTTATTTTCATTATAGGCTGTTGATTAATTTGACATTGTTTATTATTGATATTCTCCTTAATGTAGTCTTACCATGTTATTGTTATTATATTATTGATTGAATGGGCATTATTATTTATTATTGCTTTCCCCCCTCATTTTAATTGTTTATTTCATTAGGCTATTGATTGATCCCTGTTTTAAGTATATTGTTTTGTATTTGTTAAGGGTAACCATAACCATCATCATAATGTGGTATTTTCTTATGCACTTGAAACAAAGAATAAAAATCTTTCTTTAAACGTAGTACCACTTTAAACACATCACACACTGAACAGCAAAGTAGCTTTCTGATTATGTGTAAAATGTTTACAGAGTATCCTGATGTAGTAGGTCCATGTTCTCATATTTTTACAGCTGACATGAAGGCTGCAATATTACATTTTTGATTTATAATGGAGCACCCTCTCTGACTAGCAAGCCTGTGGTAGAGGCATACGATTACAGACATATTGAGAGAGCCTATCAATGAGTTGTCACAGTTTTACATTTAGACGTATTATTTTGAAATGATGTACGTCTACGAGAGGATTACACATCACTGACAAGACCTGATCAAATCATACCAATGCAAAATGCTTCTCCAGCAGTGCAATCGCAGGTACCAACGATACCTTAACAGCATTTTCAGATACCGCTGTTCTGAGCATACTAAGCATTTGTAACTTTGAATCCCTCCTCACGTTAAGCTATGGTCCAATAATGTGTTCACTAAAACACAAGTAACGTTATTTGTCGGGCTGATTCATAAATGGGCATACCGAGGTTGTCGACCTAGCAGGCTAGGTGGCGTTTATTGCCATTCGCAAAACTAAGCAAGAGTTAACGTTAATGAAACTTAACATCGCCTTCTCCAGTGACTTAAGTGTATTCAAATGAAGTTGCAACGATGATGGCGGGAATCACTGGTTACGTTAAACCATTTGAAACAAGTAGGACTGTAAATGATGGTGACTGGCTAACGTCACTTCAATATAGCAGAGCCCTTTTACTTTACCTATCAACTGGCTATTGCTAGCATGATGTAGCATGCTATGAGCTAATATACTTAGCATCTACGAAAGAACAGCACATATCTTTTTTCACAAAGAATCTGTCACAACTAACGATGTCTCTTACAAACAACTACACAATGTATGACTATCAATTTTGTATTTAGTCAGACTGTGATAAGATATAGCCTAATGATAATGACAGCAACACTTATTTAGGTTAGATTATGTGTCGAAATCAGGTGTCGTTAAAATAAGTGAGCGATGACGTGGTAGTGTCTGCAGCCTAGACGTTAAAACATAATGGACAAAGCGTCGTGTCTGCAGCCAGGCAGCTGTCAATCATAGGTGTAAACACGCCCTTTTTAGATTTGTTAATATAACATTAAAAAAAATAATTTCAGCGAGAAAAGAAAAATTGTGAGTATTGAAGCATCTTGAAAACTATTTTTTCGAATAAAAAGTTGTAGATACAAAAATATTTTTAGGTGAGAAAAGTGACACGGAAAGTTGGCTACTTGGCCATTGAAATACATGGGGATGGGCGGAGTTACACATTGTACTGCAACCAGCCACCAGGGGGCTCTGGACTAGCGCTCGCATCACTCTTAACAGACGGCACACTGTCCAGTTCTATATATACAGTCTATGCTAACAACAGATTGTAGACTACATTTAGGCTATGGCAGATAGAGAGAGAAAGATAGCGCGAGAGAGAACATTTTGTACGTAACAATAACAATAGCCACGCGATTATTATAAATAAAAAATACCGTTAATGTCAACTGCCAGAGTGCCCAGACGTGATTTGTTCTGACTGCCATTTAAGCGAGTTAAAAATACATTTGATCCACATTCAGCCAAGGTAAGAACCACCTCGGTAATTAACCTCATCAATGTAAGACGTAGCCTATCGACTAACGTTAAAGTTATCAAGCGCCTTCTACGCTAGCGCGATTTGGCTAACGTTACGGCGCTAATGTTAGTTTGCTAGTTAGCTATATCGGTTAGCTAACGTTACGGCGCTAGTTCGCCTGGCTGATTCTTCTAGCTGTCAACAACATTATTATTAGCCATGGCCGACAGCAAAAACATTTTATCTAAAAGGTCGTTGCGACGACACGTTAAGAAAAACAGACAGCGCAATGGCAAGGCTACATACTTGCACCACCGACCTCGAAGTAACTACCACCGTAACAGAGTTGCCACCTTCTAGCTCTTGTACTGCGCATATCCCGTGTTTTGACACTGAGAGCGAGTGTGACGAAGAAGGGGACTGGTTTATGGCCTCTGACTCAGAGGATATGAGCGCCACCTCTGGTCAGGAAGACGTTGGCATGACTAATGATTATAATAGCTCCGATGAGCAAGAGGGAGACAGTGACACTAACTCAATTGATGACAGCAACTTGCGTGATGACATAAAAGTATGGGCAATTGCAACCAACACACCTATAGGGCTTATTCGCAAACACCGCCGCGGCCATATTGTTGATATGACATTCCAGTTCTATAGGCTATTCTATGTGACAATCGCCTGTAGCGCGTAGATTTGAGCTGAGCAGAGCACATAGCATAACGGCTTCATCTCGTCAATATAAGTAGCCTAAATAAACTTATGGACCCATATCTAATAGCATTAAGTAAAGATCCGTCATTATTGTCAACTGTAAATTACCCCGATATTTGTTTATAGCCTGTCTTGTTCATACATCGGCACACGTCGCAGCTGAAGGGGACAAGTCGCCTGAGTCAAGGTCGGCGAACTTATATTTGTTACACCAACGACATCGTCTAACATTGCCATGATCGCAGAGAATAAAGTTGCATCTCATTGGACTGCAATTGTATCTTGCGTTTGCCTGTTGCTCACAACCTGCAGCCAAGGACTTTGCTAAAGTAGTTTAAAGTGGGTTAGCCAGTGATCGTTTTTGTCTGTCTATGATGCAACTACATGGTCTGGAGGCAGAAAAGGCTAACATATTTCTCTGTAACATTTCCAAAATCCAAGTGAACAAAACACTATACAAATCAGAAGTATCTACTGATATCTTTCTCCGCTGAGTTTGTTCCTACTATTTGCCACTTGCCGTGCCACTAAGACAAGCTGAAAAGGGCGCATCATGAATAAATATAGTATAGGCTACTGTAAAAGTTGGCTAACATTGCCTACCTAGCAATGCTATCTATGCAAATGCAATATGTCCAAAGGTAATCTACGGTAGGCGACTACATCAGGCTACTGCTGATGTCTCCGCATTGCATAGGGGCAGCTGTCTGCGCTGTCTAAAACGTATTTAACTTAAGCCCACAGAGGACAATATAATATAGTATTAATAATACAAATAATAATGGCGATGTGAGGAGTTGGCTGTAAGTTTAGCCTAGGCCAGTGTTTCCCAAACTTATTTTCTGGCGACCCACTTTTTAAAAATGACAGACCATCGCGACCCATTTCACTTCAAATCTACCCTGCAACCACCAATATTGTTTAAGGCCACAGGTTCTCCAACTTTTCTATGCCTCCCCCAACCATACATTGCTATAGGATCTCTGCTTTGAACACGGTTGTGTTGCATTTTGAGCACCATCAGCGTGAAAAGTTGGAAATGACTACTGAAAATACGTTTTAATGCGCATCCGAGAGTAGGGGAAATTCTCGCATGTTGCGCAGTCGTCATTCGTCAGCATAGTAAGCTGTTCCTGTATTTCTAAAAAAAAAAATGTTGTAGGCTACATTGCGTTGCAGACAAATGGGTCCATAACACTGTGGACGTCAATTCCAATGTAAACAGCAAATAACTCAAGTCGTTATATTGTATTGTTGTATTATATTATATTGTATAGTCGTTATATCAGAACAAGAGGCGTTTGCGCAATATTGCGAGGTAGAAAACGAGAGGAATAGTGTTTAAAATGCCCATTTAAATTGTAAACTAAGATTAATGCACTGTTGTGAATTTTAAATCAGAAATAAGAATGTGAGGAGGTTGCTATTAACTTTAAAGATTGCATCTGCAATCAAAACTATGCAAATTGAATGGCCTTATGTCCGGTCTATGGATGTCTGCTTTAGTTGACAGCACGGTCACTAGATTTTAATCGGTAAAGTTGAGGAACTGGTATCTATTAATGTTGCAAATAGGCGGATTCATCCCAGATAGCAAGCACACGTTGTCACAACGTTGCCATTGGTTGGCAGTGTCGGAGGTGGAATTTCAACGTTGAAACAATGTCACAACAACCGCAGCGCCTCAAGCAATTGTATATAGAATGTTGGTTTATAGAATGTTGGATTGTTCTGCGACAAGCTGCGTCAAACAAAAATATTTAGAGGATCTACAACGTTGAAACACAGTCACGCCAACGGCAGTCCACCGACTGGCTGCAACTGCAGCGAAACGCAAGATTTCGGGTTTTATTATTTATTATTATTATTTATTGCATTTGTGAGATAATTTTAGAAGTTTGTAAGACCTCTTAAAGGCCTCTTAAAACAAGAGGATTTACAACGTTGAAACACAGTCACGCCAACGGCAGTCCACCGACCGGCTGTTTGCAACTGCAGTGATTATCTTAAACGTGCTAATTACGTGATAAATTATAAAACAATATTTTTTAATACTACAAAATAACATTTGCTAAATGAACCTTAACTTTTTCAGCCATAGGTGTGTAGATTATACATACCTGCTTCTGTTTGTAAGACTAGGATATTTGTTTTCCCACATGCAATCAAGAAAAGCAGTAGCCAACTTATTCCTATGACCAATAAGTAACTAAGTATACCCACAGAAGTCACTGAAAAAGAGTGCATTTCCCAAATAGGTCAAGCTATCGCAACTCCAACAAAAAGTATACTATAGCTCACCCATTAGAAGTTCCACTCTAATGGGTATAACTGTTAAGCAGTTAGGCTATTCATGGTGGAACTGATGTCCAACTTTCTGGTTATAGGCTAGATGAGATCCAAGCACTAATCATGTAACATCAGATATTTCAGTTGGAGTTGCCCGTGACCTCACCATAAAATATGACTGCCATGGTCCAATAAAGTTTTTCTGATAGAAAATTCCTTATGTCTGACTGGGCATTATTTAAATGTGTATCATAATGTGCCACTGCAATTACACCTAATACAAACAAGTAAATCTTTGTATTAGACAAAGTTAATTTGTCAAATGATTTCAGCCTTCCCCCTAATAACTCACAATTTAAGTGAATGTCATCTTACAGTTTCATGTAAAGTATGTTTGTTGCTGAAAACCATGACACAAACCCAATGTTTACAAGCCCATCATTTATTTAATACTGGCATTTCACAGTATACGAGATCACTATTTCACTCATGAGTGAGTAATCACTTTCCCAGTAGCGTGCCATTAAGTCCCAGCCAATCTCATTCTGAGCTGCAGAGAGCACCTGAATGGACCAGATAGAAACAAAAAAATATACATTAGACAGAGAAATAGATAGCATGGATTTTAAAAACAAACAAAAAAGTTGCATTACATGTTTGTCACACTCATTTTACAATGTACAGTGGTGCTATTTAGTCAATCACCCTCTAACACACACACACAGCAACACAGCTGAAGGTGTGTGTATTTGCAAGCATGGATCAAATAGGCCAAAGGCACATTTACAGTGGTTTCTGTACTTACTTGGTGTACTTAAATAAAAATATTCAATGGAAATAACAATTGACCAATTTCAATATATGAATTTATCTTGTCTAGGTTCTTATTGAATTGAATTTCCCCTTGGGGATCAATAAAGTATCTATCTGTCGATCTATATTGAAAACTATATTTTGAACTTTTTTCACTGTTGTGTAATGATTGATTGGAAGCATACTCTGACTTCACCACAAGTTGTGTTGTTTGAAAGAAATATTCATGCTTTTCATGTTTTTAATGTTTATCACTGTTATAAAAAATGCCCAGCAAGAAACAAGTCAGTGATTGGTCAGTGTACATGTGGATAATGCAGAGCGACATACATGGCATGGTGCTGGTAACAACAGGAAATGGATGCTTCTGAAACAGAGAAATGATATTAGATTAGTAAACAGAGTGTGCTTTTAGAACATTGGATAAATGGTTGCTGATAATGGGCAATGTAGATATTGCATTAAAAATAAGCCATTTCTTTCTACAACAGTAGAGAACAGTTTTGCAATTATGTAAGTGCATACTGTGTGTGTAAGGCGGTCATACTGGTTTACTAGAATGACCAACATAACCTGGCATGGCCAGATAAATCAGCAATGTAGACCGGCAACACCAGCTAAAATGACTTGAGATGATACGACAAGCAAAACCAGCTGAATTACCATCGCAAGCTGGGTAAACCAGCCGAAGCTATGTTGTCGCATGAGTTTTGCTGGTCTAGCAGGTCAACCATCATAGGGTGGTCAAACAAGCTGGTCAACCAGCAAACCACCTTAAGCTGGTCAGGCTGTTTTTTTTCAGCAGGGTAGCCCTGACTGTAGCCTATAGCCCTGGTCCCTTGTCGGACCTCATAGTTCAGCAGTTAGCCTACACATCAGATGTATGGAATAATGAACACAGTATGCCAGGCTGTGACAAGTAAATACAAACGTTGTTGACATGTCACGCAGTTTCTAAGCTAAAACATCGCCTCACTATCCGCTAGCTGCCTGTGCCCTGAATACACGGCAGAAAAACAGTCTGTGTTGTGTTACGCTGGTAACAGGAAACAGATGCTACTGAAACAGAGAAATTATATATTAGTAAACAGAATGTGCCTTTGGAACATTGGATGAATGGTTGCTGATAATGGGCAATGTAAATATTGCATTAGAGATAAGACATTTCTTTCTACAATAGTAGAGAACACTTTTGCAATTATGTAAGCGCATACTGTGTAACCTGAAAACTGTTGCACTGATTAAAAAAACAAAAAAACAATGTAATTGATCTCAGCTGGTATTTTGTCTATAATGGAGTGGAATGGAAATTTCTAAGTGATCCCAAACTTTGGTAGCCTAGAAATCTAGACGCACCCTAGCGGCCAAGGTGATGTAATTTGCTGCCAGGGTAGTCTAGCAACTCTCCGTTGGCTTGCGAGTTGGAAAAATTCAACTTCAGTCAGGCCAATCACATCGTGTATAGAATCAGTAAGCGGACTTAACATAATGATGGCATAGTTGCGACTGTTCTGCGTGAATTCCCTGCTACTTGAAAACAAAGAAGATGGATGCTGCTGCTGGCGAACAGCGTGACACGAGTTAAGCTTTGTTTAAATTGGCAAAAGTTTGAACAACTAGCTCCGCTGGTGGGAAAATGCATGGTTGTAGCACTATCCTATTGCGTGCAGAGGGAATTTGAAAGACAACCGTTTATCCCGCCCCTTGGACTGAGCACTGCGAATGGTCCTACATCAAGATGTGAGGTCTGGCTCATCAGGCTAAAACTTTGGTAGTGCATGTTTACAAGAATTCCCCTCACAACTCCAAGCATACAGACTGTGTCTTCATCATCCTCAGCCTCCATTGAAGAACATAAGACAGGTGAGTGTGCCTCCAGTGTCAACACACACAATCTGACATCTCATAGCTCATAGGACTACTGATGTGTGTGTGTCTGGGGGTGTAATATAGTTACCTTCAAGGAAATAAAGCCCTCATAAGTACATTTTTCCAGAGTCTGAAAGCACACACACACACACACACACACACACAGAGAGAGTAGGAGAAAAAAACTGTAGGCTACACTACACATTACAGGTTAAAAGGTCCACTGTGTTCATCAACAATATAGAACATATAGGTTGCTCTCGTGCTTATGATGTAACACACACACCTGCGCGCGTATGAATAAAAGTTAACTGAAATCAACTGATTTTCAATTCACCTGGGATCGCCAACGACAGACTTTGGTCTAACATTAGACACTGTGGTGTTTTGGTCAACATTCAGGTAAAGTAGTGGTTATAAGGTCACTTTCAAGACCGCAACACCATAAACCAAGAACGATAACTGTGTAAATTAGCGTTAGTCGGATTCGCTCGCTAAAGTTAGCTGAAAACGGTTACGTTAACGTTAGCTATATCGCTAGCTGCTATAGCTTGCTTGATGCTAACAGTTATCTAGTAAACTTTACGCTATTGTCTGTCACAATAATGGCAGAGAGCAACAAATTGCTATCAAAAAGGTCTTTAAGACGGCATACAAAAAAAAATACAGAGGCCATTGTCTCTATGCTACAATCACTTAATGTGGAAAAAGTTAGCGTTACTCACGACTCCGACTGCTCCGACCATGGCTCCGACTCCTACATGTCAGGGACGGAAACGTTAGACAGCTGTGATGGAGGAGACTGGTGTAACGTTAGTACTAGCTCTAGTTTAGAGGACATAAGCGCCACCTGTGGTCTGGAGGAAATCCAAAATATCGATTACTGTATGCAAGACGAGGACTTTGACATTGACATTGACAGTCCTGATGAGGAATATGACAACATTAAATTACGTGACGATTTAAAGGCGTGGGCAGTGGAAACAAACACACCAATCAGCCATCTTTCAAGTCTTCTTGCTGTCCTTAACAAACACCTGCCCGATGCAGATCTCCCAAAAGATGGTCGGACACTTTTGTCAACTCCTAAAAGCATAGAGGTGGAAGAAAAAGCAGGGGGCTCCATGCACTATTTTGGATTAGCTAAAGGTGTATTGGTGAGGATGCAGGACAGTCCCACCCTAACAATCGCTCAAACACTCCACCTGCAAATCAATATTGATGGCATGCCACTTTTTAAAAGTAGCAATAACCAATTCTGGCCAATATTGGCATTAATTGAAGAAGACCCAGACCAAATTCCCTTCGTTGTGGCATTATACTCTGGGTTTAAAAAACCATCAAATTTGGCAGAGTATCTCTCCGATTTTGTGGAGATGTCAGTCATCTCCTCAAGTGGTGTTATGTACCAACAAAATCACAAAATAATCATTTCGGCCTTTGTATGCGATGCACCAGCAAGAGCATTCCTCAAAAACATAAAATATCATAATTCGTATTACGGCTGCGAGAGGTGTGTTCAGGAGGGTGTTTGGTGCAATAACAGATTAAACTTCCCTGAGACAATGGCGGCACCACGTACAGACGAGAGCTTTAAGGCCAAATTACAAAGTGATCACCACAAGGATGGTGAAAGTCCCCTCACTGACATCAACATTGGCATGGTCTCCCAATTTGTGCTCGATTACATGCACTTAGTGTGTTTGGGAGTAGTGAGAAAGCTCATTTGGTTGTGGATGCGAGGCCCACTACCCACAAGAATTGGCAACCGAACAATAACATCAATATCACAAAAAATAGTGGAACTTGGAAAAAGCTTGCCAAAAGAGTTCAATAGAAGAGGGAGATCCCTAACAGAGGTGGACCGTTGGAAAGCAACTGAATTTCGGACATTTCTTTTGTATACGGGTCCCATTGCTCTCAAAAACGAACTGCCTGATGTTATGTACGATCACTTCCTCCTTCTGCATGTGGGCATAACCATTCTATGCAGCCCACAGCTGTCAAAAACATACTGTGATTACGCCGAGAAGGTGATCAGAGTCTTTGTCCAAAACTTCTCTGTGATTTATGGCGATTTCATTGTGTACAATGTCCATAGCTTAATCCACCTGGCAGACGATGTCAGAAAATTTGGCCCCTTGCAGAGAATTTCTGCCTTTCCTTTCGAAAACTTTCTGCATCAACTGAAAAGAAAGATCAGAAAGCCAAACCAACCTTTGCAGCAAATTGTAAAACGCATCGCTGAACAAAAACTAAACAGCAGTGTCAGTCAGTCAGTCAATGTCAGTCCAGTGTTGCACAGTCTACTCTCTCACTACACCTGTCCCAAATTCTTTTTATCAGTCCATGCGCCTAACAACATAGTTTTGAGTGGGCACAGCATATTCAGAATTGAAAAAATGTTCAATGCTGATGGCTGCACACAGTTTTTGGGACGGAAATTTTTAAACAGACAGTCGTTTTTCACATCCCCAGTTGACTCCCTCAATTTGAATATTGCTTTTGTTCAAGGACTGTCTGTAGAGGTGGTGGCTTTGTCAGAGAAAACCATTGATGCCAAAATGGTTGCAATGCCTGTCAAACATGGCTTTGCAATATACCGACTGAACCATACATAATAAATAAATAAATAAATAAATAAATGAGTTAGTTAGTAATAAATAAATAAATAAATAAATAAATAAATAAATAATTTAGTTAGTAATAAATAAATAAATGAATAAATAAGTTAGTTAGTTAGTAATAAATAAATAAATAAATAAATAAATAAATAAATAAGTTAGTTAGTTAAAGCTAAGTTCATCTGTTCATCATTTCAGTTTACAGATCATGTTCGCAATTGTACTATTTACGGAAAAGAATGAGGTTGAAGTGGTGCCCACAAGCTGGCTGAGTGTCGACCAAAAAGTGTCGTTCTGGCCACCATACAAAAGTATGCAACGGGGTAAGGTGGCTGTCCAGAATCAGGAGGATCCTGATGAGACATGGGGGGAGTTCTTTGTCAGGGTACTGAAGAAATATGGTGAGACCCTCCTGTAAACAAACACAGAGAGAAAGAAAGAGAGAGAGAGAGAGAGAGAGAGAGAGAGAGAGAGAGAGATAACATGATTCATCATAATGCAACTTCATTTCATTTCTATACATGCTGCAATATGGTTCCTTGTTTAACAAATGTTTCCCTCAAATACAGATTCTTATGAAGCGGCCAGGAAGAAACTGGTGAGGGCCACCAAGAAAGACTCCCTCACTTCTGAGGATGAAAGTTTCAGAAGGCCTAGAATGTAAGAACCGTACAGTACACAAATTAACAAAAGTCTAAGATTCACTGATGTTTTAATACCTGTGGTGTTGTCCTGTTGTCATACTGCAGGCCCTCTGCCAAAGTGGTGGAGCAGTTTGAAGCTCTACCTCAGCCACGCCATTCCATCGCCAACCAGCAACCAGCAAAACAACCAGCGAAACAACCAGTGAAACCACCTGCGAAACCAGGCTCCTCCAAACAGCTACCTGTACTCCAGCCTGTACTCCAGCCACCACCGGTGTTTTCATCGGTCTTGAGTGCTCCCACTACCTCCTACTCACAGCCTGTGACAAACACATTCGGTACAAAACATTTTGCTGGTCTGCAACATGACTGATGATATCATTTGTGTAACATAATCATTTAAGTCACAACACTTTCTAAAGCAATGTGAAATGTTTCTGTTTTTCTATTAAACCTTTCTTACCTATAGAGCGTGACCAGCTAATTTTCAGGGCCTTGGAGGAGATAAAGGCGCAAGTGCGCCAGAACACCCTCCTTCTCCAGGCCCTGGCTAAGAAGCAGCCAGCACAAGCAGCGCCCTCTCTACCAGAGGAATTCACATTCCCAATTCAGACACAAGAACATCTGAGGAGAGTGGAGAATGTGTTATTAGAGAAAGCACAGGAGAAAGCTATGGTATGTATTTGACTACATTGATGACCACAACATGGTGAAAAATTTCACGTTGGTTGAATACTTTGGAACCAACTGCATTATGTTTTGTCAACAGTACACATTCTATACAGTTAAGAACAAAAGTATTCATACCCCTGGCAAATATTGATTTAATGTTAATTTTCTCTTGACCAATATGTTTGAAAATGACACTTCTACATGGCTAAATGTTGTAAGATAATGTGGTAGAATCAGTTTTCATATTTTTTGAACATTTTTATGAAAAATGGCATGTCCAAAATTATTCATACCCTTTTTAAATAATCACTGGAAGCATGTTTATTTGTCATCACAGCTCTCAAAATGGTTCTCATAATACATACCAAGCCTCTCAATGTCTTCACAATGATTCTAGACAGCTAGCCTAGCCCCGCCCACCTAGATCTTATTTCAGGGAGATCTAGTCTGGAAACCTAGTTCATAACCATTTAAAAATCAAGCAAAAGCTATATTCTTTGTTCAGGTGTGTCCTTATAAAAGGTTAAGCAGAGTTGTGCATTTTAAGAAGAGTGATCCATGATCAGCATCCATGATGACCAAGTGGTCCATTTTGGGATGTGCTGCAAATGTCAACCATCAAAACACCATATCCACAGTGCAGAATAGCTATTATAGAAATGTATTAGCTTGGGGTGTTTTTTTCCAGACAATGGGACCTGGTGACCTTCTCAAAGTAAATGGTAACACTAAAACAAGGGGCTACAGTAAGATTTTTGGAGGAAAAAAAATCAGGCAGTCTGCCGAGAAACCCGTCCCAATAGGCGGCATCGGGCCATTAAACCACACAATGATCCAAAACATACAGCCAAACAAGGCTTTCCAGTCATTATCTAAAAAAAGGTATGAATAATTTTGGACACAAAATTCATACATATGTAAAAAAAAAGATGAAAATGCTTCTATTTCCATGTTTCTACCACATTGTCAAGCAACCTTTTGACATGTGGCAGTTTCATTTTCAGTCAGAACAAACATATTGGTCGAGAGAAAATCAACATTAAATTAATATTTGCCAGGGGTATGAATAATTTTGTTCTTAACTGTATAAAATCTATATACATCTGTACATTTCTGTTCTTATCTGTAGACAACACACCTTACAGCACTTGGTGGGATGAATGCTGGGGACGCGGTCAGGAGAATAATGCGTCACCTCATCACAGACACACTGGCAACCCAATACAATTGGCTTGGCCGAGGAGGCCAAAAGAAGGCTTTTGCAGCTTTAAAAATCACTGCAGCTATAAGAGGTGTCTGAATGCCACTGCATTGCTGTCATTGTAAAAGAAAAATTAAATACAGTGTGCTTAATAGACACTTTTTGATTCTCCTGGAAATAGTGCATTGTATTTTCAATGATCAAGAACTGTTACCTGTTCAGGTGCTGCGGCAGCGCAAAATATCACTGCCAGCGAGTGCGACAGCCACATTAAGAACTGGCTTAAGTATAGCAGTGACCGCAGTGGAGGAAGGAAGAGGAGAGCTGAAGAACCGCAGAGCCCTGTAATCGGTATGTTACAGACCTGAATAAGAAGAGGGAAATCCAAAGACATAGTGGCAGACATTTAAGTATATGCAATGGGTCATTCCAGGTTAAATCATCTAAGGTTCTTGCTGCACCATCTCATATTTTGTTAAAACATTGTCTTAATCAAGAATGGGTCCCAAAACCAAAAGCCTGTAAAATATTTCTGTTCAAATCCTGTCTTTATCACATTCATATAATTGTCAGTCCTTAGAATTACTTCAGTTTTGTAGCTTGGAATTCACATTATCTAGGAAGCAATGTTTGAGCATTTATGATAAGTATTATTCATGGGCACTACTATTTCGATATATGATGGCGTCAAAATAGCTATTTAGAATCATCAGTGTCTCTACACATGAACTCGAGCATTGAGAACATTGTTCGTGTACACAGTTTACTAAAAAGAAAGGTTTTGGACAACTCACTCCTTGGCTGGCATGATGGCGGCGAGCAGAAAAACTAAGTTTTTAAAAACCTTTCTTTTAGTAAACTCTGTGTACACAAACAATGCTCAAGTTCATGTGTAGAGACACAGATGACTTCGATCAAAGTTTCATGTTGTGTCGAGCCTTCTTGGTGTTTTAAAAATAGCTATTTTGATGCCATCATGTATCAAAATAGTAGTGCCCCTACGATTTCCATTAAAAAAGCCATTTGACCCGAAAACGACGACAAGCTAAAAGTGGCGCTTCGGACGTAGGCTATAATTATGCTTTTAAACTAAAGTTTGACTAGGGTACATTCACAAAAACACCCTAGGATGCATTCTGGCCAGTTACGCTTTAACAGCCCCACTGATGTTCGTGTTCCTAGCCTAGGCTACTCCACCAATTACCAAAAAATGCAACCTCGTTTAATCTTAATGCGCATTTGTTGCAGAGACACCGTGATTTTATATCATCCAAAGCCCAGCTACATTTCTTTGAAAGACAACGATCTTTAAACAAAGCAGGCTACCTACAGTACATAGATGGCAATATCAGTTGTGCTTTAGACTGACAGAAAATACTGAGGCAAAAAGTCCTACCCAAAATAGAAATCTCTCCGATTTTCTATTAGCCTATACATGGCGGTACTCGGGACTTTCAACAACAGTTGCTTATATTTCTGTATTATACCAAAAACATAAATATCTATGTATTTTAATTATTCCAAAGTAGCATAGGCTACAAAATATGTCGAGCTATGTGCTACATTTGAAGAGTTTCAAAACGCCACCATTTTAATGAATTTTCATAAATATTTTTTTTTACATTTTGTTTTCCAAATAATTTCAGTTGAACTGTAACTGGGTGTTGTTATTTTATATATCTTTACTCAATCAAAACAACACAATACACATTAAATAACCTGAATGTTTTAAAAAAAGGAAATAGCGTTTTGGAACCAAACTCTTCATTTCTTCACACAAAAGTAACCAAGTTTAGCTTAGTCTTCTAACCTTATTTTAAGACAATAATTAAAAATCTTACCTTATCACATGTCAAACAGTCACCAAGTGTCCAGTGCCCTAGCTATGGCTAATCCTAGGCCAAACTGACCTAATGTCGCGTGGTTCATGCAAACATCACGTGCATTCATTCTCAGGTAACATTTTGTCGCGTGGCTTAGGCCTGTGCATGCTGTGCATTTCACGATTGATTGCAATATGAAAATGCTATTTGCAAATGGAGATGCATTTTCAACTAAAAATATAGCCTAGCATGCCTCAATACAACGCAATTCAGATCGTTACAACGTTAAGCGCATTTTCATATAATAGATGGGGACAGTAAACATTTTTTTAAAAATAATTAAAAAAAAACATTCTTACCTCCTAGGCCTAGTTTCAGTGATAACCTCCTAAATGGGCAATCTGTCACTGATGGTTGTCTCCTTTTCTCCACAGCTACTCAGCGCCAGCGTCTGCGTCAATTGGAATTCAGTGATTCGGATTCCAGCGATTCTGACTCCGAGTAAGTAGCACATATGGCAAACCCCACATACTTTGCATTGTTTTGATAAATGGATCGATGAGCAAACTCTTTTGTTTTTCCAGAATAGTTCCATGATCTGGAGGAACCGGAGCAGCCCACCCCCCAATTCCTTGTTGGTGTTTTTTTTAAACATTTTTTATTAATTTATTTCTTTGTTATTTTTGTTATTGTCAATAAATATTATAAATAATATTAACATTTATAACATATTGCCTGCCTGTCTTGAATTAAGCAACAAGCCCCGAGAGGCCACTGGTTTTAGAACAGCTGTTAGGCATGATGCGCAATTGCGGAAGCAATCATTTCCATATAGGCTTGTAGGCTACTGGAGAACAAGTCATTGCTCATGATAATAAAAGTATAATGTTCATTCATTTTCACGGTATGGACTAGCAATGGAAAATAAAAACAAAATGTTGGCAATTGGTTATAAGCCAACGTTTTGCAATAAACGGATTTTTGTAGGCCTATTGTGACGCACGACGATTTTCTCCGTGCCAACGTCAAAACAACGTTACCCCACCGGACAAAATGAAGTTGGCACAACGTCAGTAAACAACGTCATGCCAACGGATGATATGCCGTTGTGCCAACGTTGTGCCAACGTATGCTTGCTATCTGGGATGTCCCTTGCAGTTTGCAACTGCGAGGTACATGGCAGGCCCCCCACAGAACGGTTTCATTTTGAGAGGTAGATATCCATGCTCAGGCACCCCCTCTGCGATGCGTTCGTCCCCCAGTTTCATGCGCCAGTTTCATGAGCTTTTATGACAAAACCGTGACTGTGGTAGTTAACAATCTACATCCTAATAGAAAACTGTTAGCTTTCCTGGTATCAAATGACAAATGGTATCAGTTAGGCCTATAACACAACATAAATTGTGCTGGCGACCCAAATAAAATCTCCTGCGACCCACCCGTGGGTCGCGACCCAGACTTTGGGAAACACTGGCCTAGGCTATTTATCCTATGTAGCCACAAGTCTCTCCTGCGCTGACTACTTCTCAGTCTCATTCTTTTCTCGTTTTCTGACCATGTCAACATTGAGCAACGAAAATAAGGGAGATTTTCCGGGTTAAATTTCAACATTCGTCTTTCTGTTGCTATCCCTCTGCTGAGAGCAAGAATTCGTAGGCCTACTACAAAACTGCTGCACTAATTAAACGAGGTGTGAAGCTAAGCCAGGTCTAATGAGATTGGCGTCAAATCGTGCTCTCTCCCACACTGTTCTGTGTAGGTCGCCTTCAGGCAAGCAAAACGATGCTTTAAAAACATATTTTCGTTGGAAGGGCAGGGGGTACAGGACAACAGTACAGAGACGGCCAAGTCTGATGGGGCTAATGTTACGAAAGTAATAAAATATGGGATATT
Source organism: Alosa pseudoharengus (assembly GCF_046254945.1). Lineage (NCBI taxonomy): Eukaryota > Metazoa > Chordata > Actinopteri > Clupeiformes > Clupeidae > Alosa > Alosa pseudoharengus. The sequence goes on from NW_027468774.1 coordinate 45,373,674, forward strand.
TTACGGGAAAATATTAAAACAGGAAGACAGCTGGAAAAAAGTTGACAGGTATGTTTCTGACAGTGGGTGACTCTATAGGGCTATTTGCTGTTTTTAGAACGGCCTGTATTGCTGTTGTTAGAACGGCATGCCCTGTAGCCTAGGCCTATTGCAACATAGGCCTACCATCACGTTAAATTTTGTACAAATAAATAAATAGCCTACAGCGATCATACCGGCGCTGTCGCGCTTGTCAATTGACAGCTGCATTAAATAGAACCACCTATGCATTTTCTATATCAACAAAATGGCCGCTGCGAACGTTATTACCTGATTATTACGTAGATCGAATAAGCCTAATTAGTCACCTCTCAAGTCTTCTCTCTGTGCTTCGGAAGCACTTGCCTAATGTAAACCTTCCAAAGGATGGCCGCACTCTCCTCTCAACTCCAACTTCCACAGAGGTGCAGTCAAAAGCTGGGGGCTCCATGCACTATTTTGGGGTAGCAAATGGGGTCAGGGCAAGAATAGATGATAACGCCATACTAAAGAGCACTCACACACTTCATCTCCAAATTAATATTGACGGCTTGCCTCTTTTCAAGAGCAGCAATCAACAATTTTGGCCTATATTAGGACTAATTGAAGAAGACCCTTGCCGAATTCCATTCGTAATATCTCTGTACTGTGGATATTCCAAGCCATCAGATGCAAATGAGTATCTCTCTGAATTTGTCACAGAGATGGGAAAGCTTGCATCTGGCTTAGAGTACCAGTCCAATTTCTATAGGATCGAAATTTCAGCATTTGTGTGTGATGCACCGGCAAGAGCCTTTGTTAAAAACATAAAAGCCCACAACTCCTACTACGGATGTGAGCGATGTGTTCAAGAGGGTGCTTGGTTAAACCACCGCCTCAACTACCCAGATACCAATTCTGTCCTGAGGACAGATGAGCACTTTAGAGCACAAACACAAACTGACCATCACAAAGAGGGTGAGAGTGCTCTGCTCCAAATTGATATAGGCATGGTCTCTCAATTTGTTTTGGACTTTATGCACCTTGTCTGCCTGGGAGTGGTGCGAAAGCTAATATGGCTATGGATGAAAGGCCCACTCCCAACAAGAATAGGAAACCAGTCGATAACGGTCATATCAGATAGGCTGATAAGACTGGGGAAAAATCTCCCTAAAGAGTTTGGCAGAAAGGGAAGGTCATTGAGGGAGGTTGATCGGTGGAAAGCCACCGAGTTCAGAACATTCTTGCTGTACACTGGCCCCATTGCTTTAAAGAAAACACTGCCTAAGCTAATGTATGACCACTTCCTCCTGCTGCATGTTGCTATTTCTATATTATGTTCACCCCGTCTGCATAAGCATTACTGCGATTATGCTGAGAACGTCCTGATGGTTTTTGTGCAGAATTTCCCAGTCATTTATGGTGATTTTGTTGTTTACAATGTCCATAATTTGATTCACCTGGCAAGTGATGTTAGAAAATTTGGCCCATTGCCCCAAATTTCTGCCTTTCCCTTTGAAAATTTCTTACACAAATTGAAAAGACAAATTAGGAAGCCAAACCAATCACTGCAACAGGTTGTCAGACGACTAACTGAACAATCGAACATCAGCAGAGTCCGTCTGCCATCAGGTTCCCTTCCATCCCGTCTCACTGCCTCACTGTCTCACTACACCTGTGACAGATTCAACCTCTCTGTTCAAGAGGGTAACAACATAATATTGTGTGCCAGTACCATTTTCAAAATTGAGAAGATACAAACAACTCTTGGTGTTACCTCGTTTGTGGTGCGACAATATGTACAACAGCAGCCCTTCTTCAACTACCCAGTGAACTCTCTTCAAATGGGAACAGCTGTTGTAGAAGAGATGTGTACAGAAACATCAATAATAACAGAAAAAGATATTGACTGCAAGATGGTGGCAATACCATATAAAACCAGACTTGTCATATACCCTCTTAATCACTTATAAAATCATGTCCCTAATTCAATTAAATTTAATCTGGCCCTAATTCAATCATTCAATCAATCAATCTTTTAATTCTAAATGTACAATGACATTTAACCCTTTTATTTAGATGTTTGCAGTCGTTTTATTCAGTGAATCTAATGAGGTGGAGGTGATACCATCATGTTGGCTGAGTGTGGATGAAAAGGTGGCCTACTGGCCACCATACAAAAGAACTGAAAAGGCGAAGGCGGCCGTGTTAACTGTGGAGGAGCCAGATGAGACTTGGGGGGAATATTTGGTGAAGGTTATCAAAAAATATGGTGAGACAACAGCATACAGTGCCATATACTCAGGTTTTAACAGACATGGGCTGTTGTAAAAGGTTGTCGATGAATGCAACCAATAACAAGAAAATGTATTAATGTGTCTGTCTGTAAGTATATACTATATGTTTATATAGTATAGTATATGTTTAATGTAATGTTGGAACCTATACCAAAGAGCTGTACTGAAAACAAATTCCACCAGCCTGGCTGTGTGGTCATTAAATCAAATCAATCAATCAATCAATCTATAACGACACAGGGGGAAAGTATTGAGCAAGCTAAGAAAAAGTAGTGTTCCAGGGCTACTGAAGGCAAGGAATAGAAATCTTGCTCCTGAGCTCTGTGCATTGCTGGTCAATGGTGAGTGATGTTCCTCTCACAGGGGATAATGGTACCACTGGTGCTTAAAGGAAGTGCATCCTGTGTAGTTCCACTGACCACATAGACCTGAGACAATAATGTGAGTAAAAAACAACATAAAAAGTCTATTTCACACAGTTTTTTTAGTGGCAGTCTGCACCACCCTACGCACACCATCTATACCTTATTCCTCCATCCCCTCATGGTCATTGGGCATTGTGAGCACAAGCTCATCAGCAGTCAGCTACCTCTTCCTCTTCAGGCTTGCAAGAAGGTCTGTGTAGATCTTGTCATCCTCCATCTGAAACAACAGAAAAATCATACAAATGTAATACCTTTATTAAAATAAAAAATAAAACCACAAAACTACAGATGTGTGCGTGTATGCACATACATACACAAAAAGAGGTAGCCTAAAAACGATTGAAGCATTCTGAGTAACTCAAAATATTTGTAAGTATGAAAAGTCATTTTACTACACATGGGTTAAGCTAGGCTACCCTATTTTTTGTCAGCATCAGCCCTTTTCCTAAAATTGGTGTCTGTGTATGTTCCCGTAGCAACTCACACGCACATTAAGCACTGTTAACGTTATGCTACAATTTGAACAGTTGAACCGTTACAGTTTGAACAGTTACAATCAATGGTGTTGAAGTGGTAGTGTAGCCCATAGCCTTAACGAGGCAGAAATGAAGAGGGATTGCAACAATGTTTACAGAGATACATTATAACGTTGGCTGCAAAAAATATGCAGAGTAGCCTACTAGATTGACTGACACACACACGCACGCACGCATGCACTCACATTATCGAAATCAAACGCCGGATGCTTTAATATAAAAAGTAAAACATAGCCTATCAATCAACTTTTGTAATGTCAGAGAACGTAACACGAGGCCCCAATGGATAATGCTAAGCTATTCAGCTTTGGTATGCTGACAATTGGCAATACAAGCAAATTTGTACTATAAAACAAACTTCCAGGTTAAACTAACTTTTTAAATGAACTTTCAAATGAAAATAACGAACATCGAAGGCAAACGAGAATATTGCAAGCAACTCAGAGTAGGCCTAGGCTAATGAAGCTATAAAGTTAAACATGACGGTCCACTAACCTGCAGTATGTTGACGCCGATGAGAAATCGTACTTTCAAATAACGTGATTTTAGGACTACAAATTAAAATAAACCATAACTATAACCGATGTAAAAACATATATTAATTGCCTCAGTTTATCCAGCTGTATTGTTTTCAGTCATAGTAAACGCCAACGAAGTGCGGCGGCGTCAGGCTGCCCACGTCAAATGTAGGCTATGCTGTAATTGTAACTGACTGACTTTATTGTTGCATGACTCATCTTCAAGTATCCAAAACATTTCGCGCGATAAACCCCTTAACCAATCACATCAAATAGAAGTTTATGTTGTCAACATTACGGGGAAGATTTCAGAAATAAAATCAGTGATTGGACAGCTGAGATATTAGACGATTGGTCATCATTACAATTGTAACGAAATTAGAATGGTAGGGCAGGTAAGGGTTAATCTGATTCTTTACCTTCAGTAGCCTTGGGACACTGCTTTTTCTTAACACGTTCAATATTTCCCACCTTGTGTTTTTACAAATGACTCAATTTATGGATATAATTCAAAACATGTTTTATTATGTGGACTGCTTGGGTACCGACATCTAGTAAAAAATCCATGTATAGCTTCATTGGAAGTAGCCTACATGTAGGCCTACTGTATGTGATTTTGCAATAAATTTCCCACCTTTGCCTTCAACAAGGTAACTTACTTATGCTTCTCTTAAATGCAGGTACTTACGAAGCAGCCAGGCAACATCTGCCAAAAGCTATGAGGAAAAATTCCCTTACATCGGAGGACGAGGGAGCCAAACGAGTGCGAATGTAAGAATTGTGCAGCATACATTATGTACACTGACAAAAAAGAAATCAAGTCCAACATAGTTTATAATTCTGTTGTTCTATTGCAGGCCTTCTACAAAACTGAAGGAGTTGTCTCCATACCTGTCCAAAAAGAGGTGTTCAAAAGCGTTCTTTCTTTAATATCACACTAGATAACAGAGATAATCAGGCTAGAAAACAGCCTCTCCAACAACTCCAACATTGCAGTAGTTTATGCCTTTTTATGTTTTTTTTTTTTGTCCCAATGCAGGCCCTCTGCAAAAAACCGTGCAGAACCCCGTCCACAATCACAGCCCCAGCTCCAGCCACCTCCTGTTTTCCCCCGCCATATGCCTCAGAATGAAGACACAGGTACAAAACAGTTGCAATTTCACTAAGACAAAACTAAATCTATGATGTGTTACTGAGTGAACAATGGAAGTCTGTCCTTTGGTCTGATGAAACAAAACCGCCATTCAGGCGGTGTGTATTAACATTACATGTTATTGCCATTGAACCACTCAGCAAGACAATGACCCAAGTATGTCCACTGTCCAATAAAGCATTTCTCTTCTTATCCACAGTACTTGTCCACGTCCAGCCATCAACATCGGCTACACCACCAAGGGCCCTTACCCCTGTGCAATCTGGTACACAAACATCTTGATTTCAGCAAGAATACTAAGAATCTGTATGCTAAGCATAAAGACAATAACTTGTGAATTGTTTCCGTCCTACAGACCGGGATCACATCATACTACGGGCACTGGAGGAGCTGAAGGTGCAGGTTCGACAGAACACCCTGCTTTTACAGGCTCTTACTAGCAGACAACCGGTCCAGAACACCAGCCAGTTGTCTGAAGAGTACAAATTCCCAATGACCTGTGATGAGGACCTCACAAGAGTTGAGGAGTTATTGGATAAACCACAAAAGAAAGCCCTGGTATGGTCACAATTTGTTAATAATTATCAATAATTATTCACTATAAGCAAAAATATTAGCCCCCTGGGCCCTGATTCAAAAGACCAAATGACCAACAATGTTAATTTTCTGTAAATCACATTAAGTTGTTTCGTTGTCTACTGCATTTCGTTGTCTCTGTACTAGTACTCTGCACAATGACAATAAAGTTGAATCTAATCTAATCTAATCTAATCTTTCTAAAACACTAGTATCCATTCTGTTCTCATCTGTAGACTGCATACCTCGCAACACTGGGAGGTTGCAACCCCGGGGATGTGGTAAGGCGAATGCTGCGCCACATCCTGCATGACGAATTCGCACAGCAATTCAACTGGCTGGGGCGAGGGGGGAGAAAGAAGGCTTTTTCAGCCTTTAAGATCACTGCTGTGATATGAGGTGTGTAACCAAATCACTCTATTGCTGACATAAGCATCTTGTGAGTGTGCATCTAATGAGTTTTGTACTGCTGTACTGCATTGCCAAGAGTTAAAAAAATCCTCTTACCTGTTCAGGTGCATCAGCGGTTCAGAAAATAACCGCCAGTGAGTGTGAGGCAGTCATAAAAAACTGGCTAAAGTACAGTGGTGACAGGAGTGAAGGGAGAAAGAGGAGAGCTGGGAGACAGCAGGGAGGTATGCACAGCCAAAGCTTCATGATCCTTCAGCTTTTAAGAAATGAAGACACAATGAGTCATGACATGCAGGTGTTGCAGTACATTACTTAATTACTGATAATGCATTACTCCTGCACTGGTTATTTGAATAAAAAACTAAACAATTTGACACTGCAATAATACATTATACAAAAACAATTATTCAATTATTACTTAGTTGTTTGTTTGTGCCTATAGACTATTGTTATTATTATTTTTCAATTGAATAGGCTATCCAAATGAGTGAATCATACAGGTCTGATCAGGACGCATGCACACGCTGACTGTCTAATAGCTCTGCATTAGGAGCTAAAACTACAGCGCTTTTACTTTTTATCACAGAAATTCTAATCAAATATGATTGTTTTCTGTCCTCAACTTCCCTAGCTCTGCATCATGGCAGCCTTATCATTCAGTAGTCTTTACAAACATGGTGTTGCAAACATATCCAACAATTGAAAATTAGGTCAATTGACTCCCTTTATTAGGAGGCATAAACAAACATTACCTGCAGCCAAATGTCTGCCGATCTGTAGGTCTAATGAACATCTTCTTTACTTCAGGTGATGATACAGTGTCCAGGGACAGCAGCAGCAGCAGCAGCATGGATGATGACGACTTTTAAGTTATTTATTTATTTGTTTGTATTGTTTATAATAAATTATATTGTTACCTGTAGGTTATAACTGCTGTCTGTTTTAATTCCTTATGACATTTAAGCTATGAATGGACTTCTGTAAGATCCTAGAAGCTCAAATATCATGCTTATAACTATAAAAGGAAAAAACATGGCTAAAGTTGGCAATTGGTTATAAGCCAACGTTGGCAATTGGTCATAAGCCAACCGAGTTAATGACTGTCAAAAATGACGTTGGCCCAAAGTCATGCCAACGGCTGCTATACTGTTGGGCCAACGTGTCCCCGACGGCCAAAGTGACGTTGGCCCATTGTTGGCGGGTGACGTAAGGCCAACGTCTCTGACGCAGTTGAGCCAACGTTGGGCCAACCTCTGCTTGCTATCTGGGAAGGAGCAGATCCAGTCAGTGTCCTATAGGCCAAAGTGAGAGATTTAAATGTAATGCTGGCTACTACAGGGGGAGTGTAGGAGAATAGGCCTAGGAGTGGATATGCATGCCCGATATCCATAGGCCTACCCCATCTTCCTCCTTGCTGGAACAGTTGGCTATATTTATGTATTTTCACTATAGGCCTATTAGGACACATTATCTATGTATGTATCTAATTTTAATTATGGTAGTCATAGTACATGTGAGATTACAACAATAATAATGAATGTAATAATACAAACTGAAATGACTAATGAGTAAATGAATGAATGCTTTTATGTTATTGCATTGGGAAAGAAGTAGGCCTAAATCTGCTAGTGCTAATCTGCTTGTTTTTAGACTCTGTAGGTGGCTAACTATTTCCAATTGTCCTGTTCTGTTTACGATACACCAAAACTGTCACACTTGGATATTGAATCAATTACGATGAAAAACACGTAGCTTATCAACAAACAAAGAAAAGTGAGATTGCTTTAGGATGATATGCTTTACTTTTCCAAAAGATGTTGACACATTAAAGAAAATGACATAATATTCATTGTGATCCTTCTTTATAATCTGCCGCTGCTGCTGGTGCTGATGGTGTTTGTGCTGCTGTTGGTGCTGCTCCTGCCACTGACACAGCTGGTACTGCTACTGTTGCTGGTGGTGCCTCAACAAACTGCTGCACATTCTCTGACTAAGGGAAAAGCGCATCGTTGTTAGATATGTATGTACAAATGTCTTTAAACACAATGGTTGCACTTGAAATCATTCATCCTTCTCTTTTTAAGTATTTTCTGTGTTTTTAAGGAATGAAGCAAAACTACAGCAATTTAGACAGCTTGATACAATTGTACATATATACCTGGAGATTGAAATCTGCATTAAAGGCTGGTAGTGGTGATGCTGCTGCTGGTAGTGAGGCTGCTGCTGGTGCCCAGCGTCCTTGCCTCATGGGGGTGGGTTGTGGGGGGGGGGGGGTGAGGGGCGCTGTGCCCGGGCGTCCTTGCCTCATGGGGGAGAGGGGTGGCTGGTGGGGGGGTGAGAGGCGCTGTGCCCCAGCGTCTTTACCTCATGGGGTGGGGTGGGGGTTGAGGGGGGATATGTATGTACAAATCTGTTTTAGTCTGTAAAACACACTGGTATGCAAAAGGTTTTAGACAGGTTCATACAATTGTATATATACCTGGAGATTGTAATACGCATTGTATTGTAAAAGCCTCAGCTTTTCAGCAGTGAAAGCTTTACGCCCTTCACCTTTTCCTTTAAAAAATGGCAAACAATGCATCAAAGTGTATCAAAATGACCATAGTGAGGAACAAAGTTAAAGTCAAATCATGTTGCAACCAGGCTTGGAATTTCACCATTTTAGGGGCAAGGCCACTTGGCCTTCAGTTTGGCATATTTGGTGGGGGGCACAAAGGCCACATGTCAGGGCACCAAGGCCAAAGTTAACTATACAGTAGTATGCTTTAAAAATGATCAAAGTTGTATTCACTGCAGTAGACCTGCATCACTGTATGAAACATTACAAAAACATAAAACATGACATATTATATATAACTGTAAATCATCTGATCATCTAATATTTTCAGATATCTAGGCTATATTTAACATTTATTTTATATTTGGCCTGTTATGAAATCATGTATTGAACAATTTAAGCACAGCTCAGCTTTGAGAAACTCAAATAGCCTAGATGCATGGTTAGCATTTTGTGATCATTAAGGCTACTTTCACAAACTCTTATAGTCAGCCTCTGATTTACCGATATCTAGGCGACATTTGTAATATTTATTTTGTATTTGGCCCGTTATGAAATAATGTGGAACAATTTAAACACAGTGTAAAACTTAAATCCCACATTTGGAGACATCCATGTATGTTGAAATTTACTGCAAATTCAAAACGGGATTAGTCTGGAACGGCTAACTGTACAGTGGACTGCTTTACACCTTTCTGTTCGGTAAGGTCTGCTGTTTATTCTGATATATGGTTTGTCATATGTTAAACGAAGGGTTCGTGAAGTATTCCACCGAGATGAATGGGTAGGGAGATGGACGCAAAACCTTCAGTAGAATGTATGATTAAATTGAATGATATTATTTACTTTTCTCGCGAACTGTTCGCCACAGCAATTACCGCCTAACATCGTTTAAAAGCTGAGAAAAAGCTCTTTCATGTGATACTTGTGATGTCTGTGTGATGAGTAGGCTACTTCGCGAGTAGTTCAACTGAGAAGAATGGGTTAATTTGGACGCACTTTCTTTCTTGCACTGTCACTTTCTCCACTGCGTAATTTGCGCTGTGAATGCTAAGATTATTTTGACAGGCCATAGGCTAAATATATATCGCTATTAGTAGGACGCAAAGCAGAATATTTAAAGAAGGGGGCACCAAGGCCACCGTGGCCTGTAAACCTTTGATTTTCAAAGGGGCGTCACGGCCAACGCCATGGCCGTCGTGGCCGCCGTGAAATTCCTACCCTGGTTGCAACAGCTGTGTGCATGCAGTTGAAACAGTAATACTTGGTTATTCAATATTAACGTACCGTCACTGACTGAGGCAAAGGGCAACTCCTCAGGCCACCAAGGCGGCCTGTGTTGTGGCAGATATTCAGGCCCAGACAAACCTTGACTCAGTGCTGAGATAGAAGGGTGTTAAAGTGTAATCAGATTCAGTAGTCTGCATAATTTTGATCTTTAAATAAGGAAATTGAAAACATAGAATGCCAGTCATACCATGTTCTTTTATCAGACGGCCAATTGCCATCCGGCAATGTGTGCCACTGATATCAGGGTCAACGTATGGCCTCTCCCCCCAAAGCATCTGTAAGACAGTATGCTCAGTGTCATTAAAAACAAATGTTAAGGTTCCTTTTCTGAACTTCAAGAAAGGATTGACACAGAAACAAACCTTAACACCACTTTCATTTATACATACCACTTGACACACCCCTATTAGTGTACATGTTCAGCAGCTCAGCCTTCCTGTCATTGGTCCAAAAGGCCTCAAGATACTTTGGCCCTAAATGAACCGTAACCGAAACCCCCCCCCTTAAAATCCATTATCAATTAGGTTTGTGGTGCCATGTCAATATAATTTTTATCAAAACTCAGGGCCAGATTGTGACCATACTAAAATAATTGTTCTTCCATTGAATGTCATCTTCGATAGATCTCATCATTGAAATGTTGTTGAATAAATATTACATATACCTGTGAAATTTAAGGTGGGTGACTCACTGCTGAAATCAACCCATACGGCAAAAGCCAGGGGTGCTCCAGCCTCACCACTGCACCAATTCTTCATCTGAAAACAATATAAAAAAGATTATACTTTCCCTCTCTTTTAAAAGCAGCCTCCCTCCCTTTCTTTCTTCACTGCACCCAATATTAGCAGGTGCACATCTTTACTGTCTAGCTCTCCAAAAAGTCACCAACTTTAACATTTCAGCTACACTGTCAGGCTAAAAAAAAACCTGCCACTGATTGAACTCCACAAGGCCCGGCTGGCCCTCCTTCTCTTTTGCACCACCGTCCTCTGTCTCTTCAAACCTTTAATTATGAAGAAAATGATGAACATTTAACATGAATTGAGACATGTCCCACTGTATATATTCTGAAAGCCTGACCTACTTTCCTGCAGACTTTTGCATATGATACGATCAGTTGTAGGTGTAATTTAACATACAATAGGACATGTGTCACCATGCTGCAAACTTTGGAGGACATAAATCTATACATGGCTCTATTTTGCATATTTGCGAACGAGGTACACATATGATACGTTTTGAGCTCCAACTCAAAGGCAAAGCAGTTTCAGCCATGCAAACCATATATTTTCTGAAAGCTGGTCAGTTGTAGGTATGATTTAACATACAATAGGACATATCCCACTTTCCTGCAACCATTGGAGGACATAAATCTATACATGGCACTATTTTGTATATTGACGAACAAGGTACACATATGATACGTTTTGAGCTCCAACTCAAAGGCAAAGCAGTTTCAGCCATGCAAACCATATCCATAACCATACCTACCATAATCGTAGATAGCCTAAATGATATATTTTTTGAACGCCTGTAGTGTGGAGATGTGATCTAAGCTACAGTATAATAAGTTATATTCCTCCCTTCTGTGTGATTAATAAAACCATATGCCAGGATGACATCACTGTTCAGAGTGACGTGACGAGTGCAGGTAGTTTTTAGTGCTTAATAAAACCATATGCCAGGATGAGATTAAGCAAACATAAGGGTGGAATATACTGTAGGTTACACATGTCTCACCTTGATGAGGCAAAGGAGCAGCACTGCATACGAGAGATCCCTCTTGAACTTCTGCAGGATGTAAAGGCAAAACTGTTAGAAAATATATGCTTTAGGTGGTTGAATTACCTGTCCCTTAATAGTGGAATCCACAATGGCAAAGGTGGTCCATATCATAATATGACCCGCATGGAGCATGCAAAGTGTCATCTCTCTAGCTGTAACGCAAAGCATTGTGCCAGCAAAAACTACTTTTTTGGCGATTTAACATTTAGCCATTTTTACATTTTTAGCCAAAAAACACACTTATGTTGATCCGATCAGTATGAAATCAGAACATGTTGAACAACGGGACATCACAAACAAGCCAGACTCAGTTTGGAGTCGGTGGATTATTCCCGGAAGGAGATAAACGGTTCGAAACGTACAAGGTTTCCCTCTTCTGGCGCGGTAACGCTAGGTGCTAGAGGGATGGGACCAAGACACACGGCACTGACTTGAGGCCCCTGACAAGTCTTCCAAAAATGGGATCTCTGAGACACCCACAAAAAAAATTGTGAAGGAAAAACATTAAAAAAGTTGACCACTCCCACTTCAGATGTGGAGTTGTGGGTGGTAGCATGGAGCTACAAGGCTGAAATTCAAGTCAGACCTTCTGCACATGACCCACATGGAGCGTGCAAAGTTTCATCCCTCTAGCTGTAACGCAAAGCATTGTGTCTGCAAAAAAAATTTTTTTGACTATTAAACTTTTAGCCATTTTTCCATTTTTAGCCAAAAAATACACATATGTTAGTCAGGTCAGTAAATATATAGCGTTGCTAGGGTACATATGGCGTTTACTATGCTAAATACCGTGGTTGCTATGGTGGTAACTATGGTCATATTGTGGTGGTTGCTAGGTTGTTGCTAGGGTAATTTGAATGGTTGCTATGGTGTTGCTAGGGTAGATATGGTGGTTGCTATGCAAAATAACACGGTTGCTATGGTGGTTGTTAGGGTAAGCATGTTGGTTGCTATGGTGGTTGCTAGCTTGACATTATACAAGTGGTTGCTAGGGTAATTAAGATGGTTGCTAGGTAATTAAGATGGTTGCTAGGGCGTTGCTAGGGTAATTAAGGTGGTTGCTTGGGTGTTGCTAGGGTACATATGGTGGTTGCTATGCAAAATAACAAAGCAGTGGAATTGCTAACGTTTAGCTATTTTTACATTTATAGCCAAAAAACTCACTTATGTTGGTCCGATCAGTATGAAATCAGAATATGTTGAACAACGGGACATCACAAACAAGCCAGGCTCAGTTTGGTGTCGGTGGATTATTCCCGGAAGGAGATAAACGGTTCGAAACGTACAAGGTTTCCCTCTTCTGGCGTGGTAACGCTAGGTGCTAGAGGGATGGGACCAAGACACATGGCACAGCCTTGAGGCCCCTGATAAGTCTTCCAAAGGTGGGATCTCTGAGACACCCACAAAAAGAATTGTGAAGGAAAAACATTAAAAAAGTTGACCACTCCCACTTCAGATGTGGAGTTGTGGGTGGGAGCATGGAGCTACAAGGCTGAAATTCAAGTCAGACCTTCTGCACATGACCCACATGGAGCGTGCAAAGTTTCATCCCTCTAGCTGTAACGCAAAGCATTGTGTCTGCAAAAAATACTTTTTTGACTATTTAACATTTAGCCATTTTTCAATTTTTAGCCAGAAAACACACATATGTTGGTCAGGTCCGTAAATATATAGCGTTGCTAGGGTACATATGGCATTTACTATGCTAAATACCGTGGTTGCTATGGTGGTTACTATGGTCATATTGTGGTGGTTGCTAGGTTGTTGCTAGGGTAATTTGAATGGTTGCTATGGTGTTGCTAGGGTAGATATGGTGGTTGCTATGCAAAATAACATGGTTGCTATGGTGGTTGTCAGGGTAAGCATGTTGGTTGCTATGGTGGTTGCTAGCTTGACATTATACAAGTGGTTGCTAGGGTAATTAAGATGGTTGCTAGGGTAATTAAGATAGTTGCTAGGGCGTTGCTAGGGTAATTAAGGTGGTTGCTTGGGTGTTGCTAGGGTACATATGGTGGTTGCTATGCAAAATAACAAAGCAGTAGAATTGCTAACCTTTAGCCATTTTTACATTTTTAGCCAAAAAACTCACTTATGTTGGTCCGATCAGTATGAAATCAGAATATGTTGAACAACGGGACATCACAAACAAGCCAGGCTCAGTTTGGAGTCGGTGGATTATTCCCGGAAGGAGATAAACTGTTAGAAACGTACAAGGTTTCTCTCTTCTGGCGCGGTAACGCTAGGTGCTAGAGGGATGGGACCAAGATGAACAGCACCGCCTTGAGGCCCCTGACAACTGTTCTAAAGGTGGGATCTCTGAGACACCCACAAAAAAAACTGTGAAGGAAAAACATAAAAAAAGTTGACCACTCCCACTTCAGAGGTGGAGTTGTGGGTGGTAGCATGGAGCTACGAGGCTGAAATTCAAGTCAGACCTTCTGCACATGACCCACATGGAGCATGCAAAGTTTCATCCCTCTAGCTGTAATGCAAAGCAATGTGCTGGCAAAAACTACTTTTTTGGCGATTTAACATTTAGTCATTTTTACATTTTTAGCCAAAAAACACACATATGTTGGTCAGGTCAGTAAATGTATATAGCGTTGCTAGGGTACATATGGCGTTTACTATGCTAAATACCGTGGTTGCTGTCGTGGTTACTATGGTCATATTGTGGTTGTTGCTAGGGTAATTTGAATGGTTGCTATGGTGTTGCTAGGGTAGATATGGTGGTTGCTATGCAAAATAACATGGTTGCTATGGTGGTTGTCAGAGTAAGCATGTTGGTTGCTATGGTGGTTGCTAGCTTGACATTATACAAGTGGTTGCTAGGGTAATTAAGATGGTTGCTAGGGCGTTGCTAGGGTAATTAATGTGGTTGCTTGGGTGTTGCTAGGGTACATATGGTGGTTGCTATGCAAAACAACAAAGCAGTAGAATTGCTAACGTTTAGCCATTTTTACATTTTTAGCCAAAAAACTCACTTATGTTGGTCCGATCAGTATGAAATCAGAATATGTTGAACAACGGGACATCACAAACAAGCCAGGCTCAGTTTGGAGTCGGTGGATTATTCCCGGAAGGAGATAAACGGTTCGAAACGTACAAGGTTTCCCTCTTCTGGCGTGGTAACGCTAGGTGCTAGAGGGATGGGACCAAGACACACAACACCGACTTGAGGCCCCTGACAACTGTTCCAAAGGTGGGATCTCTGAGACACCCAAAAAACACACATATGTTGGTCAGGTCAGTAAATATATAGCGTTGCTAGGGTACATATGGCGTTTACTATGCTAAATACCGTGGTTGCTATGGTAGTTACTATGGTCATATTGTGGTGGTTGCTAGGTTGTTGATGGGGTAATTTGAATGGTTGCTATGGTGTTGCTAGGGTAGATATGGTGGTTGCTATGCAAAATAACACGGTTGCTATGTTGGTTGCTATGGTGGTTGCTAGCTTGACATTATACAAGTGGTTGCTAGGGTAATTAAGATGGTTGCTAGGGTAATTAAGATGGTTGCTAGGGCGTTAAAAAGTAGCCAAATAGGGATTTCATCTAATCTCTAACACACACATCAAATAGCTATATCTCTTGAACACATGTGGCACATGTTTGGATGGCAAGGAAGATGCCCATGAAATTTGATGCAATTGCCATGTCCAGAAAGCAAAATATCCTTGTCAGATTTTGATTCCCTATAAACACCTCAGACAGACTTAGTCTTATAACTCCCACCAGCATTTTTTTTCCTTCAAAAGACCAAAATATCCAACACGTGTAAGAGAACTAAAAGAGAACAAAGGGGGATAACAAAGATAAAATGATAGCCCTCCAAAACTGTAAAAACATTCTTATTCTCTCTTAAAATGGGAGTTTTAGTCAAATAGGGATATTTCGTAACCTGCTAAAAACAATTGCCCATAAATCCTGAGTTCTTTCTTTGTTATGTATCCTATAATTATACTTTTTTATGTTCATTGCCATGAATTCTACCATTATTAGTTGTAAAACCAGTATATGTACATACTGGTTTACCAGACATACCTCCTATTTTATGCCATGCCATCTCATATAACGTTGTATGAGCCTCCACAGCGCCTAATCCCAATTGCCCTAAAACTGTGGTCAGATGATGAACTGTAACCACTAAAAAGCCGCCAGGACAAAAATTCCAGCGGCAAAATTGGGCACACCTGATCAAACACTTCTCCTGTTAAAACTGACAATGCAATGTCATTACAGTATATTAGTAGCCTAGGCTATTGTAAGAAAATAAGTAGGCCTAAGTCAAATAAGTAGCCTAGTCTACAAAGAGGATAATAAAACAGATCGAAGTCGGTTTCATAACAAAAAGCGGCCTGACATAGACAAAGAAATGTAGACTGTCAGTCCATAGCATTAATAACATTTACGATTAAGGTTAGAAGTTTATTATATGCCATTAGTCATGCTAATTTGTCATATTTCCCATGCTTACACTGGACTAAGAGTAGGCTAAATAAATGCGACTTACCGGGATGACGGATCAAACGGAATGAAAATTGTTGCACTCAATGACGGCATTCCCGCGCGAATTGTAGCCTACTGTAGCCTACACAAGACATGTATAATCGATCACATCATTGATTGTATAGGCTCACACTAACGACTTGAAAAGTCAGTCAGTGTAAGGCTACTCATTTATTCTATTCTAGCTAAATTAATCTGATGGACTAAACTTTAATGCAAACGAAAGTTTATAGGCCTATCACACGCTATTCACCTGTTTGATTCATTTTCTACAGGTGTTAATGGAGTAGAATTGGCAGTATTTCAGTTATATTTGTTTTACAATTTGTTTTAAAAGGTGGCAAAGCAGTTTTCTGTGTGACCCCCTTTTGTCAAATTCCATTGATCAAAACAGCGCTCTGAGAGCAACCAACCTTCGTAGGTCTTCGTTTTTGCCGGAAAAGCCCGGAAAAAATCCCCATTGCGCGTAAGATTACACGCTACCTTTCTGCTGGCACAAATCAATTGGGACTAAAAGGCGTGAAATGACACGCGAAAACGCAAAACCGCGTATGAATAACACGCTAAATGACATAAGAAATTGGCGTGTCATTCTACGCCGTTTGGTGAGATCAGGCTGGTTTTGGGAATGTCGGTGCAATCACCTGCGAGTTGAAGGGTCATATAGGAGGTAAAGACTCAAACACATGACAAGTTTCCCGCATACTTGCAAATCTTTGGGAGAGCTGACTGATTATGATGTCCAGAGTTGCATTAAATACCTGCACTTTGAAGTATCTCTCTGCATTGGTTAAGCGCTCATCTTCCGATAGATCGTCAAAGTGACGCTTCACTCTCCGTGCTCTAACATTCTAAAGTTCTAAAGAGACAGGGCGGGGGTAGCGACGGGCCCCGGGAGATCACGGGCCCTGGTGCGACTGCACTTGCTGCACCTACTATAGTTACGCCACTGGGTATAAGCACACCAATCTGTATGTCTACGTGAATTGGGTCATGAGATATTGACATGTGGCAGTTTTTCCACCCCTACAGTATGTGCGAAATTGCAATGCCAATGGAAAAAAATGTGTTAGATTTAGAAGTTAAGAATAGGAAATGAAGCAGGAAACTATTTTTGTGCTATATCCTGCAGTTCCTTAAATATGAGCTAAAATGTAAATGTGCATGTTATTGTGCCCTTTTGTGGCAAATTTGTGTCATATTTGATGAACTGTTTCTCTGTGTTATTATGAAGAAACCATAAGATTTATGAGTGGCTATTTACAATGGCATATGACAACTGTATTTGATTGGCCGTTGGCGGCCATTTTGAAGATTGAATCAAAAGACAAATGAGGAAATGTGATGAAGTGTGAGGAAATCATGCCAGGTGTACCAAATTTCATGTGTTTATGGGTGATTTTAATGGTTCATGAGATATTGACACGTGGCAGCTGTACCTATGGGCAGAATTTGAAGACATTTGGTGTGTCCAAAGAACGTTGGGTAACACTTTACAGAACTGGTGCATGAATAATCACTCATTAATGCTTTAACTGATGTAAGATTAATATACATGAGTCATAAGGACTAAGTTATGGAAGTATGTTTAACACATGAAATGCTAATACAGAGTCAAACTGCTATTTACTGCTATTTTCAAAAAGGACGTACTGTTAGTTAGGGAAAGTTTTGCAAAAAAAATCTTATCAATAACTTTTTTTTATTTTACTACGTGTTTCTATAGGTGTCTACCACCTCCATTTTATCCATGGCCAAATCCTCTGGGAAACACCTGGAGAGCCAATCAAGTTTGGGGTGCCCAGAGGGTCTGGGAGAAAATAATTGTTTAACCAATATTAGCTTTTGAGATGTCTAACTATGTTTTTTAGGGGTGCTGAATCTATCCTAGCCAATAGTTTTGAGTAAAAATGACTCCAATTCATTAATCAGTTTAAAATTGAACAAACCTCATCAAACTCCCCTGCATCTCCCTGTTATCATCTGGCTGGTTGATGTTTTGGCAAGAGTTACCATGACAGTTCCCACAAGTACACTTGACTATTTGCTTTGAGAGTGTTACAGTACCCTGCACAGTAGCTGACAGACTTCAGCTGGTGCAATGGGATCTGTTGGAGGGACTGGTGCATAACCTTGTTCTTCTTGTTTCTATCCATACTCAGGGACATCCGGTGATGGACTTTGTAGCAGTAGCCAATCTCTGGTCTGGAGATATGCCCGTAGAGAGTGCTGTGCGGCACCTCCTGTAGTCGGAGGCAGTTTCTCAGGCTTGATAGTAGTTATGTGGTCCTCATGAGTTTTACATTTTGTTGCTCACCGTCAACACACACACACACACATTCATCTATGCACATTGACTCTCACAAACACATTCACAACCACTGGGCACTGGATCAGTGTTTGCATATTTAACATGTTACATACACAGGGGCGTAGCCAGGATTATTTTATAGGGGGGGCCAGCTGGGTCCAGACTTTTTATTGGGGTGGCACTTGGGAATCAAAACTACTATTTGAAAACTACTCAAAAAGTTTTGAAGATTAGGATAGCCTATTTTAATAATGGCAATAAATTGTGTAAAGCCAACACTGATACACAGGTCAGTTTGTTGTCCACTCCAAATCGTTTTCCATAAATAGGCCAATGCTATAAAAAAGTACATTATGATAATGCACCTTACTTAATCAGTCTTATTATGTGTGTACACTCATGATGATTCTAAAACAACTTTACTGTCATGAACATATGAAGGCAAAAAGGTGTTTCTTTGTCGAATAAATTAAGATGCAATGTGTGTCTCGAATTGGATGCCACGCAGGAATTTGCTGGGATCTCAAAACCGCATTATGAACTTTGCCATAGAGAAACACATGATAGCGTTGGATTATGTAGGCTACATGCCTTGCCACCACAACACACAAAAACGTGGGGTAAGTCGAGCTATATGAAGTTATTATTTTGATGTCATTTCTCAGTTTTATAACCCAGAAGGATGTACTTGGTATCAAATGGTAGCTCCTCTTTCATCTGACATGCGTGGCATAGCCTATCTATCCGATCACGGGTTCGTGAGTAGCCTAAAAACGAGTTGTTTTTTGTACATGATGTTATTTTGCAGTCACGTTGTCTGTTTTTATAGCGCAGAAGCATCGATATACCAATCGATGTACCAATAGATAGCCCTGTGTCTCCTCTTTCTTCTGATATGCTTGCCATATCTATGCGATCACGGGTTCGCGAGTAATTCAAACGAGAGTAGTAATGGGCGCAGGTAAACTATAAATATGAATCAATTTGATTTAATTTCATGATTTTTTTTTATTTTCATACTTGATCGCACAGGCAAGAGTTTAGTCTCGTTGGAAAGCCCCACTTCTGCCCTGTCACGCAATTAAGGTTTCATCTCGCTGCGATGAACAGTTCTGGAGTAATGTAACAAAGAACTCAGGCAAAGCAGCCTGCCTCTGCCTGACCAGCTGCTATGGCAAGAACCACACGCAGTCAGCAAATTATGTTTTTTATAAAGTAGCCTAGCCTAGGCCCTATTAGCCTATTGGAGCCATCCGGAGATATGTGCCTAATATGCTTGCATTTCACCCGAATTTTATCGAAATATTTTTGTAAAGCGTTACCGCAGGCATCCGATTATTTCTGATCAGCCCCACACGTCAATGTCAGAGCCTAAGGACAGCCCAACGCAGCTCACTTGGCTATGATTCGTGACACATTCTAACATCTTATTAGCATTAATGTTCCAACTCATCAGCTGTTACTGAGGTTAAGTAATAGGCTAGTCTACTAAGTGTTCAGATGACTTGAATTGTCCCTGCTGCTGCACTAGCCTACTCACGATTTGATCACAAATGTGGGCTACACTTCCTGACTGGGCCAATGGTAGTAGATAGAGTGCAGTAATTGGTTCAGTCGCTGCTTTGCAAAGTGTTGGCAAAGTGCCATCGAAAACGGCAGCATTTTTTTTTTTTTTACTTTTCACTGAACGGAGCTGGGGGGGCCAGCAGGGTGGCCAAGCTTTGACCAGTGGTGGCCGTGGCCCCCCCTGGCCACCACGTAGCTCCGCCCCTGTACATACACTTTTTACCTAACAATTTTACAACAGCTTACAAGTCTTAGTGGCTGCGCAGTGCGCACCTGCTTCCTTATTTGAGTTTTGGGTTGCCAGGTTTTATGACAAAAAGGTTTAAATTGAAAGTAAGTGATTGTGTATGTGTAGGGTGTATTTCATACACAATTTGGCAACCTAGGAAATGTCAGACTAACAGAAAAAAAATAACGAATCAGTGATTTTAAAATTAAGTTTGATGGTCATGCAAATTACAGGAATTTTCCGAGAGAAATAACAAAACGGCAGGATGCCAGGAGATGACCTTGAAATACGGGAGAAACCCGGGAAAAACGGTTAGCAGGTATGATGTCAGGTATGTGATTATGGCACCAGTGTGTTACACGCAAGCAAAACTTGACAAGCTGAGATCTGTTCTTTTCTGCTTTTTTTTTTTTTGTGTGTGTGTGTGTATGTTTGAAAAATAGAGAGCAAGTCCAGCATGGAGGGTGGATGGTGAGCAACAAAATGTAAAACTCATGAGGACAACATACAGTATCTCACAAAACTGAGTACACCCCTCACATTTTTGTAAATATTTTATTATATATTTTCATGGGACAACACTGAAGAAACACTTTGCTACAATGTAAAGTAGTGAGTGTACAGCTTGTATAACAGTGTATATTTGTTGTCCCCTCAAAATAAATCAACACACAGCCATTAATGTCTAAACTGCTGGCAACAAAAGTGAGTACACCCCTAAGTGAAAATGTCCAAATTGTGCCCAAAGAGTCAATCTATTGTGTGGCCACCATTATTTAAAGTCAAGTCAGGCTTATTTATATAGCACATTTCATATTATCTAAAATAAACAAACACACGTAGCAAAAGAAAAGATGAAACAAAAAGAAAATAAATAAATAAAAATAATAATAATAAAATTGAGTGTTTTAAAAGCAAATACCTGTAGTCATGAATTAAAAGCATTGATTGAGATGACCTTAATTCCAGAGGTATGCTATTCCAGAGGATTGGGGAACAGTAACTAAAGGCACCATGTGCTGCATTAGTATTTATTCTGGGGGTCGTGAGGAGACATTTACTGGAGGACCTTAAGTAACAGGTTGGATCATAAAAAGAGATCATATCGGAAAAACAGGGTGGGGCGAGGCCGTTTAATCAAAAGACGAGAAGTATTTTCAACTCAATTCTTTGTTTTACTGGGAGTCAGTTAAGTGATTTAAGAATAGGGGTGATATGATTAAATTTAGATGTTTTAGTGAGTATTCTAGCAGCTGCATTTTGGATAAGTTGAAGTTTGTTTAACATCTGTTTTGTTAGACCAGCATAGAGTGCGTTACAGTAACGTCTGTAACACTGTGTGCCTCCACTGCATTGCTCTTTTTTGCAGCTGTGCATAGAGCACATCTACATGGGGCATGATCTTGTAGAACAGTTCTAAAAGGAATAAAAACTCTAACTTCACGATGAACACTCCGACCATGTGAAACATTGTTCCCACCACTGACATTGGGCAAAGGATCATCTACATTGGGCAAAGGATTCAACGTTTGTGCTTGGTGTAGGGCTAAACTAGGGACGCATCTGAAGCCTGGTCACTAAACGAATCACTGTAATTTTCTGAAGGCAGATTTTGATGCCATTAGACGATAATCTAATGCAAATACTCGCTGACGTTGATAATATCGCTTTGATAAGGCCTGATAATGGCTCACATGTACACTAGCTCCGCTATTGCTCGCACTGATTCAACGCGCTCTAGCTCAAAGATTTTGTTTAGAAGCATGACGTTTTCTGAGTCGGGGATGACGTATGATATGTCTGCCATCTACTGGAGTGGAGGTCATACAAAATATGACACCTTATTTGACAAAATCGGCCGTTTTATTCAGTGCTGCATCTTGTCGAGAAAACTCGACCGTGGTGCCTAGAGGGTTAACCCCGTTAGCCAAACTTGACACATGTATAGAC
This sequence comes from Alosa pseudoharengus, assembly GCF_046254945.1. Classification (NCBI taxonomy): domain Eukaryota; kingdom Metazoa; phylum Chordata; class Actinopteri; order Clupeiformes; family Clupeidae; genus Alosa; species Alosa pseudoharengus. The sequence goes on from NW_027468774.1 coordinate 45,395,786, forward strand.
CGGTTCTCTTTCAGTCAAACTACTCGCCGTTAATCAATGGGAATACATTCCACGATCACGTGATCACACTGAAGTCCTCTTACAGGTCCTGCTAAGGTTCTGTTGGCGCGAAATGGCTCGGATATAATAAGCCGCCGCGGCAAACAACAATCACTCTTTCATTCTTCAGCGACGTCGCTCTTTCTATGAGCATCGGCCAGAAAAGAGGTCCCACCCCTTCCCAGACTTCCTGGCGGAGGTTCAGAAGTCTTGGGCAAAGCCATATTCGGCCCGGTGCAGGGCTTCGGCCCTGGAGGACCAGGAGCTGGCTCACCTCCCTGAGGTGGAGGAGACGCTGACAGCGTACCTTTGCACCCAGGGAGCATCAGCCCGAGGACCGCCGACACTGCCATGTGGCAGCGCTTCGGGAGAGCGCAGGTCAATCTTTTTGCTTCACGCGAGACGACGCACTGCCCAAAGTGGTTTGCGCTGACGGATAGCGGTGCTCCGCTGGGGGTAGACGCTCTGGCCCACGAATGGCCGAGAAGTCTGTTATATGCGTTTCCCCCGAAGGCCTTGATACCAGCGGTCTTAGAGAGGGTGAGGAGAGGCAGGCACAAGATTATCCTGACAGCCCCTCATTGGCCAGATCAGATACGGTTTCCGGAGCTAATGGCTCTAATGCACAACGAACCGTGAAAGCTCCCAGCCCGCAAAGATCTGTTGTCCCAGGTGGACATGGCAATTAGGCACCCGGCGCCGGAGAGATGGCAGCTGGCAGCTTGGACCCTGAGAGGCTGAGGCTACTCAGCCCGGGTTGCCACTCTCGGTGGTGGAAAACATACAGTGCCAGAGCCTTGTCAACCCGCTCGCTATACTCCCTAAAATGGAAAGTGTTTGCGGACTGGTGTCGAGAGAGAGCGCTCCATGCTTTTACATGCACGATCGAGGAGATTCTAGTGTTTCTGCAGCATCTTTTTGACCTGGGGCGAGCTCCGTCCATGCTAAAAGTTTCCTTGGCAGTCATATCGGCTTGTCATGTGGGTTGGGCAGGGATGTCGCCTGGGGCTCACCCCCTTGCGTCTTGATTTCTCAGAGGTGCACAGCGCATCAGACCTCTGCGCTCGGTCACAGTTCCACCTTGGTGCTGAAGGCTCTGGCAGGTGCGCCGTTTGAGCCATTGGTATGGACTGAGCTGAAATGGCTGTCCTATAAGACGCCGCTATTGCTCGTGCTGACCTCGTTGAAGCGGGTGGGTGACAATTTGCAGTGGATGACTCGAAAGTCGTTCTTCACCCTAACCCCTTTTATCAGCCCAAGATTCTGTTCTCCTTGGTGAGCTCGAGGGTTATCGAGCTGCCTGCTTTTTGCCCAGAGGCCCAGCAGAAAGAACCGTAGCTTTGTAGCCTGTGTCCGGTGCTCTGAGAGTCTACACGGAAAGGACGAGTGCGCTGCGCGAGACTGAGCAGCTGTTTGTCTGTTTTGTGCACAACCGCTAGGGAAACCCCTCTCTGAACAGAGGCTCTCCCATTGGATCGTGCAGGCTATAGCAGCGGCTTATGAGGTGGCAAGAGCCGGGCAGCCGGGCGGCCTAAGGGCACACTCCACCAGAGGGGTGGCGGCGGTCCATCCTGGGCGTTAACCCTTCTATCCGTTTAGTCTTGGAGCGTGTGACTTGTGTTTACGTCGCTTCAGAATGGCTAGAGTGACTGTTGTTGGCCGCAGCGGCTTATTATAGCCGAGCCGTTTCGCGCCAACAGAACCTTAGCAGGTCCTGTAAGAGGACTTCAGTGCAATCACGTGATCATGGAATGTATTCCCATTGGTTAACGCCTTGTGTTCTCCTTCAGAGAAGACAGAAGGTGCTTGAAAATGGTTAACTTTTGGCAGAGAAAAGCAGACAATTTCCTGTGTGTAGTACATGAGACATCTAATTTTTTTGTGATGTGTCAGTTCAAAGCTATAAATATTTAAAACGCCAATAAAGTAGGCTATTGCTCTGTCTTGAAATAGGCCTAGCACTAAGTATTAATAGGCTAGACATTTGGATATGAAGCATGCATTATGAAGTTACGAAGTTATGCCACAAATGTTATCTTTATGCTCAAGAGGAAAAACTGAAATTATATGTAGGCTAAGTAAAATAGGGTAGTAATGTTAATTACTCAGCATATCATTTATATAATATATAAGAGACTTGATCCATGATTACGGAGGCTAACGTTAGCCTACATTTCACACAAATGACAAGATGCAGGGTAGACTAAAGTTAAAGTTGACACTCCATTTGAGTAAACTGTTTTAAGTAAGTAGACATGGGCTTGCAAGTAACGTTATTGCATACTATAGCAATAAGGTTGCAGACTTGCTTAGCTAATCATGTATCTATATGCTACTTTCCTGTCAGTTAATTTCCAGCACAATGCATTTTGTGCATTGTATTTCAGTCAATTGTTCAATGCGTGACCAGCGGCATAGGCTACTTTATCAAATTAATTATTCTCTGACCTCTGGGGTAAATGATTACACCCCTGTTATTATGTAGACTTTGAGCAGTGTTGCCACAGTTACCTTGAAAAAGTAATCTGATTACTGATTACTCCTTTAAAAAGTAACTTAGTTACTTTACTGATTACTTGATTTTAAAAGTAACTAAGTTAGATTACAAGTTACTTTATTAGTTACTTTCAGCAGCTGCCGACAACACCCCCAACGCCTCAACATAAAAATGATAACCAGTTTTGCCAATACTCACTATACTGGAAGTGCATTTTAACAGCAATGTATAGCAGACATCCCAACCTAACCTACTTAGATACTGAAATTCAGATGTTTGTTCAATAATGTCTAAGTACACCAAATAAGGAAGGCCTATTGATAGCAGGGCCGGAGTGGGGCCACTTTTCAGCCCGGGAGTTTCAGGCCCAAGATCGGCCCACTTTTTTAGTGGTGGTGGAAATTGGATAAATAAGGCAACATTTCAGCTCTTATTATCCTGTAGTTTTTATTATAGGCTAATATTCCACTATTCCACAAGGATAGGTTGATAAGTTAACAAAAACAGGAAGAAAGAAATAAAGCATTTGAAATGTATCCCACAATTCCACTAAGAGGCATATTGAAGTACTGTATTGTTTACATGTTTTTTTCTGCATGGGTCAGCTATCATGTTGTTGTTTGGTGATTTGCTCCTTTACTACACCCACTTCTGAGCAAACAAGCCATATAGGTTGATCATGTAGCCTACTGCTGTCATAGCCTACTGTTCTTTCTTCCATAAAATAACTTTAATGCAATACGGGTCCGCTTATTGTGTGTGGTACGGACCCGTTTATCAGAGGTCATGTGAAATGTGATTGGTAATTAATTATCCTGAAAAATCTGTTTGCTACACATTTGCTAACAGGTTCGTTATAGGTTCACCCAGGCTAAAGTTCGTAACGTTTTACCAACAGCTCAACTAATAAATAGGCTACAAACACAACTTTACACATAGGCCTATCACTAAATAACATAAAACAGATCACCAAAACTTAATTTTACCATTTAAGGAATATTTCAAAGATAAGGAAGTCCTTATCCTTACCAGATGCTGAGAAATTAATCCATGCTTTTGTCTATTCCAATGCTCTATACGCTGGCTGCAGTAATACCTGTCTAAAGAGCATACAGCTTAAAGGGACACCAGGCGAGCCTGATGCTTTTTCTCTACGAAGCTCCCCCTAGCGTCTGTACGTGTCGATACGTGTGCGAGCCCTCGCTCGGTCTGAAGCTCTTTTCCTTTTCTTTGCATCTTCCGTCAAGGGTTTTCGCTACTTCTTCGCTGGCTCTGCCATTATACATACGTTTGCAACAATCACTAGCATTTTGTTAGCCTGCCTCTGTGTCACCACCAGGGGTCACTAATAAATGTTCCTTCCCCCACACTAGAACCCAGGGGAGTACACTTTGCCCTTCAATGAACCGGGGATATGTCAATACAGTATAAAAAAATATATGATTTATTAATACACAAGTTAAAAAGGGCAATGCAATAGAAACAATATATCCAAACAGTAGTCCAATGCATAGTCCAATGCTCAGTCCAAGCTGCACCCGCCCGCGCTTGAGGTAGAGCCACCTCCAGTTGTGATGTCGCCAACCTCGAGGCCCAGGCAGATGTTGTTACTGGCCCAGCCACGGCTCAGGGCTCCGACTGGAGTTGGTTTCTGTGCGACAGGAATGGAGGGGCACATCGATTCAGCCCTTTTACAGTATACCCCCACTTGTCACAATCCAAGTTCGCAGTAAGCCTATTAAGGGGGCAGCTAGCCCAGTACGAGTTATGCAGTAGCAAACATAACCCACAGCAAATTTACACAGCACACTATTCAAGCTATAGGCTCGTCACACGTTTACACAGCACACTATTAAAGTAATAGGGCCCACCAGATGTTTACACAGCACACTATTAAGGCTATAGGGCTCACCACGTTTACACAGCACACTATTAAAGTTATAAGGCACAGCAAGATCACACAACACACTACTATGACGCTATTTGGGCTAGAATGACAGCGGGAGGGTTTAAACAAGGACAGTCCAGTCGTTAGCCTAGGCAGTAGGTCTACGATCGAGGGGAGGGATCAGCAGGGCGAGCGAGAGAATGCTTCGGAGCCAGTTAGCCGGAATAGGCTATAGAAAAGTCACTTAACTTAGTGAGGGGTGAGCGTCCTCACCCCTCTCCTGGTCCACAGAGCAGTGTATAGGCTACTTGAAACCTCCCGGGTATCTCGTCCGCATCCACGTAGAAGCTCGGGCCTCTGGAAGAGGGAGGAATACAAATGGCCAGAGCCTAAGACGTCGGGCACCACTCGCAGTTATAGCACGAGCTACACGATAACAAACAGGCTTTAGAGAGTTCACTTAGCTCATGGAGGGGCGGACGATTCCACCCCTCTCGTATCCGTTCACGCAGATAGCCCTTCGCACGGCGGCGCAGCCCAGTCGGTATGTCAACACAACAGCAGCGCTCAGTCGATCCAGATCCAGTACGCCGGCATCCGGGGTCCCTGGCTTCGATCCGTTTCCGTGGAGCACGTCTTCGTTCCGGGCCTCTCTCCTTATGGTCCTGTATGAAGTGCTTAAGAGGTTAATCCCACCAACAGTGCACCAATCACCACCACCACTGAGCTAGCACACCTGTGGCTCATTAGTAAACAATGAACGGCTCGGGGGCCGCCATCTTGGTGTCACACCCTTAGCTTTCCCATAGAGAACTAAATCCCCAGTAACTTGTTCCCCACCTAGTCACCCTGTGACATCTGTGCTGGGGATGCAGGATGTAAACTGATCCTGCTTCTTGCGATGTCTGAGACTTTGTGAGACTGAAGGTCGGCGGGTCGGATACACCGAATTTGCAAGCGGGATATTCTTCCTACAGGCAGTAGGGGCGGGCGAGAGAGTCTTCATTTGCCCTGTAATGAGTCATTTAACCATATACCGACTTTCGAAGATGATTAATTAACACAAAAACGTTGCCTGGTGTCCCTTTAAGCAAAATGCAGCTGCTCGCACACTCACTAGGACCAAAAAAAATGAGTATATTTCCCCCATCCTAGCATCTTTACACTGGCTACCTGTTAAAAGTCGCGTTGACTTCAAAATATTACTTCTAACATAAAAAGCCATAAATGGCTGGGCACCTGAATATATTAAAGATCCTCCTAGTCCCATATAACCCACCTAGAACGCTACGATCACAGAATACTGGACTTCTTGTAATCCCAAGAATCTCAAAAACTACAGTAGGAGGCAGTGCTTTCTGCTACCGTGCACCCCTCCTCTGGAACAATCTCCCTCCCTCACTTCGATTAGCAGACACCCTCCTTATTTTTACTGTAAGTCTAGACTTAAAACATACCTCTTTAGTGCTTCCCATAGTTACGTATGGTGCAGTGTGGAACTTCAACCACCTCAGGTTTTTTTGGAATGGACCATCCTGCTGTGTCCTCCTGTGACTAACTAGATAACTAGATAGATAGATAGATAGGAGATAGATAGATAGAGATAGATAGATGATAGATACTTTATTGATCCCCAAGAGGAATTTCAAGGTCTACACAGACATCACACACAACATTCACAGCAGAAAAAGTAATAAAAGTATATAATATAGTAAACACAACTAAGCAATAAGGACAGTAGAAGATAAAGAATATACTAACATACAAATTATACTAAATAACAAATTATACTACTACATGGAACCACATATCCAGTATGATAATGCATGAATCCTATTTAGTGTCAAAAAGGCACCCCAGACCCGCTACTTGCCCTATGACAACTCATAATCCCCCTGGACAAATAATTTCCTACACTGGACTATTTGACTATTGCATGGATGACTTGTAACTGGCTGAGGATAAACCGTGGATTAGGCAGGTCGGGTAAAGAAAAATAACTAAATTATTCATTGCAGGTGGGTCGTGGGTTGATGAAAGAGGCTTATGCTAGTCATTAACGACCAAAATATTGACGCTACTTGTCAGCGCTACCACCACACGCATCACGCCCAGTGCACCAAGGGACAGAGGGGGCACCAAAATGTAGCAAATAGCTTTACTGTAAACTGATTTTTAATCTGTTTAGAGAATAGGGTACAATGGCAATATACACCAACAGCATGCTACATAACAATTATACCTTTTGGGTTCTCTCTCAATCTCCATTAAGATCTAACTTGAACGTTATGCTACTTCATTAATTGGGAACGCGTCTGAGCACACATGAGAGAGTGGCAGGTTCTGGCTGGCTTGTCATTTTTGATAATTGATTAGAGATGCACCGATAGATCGGCTGGTGACCGGAATCGGACGATTTTCACGTGATCGGCCATGACCGGCGACTGGCCGGTCAGTCTGAGACATGCCGATTTTAGGCCGGTCAAATACACTCGTGCGCCGCAAATGTAACAACACCCAGCTGAGTTTGCAAAGTTTGAAGAAGCTAGCAACCAGGCCAACACTCAGGGCTGGATGTAAGGCTACAAAGAAAGCGCTAATAGGCTACTTAGTTTTTCTATGCAGCAAACGCTGTGTTTTGCCATTGGCCTACTGCGTGGAATTTACTAAGCTGTCACTTCATATACGTAAACATCGATCATGACCGCCCGTCACTGCCGCTAATTGCGTGCCCACAGCTGAACCACAAGCGCTGCTGAATGGAGATAACCGATTGCGACATTAAACATAATCATAAGTTTAGCGATCATAGGCTACATAATAAGATGACAACAAGCAGCGATATAGCCCTAGTAGTACTACTCCACTTAAAAAAAATACTCGAACTATTTACTGCACGTAGACCAGGGCCGTAGTCACCATAGACATTGAGGGGGACGTGTCCCCCCCAATATTCAAATATGACCAAAATGTCCCCCCCAATATTCGGACATAGAAAAATAAAGAAAGAATAAAGCGCTATATAGGCCTCAGTGTTGCGCGGGTTTGGTCACAAGCGGCCCGCGGTCGCCCGATATTTTAATCAACCCGACCGCAACTCAGACCGCGAATATTAATTAGGACAAAATTATACCCGACCCGCGATCCGACCCGCTTATTTACAAAAGGTGTGCTTTTGGTTATACCCTGCATGCAGTGTGACAGTATAGGCCATTTCTGTAAATCAAACTAATTTATTTGCGAAACTTTATGCAGTAGAACTACACGCAGTAGGCATGCAGGACATTTGCGCAGGAGAGAGAATGAGAATAAGAGCGCAAGCACGCACGCAACCACCAAGGATTAGAACACTAGGATAAGATTTGAAGGCCATGCCTTCTTACATACATCTTTCTTTCGAAAACAGAAATGTGAGCAAGGTAGGCAAGAGAGATACATTGCTGGTCAAAACGTTAGCGTAAGAACTGGTTTATAATGCTGAATGAAGCACAAAGCTTTACTAAAGCACATCCACTGTTTAAAGTCACAAACACAACGAACTAAGGTAACTTTTATGCATGCGCGAACATATACATACCGGTAGATATGGCTGTGTAGTCTGTACCATAACATTTATTCCTGCAGGCTGCCCGTTTTGGCTGTCATACTTTTAAATGGCTTCGCAAGAAGTAGGCCTATAGACCATAACTTGTACTACTGTCATCTTCTTTAAGAACTTTTCCCAATATTTCCCATAGCCTATATCGCTTTCCCTGAAGGGGTGTCTTTATTATTTTAACTCGCGTCTTAAGCTTCTTTACTGTTGACTTTACTGTATTGATGCTTTACTGTATTGATGCTAGCCTTCTCGTGATTTTCTAAGTAGGCCTATTTGTAGAAAATATATATTTAATTAATTTTAACTGACCCGTCCGCAAATGACCCGAATATCATTAAAATATTTTGTTTATGACTCATAACCGCGGGTGACCGCGGTCATCCGCGGGCAACCGCTTAATTTCGGGCAGACCGCACAACACTGATAGGCCTACAGGAAACCAACACGAACTGTATCTGAAATGTAATCAAACGTAAATAACGCACAAATTAGTGACCTATGGTTCCAGAGTAGCCTACACCCTGAGTGGTTTGTCCTGGTGATTTTCCGTTTTTCGTTAATGGAGTGCGCTATCAAAAGCTTCCATTTACTGCACCCTACTGCGGTGAGGTAGGGCTGTTAACAATATCGCAAAAGCTACTGGTACAATTTTCACAAAACTTCTTGAAAAGGTGTAGCACATGCTAAGGAAATCCCATACATGTTTGGAGCCGATCAGACCGAAAGGGAACATTTTCCATATTGTAGCCTATTCTCGCAATGATAGCGAAAGTGAAAAGTTTTATTTTAACCCTTTCGTGCCCGTGCCGAACATTCCATTTTTGGTGCTGGATGACCTCCTCACACAAAAAACCTTATTTCTTGAGTATAATACATACCATCAATGGGATATACATACCATTGTAATCAGAAGGATCAGTTCTATGAAATGATGTAAAATACATATGGTAATGTTGATATAGTAATGAACAGTATTAGAAAATCCTCTCCAAATGTATATCTGTCTTTGTCAAAATTTAATTTAATTCACATAAAAATGAATTTTCATCATATTTCTCTACAAGATAGAGAAAAATATAGAGTGTATGAAATGTTCAGCAAGTTGTGGGCTATTTAACAAAAAAGACTGTATTGGAATATCATTAACCTTTCACAAGTTATGATAATTTTAGTGATCAGTGTAAAAAAATGCAGGAAACGAGATTTAGAATGTTGACAGAATTCACATTCACTTTCTCACCAACAACATAAAAATATGCATAAAAACTAATAATCAAGTCAGAAACAATGGTTTAGATGTATTTGGTCTATAAGAATAAACCATTTATTTGTATATAAGCAAATGCTACAGTCAATAAGAATGACATTAAAAAAAAACATACTTTACCTTACCAGTAATACAGGAAGTAAGTATACTGTATTCATTGAAGACCATTTCGGAAAAGAGACATAAAATACATTTGATTCAACAAATACAACTTCCTTATATAAATCAGTATAATATGAAAATTATATACATATATAAAATGTATTATTATTCATGAAAAGCTAGGAATACAATCAACATCACTCAAAACTCAATGTGTTCTAAACATTTGAAAGTGGATTACATACTTAGAACAAGCCTGTGGAGAATAAACACATACACACAAACTCATACCCACACACACACAAACTTACAGAGGAGGATAGGGAAAGGTGGGGTGGGTGGGGAACCTGAAGGTTGAACACAGAAGAGCTATGACTCATTACTAAACGCATCCCCTTTTGCAGAATGCCAAATCTGACAGCAATTTGTTTATCAATAAAACAAATTGGCCTACCGTTACACTCCAGGGCCATACAAGCTACTTTAGTTTTATTATGTACGTTTTTTATAACAAGCTCCTGCTGTACAGGAATATGTACTTGATGGAAAGACGACAGAGTAGTAGTTGGAGCAGCTGAAGGTGAGGCTGAAATTTCAACGGAAATGCCTACCAGCTGTTGTGATAGATTTCCTCCAAATTCTTTCTGGTTGTAGCTACCAAACCTAGGTTCAACACCAGATTCTGCATTGCATTGTCAAACTTGAAATAACAAGAAGCTACTGACAACGGCAATGTCAATGGAGAAAAAGTGCTTTCTGGTATTCTGCGTTTTTTGGAGTACACAATATGTATTCATCATTTGGTCAATGTCCCCTGATCCCTGAAGACTTGGTTCCCCAGTAGCAATGGATATTAGGGAGGGAAGTGAACCCCATGTAAATGATCAATCGCAGAAACCTGTAAAACTCTTCTGGGGTCTTTGTCCCATGCCCCTGCACTGTTTGCATACGATGGCCTACTAAGCACAAGCTCCCATTCCTTCCGGTTGGTAAAACCACATATGCCTGGGACAACAATGTGAGTAAAAAAGAACATAACAAGTCTATTTCACACAGTTTTTTAGTCTGCACCATCCTACGCACGGCACATAAATCTATACCTTCTTCCTCCATCCCCTCATGGTCTTCAGCATTGTGAGCGCAAGCTCATGAGCAGTCAGCTACCTCTTCAGGTTGCGAGAAGGTCTGTGTAGGTCTTGTCATCCTCCATCTGAAACAAGAGCGAAATCATACAAATACCTTTATTAATGTAAAAAATAAAATCACAAAACTAAAGATTTGTGCATGTATGAACACAAAAGAAGAGGTAGCCTAAACTATTGAAGCATCCTCAGAATATACTCGAAAAATTTCTAAGTAGGCCTATGAAAAGTCATTGTATTACACATGGGTTTAGCTACCCTAAATCTGATTGCCTGGCTGGCATCAAGATAAAGACAGATTACATTTCACCTAGTAACAAACTGCTGAAATGCAATAATGACATTTCTGACAGAATATGTGATTTCACATCATGTTTTCTATAACTAAATATTGAGAGGAGTTGTGCTTTATCTATTTCAAGTCATGCCATCTTAGAAAATGTTGAGACAAGCACGTCTGATGTTTGTCATATAGAAGTTAGCAAGCTAAAATAGTTCACTACAGACTGCACTACAGATAACAACCGGAGGAAAGGCAATAAGTTAATTACATTTCTGACAGAATATGTGATTTCACATCTTATTTTCTACAACTAACGTTACATATTGAGAGGAGTAAAAATATCGCTCAACTTATTTCATGTAAGAGAACGCAACTTAGAAACGCGGCGCCCATTGATTTATTCAGCTTTGATTTGCTATACTGTCTTGCCAATATAATGCTTACCTAACAAGCAAATTGGTACTAGAAAAGAAACTTACCCACAGGTTATATACTAACAGGTTTTTAAATGAAACTCTCAAATGAAAATAACTGACATCAAAAGCAAACGATAACGTTAATTGCAAGCAGTTCAGAATTATACAGTTAGCTAAAGTTACGTGGTGATGCACTAGCCCCCCGCTAAGCCATAATGTTGACGCTGATGAGAAAGCATATTACTGTCAAATAACATGATTTAAGGACTTCAAACTAAGATAAACCATAACTAGTACCGATGTAAAAACAATATTACCTCAGTTTATCCAGCTGTGTGGTTTCCTATGGCAAGCGATTTTAACATTTACCCGCTAGACTGGATATGTATTGCAGATATCTGTAATTCAGTTTTGCCTAGTCAAAACGAACATTTTAGATATCCGCAATTGAATTCTTCCTATCCATAATTGTCATTTCAGATATCCACAAAGACATTCTTCCTAGGACAAATGACGCCACATTTGCCATTCATTTCTATGGGGTTTATCATTACGGATATCTACAATTCAGTTGCAGATATCCACTATGTGAATTACGGATATCTGCAATTGAATTGTAGATATCTGTAATTCCAGTTAGAGATATCTACAATTTGATTCTGACTAGTCATAACTCCAGTTGAAGATATCTTTAATTCACTTCAATTCAAGATATCTACATGTTCCTTTTCAGATATCTTGAATTAAGTTTTGACTAGGCGAAATGACATTGTAGATATCTGTAAATGGAATTTTGACTAGTCAAAATAGGGTGACCAGACGTCCTCGGTTTCCGGGGACAGTCCCCGATTTCGGTGACCTGTCCCCGGCTGGAGCTGTCCCCGGAAAAGTCCCCGGTTTTCACTGTGACTGACAGACCCGAAATTGGAATAAAAAAAAGAAAGAGAACACTGACCAAACGTACAGTTGCGCACCCTTCACGTACAGGCTCAAGCCAGTCAAAGCAAGCGCTCAGCTCAGACCTCAGAGATGTTCTAGAATGCCCATATTTCTGGTAGGCTATTTCGATTGGTGGAATAGCAGCGCAGGTAGAATCTTTGAAATGAAACCACTTGTGCGGGGGACTTATTAAACTATTCATCACGAACGTGCCAGCTGCTCAAGTCCAGGTTAAACTAAAATTGCGGAGTACTCGTCACACAGATAGCATAGGCTACATATCATACGCAGATATCACGTGAACGGTCGGAATCTAAGCTTTCCAATGATATTAGCGCCAAGTTGCTGTGATAAATGGTTTGCGAGAAAATTAACTATGAACTTATGTAACAACTCTAGCGTAGGCTATGCCTACAACAAGCGGTTCCTGAGTAGTCCGGTTTTGAAATTGCAACAAATTTCTACATGGTCTCCAACTTTGGGCCAAAATTATAATGTATACCTATTCTCATGTAAACTATTTATGTCAGTACAAACTTTTTTGTAAATTGTTTAGCCAGAGTAGGCCTATCCCACCATAATGGTTGTCATTTGCCAGATTCCAGACAATCACCTACAAATATCAATGTAGCCTATATTCTACTGGTATGCTTCCTAGTGACAAAAATATAAAGGAAAGAAAAATCATGAGACGAGAGTTATTTTTTCTTGATATAAGACTGACAACACATAGGCCCTATTAGGCTAAGACAAATATTATCATACATTCTCAGATCACAGACTGTCCTGAAAAAAAGAATTGGCATTACAATGACCAAGATAACCAGCTAGATTAACTATCTGAACAACACGGCCACTAGGATATCATTTTATGGAGTGCTGAAATGTAGCCAATACTATTTTGGACCTTTAACTGTGAAACTGTGAAGAAAATATGCTTTGTGGTTGGGCAATATCATAACTTACTGCAATATTATAATTATTCCACCTGTATGTGCATGGTTAAAATTCTGAAATGCAAGTTTAGGCTACAGCACAAATATTTCCATCCATAGATAATGAAGTCTAACCTCTGAATTTATTTTCAAAGTGCACCAGATTGATGCATTTAAACGTTAAAATATACCAAATTTTCTTACGGGGGAGCATGCCCACGAACCCCCCTAGGGGGATTGTGGACTAGTGCAGCTCTAGTGACGCCCGGGACAGTGTCCCCGTTTTAAGTTGACAAAGATTAAAATATTCATGTTTTACGCTTCTCAAATGAAAATGTCCCCGGATTTTGTCTCAGAAATCTGGTCACCTTAAGTCAAAATGACGTTGTAGATATCTCAAACTGGAGTTAGGGATAGTCATAATTTGATTGTAGATATCTATTATCAAGTTATAGATATCTTGAATGAGTTTTGATTAGAGATATCTGAAATTGGAGATATCTATAACTTTCATTCTGCCTAGTCAAAATGTAATTATAGATATCTTGAATTAGAGTTTTGACTAGGCGAAATGATGTTAGAGATATCTGTATTGCTATGCAAATTAGGCCCGCATCCCACTTTAGGCGGGAGAAGAGCATGTTGTTGTTCAAATCATCAAATCACATAGCACCTGTTAACTTTGTAATTAGCACTAATTAGCACCATGTCAGAGCAGCCAGAGGGCGAAGGAGTTTTTAATCGTCTTTTTAATGCTGCAGCCTATGCAAGACAGGAGCTGGCAGCAAGAATTGATGATTCAATGTTGCTTTGATTTTTTCGATTACAGCCAACACCATTTCCTGTAGATGGTGCTGGTGCATTTAGTAGCCTAGGCCTACTAATTTATGTAGGCTACGAAACAGAGATCAAGTTGATAACGAGAGAGTCTAATAAACCTGCACGGTGTCCCTGAGTTTTAGTTATTTTAGATGTCAACAAGACATTACAGCCTGCTTATTCTTCTTCCATTCATAGAAATAAGGAAATAAGCCCACTTTTTCTTCGATTATGTTGGGGAGGGGAAATTAGCTGACAGAGAACGTCTAATAAGTAGATGGGCTCTGCTACGGAACTAAAGAGCAACGTCTTGCACAATAATGTGCACTAGTCATAATGACGTTTGAGATACCTTCACCTTTCATTTTGCCTAGTCAAAACTGAATTAAAGATATCTGCAATTGCCATTTAAGATGTGTGACGAGTTGAATGTTGTTTTCAATGACGTGATGACAGATATCTGTAATTCAGTTTTGCCTAGTCAAAACTAAATTACAGATATCTCTATCTGACGTTTCGACTAGTCACAATTACGTTACAGATATCTTGAATGACAATTCCAACTATCCAAAATGTAATTGCGACTAGTCAGAAAGACGTTGTTGATATCTACAATGTTAATTCCAGATAGTCAAACTTAGCGGGTAAATGATAAAATCGCTTGCCATAGGTTTCCAGTCGAGGTAAACTCCAACTTAAGTGCAGGTGGCATCCGGCTGTCCACGTCAAATGCACCGACTCAAGTGAAAATATTTTTTCAAGACTCATCTTCAAGTATCCAAAACATTTCACGCCATAAACCCCTTAAACCAATCATATCAAATTGAAGCTTATGTTGTCAGCATTACGGGGAAGATTTCAGAAATAAAATCAGTCATTGGACAGCTGAGATATTAGACGATTGGCCGTCGTTACTTTTGTAACGAAATTAGAACGGTCGGGCTCGTAAGGGTTAAATGATGAATTTGTGCAAGCCTGTGTCATTTTTTTCACGTCTTCCAACATAAATAATGCATTCATATGCTAGTAGTAATGCCAGAAATTACCGTTTATAGGCCTCTTACAAATGATTGTTGCATCCATGTCCATTCCAATCCATTGTTGCATCCTCAATCGCGCATCCATGCAGGCAGTGTTGTAATGTAACGGAGTACAAATACTTCGTTACTGTACTTAAGTAGAAATTTCACGTATCTGTACTTTACTTCGCTATTTCAATTTATGGCAACTTTCACTTTTACTCCACTACATTTCCTAGATAAAATGTATACTTTTACTCCGTTATATTTCCACTAAGCATCTTCGTTACTCGTTACTAAAACATAAAATTAGAAGAAATGTGTGCGATTGCAATAAGGGAGGTTTGGCGAATCACTGCTCCTAGATTGCATTACGCACGCTCCGCAGGCCGCGCGCTCTATTTCAGCGCGTGTTTGTTGCTAAAGGAGGAGGACGCACAACTGAAACCGCCATGAGTACGAGCATCTACTGGAGGACCTCCCGTTATCATAGACGACCACCCCGACGGTAGTGGTGAACAGGGTCGTGGTGAAGTTAACGTCATACACCCGTGTCCGTATTTGCAAGAAATGTTTCTGTACATTGGCAGCTACTGTGAAGCTGAACACCCCGCTACCTGCCTCAGCGGCCTGTGAAAGGCTATTTAGCATCGCAGGACTTGTCTTCAGTCCAAGAACGGTCTTAAATCCCTTGTTTTTTATTCTACAACTTTATGGGGCGTCATAGGAGAATATTACAAGCTGTTTTATTGGCAAAGGGAGGCTTAAGAAGGTATTACAAGTAGGGGTGGCAATAGTTGTGAGTAAAGTGTTTTTGTTAAATATTTATTTCTTTGAGATTTTTCTTTTTCTCAAAATAAATTTGCTTTCCTTCAAGGTTGTATTTTTTTTCATTGTGAGATTACAATAAAGAGTTATAATACATCGGTGTAAATCAGTGTTTTTCAACCACTGTGCCGGGGCACACTAGTGTGCCGTGAGAGATCACCAGGTGTGCCGCAGAAAATTACCCAAATGTCACTCACTGGTCCAGAAAAGCAACTGTTGCATCAAAGAATTTATAGCCACATGCTCTCATTGATTGCACTATTTGTGGTATGCAGGCATTGTACAACGGGGGCCCCATATCCAGTATTCACAGAATCATCACATATCCAGTTCATAATAACAATTAAATTAGATATAGTCACCTACAAATGAAACAGAGGGCGCTTGTTTTATTGAGCAGGTCTTGCATAGAAGCCATAATAAGGCCATATCTGTGTATTATTTGAGATTTTAGGCTATGGTATGTTTATTTTTTCTTCACACAGGATGTTAGTGTGCCGTAGGACATTTTAAGTGTCAAAAGTGTGCCGTGGCACAAAAAAGGTTGAAAAACACTGAAATAGATAACTATGGGTGGGATAGGGGCAAAATGTTCGCCTCCTTGTTGTCCCTGTGAAGGTTGGCATCGACATGGACACCTCAACAGGCACAGGCAAGGAGGCACCGGAGGGGGGTGGGGGGGGGGTGGTTGATGGAGGGGTGTGAGGAACCAGTGATGCGTTGAGCAGTTTTCACCATCCTCTGCCGTCCTTTCCAGTCGGAGGCAGAGCAGTTGCCATACCATACTGTGACACAGTTGGTGAGGATGCTCTCAATGGTGCAGCGGTAGAGGTTTAGAAGTTCACCAGGATCTGAGGAGAGAGGTTGTGTTCTTTAGTCTCTTCAGGAAGAAGAGATGCTGGTGAGCCTTCTTGATCAAGGTAGAGGTGTTGAGGGTCCAAGAGAGGTCCAGAGTGGACACCCAGAAACATGAACTGGTGACATGCTCCACCTCAGTCCTGTTGATGAGGGTGGGGCTTTGTGTGCTAGCTTTTGACTTCCTGAAGTCCACAATGAGGTCTTTGGTCCTCTTGGTGTTGTTGTCGGTGCTCCGCGATGTTAGGTGCTGGACCTCCTCCCTGCAGGCTGTCTCATTATTGTTGCTGATTAGAGCAATCACTGTAGTGTTGTCTGCAAACTTGACAATGGTGTTAGAGCCATGTACAGGTATGCAGTTGTAGGTGAAGAGGGAGCAAAGGAGGGCTCAGCACACGCCAGTGTTCAGGGTGAGGGTTGAGTGGGTGAGGTTATCTAATCTAACAGACTGCGGTCTGTTGGTTAGGAAGTCCAGAATCTAGTTTCAGAGGGAGGTATTGATGTCCAGTTCACTGAGTTTGGTGATCAGTTTGGAGGGGATAATGGTGTTGAATGCTGAACTGAAGTCAATGAACAGCATTCTCACATAGGTGTTGCTATTGTCAAGGAGGGACAGGGCAGAGTGAATTTCCGTAAAGATGGCATCCTCTGTGCTCCTGTTCTGGCAAATTCTCTTGAAGCATTCTATACTGCAAACAAAATCTACCTCTGGGTGCAAATAAAGTAACTTAAACTTGAACTTGCACTAGTTATAAAGTTATTCATCTAGCTATTAATTCACAGGACATGCAATTATTTTACTAACATAAATGTTATGAAGAAATATGGGTGACACTTTATGGTAAAGGTACATGAATTATCATGAATTCATGCATGAATTAATTCATGATTTATGCATTACTTCATTCCTTTATATCCTATGAATCATCAGGAATTGACAGGAATTCATATACTCTCATTCATGATGACCTCATGTATGAACAACACATCAACTAAAGCATTAGGTGTGATGGGATTTAGGATAATTGCTCATGCATTTATCATGTCTATGGCCCCTTCAAATAAAGTACTGAATAATGACATGTGTTTAGAGAACTCCAAAGTTATGTTCAAATCAGAATTTGAGCAGTGATGACCACATTTTTGGCAGAAAAATAAAGTCATGATCATGGTAAATACATGTCATATAGGGATTGTCAAAGTTTTTTTTTTTTTTTTTTTTTTTGTTTTTTTTTCCCGTCATCTACTTCCTGAAATTTTGGTCAACGATACCCGGGGCACCGAAACACCAGGGCACATGAAATTTGGTGGGTATGTAGCCCCACTAGACTTTTACGGAAAAATTTCGTTTGGTCCCCGGGGGGCCACTCCCCCTCCGCGCTGGGCCCCCCGAAACCCAAAAAATGCAGTTTTTCCTCAATAACTACCTGAACCGTGGCACCGAGGATGAAGAAATTTTTATGGTATGTTGGTCTCAAGGGCCCACATCAACTTAGCCCATAATCACTCATTTGTGATTTGCACCCCCCCGGTAAAAAATGAAAATGCAATATCATTCTGCTTTAATCGCCCCTCTCTTCAGTAAAGACGTTCAGAACTGCACCAAATTTTATGTGTATGATTAACCTGACATTCTCTGGGGGTATGCCACGTTTCGTAGAATTTCATCCATGGGGGGGTCTAAAAAATTAAGTTATGTGTACATTTAGTGACTCTACACTCATTGGCCTGTAGATGGTGGTGCACACATATACACATGCACACACACACACAGGCACCCACATACTATCGGTATTAGAACGGCCGATACATAATTACAAATTCAGTAGGATTAAAAGAAAGCCAAAATAAATATTCATCATCATCATCATGGCTGCATTTCCAGTATTGGCGATAAGTAGTCGTTTGTCCACTAGATGGCGCATCGTTGCAGTGAGACGTAATTTTGTTGGAAGTTAATCTTAAATGGGTTGGAAAGACACTATGCTTCCTACAAGGACAAGACTGTAGGCTACAGTAGTTTACCGCAGAGAACGTCTAAGGGTAGGATGATTTCTGCATGACATGTAATTCCCATTTCCTCTTGAAGCCGAAATAAATCTGAGAATGTTTATCGGACATGCTTGTTTTTTACTGCAGGTAGGCTACGTTAATCCTATCAATAGCAGAACGTAGGTAAAATAATGTTACCGTTAGCATGGTTGAGTGATGGAGGCCAATTTGATTATTGATGTATTTGTAGAAAACCATAAATGCGTTTATAAGCTACCAAGCAAATCGATAACAGCACTAATTGTATCTTTCGACTGTCATCTCATTTGCTTATGACCATAACCTAGGCTACTAACAGGAGCTAAGTGAGTTAGCCACAACACGTTCGCTACGTGATGGTTTTTTAATGGAAAATATATAGGCTACCTGAAAGATAACCTGTCTATGATCCCGTGATGATCTACAATCTCCATTTAAACCAGATGTTTTAGAGCGCACGTTGAGATGTATTCAGGGCAGGGCTGTACCTACACATATTTGTTGCACGTGCTACAAAAATCATTCTTTGCGATGAATGATTTAGTACCAACGTTACAAGGGTCAGATACAGTTTTGCCTATGGCTATTCCGTGAGACTGAGGCGCTTTTTGTTTGTTCGAAGTGCGTGTTTAGGGTGTGAGAGGGGAGTCGATGTGCTTTGATTCCAGCTTGGTAGTTGTAGTCTATGCGATTAAAAAACACGTGTGTGTGAAGTATCCAAACAATGATAACGCTTTCATTATGGCTGCTTTAGCCACAGACCTTGAGCTACTGTACAGTGGGTTGGGTTCCGTTTAGAAGTGTCCACTTCATTCGCCCTTTCCGTGATTCACAGCTACGTGAAATGTATTACTACTGATATGCAAAACTATTAACTTTTTCGCCAAGAGGTGGCAGCTTGATACTGTAAGGTGTAAGCCATTGGTTCCAACGGAGATTTTATTTGGGTCGCCAGCATTGCCTAGCGACAATTTGTGTTGTGTAATAGGCCTAGCATAGGGCCTACCTTATATAGCTTATAGTTTGTTAACAGTCACGGTTTTGTCATAACTCCCTCTATGCATTTTTGCATTTAGAATAGCTCTAAAACCGGGGGGCGAACACGTCGCAGGGGGGGCGCCAGTGCGTGGATATCTCAATCGCAAAATTAAACAATATTTCTATCGGGCGCCTACCATGGACTAGGCTGGGTGAAAATCAAAAGATTGCGTCAAAAGATTGAGCTTAACCATTGACCTCATGGTTGCAAAATGCAAGGGAACATGAATCAGCATATTATTTGCACAAACAATAACGGAGAGTAGCTCTTCAACTTTGCCCGTTAAAATGTGTATGAACAGTCTCGCAACGCATTTCATGAAGGCCCTTTGGACATGTCAGTTATTTGCACCACTGGGAAAAACGGCATTTTGTTTTAGACTACTGGTATTTCATTTGTGCATTGACAATAAAGCTGAATATCATTTGAACTAGATGACTAAACTTATGCATATGTAGAAGAAGAAACATTCACAAAAATCCATGACATGACCTCTCTTCTTGATAGCTGTTGAAAACTGCATGGAACTGACAGGGATTGTTTTGTTTAATAATAAATAAATAAATACATTATGCTGCTACCTTCTGCTTTTCCCAAATACAATGTAGCCTACAGGTGTACCTTTCATCAGTCCAGTTGCAATGGATGGACTGTGATGAACTGCCCTACTTGTGATTGTTTAGAGATTTTAAAGGTTTTATAACAATGTTACAGATTATTTGGCCCAGAAACAAATCTATTCACCTTTGCAGCGCCAGTAGGCTACTTTGTGTGCGGAATGTGTGCAAACACACATTTCAAACAAGCATACACAAAAGTTTCAAGAGTGAGGAATGGAGTAGAAGATGGAGACAAATTCATTAATATGATTTATTTTCGCGGAATGGATGTGCAGGACTGAGCGGCGGTCATATTTTGTACCGCTACGCGGTACATCTAGTTCATAATGATGTGCCCACCGTACCTAATACTTTAGTAATGTGTTCATGTATGAGGTCACAACTATGAACTCAGTAAATTCCTGATGATTAATTAGATATTAATGAATGAATACATAAATCATTAATTAATTATGACCGCCGCTAGCGAAGCTAGCGAAGCGGTCATATAGGGATTGTGAAAGTTTTTTTTTTTTTTTTTTTTTTTTTTTTTTCCCCGTCATCTACTTCCTGAATTTTTGGTCAACGATACCCGGGACACCGAACCACCGGGGCACATGAAATTTGGTGGGTATGTAGCCCCACTAGACTTTTACGGAAAAATTTCGTTTCGTCCCCGGGGTCCACTCCCCCCCCGTGCTGGGCCCCCCGAACCGCAAAAAAAGCAGTTTTTCCTAAATAACTACCTGAACCGTGGCACCGAGGATGAAGAATCTTTTATGGTATGTTGGTCTCAAGGGCCCACATCAATCTGGCCCATAATCACTCATTTGTGATTTGCACCCCCCCGGTAAAAAATGAAAATGCAATATTATTCTGCTTTAATCGTCCCTATCTTCAGTTAAGATGCTCAGAACTGCACCAAATTTTATGTGTATGATTGACCTGGCATTCTCTGGGGGTATGCCAAGTTTCGTAGAATTTCATCCATGGGGGGGTCTTTAAAAAAATAGATTATGTGTACATTTAGTGACTGTACACTCATTGGCCTGTAGATGGCGGTGCACACATATACACATGCACACACACACAGGCACCCACATACTATCGGTATTAGAACGGCTGATACATAATTACAAATTCAGTAGGATTAAAAGAAAGCCAAAATAAATATTCATCATCATCATCATCATGGCTGCATTTCCAGTATTGGCGATAAGTAGTCGTTTGTCCACTAGATGGCGCATCGTTGCAGTGAGACGTAATTTTGTTGGAAGTTAAACGTGGGTTGGAATACAATGGCCGCTTCCTACAAGGACTATAGTTTACCGCAGAGAACGTCTAATAAGGATAGGATGATGTTCACATGAAATGTAATTCCCATTTCTTCTTGAAGCCGAAATAAATCTGAGGATGTTTATCGGACATGCTTGGTTTTTACTGCAGGTACGTTAATCTTATAATATCAATAAGGACCTAGGCAATGTTACCGTTAGCGTTGGTTGAGTGATGGAGGCCAATTTGATTGATTGCATTTGTAGAAAACTATAAATGCGGTTATACCAAGCAAATTGATAACAGCACTGTAATTGTATCTTTCGACTGTCATTTGTTGCACGTGCTACAAAAATCATTCTGTGCAATGGAAGATTTACCAACGTTACACCGATCTGATACAGTTTTGCCTACATGCGTGAGACTGAGACGCCTGTTTATTTTGTTTGAAGTGCGTGCAGGGTGTGAGAGGGGAATCGATGTGCTTTGATTCCAGCTTGGTAGTTGTAGTCTGTGAAATTAAAAAGCACGTGTGTGTGAAGTATCCAAACAATGACACCTTCATTTCATTATGGCTGCTTTAGCAACACACCATAAGCTACTGTGTAGGCTAGTGGGTCCCATTTAGAGGTGGCTACTTCATTCGCGCTTTCCTTGACTCATGGAGCTGCGTGAATTTTATTACAACTTTTCGCCACGATATGGCAATTTAAGTCCGCTTGATACTGTAAGGCTTAAGCCATTGGTTTCCAAAGGAGATTTTATTTGTGTCGCCAGCATAGCTTATTGACAATTTATGTTGTAAATAGGCCTACATTATAAGCCTACCTGTAGCTTAAGGAAGCTAACAGCTTTCTATTAGGATCTAGTTTGTTAGTTACAGTTTTGTCATTTTTGCATTTAGAATAGCCAGAGCGTGAACAATATCGGGTGCCTATGGACTAGGCTCGCTTGGTGAACCCAGCCTGATCTGCCCGCTATTTATTTTTTGATTTCTTAAAAGATTGAGCTTGGTCTGGTGAAAGCCAGACTAGCCATGGACCTCAGTTACACAATGCAAGGGAACATGAATCAGCCTATATTTGCACGAACAATAACGGACAACAGCTCTTCAACTTTGGCCCGTTAAAATGTGTATGAACAGTCTAGCGACGCATTTCATCAAGGCCCATTTGGACATGTCAGTTATTTGCACCACTAGTAAAACAGCATTTCGTTTCAGACTACTGTTACTTAATTTGTGCATTAACAATAACGTTTCAGACTACTGTTACTTAATTTGTGCATTGACAATAAAGTATTACATGAACTAAAGATGACTAAAATCTTATGTAGAAGAAGAAACATTCACAAAAAAATCCATCCATCCAAAAATGACCTTTGTTTTTGATAGCTGTTGAAAACGGCTGAGATGTTTTTGTAAATAAATAAATAAATAAACAAATAAATAAATAAATAACATTATGCTGATACCTTTTGCTTTTCCCAAATACAATGTAGCCTACAGGTGTAAGTGACCTTTCATCAATCCAGTTGCAATGGATGAACTGTGATGAACTGCCCTACTTGTGATTGTTTAGAGATTTTAAAGGTTTTATAACAATGCTACATCTTCTTTGGCTATTCTACAATCTATTCACCTTTTCAGCACCAGTAGGCTACTTTCTGTGCAGCCGCACACACACACTCAGGCATGCCAAACAAGCATACACAAAAGTTTCAAGAGTGGGGGATGGAGTAAAATATGGAGACAAATTGAAGTGTGCTTTATTTTCGCGGAACGGATGTACAGGACTGAGCGGCGGTCATATTTTGTACCGCTATGCGGTACATCTAGTTAATATACCCTTACCGTAAAGTGTTACCGAAATGGGTAAAGGCCTGTGTAACTTACTCCGAGACTACATACATTACCAACCCAATTCGCTTCAATTATGTAAATGTAATGTAAATCAGTTTTTATGGCCAAGTATACTTGGGTATACAAGGAATTTGGTCTCTGCATGTATACCATCTGTGAATTAGTGAACACCAGTGATGGGCAGTAACGCGTTAGAAGTAATCCAATTACTTTTTTCAAGTAATGAGTAAAGTAAGGGATTACAATTGCAAAAACAGTAATTAGATTACTTTACTTTCCTGCAAGCAGCCTGCGTTACTGCGTTACTAAACCGTGATTTTGCCATAGACAGTAAAAGAATTTGGGATTTTGCCATATGGATTTTGTGAGACTAACTCGTGACAATGATGTAGGCTATAGCTGCGTGATATAGATGTAAACAACAGACACACGTGTGCAAGACATGGAGTGCGGGAGAGAGCGCGAACATGGAGCATTTAATTCATTGCAGTTCAGACATTACGAAAAAAACATTAACACTGTACTCTTCATGGGAAGAAACATGTTGTCTACAGCGAAAAATTCCACCTCAAATCTGAGCAAGCACCTAGCAAGCCGGCACAGAACTGTGAAACTCATTGAGTCACCCCCAAATCCCGACATGAAGGCTGCAGCAATAGGTGAAAATAGAGGACGTCGCGGGTTCCCTGTAGCCTATACTGGCCCGTTATAACAGGAGCCAGGGCATTATAATATTCTGGCTGCATTCACTGTGGTTTGGAAAATGGGCAAAAATATAATGTGGTCTTTGCCTTTTTGTAATGGGGCTGGTGAGTGTTGAAGTCTTCAATTCGTTTCCCTTAAACCAGCGTTTCTCTACTGGTTCGCGGAGACATGCCAGGTGGGGCACGAAAAACAGGAGTTTTTTTTTATTTATTTTTTTATCTGTAGCCTAGGCCCAGGTAGCAACCGATGCGCAATGGACGCATGTGTTATTCATAGGGAAGCGCTCGTGTCAAGGCAGCGTGAGCGCATGTTTGAATCTGCAAGCACGTTCACTAATGAACATTTCTTGAAGCTGGCCTATCTTTGCGATATATTTGGAAAGCTCAATGAGTTAAATATCCACCTACCTCACCTAGCAGATAAGATTACTGCATTCACCAAAAAACTTGAGGTATGGGACAGGCGCCTCGATGCCTTTGAGAATCTGAGTGAAATCGCTGAAACGTCTGCTTCGGGAGCCACTCTTGTGATCCCATGTATTAAACAGTAGGCCTACATCACATCCCTGCAAAGTTTATTTCAAAAATATTTCCCAACCAGCAGTGCTCAGTATGACTGGATTATGGATCCATTTAATGCAGCATGTTGGTATTTCATTGAATATATTGTACAATGCTGTAAAATATTGGCTTATGCTTCCTAATATGTTGCTGGAAAACAGAAATATGTGTGTTTAATTTACAATGGCACATTATGTATTTATTTATTATTATATCTGCAGCACCAGCTGCTTTTAACTCTGCTGAAAAGGATATATTTAGAACTTCATTATTTCAATACATTTGACAATTTTAAGCTTGACCTACCACTTTCTTAGAGCAATGAGGGACAGGTGGGGCTCGAAAAGGCCCCCTTGATCAAAGAGGGGAATGAAAGAAAAAGTTTAAGAACCACTGCCTTAAACTAAGCATTTACATGAAGCACAGTAGCCTATGCCGATTGAAAAACATTCCACTCAGATAGGTGCTACCAGGCTCATATAGGCTATCACTTTTAATTGCAAACAGAAAATGTCTAGCTAGCTGTTTATACCAACTTAATATCATGACTATTGCTAATATAGTGCCAAATGTGGAGTTTGTGGACTAGCCATAGGCTTATATTTGAATGGAGCTGATCATTATGAGAGTTGTATAGATGCTCTTAAAGTGACAGTGCACCATTTATAAACGAGTTAAACTGCATCAAATTAGTAGTATTTCTTAAGAAAAATTTTAAACTAACAGTTCTGCTTTGGGCACCAAAAAAGCCAGCAGCGGCACTGCACACACACAGTTCAAACACATACTCTTCTTGACATTAGAACAGCCTAAATGTGGCATGCAACATAATTTTCTGTTTTGGTAAATGCATTACTCCTCTCTGCACTGCAACTGTTAAAAGATGTAAATGTTAATAGAGACTTTGGTTTTAATATTTTATTGCTGTATTTTATTTACATCTATTCGAATGAAGGAGTATACACACCAAAAAGTTAAGATTGAAACTAATAAAACCACGTTTTAAAAAAGCGTATTCAGGTTGTGTATAGCTAGTGTGTTTTTGTTAAGTAACTAAGTAAAGTAAATAGTAAAGTAACTAATTACTTTTGAAAATAAGTAATCAGTAAAGTAACTAGATTACTTTCTTGGATAAGTAATCAGTAATCAGTAACTAATTACTTTTTCCAAGTAACTTGACCAACACTGGTGAACACACAGGTCACACATTGAAGCACACATTAACCTGGAGCAGTGAGCTGCCTTGCTACAGTGATGCTCGGGGAGAAGTGAGGGGTTAGGTGCCTTGCTCAAGGGCACTTCAGCCGTGGATGTAGGCATGGGAGACTAGTGCTCAACCTTTCCACCACCCACATTTTTCCTACTGGTCGGGGATCGAACCGGCAACCCTTTGGTTTCAAGCCCGAAGACCTAACCAGTAGGCCACAATTTTAAACTTTACATTTCATCACTACACATCTTTCTTGACCCTCAAAAAACATAAGTTTCATTCGTCAAATACCGTGTGTCTGCTCAGTTATAAAATTTTAACAATTACATTTTTCAAAGGTTTTTTCAGGTAATTAACATGGGCATAATACTAGATTTTTTTTCTTTTTTTCACAGCCTATATCCTTGATCTATTGGCCAAGGAAGATTTCTGTGAACAATATGAATTAATTTACATGGTATAATGACATCCGCCCCAATGAAAGTGCCCAAAATCGCCATTTTGGCAACCATTTTGTTTATGCTAATTCGATGGTCATAAACTCAAAATTCAGCTTGGGAACAGGGCTAGTTGGATTCAGCACACCTTAATTATGTTAAAAAGTCCTGTTCCCAACTTTTACTAAAAAATGCCTGTAGGAAGCACATATCTCAAAAATATCACCTGTCTATAAACGAATATCTGGCCATCTACGTTTGCAAATAAAACTGCATTTACATGAGACTGTTTATTTTTAAAATGTGTTTACACGAACCTGTGTACATACATGCTGTCATGAGCACGCCAAACCACAGTGGCAGTCTAACGATAAGCTCAAGCTCACATTAACAATCAGAACCCTGAAAAGTCGCACGTGAGAACATGTAAATGTAAACATTGGTCGCACATTTGATGTACTTCTGTCGCATACTGTGACGTTGGCTGCCCAAAACTCCGTTTACCACAGTTTAGAACCAAACGAATAAACGGAGTTTAAAAAAAAAAACACTTTGGCCGGAGTTTTTTTGGATAACCGTTTTACGGGGCGAATTCTCCGTTTGCGTCTAAATGAAAGGCTCAAACGTAGGGAAATGTCTTAGTTTATAAAAATACACATGCTCGTGTAAACGGGGTCTTAGATTTTTGCTACCCCAGCGCTAACTTGCAATGCAACCAAATGCTTACCATAGGTAGTTAGCTTCAATTAACAACCGGATCTCCTTAAATGGGGAAAGATGGCCGTTTTGGTTCTTTTTTGTAGGCGAACTTCAGAGGTCTATTGAACTCCACACTGCTATTAATTTGAACACCCCCCCACGCCCTCATTTCATTGAATGAGTCAATTACCCCCAATCAGCAGTATGCACCAAGTCTGTTAAGTCTGTTGGTTGGCCATTGCTCTGCTGCACTTAGTCATGAATTTGTTCCCATGTTGTATCATAAGTTCTGCCAAAATCAGTACTTAAACATATTAGTGATGTTAGACTACTATTATTTTGCACATAACTGTATAAATTAAATCAAAAGTTATTTCAATCAAAAACATCTTAACAGGCCAAGTTACATGTTGACATACAGTAGGACACCTTCATTGATCACCTTCACAATTCTTGCATCCATTGAACTTGTGAGTTCTTGAAGAGTTTCAGCTTTAATGTCTTTGCAGAATAATAGCCTCCCAGAGCTGCCAGAATAGCCTCCCAGAGCTGCTGCTTGGATGTAAACTGGCTTTGTCTGCACGAACCCGCCTGGGTAACCAGTTGTTTTAGACCAGGGGTCTCAAACTCAAATGAGCTTGGGGCCAATTCTGCCAAAGTCATCTGATTGGAGGGCCGGCTATTTCTGAAAATGCAATGTTCTTTTTTTCAAATACCACACAAAACTGCAAACAGAAAGTGCAAGTGTTTTTATCTAGTTTTAGACACCTGTGCTTGCAACCTTAGCTTATAAATAAAATAATGATAAAATAAATATTAATACAAATTATAAAACAAATGAAAAGCATAAAAAGTATGTGTGTGTTACACCAAATAAAAATATTTTCCTCTCATAACTTTTTTAAACCTGGCAAACTATAGGCTTCAGGGTTAAAAAAAAGCAACACCATTGGATTTTTATATCAAAATTTCAAAAGTCCATGGCTTGAAAGTGGTCAGAGATATAGTCCTACTGTAAATGTAAAAATCTTTGAGTAAAACAAAAGTTTATGAAGGGGGTAAATTTACCCATCTAATTTGCCACTGGATGGCAAGCACCAAATTATGCACCTTTCAGTAAATACTGGATGAACATATTTGAGCAGGTTTACTTTCCTTTTTTCATATTACCCACATAACAAATTAACAGGAAAACACCTAAGATGTATACCAACACCTAAGATGTATATGGTTTCTAAACCACAAGGCCTACAATAAAGTATTCTGGTCAAATCAGTTCCTATCGCGGGTAATCTGAGTAGCCTACCCAGAAGTTCGCATCATATTGCGGTGCATGACCTTGTAGGTTAGAGCCCTATTTCTACTATCCCTGCTGTCTGTACCACGTCCATTACGGACACTATCATCACGATTACCACTGCAACTTCCAAGCTATGTTGGGCAGAGGGTCGAAATAAGTATGCTTAGTGGACACCGTCGTATACACGCAGACGCACCTCCATTCAATAGACGATCGATCATAATCTCCAAAAGGATAGGCTATTCTCCTTCAGATTTAGAATAGGTGAATAATTAGCCTACCCTAAGACTTCATTACACGTAAACGTTTTTCAACATTTGGTGTAGGCCTATTTCTGCTTAATTTCTGCTTCAATTTCTGCTACACTATGGCCTGCATCGCTTCCGCATCATAATGCACGTCTTTGTGTTTCGCGCGTGTAATACAAGTATTTCCTGAAAACTTTGCGCAGCGATTTTGGGTTTGAATGAAGCTCTGGATGTCTAGCACATAGTGGAGCAGAGTACAAATGACATTTGTCACCGTACTTGGAACTATCGTCTATTTTAATCAGTAGGTCTATCGTTGTTTGTCGCAATTAAAAATAGTCTCAAGGGCCGGATTACATTATTATTTTGACATACGTCGCGGGCCGGAATTGGGCCGGACGCGGGCCGGATTTGGCCCGCGGGCCGGGTGTTTGAGACCCCTGTTTTAGACCCATTTCAGAATCTGTGCGCTGCCTGGTAGAATTTTTGACAAATCCTTGCACATGGATAGCGCAGAGGTGTAACAGAAGGTAGAGTGCATGATACAGTTATGTTTTTAAGCCTAAATCAAGGTAACCAGTTGTTTCGGAATATTCAGATAAACAGTGAATCATGGCCTACTGAGTGAAAACAAAGTCATGTTCTCATAGTCATGTGTACACCGTGTTCCAAATTATTATGCAAATTGGATTTAAGTGTCATAAACATTTATGTTTTTGTTTTTCAATTCATGGATGGTATCGTGGATGGTATAGTGTATCAGGGCTCTTTGGATCATTGAAATCAATCTCAGACACCTGTGATAATTAGTTTGCCAGGTGAGCCCAATCAAAGGAAAACTACTTAAGAAGGATGTTCCACATTATTAAGCATGCCACAGATTTCAAGCAATATGGGAAAGAAAAAAGATCTCTCTGCTGCTGAAAAGTGTGAAATTGTGCACTACCTTGGACAAGGTATAAAAACATTGGATATTTCCTGAAAACTTATGCGTGATCATTGTACTGTAAAGAAATTTGTCGCTGATTCAGAGCACAGGCGGGTTCGTGCAGACAAAGGCATAATAAGGAAGGTTTCTGCCAGACAAATTCATAGAATTAAGAGAGCAGCTGCTAAAATGCCATTGCAAAGCAGCAAACAGGTATTTGAAGCCGCTGGTGCCCGCAAAGCTCAAGGTGTAGGATCCTTAAGAAGTTTGCAAGTGTGCATAGACCTACTATTCAGCCACCCCTAAACAATGCTCACAAACAGAAACGGTTGCAGTGGGCTCAGGAATACATGAAGGCTAATTTTCAAAACGTTTTGTTTACAGATGAGTGCCGTGTAACCCTAGATTGTACAGATGGATGGAGTAGTGGATGGTTGGTGAATGACCACGATGTCCCAACAAGGCTGAGACGTCAGCAAGGAGGTGGCAGAGTCATGTTTTGGGCAGGAATCATGGGGGGAGAGCTGGTAGGCCCCTTTAGGGTCCCTGACGGTGTGAAAATGACCTCGGCAAAGTATGTAGTTTCTGACTGACCATTTTCTTCTGTGGTACAAAAAGAAGAACCATGCTTTCTGTAGCGAAATCATCTTTATGCATGACGATGCACCATCTCATGCTGCAAAGAATACCTCTGGGTCATTGGCAAAAGATAGATGAGTGTGGGAGGCAGTTCACATCCAAGCAGCAGCTCTGGGAGGCTAAAAAAATAAAATGCTGTCACGTCAGAGCGTCCAAAGCTTCCCTGTACTTTTTTGACAAGCATCCTTGACAGGGCGACCAGAGCTTCTTTGGAAGCTCAAGTCAAGCTTTGGCCGCTCTGACGTGACATAATTTACGTTTGATCATGTTCTATCTTAATACTTTATTTAAAGGCTGTCTATTCGATTGGTTGCTGGTTGTTGGCCACTGAACCGCGTCATAGCTCATTACCATAAAGTTGACTGACTTTCAACTTTCTGCTTGACGCTCAAGACGCCCAAAACGCGACACCGACGGATTTGCTGCTTCTTGCAGCTGAGAGAAGCCGGCTTCCATTGAAAATGAATGACTTCCTAACTCTTTGGAAGCTCAAGTCGGCGGTGGTGTGTACGTACGGTAACGGTTGATGACTTGAAAATGATGCTGACTGTCTTTTGCATCAACTATTTAGGAAAATCTGAGAAAAAATGTAATTTGCATAATAATTGTAGTGGAGAGCGAAGCAGTCTCGCATGGTGTCACTTTTGCTGAGGAGGGTTCGAATCCAGCGCGACACGGATCATCGTAATTAGGCTACTAAAAAATAAAAAAGATTCCCCGCTGGAGAATGTTATAGTAATGTAGTGCTCAGGTATTCAGTTCAGTACAGTTTTTATTGAGGTGCGACATACAAAGGCCAGTAAAATGTAAACTGTCGACGTGGGTAGCCGTCAGTTGCTGTTGATAGGTATACATGACATCTGGACAGGCTCGGAAACCGCTCTGACACTAGTAGGTGGAAAAACCAGAAGGCACACAACACCGGTTCCCGCAGTTAATTGAACTGCAAAATGCTCTTGAAGATGCCATTATTAGTGAGTGTAGTAGGCCTATATTACCAATGACAACCAGATAACTGTTGGCGATCAGCTGTAAACGGTTAAACAGCAATGGTAAAACAGCTGTTCAAAGGGGGTTAATGGAATTGGAATTGTGTCTGAAATGTTACGGTGAGCTTATCGGAATGGCGTCCGTGCTGGCTCAGTGCATACCAAAGATTCTAGAGCGGAGCCTCGACTACATCCCTGACTTTAGCCAATTGACTGCTTGACAGTAGGTTATTTATATTTTATTTTAACAAATTTGTTCGTTCAACTTTATGCAGCAAAACCATGCACTTGGCCAGCCTAGAACAGGGACATTTTGGAGAGGGAATGAGAGAATGAACACACACAAGAATCTGTAGGTTATTTGTGGCAGGTTAGCAAACAAAGTTTACCTTATGCATTAACTCAAGACTTCAAACGTTTTCTAAACAACAAAAACAGAAAGGATGCAGACAGCATCGATGGAAGAACAAAATGTTGAATGAAGCCCAAAGCTTTACTGATGTTAAAGCACACACACATAACGGTAAAATAAAGCTAAACAAAAGGTACATTTAGCAAAGGTGACAAAATTAATATGGTTATTGTTAGGCCTACTAGGTCAGCCTACTTTTAGCTGACCAGTGCCGAATCTGAAATTGCAAATATTAACAATGTAGCCTAACTCTTTAAACGTTGCACCCTGGTTAGAAACATAGGCTACTTAGAAGTAGGTTAACTCATTGAATGCCAAGCTGTTTTCGGGAGCTTTGTCCTAGAGTGCCAGCAATCTAGCCTAGAAATCTAGACGCGCCCCTAGCGGCAGCAAATTACATTTGCTGCCAGGGCTAGTCTAGCAACTCTCCGTTGACTTGTGAGCTCTAGAAATCGAAACTAAATCTGGCATTGAAATCGTGTATAGAGTCGTTTGTTGGGCTTAACATAATGATTGATGGCAGAGTTGCAACGGTTTGGCTTGAATTCCCTGCTACTTGAAAACAAATATCCTATTGCGTCCTATTGCGTGCAGAGGGAATTTGAAAGACAACTGATTATCCCGACCCTCGGACTGAGCACTGCGAACGGTGAGTGCCCAGACCCTACATTATAATGTGGGTCTGGCTCGCCAGGCTACCAGCAATCTAGACCATTGTTGATGATTTTTGTACAGCCACAGCATATTCTGTGTTCTAGGTATGAACACATACAATAGCTCGATTAAAAGGTGAGACTTTAAGCTCTCGGTGGGTGCAAACCGTGTATTTCTACACGCCTCTGTTCCTGAGAAATCCCAAGCTAAACAGTGGCTAGTTTTCATCAAAATCGCTGTTTTTTTCTAGAAATGGAGATATAACGTCTTTCATGAAATATGAAGTGTTGCCTGTTACTTACTTGTGTAAACTTTCCGGGAAGTGATCTGGAAGTGATCAGCGAGACCTGGCGAGACTGCCATCTAGTCACAGACCCACGAAAATGGCCTGGTTTTGACCTGACGTGCATGCGTCACTGATTCGACCCAAAGCGGCAACAGAGTTATGATCAAATGTCCAGATAAAATGTCCAGATTTCATGAGTTTTCATGAGTTTCATGCATTTTCATGAGTTTCACGATCGTCATATATTTCATTTCCATTCATCACAGTTCCCAAAATCACATATAAGGTGTGTTAGAGTGTCTAGTTTCGTAATTTAATAAAAAAGCTAAAAACGTAATATTACGTTTTTGGCACTCAATGAGTTAATGGTAACGAGTAACAAGTTAGCCTACTTTCCAAAATTCGCTGAGAATAATAATTATTTAAAATGGTGTATGGGCAAAGCCGTTTCAAAGGGGGATAGAGAAGCAGCAAACAACCTGGACTTGTATACCATAAATCCTCAAATACAAGCTGCTAATAACTGCCTACCAGTAGGGCTATCAGTCCACGAACACATTGTTTCAATGTAACTCAATAAAATAAGAGCTCTTCTTAATCATTTTATATTGTTGGTTGGTTTAATACTGTTGCCAATGAAAAGTCGTTATCCACACCACGGGTCTCCAACACATTGCTCTCAAGCTCAGTCACTTGCTAGTTCTTTTGCAGTGTTACCAACTATTTCAAATGGAAAGTAGCTAAAGCCAGCTCCAAAAATCGCTAAATGTCGCTAGATGACGTCACACATTAATTTGCATATTAATTACGTCAGCATGTCGTGCACCCCCCCCCCCCCCAAAAAAAAACGTGATGGCCCTTCAATTCCCCTTTACTTAAAGCATGCAGTCATTTCCAACCTATTAATTGCTGCATCTGCTTTAGGTCTGATTATAACTTCACCAATAGTCAGGTGCACTATGTGTTACTGTGGGAAGTTTTTGGGGATTACGTAAACTATACATTTTTGGAAAGGTTATTGTATAAGGAGTCAGAAAATCAATGTTTGCATTTGCCCAGATGTTTGAGGCGGCCATATTGAATATTTTAAAAATGGCTGCCGTAAAACTTTAATTTGTAATATCTATGCTTCTGAATAAGCTAAAATGTTGATTTTAACTGCTAAACCCACATTTTTAGGGTCAGGTTGGGTATGGTTGTTTTCTTGCAATATCATTGTAATGAAAAGTTGTTCACGTTTAATATTCCATGTTCCTCAAAAAACATGTTTTTGGGCTGGCATAAACTCCCATGGCGGAAGAAAGTTTAATAATAAGTAAACTAACAAACACAATGGGTGCTTTCTCTGCTTGGACCCCAATTAGAGCTATACACTGTTAATACCTCAGTGTGCAAATTTTTGCAAGAATATGGTTTCATTGAGAGGAGAGGGATATTTAAAAAAAAAGTGGTACACATAAAATACTGGCATTCGGTGCAATTTCTGTCTGATAGATAGAATGATGATGATGATGATTATGATGACAGAAGTATGATAGATGACATGGGGGACTGAACAAAAATGAAGAAAAATCTGAGACTATGGTGGGTAATCTAATATTTTTGTGTTGAATTGATATGGAATAATCCCAATGGGAAAACCGCTAAGGTTCCTGTCTCCCCCAATACAAAAAAATATCTGCTTTAACTTTCCATGAGCTTTGCCTTTTGTGAATGAGGCAAATCCTAAACTCGTTTGAAAATAAAAGCTATTGTTCGTTTACATGTATGACTCATTGAAAACCTGAGGAGACATATTTTTCCATTCGGATGTATTATGATCAAGTGGTAGAAAACTTAAATCCCTGGTGTTTAAGGTGCTGTGAGTTCGTTGGTTTTAGCCAAGGCAGGTGTGGGGCTAAACCCACGAAACATGTAACTGCCTTTATGTAAATCAAACCTAAATCAATGTGAGAGGCACGTAGGCTGAAACTGTGAAAGCTTTTTTTCTTTCATGCAAGGGTGAATATCAGTGTTAGTTTATCATTTAAGAAGATCTAGAATAAACAATAAAGCAGACACATTAAAACCAAAGCAAGTGTAAGTGAAATTAATAATATAATTCTGAAACTGCTTATTTATCAGTAAAACTCTTTACATACAATATACAGATAAAATACAATATACTGGCATAATGAATATCAATATCATTGGATATCATGTTAGGCACTTTCAACCCTCTCTATCAAGGAAAACAAAGACTTGGCTAATTGATTGTATTAAGGTATTAGGTTATAGTAATTCTGACTAACTCACATCCATATTAATATAAGCTATAAAAAGCTATGAATTCAATACATTTTGGTACTTGACAGCTCCTGTTAAATGTAAAGATGTTTCCTAATGGAGAGTGCCTGTGATTGTGAGACAAAAGCTAAACAGGATTATCCATAGATTTCTAAATTGGTAAATTATGATTAACTCAAAATGTACAGAAATGATTAATTCGTCAAATTCCATGTGTTTTCAGCAATCAACAAATCCTAAAATATCCCTAAGTGTATCACAGTCAAGGAGAGAAAGTTGAACAGCACCAAGCCAAGTTGTGTTTTACAATCTTTGTAGACGTTTCTTTCTTGCCAGATCAGACAACTTTAGGCCCTTTCAATTGCTGAACTATAATGCCCGTCAGGTTTAGGAATAAGGAATGAGGTATATCTATATTGTCTATAAGATCAGGTAGACATGGTAAAATGTTAATGATACTAACATCATCATTTGAATTTAAGGCACCATTAAATTAAGTGCCTCTGAAATGTTAAAAGTTGGATGTTATCTCCTAGCCTGGGTGTTCCCATGCTGCCTTGGCAGCCTGGAAACTACCGCCCTAATTTTTGCCTCAGATAGGGAACTAATCACAGAACAGGGGGGAAAGCAAGACGATGGTGAGCTATGCACAGACGCATTTGATAGACATCCGTGGCACCCAATAAACGGATCTGGGCATTTTTTTCAAATACGAGAAAATGAACGTTTGGCGCTAGCCAGGCTAGTCATCTCCTAAAATTGAGTAGTTTTGATTTGGATTGGATATAATCTAACAAAAGTCAAAATGTCATGAAGATGTGATGGCTTTCCATATCCAAGTTCTGCTGTACCTGTGATGTTAGGGAATCATGTGATGGCCTGCTGTTCCAGTGATTGTTCAAGTGGGCAGGCCTGCTCTCTACAAATGAGCTGCTTCAGTAACTCCTTCAATTTTTGGGAGAAATTCTTGTTCATCTGCTTATATACAAGAGGAACAGCAAAACTGCTGGAGAAGGCCAACAACACTGACATACACCTTAGAAAATAGTGTGTGGTACTGCTCTGTCTGCTTGACTCCCTCCCTGGTATCAACATAGTGTGAACAAACAGTATTATATAGTATGGTGTCCACAGCAGAATCTGAATACATACAGAAGCCAGTAAAAGACTGTGGATTGATGGATCCAACCGGGCGGTGTCCAGGTCCAGTGGAGTAGACTCCTTTCTGATGCGGAGGATGAGTATCAAAGCATAAAGAACAGCCATGACTGGCACAATATAACCAATAAACAACATAATGGTGTCAGCTGCCTCCTTATTTTGCATTTTGGAACACTCAATAATTTTGGTTGAAATATGGTTGCAGACATAGAAGAGCAGAGAGGAGAAGCTGGTGAGTACAGCACCACCCCAGATGAAGCCACACACATGCTTGGTGTTGTAAACACTAGACATGTACGTCCGTGGTAGGGCCCTCTCTATGTAGTAGTCCAAGCTCAGCAGTGTAGTAGAGTACATGATAACAAGGGCGGAAATGTTGAAGAGGATGAGGAGAGTAATATATATCTCATTGTTGTACTCCCACAGGGGCCACTTTGTAAAGCTAGGGCCCAAAAGTTCCACAGGAGCAATAAGGTTTAGCATGAGACCAGCTATGGCAATATTCACAAAGTACACATCTGGCATAGTCATGGTCACCTTATTAGACAGATTAACCACCACCAGTAAGGTGTTGTAGTACAGCCCCAAAGGAAAGCAGACGATGAGGTAGATAAGAGAGAGGACAGAGATAATAAATCCAAAGTCCTGACAAAGGTGATAGTCCACACTGTCTAGTGTTTCATTGTAAACCATGCAGCTCCACATTGTGGGGCCTCAGGCACAAGGACCAGCTTCAGTTTGATGGGTCAGCTGGGGGGGGGGGGGGGGGGGGGGGGGAAATGAAGAACAACATTAATTCTGCACCTATTCTCTTTTTAGAATTTTGATAAATGACTCTTGAGAAATGGGACATGATGAAAAAGTCTTTATACTATGACTATAGATTAAAGTGCATGTACATACAGTAGTTAACACATTATAAATCAACAGAGATATGTGCCTTGGTATGGCAATCTGATAGAGTCAATGGTCAAAATGATCTGATTGAGTTGATTAACAATTATTTAATTATTTTCACTAGGAATGTCCCGACTAAGAATGTACAACCCCAAAACAGAAAGTTGGGACGTTGTGTAAAATGTAAATAAAAACAGAATGTAATAATCTGCAAAACTCTTAAACTCATATTTAGTTGCAAAATGGACACAGACAACATATCAAATGTTGAAAATTACACATTCGACTATTTCATGGAAAATATATGTTAATTTTGAATTTGATACCAGCAACATATTTCAAAAAAAGTTGGGACAGGGATAACAAAATGCTGGAATAGTTGTGTAATAATAAAGAAAACAAAATGAGGAATGTTTCACAACTAATTAGGATAACTGGCAACATGATTGAGTAGGAAAAAGAGCATCCCAGAGAGGAAGGGTTTACTTAGAAGTAAAGATGTAGTTATAAGTATACATACCCCTATGTTAAATTCCCATAGAGGCAGGCAGATTTTTATTTTTAAAGGCCAGTTATTTCATGGATCCAGGATACTATGCATTCTAATAAAGTTCCCTTGGCCTTTGGAATTAAAATAGCCCCACATCATCACATACCCTTCACCATATCTCACGATTGGCATGGGGCACTTTCCATAAGATCTCTAAATGCAAATCAAACCAGCTATTAGGTTAACTGAAATAAAATGCCGTTCTGGCCCACTTTAACCCCTGTGTGTCCTTGTTGCTCATGTGCAGTTGAAGTGAAGGGGGTTAGCCCCGATGATTTACAACTCTTTTTACCAAACAAAGCCTATGGTTGTGTTTCAACACGCATGTTCGCAGAAAACATAACTAAAACATAATTCTGTCAGAAATCAAGTAGGCTAAACATTTTATCCACTGTCAGTGTGAGTCAAACAACTATAGCGATGTCCATGTTCATTATATGTTTTTCATATAGTCCTAAATTTGAAGTTATCATTAATTATGTCAACATAGTGCAGTGAAGTGTTACAATTCAAACTGAGCCATTAGAAGTACCTGAGAGTCTGCTATAGCCACCTCCATTACAGCCCACAGGAAGCCAACTGGACAAGGAGTCCTCAGTCTCTTGACAATTTACATATTTGAAGTTTATATTCATTAACCTGCATACAAAAAGGCAAAACAAAGTAACAGGTTGGCAGAGCCGGACAGTAACGGAGTACATTTACTTGAGTACAGTACTTGAGTACAATTTTGAGGGATCTGTACTTTACTCGAGTATCATTTTTGGGGAGTACTCATGACTTTACTCAAGTACATTTGAGAGGCAAATATTGTACTCTTTACTCCACTACATTTCTATCCATAACTGTGAGTACCCATTACTTCTTCTAAAAAAAAAAAGGAAAAAAGAAAAATCTTGGAAACCCTCAATTTGTTGTTTCCCTCTCAAACGTGATTGGATTGTGCAGGCGCCACTGATTGGGATAGCCTATCAGCAATCACCTTCAGCTTTCCGCCAAAGTCAACTCCATTGTCAGATTTAGATAAGAGACGAAACCATGGACGAAACAATGGATGAAGACGCAGCAGGTTACTGGATGCCGGGAATGTGCCAACCCGTGGCCCCACCTCGCCAGACTATTTCAATTTGCTGAACAAGTTAATGATAGTTTTCGCTTCAAGTGTTTCAATTACAAAATAGTATTTTGTATTTGAAATACGCATTTTAAATACATGTATTAGAAATACTGCCTATCCCTGGCAACATGGTAAAAAAAATGAAAATGACTTGATTTTACTTTCAATTCCTTTTACATTCTCCACATTAACATTTTTCATAACTCCATGTAGGACGTTTCTGTACATAAATGTAAGCACTGTGGCAGTAGTAATGCAATATTTAGAAAATGTACTCTTGTACTCTTGATACTCAAGTACTTTTAAAAACAAGTACTTCAGTACTTTTACTTAAGTAGACATCTGACTGTTGTACTTTTACTTGTACTTGAGTAAAATTTAGCAAGGGGTATGTGTACTTTTACTCAAGTAATGAAGCTGTGTACTCTGTCCGCCTCTGCAGGTTGGTCTGGAGATCAATAAGAAATCTTTATTCATTTATCGTTGGGTGTCATTTGTATATTTTATGCACATTTATTAACATTCAGCTATATACAGACCTGCCAACCTTGAAGATTTTTTTTGAGTAGCACCTTGAGAAAAAAAATGCTCACGTCGGTCTTTATGCATGCAGCCAAAAACAGACATAGCCATGCACACAAGATACATTTTGGATAGATCTGTTTTAGAGCCCAATAACCCTGAACTATGAAAAACACTTGTGTTGATAGGGACTGATGTGGATATCCATTTTCTTATATAAAGGTCTCTATTCAATCATGTCTGGTCTATTATTATCTTTTTTCATTCCATTATTATTAGCCATTTCTTTAAAGAAATACAGTGTTTCCATATATTGACTAATCTGTGGCGGGCCGCCGCCACACAATAATATTCTATGTTGTACTATTTAAATTAGATAAAATCTTTTCATTGAGCTGCGCTTTTTACGCACACAGCCATTTCTTGCCCCGCCCCTCCTCTAACAAAACATTAACAATTGTTGAAGGATTGTTGTAGGCACATAGAAGCATTGCATAGAAGACGATGGGATAACTTGCTATTAAACCTGCTTAGCATCGTGACCATGTTGTTCAAAACTGCTGCATTCAAGTTAAGTCTGCTAAGGTCTTATCAGAACTAGGGCTGGGACAACGCGTCGAATTAATCGATGACGTCGACGCAAAAAATATGTTGACGCAAAATATGCGCGTCGATTTATCAAGCATAAGGTGTGCCGCTAAATATTTTTAATTTTACACCTTCAGTGTTCCCATACGTTGACTAATCTGTGGCTGGGCGGCACGAAATCAAAACCAGCTACCACACATTGATGTTCTATGTTGATGTTAATGTACTATTTAAATTAAAGATAAGATAAAATCCTTTCATTGAGCTGCGCACACATCCTTTCCTTGCCCTGCCAGCTCTCTCTCGTAACGAGCCCGCTGCCCCTCCTCTGCATGTGCATTTAACAAAATATTCACGATTGTTGAAGGATTGCTGTTGCCACATAGAAGCATTGCATAGAACACGGCGGGTAGGGGTGGGCGATATGGACAAAAAATAATATCTCGATATTTTTTATGATTTTGACGATAGCGATAATTAGTCGATATCCTTTAAAAAATGTTTTTGTTAAAGTCCGAGTTACTTTACAGCTCATTATTTATGAATAGCATCATTACAATAATAACCAATAACCTAACCTGTGACTTTTTAACCAAATCAACCAATGCATTGTCACTCTATGAAACATTTCCAATTCTGCCCCCACTTGTGTGTGTGGCAATGACATGGTCTAGCCAGCTACATTAGAGAAGATGAATAGGCCTAACAGTTTCCCAAGAGAAAGTCTGAAGCTGAAGTTCCTTTCAAACCTTTACATAGGATTCACTGTAAAACTAAGAGCAGACCAACAGAGTAGCCTAGATCTCAGTTATTTCCTTCTATGTTTTGTTTTAGAGCAATCACGTAGGCTAGCATTCCAAGTTACAGAATAGAAACTAATGCGTTAGCTTATGGCTAATGTATATGAGAAATCCCATAGAGATGCTAACGGTTAGCATAATCGGTAAACATAGCTATTTAGAGCGAACTTCAATCCATTTACAAAAGAGTTACATGAGAATAGTTATTTGTTTACAACTGACTATTAAAATACTCAAAGGCTAATGTTTTCTCTCCATATAATACCGTGTAGGAAAAAATGTGACTGTCTCATCAATGCTACTTGAACAGAAGTAGCCGCATAAAATCCCAAGTAGGCTACTCTCGCTGCACAAAATAAACATTAGGCTGCGTGGGACAACGTTGTGACCCACTAGAGATCACGTGACACTTGCTCTGCTGCACTTCTCCCGCATAGCCTACCTCCTGGGAATGTATGAGTCTTCAGTGCGTGATTTCGAGTGTTTTTTCCCCATAAGTAATTTAAATACTCGATAATGTAAATTTGCACATCGTTAAAACAACAATCACGATATTATCGCAGACGATATATATCGCCCACCCCTAACGGCGGGCTAAATTGCTATTAAATCCGCTTAGCATCATGACCATGCTGCGCAAATTTGTTCAAAACTGCTGCATTAAAGTTAACTCTGCTAAGGTGTTATCACAACATAGTACATTGAGGAGACTGAACTAAGTTAAGTTATGCAATCAAGCAGTATCTCAAAGCTAACGTTAGAATACTGTTTGGATGTCAAGTTTAGCATGCTTACTTATAGTTGCTTGTCAATTTCGTTACTCATGCCTGGCTCATTTTATTGACTCTGACACTGAATGCTTGCAAAATCCCGATGTAAACGGAAAAGTGTTTTCCAAGATTCAAAAGTACAAACCGTTATTTGAACTAACTACATTATGAATGGCGTCCACACATCAGCAGCCTTTTAACTGTGTTAATGTTACATTTGCAAGGATTCCCTCAAAAACGTCTTAAAGTGACAGGCACTCAATTAGACCTATACACTACTGAACTTTATTGAATGCTACCTCTGACTAAGAATGCATTACTTTGCACTTGCATAGTCTTTTATTTTGGAATTTTAAGAGCAATAAACATTTATTGCAATGTTAAGGAATTCATGTTTTTTTCATTCAGATATGTAAATCAACATGTATAAGTTGCTATTAGTCAATTAATGGGGAGATAATCGATAATCGAATCGAAATTGAATCGGACTGAAAAAAATTAATCGTTAGATTAATCGATGCATCGAAAAAATAATCGCTAGATTAATCGTTTAAAAAATAATCGTTTATCCCAGCCCTAATCAGAACATAGTATATTGGGGAGACTAAAGTTATGCAATCAAGTTGTATGTTTAAGCTAACGTTAGAATACAGTTTGGATGTTGTGCTCAGCATGCTTAGCCTGGCCTTGCCTTCCTACGTACTTCCCCTCAATTTGCATCTCCCTCCACGACTCCGTCTGGGATTTCGGCTATTGGCCTCGTTCGCAATGGAGAATTCGACTCCGAGCCAATCAGCGAGCAGGAGGCAGGAGTTGTGAGAGACGACGTTGAGATTCTTAGCTGTGTTTGAATTGTAGTCCTCGAGGAGTTGGCAATGGCATAAGTTAATGAAGCAATTCAGTCCGTGCTGGCTACGCTTCCAAATATTCAGGAATTGAAGTCCGAACAAAAGGAGTGTTTAACACATTTTATTTCGGGCAAAGATGTCGTGGCCCTACTCCCTAAGGGATTTGGGAAACGTTTGATTTGTATCGCGCAGTACCCTCGATATTAAATTACAGCATGTGCGGCAGACCCGGTATGAACAAAGCGGCGTGTTTTCAATGATCACATCTAGCTTTGACAATTGTGATGATATTGTAGCGCCGAGGCTATTTGCCCCGTGTTGGGCGTTCCCCTGTGTCTTCTGTTTTCCCGGCGTGTGTGTGTGTGTGTGTGCGAGTGTTTGTGTCTCCTTCTCCCTCCTGTGTCATAGAATGTGTCAATGAGTTCTGATGTGTTTTGATTGGGGGGAGGTGTCCGGGAGGGAATATTTAGGGGTTCAGATAGGTTAGCGATTGATAAGGGGAGGGAATAGAATAGGGGGTTCTAAGATGTCTAGTAAGTTTAGTCAGAGTAGAAGTGGATTACGTGCGAGTGAGTTGTGTTGCGTTGTGTTGTTGGCCGATGAGTGTGACGAGTGATTGAGACCGTGATTTATCAGCGAACAGTTTGTTGTTTTGTAGTGGACACCTCCTGTTGCCCGTGCACTAGCCTGTACATCAATAGGAAATAAACTACCGGATTTTTGGAACAATATATCAGTCTCCTACAGTGGGCATTACTTTGAAATGGCCACTTCAGTCGCGCATTACGTGGTGTGAAGCTGCGGTGTGAAGCTGCGTGAAACTTTAGTACCACTTTCAGCCACTGTGCGTCGCTCTGCCACTGTACATCGCTCTGTCAGTAGCCTGCCTGCCGCCCCTTCTGAAAAAGCAGGAGGCTACCTTTAAACATAATTGTTGCTGTCTACGTTATTGTCAGTGTTGGGGGTAACGCAACTACGCAAATCAAAACAATGTCTTGTGCAAGAACTGTTCATGCAGACTACAACTGGCGCGGTGTAGCCTACACAACTTTGTTCAAAATTGATGCATACAAGTTAACTTTGCAAA
Organism: Alosa pseudoharengus; assembly: GCF_046254945.1. NCBI lineage: Eukaryota > Metazoa > Chordata > Actinopteri > Clupeiformes > Clupeidae > Alosa > Alosa pseudoharengus. Next base: position 45,438,911 of record NW_027468774.1, read on the forward strand.
GTTAGTGTTATAGCCTACTTATCACAACGTTGTCAATCGCAAACGCTAATTTATTCTAACGTCTCTATACGGAACTACCTGCTTCATTTGCTGAGGACGAAGAGAAAGCACCTTTTTGATAATTGAGCCAGTAGAGAAATAACTGTTCAGAATTAATCTGTAGCCTAGGGTAGGCTGCAGAAAACAATGTTGTTGGCGTTTTAATATTATCTAGCAACGTTTTTAACAGGCTACGCAACTATGACCCACGTTTTGGTTTCGTAAATTAATTTGCCCTACTTCTTGACTGCAATCTAGTCAATTGACTGCTTGACAGGTTATTTTTATTTTTCTGTACAATAAACAAATACATCTGCTTTATGCCGCAGAATTACGCACTTGGCCAGCCTTGGAAAAGGGCACATTTTGGAGAGAATAGAGAATGTACGCACGCAAGAATCTGTAGGCTATTTGTGGCGGGTTACCAGCAAACAATGTTTAAGGCATTAACTCAAGTTCAAGTATTGTTTTCTAAACAATAAAAACAGAAAGGATGCAGCAGGCAGCAAATGTAGAAGAGTCATTTCCAGTGGAAGAACAAAATGCTGAATGAAGCCCAAAGATATGAAGGCATATCTGGCAAGTTGTTATTTTATGAAGATGTAAATGGTTGCGCTATAGGCCTAGTCAAGTTTGCAAGAAGGAGACAAAAAACGTGTGAGCATGCCACACTATCCACAGCTGTGGTAGCGGGGGTAGGAGGATTACTGTTAGCGCAGGCTTTATATAAAATTCTTCAACAGAAGGCCTGCCTCGAATGCAGGCTTGCCCAAAATAGGCTAAAGGCCTGTGGTTTGCGCAGCCTACAGTAAGTAGGCTAAATAACAGACCCGCCACAATATGCGGTAGGCCTATGATGATTTTTTACGAGCAAGATGTTTTTGGTGCCTTACGCGCACTGCATGTTCTTAAATAACAGTGATCGTCAGTAATATTCAACCATTATTTTGTGTAAATGGGCTATGCATTGGGTTAGACACCAGGGGCCATATTCACAAAGCCTTTTATCTTACCACTAGGAGTACTCCTAAATAGCAATACAAGATTTTAGCTATAGGAGTTTCTCTTATTAAGTTATTCACAAAGCCTTTCAGACCTACTCTTAGTAAGGAAAAATGACAACTCCTAAACTAAGAGTGAGTCTTCGTCGCTATGGATGACGTCATTACTCATGCACGAGCTTGACTGAAGTGACCACCTTGATTGGCAGATGATTGTAACGCGGAAATGATTCCAAACTCCTCCCTTACGATGATGTGACAGGTGACAGGTCATGCGCTACACAAGGAAGGAAGATGATGAATAACTGAATAAAAAGGCCTAGCCTAAATTAATCAAGAGTAAGGCAAAACAAATAGCCTAGTTTAGTTTAGTATCTTTGTAACATTATTAAATTAATCTGTCACTATGCCTATGCCTACGTTTGCAAAGAGGAGAACATTTTAATTTGATTCACAATAACGTAATAATTAATTTACATGTTGACAATGAGTAGCCTAGTTTTGGTTGTTGTTGGTGGCGTTATTGCATGTTAGTTATGCCTACAATGCAAAATTGCTTCCTCGCGATTGGAAGCTCCTGTAGCCGCATAGGATTTCAAAGCATCGCTTTGAAAATAGGTTTGTGAATAGGTCTTAGTGAGTTAGGAGTCCTCTCGACTTCTTTTAAGCTGTCCCAGAGGTGGAAAGTTGCGATTTGTTGGGGGCAGGGCTGGATTAACAATTCATAGACCCCTGGGCACAAATGTCTGATGGCCCCCCTGCCCCCCAGCCAACGTGAATCGGGCGGTCAGTTAATAGGCCTATATCGTGAAGATTTTTCTTGCCATCTAAGGCACGAGCGCATCTGTGAGGCCAAGCCTCACCAAGTAGCCCGTTTGTTTACAACTAACGAAATAGTTTTCAACATTTTGAATATCAGTGTCGGGTGAATTAGGAAATGTTCTCAAAGTAGCCTTATGGCTGAAAACTGCTTGAGATCCCCCCTGTCAAGCAATATAACCATACAAACGCGCAGCCTGCTCACTCATTGTTTCAAAAGGAGTAATTTCGGCTTTGTCGGAACTGGCCATTGTAGGCTACGTAAAAATAAACTTCCAAAACAAAGAAAAATATTTATCTCCTTTCAGTTAATTCAAAAGTTTCCAAAAAGTTAAAAACAGATGACATGATGCGCGTCACTGACATAATGCGCAAATAATATAGCCTATATATTCCAATATATTTGAATACATGTGTTTATTTTAGAGGGAAAATTCGAACGTCATTTTTGAGCAATTTTGACAGCCCTAGTCCACTGTAGGCTACGCCAATCGTCTATTAACACCTTCCACCTAACCCCGGTGAGTGGGGGTCGCGATAATGCGTGTGAAATAGCACCATTGAGTAGCCTATGCGAAATAACCTTAAAATCGTTCCGGCGCCACTCTCTTGACAGCCTATGGACAACAGGCTGGTTGAATCAATAGCAAAATATGCATATGTTGCACAGAATTTACAATTAAATTGAGCTTTTGCGCATGGTAGGACTATGCAGGCACGTTGCTAGGAGCTCAACACATTGGAGACTTAAGCCCAGACATGAAATGTCCTATGTAAGAGGGGATTCAGGGGTTTCTCCCCCGAGAAATGTTTAAAAGTTGGTCACGCAACTCCTAGGCCTACCCAAAATGGACAGGATGTGGACAGGAAGGAAATGAAAGACTGTGTTGACAAGATCAACGAATTAATGCGTACAACACGCAAGACTTCCCAATCCCAAGGATTCTCTCTGCTGTAAATATAAGAGCCTTTAGCCTTATGGACATTTTATTATTGTCGACACTTTATTATTGCCATTTATTGACATTTGTACTTTTGCATTGTTTATTGACACTTTTGCGCGCGCTCTCTCTCCCCTGCACATAAAGCTGTCTGCGTGTTGTAGGCTAGATTTGCGTGAGTTCTTTCTATCTGCTTTACTTTTGCGAGTTGTGACCACCTACTTTTAAAACATTTGTCAGACTACTTTTAAAACATTTTAAACATTCGGGGCTGAAGACCCGACAAGGCCTTGCATTAATTCTTCAGGTGGTAAGTGTCAGGAATTTTCATACGAGAGACGCTCTCATTGGTGGTTAGGATATGGAGTAGGGGATTGACAGCAACTTAGCCAATCACATTATAAGAGATGCTGAATTTAACATCAACTGCGATGTTTGATTTTAAATTAATGTAAATTTAGCCGGGACTGTAAGCTGGCACACGTGGGTGCTCGATATATTCCGTGGGTGCTCGAGCGACGGAGCACCCACGGTATTGGCGTCTATGAGCCAGAGCATAGGGGAGAACCAGGACGAATGAAACACTTTTTAATTAAACATAATTTACAAAGACATCGTAAAATACTGAAAGTTAATATGAAGTCATTAGCAACATACATCTGTCCTTTGTCAAATACAGTTGCATGTATAGCTCTGAACAAAACCGTTCAAGAGTTATTTAAGGAGAAGTCGAACGTGTGTTTTGTTTCATTCGTCCCTCCTGGCTGGGACAAATCAGGGTTTCCCATACATTGACTAATCTGTGGCGGGGCCCCACAAAATCAAAATCGGCCGCCACAGATGAATATTCTATGTTTAATTTAATTTAATTTAAATATAAGATCAAATCCTTGCATTGCCATTGAGCTGCGCTTTTTACGCACGCAGCCTTTCCTTACCCCGCCCTGCTCTCTGTCGTAGCCTGCTGCCCCTCCTCTGCATGTGCATTTAACAAAATATTCACGATTGTTGAAGGATTGTTGTTGCCACATAGAAGCATTGCATAGAAGACTTCTGGCTAAATTGCTATTAAATCCGCTTAGCATCATGACCATGCTGAAGCGCAAATTTGTTCAAAACTGCTGCATTGAAGTTAACTCTGCTAAGGTCTTATCACAACATAGTAGGCTACGTTGAAGAGACTAAACTTAAAGTTAAGTTATGCAATCAAGCAGTATCTCAAAGCTAACGTTAGAATACTGTTTGGATGTAGAATTTAGCATGCTTAGCCTACTTACAGCTGCTTGTCAATTTTGTTGAAGGGCTCATTCACTCTGACACTGAATGTTTGCAAAATCCCGATGTAAATGGAAAAGTGTTTTCCAAAATTCAAAAATGCTTGTCCCAAGGAGAAGTAGGCTAGGAACCTTTATTTTAACTTTGTAGAAAACGTTATGAATTGCATCCACACATCAGCAGCCTTTTAACGTTAACTTTGTTAATCACTAACATCTTAAAGTGACAGCACTCAATTAGACCTAAGTTTATACACTACCTAGATGATCTTAATACACCCCCCCCCCCCTTGTCCAAGTCAGCTACCGCCACAAATTGAATCCAATTCTGTGGGAAACACTGCAAATGAAACAGCATGGGGGACAAATTAAACATCCTACAGCTTAAATTATGTAAACTTCCCACAACTTCAATATTTGACAACATATCATGAATGGTACTTCAAGTATGTGTTATTTTAGATAGATTGCTGCTGGGCTATATGTCTTGGTTCATGTCTGTTAACAATTCATTGCAGTCATGGTGAAGCGCGTAGTCTCGCAGTTGCATCCATTACAAACAAACATGCAATGTGAACGTCTGGGATTGTGGAGAGCACTAAATGCTCTACTGAATAAGCATGAAGTCAAACCTTTAAATGAAAACCACTCTTTAATAATCAAAAAAATCGCCTGTAACTCTGTGATAACAGGACGTAACAGGAAGGCATTTGGCTGAGCAACGGAGGTTAATATGCTCTATATTTTGTCCAAATGATGTCTGTCTATCATCGTTGCACTCGGAGAAAACCGGAATGTTTAATTCGTCCTGCGTTTCTTCTACGGCTGCAAACGGGATTCACTCGCAGTTAACCAAATATTTCTTTATTAGGGCAGGGCAGGCATATTTCTGGCTATTAAATTATTTCTAAACCAGTCTGCTAAAGTCTGTAGTGAAGTCTGTGTAGGGTTTTCCAGGCTCCATTTCTTTTTACGAGACAACCTGCTCACAAGAGCCATCTGCCGGTTGTTTGGGTTGTTGGGTTGTTGATATTTGACCGGCATATCATCAAAATGTCCGGAAAACGAAACCTCTGCCGATCACTTTGACCGGCACCATTTTTTTCTAGCGGAAACTCTGCGTTAAAGATAGTGTAGTTTGCAGACTCTGCTCCATCCAGGACATCTAATCCAAGTTATCCAAATGAGGCAGCGGAGTCAGAGGCACAGTAGACGGCCAGAGCATCGCCAGGCGTCCAACATCGTTGCATACTTTATGTAAATCCTCAAATTATGTACACATTTTCCATTTCAAAATTCCATACTTTTCCCATACTCAAATTTCCAAAGTTCCAGATTTTTCTGATCATAATCTTGAAATTGCGGCCACTTCTGGTTTGGGATAACTCGGTGAAAAAAAAAAAACGTACGGACAACTGAAGTAAATCTTAAAAAATGACACTTAATATTTGTCCATTTAGACAGGTAATTTTTCTATAAGACAGCTGGCAATTTGTACTCGCTCAATCCAGTTGTCATCAACACTTTTGCGGCAAAAAAAAAAAAGTTTTGCCATTCTATCTGGCGCATCACAGTTTTCAATGAATAAATACAACCACAAGGTTTTGTTTTCACCGAGCGGAGCTCATAGACCAGGGGTGTCAAACTCATATTAGGTAGTGGGTCGGATTTGTTGGAATGAGACCTCGTGGTGGGCCGTCATTGTCATCATTTGCCCATCATTTTCTGCATGGGTATCAGAGTATTATTTGATGATATCACTTAAGAGCAAACAAGTAAATATAATGTACTGCTGTTTTTGCTTCTTCTTCCTTCCTAAAAATAGTTTGTAGTGCTAGGTTATCAATTTATCATATCATAGAGATATTGCTTATTACACTTTGTTGAAGACAACTGGATGTGATATTTTTTTTCTAATTTTCCCTTCCTACCTAAAACATCTGGGGGGCCATATGAAACCTGCTGGCGGGACTGATCTGGCCCGCGGGCCTTATGTTTGACACCCCTGTCATAGACAGTGCTTTAAGTCAGAAGGAAATGTCATTACCGCAATGTCTGAGATTTGTCCTCAAAGATACAAAATAAATAAGGCTCAAAATTTAAATTATGGAAAGTCTGAAGTCTACTTAAAGCTATTTCTTTATTGAGGCAAAATCTTTTCGATGTGGACTGACAGTTAAGCTACAAAACAGGAATGGTTCATTATGACCTGAGTAGTGATTAGTACTGTAGCTGCAATAGTCTGGAATTACAGATATTTCTCCATACCCTTTTTTCTTTTTTCCATACTTATCCAGACCTGGAAATTACTAAAATCAAATTCCATACTTTTCCAGGTTTTCCATACCGCGTAGGAACCCTGAGAGATGCACCGATAGATCGGCTGGGGACCGGAATCGGCCGATTTTCACGTGATCGGCCATGACCGGCGACCGGCCGGTCAGTCTGAGACATGCCGATTTTATGCCGGTCAAATGCACTCGTGCGCCGCAATTGTAACAACACCCAGCTGAGTTTGCAAAGTTTGAAGAAGCTAGCAACCAACACTCAGGGCTGGATGTAGGGCTACAAAGAAAGCGCTAATAGGCTACTGAGTTTTTCTATGCAGCAAACGCTGTGCTTTGCCATTGGCCTACTGCGTGGAATTTACTAAGCTGTCACTTCATTAGGCTACGTAAACATCACTCATCACCGCCTGTCACTGCTGCTAATTGCGTGCCCACAGCTGAACCACAAGCGCTGCGACATTAAAAATAATCAAAGTTTAGCGATCATAGGCTACATAATAAGATGTCAACAAGCAGCGACATACAATAGCCCTAGTAGTTCTACTCCACTTAAAAAAAAATACTCAAACTATTTACTGCACGTAGACTAGGGCTATGACTTAAAATACCCTAGTCTAGCAGATTGAGAAGTGGATGTTGTGAAAGTGAACAAACGATAGTAGCCTACAATGAAGAAAATTGATGCTCTGAATACTGAATCAGCAATCTCTGAAAGTTTATATAGCCTAATTGATGCATTTAACCGGAATTTGGATTTCATTTTTTCACCGCAAAACAGACGTGCACTGTTTTCATATATGGTGGAGCACCTAATCTCTATTAGCACTTATCCCCTGTGTTTGCGTGATAGCCTAGGCTACTACCACTTTTCCCTCGCCCTCCCATAAATTCATCAATGCATATGAAAATATCTTACATGGTAGCATGTTCAAATGTAGGCCTATCATGAAAATTGTTTATCTTTAGTTGGATATTGGATGTGAGAAGAATAAAATGGGTGTTCCATAACTTAACTTAATCCATAATTTGATACTGCAGCTGAAGTTAGACTTGAAGAAGAATCTGTCTGCTCACCGGTTCCATTTTTTTAACAGCCATTTCATTATTGATAAGTTGATTACATGTCTATATTAACATGTTCTATCAAAGAAAAGATAGAAAATAACTATTTGTGTGTGTGCTGTAAAATGGTTAGAAGAAATGAAATCGGAATCTGCTAAAATCGGTATCGGCAGGTCAAACTATGAAAAATCGGAAATCGGTAAATTGCAATCGGTGCATCTCTAGTTGAGACTTTACTACCTCCCATAGTTAGGTATGGTGCGTGGAAATTCACCCACCTCAGGGTTTTTTGGAATGGACCACCCTGCTGAGTCCTCGTGTGACTGGCACCCCAGTCGCACGTGCGATGGTGGTCACTGACCATACCTGCGCTGGTGTCGACTACCCCTCACCATGCCTTAGTTATGCTGCTATAGCATAGTGCTGTCATGGACTTTTCATGTGTCACGCCGTACAACCCCCCCCCTCTCCTCTCCCCCCTTCTCTCTCTCTCTCTCTCAACTCTCCCTCTCTTGCCTATTCCCACCATGGTATACTGTAACAATATATAGTACTACTGATTACTTATTGACATTAACCATTTTGATTTTCAGTAATACTAACCCACTCTACATCTCTCTTTCTTCCCCCTTACTGTACCTCACTTGTGAGGTATATCATCACCAGTCATCAACCATCCGTGTGTTGGCCCTCCTCTCACCCATCTCACCTGAAGTCCCATCCTCGACTGCCCTATTACTGCCCCCTATCTGGACTCCTGGCCCGTACAACCTAGCGACCCACCACCAGCCTATGACAACTCTGCCCGGATTACTGGCCCATCCACCAACCCACCACATGCCCCTCGAAAACTCCCTTCCCCTGGACAATCCCAACGCTGGACTATTGAACTTTCTGTCACTAAATCAGGAATAACGAATTACCATAACGGATACGTAATCATCCCACCTCTTGTAACTTTCAGCTCAAGTGCTTAACACCATGTCTTATTCTCTACACCCGACTATCATATGCATTTGTCATGTATACAGACCTTACTGTCATGTACTGACCCTAGGCAGATGGGTCAGGCCCTTGAGTCGTGGATCTGCTCGAGGTTTCTTCCTATATATATCTCCAATTCTAGGGAGTTTTTCCTCGCCCCTGTTACCCATGGGCCTCTCTCTTGCTTTCCTTTTCTTCCTTTCTTTCCTTCTTTCTCTGATTGCCTACATTCTGTAAAGCGCCATGATACATGTGTTATGTTTTGGCGCTCTATAAGCACAATAAATTGAAATTGAAATTGAGACTGATGGGCACTTAAATCTAGGGGGTATTTGATGGTTCAAAGTTAAGTTTCATGTAGTTTAAAGAGTGTCGGAATTTCCAGCTGTTTATTGCAAGATTTGGAAACCTTATTGCGTAGCCAAGTAGCCTAAATTGAGTTATTTGTTTAATTATGCATGGTTTACGTTTTATTAAATTTGTAGGCTGGAATGCTTCGCGGCAAGAATTGTATTTAAATGTACCGGTGCTTCAGCCTCTGGCTTGAGAGTGACGTGTTGGAGACCCATGGGGAACAGCGTCAATAAAAAGAGAGCCGCACTTGATCCTGATCAAGTTGATAGATTGGGGTTTCTAGCAAACAATATTATGAAATTAATTAGGATAGGCTACCGGCCTCACTCCTGTCGCTGTAAGTTATCACGTTATGGTTTGTGTGTGTGTGTGTGTGGGGGGGGGGCGTAGATATTCGAATATATTCGAATACATTGCTTGATATTTGATATCCGTTCTAATTTGATTTTTCTCAAAAGTGACAGCCCTAATATGTTCTTGTTTTAACCGTTCTAGCTGTATCTTTGGATGTTAACATTGTTAATGAATGTTTCAGACCATGATGCATTCCTTTATTGCAGTCTTCAATAACATTTGCCTTTCGAGTATAAATTCCTACTTAGCTATTACAACCTGTCTTTAAATTATATCAATTTGGCTTTAAAAACAATAGCATGTTACACATAACCACATTTAAGGTCTACATTGTTTTATAAAACAAGTGTCTATTTTTAGTATTATAGACTTTTCTGCAAATGTATTACATTGAGCAAAACCTCCAGACTTTCCATAATTTTGCACATCTGGAAAACAGTATTTCATAACTAGGCCTACATATTTTCCCTGACTTCCCAGACCTAAATTTACATTTATTTACATTTACATTATTAATTTGATGTCAGAGTTCAGCTTGATAGACTACGAAACACTTGAAAAAACAGAATCTCAGCTCTTCCACATGTGACTTAGACACTCTGCCTACCAATTTCTTCAAAACTGTTTTTCACCTCATAGTGGCGGATGTCCTTCAAATTGTAAATGTATCACTGCTGTCTGGCACTTTTCCTAAGTCACTTAAAACAGCTGTTGTAAAGCCACTTCTCAAGAAAAATTATTGAAAAGTAGTCTTAAATCAATTAACCACCTTCCTAACATCAAATAGGTATTTTGATTACTTTCAGTCTGGTTTTCGGGCAAATCACAGCACTGAAACAGCTCTAAAGTTTCCAATGACATTCGCCTCAACACAGATTCAGGTAAAGCATCAGTCCTAGTGCTACTGGACCTTAGTGCAGCATTTGACACTGTTGATCACAAGATTTTACTACACAGTCTAGAACACTGGGTTGGATTTACAGGCATAGTTATCAGCTGGCTAAAAATCATATCTACAAGAAAGGAGCTTCTTTGTTGCCATCGGAAACTGTACCTCAAAACCAACGTCCTTGACCTGTGGTGTTCCCCAGGGGTCGATCTTGGGGCCACTATTATTCAACCTCTATATGCTCCCACTTGGACAAATCATCCAAAATAATTTGATTTCATATCATAGCTATGCAGATGACACACAAATTTACTTAGCTCTTGTCACCAAACGACTATGATCCTCTTGAACCTATGTGTCAGTGTATAGAACAAATCAACACCTGGATGTCTCAATTTTCTTCAGCTGAACAAAGAAAAAACTGAAGTAAATATAGCTGCAAGCAGCAATGAGGGGGCCAAGCAGTATAGGCCGGAGTAGCCACGGTGACAAGATAGAACTCAGCAGACACCCGGGATCAACAGGGCTGAGTATTGCCACCGCCTCCGCCAGCCCCCCCCGCCCCCCACCTAATCACCCCAGCCCGTCCCACCCCGTCCTGCCCTACCCTGCCCTTGCACGCACGCATTAGAATTAACTGGATGGAACATGTTGTCATCAGTTTCACATCAAAAAATAAAAGATCAAAACACATCAGCAACTACAGATGAAAATGCAATATTGCTAATTGCAGCACCCCCTACAGGTCAAAGGTCACCAACGTTTTTGAGCGTCCTCTTAATGGGGTCCTGAATCCATGTAGTAAGTTTGGTTATGATACATGGCAGGGTTGCTGAGATATGAGCTCACTTCCTGTTTGGCGGCTTCTCCACCAATTTCGATTGGCTGTTACGGGCGAATGCTTTTGTCAATTGTTCCAGAAAGCAATATATTGATAGGTTATGGTCTGAAGATGGTCTCTCCCCATTTTGGTGAGGATCCGCTGAAATTTGCGACCTGCGATAACTTGTACGTGTTTTTGATTAAATCCAATATGGCGGCCGAATCAATTATGATGACATCACAAGTTGGCCTGGGTTGGCCTAAGGACCTCCAACAGTATTACCTGAAACCACTAGTGCATTTTAATTCTAAGCACAACAGCAGCTACAGGCCAAAGGCATGTTTCTTAATTACAGCGCCCCCTAGAGGTCAAAGGTCACCAGATTCCTTGAGCGTCCCCCTGATTGGGTCCTGAGTCCATGGACTAAGTTTGGTTATGATAGATGAATGGGTTGCTGAGATATAAGCTCACTTCCTGTTTGGCGGCTTCGGCGCAAGTTTCGATTGGCTGTTACAGCCGAATGCTTCTGTCAATTGTTCCAGAAAGCAATGCACTGATAAGGCATGGGCTGAAGATGGTATCTGCCAATTTTGGTGCAGATCCGCTGAAATTTGTGACCTGCAAAAACTTGTACGTGTTTTTGATTAAATCCAATATGGCGGCCGAATCAATTACGATGACATCACAAGTTTGCTTTGGTCGGACTAAGGACCTCCAACAGTATTACCAGACACCACTAGTGTGTTTTAATTCTAAGCACAACAGCAGCTACAGGCCAAAAGGCATGTTTCTTAATTACAGCGCCCCCTAGAGGTCAAAGGTCACCAGATTTCTTGAGCGTCCCCCTGATCGGGTCCTGAGTCCATGGACTAAGTTTGGCTATGATAGATGAATAGGTTGTTGAGATATGAGCTCACTTCCTGTTTGGCGGCTTCGCCGCAAATTTCGATTGGCTGTTACGCGCGAACGGTTTTAGTTCCGAAGACAAAAAGCAATGCATTAATGAGGCATGGTCTGTAGATGATATCTGTGAAGTTTGGTGTCGATCGGACAAAATTTGTGACCTCTGATACGTTTTAAGTGATTTTGATGAAATCCAAAATGGCGGAAAATCCATCATGGCCATGTTGGTGGCGCTAGAGCGTGGGAGGTGCCGATATGAAACTTGGTGACATGAATCATGGGACAGTCCCTAATTAGTGTGCCAAATTTCACAACTTTTCACCAGACGGTTCTATGGGCAGCCATTGACTTCAATGGCGGAATAATAATAATAAGAAAACTAACAAACACAATGGTTGCCTCGCAGCTTCGCTGCTTGGCCCCCAAATACCGATCTGAAAATGTACTTAAGTAAAAGTTACTTAGTTACTTTTTTTTTTTTTTGGGGGGGGGGGGGGTACCAGAACAACCAGTTTTACCAGAGACTTTCTAATGAGGAGATACAGCACTCAAAAAATCCTCCATAGTAATGCATGGGGTTAGTCAGTCTACAAATATCACAACCCTTCCGCGGCAAAACATTGACATGTGAATACATTGAGCCAATCATGTGGTGTGTTGTAAAATACATTGAGCCAATCATGTGGTGTGCTGTGAAGACATCGTGCCAATCATTTCTGCCGAAATAGATGCACGATAAGTGCCCAAAAAGTGTTGCAATATGGCCGCCGAGTGGAGGTACTTGCCTGAAAAGGACTTTGGTCCTAGCCGGCCGGCCGATATATCGGGCCGATATTTGCGTTTTTTACATGTATCGGCATCGGCCGATCTGCGTTCACCGATAGTTTTTTCCCCGCATTATTTACAGACAGGCATCCACAGGTAGCTCTGTGTTGCTGGAGACACTGCAATTCACGTGCAGACTGCCCCTCACCCAGGAGCAAAGTGCTGAAAGCCTGCTCTTCAAGACAACAGTAAACTTTAAAAGGATCTTTTAACTGTTTGACTTAGCTGAAATATTGCCATACACTTTGAAGGTGGAAGCAAGTTTGTGGGTCCAAATGGAAAACGCGAATGATAGATAGGTACTTTATTTAATGCTTAATGCCTCGTTTATAAAACTGCTTGCCATTGTATTTAGGGAGCTGCAAATAGCTAAGTTGTAGGCTATCCATATGCATGCGGTAGCGGTAGCTGTTACAAACACTGGTCATATGATTAAGTAATGCCAATGTTGTTCCATGGTATTTGTGGGAGTTTTATTCAGCGACCACCTGGCTGAGTGTTGGACGCGTGTGGTGTGTGTGTGTGTGTGTCTCCCTCCCTGAATGCCTGTTCTATAAAACTGCTTGCCATTGTATTTAGGGAGCTGCAAATAGCTAAGTTGTAGGCTATCCGTATGCATGCAGTAGCGGTAGCTGTTACGAACACTAGTCAATGCCGACGTTGTTCCGAGATATTTGAAATGAGTTTTATTCAGCGACCACCTGGCTGAGTTTTGGATGCATGTGGTGTGTGCGTCTCCCTCCCCCTCTCCCTTCGAGCGGAGTTGCCATCGCAGTGATATCAGAGCTTTAATAATGAGAGACGTGTTATATGTAGTTGAATATTAATTTGTGTTAACGTTTATCATGTACCAGACATACCGTGTATGCCTTACTTGTTTAGAGCCGTTTGCTAACATTATCATTATCAATCCAGTTCAATGGTGGTTCGTCAGCTACCAAACAGAAGTTTGTGTGTGTGTCTGGTCTGTCTCACGCAGTGGGACACACGCATCACAGCGATATGAGAGTGCTGCGCTACCTGAAGGAGAGATTTTAAAACTTTGAGGGATATGTTTTTATACCTTTTGACGTTGATGCCGTTTAGAACAGAAACATCTGACACCACGTTATTTTCCTCTGCTGAGTTAGACATAGAAACATTTAAACCATGCAGTTTTAAATTACAAATCAAGCACTTTATTTCAATAGCTACTTTTCAGGCTTATTGTTTTCTCAAATTATCTAAATGTGTTGACAAAGGACATTTTGTGATGACCTAAATTGTGTCTTATAATATGTCAGCAAGCAATGAGTCATCAAGGCTGTGTTGTAAGACGTTGATGAAAGCATTTTGCACAGTTAATCATATCCAGTGCACCCATCCATAAGTTCAATAAATGTTCCTTTTTTAAATTGAGACTTCTAACATTTATCATCATCATTTGTGTAATTATGTGTCATTTGTATGATGTAAATTGAGGGAGCAAAATAAAAACAGTATCGGCTCCTAATATCGGCTCAAGAAAATCGGCAGGCTGTATCGGTCATCGGCTAACGGTGTGTTTCCACACACCGAAATTTCGCGTCGCTCTCATTAAGGTTGAATGGAGACGAAATTCGGCCTGGTTGGGCGAAATGAAAGCGAATCGCCGAGGCAGGCGAAACAAAGTTGGCCAAAGTTTAACTTTATTTAAATGAGGACCATTCGAGAACCAATCAGGTCCGCGTCTTTGTGTTTGGAGGCGGGAGTTACAAAAAAGTCTGACCAAGATGGCGGAGACTACCTGAGCTGTAACACGAAAATGTGTATGTGATTAAAATGTTTCTACACGAACATTGGCACTTGTATCAACACAAATTGTGGTTTATATGCCACACGAACTTAGTCAGAGCACATACACCACTATATATGTTATATGTACTTAAGGCGAGACACTACAGGTGAATAGGGTAAAATTTTTAGATATCACTATGAAACTTACCCAGTTGATTACTTACATTAATATGAGAAAAAAATGTATTACAAGTTTTCTGTAATTTAATGTTTACATATGCAAATTAGGCATTATCTAATTAAATATGCGCTAATTTGCATACATTTTAAAACAAGAAACCTGAGCATTGGATACAGCCAGGTTCAAAATTATGTTTTCATTGTGTTCAGATAATAGATGTTGAAAAATGTACAGAGGGATTTATGAATATCTACTTTAGTTATCCTGTAAATCAGAATATAATGTCAATAGCCCTAAAAAATCGTTTTTAGGCATAAAATGTCATGTAAGTCAGGCTAGGAATAATATATCAACAAACCCCTCTGTAAATATCTTCGAAATATAGTTAGGCATAAGTCTAGAAAGTTTGGTGTATGTAAGTGCTTCTGAAGTGGAGTTTCCTTGCTCAGAGTGGGAGAGGAAACTCGTTTTGAGAAAACAGCCTTGAAAGACAGCCAATGAGATTCCGTTCTCAGTCTAGACTCGTCTTTGAACTAACTAGCTAACTTTTGCTGAATTTAGGATAAATATACAGGCGCGAGTAGACACAATATAATGAAATAAACATTTCGAGGTGTTGCGAGGTGTTTCGCTGTGTGGAAACCCACCGTAAGGCTGATGGAAAAAAATTGGTATCGGCACTAAAAAATCCATATCGGTCGATCCCTAGGTCAGACGCCCCCCCCCCTCCCCCTCCCCCCCTGAGAATGTCAGAACAGCATTTATTGCACAGAATTGCCAGTTAAAATGCTACATGGTACATACTGCTGTTATAAATGTGTCTAGGTAGGCGGCCTACATACTCTATTGTTCACATATGCCACCAACACCAGGCCTTTTCACACAGAGATCACACAAAATTTGAGGGAAGAGGAGACGGTTTTTTTGCCGCATCGTGTGTCTGAAAGCGAGGTGAAAATTTGCCGGCCTGCTGATCTGTTCACATGATCCGGCATTTTGGAGGCAGGACCAGCAAGCAAATTAAAACGTGACGTGCAACAGGGGGGCGTGTAGAGTGACGTCGAAGGCCTTTTAGGCCGTGCGTTTTCAGATGCAGCAGGTGTGTGATTTTCAAAACCATGGCTGGAGAACCGACTGCACTTTGGTTAGCTGCTGCGCACATTTTTAGTACCCTATAAATGCAAGTGAAGTTGCTTTGCATTATAGTGCAGTATGTGTCGATGCTTAGAATTTCGGATTCCTGCGATTGCGTCTTTGGACAATAAAAAGTAATTTGGAAGGGAAATTGAAGAGAAGCAGGGAGCAGTTCAGATGAAAGACTCAATGATCTTAAATGCAGTAGACAAAGACGTTTGGCTCTTCTTGGTCAATTTGCGTTGGGATCTAAAACAGTTGCATATAGAAATATTGAAATGGGTGGGCACAGAAGAAAAAAACGGGTGGGCAAAGCGAATTTGATTCAACATAAGAGAGGCCTAGATTAGATACACTTGAATAGGGATGTAACGGTATGAAAATTTAACCTCACGGTTAGAGTGACCAAACTAATCACGGTTTTCGGTATTATTGTGGTTTTTTAAAAAATGTGTTTAATATGTTCAGAAAGCACTAATAGGCCTACACAAGCGTAAATAGTTTCAAAAGGTGTGACAGTATTTACTATATTACAAAATATATGACTTGGAGTTTGCTATTTCTGTTATATGGATCCATTGAGTGAGACCAAAGTAAGTGTTCAAAATAAAACTTTAGGCTACGGATAACATGAGTGGAATGGATTTAATGTGGACACACACATAAAAACACACAGAGTGGCTACATGATACAGTGCATGTTTTGCTGTGAAAATGTTCCGCCTTTTAAAAGCAGGTGTAGCCAAATCCAAATCACAGGTAAATCCATCAAGTAGATAACAGAATCAGACCCCGTTTACACGAAGGGAAAACGCAGATATTCCCCTGCGGTTTGGCCTCTCGTTTACACCAAAACCCCGTTTTTATCACAGAAAACGATTATTTCTAAAACCTCCGGCCAAAGTGGAGATTTCTGATAACGCCGGTTATGTGCTGCCGTGTCAACAGGGATAAACGGCGTTTTATTGTTGTGAGCGCCTGATGTTTACAGTTTCTTTGGCTACTGATCAGGATTATCATGGATGCTGTTAAGGTGCTACTAATTTTAACTTTTGTGCAAACGCTTCTGGCCTGTTTGCATTTGCAACAACTGCTCTACATGGAGGAGCAGAGGCAAAGGATCGCACGGAGGTCAGCATTTTTACTGCTCGTGTTAGTCGTTGGTGTCGATTCTGAGGATTTTGATTGGCCAGCATGGCTTTATTCCTTTCCCTACACTGCCACCCATAGGTTTGGCATAGTTATTATGGCGCTCGACAGCGTATTTATGCGGGTTGATGTAAATGACAAGTTTTTTGAAAACAATGTTGTGTGCACGATGTTATTCTTGAAAACGGAGGGGGGGAAATATTTGTTTCTCTAAATACCCGGCTATGTGTAAATGTGGCCTCAGTAGGGTACCAGTTTTGTTTCATTGTACCAGGCTAAAACAAATAAAAATGTGCAAATTCTGCAAGGTAATGATAGACAACCAGTGTAAAACAAGTTAGACTTATAATGTTTAAAAACTTAGAAACTTAGAATTGAAGTGTGTTTTCTTAATTAAAAGCATAAATTGTTTTTTGCTAGAATAACCTGTTATGATTTTGCTTAAATTTAGAGTGTCTTTCTTAAACATATAAGAAAGTTTGCTTATAAAACTTGCTACATAAAATGTGTTTGCTTAGATATATAAAGGTTGTGTTAGAAATAAAGTATCTTATGCCAAATGAGATGTGCTTTGAACAAAATGTAAAGACAGAACATAATGTACCAGCTGTAAGAAACGGTTTGTCAGCAAAACAAAAAGCTGACTGGCAACTAAGCAAAAAAAAAAAAAGCAGAACCAATATTTCATGGCAAGGCATAATAACAAACTTGGACATGTTCTGCCTGACCGAGAGGGGTATAAAAAGAGAATGGCCCCTTGTTCAGGGTTCTTTGTTCTTCTTTTTCCTTTTCATTTTTTCTTTAGACCGAGCATTTAGCCTTTAGACCTAGACAGTTTTCTTTCTTTGTATTTTTATTTGTATTTAATAAAAAGTCAAAATCCTAACCTTTGATTAGGAGTTTGTAAAAAGACCGTCTAGCGTTTTCTCGTATTTTTCTGCCGCTCCTGTGTTGCTGAGAACCTTGCAATAGGGCCTCCTGCTCCAAAGATTTGACTTCGCTCCGGGTAAGTAAGGCGTCCGTTTGAGGGCTACTTTCTAAGACACTGTATATGGGCAAAAAACATACTGCACTGACATACACAGGAGTAGCGAACTCAGCCAGGCATTTGGGAAGGAAAGTCCTATGCTCCAGGGCAGACAAAAAAACAAAAAGGCTTTGTTAGAAAATTTATTTGGCGCAACAAATTGTTTGTGAAGCTAAAGTCTAGGACCCGTTGTGGTCTAAATGCACATCACACACCCAAGCGAGGATACGGAAATCTGCCTGATAAATACAAAGTATTTATAGATAGAATCTAAATTGTTACAGATCCGTTGTGGTCAATTGAAGTTCTTATATGTTACAAGAATTGTCATTTAAAAAGGAGCTTTAATTTAATTTTGACAAGAATTCCCAAATAATAGGGTAGTTGATTTTCTCTCAAATCTGGACGGCCAGACGAACGTCCGTAGTGAGTTTCTGACCTCTCTCAGATTTTGATGACAAACAACTCTTGCAAATACAGCTCTGAATTTCTTCCTCTTTTAGTGAAGTTCACCACATTTTGAAGTACAAGTCGAAGGGAACAGTGAATAGCGACTAAGAGATAGAGAGAGACTCTGAAGTGGTCTATTTTCCTTAGCCCTTCCTTAGGGATTTTGATTCAGATAGGGAGAGCCTCTCCATCAAGTCAATCCTCTTGTACAGCCTAAACCCGTTGAAAAGGGGCCCTCGCACCAGACACACACACTGAAAGATGTAGTCACAAAACGCACACCTCCTCTTTTACCCTGTGAAATCCTCACAGTCCGAAGACGAGCGCCCCCACACCTACAGGAGTAGCGATCTCTACTGTGTTACGGGAGCCCCATAGACACCAGAGTGGACACAAAACGCAACAGTTGAGAGAGGAATTGTTGCAGTACATTGACTAAGGATGGTCTATTTTACTGTCATGATGTAGAATAACTCCACACTAGTGGTAATGCAGTTTTGCATGGAAATGATGCTGTTTACAAAGAGCCACTCATGATTCTAATGAAGAATCTAATCAGAATGCAAAGACAATTGCAGTCAAAATACAGAACTTCTACGGTGCAAATTTCACAAACATCTTGTATAAAACCAATACAAAAAGTAGTGCAACTTGCAATAATTATACTTTTTTGAAAATTATACCATTTAAAATAAAACCTCTCTGTTAATATGCTTACTCTGTCAAATAGGCCCATCAGAAATGTATTGTTATTGTGTGGTTTACATGACGTTAGTGGTAGGCTAACGTTAACTTCATGTGGATGTGTTGTTAGCCTGCCATGAGCTTCGGTTCGGTTCGCTAGGCAAAACATTAACAAAAAAGTTTGTTTTGGTGCACTGATGACAGTCAGGATAATTTCTAACTAGCCAGCTAGTATTGCTCAGTGCATGTCTATAACACGCTTTACTTGCTGGATAATTTCAGCGAATATTCTTAAGGTGAGATGAATGATAAGATCATTAAACTTCCCTGTGTTCGGTGGGTTGCTAACTAACGACATCACCTACTAGCCAGCTAGTTACAGCTGTTGAACAATCTCAATAGAATTTTCGTGACGGTAAATCCTTTTCAATGCAGTATCCCTTGACGTTTTTCCTTAACTAAAGAAACAATTTAAGGTATTATTCTGTGCAACACCCTTAAATAAACCCCTTACCTAAGGAGAAATTAAGCCTTAAGGGTCATACTTCAGGGGAAAAACTTAAGGTGTTTTGTGTTTACCCTCACTATGCCTCGCAGTGGCACCATGCGTGCGTGTGAAAAAAGTCCCGTCTGAAACACTGTCGCGTGGCGCAGCGTTCCAAACTTTGTGTAATCAAATACACCGGTATGGCGGTATATTAAAAATTCATATCATAACGAAAATACCGGTATACGGTGTGAACCGGTATACCGCCCAGCACTACCAAGCCTACTGTATGTCAAAAGCAGGCTCAGATGAAGCTGGGAAGGATTAAACACATGGTTGCCAGACCGTGGTAATCAACCATGATAATCATGATATTTGAAATGAAAACGGTAATTGTTATCGTGAACATTTTCATCGCGGTTTACCATTATACCGGTAATCGTTACATCCCTACACTTGAATCATAGGCATGTTATATTTATGACATAAAAGTGGAATTTATTGAACGCATTTGATCACAGCTGACAAATTACACAGAAACATTTTTAACCGGAGCAAACAATGCATGAATGTAGCTTCAGAAAATCACATTAAACACAATTGAGACAATAGATTGACCATATTGGACAACTGCAAAGCCTTATTATAGGCATGTTTCGTTCAATGCATGAACAGTGGAACTTATTGAAGGAATTTCATCATAGCTAACAAATTACGGAAAAAAACAGCATGAACCCAGCATTGGCACGTCACATAAAACACAAATTGAAGCAATAGATTGACCATTGACAACAATGAACAGCTCTACTTGGATCAGGTTGATGAGGTGGCACAGTGGTGTCAATCTAACAGCTTGACACTGAATATCAATAAAACCAAGGAAATGGTAGTGGATTACAAAAGGAAGCAGCAGAACTGCAATTACACCCCACTAATGATCAGCGGGCAACCTGTAGAGAGAGTCACAAGTTTTAAATACCTTGGTGTCCACATTACTGAAGACTTAACATGGACTGTTAACACTCAATATGTTCTGAAGAAGTCCAGACAACGACTCTACTTCCTTCGTCAGCTAAGGAAATTCAAAGTTTCTACATCCATCATGAAGGCCTTCTACACTTCAGCGGTTGAGTGTTCTAACTGGTAGCATCATCACCTGGTATGGGAACTCCACAGTTAGAGATTGTAGTACTATGCAGAGTAGTGCGCTCAGCTGAACGTACTATAAGAACTCAACTCCCTGCTCTACAAGATATCTATTCCAGAAGAGTACTCCTAAGAGCCCAAAAGATTCTGAAGGACTCTTCTCATCCTA
Organism: Alosa pseudoharengus; assembly: GCF_046254945.1. Lineage (NCBI taxonomy): Eukaryota > Metazoa > Chordata > Actinopteri > Clupeiformes > Clupeidae > Alosa > Alosa pseudoharengus. Next base: position 45,459,648 of record NW_027468774.1, read on the forward strand.
ACAATGGATTATTCCTACCGCTGAAATCAAGAAGACGCCTATGTAGTCACAACGCCAGAACTGAGAGACTCAGGACAAGTTTTTATTCCCAGGCCATCCGAACTCTGAACTCACACTATACTGACTTTGCACACATTCACTCCTCAGCACTCATGACCCCCCCCCCCACCACCACCACACACACACACACACCTACACGACTTTTAGCACTTTTACATCCCTCTCCCTATGCTACAGACTAGGGCTGGGATAAACGATTATTTTTTAAACGATTAATCTAGCGATTATTTTTTCGATGCATCGATTAATCGAACGATTCATTTTTTCAGTCCGATTTGATTTCGATTCGATTATCTCCCAATTATTCACTAATAGCAACTTATACATGTTTATTTACATATCTGAATGAAAAAAAAATGAATTCTTTAACATTGCAATATATGTTTATTGCTCTTAAGATTCCAAAATAAAAGACTATACAAGTGCAAAGTAATGCATTCTTAGTCAGAGGTAGCATTCAATAAAGTTCAGTAGTGTATGTCTAATTGAGTGCCTGTCATTTTAAGACATTCGTGTGAGAATCCTTGCAATTAACATTAACACAGTTAAAAGGCTGCTGATGTGTGGATGCAATTCATAACGTAGTTAGTTCAAATAACGGTTCGTACTTCTCCTTTGGACAAGCACTTTTGTGTCTTGGAAAACACTTTTCCATTTACATCGGGATTTTGCAAACATTCAGAGTCAATAAAATGAGTAACAAATACAAGCAGCTGCAAGTAAGCATGCTAAACTTGACATCCAAACAGTATTCTAACGTTAGCTTTGAGATACTGCTTGATTGCATACTGTAACTTAACTTAGTTTAGTCTCCTCAATGTACCATGTTGTGATAAGACCTTAGCAGAGTTTACCTTAACTTTAATGCTGCAGTTTTGAACAAATTTGCACAGCATGGTCACGATGCTAAGCGGATTTAATAGCAATTTAGCCCACTGTGTTCTATGCAGTGCTTCTATGTGGCAACAACAATCCTTCAACAATCGTGAATAATTTGTTAAATGCACATGCAGAGGAGGAGCAGCGGGCTCGTTACGAGAGAGAGCGGGCGGGCCACAGATTAGTCAATGTATGGAAAACACTGAAGGTGTAAAATTAAAAATATTTAGCAGCACGTTATGCTTGACGAATCAACGCTCATATTTTGCGTCAACATATTTTTTGCGTCGACATCATCGATTATGTCGACGCGTTGTCCCAGCCCTACTACAGACCTTTTATTTATTTTCTTATTTCATCACACGTCAAAAAACACACACACACACACACACACATCTGACTTTCTCCAACTTTTGCACATCTCCATAGAACTTTTTATTTATTATTTTTGATTTCTCCTCCATCTATCTACCCATGTCCTTGATTGCCTAGCCTTTCTGCCCCCCCCACCCCCAACACACACACACTTACAACATCACTGTCATCACCTCACATACATACAGCACACTGCTTGCTACAGTAAGCCTCCTCTACATACTTGCTGCACACTGCCCCCCCTCCCTACATACACAGCACATTGTCTTCAGGATCTTCTCCAACACACATCCTCTACATGTTTACAGCACACTGCCCCCACCTACCCACACACACACACACAGTCACTGCTCCACTCCCCTCCCGCCCACACACACATCTTCACTGTCATCACTCACATACATCATACCATACAGTACTCTGCTAGTCCCTTCACCATACTTGCAGTACACTGCCCCCCCCCCCTCTCCCCTACCTACACAGCACATTATTTCATCAGGAAGCTTCTCCAACACACATCCCCAACATACATATTGCACACTGCCCTCTCCCCACATACACAGCACACTATCCCATCTCCCCTGCCATCCCCCCAACACACACACACCAAGACCCTTGGCAGTTGGGTTAGCCCCTTGAGCCGTGGATCTGCCCAAGGTTTCTTCCTTGGTAAGGGAGTTTTTCCTTGCCCCTGTTGCTCTTGGGTTCTCCTTGTTGGTGCCACCCCCAATCCCAATCCTCCCTCACCTTTCTTATGCAGCCCTTGCCACATAATCTACTAAACCCCTCTTCTACTGGACTTTTTACCCCCCCCCCCCATAAATGCACAAATAGGCTGACACCAGACATAATTTCACTGCATTTCTTACTTCCAGTAACTATATGCATGTGACAATAAACTTCCTTGTATCCTTGTATTGGACAATCCTACTGCACAGCCTTTTCATAGGCATGCTACGTTTACTGTGCTGACTTGTGCGTGTTTTTTGGAGGGTGAACGTAAACCTAAGTACGATTTTCTGAACTGGGGATTATCACTAATTTTACCCTCATAACTTTTGACAACTAAAAAAAATAAAATTGCCTCACTGTTTGCGTGCTATATTAGCACATATGCATAACCCCTCCCTCCATGCCACAGCTGAATTGTGACCACACTTATACCTTTTATTTATATATATATATATATATATATATATATATATATATATATATATATATATATATATATATATATAGATAGATATAGATATCGTTTATTCTTAATAGTTAAAACTATAAAAAAATAGTTTTTTTTATTATTTTCTTTACTACTCGCTGATATGTCCATATTTATTTTATGCTAGTCTCTAGACTTTATTCTTGCACTGTTGCACTGCTGGACTTAGTCATTTTGCTTTTGATCGGTCAGATTTTAAATCTCCTGTGGTGGGTTGGACATAATGTAGTGCCATCAAAACGCCCGCCCACGTCCCCCCTTTCCGCCTTAACGTATTCACACTGGTGCCGGAACTTATCGATTCTGCAAAATATCTAGGGTGCTTGGTAGGGGTGTGAATCTCTCATGTAAAAGACGATACGATTCACATCTAGATACATGGGCACGATTCGATACAAGAAAAGATACATGTTCATAAAAAACGATTCAGTACGATTCGATGCGATTCGATGCAGTTGAAGAATGGAAAGCATTCTGAAAGATTTTTCAGAATCTTAAGGTGCAAATTAATTTTATATTATAAATTATCATGGTCATGTCAATTAGGCAAAAACAAATGTGTGAATATGATTATCTAAACTGAGGTTTGTATCATATATTGTATTGAAATGAAAAAATAATAGTCTACATTTCAGCCAAACAAAGCAGCCAGATACAACATAAAAATACATTTTTATAGACTTTATAGATTTTATAGAGTTATATCTGATTGTTTTCAAGGAGCTGTAGCCTATTGTTGAGGTAAGACAATACCGAAATAAAATAAAACGGTGCTTAAGACAATCTTGGCCTTTTCTCATAGCTAGAACATAGGCCTACATATTAGAGATGCGCGGATGGGCTATTATTTCAACCGTAACCGCATAGCAAAACTTATCATCCATCCGCCATCCATCCGCACCAACGTTTTTTGACCAATTTTCAAATCCGCACCCGCCCGCCATCCGCTGGTTGATTTAATGTATATGGGTGATGCGGTGCTGCTGACGTGAGGCTAGAAAGCTCTTGCCTGTTCTAGAAAGACTGATCCAATGCAGTAAATATATTAAAAGGCTAAAGTCCTACATTGGCTATGTTGTAGCCTATCCCCAGAATATCAGCAGCAAACTCAGTCTCTGTCTCGCAAAAGTCTCCAAATAAAACGCAGCCTGTAGCCTACAATTGTATCATTGTAATAAAAAACGCAATTTAGCACATCATTTCAACATGCTGCTATTTAGCCTACTAATTAATGCCTATTGTACTTTATTTTTTGCAAAAAGAAAGAAATCCTTAATAAAATAACAAGTCATTCACATTATAGGCTACTTTACGCATGCACTGTAACCCACCGCACAGCAGTGCAACGTGCATGTTTACATTTTTAGTAACAACTTGCTTGCTTGCCTTACACATCTAAGTTTTCCGACTATTTTTCTTACCTTCTTTTTTCCGCTGTGGATGTTACTGAGCTTGTAGAAGTTTTAGCTCTTACGTTCTGAACATCTCGCACTGCCATTGCCCGATGTCAATTCTGAGTCATACCACACCATAATCTGTCTCCCTTTTAAATGCCTATTCCCTATCGAAACAAAATAACCCAGTCAGTCTCATCTACGAGATGTTTAGGCCTCCTCCAATACTGGCAGCTAGGTTGCAGATTTGCTTAGGTGGTCAACTTGCACTGTAGCCTATTCTACTTTCTTATTGCACACTGGAGAGAAAAACATGTTGGTAGGCTACGATAGGCTACTTAATTTAAACTCTGTTACCTTTAGTGTGTGTGTGTGTGCGTGCGTGAGGGGTTGCTCAGTAAAACATCGGAATACACCAATTCCGCAACACCGTCTCTGATAGATAAACAAAGCAGCATGCATAGAAGCAACTAGGCCAAACTGCCTGATGAAAATTTGACTATTTCAAAGTGTGCTCGTTTTTTTCGGATGTAGGTAACACAATTTAACAATGTATAGGCTATATTTTTTTCATTTGATTGGTTCAACCGCCACCCGCCCGAATTTAATTAAAATATTATATTTCTTCACGTCATCCGCCCGATCCGCGGTTTAACCGCGGAGTCCGCGGCTGTAACCGCGAACCGCGCATCTCTACTACATATCAATGAACTGGGCCTATTTTGTTCCAAGTCTGAGTGAATATGAACAAAATAATAATAATAATTTGTACATCGTTTTAGCAGCAAGGGCCAAATTATTCTTTAACATTAAGGAAATCCCTTCATCAAACGTAAGGCTACTCTACAGACTATCGTTGCCGTTTAGGAATGCTATAGTAAGTGTTTAATTTCGCGCTGGATTTTGACAAACAAAAGAGTAAAATCTGTCAAACAACGACAGAGTGCGAGTTGTCACGTGCTTAAGTTGCAGTAGATGTATGGGTAATGAAGTCCTTTGTCTACTTTGGGCAATGAGTATAGCCCAAAACGAACTTCATTACCCACAAATCCGTGCCACGTGTAGTTTCAAAACAGGAAGTGGGATGAACGCGCTGCTTGCAACGTAAATCAGAGTCTGAGCGAGCAGAAAAGGTTATGAACCGATTTCTAACAAGTAACTCGATATAACCACCGGTTCATTTCAGTTTTATTCCGATACGGGGCTTCACATATCGATGTAGCCGTATCTTACACGTTAAAAACGGATACCGATACGTATCGGTTCATCTTTACACCCCTAGTGCTTGGTAGTCAGGGTTGTGCACAATTCAAATTGCAATTCTGCTTCCTGTCTGCTACTTCAATTGAAATGCAAGTGAAATTCAAGAATTTAATTGGAATTTCAGAGCCAGTTTCAATTCAATTCTGGAATTTTGCACAAGCCTGTTGGTAGTAAATTTGGCGAGACACTTCGTCCCACCGTTCCGCCTCAGTCTATGTGAAAAGGACAGGCGTTCCGCGAATCTGGTACATAATTTTGCAGGGATTTTGGCAGTGTGTAAGGGCCTACCATCACAACCTCACATTTGCCACTATCACCAATCAAGCGCACCTTCCTTCCTCCGTTATTATGACCACCACGCAGCGAAGCGGCGGTCATATAGGTTTAGTCAGATTTTTTTTTTCTTCTTCTTTTTCGCATGCCCAAATTTCCGTCAAGGATTCCCGGGACACTGAAAGACCGGGGTACACGAAACTTGGTGGGCATGTAACCCTACATGGATAGCATGGAACCATAGTTTTTCGTTTTGATCTGTAGCCCCCCCGCTGGACTGGAACCCCCGAAAGGAGGGTAGGGCAGACACAGTTTTCTGTGAATATCTCGAGAACCGTAGGGTTTAGGAGGACCATTTTTTTCCGTATGTTTGCCTCCAGGGGTCATGTTAACCCATTTCATGTGCACACATGTGCACAAACAGATACACACACACACACACACATACATTCACAGTAATCATACGTATGACACATACTCACACAGTAGACATATGTACGCTTGCATGCACAGGCACATACGCAGGCACACACACAAGCACGCACACACACACACACACACACACACACACACACACACGCATAACATAAACATGTACATGCACACATTTCAAGAATTTCTCAGAATTATGAACAGGCAAGATGGAGGTGGGGTTGTATAAAATTAATTTTACATGTGAAATCTATGAACTAATCATGTTTTGGTACTTGTTGTCTAGCAGATATCAGTGAGAATTGAGTGTGGATAATGCAATTTAGTGAGACAGTTAGAATCATATAGGCCTTTCAGCGTGATTTATTTTTGTGGAAAAAAGGTTGGGCGGCGGTCATATTTTGTACCGCTCTGCGGTACATCTAGTTTTTTTAACCACCAGCCGCCACTGATACACACTTGACCTTAATGTGAATATTCAAACACAGTTTTTACATTAAATTCAATATTTTATGATTATTATGATTTATCAATATTTTCAGGAGGTCGTACCATTTGACATGTAACCTAAGCTTGCCTGACCATGGCCTAAAAACTCTATTTTGTAACTTTTTTAAGAGAAAACAATAACAAGTTCTATCGTGAGACTGCATGTAGTTTGGAGAAGCGTATCGGTAGGCCTATATTAACAGAAGATTTTCCGTTTGCTTCGGGATATAGGCCTATGGGTCATTCACTTTTGGATTGTTTGATTATAGTGCTGACTATAGTCACAGGAGACGTAGTGTAGGCCTATCAGCCATCGAAATGAAAGCTCATCAGGGGGTAATATTGTGGAAACAAACGTTGGGTAGGCTAAATTTATAGTCCATACTGTAGCATACTGGCGCGTATAGACTCAAAGCGGCAAAAGCTAACGTTCCTAACCCTGCTCACAAGTGCCACCTGGTGGTTGTTTGGGTCATTGCAGCTTCACTGGGGAAATATAAATAAAAGACGTGTGATTCAAGCGTGAGGACACGTGAGAATCACGCGTGAAGCCGGAAAATTGAATGTAGTACCCACTGTAGGTCTAATTGATGCAACATTCATAATGTTTTCTATGTAGTTAGTTAAGTTGAGGGGCAGCCGTAGCGTACTGGTTAGCACTTCGGACTTGTAACTGGAGGGTTGCCGGTTCGAACCCCGACCAGTAGGAAGCGGCTGAAGTGCCCTTGAGTAAGGCACCTAACCCCTCACTGCTCCCCGAGCGCCGCTGTTGTAGCAGGCAGCTCACTGCGCCGGGATTAGTGTGTGCTTCACCTCACTTACTTAATACTTAATACTAAATAAAGGGTCGTACTTCAAACATTATTCTAACGTTAGCTTAGAGATACGGCTTGATTGCATAAGTTAACTTAGTACATTGGGGACTGGGGAGACTAAGCTATCTTGTGATGAGACCTTAGCAGAGTTAACTTTGCAACAAATTTGCGCAGCATGGACACGATGCTAAGCGGATTTAATAGCAATTTAGCCCGTCGTCTTCTATGTAATGCTATGTGCCAACAGCAATCCTTCAACAATTGTTAATGTTTTGTTAAATGTAGGCTACATGCAGAGGAGGGGTGGTGGGTTCAAAAGCGGGGCAAGGAAAGGCTGCGTGTGTAAAAAGCGCAGCTCAATGAAAGAGTCATTGCTCGAGAAAACCAGGCAAAAGTCGGAAGATGGGGGTCGGCCAAATCGGCTCATACTTTCTATGTGTGATAAGTATGTGGAACTTTGAACAGCCATATAATTAAAACTATCCAGCTATTTTTCGTTATGGAGTTCTGGGACTCCCCTCGGAGACTGGAGCTGAAACAGGTGAGGGGTGGAAATATAAAAGTTATGTTCATATCCTCATCAGAATTATCAGGGTAGCCATTGCAATTTCAGTCATTTTCAGCCTAAAATTGCCTGATTTTCGAGGGTCTCCATGGGGGGCCCAGAACTAAGTAACAGAAAATAGCTGGAGGGTTATAGTCATATGGCTGTTCATAGCTCCACATACCTATAACACATACAAAGTCACGATTCGATTTTCGATCTTTTTTTAAATATTACTATTAATGCATTCCTTATGTTATGTAATTGTTTTGGCCTTTTCCTTTTCTGTTTCGGGGGGCTTTTATTTTGAAACAGATTTTTATTTTGAAACCGTTCCAACCGTGAGGTTGTAATGTAAACAGAACAAACATTAGGCTAAACAGAGACGTGAACATAGTGAAATGAAACAACACAGAATGATAATTTGATTGTTTCAGCACAGTCCGAAGAGACCCAAGGTTAGTGTTCATGGAATATATACTATCAATGTGCATTTTAAGCCTAAGTAATTTTTGACTGTAACTATCATGTTTTCACTTGCTAAGTTGAGTAGGCTAAGTTAGTGTTAACTGACCTGAATGAACGACAAAATTAGGGCTGGGACAACGCGTCGACGTAATCGATGACGTCGACGCAAAATATGCGCGTCGATTCGTCAAGTGTGCTGCTTAATATCATAGACAGTAAAAGAAATGGACAAACAGACTCCGTCGTTCTCAATGGGAGGGCACTGAGTCATTTTTCAGTTGGTCCCCCCAGTACTGCGCAGACTCGCACTTAACTTCATGACGTTAGCCATCGAACTGAATCTTGTAACTCATATGATAGATACACAGAAATTCTTCTTACGCTTCCTTCGTCTTCAAAGTCATCAAAGTTAAACATTTATTTATGTATTATTATTAATATCATCCTCACAAGTGATATCAAGTGATATCAAGAAGATGAACACATGATCATCTTCAAAAACAGTCATGGTAAAACAAAACAAAAAAGTTATAGCTTCTAGCCTTGAAGCTAATCTTCTTTCCACTTTTCTGACCTACGGTCAATCCATCGAAAACCTCTGAAATGATTATCGTTAGACTACCTAACGGTAAAACTACTGTTTTTCATTAGGTTTACTTGCCTCTATGCTTTACCTTAACATACAATGCTATTGTAGGCTACATAGCTCACGAGTTTCCGTGCTGGCTGGCCTACGCTTCTTATCCAAACAATACGGTTATCTCCCTTCAGTGCGTTAGCTTCCCTTCAACCGGACATGCTAAACATTCTTCTTACGGGAACCTAACGTTACATACGAGGTAATCGAGTCTTGTTTTGCCTTTTATTGTTTATGTAGATAACACAGAAGCTAAAATATCGGCACATGATATATGTTATATGAAGTTATGGGAGTTCAAAAAAATCCTAAATGACTGGGCGTTCTATGGGGTTAGCAGAGAGTTGATAACCACCGCTACATCGATGCTTCTACTTCCGGGAATTCGCCTGCCCCCTTGCTTAATATAGACCTCTCCAGAATATATCCAGCCTCCTAGCTTCCGTATCCATCCAACTTCCGGGCGTGGATTGTCTATGGGAAATAACATGGCGTTTTGAAAGATCGTACCTGTCAAACTCTGTAGGTGACAAAGTAGAAAAAGCTGCTGGGCAGATTGGCCTACACACTTCTGCCATCTAGTTTCCACTGGATTTTTTGATTTTCGGTGCCGTTTAAGTAGTATAGTCTATAGTATACTACTTAAACGGCACCGACAATCAAAAAAATCCAGTGGAAACTATATGGCAGAAGTGTGTAGGCCAATCTGCCCACCAGCTTTTTCAACTTCGCTACCTACATATGTTTTACCGGTATGATATTTCGAAACGCCATGTTATTTCTCATAGACAATCCACGCCCGGAAGTTGGATGGATACGGAAGTTACGGAGGCGGGACTTATTCTGGAGAGGTCAATTTCAAATTTTACACCTTCGTTGACTAATCTGTGGCTGGGCGCCACGAAAATCAAAACCGGCCAGCACACATTGATGTTCTATGTTGTACTATTTAAATTAAAGATAAGATAAAATAATTTCATTGAGCTACTTTTTACTCACGCAGCCTTTCCTCGCCCGCCCGCTCTCTCTCGTAACGAGCCCGCTGCTCCTCCTCTGCATGTGCATTTAACAAAATATTCACGATTGTTGAAGGATTGTTGTTGCCACATAGAAGCACTGCATAGAACACAGTGGGCTAAATTGCTATTATATCCGCTTAGCATCGTGACCATGCTGTGCAAATCTGTTCAAAACTGCTGCATTAAAGTTAAAGTAAACTCTGCTAAGGTCTTATCACAACATAGTACATTGAGGAGACTAAACTAAGTTAAGTTACAGTATGCAATCAATCAGTATTTCAAAGGTAACGTTAGAATACTGTTTGGATGTCAAGTTTGCATGCTTACTTACAGCTGCTTGTATTTCGTTACTCATGCAGGGCTCATTTTATAATTGACTCCCGATGTAAATGGAAAAGTTTTTTCCAAGACTCAAAAGTGCTTGTCCCAAGGAGAAGTACGAACCGTTATTTGAACTAACTACGTAATGAATTGCATCCACACATCAGCAGCCTTTTAACTGTGTTATGTTAATTGCAAGGATTCCCTCACGAACGTCTTAAAATGACAGGCACTCAATTAGACATACACTAGCCCAGTGTTTCTCAAAGTGTGGTCCGGGGACCACTGGTGGTCCGCAAGCTATCCCAAGTGGTCCGTGAGCAGACGTGGTAAAATATAATATAGATGAGTTGTTTGCAATATTGAACCAACTTGTATGTAAATCCAAAGAGTTCTGCAACACTGTCTATGTAAGATATGCCAGTTTAAATCATACGAGTCCTCTGACACAATAAGCAAGGAGCCAAGACAATAAGCAAGGTGGTTCAGTGAGTAGGCCTATTGTGTAGGCTTATATACTGTTGAAGTAGGTCTAATCTTTTTTTAGGTGGTCCGTGCGTTTCTTTCTTATTGGTTAAGTGGTCCTTCGTCTGAAAAAGTTTGAGAAACACTGCACTAGCCTACTGAACTTTATTGAATGCTACCTCTGACTAAGAATGCATTACTTTGCACTTGTCTTTTATTTTGGAATCTTAAGAGCAATAAACATATATTGCAATGTTAAAGAATTCATGTTTAATTCATTCAGATATGTAAATAATAAGTTGCTATTAGTCAATTAATGAGGAGATAATCGAGAATCGAATCGAAATCGAATTGGACTGAAAAAATGAATCGTAGATTCATTAGATTAATCGTTTAAAAAATAATCGTTTATCCCAGCCCTAGACAAAATACTTCCACACCGGTGATTTCAGAGCAGAGTTTGATTTCGGTAGGTTAATGTGTATATTTTAACTGGCTGCAGCCTAAACATATGAGCCAATTTGGCCTACCCCCATCTTCTGAACTCTGCCTGTTTTTTTCATGCAGTGACATAGAGCAGTGTTTCTCAAACTTTTTCAGACGAAGGACCACTTAACCAATAAAAAAGAAACGCACGGACCACCTAAAAAAAGATTAGACCTACTTCAACAGTATATAAGCCTACACAATAGGCCTACTCACTGAACCACCTTGCTTATTGTCTTGGCTCCTTGCTTATTGTGTCAGAGGACTCATATGATTTAAACTGGCATATCTTACATAGACAGTGTGTACATACAAGTTGGTTCAATATTGCAAACAACTCATCTATATTATATTTTACCACGTCTGCTCACGGACCACTTGGGATAGCTTGCGGACCACCAGTGGTCCCCGGACCACACTTTGAGAAACACTGACATAGAGCATTATTGAGTGGCGGCCTGTTTTGATTTTGTGGCGGCCCGCCACAGATTAGTCAACGTATGGGAAACACTGTATGCAGATCATAAAATACTACAAATTAATTCCAAAATATGAAATAAAAACATATGACATAAGTCATAACTTGCAGTGTGTGTGTGGAGGGTCGAGCAGAGACTAAGATTGCCACTGATGTGAATGATCCCACAGTATTCAATATTACTGATGGCGTCAAGGTGGTGGCCCAAATCAAATCAATATTGACAACAGCTCAGAGCATGGACAGTATATGGAAAGCGATAAAAAGGTGACCTTGAAATTGTGGTGTTAAAAGCGACGCGATGAAAAATTTGGGTGCACCTAAATTTTGTGCTGGTGCATTTACATTTAAAAAGTTAGGCGCACCAGTGCAATGCAAAAAGTTAGTTTGGAGCCCTGTGCAGTCTATGTTTTATTATCAATATTAAGGTCTCCTTTCTTTATGACTTGAATAAAATTCCTCCATGAATGCCATTTGTTGTGTAGTTTTGTAGTGTGCACAGATTCAAACAAAGTGCCAACAATATGCCGTGCAAGTAGTGTCGCAAAAACATAAGCTTCTGCACATGCTCAGAACGGATTGGGCACTGACAGATCCATCCATTAAAAATCCACTACAAATCCATAAGTCGCCCAGGGTTTGACTCAATTTACATGAAAGTCAATGGAAAAAGATGTCTATGGTAGTGAAGCAAGTTGGTGAAGCAGTCTGATTCAACTGTTTCACCGCGGGTGAGGGTGGCCCTGTTTTACACTCAGAGAATTGATTTCAATCAACAGCTGGTGTTAGTGACTGCATTTTTGTTCCAAACGACAAAAAATGTGATTGTTGTAAGATTTTTTTTTTTTTTTGGTAAAGCACGTTAAAGCACTGTAGTCTTATAAAGCCTTCCCTGATGCAATGTCTATCTCTGTCCAAGGATATCCCGTATCATAAGTTTACGTTAACTTACCTCACACGCCCCCATCACCAAAGTCCGTTCCCTCCTGATATGGCTGTCAAGTTTGTTAAGTTAGCGAATGTAAGAGAAAACAACTGGCGTGCTGATAACACTCAAAACCCCACGTCCGACGCTGCTAAATTATAACTGACCCTTTTCAGCAATTGTTTACCAATGACATTTACAGCTAACGTTAAAGCCAGACTATGGAGACACTATTATATACTCACCAGGTATGCATGTCTTGGCACAGATCACGGCATTTCTGTCGTTGAAAAGTTACAAACATTTCTTCTTTATTTCGGGTGAAAGTAAATATCCCTATGCATAGACCAAAGGAGAAACACGTTTGGAAGAAAATTACTGATTACCCTATGTCCCAATTGTGTTTTAACTTCTGGCCCTCTCACACAACTAACATTAACGTTAATAGTCTTACCAGAGAATTGTCTGGTTTTACTAGTGTAGAACAACAGTGTCACGTGACCCTCCCCCTTCATGCGATAGGTGGGCCTTGACTAGACCTCCGGGCAGGCATTGGACAAAAACAAATGGACAGGAAGGCTGCCATCCAGTATCAAGCCTGCTCACACAGGTCCCTGCACGGGAGAAACGGTAATATGCTGCGTTCATGATACGTTGGAAACTCGGAAATCCCGCCCTCCGACCCTCTGCTCTCCTCTGGAGGAATCCTAGTTTCAGAGACGCCCACTGATCTCACTACCGCTGTGTTCATGGGGAAAAGTAAGTTCCTACTGAAACCAGTGCAAAATAGCTGCGGATACAAACATAATTGAACCATGTTTAGAGTCGATTTTTAAAAAAATTGAAGTTAGTAACTTTGCTTTAAACCTCTGCAGAAGTTATGTCTCATTTGCCTAAGCCAGTGGTCCCCAAACTTTTTCATCCGAGGGCCAGCTCACTATGCCAGGCTCTAAGAGAGGGCCAGAGACTCCGAGTATATCAGTAACAATAGCTTAGTGCTGTGAACAACAGCAGTCTACCTTGGTTGAATATTCCATTACATTTAATCATAGGCTACTGCAATTTAATACCATTGTTAGCTGTGTTTATGTTGCCATAATGCCATATCAGTGTAAAATGTAGCTCAAATGAAATAATAGGCTACTAATAAAAAAGACTTTAGCATTCCCAAAAGTATTAGCAGGGAGTCCCAAAAGTATTTTATTCAAAATGTGTGAACTCTGAACTCTGTGTCTTTGCATACACAGCTAAAGTTGTGAACAAGCAATATCCTACAACTAATTTAAAGTTTTCAAAATATGAGAGTTTTATGAAGTGCTGGCAAAAACGATGTCGTACTCCCGTGCGGGCCAGATGCTATATATCACGGACATGTTTTGCTGGGCCACCAAAAATGAGGTGGCGGGCCGTAGTTTGGGGACCACTGGCCTAAGCAAAGGACCGGATGTATTAGTCTGCTTGCCTTGTCTATCAAACCCATGGAGGTATTATATATAACTGGAGAGAGTGACTAAGTCCCGCCCCCATTCATTTCAATAGACCGCTGAAGTTCGCCTACAAAAAAGCTGCCATCTTTGAGATCCGGTGTCTTGCAATTTTTCCTATGGGAAAATAACATGGTGGTTTTGAATAATCGCACCTGTTAAACCCTCGCGGTGATGAAGAAGTCTGAAATGCAGACGTTTTGGTCAACACACTTTTGTCCTCTGCCTTCGAGTGGGTACTGTGATCTTCGGTATGTTAAGATGGCAAACTTAGATTTTAATTCAATTAACATCCAAATCTCCTTATATGGGCAAAGATGGCAGTTTTGGTTCTTTTTTGTAGGCAACTTTAGAGGTCTATGGCCCATGCTAGGCTAGCTACTTCAGGCAAAAAAGTTTGAAATTGACCGCACCCATCTTTATGAAAATGGAGTTTCATGGGTGTTCGTTTCCGGCACCAGCTAGAATTAGCCTATGAGATTCCACGTTACAGACGGAAACAATGTAAGGTACAATGGTATGTCGTTGATGAAGATTGGACATTCCCTCAGAGGAAAAGAAGTTGTTCGGGAATGCGCTTCACTTCATTATAGGCACAAATTTGTTTCATTGGTTGAGATAACATTTTGGGGATGGTGGTAGAAGTTTGCCCTGTCTCTGAAGGTCCTAGGTTATTTAATGTGATGTTCGGTAACGCTTTAGAATAACATGTGCTTATTAGGTATTAACAGTGCATAATAAGCAGTTAACAATTCATTACTAACAGTTAGTTAACTGTTGTTATCCTTTAATAACATTAACTAACTGTTAACATGCAGCTTGTAAGTGTTAATAAGCAGCCTTTTAAGTTACTTACAAGCATATTTGTTAACAGTTGTAAGTGTTAACAAGCAGCTTGTTAATGCTTGTTAATGGTGTATAAGACAAAGAGGTGGATAACTAATACGCTTATAAGACCTTTCTTACCTATTTGTAGTACATTTTGCAGCCCCCCAATCTAAAGCGAGGACCATGTAGCCTATAGTTCCACAAGCCCAACCTCCTATCTCTCTATATACTGTATCTATCTATCTAGCTTGGTTTAGCTGTGAGAAATGCACCTTCAAAATTGTTGCTGTGAGCAGGAATCGAACCCTGGTCTCCCACGTCAAAGAGTGCATCGCTACTTGTTGAGCTACACTATTGTTCCTAATTTGCTGATGAAAATGTTAATTTTGATTCTATATTCCGATGTTCTATATCATTCTAGCTATGCTTTTTACAAATATGTTTCTGATGGAAAAGTGGTGTTTAATTTCCTTAATCTTTGTTCAGTGAACGCATAAAACAGTTTGTCAGCAGTCTAAAGATATGCCAGCTTTGTATATAGTTTGGTTACCTAGCAACCGAGGCTTAAAGACGATAAGTGGGTGCATTCAAAGCTCTGGTTTAAAGTTGCAAACATAGGCGAACGTTCGTGATCGATTTGAAACATGTTTCAGTTTGCCTTGAACAGAGGCGAACATTCGTGGTCTGTTTCTGCATTAATTAAACACCACTTTTCCATCAGAAACTAGCTAGTGTGATATAGCACTTCGGAATATAGAATCAACATAAACAATTTCATCAGTTGTATAAGAAAAGTAGTGTAGCTCAAGAAGTAGCGATGCACTCTCTGATGCAGGAGATCGGGGTTCGATTCCTGCTCACAGCAACAATTTTGAAGGTGCATTTCTCACAGCTAAACCAAGCTAGATGGAGAGATACAGTATATAGAGAGATAGAAGGTTGGGCTTGTGGAACTATAGGCTACATGGTCCTCGCTTTAGATTGGGGGGCTGCAAAATTTACTACAAATAGGTAAGAAAGGTCTTATAAGCGTATTAGTTATCCACCTCTTTGTCTTATACACCATTAACAAGCATTAACAAGCTGCTTGTTAACACTTACAACTGTTAACAAATATGCTTGTAAGTAACTTAAAAGGCTGCTTATTAACACTTACAAGCTGCATGTTAACAGTTAGTTAATGTTATTTAAGGATAACAACAGTTAACTAACTGTTAGTAATGAATTGTTAACTGCTTATTATGCACTGTTAATACCTAATAAGCACATGTTATTCTAAAGCGTTACCTGATGTTCATATATAATTAACAATGCGAATCAATATTGAGTCACTTTAGGCTACACAAATAATGATCACTAAATGCTACAGTATATTTGGACAGGCTGTATTCTAATTGCGCAATAGGCTATCCAACGAAAATTACTATAATTAAGTAGACATTGGACGTAAGAAACTTGTGGATAGCTGGGATTTTTGCTACACCCAATGTGAATTTGAAGCTTGTTAAACCTAGGCAACATTTGCAGGCAGACGAAATGAAGGCAACGCATATTAGCCAGAGATGGATACAAAGGCAAACTAAATGCCACCATTTTGGTTGTTAGTCTGTTGTCGGCGGTATTTTCATGAAACACCCAGTACATGTGCATATACTACAAGTCCTGCCTGCAAAGGCCTAATTAAAGCGAGAGAAACAGAGCAGGACACAGGTAACGATGGGATGGGGGGCAGAATGATGAAGGCGGAGGTGGAGCGCAGGGGATAAAAGAAAGGACGTGACAGAAAAGGCTGCACGAAAAAAACGAAAGTATGATGAGACATATGCCTAGGCTTCACGTGGATTGGGAGACAGACTGCCCAAAGCCACAGTGCGTGGTTTGCAGTGAGGTGCTATCTAACCAGTCTAATGTTGTTCTCCACACTGTTTTTTTAGCATGAGAGCTCATAGACCAGTTGCACATTTTGATTTTGTTATTTGTTATCATCTAGAGCGGCTAATTAAACTTGATGCCTGGAATGCGTCAATAGAATGTCTTACGTTTTTATGTGTCGAATGGTGGGGGTACGCGAGCCGAGTCAGGATGTAGAAGGTGGTCCGCGGGAAAAAAGTTTGGGAACCGCTGCTCTAGACTCTTCTTGTGTCCCGAGATAGGCTACCAGACTTTGGGATTTCTTTCTCTTTGGTTCTTGGACATCTACAACTGCCAACAAACGTAGGCTAGTAGGGGTCATCCCTATGTTCCCCGAGTCCTATGTTCCTTTTTCAGAAAAAGGGCCCTATGTTCACACACACGCACACACACCGGGCACAGGGACACAGGACAACACAGGGACAGTCCAACAAGGGGGCAAATAGCCTCGCTACAATATATAGAAAGGGCTTATTTTTTTTCCACCATAATTTCCATAATTGCCGAATTGCTTGACAAAAGCCTACAGTATGTCTTCGCTGATTTAATTCACCCTCTATGGTACGGTGTTGCCTGTACTGTAGGCAACATAGCCTATTTTGCCTTGTTGAAATAAAATGAGACATCCCTTAAGTAAATACCTCTTCAAGAACTGGACAACTCTAACCAATGAAAATGCAAAATAGTGGTCACATGCCCCACAGGTGGCTATTTTGACCCTTCATTTTTTCTCCCTAGAAAAGTGTGAATTTCATTTCCCTCAAGTTTACATTCTTCAAAAAATTGACAACCTTCATTGATAAGTAAAGATGTATTTTCAATCATTTTTATGTATATAAAATAATGTATATTTTAAAAAATAGCAAAAATCTGCATGTTGCCCACAGGCAACACTGTACCGTAATGGAATCACAATAGGCATTACTTCATATAATTGAGGGAATGGAGGGTTTTTTTTACTTATTGTAATGCTTTTTACTACTACTAATTTAATCAACAGTCATTTAAAATAATCTACATGATGATTTGAAGATATTATGATTTGGTTATGATAGTGTTCCACAATGGTACAATGTTGCCTGTGGGCAACGGGTGAATATGATACGATTTTTTGCGAAAAATAAATAATATTATGGGCTAAAAACTATGTAATTCTGTTTTCTATGTCTTTGGTTAGATAAAAATATGTTATAAACAAATATGCCTTATTATTTTGTTTTATTATTTTTTTACCCATTCAGATCATAATGCGTTCCATAGAGGGTTCAGCATTTTGTTATGGTAGACTACAGGCCATGTATAAGTATAAGTATATGGGCGATTCTACCGAATTCGTGCAAATTGCTGTCCCAGACCCTAAAAAGTAATTTAAAAAGCATTTATACAGAAAAATGTTACATATTTATGAAGATCTTTTTATTATCTATTAAGAACTAAAACAATATTTGAGGTAGCATCAAGCTTAATATATATAAAATCATCATGTTTAGGGTACTTTCAATTGAGAGGTGGCTGTCCCAAACCCTAAGGCCTAAATTTCACCTTATGAAAAAAAATATGAAATCATTTTTGTAATTTTTTCCACTGATGTTTTTCTAAAGATCTTTTAAATACCTATGATAAAAGCAATCGAAAAAATATATTTATTGCATCATTTTTTCAAAAATCATAAATTATTATGTAAAAAATGTTGTCCCACATTTTTATGTCACAACCGAAACACTGTAAGGTTTAGCCCATAGGATGGTAATGATTTTAGCCACACCCCTCCATTTGGACCAGGAAGTGTGTGTGAATCCCTCTCTCTCTCATGGCCACATGGTGAGTAGATCAGTCCAATAATTTTTGAGTAAATGCATTCAAAAGTCTCAAAATCAGGCTGGAACATTTAAAAACGTTTTTTTTTTGAAAATGTAGTTTTATTTGTGTATAAATGTTCAGAACTGTGCTATCTAACCATGTGCTGACTAGCATCTTTGAGATAGGCTCAAAAATATATTTTTTCGTCACTACCGAAACAGTCACAACCGAAACATGTATTGAAGTTTCGGTTGTGACGAGATTGTTTCGGTAGTGACTAAATGGACCGTTAGGTCCTATATTTTGGTAAATCAGTGATATTTCCAATTGCACATTTATATAAATAAAATACAGACAAATATTGAGGGATGACTCAGTGAAGTACCAAGAATATTTAAGAAAGGAAAGTGAAAGAAATCATTGTTCAACTGCATATTTTTGCAGAAGCATTAGTTAGGAAGACTGAGGGCCCTATCTTACACTCAGTGCATTGAGGAACCAGGCGCGACACAATTGTTTTCCTAGTTTTAGGTAAGCGCATTTTATCATTATTCCGCCAGACACCCATACTGTGTGATCCTTGCACACCCACGGGTGTATCGATGAAAGAACAGGGGTGGTCAGACATATGATCACAAATTGCTATTTTGACGCCACAAAAAATGATAACACCACTGACCAAGGAAAGTGATCTAAAGTTAAATGGGCATTATTTCAGTTATTTTGAGGGTGCACTGTCAGGAGTCTAACAGCCTGGTAAGACCTAAGCCAGTGTTTCTTGAACTGGGGTTCGGGACCCCCAGGGGGGTTGACAAAAATATGGGAGGGGTTGCGAAATGATTTGCAGAAGGTGTTCAGACCAACATGTTTAAAAACTGGGATATTCAGTAGCCCTAGATATATGGTTACAATTCACAGTGTTTCCATAATGTTCCTCCGAAGCTGGATGCTTTGTTTACGCAAACTCAAATCTCTATCTGCGCCTCTTGCAACGATAACTTCAAAGATGCTTTGCGTAAGCTTACCAGTGACAGAACATTATGCAGCCTTTTCTTGCCACAGGACTGTCAGTTATACATTGGATGGTTATCTAAACAATAAATCAGATTGTCAAAGGCTTGGTTTTGATGTTGACATAGCGTACCATTTCTGCCTCTGCCTCCAATGCCAGTCTTGCAACATTTTCCAAAAAGGAAACCAAATTTCATTGGCTGGAGAGAAGGGGGTCTCGAGACTTGGCCAATGTTTTTTGGGGGTCGCCAGTCAAAACGTTTAAGAACCACTGACCTAAGCAACAAGTCCCTGGCAACGCAATTCAAAGTCTGTGCTGGTGTGCTTAGATGAATGTCCTTAGCATTTTTTAACATTCATTGGAATGTTATAGGGGTGTTAGCAAGCGAAGTGCATGAGCATAGACAGTACACAGACACATATATACTCCATACACCTGGGGACGCTGGTTTGCCTGTGTAATCTGTGTTGTGTTGAACCACGTAGCTCAACCTGTCACTCGTCTGGAAACCCGCAAACAGCAGCACCTCGGATCAGGAGCATGCTAGCATTACCAAAGCAAAAGCCCAGGCTGCAACACTACTCTATAGGCGTCTGCAGGGAGGTTTACCAACATACTGCACACCTACCGTTACACTCCTAAAGCCCCCTAAACCTCACTCCTGATCCAGGTCATGGTCCAGGATTCCTACACAGTGGACCACCCCTCCATCCTTGTTTTGTTTTCATTGTTGAAATTTGGGAAAGAACCTTGTCTTACATTTAAAAAACAAAAACTGAACTGCAGATTTGCTTAACTACTTGGGCTGTCTGACCGAGTGGGTCAGAGTTTAGGCTGGCTATGGACGAGGCAAAGCGGTGTCGCCTGGTTTCAAGCATTCCAACAATTGTTCCATACATATTCACATTTTGTTTTGCACACTTTCACATTTGTGTGAGTACCTAGTAGGGGTAATTGTTGATTTAAATAGTAAAAAAAGAAATGTGTTTGCTCATCCAGATGGTGGTACTGTGCCATGGTACATGCAGTAGGCCTACTTGCTTTTAGGGAATGGGAGATGGCACTCTTATTGTTTTTCTTCTGATTGGTTATGGCATACCTACGGAGCCCAGGAGGTGTCATTGCAAGATATGTTTGTGTATCGAGAGAACGTGCGCTCATTTTATTAAATCGTGCACACGTTTTACTAAATTGTGCTCTCAATTTAGTAAATTGTCCGCACGATTTAGTAAAACGTGCACACGATTTAGTAAATTGTGCGCATGTTTTACTAAATAGTGCGCTCGTTTTACTAAATTGTGCTATAGATTTAGTAAAACATGCGCACGCACGATTTAGTAAATTGTGCGCACGTTTTATGAAATTGTGCGCTCAATTTACAACAATTAAAATGAGAGCACAATTTAGTAAAATGAGCGCACTATTTAGTAAAACGTGCGCGCAATTTACTAAATTGTGCGCACGTTTTACTAAATAGTGTGCACGTTTTACTAAATCGTGTGCACGTTTTACTAAATCGTGAGCACGATTTACTAAATTGAGAGCACAATTTAGTAAAATAAGTGCACAATTTAGTAAAATGAGCCCACGCTTTCTGGATATATACCAAAAAATACCTTGCAATGACTCCTCTAGGGCTCCGTATATACCTGCCGACATTTAGCTTTTAAAAAATTGGGTTTTGGGTTGCCAGGTTTTATGACAACAGGATTGAAATTGAAAGTAAGTCATTGTGTTGGCTATGTGTAGGGTGCATATCATACCCAATTTGGCAACCTGGGAAATGTCAGACTAACAGAAAAAATGAATACATCCGTGATTTTAAAATTAAGTTTGATGGTCATGCAATATTCTGGGAGTTTCCCCGGGAGAAATAACAAAACGGGTGGGCGCCGGGAGATGACCTTGAAATACGGGAGAAACTAGGGAAAACGGGAGTGTTGCCAGTTATGGGTTATGCGTTATACCTAACAAACATTCATGCTTAAAGGGATACTCCAGCGTAAAAACAATCAAAACAAAATAGCCTTACACTTCGGCGGTAGTGTCCATGGGCATCCTACAGATAAACCGATAAACCCTAGGTAGTTTTTACTTTGAAGTAGCCTTTCAATTAAGGAGCGAGGGACATTATAACAATCCTTTTGAACAATGCACCTGGCGTCTGATCACTTATTCCGCTGTCAAACTAGGAAAAGTGAACTAGACACTCCCTACATACATCTGAACCATATGCTTCAGATCATGCGTCTTAGGTTATCAATATAGGGCCCTGAAGGTAACAAATTGAACACTTAAATGAGATCTGGAGGTTATGTGTTCTTTGAGCAATTGTCAACATGTTAGATATTAATACTTTTAAATGTGACCATTTTTGAACACTTAATAAATCTTTCTTGAAGGATTATAAAACCAAGCATACATGTTCTATCTTTCATCCCATAACACCCAAACTATCCATCAGCTGTTCAGTGAAATATTAAACAGATTTCTTTTAAAACAAATATATATATATATCAGTGGCGGCTGGTGGTTAAAAAAATAACGGAGGAAGGAATGTCTGCTTGATTGGCGTTAGTGGCAAATGTGAGGTTGTGATGGTGTTGGTGGCATATGTGAACAATAGAATATGTAGGCCGCCTACCCAGACACATTTATAGCAGCAGTATGTACTATGTAGCATTTTAACTGGCAATAAATGCTGTTCTGACATTCTCGGTGGGGTCTGGGGGGGGGGGGGGGGGGGCACAATAGACTTTGTAATATAGTTTAAATATATAAATCACTTTGGATAATAGTGCTAAATTAATAAATGTAAATGTAAATACATGTAAATTTAGGTCTGGGAAGTCAGGGAAGATATGTAGGTCTAGTTATGAAATACTGTTTTTCAGATGTGCAAAATTACGGAAAGTCTGGAGGTTTTGCTCAGTGTAATACATTGGCAGAAAAGTCTATAATAATAAAAATAGACACTTGTTTTATAAAACCATGTAACTATTTACCATTAAAAATAGACCTTAACCCTTAAAGGTGTAGGTTTTTGAACATTCTAAGTTCCGCAACAATTGAAGGTTCTAAAATTCTATGTTGAATTCAATGAACCCAGATATTCTTTAGAATGTTAATTTCCCAACATTCCCGTCACACCGGTGTGACGGTACTCCTTTAAGGGTTAAATGTGGTTATTTGTAACATGCTATGGTTTTTAAAGCCAAATCCCTATAATTTAAAGACAGGTTGTAATAGCTAAGTGGGAATTTATGAAAGCATACTCGAAAGGCAAATGTTATTGAAGACGTCATTAAAGGAATGCATCATGGTCTGAAACATTCATTAACAATGTTACCATCCAAAGATACATTTAGAACGGTGAAAACAAGAACATAACAACAAGAACCTTATTTAACAATTGTTTAGTTAAGGCATAACTTGGATGATTATAACAATGCATAACTATCCAAAAATGTTTTATCACCAAGTAAACTGTCCACGTATGTGACAGGCCAGCAGTAGGCTATGGCTGATTGTTTTCTGTGCTAACGTTACCAGTTAGCCATGAGTAGCCTATTTGTCTGACTATGTAGCATTCAGTAGCCTACACTAGCCTTACCATCTTGTTTTGGAATATGAATTTTTGGAGCTGGTCTTCCTGCTTTGATAAACATTCATCATACATCAGTGTATTCGCAGTGTATTTGAATGTATAAAAGATTTGAGATTGTCCTCTGATTCCATTGTACAGTTTATTTCACGAGCAAACAACAAACAAGCTTTCCGTTCAACATAAGATTCGTAGACTGCAGATAACGTTCTTGAACCGTTGCCGCTAAAAACAGCACCCCCTATCGCAATTGAAAATTACTGTACGGAGGAGCTTCCTCCCTTGGCCATTGAAAACGACGTGATTCACGAGCCGCTGGGGTCCGAGGCGTTTATAATGGACTTCAATGAGGGGCTTGAGGAGGAAGCTCCTCCATACAGTAATTTTCAATAGCGATAGGGGGTGCTGTTGGCATTTTGACCTAGGGGAACGATTTTGTTCATTCAAAGTGTTAAAAATAGTAATATTAGCAGTAATTTATCAGATTAGTAATTCACTTTATATATTTTTTATTTTTCTTTGAAATTTTAGGGAGGGTGTTCCTCCCTTTCCTCAATGAAGGAGCCTCCTCTGATATATATATATATATATATATATATATATATGTCTGTTAAATGTGCTAGCTGCATTATGTGCAACATTTGTGACTTATTTGTCATTTTTATCAACACAAAATACTGGCAGTCTGATGTAGTAGTCACTACCGAAACACTACAGTCACTACCGAACATGTGCTGTCACAACTGAAACATGGGATGTTTTGTTAAAAAAAGATTATATCTAATCATCTGACAAGATAACAGGGTGGTGTTTGGTTAAATATATATTTATAGTAATACATCCTTAAATTTGAAAACGGTATGATCAACTTTATGCGTTTTACAAAGAAATATTGTTTTTAAAATGCAATTAATCTCATAAATGACCTTTATTTTGTGTTAAAAAATATTATTGTTATCAGTTGAATCATGGAAATGCTTTAAGAAAATTCAAAAAAATATATTTAGAAGGTATATGTAAAGAAATTCCTGATAGGTTATCATAAAACTTCTTATTTTGTTAATTTTTATTGTGTTTCGGTAGTGACACATTTTGGGAGAAGGAAAACATTCCAAAACTGTACAAAAAGACAATATGAAATTAAAATGTCCAATTATTAGAAATGTGTACCTTAGATGTTATACAATGCATGTGAATGAAAAGTTTTGGGGGAAAAAGACACTTTTTTCAAAATGTTTCAACCTCTGAATTTGCACGAATTCGGTAGAATGGCCCATATACTTTTTTGATCCCGTGAGGGAAATTTGGTCTCTGCATTTAACCCAATCAGTGAATTAGTGAAACACAAACAGCACACAGTGAACACACAGTGAGGTGAAGCACACACTAATCCCGGTGCAGTGAGCTGCCTGCAACAACGGCGGCGCTCAGGGAGCAGGGAGGGGTTAGGTGCCTTGCTCAAGGGCACTTCAGCCATGGCCCACTGGTCGGGGCTCGAACCGGGGTCGGGGCTCGAAGTCCAGAGTGCTAACCAGTGGGCCACGGCTGCCCCTAAAAAATGTGACGCGCATATTCAAATATTATGAGGAGAGATTAGGTTGTGAATTGTTGTATCTTGTATTTTACCTATCAATACATGTATTATATACATGCAATACAGCAGACCTACCGTTGCATGTTTCTTTTGCACTAAGCCAGCGGTTCCCAAACTTTTCCCCCCGCGTACCACCGGCTACATTCCGACTCGGCTGGCGTACCCACCATCTGACACATAAACACATAAAAACGCGTTGACAATATTTGTCCGTTTCCCGGTTTTAGGTGCGTGCATTTGGTCAGTTAAAAAGTTATGAAAAGTAGCCTGCATGGTAGCCTAACTACATCCACATACAATATCGTATAATAGGCCTACAACAACGCTTGACAAGGATGTATTCGTTTGGACAACATTAGGCTATACAGCCTAGAAAGGCTAAACTTAGGCTACCTTTAGCTTGTTAAATGTAAAGCCTAGCTTAATGTTACCTTTCTTGCCCATCTGAAATAACTCTTAGCTTTGCTCCTTCCCTCCTTTCTGTTTTTGTTGTTTTCAAAAACCTGTTATATCCGCAAAACTTTCCCCCCACGGACCATCCAACGCATTCAAAGGTAACGCATTCTATTAGCTATTCCAGGCGTCATGTTTAATAAGCTGCCCTTTTTTTATACAGAGTTTATAAATGATATCCTTTAATTTCATGTTTCCATATCATTATGACCTGATTCGAAATTATGTATTTATTCATGAATTAATTACAAAAGATTTAAAATTTTCATTTTACACCTGTCCGCCATAGCCCTTTTCATCTCGCGTACCCCCTAGAAGCAGCTCGCGTACCACAGTTTGGGAATCCCTGCACTAAGCTATAGGCTAGGCCTATTTCCACCTTAGCTCAAGCAGCCCAATAGTTCAATTTGCCCCCTTATTTCCCCTTTCCACTTCCCCTCTGCGCAGCATTTCATTAATTCCAATTGGAGGAAAGAAAGACACATGTAGCCTAGTTTTAATTTGGTAGCCGTATTACCCGCTATAGGCCTAATGCAAAACCATTTGCATTAGAACAAATAGGCCTATTGCAAATCACAAATGATTGGCTTTAGGCTACCGTCTGAAATAGGCTAAACTCATTCGCTTGCATGGATCTCTCGGCAGGCACAGATCGGTAATTTGACCAGGAGCGCAGCAGCGTTCGAGAAATGTTTTCAAGAGATGTTTTAAAGTCACAAAGACAGTCAACTAAGAAAAGTATTTTGCCTGCCTAATTTTTTGACTGCTGAATTTTGGGTTGGCTGCTGCCCTCCCAAATTGCATTAGGCTACTGTCGCCTACTCAGCCAGAAATGTATGTGCATGTGCGTTCGCGAATTTGGAGATTGCCGACAGTTATGAGCAGGTGAAAGTTTGTGCCAATGTAGCCTATAGGTAGCCTGGAAAATCCAGACCCTGGTAATCTAGAAAGATTAAGGGTCTGGCCATGAAAAATGTAATGGCCTAACTCGAGGGGCGGCACCAAGCATGCATTTGAAAATCTCACTGCAGGCAATTGGACAACACTAGACCAATGTTTATTCTGAATGAATCCGGACTTCGACGCAATTGGATAACTCTACGATCAATGTTTCCAACATTGCAGCGCTGTCGTCATCAGTTTAGCTCGCCTCTGGCCCACTTATATCAGATACGATTTGATTGGTTCCACAGGATGCAAGGGGTAAAAGTAACGTGCATATCAGGACTGGGAAAACTAGTAAAACGCAGTTGTAGAGTTGAAACAATCAGGAAGTTTTATTGAACAGAAGGTGACTCCAAACACAAAAGGGCAAATGCAGGAGTAGGTCACATCTCGTTGAAATAAATACTTAGTGAAAACTAAACACTCAGAAGATCCACAAGAGGCGGTCACAGCAGTCTTTTACAAAAAGTCACAAGGCAAACAAGTTCTTAGGGCAATTCTTATTCGTAGTCAGGCAAGCAAAAGTTCATGAAAGGGAAGCCAGGTGTGTCAGAGGAAATCCATTAACAGAGTCAAGAGTAAGCAAGCCAAAGTTCACAAACCAGAGATCCAAGAGTCCAGGGTAATCAAGACAGTCCTTCTCGCAAAGTAAGTCCAGAGTTTCAAATCCAAGTCACAGTGATCCTTGAGAGCATGTGAGTTCATGACCGAGCGCTGTTGCAACTGCGCCTCGGCCTCTTATTGTGCTGACGAGCTTGACCCGGAAGTGTTGATTGCCTCGTTGACCTGATGTGAGAGCACGAGCCAGCAGGGCTCGCCGACTCTACCTGTTGGCCTGGAGGTGCATTGCGGCTTCGAGTCATGACAGGACCCCCTGTCCGATGGCCGGCTCCTGACGGCCCAGGAAGACCAGGATGGGCATCGTGAAACTCCTGGACCACTGCCCCGTCCAGAATATCCCGTCGAGGAACCCAAGACCTCTCATCTGGTCCGTACCCCTCCCACTCAATGAGGTACTCAAGAGTGCGCCCGGCACGTCGAACATTCAGCAACCTCCGTACAGTGTAGGTTGGGACTCCATCAATAATGCGGGCGGGTGGAGGTGACTGCTTAGGGAGAGACATAGGAGATGTGAGAACCTTTTTCAGCAGAGAAACATGGAAAATTGTAGCCTGGCGGGCCATCCTATATCATTGACATGTATAGCCTGGAATCGAATCATTCACCTGCTTAATCCAAGGGGCGGGCAGAGAATTGTCTTTCAAACTGCCTAGGCATGCAATAGGCCAGCGCTACGACCATATCCGTATCCGATTGGCAAAACGGCAAATACATCCTTCTTCGAAAGGAATGACTTAAGTGCATTGTGTTGCTCTACTTTCAAAGAAAAGCACAAGTCCAACTCCTCCAAAGTTGATGCCAACGCCGATTCAAACAACCGATCTTCATTCGCCATAGCCACCTTCCTTGTTGTTCACCGTCACAGGACTGTCGTTATCCTGTTAAGCCCGCCTTAAGACTCTCTAACAAAATAGAGCGCTGTGATTGGATGAGGTCCACGGCGTTAGCCAATCGAAATTCCTATGGTTCGATACTAGACGTACAGGCTGAGCAAATTAATTTGCTGCCGCTAGGGTGCGTCTAGATTTCTAGGCTAGGAAAATTGGACTCACCCTTAGGGATCGGGGAACCGAGAGTTGATATGCCACTGGGTTAACCCTCTTGACCACCCGGAATGGCCCCAGGAACCGTGGCGCCAACTTGCAAGACTCAGTTTAAAGAGGGAGGCCTTTTGTTGACAACCATACGCGATCACCGGGGTGGTAAGTGAGGGCTGCACGCCGACGTTTGTCAGCTTGATACTCTTGATACTTCAATACTGAAGAGAGGAGCTGAGGAGTGTCCGCCGGACTTGTCGCCAGGTGCGCTGGAGGTGACTGGACGTAGTGTTGGCAGCAGTAACAGATCCAGGGGGAAAACTTTCAGGAAACAGTCTAGGAGGATATCCCCACTGCACCTGGAAAGGAGACATTCCTGTGGAGGTACAATAAAGTTGGTTGTGCGCCAGCTCCGCCCAAAGTAAGTACCTGGCCCAAGTGGAAGGGTTCTTTGCCGTGTAGCACCGTAGATATTTCTCCAATTCCTGGTTCACACGTTCCGTCTGCCCATTGCTCTGTGGGTGATAACCAAAGGTGAGACGGACAGTAACACCCATCTGTTGCCAAAAGGCTCTCCAGAAACGGGCAATGAACTGGGGTCCCCTGTCCGATAACAGGTCTTCTGGAGTACCATGGTAACGAACCACCTCCCGTATCACCAGGTCTGCTGTCTGTTTGGCTGTAGGTAGCTTCTGTAGGGGAACAAAGCGGGCAGCTTTAGAAAAGCGGTCCACCAAGACCAAAACAACCGTTTTACCTTCTGAAGGAGGGAGACCCGTCACAAAGTCCATTGAAATATGAGTCCACGGACGACTCGGTACGGGCAAGGGATGCAAAAGACCTTGGGGGCGCTGATTGTCACACTTGTAGGTCGCACACACTGGACAGGCTGCCACAAAGTCCTGAGTATCTGTCCTCATGGTAGGCCACCAAAAACAGCGTTGGAGGAGTTCTAGAGTGCGTCGGCTCCCCGGGTGACCAGCAAGCAGTGACGCATGGGCCCATTCCAGCGCTCGGGGCCGCAGTGGGGCCGGGACAAACGTGCGGTTGGGTGGAGTGTCTGGTGGAGATGGCTCCCCCTGTTGGGCCTCGCAAATGTCCTCCAATAAGGTCCATCGCACTGGTGCGACGATGCAAGTCTCGGATAGGATAGGCTCAGGTTCTATGGCAGACAAATCAGGAGAGAACTGGCGGGATAGGGCATCAGGTTTAATGTTTTTGGACCTTGGTCTATAGGACAAGGTAAAATCAAAACGAGTATAAAAGAGGGCCCACCTGGCTTGCCTTGGAGTCAATCTTTTTGCCTCCTTGATGTATCCCAGGTTTTTATGGTCGGATGGAGTGACCCTTCCAACCAGTGCCGCCATTCCTCCAACTTGACGGCTAGGAGTTCTCGGTTTCCTACATCGTAGCGGCTTTCCGTGGGCGTTAGGCGTTTGGAGAAGAAGGCACAGGGGTAAAACTTATTGTCTTTAGTGCTCCGTTGAGAGAGGACAGCTCCCACTCCAGTCTCCGAGGCGTCTACCTCAACAACAAAGGGGACCTGGGGATCCGGATGAGTCAGAATGGGTGCCGAAGTGAAGCGGGTTTTCAGGGTGTCAAAAGCCTGTTCAGCAGCAGGCGTCCAGTTTAGAGTCTTCAGGAAACCTCGAAGAAGAGAAGTCAGAGGGGCAGCCAGGACACTGTAGTTTTGAATAAAACGTCTATAAAAGTTTGCAAACCCTAGGAATCTCTGTAGCTGTTTGACAGTGGTGGGAGGAGTCCAGTCCAACACAGCTCGTACCTTAGCGGGATCCATTGCCAAACCCTGTCGGCCCACAATGAAGCCTAGGAAGGATGTTGAGGTGGAATGAAATTCACTCTTCTCAAGCTTGATATACAGCCGATTGTGGAGAAGCTTTTGCAGTACTGCCCGGACATGGAGGATATGGTCGGCCAGAGTCTGAGAGAAAATGAGAATGTCATCGAGAAACACATAGACACAGAGATCTAACAATTCCCGTAAGACATCGTTAATTAATGCCTGGAAAACAGCTGGACTATTAGAAAGTCCAAATGGCATCACTAAGTACTCATAGTGTCCATTAGGGGTGATGAATGCATTTTTCCATTCATCCCCCCTATGAATCCGCACCAGATGGTAAACGTTGCGCAAGTCTAACTTAGTGAAGTACCTAGCTCCCTGAAGGCGCTCAAAGGCTGTGTTCATTAACGGCAGGGGATATTTATTCTTCACCATGATCTTATTCAACCCTCGATAATCAATGCAAGGGCGAAGTCCTCCATCCTTCTTCCCTACAAAGAAAAAGCTGGCTGCTGCTGGTGAAGTGGAGGGACGGATCAGCCCATGTTGCAGCGCCTCCTGAATGTAATCATTCATTGCCTTCATCTCCGGTAAAGACAAGGAGTACAGTCGACCACGAGGAGGTATGGAGCCAGGTAAGAGGTCAATCGCACAGTCATAGGCACGATGCGGAGGCAGTGAGGTTGCTAGATCCTTACTGAAGACAGCAGCTAGATCGTGATACTCTGGTGGCACTGAGGTGAGATCGACATTGGGGTTCACAGGAGCAGCCGAGGAATCCCCTGTGGCAGAAGCCACCTCAGTAGGCCCTGTAACAGGATCAGGACACCCAGGAGCAGGTGTGGCCTCTGTGGTGAAGGGGATAGAAGCAGGGAACTCCGAAGTGGGAATGGTCTGGGCAATGATTGGAACCGAATCTGCCACAGCAGGTTCTAGCAGAGGACCTTCAAGATGGCCTTGACAGTCGACACCCAGGATGTTAACGTGGCAGTAGACCAAAGAAAAGAGGGCTGATGGAGACTCAACCAGGGGTAGCCTAAAACAATGGGATCCAAAGGGGTGTCAATGAGATAGAATTGAATAAACTCAGTATGGGCATAGAGAGTAGTCATGATGAGGGGTTCAGTGATATATTCCAAGGTTCCAGAACCTAGTGGGCGACCGTCCAGGGCGACCGTCCAGGGCGTCCTCATCTTGATTTGACTCGGCAGGGCACAGTTCTACCAAGCATGAATCCTTGAGGATCCTCGACTTTGAGGAACAGCCTCTGTTCGTCTCTGACAGACTCTAATACGGAGTCAATATAGAGCCATTAATATTGTTAGCCTGTGAATGTTCATGTGTAACAATGTATTGTAACTGTAAAATCATTTGTGCATGTGCAAAGACATTTCACACCTGTCATTCTATAATTCGGGGTACATTTCAAGTGTAGAGAGAAACCAAAAAAAATGAATGTGTTTTTATCATTAAACTTTTTTATAGTCATAGAACACACTTCAAAGTTATCATGACAAGTATTTGCTGAGCTTAAACCAGCAAGACTTGAAGTATTTATTTGAAAAAGTTATGTAATAACAGAAAAATCTGTCAACTCTGTTAGAGACAAACTTGGTAAATTATATATATTTAGCGAATGTGACACATTTTTAAATTATACCTTCCCTAAGACAACTTTTGTCTCTACAGTCACTAAAGCAACTTGATAAGATTGCTACTTTTTGACCTGGAATAAAAAAAAACAACACATTCCACTGGCAAGTTTCCAAGAGGTGCATATTTTCTTAAAAAAGACAGCTTTAACAATCATATTTAGTCATCATTTTAAGAGCAAAATCTTAAACAGAGCTGATTTGAACACATCTGTTATCATTAATCTATGCAAAATTAACACAGAATTAACAGAATTGATCATAACAGAGTTGACATTCCCATCATTTTGTGGCTTAGCTCCACACCCTAACCTCAAACTAGTTACCGCATGATATGTATAAAACCAGATTTTCATGGATTTTAATCATATTATTGTTTTTAAAAAATTGAGAGTTTCACTCCAATAACACAATAACAGAGTTGAGAAATAATTAATCTACTGTTGGTGTGTCCTCAACATTTTGTTCAAATTAATGAGAGAAGAAGCTTAACATATCTCACTGCCTTTCCGAAGTTTCCTGTCAGAGTTAATAGAGTTGACAAGAACTTTGAGATGGACAAAAATTATATATTTTTTAAACTTTAATCTCACATAATACAGAAAATAGACATTGTATGTAACTGATGTAACAGTTAGAAAAAATAGACTTAAATTACATTATGTTTAGTCAAGTTGAATGCATGAATCTGTAGTCAGAGACAGTCAATAATATGCGGTGTAGAAGTCATTTAGTTCATATTTTGTGGACAAATTGGGTCTAAAATAAATATAAATCATTGTTATTGGTGAAAGGTTGTTTTATTAGCAAAATTGTTCAAAATTGATTCCATAAAGATTTTTTTTGTTGATAATAACTAAATCTTTATCATGGAGATGCAAAATATTCCCCGAATTATAGAATGACCCACATGTTTGAGTGTCCTGCAGGATGCTGCATGACTCTTTCCTGCGCAAAACTAAAATTACAAGTTTGTTAAAAAATTACAAGACTCAAGTTAAGAGTACGGATTTTCGGCCCTACAGTATTTTTATGGCCTTCCTGAAGAGCAAATCAGCACACTGCTTACTGTCTAGCCAACCAACCAGCCAGCGGCGCTTCCCACAGACCACCAAGACACTACATGACATGGACCAGCAGTATGGAGGTAAGGCACAGGTGGGTGAACTAGTACAGATTTTACCAAGTATGAACGAGGGGTGTGCATATCAATAATGTATAATATTACCTACAGAATTATTCGGTTATTCACCTTTTTTCAAATGTTACTTTGAGGGTGCATCTGGTCTTCCAGTGTGCTTAGCAACGAGTCTAGCAATGCAATGCTTCATTAATGTTACTCTGAATTCGGTGGTCTCCTTTTTATTTCTTGGTACTGTGTAGGCTACACTCACAAAAACTTTACATGCACAGGACAAAGAAACAGGAAAATGTCTCAGATTCACTGTGTAATGTGACTGCAAGATTCTAACTTAACTTAGAGTAGCAGAAATTCTACCTACTTCTATGCTATGCGATGTTATGCTATGCTGATTCTGTGCATTTTAGAATAACTGGATAATGATATTAATGTTAATGTCTTCAAATCATAGTATGTTTCTCATATTGCTGTGGTATTGGGAACGAAATCCCCTGGAACCCGCAGTGGCTGGCCATACATCAGCTCTGTTGATGAGGACTGGAGGTCCTCCTTAGGGGCAGTCCTAAGGCCCAGCTTGACCCAAGGGAGCCTGTCCACCCAATGGTATGCAATGGTGTGGTGGAGCTTCACACCCAGGCTGTTCGCAATTGCATTCCAGAGCTCTGAGGTACAGTAAACTGCGAACCCTGGTCTGAAGAAAGGTCAGATGGGGTGCCAAATCGGGCAACCCAGGACCCGATGAACGCCCGAGCCACCTCAGTGGTATGGCCTCCGGCCATGGAATTGTCCTATCCACCATGGTGAGGATGTAAGTGAAACCAAGGGAGGAGGGAAGAGGGCCCACCAGGCCCACGTTTCTGGATCGAATCTCCACTCTGGCACAGGGAAATTCACCAGGGGCACTTTGGTGTGGCATTACATTTTGGAACATTGACACTCCACACAAGAGTCTGCCCAGTCCCTCACATCTTTCTTGAGCCCATTGCCAGACAAACTTGGCTGCCACCAACCTTTGAGATGGTTTTCTACCCAGGCGAGAGAGGCCATGCACAGCATCAAAACACATCATTTCCATGGAGTGGGAACGATGGGCCGTGGCTGTCCGGTGGAGACATCACAAAGGAGCATGGTGCCATCACCGAAAGCGATCTCCATTAACTGCAGTCCAGTGTCAGTAGTCCTGAGTGACTGTACCTCCGGGTTGGTGGACAGATTGGCTGCCATGTGGGTGTAGTCAAGCCCCACAATGGCGCGAGAGAGGCAGTCCGTGACAAGAATTTACCTGCAACGTGTTGTATGTCCATGGTGAACTCTGAGATGTAAGAGAGACGTCGCTGTTGGTGGGCAGACCACGACTCAGACACCTTAGCCATGGCGAACGTTAGGGGCTTGTGATCGACAAAGGCTGTAAACTGTCGGCCCTCCAGCCAGGGGCGGTTCTAGGGGCGGGGCCACAGGGGCCCGGGCCCCATCTGAAATCTCATTGGCCCCTGACTGGCCCCTGTACCGTCAATCATCAATAAGTGTCAAACTTGTTGAGAACGACGATCAGAGATGCAATTCCATTCCCAAACAACTGGTGGCAGTAATGCACCTATGAAGCTTGAAAGCTGAAGCACACAGTGAACTGTAAAGGAAAGAATACATTTGGCTATCCAGAAATGTCTCTGCTAAAGTGAAGAAACGATACATTTGGCAAACGGAAGTATCAGCTAACGTGAAGAACCGATACATTTGGCTAACGAAAGTATTAGCTAGAATTCTAACGTGAAGAACCGATAGCAGCGTTTCATCCTCCACAGAAGTTTCTTGGTGAGTCACAAATCTCTATGTTGGTTATCATCATTATGTGAAAGGGACGTTTATTTGTTGCTATTACAATATGTTAAGTTTGTCAATTCAATTACGAAGCAGCAGCAAGCTTGTAGTGAACTGTTAACTGACTTAGTCAGTGAACTGTTAACATTAACTTAACGTTAGGTTACTTGAGTTGAGGTTTGATTGTTATTCATTGTTAGCATGCTGATAGATTTTATGTATGGAAAGGTAATGTATGAAGTGTTTGAAATGGTGTTATATGAAACGCAGAGAAATTGACATCCTGTTTGTTTGGGGTCCGAAATTAATAATATTACATGCGCTAGTGCGCCTTACCAAATGTAGGCCTAGCAGCTAAATAACGTTCGATTTTTTTTGCTTGAGGAAAAAGTTTGGCAGCTGCTAACATGAACATGAGAATACATGCCTAGTAGTTAATGTGAGCTATCATTGCAAAGTTATTAACCACTATTCTGAGTGTATTTGATTCATGGGCTTCGCATGAATTCTGTCTCAAAGTGTTAGGACAAGGAGAGTTTCATTCAGATAAATTGGTTACATTTTCTACTCTATTCACTCAAGCTTTATATGATTTAAAAAAAAAAATAATAACTGGTTTTACAGTTGCCAGATGACATGCTGAATACAAGCATGGATTTTGTGACACGCATTTGTGTTTCACGTACAGACTGGGATGGCGCAGGAGCTGATGACTTCAACCCAGTCTTCAGAACCACCAGTCACCAAGCATAGTTGCTCCTAATGGTATGATGCTATTTCCTATTGCCACTATAGTGAGCATATTTTGTCATTCATTTTAGAAACGCCAGGTTGACAGTGGGTTATGAAAGTTAATAACAATTAAGTTACTCAAACTTGTTTCATTTTCTTCTCTCCAGTCATTTCCCATTCTAGAGCAGATGGTTCTGTGCAACCTCTCCTAAACTGGTATTCTGCAAGATGCAGCACGGAAATAGGAAGAGGCCACTCAATGACTTCTGATACAAAGACTTCAAATGGTAGGAATATTCCATCTTTAGTGTTTTGCTACTCCTTCCGTAGTTTTTTCGCTTTCAAATGACCCATCGTCAGTCTTCAAAGCAGAATCAGGCTTTTCTAACTGGAAGCAAGATGGTGGCTTCAAAGACCATTCCAAATCAGACCATTGTAAAAATAGTTGTTGGAAAAATTGTGTAAATATGATGTAGTTGTTGCTCACATGCTGTGTGTGTGTACTGTGCATGTGTGTGTGTGTGTGTTTGTTTTAATGTACACAAACTGGCAGTGAAAGTGGTTTCTCAAGGGGAAAGAGTTAAAGTAAAACTTGTTTAATTGAACGAAAAATGTGTGTATGATGATGTAATATTTTTGTTTAAAATATCAATGTATTTCCACTGAAGTGTTAAGAATTGTATTGGCTTTTTTGTTTTTTAGCATTTAGCATTCAAGAATTTGAACAAGGTAAAACTGGTGAAATGTATGCACCTTACTGCTGTGGTCTAGTTAGCTGAAGTGGGTATACTGTGATCAACCCCAAATATTAATACCTATCCTTGCCTGTTTTAAGTGGGTATACTGAGATGGTGATGCTTTTTAAGTGGGTATACCAGAGACTTTCTAATAAGGAGACACAGCACTCAAAAAAATCCTCCATAGAAATGCATGGGGCTAGTTTGTAACGTTGTCTACACATATCCCACCCCTTCCTCGGCAAAACGTCGAGCCAATTGAGCCAATCATGTAGCCTAGAAATCTAGACGCGCCCCTAGCAGCCTGGGCTAGTCTAGCAACTCTCCGTTGGCTTGTGAGCTCCAGAAATCGAAACTCAATCAGGCCAATGAAATCGTGTATAGAGTCGTTAGGTGGGCTTAACATAATGATTGATGGCAGAGTTGCAACGGTTTGGCTTGAATTCCCTGCTACTTGAAAACAAATAAGATGGATGTTGCTGTTGGCGAACAGTGTGACACGAGTTAAGCTTTTATTAAGTTGGCAAACATTTGAACTAGCCAACTAGCTCCGCTTGTGGGAAACGCATGGGACTCATAGCGCTGCGGCTGTCCTATTGCGTGCAGAGGGAATTTGAAAGACAACTGATTAT
The DNA here is from genome assembly GCF_046254945.1 of Alosa pseudoharengus. Taxonomy (NCBI): domain Eukaryota; kingdom Metazoa; phylum Chordata; class Actinopteri; order Clupeiformes; family Clupeidae; genus Alosa; species Alosa pseudoharengus. Next base: position 45,495,995 of record NW_027468774.1, read on the forward strand.
CCCGCCCCTCGGACTGAGCACTGCGAACGGTGAGTGCCCAGACCCTACATTTTAATGTGGGTCTGGCTCGTCAGGCTACCAATCATGTGGTGTGATGTGAATACATTGAGCCAATCATATGGTGTGTTGTGAACTCGCCGCTGGAGCAAGATTGGTGTCGTGAAGCCTTGCACACGCACATTTCTGCCGAATAGGATGCCCGATGAGTGCCCAAAAAGCGTTGCAATATGGCCGTTGAGTGGAGGGACTTGCCTAAAAGGACTTTGGGTATACTGTGTATAGTCCTGCATATCACGTAGACTATGTGCCTCTGCCTTACTGAACAAAGGATTTTCTGTGTATGGATGTTGATCGGTTCTTGGCCCCTCAGTGTATGATGTGGCCCCTTTGTGGCCCCTGTCTCAGAAAAATCCTAGAACCGCCACTGCCTCAAGCAGCGAACAGAAGTGTCTAATGGCAAGGTAAAGTGCAAGCAACTCACGGTCAAAAGTACTGTACTTGTGTTCACTGGGGCACAACTGCCGGCTAAAGAAATTGAGCGGTTGCCAGGCACCATCCACCCACTGCTTGTGCACAGCACCAACAGCAAAGTCCGAAGTGTCTGTGGTAATGGCGATTGGCGCATCAGGTGATGGGTGTGCAAGCATTGTTGCGTTGGCCAAAGCAATCTTAGCATCTGTGAATGCTGTGTCTATCTCTCCAAGGACCAATCCACCAGGTGTTTGGCGCTTTCCTCTTCAAGGCCCCGTGCATCCCTGACTTCGCAGAGAGTCTGGCCTAGATCCATAGGCGTACGTTTACTTCTGGGTGGGAGGGCACAGTTTGAGGTTTAAAATCATTGGAGTTCCTTTGAAATGCTTTGAACCAATCACTAACAATCAGACTTTCGTCATTTCTCTGCATCACGCCCATAACAAGCAAGCGTGCATCTTATCAGCAGTCACACGTTTCATCTGCGTAACTCTCGCCAAAATGCATCATATAGTGTTTTGTCAAACTTTCATATAAATGCGTACGTCCAAAGCGCCACTTTTAAGGTTGTATGCGTTGTCGTTTTCGGGCTGAAATTACCTTTTGAATGGGAATCCTATAGGGCCACTACTTTTTTGATACAATCGCGTCAAAATCGCTATTTTTCAAACACTACGAAGGCTCGACACAACATGAAACTTTGATCGAAGTATCATCAGTGTCTCTACACATGAACTCGAGCATTGAGAACATTGTTGGTGTACACAGAGTTTACTAAAAGAAAGGTTTTGAACAACTCACTTGTTTTTTCTGCTCGCTGCCATCTTGCAAGGAGTGAGTTGTCCAAAATCTTTCTTTTTAGTAAACTATGTGTACACAAACAATGTTCTCAATGCTCGAGTTCATATGTAGAGACACTGATGATGCTTCGATCAAAGTTTCATGTTATGTCGAGCCTTCTAAAAATAGCGATTTTGACGCGACCATGTAGCCTACTAAACTAAAGTTTGACTCGGGTACGTTCGTAGCCTATTACAAAATCTATGACTAAAGTTTAGCTGACGATATAACATCCTACTTGACTGTGACTTCGTTGGTGACACTCCTGTTAATAGGCTAAACTAGAAAGAGCTAAAATAACTCACACCAACCTTATTTGCGCCTTTTATTCACATTTGCTCAAAGATTTCATAAGTATAAGCCCTTTTCGCTCCCTACGTTGATGTATTCCAAGCGGTCTGCTTCGGGGGCGGGGACGTAGTAATTGAAACACCATGCCTGGGTAACGAAATCACTCTCAGGGACGCCCTCTGTTCGCTGGTTGGTTCGGCTGCCTAACCTCCAAAGTAAACGAGGGCGAATCAACCTATTCCAGACGGAGTACTGTAGGGAAAAGAAATCGAGCGGAAGTACATAGGCAGGCAGGGGCCAGGCTACCATGCAGAAGACGCATGAGAGCAGTACTGCCGCACTAAGGCAAAAGGTCGTAACTTAGATTTTGGCGAAAATGAGTTTTTTGTCATTATTAGGACAATAAACATAAGTTTTATCATGTAGACAAACATCAAGTTTAAATTCGGTTGATTTTTGGGGAAAATAAGATGATGTTTTTGCTGTAACTTCAAAAAGCCAAGGGGAAACTGTGGTAGAAGCCTGTAACGTCAGATACCACTTTATGCCTTCCTTTCACGCTGCTACTGAACACTCGAATAAAGTTACCGTGCTAAGTTACGGCAAGCTGCCTTCTGACCGACCATCAACATGTTATATGCAAAGTAGTATATACTTTGAAAAATACAAATCACACATGTCCTAAGCAAGACCTATGTAACATAGTTTGAATGAAGTTTCTACATTAAACGGTTGAAGCTGCATTAGCTGTGTTAGAAGAAAATAAGAAGAAGAAGCCTAGGAAGAATAGTACAGTGCATTTTCATGTACTGTAAAAGGAAGAAGCCTAGGAAGAACATTGTACATGACATGTAATATTAACTAGATGTACCGCATAGCGGTACAAAATATGACCGCCGCTCAGTCCTGTACATCCATTCCACGAAAATAAATCATATTAATGAATTTGTCTCCATCTTCTACTACATCCCCCACTCTTGAAACTTTTGTGTATGCTTGCTTGGAATGTGTGTTTGCGGGCCGCACACAAAGTAGCCTACTGGCGCTGCAAAGGTGAATAGATTTGTAGCACTTGCCAAAAAATTTGTAGCATTGTTATAAAACCTTTAAAATCTCTAAACAATCACAAGTAGGGCAGTTCATCACAGTCCATCCATTGCAACTGGACTGATGAAAGGTACACCTGTAGGCTACATTGTATTTGGGAAAAGCAGAAGGTAGCAGCATAATGTATTTATTTATTTATTATTAAACAAAACAATCCCTGTCAGTTCCATGCAGTTTTCAACAGCTATCAAGAAGAGAGGTCATGTCATGGATTTTTGTGAATGTTTCTTCTTCTACATGCATAAGATTAGTCATCTAGTTCATATGATATTCAGCTTTATTGTCAATACACAAATTAAATACTAGTCTAAAACAAAATGCCATTTTACCCAGTGGTGCAAATAACTGATATGTCCAAAAAGGCCTTCATGAAATGCGTTGCTAGACTGTTCATACACATTTTAACGGGCCAAGTTGAAGAGCTACTGTCCGTTATTGTTTGTGCAAATAATATGCTGATTCATGTTCCCTTGCATTTTGCAACTATGAGGTCCATGGTTAGTCTGGCTTTCGCCAGACCAAGCTCAATCTTTTAAGAAATCGAAAAGGAATCGCCGGCAGATCAGGCTGAGTTCACCCAGCCTAGTCCATGGTAGGCGCCCGATTTTGCGATTGAGATATCCACACACTGGCGCCCCCCCTGCGACGTGTTCGCCCTCTGGTTTCAGAGCTATTCTAAATGCACTAAATTCCCGGCCTCCACTTTGAAAACCACTGGCTTACAGTATCAAGCGGACTTAAGCTGCCACCTCTTGGAGAAAAGTTAATAGTTTTGCATATCAGTAGTAATACATTTCACGCAGCTGTGTGAATCACGGAAAGCGCGAATGAAGTGGACACTTCTAAATGGAACCCAACCCACTGTACAGTAGCTCAAGGTCTGTGGCTAAAGCAGCCATAATGAAAGCGTTATCATTGTTTGGATACTTCACACACACGTGTTTTTTAATCGCATAGACTACAACTACCAAGCTGGAATCAAAGCACATCGACTCCCCTCTCACACCCTAAACACGCACTTCGAACAAACAAAAAGCATCTCAGTCTCACGGTATAGCCATAGGCAAAACTGTATCGGACCGGTGTAACGTTGGTACTAAATCATCCATCGCAAAGAATGATTTTTGTAGCACCTGCAACAAATATGTGTAGGTACAGCCCTTCCCTGGATACATCTCTCAACGTGCGCTCTAAAACATTTGGTTTAAATGGAGATGTAGATCATCACGGGTGCGTTAATAAATCTACATTGCGGCGAGTTGACACAAATTATTCAATTTGACGAATTTATGTAGTTTCAGTCCTAGTTACTTTACTTTGAGCCATGCTCTTCCTTACTTGAATCACCTTTGAAAATAGAGGATTGAAGTAGCCTATATGGGTGTTTGGGAATGAACGTTGACTCAGATGCTTTTTGAGACTTTGAGCAGAAATGTCCCAGCCCGGTGTTTAGGATGCATCATAGACAGTAAATCTTTCAGGTAGTCTATATATTTTCCATTAGAAAACCATCACGTAGCGAACGTGTTGTGGCTAACTCACTTAGCTCCTGTTAGTAGCCTAGGTTGCCTGGTCATAAGCAAATGAGATGACAGTCGAAAGATACAATTAGTGCTGTTATCAATTTGCTTGGTAGCCTTTAACCGCATTTATGGTTTTCTACAAATACATCAATAATCAAATTGGCCTCCATCACTCAACCAATGCTAACGGTAACATTATTTTACCTACAGTGGGAAGAATTGACACTTCATTCACCATCAAGGTGATTCACGCAGCTGGGTGAAATGTAAGTAGAACTGCAGCCGCTTGGGGGCAGTATAGTCCGCTGTGGCGTTCTGCGGTCGAACCGGACCAGCAAGGGCTGTGATTGGCCGAGTTTTCAGTTTGTTTCTCTGTGTTTTTAGTAGCCCCTGCAACATGCTAGTCCACTGTAGCCTATAATCTTTGTACATAATGTTAAACATAGTTTTGGATTCAGTGGCAAGATTTCTTGATTGTACAGTGCCTGCCTGTCTCACAGTAATGTTTTAAAATGAGAGCTTCGTCAGCTGGCAGTAGGCTACTTTGTCGGCAGTCATGAGAAGTTCGCTTGCTAATAGAACATAAATATGCTGCCCAGAAACCTCGTGAATAGTTCTGATTTTTTTACTACACTAACGAGGTTGAAATATAGCCTTTGCCTACAGCAGCGGTTCCCAAACTTTTCCCCCCGCGTACCACCGCCTACATTCCGACTCGGCTCGCGTACCCCCACCATCCAACACATAAACACATAAAAACGTAACGCATTCTATAATGCAATATTTGTCCGCATCCACATACAATCTTATAGCCTAATAGACCTACAAAAACGCCTGACAAGGATGTACATTAGGCTATACAGCCTAGAAAGGCTAAACTTAGGCTACTTTTAGTTTGTTAAATGTAAAGCCTAGCTTAATGTTACCTTTCTTGCCCATCTGAAATAACTCCTAGCTTTGCTCCTTCCCTCCTTTTCTGTTTTTGTTGTTTTCAAAAACCTGTTATATCCGCGAAACTTTCCCCCCACGGACCATCCAACGCATTCAAAAGTAGGCTAACGCACTCTATTCGCTATTCCAGGCGTCATGTTTAATAAGCTGCCCTTTTTTTTTTTAACACATACAGAGTTTATAAATGATATCCTTTAATTTCATGTTTCCATATCATTATGACCTGATTCAAAATTATGTATTTATTCATGAATTAATTACAAAAGATTTAAAATTTTCATTTTACACCTGTCCGCCATAGCCCTTTGCATCTCGCGTATCCCCTAGAAGCAGCTCGCGTACCACCGGGGGTACGCGTACCACAGTTTGGGAATCCCTGGCCTACAGCATCTCCTTAACAGAAATGTTAACAAAATGACAGCATTCATATGACAAAGGAAAACGAATTCGGTCACTCAAGACTGTGCCACAGCAACCAGTGTAGGCTACAGTCCTACCCAATAGGCCTACTCGAAGCAGATAGCGTTGTCTGACGGTCGAGTGGGTTAATGGACGTATTTCCAGAACAGGTCTGCAACTTTCAGGCAGTTTTGAGTTTGAATCTAGGCAGGAGCAGAGCCATATAAAGGCCTAGGCCTATTGTTATCATTTTTTGCAAGGTGTTGCTCCTGGCAAGACTTGTTTATAAGACGTTTGGTGATTAATTGATAGCTGTTTTTGTGACACGTTAAACATTCTTTATAATGAGCGCATACGGAGAGTAAAACGACTTGTTGCCGTTTTGGGACATAAGCTACGTTAAACTTTTTCACATCAAGGTGGTATGTGTTGTTAGGCCCACAGCTTCAGGGGAGCGCGGGGCACAAAGTAACGCGGAGTTAAATGTAACATGGACTTTTTTCCTAGTTGCAGATGGTTGATCGGGACATATTGGTCAGTTAACCACATTACTATGAGACGGTGTTCCACAAATTTTCAGTCCGTATGGACGTGTTTTCACGTAGATCTACAGCAAAACGTCTTTTGAATATGGCGCGGGAATCGTGCCTAAAACCTTCCGACCGTCCATCTGATCAACCAACCGATCGACCAACCGAACGTCATACCACCTGCCTTACTTACATGTATCAGAATAAATGCCTTTTTATAAACAGCCTACATATACCTACATGAACTTACACGTATCGAACATGTGCCCAGAATTGTTGCAACATGTACTTATTCTGTTGGAACATGATGGATAAATGTAGGCTTGTGTTGGAACATGAATACATGTAGGAACACTGTACAATGTTGAAACTTCATTAAATGAACATTCATTAGTCTATTTGTGTCGTTATTAGTGATTGCTATTGTTGCTTAAACTATTATGCGTAATAACCATCTGCAAAACAGGACTATAACCAATTATTTGCGAGATATGAGAAATGCCATAGGCTGGCCTTACCACATTTTCTCTTTCTTACATCAATACGTTATGGAAGCATATGAGCCCACTTCAAATCATCTCCAAATATGTGATTATGTATCCTAGCCGCTAAGTTTAACAACCTTTTATGGACAATATCCCTCGGACTGCAATTTGAATAGATTTTGCTGTGCTGTACTGTAAAAGTAGGTCTACGGCCATTTCTTAGAGTGGCTTGAGATTAACATAGCCTAAATACTGTAATGTTGACACTAATAAAGATATGTTTATTAAGTAGGCTAACAAATGAAAAGTGTTTTCAGCTGAAATGGCATGAAGGCTATATGTGGACCGCCTGGACCTTTGAGCAAAACATCAGCAGACAGAGAAGCCCTCAGTGTAGCAATGCAGACTGCTCGGGGAACCTGCTTATCCAACTGTGGGTCGCCAGTCGAACTGACAGGCTTATCATAAATTCGCATTTATTTCAATTTGGCTATAGGCTACGATTAAAGTTCCTATGGTTCACAACTACTCGCAATATGCTATCGACACTAGTTAACCACAATTTGTATCCCTATTGGTCATGCGCTCCCCCACTGCTTGTGAAAGAAGGGGATGGGGGAGGGAGGCTTAACGTGAAAAAGCGTAATGTCCCAAAACGGCAACGAGTCGTTTTAGGCTACTCCCCGCAGGCCTTCATAATGGTAGGCTACAGGAAGTGGGGGAAGGGTATGGGATGACCAGAGCCGTCATCTATCGTCTTTCCAGGCACACACAGCTTGTTACCATATACAGTGGGCATCGCTTTCAAATGGCCACTTCAGTCGCGCATTACGAGGTGTGAAGCTGCGTGAAGCTTTAGTACCACTTTCAGCCACTGTGCGTCGCTCTGCCACTGTACATCACAGTAGCCTGACTGTCGCCCCTTCTGAAAAAGCAGGAGGCTAGGCTACCTTTAAACGTAATTGTTACCGAGAGGAATCCCATCCTACGAATTCAATAACAAAATAAATCATAATTAAACATTACCTCGATTAAGGCTACTTGGGTATGGCTTAAGGCTTGACTACACGGTGGTAGCGAAAATCGAAATCTGCTTTTGATAGCCTACCGGTGCCGCTCCACAAAACGAAAAAATATCTTAATTTGCTGTCTACGTTATTGTCAGTGTTGGAGGTAACGCAACTATGCAAATCAAAACAGTGTCTTAATTTGCCCTACTTTTTGACTGCAATGTAGTCAATTGACTGCTTGACATGTCATTTTTATTTTTCTGTACAATAAACAAATACATCTGCTTTATGCCGCAGAATTACATTCATATTTGGCTGACTGCAGACGCGCCACTTCCCTCCCCATATTCCAAGATTAAGATAGTAGCCTATACAAAAAGCACTTCATACTATCATAAAAAAATTGTTAAAACAAATAGCTATTTGCAATTTGACAAAACACTGGTCCTCATTTTGCGAATGTGAGGACAATATGAGCCTGTTGCATTTAGTTAGATGTCCGAGTCACGCATAATGTTTGAAAACCACTGGCTCGTAATCACAATAATTTGACACACGACAGTTGGATAGCCTACTTCATCATGTCCCCATGCCTACATTTTTGTGAGTAGCATAGAGATCGTTAAAAACAATAAAGTATGGCTCTCCGTTTGGGACATCGAAAACTTATATTTTTAATAGACTACCGTCGAAGATGCTGACTTGCAAAAGCCTCGGGATAACACGTTATCTCCACTATCATCAGTCATGCCCCTTGATCAAAGTGGGGAATGAAATAAAAGTTTGAGAACCACTGGCTTAACAAGTTACCTGCAGTCCAGAACACAGAATCTGTTGCAATATTCTGATGATCGGCGATGATATCGGCAAATGTTTGTTTTCCAAAGTAAGAATTTCACTTCACCTTGCACCTTCGACAATACCTGGCCTACCTGGTATCATTACAAACATTATTCTGTGTCCTAAAACTGCCATATTTTATGGCATTGTGTCATGTAAGTTCGTTGCAAAATCTAGAGAAATGTGTGAGGTGGTCAGCGGGGGACAATTGAGACACACATTGGATTGTGTTATTACTTGAACATTCCACACTATCCACAGCTGTGGTAGGCCTATCAGGGGCAGGAGGATTACTGTTAGCGCAGGCTTTATATAAAATTCTTCAACAGAAGGCCTCGAATGTTGTCTTGTTTGTGGAGCGCTTTGCTTCGCTTCTGTAATCTCGGCTTCATTGAAAATGAGGGCTTCCCTCAATGACCCTCCGAGAATAAATAAAGGTTGAATGAATGAATGAATGAATGCAGGCTTGCCCAAAATAGGCTAAAGGCCTGTGGTTTGCGCAGCCTACAGTAAATAACAGACCCGCCAGAATGTGTGTTATGATGCTTTTTTACGAGCAAGATGTTTTTGGTACCCTACGCTCACATGTTCTTAAATAACAATGATCATCAGTAATATTCGACCATTAATTTGGGTAAATGGGCAAGCGTGACCACCTTGATTGGCTGATGATTGTAACGCGGGCATGATTCCAAACACCTCCCTTACGATGATGAGTGACAGATGACAGGTCTCAGAATGCGTGCGCTACACAAGGACGGAAGATGGTGAATAACTGGGGCCGTAGGCTATTCACAAAGGCTTTTATCTTACAACTAGGAGTAGGCTACTCCTTACGCACTTAAACGTACTTAAAGATTTTACCTTAGAGTTGTCTCTTGAAAGTTATTCACAAAGCCTTTTAGACAACTCCTAAACTAGGAGTGAGTCTTCGTGGCTATGGATGACGTCATTTCTATCAGAAAGACTCAGGAAGGTACAATGAAAGATAACACACGTTTTAATCCATCAAAGGATATACAAAAGGCATAAGCAACAATAAGACAGTCTTTGGCATAGGCCCCATAATGCAGCTTCAAACGTTTAACGTAGAAACTTCATTCAAACTATGTTACGTAGGTCTTACTTAGGACATGGGGGCTTTGTATTTTTCAACTTTGTAACTTTTATACTTTTTAAACTATTAATTAAAAACTATCAAAATTTCCCCATTGACTTAACATTGCCCTTTATGACATCACAGCAATTAGAATCCTATGGCAGGTGTTCGGGCCAGCTGCATCAACTGCCAGTCTCAGGCTTTAAGCATACAAACTGGCCCTATTAAGACTACACATCCTGTTCAACTGCTTCCTCTGCCAAAAACTGTTTCAAAATAAAAGTCCTCACTACAATATTTCACTGTTAAACAATTTAACCCTTTAAACTACTGAACTTTTTAACTGTTTAGCCATTGTAACTGTTACTTGTCATCAACTATGACTCCTACCCACTGTAGCTAGTTAGCATGGTTAGCATAGTTAGCATGCTATCATGTTAGCATGCTAGCATGTTAGCATGTTAGTTAGCATTTTTAGCAAAACTGCTAAAAATGATTAGCTAAGTTAGCTAAGTAACATGGTTAGCATAGTTAGCATGCTAACATGTTATCATGCTAGTAAGCATTTTTTGCAAAACTGCTAAAAATGATTAGCTAAGTCACATGGTTAGCATAGTTAGCATGCTAGCATGATAATTAGCATAGTTAGCATAATTGCTAAAAATGATTAGCGAAGTTAGCTAAGTCACACGGTGAACATAGTTAGCATGCTAATATGTTAACATGCTAGTTAGCATAGTTAGCATAACTGTTAAAAATGATTAGTGAAGTTAGCTAAGTCACATGGTTAACATAATTAGCATGTTAGCATGCTAGTTAGCATAGTTAGCATAACTAATAAAAATTATTAGCTAGGTTAGCTAAGTCATATGTAGGGATGTAACGATTACCGGTATAATGATAAACCGTGATAAAAATGTTGACGATAACAATTACCGTTTTCTTTTGAAATATCATAATTATCACGGTTGATTATCACGGTGTTGAAACCGTGTGTTTAATCCTTCCCAGCTTCATCCGAGCCTGCTTTTGACATACAGTAGGCCTGGTACAATGAAGCAAAATTGGTATCCTACTGATTCTGTTGTCTAGCCTAATTGATGGTTTTAACTGCGAATTGGATTAGGCTACACCTGATTTTAAAAGGCGGAACATTTTCACCGCAAAACTTGCACTGTAACATTTGCACTCTGCGTCTTTTTATGTTCGCGTGCACATTAAATCCATTCCACTCACGTTATCAGAAGAACACAGTAGCCTAAAGTTTTATTTCGAACACTTACTTTGGTCTCACTCAGGGTAGGAATTTCACGGCGGCCACGTTTTTGCCCCTTGTGTTGGCCGTGATGTCCCTTTGAAAATCAGAGGTTTACAGGCCACAGTGCCCTTGGTGCCCTTCTTTCAATATTCTGCTTTGCATCCTACTAATAGCGAATTTTATTTAGCCTATGGCCTGTCAAAATAATCTTAGCATTCACAGCGCAAATTAATTTATTTTACGCAGTGGAGAAAGTGACAGCGCAAGAAAGAAAGTGCGTCTAAATTCACCTATTCTTCTCAGTTGAACTACTCGCGAAGTGGCCTACTCATCACACAGACATCACAAGTATCACATGAAAGAGCTTTTTCTCAGCTTTTAAACGATGTTAGCCGCGAATTGCTGTGGTGAACGGTTCGCGAGAAACGTAAATAATATAATTAAATTTAATCATAAATTCTACTGAAGGTTTTCGTCCATCTCCCTACCCATTCCTCTCGGTGCAATACTTCACGAACCTTTCGTTTAACACATGACAAACCATATATCAGAATAAACAGCAGACCTTACTGAACATAAAGGTGTAAAGCAGTCCCCTGTACAGTTAGCCGTTCCAGAGTAATCCACTTTTGAATTTGCAGTACATTTCGACATGCATGGATGTCTCCAAATTTGGGCTTTAAGTTTTACAATGTGTTTAAATTGTTCCACATGATTTCATAACGGGCCAAATACAAAATAAATGTTACAAATATCGCCTATATAGCGGTAAATCAGAGGACAGCTGACTAAGAGTTTGTGAAAGTAGATCACAAAATGCTAAGCATGCATCTAGGCTATTTGAGTTTCTTAAAGCTGAACTGTGCTTAAATTGTTCAATACATGATTTCATAACAGGCCAAATATAAAATAAATGTTAAATATAGCCTAGATATCTGTAAATATTAGATGTTCAGATGATTTGCAGTTCTATATAATATGTCATGTTTCATGTTTTTGTAATGTTTCATACAGTGATGCAGGTCTACTGCAGTGAATAGGCTATACAACTTTGATATTTTTTATAGCCTTTGTGGCCTTTGTGCCCTCCACCAAATATGCCTAACTGAAGGCCAAGTCGCCTTGCCCCCAGAATGGTGAAATTCCAAGCCTGGTCTCACTCATTGGATCCAAATAACAGTAATAGCAACCTCCAAGTCATGGTAGGGTAAGTTAAGCGATAAGCACATAGCCAATTAAACATGAAAAACTGAACGGGACACTTTTTGAAACTATTTCAGCTTGTGTAGGCCTATCAGTGCTTTCTGAACATATTGAACACACTTTTAAAAATACCCTGATAATACCGAAAACCGTGATAATTTTGGTCACTATAACCGTGAGGTTAAATTTTCATACCGTTACATCCCTAGTCATATGGTTAGCATAGTTAAAATTTTAACATTGTTAGCATGCTAGTTAGCATAGTAACTTGGTTATCTTTGTTAACATAGTTAGCATAACTACTAGCAAACATTGGAGCCATTCCAACTGTTAGTTATCGTCAACTATCTGCCTAAATAATTTAACCATTTCAATTATCAACCTATTTAACTGTTCAGTCATTCCAACTATAGTAAACCTTATCTACCAAGCAAATAATTTAACCATACGAACTCTTCATATTTTTGCATTTTCATGCACTGTATTTCCTTCAGGAAATGCTTTTCTAGTTGCTCTATTGTGATGTCATAATCTAATGTTAAGTCAATGGGGAAATTTTAGTAGTTTTTAATTAATAGTTTAAAAAGTATAAAAGTTAGAAAGTTGGAAAAATACATAGCTGAAGTCACATAAGTAAGACCTACGCAACGCAGTTTGAATGGAGTTTCTAAGTTAAACGGTTGAAGCCGCATTAAACGCACAAAATGTGTTGAAGAAGAAGCAGAACTAGAGAATGTAATTCCAGGGAATTACGAGTGCATGAAAATGAAGCTAGGACAGACAGCATAGATAATAAAAAGTTTATAGTTTAGACGTAGACAGTTTAAAAGTTGAATGTAGATAGTTTAACAGTTGTTAATAGACAGATAGTTTAATAGACAGATAGTTTAATGAATGTTGAAAGTTTAAAAGTTATATGTAGATAGTTTAAAAGTTGTTGACAGACTGATAGTTTAATGTGTGTTGATAGACAAATAGTTTAAAGGCTCTATATAGGTAGATGGTTGACGATAACTGACAGTTGGAATGGCTCTAATGTTTGCTAGCAGTTATGCTAATAAAGCTAATTATTTTGACCAAGTTACTTAGTTAACTTAGCTCATGTTTTCTAGCAGTTTTAGAAAAAATGCTAACAATGCTAACTATGCTAACCATGTGACTTAGCTAACTTAGCTAATCATTTTAGCAGTTATGAGGTAGATGAGGTTTTAAAAGGTTAAATTATTTCCTAGATAGATGAGGTTTAATATAGTTGGAATGACTGAACAGTTAAATAGGTCGATAGTTTAAAAGGTTAAATTATTTACTAGGTAGATGAGGTTTAATATAGTTGGAATGACTGAACTAGGTAGACGAGGTTTAATATAGTTGGAATGACTGAACAGTTAAATAGGTGGATGGTTTAAAAGGTTAAATTATTTGCTAGGTAGATGAGGTTTAATGTAGTTGGAATGACTGAACAGTTAAATAGGTGGATAGTTTAAATGGTTAAATTATTTGCTAGGTAGATGATATTTAATATAGTTGGAATGACTGAACTAGGTAGATGAGGTTTAATATAGTTGGAATGACTGAACAGTTAAATAGGTGGATGGTTTAAAAGGTTAAATTATTTGCTAGGTAGATGATGTTTAATATAGTTGGAATGACTGAACAGTTAAATAGGTGGATGGTTTAAAAGGTTAAATTATTTGCTAGGTAGATGATGTTTAATATAGTTGGAATGACTGAACTAGGTAGATGAGGTTTAATATAGTTGGAATGACTGAACTAGGTAGATGAGGTTTAATATAGTTGGAATGACTGAACAGTTAAATAGGTGGATGGTTTAAAAGGTTAAATTATTTGCTAGGTAGATGATGTTTAATATAGTTGGAATGACTGAACTAGGTAGATGAGGTTTAATATAGTTGGAATGACTGAACAGTTAAATAGGTGGATGGTTTAAAAGGTTAAGTTATTTGCTAGGTAGATGAGGTTTAATATAGTTGGAATGACTGAACAGTTAAATAGGTGGATTGTTTAAAAGGTTAAATTATTTGCTAGGTAGATGATGTTTAATATAGTTGGAATGACTGAACTAGGTAGATGATGTTTAATATAGTTGGAATGACTGAACAGTTAAATAGGTGGATGGTTTAAAAGGTTAAATTATTTGCTAGGTAGATGAGGTTTAATATAGTTGGAATGACTGAACAGTTAAATAGGTGGATAGCATATAGTTGGAATAACTGAACAGTTAAATAGGTGGATAGTTTAAAAGGTTAAACTATTTGCTAGATAGATGATGTTTAATATAGTTGGAATGACTGAATAGTTTCTCAGGCTTATAGCATAGAATGAGACTGTATGCTTAAAGCCTGAAAAACTGACAGTTGATCTAGGTGGCCTGGCCACCTGGCACAATATTCTAATTGCTATGATGTCATAAAGCCTGAGAAACTCAGTTGATCCAGGTGGCCTGGCCAGAGCCATATATGGTGATCCAGGTGGCCTGAACACCTGGCATAGGATTCTAATTGCTCTATTGTGATGTCATAATCTAATGTTAAGTCAATGGGGAAATTTTAGTAGTTTTTAATTAATAGTTTAAAAAGTAGAAAGTAGAAAGTTGAAAAATACATAGCTGAAGTCACATAAGTTAAGGCCCGTACACACCAGATACGATACGAAATAACAGTGCGAAAATGCGAAAAATTCGTGTGCGAAATTTTCGCACTCAAAGTGTACACACCAAGTCCGATGCGATTATTTTAATATTTCGCATTCTATTTCGCACTCACGTCATGCAGGTTCACACAGCGACTTTCAGTAAGCAGGGAGAACTCATAAAATCATCAAGATTTGAAACAGATTATAGCCTTGATCATTCATGGAACCGTGTAGGCCTATTGCTTGAGAGGTGCTGGGGGAATTAAAGCTTACGGCCATCCTTCCCATCCCTTGTCTATTCTACTTGTGCTATTGTGATAATTGTGCAGTCCAACATAAGTTGGTTGGGCTCATTAGTGCACCCATACACCCACCCCACTACACAACACACACGCAATTCTAACGCTAGGCGGGAAGAGACATGATTAACGTTGGCAGTAGTTTAAGGAGGATACGCTTTTATAGAATTAAGCATTCTTCCTTGAGAAAAACTCCGAGTCCGGGTAAATAGACGGACACAGAGAGGTCAGCAGGGAATGACGAGCTGATTTTGTGCTGAGCTCAACGTTGCGCTCTGCCCCACATTGAGCCCATCCCCGATCTGCAAGCTGCAGCCAGGGGTGCCCGCATATTGGACTCGAGGTATGCCATTTGGGCGGACTGGTGTAGCCTAACAAGCTGTAGGGTAGGCAAGGCCTCGTTTAAAATGTTACATGCCAAAATGCTATACGCCAACACGCTATAAAACGGCCATAGCCTATCATGTAGGCCTACATCTCACGAAACCATTTCACACGCAGGCTACATCAAAATGTATCTGCTAAGAAGCGGAGGCACAGAGACTGCCTGTAGAAATGAGCATGGGATAAAATCGCACTGCTGCAACAAGTGGTAAAAAGTGATCAGCTTGTATGACGATGATCCAACAAACAGCAAAAGCTAATAATGATAGCCTATCAGTCATTAGCTTACCTTTATAAGATCCACAGAAAGTTTTTCAGAGTTCCACATTGGGCTACTTCAGTTATGAAGCATAAAGCAAAGTTAACGCACCAGGAAATGTGAGGCAAAATTACGATAGTGGTAACCCTGGACATAATGCTGTTGTCAGCAGCATAGCCTATCATTATAACCTATTCTTAAAACTTCCATTTCCATGAATGCATGTTGTATTTTTTCATTGCAAATATGTGCAGGGAGAAGCCCTCTGTCAGTAGTGAGATTTAATTATTTTTGGTTGAGTGTAAAATGTGACGGTGGTAAGAAGTGGGCAAAGCTGTCTGTAAGGAGTTTGCACTACGTAAGAAGTTCGTCAGGAGTAGGCCTACTCTTGAACACTTGAGAGAGTCTACTGTAACGTAAACTCTCTGTAACTTTGGCATATAGGCCTATTAAGGAGACTAGTCATCGTGAACACTGAGCAGTAGTATCACCCAATCTATCAGCTTTTTTTCTGCTCGTCGTTCTATTGTGACATCAATGGAACCCTGCAAAATCATTATTTGATTGGTCAACAGCTGTTTTTCGCATGCGAAATTTCGCATGAAATGAGACCGTTGCGAAAATGTTTTTAATCGCAACGAATTTCGTCCTCGGTGTGTACAGACTAATAGGAATGCATGTGTTTAATAGGCTGCGTAATTTCGTGCGAATATTTCGTCCGAAAAATCGGACTCGGTGTGTACGGGCCTTAAGACCTACGCAACGCAGTTTGAATGGAGTTTCTAAGTTAAACGGTTGAAGCCGCATTAAACGCACAAAATGTGTTGAAGAAGAAGCAGAACTAGAGAATGTAATTCCAGGGAATTACGAGTGCATGAAAATGAAGCTAGGACAGACAGCATAGATAACTAGAGAATGTAATTCCAGGGAATTACAAGTGCATGAAAATGACGCTAGGACAGACATGGTGGTTGCACAGCTTAATAAAAGTTGATAGTTTAAAAGTAGACAGTTTAAAAGTTGAATGTAGATTGAGAGTTGATCACACTAGTTGACTGAAAAGCCCAGGCTGCCAAACAGTTGTGGGCAGAGGACACAATTGGCGGGAGTCATAGCTGATGATGACAGTTGGATTGGCTGAACAGTTAAATAGTTGGATAGTTTAAATGGTTCAAATATTTCATAGGGAATTATTGTAGTGAGGACTTTTATTTGAAACAGCTTTGGGCAGAGGAAACAGTTGACGGGAGTCAAAGTTGATGACAACTGACTGTTGCTAGAGTAGTTATGGTGGTTGCAATGCTGGTTGCTAGGTTAATGATGTTGGTTGCTAGGTTTTAATGGAATGTGGTTGCTAGGCTGTTGCTAGGGTACTTGAAGTCGTTGCTAGGTTGTTGCTAGGGTGTCCATGGTGGCTACTATCAGAAATAAAGGAGTTACTACAGTGGTTTGCTTGTATAATCATCTTGGTTGCTATGGAAACTGACATAGATGCTTAATTTCAATGGTTGCTAGGTAGGTGGTGGTTTAATAGAGTAGGCTAGAGGCATAGTTGATGATAACTGACAGTTGGAATAGTTGAACAGTTAAATAGTTGGATAGTTTAAATGGTTAAATTATTTAATAGGGAATTATTGTAGTGGAGACTTTTATTTTTAAACAGTTGTGGGCAGAGGAAACAGTTGAACAGGATCTGTAGTCTTAAGAGAGCCAGATTGCATGCTTAAAGCCTGAGACAGACAGTTGCTGGAGGTGGCCGGAACCATATGGCTCTGGCCGGAACACTTGGCATAGGATTCTAAGAGCCCTATTGTGATGCCATAATCGCCAGTGTTAAGTCTATGGGGAAAATTTTAATAGTTTTTAATTAATAGTTCAAAAAGTATAAAAGTTACAAATATGAAAAATACATTCCCCACCTGTCCTAAGTAAGACCTACGTAACACAGTTTGAATGAAGTTTCTACATTAAACGGTTGAAGCCGCATTAAACGCAGAAAAAGCGTTAGAAGAAGAATAATAACTAGAAAAGCATTTCCTGAAGGAAATACAGTGCATGAAAATGCAAAAAATATGATGTAAAATATCATAGAGTAAAAACAAACTATATTGGTTGCTAGGTAGATGAGGTTTAATATAGTTGGAGTGACCGAACAGTTAAATAGGTGGATAGTTTATATGGTTAAATGATTTGCTTGGTAGATAAGGTTTAATATAGTTGGAATGATTGAACGGTTAAATAGGTGGATAATGCTTAACTTAGTTAACTTAGCTAATTTTTTCATTTTTAGTAGTTATGCTAACTAGCATGTTAGCAATGTGAACTATGTTAACCATGTGACTTAGCTAACCTAGCTAATCATTTTTAGCAGTTTTGCTAACTATGCTAACTAGCATGCTAACATGCTAGCATATTAACTATGCTAACCATTTTACTTAGCTAACTTAGCTAATCATTTTTAGCAGTTTTGCTAAAATGCTAATTAGCATGCTAACATGCTAGCATGCTAACTATGCTAACCATGTGACTTAGCTAACTTAGCTAATCATTTTTAGCAGTTTTGCTAAAAATGGTAACTAGCATGCTTACATGCTAACTATGCTAACCATGTGACTTAGCTAACTTAGCTAATCATTTTAGCAGTTTTGCTAAAATGCTAACTAGCATACTAACATGCTAGCATGCTAATTATGCTAACCATGTGACTTAGCTAACTTAGCTAATCGTTTTTAGTAGTTTTGCAAAAAATGCTAACTAGCATGATAACATGCTAGCATGCTAACTATGTTAACCATGCTAACTAGCTACAGTGGGTAGGAGTCATAGTTGATGACAAGTAACAGTTACAATGGCTGAACAGTTAAAAAGTTCAGTCGTTTAAAGGGTTAAATTGTTTAACAGTGAAATATTGTAGTGAGGACTTTTATTTTGAAACAGTTTTTGGTAGAGGAAGCAGTTGAACAGGATGTGTAGTCTTAATAGGGCCAGTTTGTATGCTTAAAGCCTGAGACTGGCAGTTGATGCAGCTGGCCTGGCCACCTGGCCTAGGATTCTAATTGCTTAACGGCAGTCTTAATAGAGCCATATTGTATGCTTAAAGCCTGAGACAGAGTATATAGTTTAAAAGTTAAATGTAGATAGTGTAATGGATGTTGATAGACAGAAAGTTGAATGGATGTTGATAGGCAGATTGTTTAATGGATGTTGATGGATAGTTTAATGGGTGGATGAGTGAATGGTTTGAAGAGGATGAATGGATAGAAAGTTGGATGAAATGTGTCTGATATCCTTGTAGAATGGAGAGACAGAGAGAGTTGGTCTAGTTCAGTAGAATGCAGTTGATACAGGTGCAATCAGTTGAACTGATTCTTTGATGGGGCCTAGATGAGCAGCTGGAAGATGATACCAGGTGCAAATCAAGTTAATTAGTCCATTGTGATGTCATCAGCCCATGTTAAGTCTATGGGGAAATTTTGAGTAGTTTTTAATTAATAGTTTAAAAAGTATAAAAGTTACAAAGATGAAAAATACATAGCCCACATGTCATAAGTAAGACCTACGCAACGCAGTTTGAATGAAGTTTCTATGTTAAACGGTTGAAGCTGCATTAACTGCGTTAGAAGAAGAAAAATAATAAGAACTAGAAAAGCATTTCCTGAAGGAAATACAGTGCATGAAAATGCAAAAAATATGATGTAAAATATCATAGAGTAAAAATAAACTATATTGGTTGCTAGGTAGATGAGGTTTAATATAGTTGGAGTGACTGAACAGTTAAATAGGTGGATAGTTTATATGGTTAAATGATTTGCTTGGTAGATAAGGTTTAATATAGTTGGAATGATTGAACGGTTAAATAGGTGGATAATACTTAACTTAGTTAACTTAGCTAATGTTTTCATTTTTAGTAGTTATGCTAACTAGCATGTTAGCAATGCTAACATGCTAACTATGTTAACCATGTTACTTAGCTAATCATTTTTACTTAACTTAGTTAACTTACTTAACTTAGCTAATAATTTTTAATAGTTTTGCTAAAAATGCTAACTAGCATGTTAACGTGTTAGCATGCTAACTATGCTAACCATGTGACTTAGCTAACTTAGCTAATCATTTTTAGCAGTTTTGCTTAAAATACTAACTAGCATGCTAACATGCTAGCATGCTAACCATGTGACTTAGTGAACTTAGCTGATCATTTTTAGCAGTTTTGCTAAAAATGCTAACTAGCATGCTAACATGTTAGCATGCTAACTATGCTAACCATGTGACTTAGCTAACTTAGCTAATCATTTTTAGCAGTTTTGCTAAAAATGCTAACTAGCATGTAAACATGCTAGCATGCTAACTATGCTAACCAAGTTACTTAGCTAACTTAGCTAACTAGCTACAGTGGGTAGGAGTCATAGTTGATGACAAGTAACAGTTACAATGGCTGAACAGTTAAAAAGTTCAGTAGTTTAAAGGGTTAAATTGTTTAACAGTGAAATATTGTAGTGAGGACTTTTATTTTAAAAACAGTTTTTGGCAGAGGAAGCAGTTGAACAGGATGTGTAGTCTTAATAGGGCCAGTTTGTATGCTTAAAGCCTGAGACTGGCAGTTGATGCTGGTGGCCTGGCCACCTGGCCTAGGATTCTAATTGCTTAACGGCAGTCTTAATAGAGCCATATTGTATGCTTAAAGCCTGAGACAGAGTATATAGTTTAAAAGTTAAATGTAGATAGTGTAATGGATGTTGATAGACAGAAAGTTGAATGGATGTTGATAGGCAGATTGTTTAATGGATGTTGATGGATAGTTTAATGGGTGGATGAGTGAATGGTTTGAAGAGGATGAATGGATAGAAAGTTGGAGGAAATGTGTCTTATATCCTTGTAGAATGGAGAGACAGAGAGAGTTGGTCTAGTTCAGTAGAAAGCAGTTGATACAGGTGCAATCAGTTGAACTGATTCTTTGATGGGGCCTAGATGAGCAGCTGGAAGATGATACCAGGTGCAAATCAAGTTAATTAGTCCATTGTGATGTCATCAGCCCATGTTAAGTCTATGGGGAAATTTTGAGCAGTTTTTAATTAATAGTTTAAAAAGTATAAAAGTTACAAAGATGAAAAATACAAAGCCCACATGTCATAAGTAAGACCTACGCAACGCAGTTTGAATGAAGTTTCTACGTTAAACGGTTGAAGCTGCATTAACTGCGTTAGAAGAAGACGAATAATAAGAATAAGAAGAAGAAGAAGAAGCCTAGGAAGAACAGTACAGTGCATTTTCATGCACTGTAACTAGAAAAGCATTTCCTGAAGGAAATATAGTGCATGAAAATGCAAAAATATGATGAGTTCATATGGTTAAATTATTTGCTTGGTAGATAAGGTTTACTATAGTTGGAATGACTGAACAGTTAAATAGGTTGATAATTGAAATGGTTAAATTTTTAGGCAGATAGTTGACGATAACTAACAGTTGGAATGGCTCCAATGTTTGCTAGTAGTTATGCTAACTATGTTAATAAAGATAATAATGTTAACCAAGTAACTATGCTAACTAGCATGATAACAATGTTAAAATGTTAACTATGCTAACCATATGACTTAGCTAACCTAGCTAATCATTTTTATTAGTTATGCTAACCATGCTAATGAACATGTTAACATGCTAATTATGTGAACCACGTGACTTAGCTAACTTAGCTAATCATTATTAGCAGTTATGCTAACTATGCTAACTAGCATGTTAACATGCTAGCATGCTAACTATACTAACCATGTGACTTAGCTAACTTAGCTAATCATTTTTAGCAGTTTTGTTAAAAATGCTAACTAGTATGCTAACATGCTAGCATGCTAACTATGCTAACCATGTGACTTAGCTAACTTAGCTAATCATTTTTAGCAATTTTGCTAAAAATGCTAACTAGCATGCTAACATGCTAACTATGCTAACCATGTGACTTAGCTAACTTAGCTAATCATTTTTAGCAATTTTGCTAAAAATGCTAACTAGCATGCTAACATGTTAGCATGCTAACTATGTTAACCATGCTAACTAGCTACAGTGGGTAGGAGTCATAGTTGATGACAAGTAACAGTTACAATGGCTAAACAGTTAAAAAGTTCAGTACTTTAAAGGGTTAAATTGTTTAACAGTGAAATATTGTAGTGAGGACTTTTATTTTGAAACAGTTTTTGGCAGAGGAAGCAGTTGAACAGGATGTGTAGTCTTAATAGGGCCAGTTTGTATGCTTAAAGCCTGAGACTGGCAGTTGAGATCCAGGTGGCCTGAATACCTGCCATAGGATTCAAATGGTTAAATTATTTGTTAGGTAGATGAGGTTTAATATAGTTGGAATGACAACTAGGTAGATGAGGTTCAATAGAGTTGGAATGACTGAACTAGGTAGATGAGGTTTAATATAGTTGGAATGACTGAACGGTTAAATAGGTGGATAGTGTAAAAGGTTAAATTATTTGCTAGGTAGATGAGGTTTAATATAGTTGGAATGACTGAACTAGGTAGATGAGGTTTAATATAGTTGGGACTGACTGAACAGTCAAATAGGTGGATAGTGTAAAAGGTTAGCCTGAGAAACTGATAGGGTGCAGGTGGCCTGGCCACCTGGCCTAGGATTCTAATTGCTTAACGGCAGTCTTAATAGAGCCATATTGTATGCTTAAAGCCTGAGACAGAGTATATAGTTTAAAAGTCAAATGTAGATAGTGTAATGGATGTTGATAGACAGAAAGTTGAATGGATGTTGATAGGCAGATTGTTTAATGGATATTGATGAATAGTTTAATGGGTGGATGAGTGAATGGTTTGAAGAGGATGAATGGATAGAAAGTTGGATGAAATGTGTCTTATATCCTTGTAGAATGTAGAGACACAGAGAGAGTTGGTCTAGTTCAGTAGAAAGCAGTTGATACAGGTGCAATCAGTTGAACTGATTCTTTGATGGGGCCTAGATGAGCAGCTGGAAGATGATACAGGTGCAAATCAAGTTAATTAGTCCATTGTGATGTCATCAGCCCATGTTAAGTCTATGGGGATTTTATAAAAGTTAATAATTAATAGTTTAAAAAGTATAAAAGTTACAAAGATGAAAAATACAAAGCCTACATGTCCTAAGTAAGACCTACGTAACATAGTTTGAATGAAGTTTCTACGTTAAATGGTTGAAGCTGCATTAGCTACGTTAGAAGAAGAATAATAAGAACTAGAAAAGCATTTCCTGAAGGAAATACAGTGCATGAAAATGCAAAAAATATGATGTAAAATATCATACAGAGTAAAAACAAACTATATTGGTTACTAGGTAGATGAGGTTTAATATAGTTGGAGTGACTGAACAGTTAAATAGGTGGATAGTTTATATGGTTAAATGATTTGCTTGGTAGATAAGGTTTAATATAGTTGGAATGATTGAACGGTTAAATAGGTGGATAATACTTAACTTAGTTAACTTAGCTAATGTTTTCATTTTTAGTAGTTATGCTAACTAGCATGTTAGCAATGCTAACATGCTAACTATGTTAACCATGTGACTTAGCTAACCTAACAAATCATTTTTAGCAGTTTTGCTAAAAATGTTAACTAGCATGCTAACATGCTAGCATGCTAACTATGCTAACCATGTGACTTAGCTAACTTAGCTAATCATTTTTAGCAGTTTTGTTAAAAATGCTAACTAGCATGCTAACATGCTAACTATGCTAACCATGTGACTTAGCTAATCATTTTTAGTAGTTTTGTTAAAAATGCTAACTAGCATGCTAACTATGCTAACCATGTTACTTAGCTAACTTAACTAATAATTTTTAGCAGTTTTGCTAAAAATGCTAACTAGCATGCTAACATGCTACCATGCTAACTATGCTAACCAAGTTACTTAGCTAACTTAGCTAACTAGCTACAGTGGGTAGGAGTCATAGTTGATGACAAGTAACAGTTACAATGGCTGAACAGTTAAAAAGTTCAGTAGTTTAAAGGGTTAAATTGTTTAACAGTGAAATATTGTAGTGAGGACTTTTATTTTGAAAAAGTTTTTGGCAGAGGAAGCAGTTGAACAGGATGTGTAGTCTTAATAGGGCCAGTTTGTATGCTTAAAGCCTGAGAATGGCAGTTGAGATCCAGGTGGCCCGAACACCTGCCATAGGATTCTAATTGCTTAACGGCTCTATTGTGATGTCATCAGCCCATGTTAAGTCTATGGGGAAATTTTGAACAGTTTTTAATTAATAGTTTAAAAAGTATAAAAGTTACAAAGTTGAAAAATACAAAGCCCACATGTCATAAGTAAGACCTATGCAACGCAGTTTGAATGAAGTTTCTACGTTAAACGGTTGAAGCTGCATTAAGTGCGTTAGAAGGAAGAATAAGAAGCCTAGGAAGAACAGTACAGTGCATTTTCATGCACTGTAATAACTAGAGAATGTAATTCCAGGGAATTACGAGTGCATGAAAATGAAGCTATGACACACATAGCATAGCTTAATAAAAGTTGATAGTTTAGAAGTAGACAGTTTAAAAGTTGAAGTAGATGAGGTTTAATATAGTTGGAATGACTGAACTAGGTAGATGAGGTTTAATATAGTTGGAATGACTGAACAGTTTCTCAGGCTTATAGCATAGAATGAGACTGTATGCTTAAAGCCTGAGAAACTGACAGTTGATCAAAGTGGCCTGGCCACCTGGCACAATATTCTAATTGCTATGATGTCATAAAGCCTGAGAAACTCAGTTGATCCAGGTGGCCTGGCCAGAGCCATATATGAGCCATCCAGGTGGCCTGAACACCTGGCATAGGATTCTAATTGCTATTGTGATGTCATAATCTAATGTTAAGTCAATGGGGAAATTTTAGTAGTTTTTAATTAATAGTTTAAAAAGTATAAAAGTTACAAAGTTGAAAAATACATAGCTGAAGTCACATAAGTAAGACCTACGCAACACAGTTTGAATGAAGTTTCTAAATGCGAATTCTAAATGCAATTCCAAGGAATTACCAGTGCATGAAAATGCTAAAGTTGTGATGTAAAATATCATATATAGTTAAAACAGATAATAAAGAGATGGTTACTACGGTGATGCTAGGATAGACATAGTGGTTGCATAGCTTAATAAAAGTTGATAGTTTAAAAGTAGACTGTTTAAAAGTTGAATGTAGATAGTTTTAAAGTTGTTGATAGACAGTAGATAGTTTAAAAGTTGTTGATAGACAGCTAGTTTAATAGATAGTTTAATGATAGTTTAAAAGTAGACCGTTTAAAAGTTGAAGGTAAATAGTTTAAAAGTTGTTGACAGACTGGAAGTTGAATGAATATTGATATTCAAATAGTTTAATGGCTGTGCATAGGTAGATATTTGACGATAACTGAAAGTTGGAATGGCTCTAATGTTCGCTAGCAGTTATGCTAAGATTTTTAACTATGCTAACCATGCTACTTAGCTAATGTTTTATAGCAGTGCTAGCAATGCTAACCTGCTAACCTGCTAACCATGTTACTTAGCTAACGTTTTCTAGCAGTTTAATGAATGTTGATATTCAAATAGTTTAATGGCTGTGCATAGGTAGATATTTGACGATAACTAAAAGTTTGAACGGCTCTAATGTTTGCTAGCAGTTATGCTAAGATTTTTAATTCTTTTAACCATGCTACTTAGCTAATGTTTTATAGCAGTGCTAGCATGCTAACCATGTTACTTAGCTAACTTAACTAACATTTTCTAGCAGTTTTACTAAACATGCTAACTATGCTAACAATGTTAGCATGCTAACTATGTTAACCATGTTACTTAGCTAACTTAGCTAATAATTTTAGCAGTTATGCTAACTATGCTAACTAGCATGTTAACTACGCTAACCATGTTACTTAGCTAACTTAGCTAATCATTTTTAGCAGTTTTGCTAAAAATGCTAACTAGTATGCTAACATGCTAGCATGCTATAACTATGCTAACCATGTGACTTAGCTAACTTAGCTAATCATTTTTAGTAATTTTGCTAAAAATGTTAACTAGCATGCTAACATGCTAGCATGCTAACTTGCTAGCATGCTAACTATGTTAACCATGTGACTTAGCTAATCATTTTTAGTAGTTTTGCTAAAAATGCTAACTAGCATGCTAACATGCTAACTATGCTAACCATATGACTTAGCTAACTTAGCTAATCATTTTTAGTAATTTTGCTAAAAATGCTAACTAGCATGCTAACATGCTAGCATGCTAACTATGCTAACCATGCTAACTAGCTACAGTGGGTAGGAGTCATAGTTGATGACAAGTAACAGTTACAATGGCTAAACAGTTAAAAAGTTCAGTAGTTTAAAGGGTTAAATTGTTTAACAGTGAAATATTGTAGTGAGGACTTTTATTTTGAAAAAGTTTTTGGCAGAGGAAACAGTTTAACAGGATGTGTAGTCTTAATAGGGCCAGTTTGTATGCTTAAAGCCTGAGACTGGCAGTTGAGATCCAGGTGGCCTGAACACCTGCCATAGGATTCTAATTGCTTAATGGCCGTATTATGATGTCATAATCGGCAATGTTAAGTCTATGGGGAATTTTAAAAAGTTTTTCTTTAATAGTTTAAAAAGTATAAAAGTTACAAAGATGAAAAATACATAGCAGCTTTGTCCGTTTGAATGAAGTTTCTAAGTTAAACTGCTCAAGAGAAATTGCGTCTAGAAAAAGTGGTAAGCGGAATTAATAATAATAACTAGAAAAGCATTTCCTGAAGGAAATACAGTGCATGAAAATGCAAAAAATATATACTATATAAACTATATTGGTTGCTAGGTAGATGAGGTTTAATATAGTTGGAATGACTGAACAGTTAAATAGGTGGATAGTTTATACAGTTAAATGATTTGCTTGGTAGATAAGGTTTAATATAGTTGGAATGATTGAACGGTTAAATAGGTGGATAATACTTAACTTAGTTAACTTAGCTAATGTTTTCATTTTTAGTAGTTATGCTAACTAGCATGTTAGCAATGCTAGCATGCTAACTATGCTAACCATGTGACTTAGCTAACTTAGCTAATCATTTTTAGCAGTTTTGTAAAAAATGCTAACTAACATGCTAACATGCTAGCATGCTAACTATGCTAACCATGTGACTTAGCTAACTGAGCTAATCATTTTTAGCAGTTTTGTAAAAAATGCTAACTAGCATGCTAACATGCTAGCATGCTAACTATGCTAACCATGTGACTTAGCTAACTTAGCTAATCATTTTTAGCAGTTTTGCTAAAAATGCTAACTAGCATGCTAACATGTTAGCATGCTAACTATGCTAACCATGTGACTTAGCTAACTTAGCTAATCATTTTTAGTAATTGTGCTAAAAATGTTAACTAGCATGCTAACATGCTAGCATGCTAACTTGCTAGCATGCTAACTATGTTAACCATGTGACTTAGCTAATCATTTTTAGTAGTTTTGCTAAAAATGCTAACTAGCATGCTAACATGCTAACTATGCTAACCATATGACTTAGCTAACTTAGCTAATCATTTTTAGTAATTTTGCTAAAAATGCTAACTAGCATGCTAACATGCTAGCATGCTAACCATGCTAACTAGCTACAGTGGGTAGGAGTCATAGTTGATGACAAGTAACAGTTACAATGGCTAAACAGTTAAAAAGTTCAGTAGTTTAAAGGGTTAAATTGTTTAACAGTGAAATATTGTAGTGAGGACTTTTATTTTGAAAAAGTTTTTGGCAGAGGAAACAGTTTAACAGGATGTGTAGTCTTAATAGGGCCAGTTTGTATGCTTAAAGCCTGAGACTGGCAGTTGAGATCCAGGTGGCCTGAACACCTGCCATAGGATTCTAATTGCTTAATGGCCGTATTATGATGTCATAATCGGCAATGTTAAGTCTATGGGGAATTTTAAAAAGTTTTTCTTTAATAGTTTAAAAAGTATAAAAGTTACAAAGATGAAAAATACATAGCAGCTTTGTCCGTTTGAATGAAGTTTCTAAGTTAAACTGCTCAAGAGAAATTGCGTCTAGAAAAAGTGGTAAGCGGAATTAATAATAATAACTAGAAAAGCATTTCCTGAAGGAAATACAGTGCATGAAAATGCAAAAAATATATACTATATAAACTATATTGGTTGCTAGGTAGATGAGGTTTAATATAGTTGGAATGACTGAACAGTTAAATAGGTGGATAGTTTATACAGTTAAATGATTTGCTTGGTAGATAAGGTTTAATATAGTTGGAATGATTGAACGGTTAAATAGGTGGATAATACTTAACTTAGTTAACTTAGCTAATGTTTTCATTTTTAGTAGTTATGCTAACTAGCATGTTAGCAATGCTAGCATGCTAACTATGCTAACCATGTGACTTAGCTAACTTAGCTAATCATTTTTAGCAGTTTTGTAAAAAATGCTAACTAACATGCTAACATGCTAGCATGCTAACTATGCTAACCATGTGACTTAGCTAACTGAGCTAATCATTTTTAGCAGTTTTGTAAAAAATGCTAACTAGCATGCTAACATGCTAGCATGCTAACTATGCTAACCATGTGACTTAGCTAACTTAGCTAATCATTTTTAGCAGTTTTGCTAAAAATGCTAACTAGCATGCTAACATGTTAGCATGCTAACTATGCTAACCATGTGACTTAGCTAACTTAGCTAATCATTTTTAGTAATTGTGCTAAAAATGTTAACTAGCATGCTAACATGCTAGCATGCTAACTTGCTAGCATGCTAACTATGTTAACCATGTGACTTAGCTAATCATTTTTAGTAGTTTTGCTAAAAATGCTAACTAGCATGCTAACATGCTAACTATGCTAACCATATGACTTAGCTAACTTAGCTAATCATTTTTAGTAATTTTGCTAAAAATGCTAACTAGCATGCTAACATGCTAGCATGCTAACCATGCTAACTAGCTACAGTGGGTAGGAGTCATAGTTGATGACAAGTAACAGTTACAATGGCTAAACAGTTAAAAAGTTCAGTAGTTTAAAGGGTTAAATTGTTTAACAGTGAAATATTGTAGTGAGGACTTTTATTTTGAAAAAGTTTTTGGCAGAGGAAACAGTTTAACAGGATGTGTAGTCTTAATAGGGCCAGTTTGTATGCTTAAAGCCTGAGACTGGCAGTTGAGATCCAGGTGGCCTGAACACCTGCCATAGGATTCTAATTGCTTAATGGCCGTATTATGATGTCATAATCGGCAATGTTAAGTCTATGGGGAATTTTAAAAAGTTTTTCTTTAATAGTTTAAAAAGTATAAAAGTTACAAAGATGAAAAATACATAGCAGCTTTGTCCGTTTGAATACCTACGTTACAAAGTTTGAATGAAGTTTCTAAGTTAAACTGTTCAAGAGAAATTGCGTCTAGAAAAAGTGGTAAGCGGAATTAATAATAATAACTAGAAAAGCATTTCCTGAAGGAAATACAGTGCATGAAAATGCAAAAAATATATACTATATAAACTATATTGGTTGCTAGGTAGATGAGGTTTAATATAGTTGGAATGACTGAACAGTTAAATAGGTGGATAGTTTATACAGTTAAATGATTTGCTTGGTAGATAAGGTTTAATATAGTTGGAATGATTGAACGGTTAAATAGGTGGATAATACTTAACTTAGTTAACTTAGCTAATGTTTTCATTTTTAGTAGTTATGCTAACTAGCATGTTAGCAATGCTAGCATGCTAACTATGCTAACCATGTGACTTAGCTAACTTAGCTAATCATTTTTAGCAGTTTTGTAAAAAATGCTAACTAACATGCTAACATGCTAGCATGCTAACTATGCTAACCATGTGACTTAGCTAACTGAGCTAATCATTTTTAGCAATTTTGAAAAAAATGCTAACTAGCATGCTAACATGCTAGCATGCTAACTATGCTAACCATGTGACTTAGCTAACTTAGCTAATCATTTTTAGCAGTTTTGCTAAAAATGCTAACTAGCATGCTAACATGTTAGCATGCTAACTATGCTAACCATGTGACTTAGCTAACTTAGCTAATCATTTTTAGCAGTTTTGCTAAAAATGCTAACTAGCATGCTAACATGCTAGCATGCTAACTATGCTAACCATGTGACTTAGCTAACTTAGCTAATCGTTTTTAGCAGTTTTGCTAAAAATGCTAACTAGCATGATAACATGCTAGCATGCTAACTATGCTAACCAAGTTACTTAGCTAACTTAGCTAACTAGCTACAGTGGGTAGGAGTCATAGTTGATGACAAGTAACAGTTACAATGGCTGAACAGTTAAAAAGTTCAGTAGTTTAAAGGGTTAAATTGTTTAACAGTGAAATATTGTAGTGAGGACTTTTATTTTGAAACAGTTTTTGGCAGAGGAAGCAGTTGAACAGGATGTGTAGTCTTAATAGGGCCAGTTTGTATGCTTAAAGCCTGAGAATGGCAGTTGGGCCAGCTGGCCTGAACACCTGCCATAAGATTCTAATTGCTGTGATGTCATAAAGGGCAATGTTAAGTCAATGGGAAAATTTTGATAGTTTTTAATTAATAGTTTAAAAAGTATAAAAGTTACAAAGTTGAAAAATACAAAGCCCACATGTCCTAATTAAGACCTACGCGTCAATGTTTGAATGAAGTTTCTACGTTAAACGGTTGAAGCTGCATTAACTGCGTTAGAAGAAGAGGAATAATAAGAACTAGAAAAGCATTTCCTGAAGGAAATACAGTGCATGAAAATGCAAAAATATGATGCGTTCATATGGTTAAATTATTTGCTTGGTAGATAAGGTTTAATATAGTTAGAATGACTGAACAGTTAAATAGGTTGATAATTGAAATGGTTAAATTATTTAGGCAGATAGTTGACGATAACTAACAGTTGGAATGGCTCCAATGTTTGCTAGTAGTTATGCTAACTATGTTAATAAAGATAATAATGTTAACCAAGTTACTATGCTAACTAGCATGCTAACAATGTTAAAATGTTAACTATGCTAACCATATGACTTAGCTAACCTAGCTAATCATTTTTATTAGTTATGATAACTATGCTAATTAAAATGCTAACATGCTAACTATGCTAACCATGTGACTTAGCTAATTTAGCTAATCATTTTTTGCAGTTTTGCAAAAAATGCTAACTAGCATGCTAACATGCTAGCATGCTAACTATGCTAACCACGTGACTTAGCTAACTTAGCTAATCATTTTTAGTAGTTTAGCAAAAAATGCTAACTAGCATGCTAACATGCTAGCATGCTAACTATGCTAACCATGTGACTTAGCTAACTTAGCTAATCATTTTTAGTAGTTTAGCAAAAAATGCTAACTAGCATTCTAACATGCTAGCATGCTAACTATGCTAACCATGTGACTTAGCTAATTTAGCTAATCATTTTTAGTAGTTTAGCAAAAAATGCTAACTAGCATGCTAACATGCTAGCATGCTAACTATGCTAACCATGTGACTTAGCTAACTTAGCTAATCATTTTTAGTAGTTTAGCAAAAAATGCTAACTAGCATGCTAACATGCTAGCATGCTAACTATGCTAACCATGTGACTTAGCTAACTTAGCTAATCATTTTTAGCAGTTTTGTAAAAAATGCTAACTAGCATGCTAACATGCTAGCATGCTAACATGCTAACTATGCTAACCATGCTAACTAGCTACAGTGGGTAGGAGTCATAGTTGATGACAAGTAACAGTTACAATGGCTGAACAGTTAAAAAGTTCAGTAGTTTAAAGGGTTATATTGTTTAACAGTGAAATATTGTAGTGAGGACTTTTATTTTGAAACAGTTTTTGGCAGAGGAAGCAGTTGAACAGGATGTGTAGTCTTAATAGGGCCAGTTTGTATGCTTAAAGCCTGAGACTGGCAGTTGAAACAGGTGGCCCGAACACCTGCCATAGGATTCTAATTGCTTAACGGCCGTATTGTGATGTCATAATCATAATGTTAAGTCAATGGGGAAATTTTGATTAGTTTTTAATTAATAGTTTAAAAAGTATAAAAGTTACAAAGTTGAAAAATACAAAGCTCACATGTCCTAAGTAAGACCTACGTAACATAGTTTGAATGAAGTTTCTACGTTAAACGGTTGAAGCTGCATTAAGTGCGTTAGAAGAAGAATAATAATAAAATGCCTTGGAATAACAGTACAGTGCATTTTCATGCACTGTAATAAAATGCCTAGGAAGAACAGTACAGTGCATTTTCATGCACTGTAATAAAATGCCTTGGAATAACAGTACAGTGCATTTTCATGCACTGTAATAAGAAGCCTAGGAAGAACAGTACAGTGCATTTTCATGCACTGTAATAAAATGCCTTGGAATAACAGTACAGTGCATTTTCATGCACTGTAATAAAATGCCTTGGAATAACAGTACAGTGCATTTTCATGCACTGTAATAAGAAGCCTAGGAAGAACAGTACAGTGCATTTTCATGCACTGTAATAAGAAGAAGTTGCCTAGGAAGAACAGTACAGTGCATTTTCATGCACTGTAACTAGAAAATGTAATTCCAGGGAATTACGAGTGCATGAAAATGAAGCCAGGACAGACATAGCATAGCTTAATAAAAACTTGATAGTTTAGACGTAGACAGTTTAAAAGTTGAATGTAGATAGTTTTACAGTTGTTAATAGACAGATAGTTTAAAATATGATGTAAAATATCATACAGAGTATAAACAAACTATATTGGTTGCTAGGTAGAGGAGGTTTAATATAGTTAGAATGACTGAACAGTTAAATAGGTGGATAGTTTAAATGGTTAAATTATTTGCTAGGTAGATGAGGTTTAATATAGTTGGAATGACTGAACAGTTAAATAGGTTGATGGTTTAAAAGGTTGAATTATTTGCTAGGTAGATAAGGTTTAATATAGTTGGAATGACTGAACTAGCTAGATAGATGAGGTTGAAGCTGTATTAAACGCACAAAAAGCGTTTTGAAAAATAAGAAGAACTAGAAAACGCCAGGGAATTACCAGTGCATGAAAATGCAAAACATATGGTGTGAAATATATTGTTAAAACAGATGATGTGCTAATTGGCAACCAACATGATGAGGTTTAATATAGTTGAAATGACTGAACTAGGTAGATGAGGTTTAATATAGTTGGAATGACTGAACTAGGTAGATGAGGTTTAATATAGTTGGAATGACTGAACAGTTAAATAGGTGGATAGTTTAAATGGTTAAATTATTTGCTAGGTAGATGATGTTTAATATAGTTGGAATGACTGAACTAGTTAGATGAGGTTTAATATATTTGGAATGACTGAACAGTTAAATAGGTGGATGGTTTAAAAGGTTAAATTATTTGCTAGGTAGATGGTGTTTAATATAGTTGGAATGACTGTACTAGGTAGATGAAGTTTAATATAGTTGGAATGACTGAACAGTTAAATAGGTGGATAGTTTAAATGGTTAAATTATTTGCTAGGTAGATGATGTTTAATATAGTTGAAATGACTGAACAAGGTAGACGAGGTTTAATATAGTTGGAATGACTGAACAGTTAAATAGGTGGATAGCTTAAAAGGTTAAACTATTTGCTAGATAGATGAGGTTTAATATAGTTGGAATGACTGAACAGTTAAATAGGTGGATAGTTTAAAAGGTTAAACTATTTGCTAGGTAGATGATGTTTAATATAGTTGGAATGACTGAACAGTTAAATAGGTGGATGGTTTAAAAGGTTAAATTATTTGCTAGGTAGATGATGTTTAATATAGTTGGAATGACTGAACTAGGTTGACGAGGTTTAATATAGTTGGAATGACTGAACAGTTAAATAGGTGGATAGCTTAATACAGGGGTCTCAAACACCCGGCCCGCGGGCCAAATCCGGCCCGCGTCCGGCCCAATTCCGGCCCGCGACGTATGTCAAAATAATAATGTAATCCGGCCCTTGATACTTTTTAATTGCGACAAACAACGATACTGATTAAAATAGACGATAGTTCCAAGTAGGGTGACAAATCTCATTTGTACTCTGCTCCACTATGTGCTAGACATCCAGAGCTTCATTCAAACCCAAAATCGCTGCGCAAAGTTTTCAGGAAATACTTGTAATACACGCGAGAAACACAAAGACGTGCATTTGTAATGACGCGGAATCGATGCAGGGCATAGTCTTGCACAAATCAAAGCAGAAATTAAGCCGAAATAGGTCTACACCAAATGTTGAAAAACATTTACGTGTGATGAAATCTTAGGTAGAATATGTTATTCACCTATTCTAAATCTGAAGGAGAATATCCTTTTGGAGATTATGATCGATTGTCTATTGAATGGAGGTGCGTCTGCGTGTAGCCTATACGACGGTGTCCACTAAGCATACCGTGCTTATTTCGACCCTCTGCTCAACATAGATTGGAGGTTGCAGTGGTAATCGTAACGATAGTGTCCGTAATGGACGTGGTACAGACAGCAGGGCTAGTAGAAATAGGGCTCTAAACTACAAAGTCACCCGCAATATGATGCGAACTTCTGGGTACTCAG
The DNA here is from genome assembly GCF_046254945.1 of Alosa pseudoharengus. Lineage (NCBI taxonomy): Eukaryota > Metazoa > Chordata > Actinopteri > Clupeiformes > Clupeidae > Alosa > Alosa pseudoharengus. The sequence goes on from NW_027468774.1 coordinate 45,530,078, forward strand.
ATTACCCGCGATAGGAACTGATTTGACCAGAATACTTTATTGTAGGCCTTGTGGTTTAGAAACCATATACATCTTAGGTGTTGGTATACATCTTAGGTGTTTTCCTGTTAATTTGTTATGTGGGTAATATGAAAAAAGGAAAGTAAACCTGCTCAAATATGTTCATCCAGTATTTACTGAAAGGTGCATAATTTGAGGTGCTTGCCATCCAGTGGCAAATTAGATGGGTAAATTTACCCCCTTCATAAACTTTTGTTTTACTCAAAGATTGTTACATTTACAGTAGGACTTTATCTTTGACCACTTTCAAGCCATGGCCTTTTGACATTTTGATATAAAAATCCAATGGTGTTGCTTTCTTAACCCTGACGCCTATAGTTTGCCAGGTTTAAAAAAGTTATGAGAGGAAATATTTTTATTTGGTGTGTGTAAGACCTGAGACAGTGCAGGCTGCACGTTCACAACAGACACGCCCACTTCAGCCCTGCACAGCTTCCCCGGAGTTTTAGCTACACCTGGGAATAATCACTAATTAACCTCACCCTTTATATTCAGTTGAAGCACCTCACACCAACGTGAGGTATTGTTGTTTGTGACTCTACTAAGCCTGTATAGCATACTATCGAATTCTGAACTCTCGTTTTTGACCTGTTTGCCTGACCTCGGATTACTCTTTTGGATTCTCCCTTGGATTGTTTATTGGATTGTTTATCGGATTGTTTATCGGACTTGTGACCTGCTGCCTGAACTTTATTAAAACAAACTTGCTCGCTGCATTTGAGTCTGAGGTTCATTCTTTACAGAATACCTCACCATGCAAAATTCAGACTCAGCAGCTTCTCGTCAGGGACCGCCGTCTACTGCGGAACAGACATTGCAGGAACTGGTGGATCTTATGCGGACTCACCTTCTGCCTCCGGGAACTCCACCACCCGTAAGTCCAGGCCACCAGCCCCCTTCTGTAATTGCTCTGCCAGAGAAATATGACGGAAACCCAGAAAGATGCAAGGGTTTTCTCATGCAATGCTCTCTGTACCTAACGCATTATCGCGAAAGGTTTCCAACGGAGGTGGATAAAGTACACTTTGTGCTGTCCCTTTTGTCTGGTCGTGCGCTGGATTGGGCAACCTCTTTATGGCATCAAAACAATGACGTTTTAAAAAATGAGTCTGATTTTTATGGTCTTTTTGAAGAAGTTTTTGATCATCCTGCAGCTGGCCGTGATGTAGGCAATCTCTTGTGTGAAATTCGGCAAGGGCGACGATCTGCAGCTGCATACGCTCTGGATTTCAGAACATTAGCAGCAGGAAGTGGATGGGGCGACGCTGCGCTGTTGACCATGTATCGACGCGGACTGAGACCGGATTTACAAGCTGAATTGGCCTGTCGTGCTGACGTGAGACAACTCAGTCGTTACATCCGTATGTCCATTTCTATCGATAACCTGTTGCGTGAACGACAGCCTATTGGGGCCTTCGCTCCCTCTGCAGCATCTGGTTTTAGTCCTGAGCCGGAGCCTCTCTCAACTCCGGAGCCTATGCAACTTGGGCGAGTACCTCTTTCTCGGGAGGAAAGACAGAGGCGCATCCAACAGCGTCTGTGTATGTACTGTGGAGAAGCGGGACACCAAGTTCGCAATTGTCCTACACGGCCCAGGAATCCTCCTACTCCAAATATGGGCACCGGGGTAAGAGTTACTGTTTTATATAATGTTTCCCATAAACAACTAACTCTTCCTGCTCAACTGTTCTACCATGATCGCACTGTCTCTCTACCAGCGTTAATCGACTCCGGAGCTGCCGGTAACTTCATTGATGCCACACTAGCGGAAAAGAATGGATTCCCTTTGCAGAAAATTGAACCGCCGTTGACTGTATATACACTGGATGGGCGGCCCATGGGCTCCGGATGGGTAACTCATCAGACTATACCCTTGACTTTAAAGGTTGGTGCTTTCCATCAAGAAACTATGCAACTCTTAGTCATCCATTCTCCATGCGATCAACTTGTGCTTGGCTACCCCTGGCTACAACTGCATGATCCAGTGATATCCTGGAGAAATGGGGAGTTAAAATCATGGAGCCCTCAATGTATTACGTCTTGTCTGAATATTCCCTGCCGCTCCACTTCTATTGAGAGCCCCTCTGAGGCTTTGCCTATCGCGGAGACTGTACCTTCAGTGTATCATAGTTTCTCTGATGTATTTTCAAAAACCCGAGCTACTGAGCTACCTCCACACAGGCCGTGGGACTGTGCCATTAACTTGTTACAGGGCGCTCCGTTACCCCATAGTCGTGTTTATCCATTATCCATTCCAGAAACTGAGGCTATGGAGAGTTATATTGATGAAGCACTGGGCCAGGGATTCATCAGACCGTCCACATCTCCTGCCGCGTCTGGGTTCTTCTTCGTGGAAAAGAAAGATGGGGGCCTCCGCCCCTGCATTGACTACCGGACCCTGAACAACAGCACAGTAAAGTTTCGTTATCCCCTGCCTCTGATCCCTGCTGCTTTGGAACAAATGCGACAGGCCACACTGTTTTCAAAATTGGATCTCCGTAGTGCTTACAATCTCGTTAGAATTCGTGAAGGGGATGAATGGAAGACTGCTTTTGTCACCACCAGGGGCCACTATGAGTACAGGGTTATGCCCTACGGACTTACTAACGCACCTGCCGTGTTCCAATCTTTTATGAATGAGACTTTTTGGGACTGTTTTTGGTTGTGTTTATTGATGACCTGTTAATTTACTCCTCTGATCCAGCAACTCATGTCCAACATGTCTGCCAGGTCCTTCAACGCCTCCGAGAACACAACCTATTCGTGAAGGCCGAAAAGTGTGAGTTTCACAGTACAACCGTCTCCTTCCTTGGTTATGTCCTGGGTCCAGAGGGTGTCATGATGGATGACAGGAAGGTGGCGGCCGTACAACAATGGGAGGAGCCGAAGACCGTAAAGGAACTCCAACGTTTCCTGGGATTTTCTAATTTCTATAGAAGATTCATTAGGAACTTCAGCTCGGTGGCAGCCCCTCTCACGAACCTCGTCGGAAAGGGTAAAGGGGCTTTGGCCTTGAATGACTCTGCTAAACATGCTTTTGTCAGGTTAAAGCATTTATTTTGTTCTGCACCCATTCTCAAACAGCCTAACCCCGCACTTCCCTTTGTCGTTGAGGTGGATGCTTCGGAAGTGGGCATAGGGGCTATATTGTCCCAGCGACACGGTAGCCCAGGCAAGCTGTTTCCTTGTGCGTATTTTTCTCACAAATTGACCCCTACAGAGAGGAATTACGATGTTGGCAATCGAGAACTCCTTACAGTGAAGATGGCGTTGGAGGAATGGCGACACTGGCTGGAGGGGGCAACACATCCTTTTGTGGTTTTGACAGATCATCGCAATCTGGAATATATACGTGAGGCCAAAAGGCTCAATTCCAGACAGGCAAGGTGGGCGCTGTTCTTTACACATTTTAACTTCTCTGTGACTTATCGCCCAGGTTCAAAAAATGAAAAAGCGGACGCACTATCCAGGCAGTTCGGCCCACCTGAGGCGCCACCTCCAGATCTTGACTCCGTCTTGTATTGTGGCCCCGGTGCGTTGGGAGATTGACGATGACATTCAAGAAGCCCTGCGGAATGACCCGGCTCCACCTGACGCTCCAGCCGAACGGGTGTTCGTGCCAGCCACGGTGAGACCTCGCCTTATGCAGTGGGTGCACACATCCCTCAGTTCCGGGCATCCTGGAATCTCCCGCACCACAGAGCTGATTTCCCGGCGGTTCTGGTGGCCCTCTCTGAAGGATGATGTCCGGGATTATGTAATAGCCTGTCCTGTTTGTGCCCAGTGTAAAGCCTCTCGAGACCTTCCTAAAGGTCTGTTAGAACCCCTTCCAGTGCCCCATCGGCCATGGTCTCATATTAGTGTGGACTTTGTGACCGATCTTCCTCCATCTAATGGTTTTAATACCATTCTGGTAATTGTAGACCGTTTTTCTAAAATGTGTCGACTTGTTCCCCTGTCTGGCTTGCCTAGTGCGATGAAAATGGCTGAATGTCTTTTCAACCATGTATTTAGGTTTTACGGCATCCCTGAAGACGTTGTGTCTGATCGTGGGTCCCAGTTCACCTCTCGAGTATGGAGGGCTTTTTGTCAACGTCTTCAGGTTTCCATCAGCCTATCATCAGGCTACCACCCGCAATCTAATGGGCAGACGGAGCGGTTGAACCAAGAACTGGGTAGATACCTGAGACAATACTGTCAGGACAATCAGTGTGACTGGAGCCGCTACCTGGGATGGGCTGAGTATGCCCAGAATTCCTTGTGCCACACCTCATTACGCTTAACGCCATTTCAGTGTGTTCTAGGATACCAGCCACCTCTGTACCCCTGGGAGATAGCCCCTACAGATGTGCCTGCAGTGGAGGACTGGTTCAAACGCAGTGGGAGCGTATGGGAGTCTGCGCACACGCATCTGCAGAGAGCGATCAAGTCCCAGAAGCGCTTTGCGGACTGACGGCGTCGCCCACACCAAGGATTCCAGGTCGGACAGCGAGTATGGCTGTCTACTCGTGACATCAAGCTGCGCCTTCAGTGCCACAAGCTAAGTCCCAGGTACATTGGGCCCTTTAAGATTGTGAAACGTATTAACCCTGTGTCTTATCGTCTACAGCTCCCTGTGAGATATCGAATAGCCCCAACATTCCATGTGTCCCTCCTCAAGCCTGTCCACTACAGCCCCATGAACCCACCGACAGTGACCCCTTCTAATGCCCCGGCACCATTGGATATAGATGGCGAACCGGCGTATGCGGTGAAAACGCTCCTGGATTCCCGATACCGGGGGGGGCGATTGGAGTATCTTGTGGATTGGGAGGGGTATGGACCGGAGGAGCAGTCATGGACCCCTGCACGAGACGTCCTGTGTCCGTCGCTCATCAGAGAATTCCATCGGACCCACCCAGGGCGCCCTGCGCCCCGTCGACGTGGCCGTCCGGTCGCTGGAAGGTCTTCAGGAGCATCCCGTGGAGGGGGGGGTACTGTAAGACCTGAGACAGTGCAGGCTGCACGTTCACAACAGACACGCCCACTTCAGCCCTGCACAGCTTCCCCGGAGTTTTAGCTACACCTGGGAATAATCACTAATTAACCTCACCCTTTATATTCAGTTGAAGCACCTCACACCAACGTGAGGTATTGTTGTTTGTGACTCTACTTAGCCTGTATAGCATACTATCGAATTCTGAACTCTCGTTTTTGACCTGTTTGCCTGACCTCGGATTACTCTTTTGGATTCTCCCTTGGATTGTTTATTGGATTGTTTATCGGATTGTTTATCGGACTTGTGACCTGCTGCCTGAACTTTATTAAAACAAACTTGCTCGCTGCATTTGAGTCTGAGGTTCATTCATTACAGTGTGAAACACACACATACCTGTTTTTATGCTTTTCATTTGTTTTATAATTTGTATTAATATTTATTTTATCATTATTTTATTTATAAGCTAAGGTTCCTAGCACAGGTGTCTAAAACTAGATAAAAACACTTGCACTTTCTGTTTGCAGTTTTGTGTGGTATTTGAAAAAAAGAACATTGCATTTTCAGAAATAGCCGGCCCTCCAATCAGATGTTGGCAGAATTGGCCCCCAGCTCATTTGAGTTTGAGACCCCTGGTTTAAAAGGTTAAATTATTTGCTGGATAGATGATGTTTAATATAGTTGGAATGACTGAACTAGGTTGACGAGGTTTAATATAGTTGGAATGACTGAACAGTTTCTCAGGCTTATAGCATAGAATGAGACTGTATGCTTAAAGCCTGAAAAACTGACAGTTGATCTACGTGGCCTGGCCACCTGGCACAATATTCTAATTGCTATGATGTCATAAAGCCTGAGAAAATACGTAAGAAAAAGCTACTGGAACCGTACACAGAGCATGTAGTGGTCCGCTGCATTCGGCTGCCTACTCCATGCCGGTATTATGATTGCCGTTTTTGATCCCATGTTTTCCTACAAAAGTAAGGGTCATACATCCATAAACTACAACTTTACATTTGTAAAGGCATCTATGTGACATGGTATTGCAATCAATGAACTCACCGGCAATCGAACTTCACCCGTTTTCAGGGTGGGAACCACGTATAAATCCATTACATGGACATCCATTCCCTGTAGGTTATTTTAAGTCAGTATTTAATAACGGCACCAAAATTATATAAAATCTAAAAATTAACACTTACATGTCTTTTGGCTGCCTCTCCAATGAGCTTAAAGCAAGCATTCCCAATCTAAGAAAACAGAATGCATTGGATTACAAAACTCCAATAAAGCCACTGCAATTATCCAAACCCTAAGCATTATCTACTTACGTTGCTCTCAAGCTTTTCTTCTAACCCCAAGCTCCAAAAGTCCTCCCTCCGTAGGCAGACGGGACCATCCAGCACAATGAGTTCTGCTGCTGGACGTGCTTTGTCCAGCACATAGTTCAGCAAAGAATGGGGGGAAAAAAACATTATCCCTGTTTTCCATTAGCCCTTGTAAGGTGTTCATATTTTCGTTACTCAGTCAACGTGTCAATTTTTGACCATTATTGGTGCCAAGGTCATTATGGGCCTCATTCACCAGTGTCTTCCTAAGAATTATCTGAACTGTGTTCTTAAGAAGGTCCTACGGAAACTCTTAGGCAGATTCACAAAGGTGCTGTATAACAAGAAAGAAGACTCTTGTAATTGGCACTCACCAGTTCATCCTGGAGAGGCCCCAGGTCATTGGACCACAGTGGACCACGGCTTGCATACTGGTGATCCACCAGCCAACCACCTGCTGCGTAAACATGGTCCCCTTGCCTCGATGGTGTGCTATTACCTTTAACAACAGAAAAAGGTTGTTGGCGTCACTCTGACATACAACAGATACATAGAGAATACAAATTTAGACATCCGTAACTCATACAAATCTAACCTTTCATACGGAAATAGGGCCGCAGACGTGAGACATTCATTGTCTTCACTTTACCCTCCACCCTCAGAGTTGCCACACCTTTTGAGGTGACCGAGGTGAGGTTAAATGGCCCCTGGTGTCGGGTCTGGAGTGTAGCCCTTTTTTTGGGGGGGGGGTTCTCCGCGATGAGGACCTCATCTCCGGCCTCTAAACAGACCTGCCTCACCCGCTTGTTTTTTCTGTTTTCAAAGCTTTTTTTGTATTTGTTCTGGGCCTTCTCGATGTTGCTGATGACCTAAAAGGTCAGTAAATAGAATTTAGTATACTTCAAGGCATGCAATCATCTTGTACATAAGTTACATAAGTTACATCACACCCAACCTTCTCGTTTAAAGCTTTGACTTTGGCCAAGGTACTGTCAAGCTCATCCTCTGGATTGTCCACTTCAAAGTTGTCCTCCATTGGACAAGTATTCAAAGCCTCTGGGAGACGGGGGTGACGATGGAAGAGCAGATAATACGGGCTGTGCTGTGTCGATCTCTAATTTCAAAAAAGCATTTTAGCATGCATGCATACTTTCCACAACAAAAGTAACACTAACAAAAACATCCCTGTGAAATGTCAGACCAACCTGTTTCGCTGTGTTGATTCCATACACAATGGCTGGCAGATGAATGTCCCAATTCACATAGCGTCTGAGGGCACGCTTTACATTTTGGTTGGTCCGTTCATCCTTTACCATCAAAATGCTTTTATTACATACATACTCATCTTAAGCAAACAAAACATTCACAGACTGAATATCATTGAACTAGCATTTTGTACCAGCACACTTACTTGTCCATTTGTTTGTGGATGGTAGGCACTGGACACTGCATGTTGAATATTCAGTGCCTCAAAGATATGTTTGTTTAGCTGCCAATCCAAAATATAGGTTATAAGCATTGAAAACATGTCCCGCATTGTCCCACCCAAACTTAAAGCTATTCCCCAATTTGGTCTGCATCTATTTATTGTTGTAAGTGCAGTATGCCATTGGGAATTTTGCAGAAGACGTACCTCATTCACAAACTCACTGCCTCTGTCCGAAATTATTTTCCGGACCATACCAAACATATAGAGCTTAGAGACCAGGGCTGCTGATGTCTCACTGGCAGAACCGTTCTTTAGGGGCTCTGCAATGACCCATTTTGTGAACAGATCAGTGATGGTTAAAATGTACTGGTGCTCTCTCTGAGTCTCTCTAAGAGGACCAATCAGATCCATGCCCACCACATCCCATGGCTCTTTCACCTGTGGATATGCAATAACTTTATTAGATACATAAATGTCTTCTACACTTACAATTGTAGACCGAGGCAAACCCTACCTTTATTGGGTGGAGGACCCGTGGAACAGTCTTGATGGGATCATTTAATTGGCATTGCCGACAACATCGCACCTGATGTATGAAAGCAAAAAACTTTAAAGGAAGCACTCTGGTGTGAGGATCTTCACTTTTCTTTGAACTGTAACATTTCTGATCCTGCACCCGAAATACATGGATGGGTGTGATTAAGCTTTGCCTGTTAAATTAGTTTGCAAGCCATGACGAAATTATCATATCGATTTTACCCATTCTTCCACATCTGCCTTTAGAGTGGACCAGAAGTAGCCAGCAGTGACCCGGTCTCTGGTGGCCCTCACTCCAGCGTGGTTACCAGTGCCAGGCTTGTTGTGGCACTCCTTCAAGACAGCTTCCTTTTTTTGCTCGGACATAACAACCAGCCTCATGAACTGCCTGCTTGGGCCAGTGTAGAATAACTGGTTGTCTGAAGAAAATATTCAAGATTTATTGAGTGACTGATTGATTGATTAGTATGTCTCTGAGTGTGTACAATGTTATCTCAACTTACCATTTACAACAAAGGTGTTGGCCACCCGTATGACTCTCTTCCGGTCAACTGCGGCAACAGCGGCATCGACAGCCCCACTGAGTAGATACTGCCGAAGAGCAGCATGAAATGAGTACTGGTCCATGTTTCTTTGAACAAATGATAAAAAAAAACATAGATATCTAGTAAGCATACACTACTAAAATATGTTTACATTTAGGTACCAAGATGGGAGACTAAATCAAATCAAATTTATTTATACAGTATATTTGACAAACACAGACCCAATGTGCCCCAAAAGAAAGGGAGTAAAACAACAAACATGACCAAACAATAAAGATTAGATAAATATATAAATATAGAGATTAAAATGCATATAATATCAAGTGAATAAAATCAATGTTCAACTGTGAGTTTAGAAAGTCCATCAAATATTTTGTGTCATGTGGGGGCATTGACTAACAAAGTAAACCAGGTTTGGTGCCATAGACAGTAAAAGATAGTTTGGTGCCCTGTATGAAGCAATCCACCACTTGCTCGACGATGATGTCACTTTCTCTGATTGGGTGTAGTAGATTAGATCATTTATAATTGGTCAATTTTTTGGCATACGTCACATCGTTCTCCAGATTTCCTAATCCTGCAAACCACCACGACAAGTGTCTGTCATTCCCACGGTAATTTCACATGGGTTGCCATGTGGTTTGTGAGATGAGACCAAGTTCTCAGAAAAATAGCCTATATTTTGACTAGCTGCTACACCCGACGAATTATTTTCACAGATTGTGCAGGTAAGAGTACAGCGTTCAGATGTTCAATGTATCTTTGTCTTTAGAAATTTTGATATTGTTGAATAACAGAATATAACTGTGTCTTGCATATGTGAACGTTAGCTATCGTTAGCCGTTTGGGTAATCATTAATCGAACAGTTAATGTTATGCAATTGTAATTTAAATAGGGGCTGCATTGACCATTAGCTATTATTTATTCATGTCGGTGTTAGCTAGCTTACTAAATCTTAAGGTTGCTGTATTTCTTTGGATGGTTTATGGTCTAAGGTTAATAATGTGCATTTATCAGGTTGATGCCACTAACATAACGACCATGACTAAGTTAACTTCACCAGAGGAAATTGACTTGGAGATATGTGCGGTAAGTACTTTTTTTTTACTGGTTAACGTTAGTTAAGATATTAACATCGATGGATTGTAGTATGGACCGATATGTCCATGGGGCTGATTTCGATAGCCAGTTGGCCCCCTGATAGCCATTTTCTTTTTTTATTGTAGCCGAGTTTAAGCATGGGCTAACATTAGCTTCGACAGTTTCCCGGGGATTTAGTTAAGAACGCTGCGCGTTATAGTTAAGAACGCTGCGCGTTACACTGACATCACTCATCATGCCTGGCTAGGTTTCCCGCTTATGCCTGAGCCGCGTTTTCGCTGAATTAACAGACATATTCTTTGATGATAAAGCTATCCCATGTAACTGTAGCATATTTTGATCAAACTCCGTCACGTTAATGTCGCCTAATAGCCATCGTGACAATTTAGTAGTATTCTAGATATTATTGTTGCAGAAATATCAAATATCCTTCGGTAATGTCACTGTTTAATTACAATATATATATATATATATATAGCTGCTACTGTATATTCATGACATTTATCTACATGTCATGTGTTAACGTTAGGGTTCACCGCCAGTGACAATAGCTATGTTGTAACTTAAAACGTTAACGTGAGCGTTGTTCGACATCACACCAGAGCCCGTCTTATTAGACATTCTCTGATCACACATAGTTAGCATTTGTCATAGCAGATGACGTTGGTACAAAAATAGCCCATTTTCTTCGGAAATGCACAATATATAGTTATTCATGACATTTATCTACATGTCATGTGTTATTGGATAACGTCAACGTTGGGTAAAGTTGACATTATCAACATCAAGGAAGGTCAAAGGTGCTCGCGCAGCCAAAGTTTAAGGTTAACGTTACAGTTATCGTTGGCTAGCCTAATAGCGTTAAAGTTAGTTCACTTAAGTGACTTTTTAACATTGTAGCCACCATACACTTACCTTTTCAGCAACTCTTGCTCTTTAGAAAGAAACAGCCTAAAACTATCTACTGCTAATGATAATCTATTTATTTAACTGAACTAAATTAAACTAAATCGACCTAACTTTATCTAGCAGCTATCTATTTATCAAACTAAAACAAAGATTAGCTACGATATTTAACGCTACAAACAAACAAACAAACAAATGTCAAACTATTCTAACTAACTAAACAAATCTACTCTATCTGACGTTAATCTAAAACAATGTAAAATAAATCAATAAAAATATTGCCTATTACTAAAATGCTATTACTAAAATGCTGTCTCTCGTATGTCTCTTCAATATCTCTTATCTCTATTACCACCAACGTCTGCGCAGATTGATGGTAGCCAGGGGCTATTATAGTTGCGGCTTGTTGGCAAGCACGCGACAAGCACGCAACGTTTCAATGTGCAGTATTCTGTTCTATTCATCTGATAAGTAAAGTGCCAGGATTGATTTCAGTGAAGCATAGGAAAGCTATGAGTTGACAAAATAGGTTGTATGGGCTCTAAGCTCACTTATAGTGTGATCCCTTGTAATATAGCTGACATATGTAAGTCACTTTGGTCAAGAAGTGTCTGCTAAATGTAATGTAATGTAATGTAATAGTCGGCAAACCAGTTTTCTGTTCTTTGACATGGCTGTCAACAAGCACCTTAAAATGAATGTTTTAGTTCTATCAAAACGTAAAAATTAGAATGTATGTGAGTCTTAAGGTCCATGGGCGGCTCTACAAGGAGCACTGCTGTGGCACTTCCCTACTCACCTCTGCCTTTGCTAACTAAGTGGGTTAGGTTGACCTAGTATCCAAGCAATGGAAGGCAATACCATCAAATGCAATTGAGTATGTTTCTTATTCCAGAGATGAGGGAAATTACTTGCCTCTTTCATGCATTTCCTTTGTCCATCTCTTGTGTTTGGGGAATGCCATTTGAAGTCACTCTTCAGGTCACAATGTTGATGTGAAGATTAGAAATGTATTCTCTTCTGTTATATTCTGCTCCTTTCGTGTTCACTCCAACTCTAAACATCTTGTTTATACAGTACCCAACAGTGAAACTTTATTCGACTTTGATACACACAAGCCACCATTTGTTGGCATTACTTGAAATTCCATAGAAAATGCTTGGGGTCATTTTTGACCCAATGTATGGAAAAGTGTGGTAATGATACAAAAAAATATACCAATGATGATGCAAATCCAAATGGCCTCATGTCAAAGACAAAATATTTGAGGAATACATGGAAGATTAAACATTAAAAATGTAAAAGATATTGCAACAACAAAAAAATGCTGGGGTCATATTTGACTCCACTTATGCATGTAAGGGTCAAAGATATCTGTTGGATTGTCTCCCATTTGGCCTTAATCACAGATGCATCAGAGTATTGATTGTATTATGACCTGTAGATTCTTAGCGTTTGCCCTTTTGTTTTTCAGTACTGCAGTGTATGAATAATGATGATAGTGATAGTGTTCTAGTGCTGTAGTAATATTATTCTAATACATTATTTTGTCTGTCCTATTTCTCTCTCTCACTCTCATTTAACAGTTCACACCATCAGAATGGGCAGTGCAACCAAGTTCACCAAGACTCCCCAGTACAAGCTGAAAACAAATGTCAGGATCAAAACAAGTATGGTTTGCTGAACACAAAATCAAGCTTCAGACATTGCATGATTCACTATTTTGTACGTAGGCCCAGAGGACTGTTAGGGGGCAGGCTATTTATTATCAAGTAGGAGTATAGTAAATAATTTAGTCAACATTTTAACTCAATGTTGGTTTAAGTTATAAACAAAACATGTTATAAATGGAAAAAATCCATGGTTCTGCGTCACTGTTGGTAAAATGATCATGATGGCCTATATATTTCAGCCATATTTGGTTTAGTCTTGTGTAGGTCTATAGGCTACATCTACTTTGCTCTATTATAAATTAGTTTTCTTTAGGCCTTATAGGCTGTATTGTAATATGCTATAATGTTTGAAATATATGCATCTCAATGTATCAATACTTCCCAAAAGTCATCAGATGTCATCATTTAAAGGGTTATTTTTAAAAAATAGTGCATTCATTTCTGTGAACTGACCACCGTGGAGTCCATTATCCCGCTTATTCCACTGTTGCCACTTGCGTTGTGTTCATTTCCTGTTACAATTTAAACGTTTTAATCGCTAAAACTGTCTTGTTTGTAGAACTAATTTCTTCCGACACATATCAACTAATTTCTCAACTTGCAGGACAAACTGCCGTTACTAGTTCTAAATGGATGGTTGCTCCGGCCAAAGGCCAGTCGTTAGTTCTATCTCTCCCGTTGTCAAGTGGGCTTATCCCAAGATTCTGATGAACTTTAGTTTTGAAACATCGCTATTTTACTTAGCCTGCTGTCATCCATCTAGCTAAAAGCCACCTCCGTCATATGCTACAATGTTGCCATGTTCTGAACGTCTGCATTTTACAGCTCGGATGCAACGTGACAGTTCATTTAAACTTCACAACGAGTTCGGCAAATTAATATACAAGTGTGATACGGCCAACAAAATGGATCTACTTCATAGGTGTGCAAATACCATACGGTTAATGGTCGTTCTAAATTACGCAGGACAATGGGAAATTCAACCAAGCAGTGGAATAAATACTTATACTTTCATACTTATATACTGAATGTGATTTTACCTTGGATTTTGGCACAAGGGATTGTAACATCTAATCCTGTGTATTAATGTAATATAATGTAACCCTTGAATTGTTGGAAAACCAGTCCTTATAGGGTGACTTATTTCACCTATTTTAATCAGTGTCGAACCACTGCATAAAGAGTTATAATACATCGGTGTAAATAAAATGCATTAAAAATGAAAAATGGTCAACTCAAGGTGATTCTCTTTCACAGAAAAGCCCAAGGACTCAGAACATGAAGCCAAAGAAGTAGATGATGACTTGGCACAGTGACACCAGATGGAAAAGCCCATTGCAGTGGTCAACCCTACTGGAGATGAATGCATCAATAAGTTATCTAAATCATGTTTTGACATTAGACATCTAAGTTTGGCCATGTTTTTTAGGCTTATGACTCAGCCACTGCACATGGTTTGTAGAGAAAGGCACGCACACTCTATTCTGTGAGATGAAAATGTTTGCATGGCTCTGATTGGAAATTGCCAGAAGGGATAGGTCAAGCAGGAGCAGTGTGAAAGGCATCCTAATTGCTTGAGTGGGAGGGGAAACGTCTAATGGCCACCTTACACCAAACAAGTTTGACAAGATTTGGGAAAGATTCTTAAAAGATTGTAGTATTTTAACTAATGCCCCCCATTCAAGCTTTACTCAAAAGACTCCAATCTTTCCCAAATCTTGTCAAAGTTGTTTGGTGTAAGGAGGCCATTAGTCTAATAGCCTTGCACCAAACCACCAAAGTACTCATGACTGTCAGGTAGGGGTGTGACGGTATTTTAACACTATTTCAAAAAATTTCCAGTGATGACATATTACAGCAAAAACCTTTTATAGGCTATTTCTTTGTACAGTGTACTTATGCAATGGGCAGCAATCATGAGATGTTTGCTTAATGTTATAGTTGTGAAAACATTAGAAAATGTTATGGGCTTCAAATTGCATACAATACCTGATGTATTTTTTCACATTACATGAATTAAAATGAACGAAGTGTTATTTATATAAGATTGTACTTATGTAGTTAAAAAAAAACTTATTGAGAGGTGAATATAGTCTCTTGTAGCCTATTAGTGTGTTTATAGTCAGAAGTTGCAGAGCATCTTAAAAAGGATGAACACCCAATATGAACACCCATATGCTCTATGGCCTTGAAGGATTTGTTATTTATGCATGCAATAAAATGATATTAATAAATGGTCATTGAGTCCATGTTCTTGTCTCAACACAGCAAGTTAGTTTACTTGTTGCCCTCTCCTCCGCTCTCCTCATTCTCTCAATGCATTTATTCATGGTTGTAATAGCATTTATTTCAATGTAGGTGACTATACTCATCTTTGCAATTCTATCTTTGATTCAGTAGAGTTATTTACACAGGCAAATACGTAGGCTAGCAGTTCACAGTAAAGTAATGAGTCATTTGATGATCATTCCATGTGTGAATTTGAATGTGTGCTCTCGTTTTGATTCAGTGTTGCCTCCTGAAACGCTTACGCAGGTGTCGTGCGTGGATACATGCAAACGTTATGGGCCATTAAATGAATGTATCCAGTTCCCAGATCAGTTCATATTTCATTATTAAATGATAACAATGTTACATGTGAAAACAAAGACTTAACAGTTAGTGTGAGGAGATGGCATGTAGGGTAATGAGAGCTGTCAATTGTGTAACCTAGCTTAAGTGTAAACTAGAAAGCTGTTTCGTACATCTCATCCAGGGTTTTGGTCTGTAGAAGTTACAACTGCAAATATTTTTTTTACGTTCTTCACGTTTTCATGCCGTTGATTCATCGTTGAATTTCGGTCGTCTGACAGAAACCGACCAATCTGGGATGCGTTTCCCAAATAGTTGCTAACCTGTTAGTTGGTTGGCAATGGGGAAATTGCATTGCAACCAGCTAAGTTGCTAACTTGGTTAGCAGCTAGGAAACGCAACCCTGACCAATCAACGTTGATTCGACCTCCTTTGCTATCTGGGTAGCCTCCATACATTTCCGTTGGTTCCTTAAAACATGAACATTTAACTATTAGAACTTTATTACTGCTACAAAGTACAAACAATGTTAACTTGACTTAATATACATTCTCGTTCTCTGGATAGGTAATACTGACATTCGCGCAAGCGTAGAACCGATCATGTAGTGTCGTAAACCATCGTAAAAGACGTTAAGCTTCTGCGCATGCGCAATATTATGCGCATGCGCAGAACGGATCTGGCAGGCGGTACGGATCGTGTACTGACACCGGCCCGAACACCTGCCATAGGATTCTAATTGCTTAACGGCCGTATTGTGATGTCATAATCATAGTTAAGTCAATGGGGAAATTTTGATTCGTTTTTAATTAATAGTTTAAAAAGTATAAAAGTTACAAAGTTGAAAAATACATAGCCCGGGTGTCCTAAGTAAGACCTACGTAACATAGTTTGAATGAAGTTTCTACGTTAAACGGTTGAAGCTGCATTAAATGCGTTAGAAGAAGAATAAGAAGAAGAAGCCTAGGAAGAACAGTACAGTGCATTTTCATGCACTGTAAAAAGCCTTGGAATAACAGTACAGTGCATTTTCATGCACTGTAAAAAGCCTTGGAATAACAGTACAGTGCATTTTCATGCACTGTAATAAGAAGCCTAGGAAGAACAGTACAGTGCATTTTCATGCACTGTAATAAGAAGAAGCCTAGGAAGAACAGTACAGTGCATTTTCATGCACTGTAATAAGAAGAAGCCTTGGAAGAACAGTATAGTGCATTTTCAAGCACTATAATTAACAGACTACTGTCCATCCGGCAGAGGTAAAGCCATGTTAAAGAAAGCTAAATAGCACAACGTATAGGCCTATTAGGATAGAAATGTAAACAAAGCAAGGTTTAGATTAATGAATTAATTATGTTGACTTACCCAAAATAACAGCACGGTGTAGTGTCCATGACAGATTATATCCAATGTAAGTACGACCCCTATGTGATTCCGTGAGCGAGCCGCATCCTGCAACGGAATGGAGCTAAAGCAGATCCGAGGGCAAGATGAAAAGAGTGAGCCATGCTTTTGCACCTTGCTCTTGGAAAGGCCCCCTAAAATAAGATGAGCAGCATAGGTAACGTTAGCTAAACGAGACAGGAAAACATGAAATAGACATTGTCCATGGGTAATAAGTTCAGAGAGAAAAGGTATAGAGAAACAGATAGAAAGCTTGAGCACTCTCTGGTGAAAAGAAAAAAAATGACCAGCATGGTCTGCAGCGATGTCAAGGAGCTTGCACAAGCTCAGAGCTTTCGTAAGCTCGGTTCTTGCACGGCAAGAATGTAATGCAATGTGGTGCAAATCCCCGTGGAACGTGCTTAATGATCGTTCGGTTCGATAACGATTGATGATTGCGATTTGATGATTGCGATTCGAGTCGACTGCCGAGTCGAGTTGCGTATGTATATGATGAGTGAAGTGGGGTGATGGTAGGATAAAAGAAATTAACTGTTGTGACGTGAGATTACCCGAGGTTTTGCTTGCAGAAGCTAGACCTAGGGCGGCGGTGCGTAGTGACTAGAATGTATTAACACTTTATTCTGTGCCTAAAGTGCCGGCTGTGCGTAGTGACTGGAGAAGAGTGGCTCGGGTCCATCATAATTAATATAATGCTTTAGCTGACCCAGCTGACCTTTGAAAGGTAGCTTACCTTAATTGACGCTTGCGAGAACTATTTGCGCATCTAGAAGGCTTGGTCCTGAGGTCTTATAGGACTCGTAAGCCGACGAAGACCATCTTCCGAGCAACTTGATTGAGGATGCAGGTAATCCTAGAGCGGCTGCTGACGTTGCAGCGCCGATGCGAAAGGATTGGCCAGTATATTGGGAGGTTGAGAGCCCGCAGCTACCAACCACTTTCGACAAGTGGATTCTGAACCATTGTTTAGACATAGATAACCCAGTGGGTAGAAGAAAGAGGTGCATTAGGAGAAGTGTGTGGGCGAAGTTTAAGATAGTTGATCATAGAAGTATAGGGACAGAAGAGTTATTTACTTTAGAATCTCTGATAATGACAAAGACCTGAGGTGTCCATTTTAGAATGTTTCAGAATTACACTATAGAAGTGGGAGGAGAAGAGGATGGCTGAGCAAGCCAGATCCTGAGAAGGGTTAAAAACCTGGCTGTCAGAACAAAATTCCCCAGAGCGCATGAAGCAATAGAAAGCCATGAGGAACACATTCAAGGAGTGAATTGATAGGGAGTGAAAAGAGAGCCAGGGTTAACTAACCAGCAGCAGACCTAAGGACACAACAGGACAAGACAAAATACAATCAGCAGATACATAGCTGGAGTACACTAGCACTTATGGATGGTCGTTGAGGATGGTTTAGCATATAACTAAAATAAAGACAAGAGATGGAAGAGTAATCCTCATCATGCTGACTGGGTGAAATAACATTAAATGTGAAACAAAGCACTGCTCCAGAGCCAAGAGTAAGTGGGTGTTTAGAATATGTGAACCAGCATCACAGACCTTGTAAATTAAATAGTTAGATTGAATTGGTGATGTAGCCTAATAATTGCTGATTGATTTGATTATATGACTATTGAGAATTATGGGATTGAGATCCGAGGACATATGGATATTCGATAGTGAATTGCAAAATCTAATGATTTAACAGTGCAAGTTCACTAATGCTGCTGCTCCTACTGTGGTGGGATAAAGACATGAAGGGTTAGCGTATAGCTTAGATGAGGAGGTAAATAAATTGACATCACATGACCTGGATGAAGTAAGATTAAATATGAACCAAAGCACTGTCCCTCGATGAACGTTTTGGCTATAGGCCTACGTGAACCAGCCCCGCATCCCTGCATGAAGTAGATAGTTACGGTGAGGGTCAGTACTCCACTGCCGACAGATGCATACCCTTAAATTAAAGAGAGAGGCATTTACATTAAACGAAGAGGAGCTGCTCCTGAAATTGAAAGATTATTAAGATGTTAAGTAATGAAGAAATGGGAAGGAATGCCATCCCTGTACTTGCGGCTGCCGTGACGTAATGGGAGATTACGAATGACGACAAGCAAAGTGCTTGGAAAAAGTATAAGGGTGAGTGCAGTATTGGCCTGAAGGAGTTTGTGCCTGCTAGAGGTGTTGCTCTTTTGGCAGAGAAGAGTTTGAGGAAAGATTTTGTTCTAGTCCCTACAGCCTGAAGACCTGCAAGGAGGAATGGAGTGGTTAGAGAGGAGCATTTTCAAAAGGACCTAGGATGCAGGCAAATAAACAGCCATGATACATTACGTTGCCATTAGTTAAATCAACAAACACAATGTATGGGCCTACATAATATGTAGACACATAACCAATGACAGTAACAGACAATGACAGACAATAATGATCAGCCAGACATGAGATAATGAAAATAAGATTAATATGGCCTTCAGGTGCATCGGAAATATTATGGGTTAATGACATTAGTAGCCTACCGCCCTGCAGACAATACCAACAGCATCTCTGCGACTAACACTGCAGCCAAGAAGGAAGAGTACTTTTGTCCCTGTTGGCCTTCCATACACAACAGCCTGACCAGCGAGACAAATTGCCTAGGATGTGGACCTAGCAAAGCTGCATCATGGCAACTTTGGCGAGGAAACCATCGTGAGTGTCGATAACTGGAGTAGCCGAACTGAGTTTTTTAAAAGGTTCCGTACATGTATGTTAACAGCGTAGCCTGATAAGTCTGACAGTTTTCGTCAGAAAAGTTTAGCAACCATATTTGCGTTGTTAGCGATACGACGTTAACCTCATTAAGCAACTAGGATCTAACATGAGACTAGGGTGAAAGAGAACCTTCAAGCCGCGGAACTTGTCTCTTTCCGTTGATAAGACCGGGCAGACAACGCGAACAGTGGCACAATTTGGCCTACCTTACTCTCCGACGTTTACAAGCTACTATGCTACATTAATGGAAACCCCCGAGACTTTGGGGAGATGCGTCCAACTCAGTTGAAGCGAACGTAAGGTAGGCTAAGCTACTGGTCTGTGACTGCATCACATGTTAAAGTTGTGGCGAAGTGAATGACTAGCTACCCGTGCCTGGATACGGAACATCGAAAATCGGCACCTGAAAGCAACAGGCAGGTGCAAAGTAAAGTGATTATGAAGGCTGATGCAGACTGGTGATTGGTCGGAAGTAATGAATGAATGAGTGACGTAGCATTGAGTCTTAGACCGATCCCAAGCCCCTCCTCCCATTGTCAGTCCCATAGTTACTGTTGCTAAGTCTGACAAGTTTGCAGGAAAGTGTGCGAGAACGCGTGTTCAACATGGGGACAAAGATTGTTAAGGCGGAGCAAGATACTTCATCAGGAGCCACTTCCGGGAACCCGGATCGCACGAGGGGGGGGGTCAAAATCCCCCTTTATGCAGAGCAGAGGCAGCGACTGCTCCATTGAAGTCTATGGGCATAGCTCAGAATTTTACCACATATGCTAAGGTCTTAGTTCTATAGAGTTAGGAATGTGAATTTCGGGCACGTTTTCATGTTCCTCAAACCCTTGTGAACATTTCAGGTACATTTTTAGCATTTTTGAGCATTCCAGTCTGGAGAAAATCGACTTTATATCAGGTGTGCGCCGGTTATTTATGCCGCTGCTGTTGGCTGTTTGCAACGTACGCTCATCAATACGTCATCGACACGCCTCTTTATGCAGACAGGATTCGATCCCCATTTCGCGCCCATAGACATGAACTACGATGAAGTATCTTGCTCCGCCTTAACAATCTTTGATGGGGACGCAGCACCCCCATTTAGCCTAGTGCAACAGTGTATGCTGGATTTCTGGGCGTCAAGTAATATTGATATATTCAAAAATCAGAGGTCAGAAAGGCCTTCAGTATGCAGAAGGACACATTCACAATGTCCGCTGTCATCAACGAGGTGGAACACCACAAATTGAGGACAAAAAAATCCGGTGTCGTGGATCTTATTGGATGCATGTTAACTGGATAAACAATTAGCACGTTATCCCGAGCAGGTAGTTTACCTTATTTGCTGCAGATGTGACTCTGATTCAATAAACAGGTCTGTGCGAACATATGGTGTTGACGTGTCCATAACAAAATCTAACCATATTTCGAGGATTAGTAAGACGGGACCAAGTGCTGCAGATCCAAGTTCACGCAACTTGGGAGAGTGACTAGCCTGTTAAGCAGCTCATGTTGGGGAGGTGGAGAGATAGCTTCTCTTCGGTAGGCCGAGAGTCTACTTATTATTTTGAATGGCTGCTTTAGAAGGAAGAGTTCAAATAAACATGATACAAGTGTATTGAAAAGAAACCACTCCGAGTTCAAACCCATACCACGCATGACATAGGCTATCTGCAGTTTGCAGACGTGGTTTGTCTTGCACTAGACTTCATCATTATGCTATAATTAATTTAAACGTGGGCAATGTAGTAGGCTAGGTCTAATATTGGCGATTTCGAGACTGCATAGCCTATAGCAAGGCATAGTTTTGAATCAGCACATGATTCGATCTTTAGAAGACGTCTATCTCGTTCAGCCATCAATAATGCATCGCAGTAGGCTATTATTGCGTTTGTTGAAAAAATTATCATTAGCCTATTTCTGTCAACAGTCTTCTATCCCAAGTTAAACATGGCAATGTAGCAAAGCTGAAAGTATGTTCTTGATGTGTGTAATGCGATACGTGATTGAAGGTGTAGCCTTTTGCGCGTCTTCCAATCGTATGAATGTGCGAGTTCAGTTCCTGCAAGGTAGGTATATTTTTTTGCGTAGGCTTATGTTTGTGTAAACATTTTCGTAGGCTACACACTCAGATTTCTTTACTGAAAAGTAGCAGCCTATCCAAAGTTATGCAAAGTTAGGCCTATGTGTGTTAACGTTTCACACGGTCAGGATATCGGATGTCACTTCCACAAGTATCTCAGGCTTATCTTTGAACCTTTTTGAGCTCTTTAGTTATTTAGTTACTTAGGCTACTCGCAAAAGAAGCATTATAGCATTCGCATAACGTGCGTATTGTCATAGGGAGGGAAAGTAATCTCATCGCCATCTAGTGGTTGCGTTCCTAGAGTTTAGCGGAGGGGATGGGATTTTTTTTCAGATAAAATATATCTCGGTGCACATTGGGATCTTAATTTAATGCCTTCCATATGTTAGGCACTGGGGTCACCTCTATTGCTTCAAGTGGTCATACCTTATTTTTAGGATCAGTTGAATTGTTTTGAGTTTTTGTCGTAACATGGTGATAACAAACTACAGTTGCATGTGACGTCACAGGTTTGGGCGCTTAATCTCTAACTGATCAATACGGCAATTTGCTTAACTGGCTTAAATATTTTTGTAATAACGGAAGGTGATGTAAACCGCGTGGTGGTAACCTTTATGTCTGGATAACTGGTGTTGTGCTTCTACTCACATGAAGAGCTGGCAGTAAGTGTTAAGTGGCAATGCTAACCAGGCTAATAAATAAACCATGCTACATGAGTAACGTCGAAGGGTAAAGTCACGTGGCTTTTTTGTAGTTCGTTTATGAAACAAAAGGAGCAATTTCGATTTTTTTAAATAAGGCAAAATAGGGTCTGACATTTGCACAGTTAGAAGATTATTACTGTATAGACACTGAACAATATTTTTGGTGGATAAGATCGCTGATTTGGCTTCACAGTATTTTTTTAAAAATAGGCTATGGGACTTAACATTGGAGCTGCTCTTCGATAGGAACGCAACCACTTGGGGCGCTGGTTTTCACTTTCCCTCCCTATACAGAACGGACACTAGAAAATTCAAAATTGACCAAGGTTGACCGAGGTCCTCCGAAGTCCTCATTGTGACATAGTAAAAGGGGGCGGGGCTTGGGATCGGTCAAATTCACCCTTCGCTAAGTCCCGCCCTCCTTAGTTACTGTTGCTATGCCTGACAAGCTTTAGCACCCTGCACGTCTATTACATAGGGGGAGAACCGGGACTTTTCAATGAAATGTAATTTACAAAGACATCGTACCACGCTGAAAGCTAATATTTTGTCACTAGCAACCTACATCTGTCCTCTGTCAAATACAGTTGGAATTTCATCTCTGAACAAAACCGTTCATGAGTTATTTAAGCAGAAGTCGAATGTGCGTTTTGTTTCATTCAACTCTCCTTGCCAGAATGAATGGAACAGGCATGGGGCACAAAAGAAACATACCATTTAAGCTATGTACTTCCCACAACTTCAATATTTGACAACATATCATGAATGGTACTTCAAATAGGTGTTATTTTAAATAGATTGCTGATGGGCTATACATCTTGGTGAACGTCTTAACAACTTCTTGCCGTTATCGTGAAGCGTGTATCTCGCGGTTATGAAAATATCATGCAATATGCCATTTTTTAAGAACAATATGTGTTCCTAATTATATCATGTTTCTATAGTGTAACATGTTATTTCACTGTGTCTTTATGTGGGTTAGGGCACCACACATCCAAATAAGTGCCCTTCATGACCCACAGGCCTTCAGACTCCACAGGTTAACATGGCAAAACTCGAAAAGCTTGTCAGACCTCCCGTGCCTAGTGACGGGTTGCTAAGCCACGATTGGCCTGTGGCGGTTTTCGGGTGTGGCTTAGCGAAGGGTGAATTTAACGCTAACGATTCACCTTGATTGGCTGACGATTGTAACGCGGGAATTCCAAACACCTCTCTTCCGATGATGAGTGACAGGTGACAGGTCGGAGAATGCGTGCGCTACACAAGTAGTGCGAAGGACGGAAGATGATTAATAACTGAATAAAAAGGCCTAGCCTAAATGAATATGAAAGAGTAAGGCAAAACAAATAGCCTAGTAGCTTAATGAAACATAGGCCTATGGATTGATGCAGTAGCCTACCTTTGCAACATTATTAAATGAATCTGTCACCATATGCCTACGTTTGCAAAGAGGAGAACATTTTAATTTGATTCACAATGAAACGTTACATTTCATTTACATGTTAACAATGAGTAGTTTTGGTTGTTGTTGGTGGCGTTATTGCATCCCTTTTATGAATGCAAAATTGTTCCCTCGCGATTGGAAGCTCCTGTTGCATAGGCTACGCATTTCAAAACATCGCAACGTAAAATGCCACAAATAAGCTGTTTATGAATAGGTCTTAGTGAGTTAGGAGTCCTCTCGACTTAAGCTGTCCCAGACTTAGGTGCTACTTTTAGGTCTAAAATGCTTCGTGAATTACTTTTTGTGAAAAAATAGGAGTCCTAAAGTTAGGAGTGACACGCCCATTATTTTTAGGAGTTGCTCCTAAATTCGCCAGTTAGGAGCTACTTTTAGCCTTAAAATTCTTTGTGAATACGGCCCCTGAATAAAAAGGCCTAGCCTAAATGAATCAAGGCAAAACAAATAGCCTAGTAGCCTAATGAAACATACGGATTGATGTAGTATCTTTGTAACATTATTAAATTATTCTGTTACTATGCCTACGTTTGCAAAAGAGAACATTTTAATTTGATTCACAATAATGTTACATTTAATTTAAATGTTGACAATGATTAGCCTAGTTTTGGTTGTTGTTGGCGGCGTTATTGCATGTTAGTTATGCCTACAATGCAAAATTGCTTCCTCGCGTTAAGCTCCTGTAGCTGCATAGGATTTCAAAACACGGTAAAATGCCGCAGGTTTGTGAATAGGTCTGTGAGTAAGGAGTCCTCTTGACTTCTTTTAAGCGGTCAGAGGTGGGAAGGTGTGATTTGTTGGGGGCAGGGCCGTATTAACTGGGCACAAATGTCTGATGGCCCCCCTTCCCCCCAGCCAACGTGAATCGGGTGGTTAGTTAGTAGGCCTATCGTGAAGATTTTTCCTGCCATCTAAGGCACGAGCGCATCTGTGAGGCCAAGCCTCACCAAGTAGCTCGTTTGTTTACAACTAACTAGGGGTGGGCGATATGGACAAAAAATAATATCTCGATATTTTTTGTGATTTTGACGATAACGATAATTAGTCGATATCCTTTAAAATTTTGTTTTTGTTAAAGTCTGAGTTACTTTACAGCTCATTATTTATGAATAGCATCATTACAATAATAACCAATAACCTAACCTGTGACTTTTTAACCAAATCAACCAATGCATTATTGTCACTCTATGACATTTCCAATTCTGCCCCCACTTGTGTGTGTGTGGCAATGACATGGTCTAGCCAGCTACATTAGAGAAGATGAATAGGCCTAACAGTTTCCCAAGAGAAAGTCTGAAGCTGAAGTTCCTTTCAAACCTTTACATAGGATTCACTGTAAAACTAAGAGCAGACCAACAGAGTAGCCTACATCTCAGTTATTTCCTTCTATGTTTTGTTTTAGAGCAATCACGTAGGCTAGCATTCCAAGTTACAGAATAGAAACTAATGCGTTAGCTTATGGCTAATGTATATGAGAAATCCCATAGAGATGCTAACGGTTAGCATAATCGGCAAACGTAGATATTTAGAGCTAACTTCAGTCCATTTACAAAAGAGTTACATGAGAATAGTTATTTGTTTACAACTGACTATTAAAATACTCAAAGGCTAATGTTTTCTCTCCATATAATACCGTGTAGCAAAAAACGTGACTGTCTCATCAATGCTACTTGAACAGAAGTAGCTGCATAAAATCCCAACTCCCTGCACAAAATAAACATTAGGCTGCATGGGACAACGTTGTGACCCATTAGTGATCACGTGACACTTGCTCTGCTGCACTTCTCCTGCATAGCCTACCTCCTGGGAATGTATGAGTCTTCAGTGCGTGATTTCGAGTGTTTTTTCCCCATAAGTAATTTAAATACTCGATAATGTCAATTTGCACATCGTTAAAACAACAATCACGATATTATCGCAGACGATATATATCGCCCACTCCTACAACTAACATTCCATTTAATTAAACTGCTTTATAGGCTATGCCGAAATAGTTTTCAACATTTTGAATATTAGTGTCGGGTGAATTGAAATGTTCTCAAAGTAGCCTTATGGCTGAAAGCTGCTTGGGATCCCCCCGTCAAGCAATATAACCATACAAACGCGCTTCCTGCACTCATTGTTTCAAAAGGAGTAATTTTGGCTTTGTCAGAACTGAAGAGCTGTGGACGGCATGGCACGGTATGCCCAATGAAAATAAATTAACGCAACACAACACAGACCCCGCTTCTCTCGCGTCAGTCACTGACATGAACGAAACACAGAACCCGTTTCTCTCACGGCAGTCACTGACAGTAACCTAGAATAAATGCATGGGGAAAAACACTTCCCCATGACAAAGACATCGTAAAACACTGAAAGTTAATATTTTGTCACTAGCAACATACATCTGTCCTTTGTCAAATGTATTATCTTCCAAGTAGCCTATGCGTAATTCTGCTTCATGAAGTTGAACAAATACATTTGCTTATTTCACAGAAAAATATAAATAGCCAGTTAGGGTCTACAGTGCAGAGTTGGTAAGTTATGGTAGGCCAACTTGCAGTGAACATACAAACAGGGGAAATTATTTCTCTTGTAGCCGAGTAGCCTCAGGTGCGCACATAGACATAAGGCCGAACATGCAAGCGCCAATGAATCGTGCTCTCACGACAATCACGCTGTTAAACTTAAATAGGTTAACATCACTCTAAGTTCGCCTTCAAGCAAGGAAAACGATGATTTGAAGACATCTGTTTTGTTGGAAGGGCAAGGGGCAGGGCAGCACAGAGACAGGCCCGATGGCAGGGCTGTTATGAGAGTATTAAAATATGGGATATTCTACGGGAAAACATTAAAACGGCAAGACAGCGGGGGAAAGTTAAAATACGTAATAAACACAAAAAAAGTTTGCATGCATTGTTTCGGTCCCCGTGCACAGGGATTATTTGTCATATAATTAATGACATATGATTATTTGTGAAATTGTGCAAACAGGCGCAACACATTTGAAAAGGAAGGACTGGTAGCATGCAAGCTCACTGGAAAGATTGATTTAAGAACGTTATCACAGTGTGTGGCTGTGGCGCGGGCGGAAGACAGCGACAATTGGCAGGGGAGGGTCATGTCTTTTTTAACAATTCTGTCGGAGGGTCATTGAACAATTTCTAGCAGGCAAGAGAGGGTCATGCAACTTCCAACTTGAAGCACTCAAAATTTCTCTGGTGGCCCCTTCAATAAATAACGAATAGTCCCGTAGATTGCTGCTGGGCTATATGTCTTGGTTCATGTCTGTTAACAACTCATTGTCAAACGCATAGCCTATCTCGCAGTTGCATCCATTATAAACAAACATGCAATGTAAACATCTGGGATTGGGGAGAGCCTTAAATGCTCTACTGAATAAGCACGAAGTCAAACTTTTAAATGAAAAACACTCTTTAATAATAAAAAAAATAAACCGCTAATGAAGTAAACTTGTGACCATCAAAAATCGTTTATCGCCTGTTACTCCGTGATAACAGGACGTAACAGGAAGGCATTTGGCTGAGCAACGAAGGTTAATATGCTCTATATTTTGTCCAAATGATGTCTGTCTATCATCGTTGCACTCGGAGAAAACCAGAATGTTTAATTTGTCCTGCGTTTCTTCTACGGCTGCAAACGGGATTCACTCGCAGTTAACCAAATATTTCTTTATTAGGGCAGGGCAGGCATATTTCTGGCTATTAAATTATTTCTAAACCAGTCTGCTAAAGTCTGTAGTGAAGTCTGTGTAGGGTTTTCCAGTGTTGTAGTCAAGTCACTATGCCTCGAGTCCGAGTCCAGGTTCGAGTCCTCAGTGTTCAAGTCCGAGTCAAGTCCAAGTCATTGAAAAAAAATTCCAAGTCAAGTCCGAGTCGAGTCCACTACTCATCCGAGTCAAGTCCGAGTCGAGTCACTATTGATCCACGTCGAGTCCGAGTCGAGTTTCTATTGATCAAGTCGAGTCCAAGTCCAGCACTAAAGTAAGCATAGCCTACATGTCGTTCCATTTTTTTCCATTGCAGATTAAATCCTTAAAAGCAAAATGGACAATCTTCTGTCTCCAAGCAGGGGTGCCATCACTTGTGTGAAAGTAGTATTGCCAAATTTCTTGCCAAACCCAATGTGTTTTTATTATATCGGAGAGAATACCATACCATAGCTATACCATAGCTTATAGGCCTACTCATAATAAATGAGCAATCCACATCCCAATCTCACAGGCCATTAAGTCACATTATGCTGTTACTGACTGCTGACAATTGTATAGGCAGTGTTGTAGAAGTTCATACTTCACAAGAGCTAGATGAACGTTGGAGTAGGCCTATTTTGTAAGAGGTAGTGTGGATCATAAAAGGGCATTTTTTTTAATTCTGGCTGTTAAATAGCCTACACAATTTTAGCGCAGTTTGGGAGGGACAGAAACAGAGCAGGGCCCGTCTTGGTACTGACTCCCGTGACGTGAACACTGGCAACTGCATAATTATGTTATCACTTCACTGACACTATGGAGACATATTTCACGTCAACAATAGAGATGAAAACTAGCTTTAGGTTAACGAAGATGTAGATCATCTGCCTAATTAATTTATTTGTGCAACAGGCCATGTTCATTTCAGCGAGATGCGTGAAATAAATGTTTTTTTAAGCTGCCATCACCATACTATTTGCTACGATATTCACCTGTTAGAAATAGAACACGTTGCTATTTCCTTTTTTTTCGTGCAGTGGATTAGGCTATCAAATCGCTCGTTTGAACAGTAGGCCTAACAGTAATCCAGTCAATTTGTGGTTTTAAATATAGTTGTTTCTGGCCTACCCACAGAGGTTCAGTTTGTCAGTTTCACTTGCGCAGACACGTAGGCCTGATTTGACACTACATTGACACTCTACTAGGCAATGTAATTATATATCTATATTTTATGACACCAAAATTAAGAAGTATGCTATATCTTGATCGGGAAAACTTTTAGTTTATTTTTCTTTCATCCGATAATAGCCTGCTGCAAATTAACAGACAGAAGCACGGCAGGGCACGCCCCGAATGAAAATGAATGAATGGAACCTAGCTTCTCGCATCAGTCACGGAAAACACTGTTCACCAAGTCACGATGATCAGCTATCCAGCAGCAGTGTGTGTTATTTAGCCTAGGCTGAGTGTAATCTTAGGTAATGTTATGTCATGTATGAGAACTAATATTGCCTGGCAATAGCCTACTACATTGAAATAGCGGCGGCCACATCTCCAGGCATTTTGGTGTTAAAGTTAACGTTAGTTTGCTTTGCATGTGAACATGATGTGACTTGCGATGTAGCCTAACATTCCCTTGAACTAAAATTAGTATTACGAATAATTTAGATATTAAAATCATATAGCAAATTATAGCCTAATGACATACTACAATTATAGCCTTATGATATATTACAAAAAAAAGTTATGGTAGGCCAACTTGCAGTGAACATACAAACAGGGGAAATTATTTCTCTTGTAGCCGAGTAGCCTCAGGTGCGCACATAGACATAAGGCCGAACATGCAAGTGCCATGTCATGCCAATGAATCGTGCTCTCACGACAATCACGCTGTTAAACTTAAATAGGTTAACATCACTCTAAGTTCGCCTTCAAGCAAGGAAAACGATGATTTGAAGACATCTGTTTTGTTGGAAGGGCAAGGGGCAGGGCAGCACAGAGACAGGCCCGATGGCAGGGCTGTTATGAGAGTATTAAAATATGGGATATTCTACGGGAAAACATTAAAACGGCAAGACAGCGGGGGAAAGTTAAAATACGTAATAAACACAAAAAAAGTTTGCATGCATTGTTTCGGTCCCCGTGCACAGGGATTATTTGTCATATAATTAATGACATATGATTATTTGTGAAATTGTGCAAACAGGCGCAACACATTTGAAAAGGAAGGACTGGTAGCATGCAAGCTCACTGGAAAGATTGATTTAAGAACGTTATCACAGTGTGTGGCTGTGGCGCGGGCGGAAGACAGCGACAATTGGCAGGGGAGGGTCATGTCTTTTTTAACAATTCTGTCGGAGGGTCATTGAACAATTTCTAGCAGGCAAGAGA
This sequence comes from Alosa pseudoharengus, assembly GCF_046254945.1. Taxonomy (NCBI): domain Eukaryota; kingdom Metazoa; phylum Chordata; class Actinopteri; order Clupeiformes; family Clupeidae; genus Alosa; species Alosa pseudoharengus. The sequence continues at coordinate 45,559,678 of NW_027468774.1, forward strand.
GGGTCATGCAACTTCCAACTTGAAGCACTCAAAATTTCTCTGGTGGCCCCTTCAATAAATAACGAATAGTCCCGTAGATTGCTGCTGGGCTATATGTCTTGGTTCATGTCTGTTAACAACTCATTGTCAAACGCATAGCCTATCTCGCAGTTGCATCCATTATAAACAAACATGCAATGTAAACATCTGGGATTGGGGAGAGCCTTAAATGCTCTACTGAATAAGCACGAAGTCAAACTTTTAAATGAAAAACACTCTTTAATAATAAAAAAAAATAGCGGCGGCCACATCTCCAGGCATTTTGGTGTTAAAGTTAACGTTAGTTTGCTTTGCATGTGAACATGATGTGACTTGCGATGTAGCCTAACATTCCCTTGAACTAAAATTAGTATTACGAATAATTTAGATATTAAAATCATATAGCAAATTATAGCCTAATGACATACTACAATTATAGCCTTATGATATATTACAAAAAAAAGTCGAGTCCTCGACGAGTCATCGCGAGTGCGAATGCACGAGTCCGAGTCCAAGTTCGAGTCATCAGTGCTCAAGTCCAAGTCAAGTCACGAGTCTCTAAATTTAGCTAATGACTCGGACTCGAGTTCGAGTCTCGGACTCGAGTACTACAACACTGGGGTTTTCCAGGCTCCATTTCTTTTTACGAGACACCCTGCTCACTTGAGCCATCTACCAGTTGTTTGGGTTGTTGCAGCGCAAGATATTTTTCTATGACCCTCCAAAGTGATTGAGATAAAACGCATGACCCTCCCCAGTCCCAACAATTTATTGATGCCTTAGGCTACTGGGTCAATTTGGGAGCTTGCATGCTACGACACCTTCCTTGAAATGCCTTGAAAAGGCTGTCGTTTGCACAATTTCACAAATAATCTCCGGGACCGAAACAAACCTGTCAACTTTTCCCGGGTTTATCGCATATTTTAACTTTTTCCTCGCTGTCTTAGGAGGAGCTGCAGGGACGTCGCAAGGGGGTGCGAGGCCCTGTGCGAACTTGACAGATGCAAGGCCCTTTTCTCAGCTATCGCGCACCCCTCCTCTGGAATAATCTTCCTACCTCAATTCGACTAGCAGACACCCTCCCTATTTTTAAGTCTAGACTTAAAACATACCTCTTTACTGCCTCCCATAGTTGGGTATGGTGCGTGGAAATTCACCCACCTCAGGGTTTTTGGAATGGACCACCCTGCTGAGTCCTCGTGTGACTGGCACCCCAGTCGCGCGTGCGATGGTGGTCACTGACCAGACCTGCGCTGGTGTCGACTACCCCTCACCATGCCTTAGTTATGCTGCTATAGCATAGTGCTGTCATGGACTTTTCATGTGTCACGTCGTACAACCCCCCCCCCCCTCTCCTCTCCCCCCTTCTCTCCCTCAACTCTCCCTCTCTTGCCTATTCCCACCATGGTATACTGTAACAATATATAGTACTACTGATTACTTATTGACATTAACCATTTTGATTTTCAGTAATACTAACCCACTCTACATCTCTCTTTCTTCCCCCTTACTGTACCTCACTTGTGAGGTATATCATCACCAGTCATCAACCATCCGTGTGTTGGCCCTCCTCTCACCCATCTCACCTGAAGTCCCATCCTCGACTGCCCTATTACTGCCCCCTATCTGGACTCCTGGCCCATACAGCCTAGCGACCCACCACCAGCCTATGACAACTCTGCCTGGATTACTGGCCCGTCTGCCAACCCACCACATGCCCCTCGACAACTCCCTTCCCCTGGACAATTCCAACGCTGGACTATTGAACTTTCTGTCACTGAATCAGGAATAATGTATTACCATAACGGATACGTAATCATCCCACCTCTTGTAACTTTCAGCTCAAGTGCTTAACACCATGTCTTATTCTCTACACCCGACTATCATATGCATATGTCATGTATACAGACCTTACTGTCATGTACTGACCCTAGGCAGATGGGTCAGGCCCTTGAGTCGTGGATCTGCTCTAGGTTTCTTCCTATATATATCTCCAATTCTAGGGAGTTTTTCCTCGCCCCTGTTACCCATGGGCCTCTCTCTTGCTTTTCTTTTCTTCCTTTCTTTCCTTCTTTCTCTGATTGCCTACATTCTGTAAAGCGACATGATACATGTGTTATGTTTTGGCGCTCTATAAGCACAATAAATTGAATTGAAATTTTCACTTATGTGCATGAAATCATGCGATAGCTTACTTTACACATAGCCAAGGCTACCGTCGGTGTATTTTAATAGTAGCTTAGTCTAATAAGTTACACCAGCTTGTCTTTAAGAGGGGAAATTCAATTGTAATTAGTTAGTTAGTTAGTTTATTTGTTCTTACATAGGAAATTTGTTTTCACATACCATACAAGCCTCACAGACATGAAATACATAGATACACACAGTCACGGTTCTTCACCCACCACCCACCACCCTGCCACCACATACCCCACCCACATATATCACACAGCACATATACATCACATTACACAGATACAAACAGGAAAACCATCACCATTTGACATTACAGAGGAATGAGGGTGGCACAGTGATCCATCACCGCTGTGATCTGTTGTTAAGTGCTGCTATTGCAGAGGGCACAAAGCTTTTCCCAAAGCGTACTCGCTTCCACCCCATAGCCCTATACCTTCGTTTTGATGGAAGCAGAATGAAGAAGGGATTGAGGGGGGTGGGTGGGGTCATGAGCGATGGTCCCTGCTCTGTTCTTGGTGAGTGTGCTGTTGAGGTCTGATAAATTAGGGGCGGGGAGGCCTATTGCTTTGGCTGCCGTATGGGTGATGCGTATGAGTCTGTTTCTGTTGGCAGCAGTTAGCATGTTGAAAAAGCAGGGAAGGCAGTAGAGGAGTATGGGCTGGACTATGCTTTTGTACAGGAGGAGCAAGTGACAGGGGGCAACAGAAAGTGATCTGAGCTTACGGATGGCATAGAGTCTCTGTTGACTGCGTTTTTGTATGTCAGTGGTGTGTTGCTTAAAGCTGAGTTTATTGTCCAGGGTAATACAGGGTCCACTATTTCTACGTTGTCGTTGTTGATGCAGGTGGGGTTGTGGATTGTGTCAGATGGTGTTCTGGTGTTGGTGATTACAAGTATAGCCTATAACATTAGCCGAGTCACATATTTGGCCATATGGTGTTTATCATAGGCTACATCACGAAACCCAGTGTTTCCTCTATGTTGATTTGGTAGTGGCGGCCCCCCACGGTTTAATTTTCTTCCCCCACGGTATCAGAAATGGGGCAGACGTACAATAGTCGCAGTTGCCTTTCAAAATTCATTGTGCAGACCTGTTGTAGATTCTCCAAATATACAGCTCAATCACAACTGAAAATAATTAAGCCTCATTGTGTGTGAATAGAGGTGAATACATATAATTGTTTGTGTTGCAGCGAAGTGTCAGTTGTCAGTTCCGTGGGGTGGGGGGGGTTCGGACAGGCCTGCCCCCACTGCTTAAAAAAATCCTAGAGGAAACACTGCGAAACCACATAGTGTAACAAAGGCGAACACTTTAACAGGGGGAATTAATTGGGCATGAATCATTGTGCTGAATGGTATTTGTCAATGAGCAGAAACACACACGACATTCAAACTATTGATAAGATGTACTGGTCTGTACTGTATCTATAGGCTAACATTGGACAAATAGGCTAAATGACACAGGCTCGCCATATCCTGAAAAAAAACATTTTCTTGCTTTGCCGCAAACTCAGCAATGAAATCATAGGCCAGTTTGCACGTAGCCTAACATCTTTTTCATAGAAGGGAGAGCCCAGTCTCTCCTGTGACATGGAGGTGCGCAAATAGTTTTTAATAGCCTGTTCAACTTCGAAAAGCTTTGTTCACCCGATGTCAGTCACTGGTCGCAATTTCAGAGTTCGGGAAGCTTCATCTTTTTAAGTTTTAAGTGCAGTGGCCCCTATCTGCCCCCTTTGGAATTATATCTTGAGCCTATTATAAGGTCCAGTGCGTTATGTCCTGGGATTCGGACGTGCTCAAAAACAAAATAAAAATCACTTTTTTATAGATGGTTATGAGGAGCAATATGAGAGAGAAATTTGATGATCATTGATCGTTGTTTTGGGACGTTAGGCCTTTTCCATAGGCGTCAGTGAAGGAGATTGAAGAATGACCATTTTTTTATACGAAAATATTTCTTAACTTCAAAAACTCAGTGTCTAAAACTCAGTGTCATTCAGACTCAACCCTCTTATTGCTTTGATATCTTTTTTGTTGTCGTTTGAACGTCGGCAAGCAGGCATATTGCGGTTGCAATTTAAGTGAAATGTAGGCCTACAACATGCTGTTAGGCTGGGCTACTGTCAATGTACTTGTACAGGTAAATGTTTAACAATTGCTGGTGTACAGGCTATAATCAATTAGCTAAATCATTTGTCCAGCTGTTTAAACATTTTTTGTGCTACATTCAAACGCAAAAGGTGCTTTGATATCTTTTTCGTTTGAACGTTGGCAAGCAGGCATGCTGAGGTTGCAATGAATGAGGATTTAGGTTTTATCTGTGGATTTATTTTTTGCATTATTTTGAATATGACTCGCTCCAGTCTCAACAGCACATACTTTTTCCACACGAATCTAAGTTCTAACACACATATCCCCTCTCGCTTTCTCTCTCTCCATGCCTGCGCACGGTGCTTTCTTAAAGGAGCTGCACCATTTTACAACAATTGCATCTACATTTTCATATTAGAATGTTTTGTCAAGTGTAAGCTTAAACTACCGTGATCAATTTAAGTTTCCGTGCCCCCGCTGCGTCATGGAAGCAGTAAGTCAAGTCGCATCAAAAATAGTAGTGGCAGAACTCCCAAGTGACACCTTGTGGTTGTTTGTGTCAACTGTAGTTTGTGCCATTTCTGCTGAGAAAATGGGGTGCGTGATTCATGAAGGAACCCGTCCAAACTTTACTGGGACCCACTGTATGTCCTAGGCTATTGATATAACTTAAGATTAACGTAGCCTACCTGCAGTAAAAACCAAGCACGTCCGATAAACATTCTCAGATTTATTTTGGCTTCAAAAAGAAATGGGAATTACATGTCATGCAGAAATCATCCTACCCTTATTAGACGTTCTCTGCGGTAAACTACAGTCTTGTCCTTGTAGGAAGCGTAGTGTCTTTCCAACCCACTTTAGATTAACTTCCAACAAAATTACGTCTCACTGCAACGATGCGCCATCTGGTGGACAAACAACTATGTGACGGGGGGGGGGGGGGGGACCAAACAAAATGTTTCCGTAAAAGTCTAGTGGGGCTGGTGTCCCGGGTATCGTTGACCAAAAATTCAGGAAGTAGATGACGGGGGAAAAAAAAAAAAAAAACGTTGACAATCCCTATGACCGCTTCGCTAGCGGCGGTCATAATAATAAGAAGACACCTAGGAAGAACAGTACAGTGCATTTTCATGCACTGTAATAATAAGTCGGAAGAAGCCAAAAGAATAACAATACAGTTTCCGTAAAAGTCTAGTGGGGCTGGTGTCCCGGGTATCGTTGTCCCGGGTATCGTTGACCAAAAATTCAGGAAGTAGATGACGGGGGGAAAAAAAAAAAAAAACTTTGACAATCCCTATGACCGCTTCGCTAGCGGCGGTCATAATAATAAGACACCTAGGAAGAACAGTACAATACATTTGCATGCACTGTAATAAGAAGCCTAGGAAGAACAGTACAGTGCATTTTCATGCACTGTAATAAGAATACTTTGGAAGAACAGTACAGTGCATTTTCATGCACTGTAGGAAGAACAGTACAGTGCATTTCCATGCACTGTAACTAGAAAATGTAATTCCAGGGAATAACCAGTGCATGAAAATGCAAAACATATGATGTAAATTATCATAAAGAGTAAAAACAGATAATGCAGAGATAGTTACAATGGTGTTGCTAGGGTACATATGACAGTTGCTATGCCAGAAAAGTGGTTGCTATGCTGGTTGCTAGGGTAATCATGTTGGTTGCTACGGTGGTTGCTAGGTTGAGACTGTAATGGTGGTTGCTAGGTTGTTGCTAAGGTAAATCATGTTTGCTAGAGTGTTGCTAGGGTACATATGGTGGTTGCTATGCAAAACTAAGCGGTTGCTAGGGTATTCATGTTGGTTGCTATGGTGGTTGCTATGTTGACATTATTTTGGTGGTTGCTATGTGGTTGCTAGGGTAATTAAGATGGTTGCTAGGGTGTTGCTAGGGTAGTTGTGGTGGTTGCTATAGTAATTGGTTGCTAGGGTAATCATTTTTGTTGCTATGTTGGTTGCTAGGTTCACATTGTGGAAGTGGTTGATTGGTTGTTGTTAGGGTACTTGAGGTGGTTACTAGGCTGTTGCTAGGTTAATTGTTGTGGTTGCTATGCTGGTTGCTAGGTTAATCTTGGTTGCCATCTGGCCTGCAGGGGGCACCAGCCATGTTCCAGCGATTGATGGGCCGTGTGCTTGATGGGACTAGTGCCTTCGCAGGTGCATACCTGGACGACATTGTCGTCTTCAGTGCCACGTGGAACGAGCACATTGGGCATCTTGCCGAGGTGCTAGGGGACATACAACAGGCAGGGCTGACTGCACAGCCCAAGAAATGCTTTTTGGCCCAGCAGGAGGTGCGATACCTGGGACATATCCTAGGTTGTGGGGTAATCAGACCCCCGAAGGACAAAATTGAGGCTATCCGCAACTGCCTGCAGCCCCAGACCAAAAAGGATATCCGGTCCTTTTTGGGGTTTGCTGGGTGGTACAGGTGGTTTGTGTCAAACTTTGCGAGCAGAGCTGCGCTCCTCACTGACCTGACCAAACACGCTTACATGCAGGCACACACTTAGCTTCAAATGTTTGTAATTACACGCGGTGCCTGCAACCACACAACGCAATTCATTCATGCGCGATCGCTATTTACACATCTTTCAGTTGCTCACCAAACATCTGCAAACATCATAGCGAACAATGTGGTACCCGTCGATTCTGCTCCATAACCCATTCCATTCCGGTAGTCCATACATTGTGCACACAAACACCAACAATACACTGATAGTGCTTACTTTCACTGTTGTCGCGATATAATGTGATTAGAGGTATTTCAGTGTGATTATTATTTAATTATAAATGTATTAGAATGTAATTATCAGTCATACTGAAATATATGTTGATGTGTTATTGTAATGTATGTGTAGGGTTGTATCGGAAAAGTATTTTTTGTTGGCATTGTGCCAGAGCACGTTTTTTATCACACTAAAAACAATCCCAAATAGACTGTTTGATCTTAATATAAGATTAATAACACTTGGTTAGATTTTAAATTTTGCAGTGTATTTCCATAGCATAGGCTGATGACTTTTTTGCTAATTTTTTTTTTATTGTTTTTTATTGTTGTAGAAGACAATGAAGATATCAGTGCATGGAATGTTACACGATCAACAACACAAGATCACAAATGTGAGACCCAAAAAGCAAAGCACATTGAAACGTTGGGTCAGATTTTGGACTTGAAGGCTGATGACTCTTGATGTTTTTTCTAGTATGTCATCAATTGATCTAAATGAGGCCACAGTCTCTGCGGACCCTATCAGTGAGGATGCCTTCAATGACATCAGTTCAAGTTTTATACAAGTGTAATTTATTTTCCAGAATACCATCATTGTTTTGCTTTTATTGACCTGGAGGACAATGAATACCCTTCAGATGAAGACTTTGGCTTGGGGGGTCCAGATATCATTACATGTGTGTAGTACTACCATGTGCTGACTGACTTGCAGCCTGGGGGTCAATGGGACAGGGGGTCAAGCTTTACAGTAAAAGGTCTCGGCGATGGTGCCTTTATACAATGAAGGAGAAGAAAGATTACAGTTATATCCCGGATCAACGTTTCCGGTTTTCGGTTCAACCCTAAAATTGACGTTCCTGAACCGGTTAGAACAAAAAAATAAAGTTCCCAAACCGGTTAATAACATTCCATGTCAGCTGTGGGACATACAAATAATAGGCTGATCATTAGGACTTTAAAATTATATTGTTAGTCTACATAATTTTCTTTAAGTCATCAAACATTAAAAAAGCATATAGGCTACATTATGTAAGCGACATAACTGTAATTCTGACATTCCTACATTTTTTTAGGCTACATTATGTAGGCAGCATAATCCCTAAATTTTTTTCAGTATTATACATGAATTAAGACAAGGAACATTTCTGCCATGTTGTTTACAACTGAACACATCCATTACACTTCTTACATAGCTCAATTGGTGCAAATGACAAATAGGGCAGGCTGCATTAACCTGACTCTCGCCAGATGAATTTCGTTCCGCCTAACTCCACTCACATCCATCTGGGATCGGTTCCGTTGAGTGATTTCGGCACCAGATTGTATGGTAGAGCCAATCAGGACGCAGGGCGGGAGTTTCATAGATGTGACGTAGCGTAGAAGCGACTGAGACTATTCTCAGCGTCACGGGTTGGCTTCGATGCGAGTGGTTGAAGTAGCACGTCAATAGATGACTGACAAGTGGCTTATCCAATCATATGCAAGATTAGGCCCAGCCTTCTGAAGCACCACTCCAATGGATTGATCCCAGATGGATGAGTGGAGCTAGGCAGAACGAAATTCATCTGGCGAGAGTCAGGTTAAGGCTACATAGCAGTCATTGAGAACTTAAATTGACCAAACCTGGTCAGGGCCCAATCAGTGCATTTTTGTCTCACTTATGTCATCAGACAATACAAAACCACAATGGTGTGTATGTCACAGGCGAGGGGCGCTATCACCACCTCCTTCTACCGAACACACTCGGACACCAGAGTTAAATTAAGAAATGTTTTATTTAAATAGTCATTAAAATAGGTTTTTCCTCGGCAATAGAAAATACCGAAGGATCGTCCCTATCGCCACCAGTCACCCCCTTCTCCAGTCAGTCAGTCGAGGGTCCGGAATTGTATATAAGATGTGGTGTAGGCTACCGTATGGAAGAATATTAGACTCAAAAGTTTTGTACGTGTGTATCACGTTTTGAAACTGTAGAAATTATTTGTAACTGTAAAAATTATCTGTACAAGTAATTGTCAATATCACAAATATGCCCTACACTTACAAATCTATTCTACGGGTACGGATCGGTTTTACAGCTACAAATCATCCTACAGTTAAAAATATTTTACAATTGCAAATATATTCTACAATTACACATCAATATTCTACGCACAAAAAGCTGCTCTACAGTTACAAATCTTTTCTACAGGTGTACAGACTTTTGCACCACCTTAGGGATGAGAAGTGTCTCATATGTATTGTGTGTGTGTGTAACAGGATTTGTAACTGTAAAAATTATTTGTGATTTAACAAAAAAATAACACGAACAATTTTAAGCATTTCTCATATGTCGTTCACTTACAAATATATTCCACAGTTGCTGTCTTTCAATTACGAAACTATTCTGCCATTACAAATCTCTGCTGCTCGCACAAGTATTTTCTACAAGTACACAAGTACTTTTTAGACTGTTCTGGCGCTTCCTGTTGAATAGCCAATGGCGATCCTCAGGTTTGGCTAGCCAACCATGAATCTCAGTTCACAAACCAATCACAGAGCAGGAGCAGCGCCGTCGTCGTGGCTCATGGAGGTATTATATATAACTGGAGAGAGTGACTAAGTCCCGCCCTCCATACAAATGAATGGTGGAGGCTAGGCTAGTAAATCCGGCCAATTCATAGTCAACGCCATCTTGAACACTGGGGTTCGGATCCAGCGCCAGTCGACTCTGACCATGCGCCAGTTACAAAGCTGGAAATGACGCATGGACCAACGTCGATTTTTATTGGATATTCTGTAAAAAGAGTGTCATCCTCCAGTAAGAGGGTGGCGATAATGCACATAAAGTCCTTGCCTCATAACAAGAAGAAGAAAAAGTTGCTCGGGAACGCGCATGGAGTCCGAGTGGAGTCGCCCTGAAGCGCAACTTAATTTCATTGGATAACACAGCGGCTCTAACTAGGAGCGGTCTGCTTGCTGTCCTGCTGCAAATATGCATTCGAACTTGACGTGAAATATCCGTAGTCGAACTATAAATAAACTATTCGGTTTTTAGTGCCAAGTGTAGCGCATTTTTACAGTCTATGATTAGTTTGTTTTTTATTTTATTGTTTGCCATCTCATAGCGGGTGCTCTAAACGTATTCTAGCGTTGGCCCATGACCAAATCAAGCCAATAATAGCCAGTAGCCACAATAATGACAGGAGCCAGAGCCCTCAATAGCCACCCTGTTTTGAAAATAATATTGAAGATAACGCACAAAACGGTCAGCCTGAGCGGACAATTACGTCCCCAACTCATCTAAAATGTGGAGTCTTTACTTTGAGTTGTACACCGCAGATGGTAAAGTAACGGTTAAAGAGAATGTTGTCTGCGGACTCAGCAAAAAACAGTTTACTTACGCATGTACGACGTCCAATCTTCGCGCTCACCTGTGGAGTTACCATCCAAATGAAGCAGCGGTGTCAGAGGCACAGTAGACGGCCAGAGCATCGCCAGGCGTCCAACATCTTATGATTGCATTTCCGTAAATCCTAAATTATGTCCAGGGTCTGCTATTTACTTAGGCTGCAAAGCACAGGTATTTATTTGAGGTATGCTTATTCGAGGCAGACCTTTATTTCTTACATTGTACGTTATTGTGAGACATGCGTTTTGTTTGGAGCGGCATACCAGGCTATCAAACGCAGACGATTTTCGGCTTTGGTATGGGATTTAATTTACTTTTTGACTGTTATTATATAGTTAAATGTTGAGGCTGATGGGCATTTAAATATAGAGGGTATTTGATGATCACTGTAAAGTTTCGTGTAGTTGAAAAAGTGTTGGAATTTTCAGCTGTTTATTGCGAGACAAGGCCATTTTCATTAATTGAACGTGCGCTGTGCTCTAATGGAATCCTTATTGCATAGAGAAGTAGCCTAAATTGAGTTTTTTTTTTTAATTATGCATGGTTTACTTTTTATTAAATTCGTAGGCTGGAATGCCTCGCGGCAATAATTGTGTTTAAATTTAGCCTAGTCTACTGTATGACTTCAACGAGGTGATCTTCAGTTTCGTTCTGCTTACAGTATCTCACTGCCACTGCAACGCCTTTGAATGCACTCCACTGCCCTGTTTACAAATGCTACAGTGGACTTAAATTGCCATTGCGATAAGTTTTAATACATTTCACACAGCTGCATGAATCACAGAAAGTGCGAAAGAAGTGGCCACTTCTGAATGGGACCCACTGTATGTGCTTCATAAACATACAATCCTGCACTGTGAAAACAAAACAACTTCTGAATTATACTTCTCCCTTCACCCAAATACAATAATGAAGGTGAAAGGAAGTTATTAAGCATTAATGGTGCTTCCTAAAGGGGGTATTGATAAATAGTCCAGAGGCTGCCTTTGAAGAGCCTGTTCCAGTCTGGTTTTCAGCCTCTCTAATAACCTCAGACATATGAGTAATACTTAAAATTGTTCGTGTTATTTTTTTGTTAAATCACAAATCATTTTTACAGTTACAAATCCTGTTACACACACACAATACATATGAGACACTTCTCATCCCTAAGGTGATGCAAAAGTCTGTACACCTCTAGAAAAGATTTGTAACTGTAGAGCAGCTTTTTGTGCATATAATATTGATGTGTAATTGTAGAATATATTTGTAATTGTAAAATATGTTTAACAGTAGGATGATTTGTAGCTGTAAAACCGATCCGTACCCGTAGAATAGATTTGTAAGTGTAGGGCATATTTGTGATATTGACAATTACTTGTACAGATCATTTTTACAGTTACAAATAATTTCTACAGTTTCAAAACGTGATACACAGGTACAAAACTTTTGAGTCTAATATTCTTCCATACTACCGCACCCACTCTGGTCGTTGTGTCGCCGGCTCTCCACCCCGGTGGTCGCCAATGGTCGCAGCAGGCCGGGTTGTAATCCAGTCTCTTACCCTGGACGGCAGCGGCTGCCTAAACAGACTAGTGAGCAGGGTTAAGCGGAGCGCCCAACAGTCTAGCAGGTCTTGGGGTAACAGTTCAACACACGTGGGGTATAGCACAGCACAACATAACACAGAACATCAGCACACCAGAACAAGGGATGATTCCAATCAACACTTCAGTGAGGTCACACAATTGTCACCATAGGCTGTTACAATTAAGGCTAGGCTGCTGGGAGCAGGGGGTCAAGAGCGTGCATATTAGCTTCGGCATGTTAGCATACGCCATTTTCAAATATGGCGCTGCATGGAGCATTTGGAACCAGCTCCATGCACGAAAATCCGTGTAGGGCACGAGCTCTCATGCGCGTACATGTTGGTGGGCGGGTACCTATCCGGCGGCTACAGCCAAACGTTATTCAGTGCGTATTTCTTGAGGCTCCTATGAGAAGACGTGCATATTATGGTTGTTTATCCATCATATGACAAATAAACAAATAAAGAAAATTGTATTGATCTTGTTTCGTTGTTGTTTGTCCCGAACAAACGTAGCCTAAACATGATTAAAGACAATAAATTACACAACAGCGGCATAAAGACCTCTCAACCTATAGCCGCCCCCTTTGGAGCTTGCCAGAGGCTGAAGCACTAGGCTACTACATTTAAACACAATTATTGCCGCGAGGCATTCCAGCCTACGAATTTAATAAAAAGTAAACCATGCATAATTTAAAAAAAAAACTCAATTTAGGCTACTTCTCTATGCAATAAGGATTCCATTAGAGCACAGCGCACGTTCAATTAATGAAAATGGCCTTGTCTCGCAATAAACAGCTGAAAATTCCAACACTTTTTCAACTACACGAAACTTTACAGTGATCATCAAATACCCTCTATATTTAAATGCCCATCAGCCTCAACATTTAACTATATAATAACAGTCAAAAAGTAAATTAAATCCCATACCAAAGCCGAAAATCGTCTGCGTTTGATAGCCTGGTATGCCGCTCCAAACAAAACGCATGTCTCACAATAACGTACAATGTAAGAAATAAAGGTCTGCCTCGAATAAGCATACCTCAAATAAATACCTGTGCTTTGCAGCCTAAGTAAATAGCAGACCCTGGACATAATTTAGGATTTACGGAAATGCAATCATAAGATGTTGGACGCCTGGCGATGCTCTGGCCGTCTACTGTGCCTCTGACACCGCTGCTTCATTTGGATGGTAACTCCACAGGTGAGCGCGAAGATTGGACGTCGTACATGCGTAAGTAAACTGTTTTTTGCTGAGTCCGCAGACAACATTCTCTTTAACCGTTACTTTACCATCTGCGGTGTACAACTCAAAGTAAAGACTCCACATTTTAGATGAGTTGGGGACGTAATTGTCCGCTCAGGCTGACCGTTTTGTGCGTTATCTTCAATATTATTTTCAAAACAGGGTGGCTATTGAGGGCTCTGGCTCCTGTCATTATTGTGGCTACTGGCTATTATTGGCTTGATTTGGTCATGGGCCAACGCTAGAATACGTTTAGAGCACCCGCTATGAGATGGCAAACAATAAAATAAAAAACAAACTAATCATAGACTGTAAAAATGCGCTACACTTGGCACTAAAAACCGAATAGTTTATTTATAGTTCGACTACGGATATTTCACGTCAAGTTCGAATGCATATTTGCAGCAGGACAGCAAGCAGACCGCTCCTAGTTAGAGCCGCTGTGTTATCCAATGAAATTAAGTTGCGCTTCAGGGCGACTCCACTCGGACTCCATGCGCGTTCCCGAGCAACTTTTTCTTCTTCTTGTTATGAGGCAAGGACTTTATGTGCATTATCGCCACCCTCTTACTGGAGGATGACACTCTTTTTACAGAATATCCAATAAAAATCGACGTTGGTCCATGCGTCATTTCCAGCTTTGTAACTGGCGCATGGTCAGAGTCGACTGGCGCTGGATCCGAACCCCAGTGTTCAAGATGGCGTTGACTATGAATTGGCCGGATTTACTAGCCTAGCCTCCACCATTCATTTGTATGGAGGGCGGGACTTAGTCACTCTCTCCAGTTATATATAATACCTCCATGGCTGGGAGTTACACTATGCTGGCCCCACCTCTGATTGGCGAGGGGAGGGCAGAGACTGATGTGGTGGATAAGGGCACAGTCACAGAGGAGTAATAATATTTTTGCACAGTCAATTCAAAGCAGGGGCAATAGGCTATGAGCCTGGGCAGTTCTTAATGAGGTGACAGGGATAATAGGCGTGGGCCGTATAGTAGCTTACACAGTCACAGAGATAAAAATTCAGTTCACAGTGGGCACTTGTTAACATAACATCGGACAGTTCTGGAGGCAACACGCAATTTCGATCAAGAAGCGTGCGCCATATAGTAGCTACAGTCACAGAATTCGTATCAGGCAAGCCCAAAGCATTCAAACGGTCCTGATAAAGCAGTGCAAAATCAAGAGCATGTGCAATATAGTAGCTACGCAGTCACAGTGATAATGTGTCGGACAAGCACAGAGCATTCAAACAGTTCTTGATAAGGCAACACGCAGGTTCAAAGTAAATGGCGTGAGCAGTAGCTACACAGGCACAAAGTTAAGCAGACACAGAGCAGTGTCAGTTCTCCGAGGAAAGGCAGAACACAGCGATTCCACCGGCAATCCTTCGTTGTAACTAGGCTGATAACAATCGTAATCCAAGATTCACAGTCACGGGGTTAGCGACAGGCAGCACAGTAAACAATAACTTAACTTTGTGAGGCCTCAGACATCCAACAACGCGGTGTGTAGGAGCGGGATTCACCCAGACAATTTCGCAGGCCACAGGCAAGGCGTCGGTCCTGAACAGCTTATTTCTCTGGTTGGCAAAGCCTCCCCGTCTTCGCTCCACTCGATAATCTACTCTCACTCTGCAACGTGCAACCGTTTTCCCCACCGAGTAGAGCGGCTACAGGAAAAATCGTGCAAATTATGATACAAGCGTGGAATTCGGCAGGTATGTGCTCAAGACCAATACAATCAAATCTACCTGATTGGCCACTTGAAATGGGGGCAATTTTCCAAGATGGCCGCCAAAAAAAGACCCCAGAAATTGATTTATTGCTCAGAATTGACCAAAGATATTATGATACAAGCATGAAATTAGGCATGTATGTGCTCAAGACCAATACAATAAAATCTGCCTGATTTGCCATTTTTAATGGCGGCCATTTTGCACAGAATTGATCAAGCTATCAAGTTATTATACAAGCATGAATTTTGGCATGAATGTGCTAAAAAAACAATACAATCAAATCTACCTGACTCGCCACTTGAAATGGAAGCCATTTTACAATATGGCCGCCAAAAGACTGAATTTAGCCCAGAAGTAAGCAAGAAAATGATGATACAAGTATGTAATTTTGTGTTTGTGCTGAAGAGCAATATAATCAAATCCACCTCATTTGCAACTTGAAAATGTAATATGGCAGCCATTTTTAAATATGGCAACCAAATAAGACACTAGAACTTCATTAATTGAAATTAATTTAGCAGATGTGGCCCAAATCAATGTTAACATTCACTACATTTCTGTTTCCTTCTATGATGAAGTCATTGGAAATTCAATCAAGCAAAAATCAAGCAAAAAGGCACATAACTGAGATTCAGTGTTTCACAAATGAACTATGTAAGACTACAAACCCTGGAAGGGCTAAATTAATCTTAGAAATCTCACTGAGGGACAATAGAACAGAGCAGGCAATAACAGAAAATGTTTTTTGTTTTTTTTTTGGTAACTGTAACAAGGCAAAGAACTCGGATGCCAAGAAGAACAATATGGCTGTAAGTATCTCAGCATGGAAATGTGAGCAATTTTTCAATTGTGTTTAAGAAAACACCATCAACATTTCACCCTTTGGAATTAATTGAGTCACTGTAACAGTGCTCTACATCTACTATTCACATGTGCAACTGTCACCAGACAAAGCTGGGACAATGCAGCCAATCCCAGTTGCACACACGAAAACACAGAGTCAATATAAAGTCAAAATACAAATAGTTTATTATTACAATAAGTTCATAAAACTGTAGTAACACCAACTACCGGATAGGGAGGCACAATATTACGTACGCAAAATACAGTGGGGCCCACTAGTAGAATTCAGTAAAAATAATCCACCTCTTCCCAAAGGGCAATGCACATCATCAGAGCACACAAAATGCAAGCACAGCACATCACATCACAACACCCACAACTGCAGTATAAATGGTGAGCAACCCACAGCAACACAGCATGGATCCCCACTGCATACTCCACCCCCAATGACTATGCCCTCCCCCATACCCAATAGTATGGCACACACAGAAGTCACTAATAAACAGACAGGGGAATGGAGAGGTAATTACGTTGGCCGGCACCGTCCGGCCAAAAAAAAAAAAAGGAATTACCACTGCACAGTCTATAGCAAAATATTGCACTGTTCGTTTCAACGCAGTTCCTGCATCACACAGTCTTACCCAACGTCTCTTTAGCTCGGGTGCTGACGTCACGCAGTCACAGGCAGCGCACCCACGCAACGTTGTCTGTTGTCAACACGGAAGTAGGCGAGCAGCGGCAGGCGCGCCTGCAGATGTACGTCCGTACGCACTGTGCGTACCATCAGGCTCAACAGCGAGATCAAATTTCCCTTGTGTGTGTGTGCATTCACACCAAATTGGCCTACCATACCTTCCCAACTATGCACAGTATCCCATTAGCTGCATGCCATCAGGCTATTTACCATTTTCTATTGCGTAAAGTTAGTGAACACGTTATCAAAATTAACGTGCACACATTTTGATTGAGGAGAGAGAATACGCACGCAGGCACTACGTTTTATTTTACTCGGCTATCTATATATGGTTATCAGCACACAATGTTGAGCTAATTCACTAACTCCGTACTCATCATGGATATCACAAGTTTTAAACAACGAAAACAGAAAGGATGGAGGCAGCAAAGCTAGGAGTTATTCCAGATGGACAAGAACAAGGTAGGCAATCGGTGTGCTTGTCAGAACGTTAGACTGCACTAAAGCCAGACGTTACGTTACGCTAGAATAGAAGAATATTGTTCACGAGTGATTTTTTTTTTTTGCGCGGGGGGGGGGGGGGGATGGGTGTGCGTACCATAGCATTAATTCCTGCAGGCGCCCCTGAGCAGCGGCACTCCAGCATAGCACAGTTCTGCTTCCAGTTGTAGCTCAGTCTCACTAAAGTCCTCAGAATCCGAAGTTCAGGAACCCCCGTCTGGATCAGTCCGTTCACCTCCACAATGCCGCCCACACCTGCAAGTCGGGGCACCAACGTCAGCGACACCAAAGGCTAAGATATTATACAGAAAAGTCTCCTCTTACTTCCCTTTTAGATTACGGCGATCGGCGTCAGCATTCCACAGCAGCTCGATGACTCCCCGCCAGCCGCTCACAGCCCGTTGTCTCTTTTCTCTCTGAACCTCACGCAAGGCTCTTATTCCTCCCGGTGCAGTCCCAATTTCGAGCGCAACCAACCACCGATGCAGCCAGTGATTGCCCACACCTGCAGCTCCAAATTAGCCATTACCGGCTGGTACCTCCGTGTGCTTAAAGGAGCAAACTGTTACACAAACACGCACACTGCCAGTCCAAGCGGCTGAGACTGTCCCATGCATAATGACATAATAAGTCAGTTACGAAGTAGTCCATCAACATGAATGTCCCAAATCCCCATTGTCAACAATGAATATTTCATACACAGTTCACAATATACACATATATATATTACATGCACCCAGCCCCCCGTGACACAACCACATAGTGCTGTGCACAAAAGCCCCAAACGGAAGCACTTGCATCTATGGGTGCAACCTTTTTTGCATGAACACTTAGTGAGTTCCTGACAGCTGGCTGCAATTGGAGGCAAAGTTGTCCAACAAACCTGCCATGTATCATCTTCTTTCATCCAACCCCATTCAGCAGGATTCCCAATATCTGGCCTGACTCCTTCAGAGTGGTTACACATAACACATATGCTAGTATGCCTCGTATAATATTCCTGTCTGTTCTTACTGCCCTACTTTGTAGCCTACTCTCCTACTACAAATTACACTGTATATGCCGTTTTACATTTGAGTATATGTACTGTATATCACTCTCGATATCCTTACAATATTTAGACCAAAACTATCTGAATTAAACCAGCCACTGAGGTTATTCGGAATTAATTTTAGCCACTTACAGCGACATTGGACCACTGCTGATTGATTCACTCTGGTCGCCTTGTTCTCTAACTCTAGGGTAATTGTGGGGACAGTCGCAGAGAGCACAAATTATAGTGAGCGGCACATTATTACCATATTATTACCGTTAGTACCATTAGCACGTTATTAGTGTTTTTAAACGCCCATATCGAGAAAATCATAAATTACCGTTATTAGCATATTATTGCCACAATGGTATCGCATCACGCACCACCCTCCATTGACATCAAGAATTGTCATTATTAGCATGTTATCACCATGTTATCAGTGTGTTATAAGGGGCTTATTTGTCGTTACCGCTGTTATTTGCATGTAAAACCAAAAGCAACCTATGCGACCGGAAAGACGGAAGTCATTATTTGTCTATGGAGGGTCAGCGAATAAAGCGACCAAAGTGAATTCGCCGGGAGTGAACCAATCTGGGCGACCAGAGCGATTAAGCGATTTAGCAATTAAAAGTCAGCTAATATGATGGTAATGAGCGGTTCGGCAAAAAACAATTGGAATGCTCTTATCTTCGAATGTCCCAGGCTGACAAGCCAGAGCCGTTATGTGATTAGCTAAATCATGTCAATGTCACGTCCAGAGCGAAAAAAGCGAATTCATGACAAAGCTTTAACGACCTTGGCTTCTTGGTAGCTGAGGTTGTTTCTGGTGTTCACGCATCTTTTGTTTAACAGCAACATCGAGAAAACCATGAATTGCCGTTATTAGCATATTAGTGTCATTGTATTATTAGCATGTCATAACCATTTTATTTGTTTGGGGGGGTGGGGGTGGCATCACGCAACGCCCTGCATTGACATTAAGAACTGGCATTATTAGCATGTTATCACCATGCTATTTGTGTGTCATAAGTGGCTTATTTGTCATTGTGGAACATTTTTAATATCTGTATCACTTCATCATCTATGGAAACATATTTAAGGAGAGTGAACAATTATTTACACCACATTTGCAATTTGCACATTTGAAATGTGCAAATTTCTTGGGTCTTTTTGGACGCCATCTTGGAAAACGGCCAGCATTTCAAGTAGCAAATCAAGTGGATTTGATTGTATTGGTCTTGATCACATCCATGCCAAATTTCATGCGTCCATCATAATTTGCTTTGACAATTCTGTGCAATAAATCAATTTCTAGGGTCTTTTTTGGCAGCCATCTTGGAAAATGGCCACCATTTCAAGTGGCCAATCAGGTAGATTTCATTGTATTGCTCTTGAGCACATACATGTTGAGTTTCGTGCTTGTATCATAATTTGCTAGGTCAATTCTATTCAATAAATCAATTTCTGGGGTCTTTTTTGGCGGCCATCTTGGAAAATGGCCACCATTTCAAGTGGCCAATCAGGTAGATTTGATTATATTGGTCTTAAGCACATACATGTCGAATTTCATGCTTGTATCATAATTTGCTAGGTCAATTCTGTGCAATAAATCAATTTCTGGAGTTTTTTTTGGCGGCCATCTTGGAAAATGGCCACCATTTCAAGTGGCCAATCAGGTAGATTTGATTGTATTGGTCATAAGCACATACCTACCAAGTTTCATGCTTGTATCATAATTTGCACGATTTTTGCCAAATTGGCCTTGTAGCCGCTCTACTACGCGTGAAGTGACTACAAGCAGGGTTCCTAAAAGCTCAAGCTTTTCCCCCGTGCACCAATCACCAGTTTTTACCATTAACGCTATTCACCTTTGTGTAATTATGCAAACAAGGTATCCACCGTGGTGTTCACCTAATTAACCCTCGTGCAGACCCCCGTCCTCAACATTATTGGCCTCCCCCACTTTTCCCTATCTGCTCACCCCGTGACATGTACATAGCTGCCATTGTGAATATTAAACTTGTATAAACAAATGGCCAAAACCTTGTCAGGCCCAGAGGGAAATTAAAAAAAATTCTGCCTGTACATCTGGCGGCAAAATTCTCTATTACATTTCTCCCGATTCAAAGTGAACCTCACCAAGGTTCTGTTCCAGAACATAAAAAAATGTAAAGTTTCTGGTTTTGTTTCTGTTCCTAGCAAAATATCAAAAGTTTCTGGTTTTCGTTTTTGTTCTGTTAACTGGTTCAAAGCTTTGATCTGAATGGATGCCCTGCAAAACGAAACCAAAACCTGGCGACCCAAGGCACCTTGGTACCCTTTCAGGTGTGCCAGTACCTTCAACCTTCAACCACCTTTTGAGGACGCAGCACTCCAGAGGAATAGGTAAAACAGTGCCCATTTGGCATTACTTGCACTGCAAATGTCCAGCATTTAATTGCTGCAGTTTCGCATCATTTGTCACCAGGGCCGGAGTGGGGCCACTTTTCAGCCCGGGAGTTTCAGGCCCAAGACCGGCCCAATTTTTCCATATGGTGGAAATTGGATAAATGAATGTAGTTTTTATTAGTATGGTTCAACAAATGTGTAAAGGTTATATAATAATTCACTTCAACTGAGAAGTTAACAAAAAATATTCCACTATTCCACAAGTTAACAAAAACAGAAAGAAAGCCTTTGAAATGTAGCCTATCCCACGCTTCCACAAAGAGGCATATTGAACTAATGTTTAGCCTACATGTTTTTTGCATGGGTAGGCTATATTGTTTGGTGATTTAGGCTACTCCTTTACTACACCCTCTTCTGAGCAAACAAGGCATAGGTTTATCATGTAGCATAATTGCTCTTTCTTACATTAAATCACTTTAATTTATCCTCTCTACTTGTCCCTGTACTCATGGCCTCCTCATCATAATTTAGGGCTCATCATTTTCAATGGTCGACTGGTTGATCTGCTGTTCAGAGGCTACAATTCTTTACAGCATAGGCCTATACAGATCAAGCTTCAGTTTTGTTATCAATTTGCATACTGCAAAGTCTATGAATTGGATACAAAAGGCTAGTATTTTAAGTAATTTATGTTGCTTGCGAATAGCTTGACAACGCTACAACGTCCAATATTAGCCCAATAATTACATTGCTAATAATCATTGCCTATAGGCTATCTCTCTTTACCAGTTGCCACTTTTGTCTGTAATCTGGAAGCTATGCACATTTAGTAGCATTCTACCTGGCCGTTTCAGTCCCTCCTGGCCTCTTTCTACCATCCATCCTTCCTGACGCTTATGGCTACTGTAGGGCCAGCCCAGCTGAGAAAACTTTTTGGAAAAGACAGGCTATATGGACCCAACCAACTCTTTTTGGGAGGGGAGAACTCCCTCACATGGTAGGCTACAACCCATGCAGAGGCAACGATGTCATGCACAGAATGCGGAACGTGTATAGCCTACTTAGACTAACGTGACAAATGTCAATATTTTTTTCCTCGACCGGCCCAAAAGTGAAGCGGCCCACCGGGAATTCTCCTGATTCTCCCGATTACCCACCCCGGGCCTGTTTGTCACTCTCAAATGCGAACAGTTGCAGAAAAGTAATTAATAACCTTATTTTGTTTGTTTTTTTGTCTTCACAGGGTACTCTGCGGCCTCGTCAACTCCGGGACAGTAACAGCACTCCAGTGGAATTAGTAAGTTGGAATTGGTATTTGATTGTTTAAATAAGCCAACACACTTTCACATGTATAGAAATTCAGAAGGGAAAATGGCAATATTATTTTGTGTGCCTTCTGTGTTTACAGAGAATCCTGAAACATCCTCATCTCAAGAGAAATAGATAAGGCAACTAAACCCTGATCACTGATCAGCCTAGTGAAAGCACAGACCAAATACTTATTTGAAGGTCATTTCATAAACCAGAGAAGGTTATTCAATCAAAAACTGTGTTATCTGACCCACTGTGTACGATATTTAATCAGTATGCAAGGCCTTTTTTAGACACTGCTTCTGTAATGGGTGGTGTCCAGGCCATTCCCTGACTGAAATTCAGGAAGTGTCATATTGTCACACCAAAATGTATACTCACTGTCTACTACAGTACTGCCACTTTGTTGTCGCAAAGTGTCACATGGCTGGAGTGTCAGACAAATGATTGATGACCTTATTTTGTTTGTCTTTACAGGGCTTTTTTTGAGGCACAAGACTGCTGAGGGCCAACACATTTGGGAATCTGTTTGAATACTGTTGACATTCACCATGGTGGCACTTTTTGAAATAAATGCAATGGCCCCAGTTTGTCATATTGTGTTGCTTATCTAGAGTGTTTATATAAACTGCAAAAACTGCTTATCTAATGAAATCTAACCAAGTGTTATTCATTTATATTAAGATCTAGTTAAAGATGCATTTGGCAAGTCTGACAGATTGAGGGGACTTGAATGTTACAACTCTCCCCTCCCCCACTACCACCGAGCACCCTCTCATCGAGTTGGTGCTCATCAGTGCACACCAGACTATGATTAACAGTCAGATCTCACACAGCCCTGCTCTGATTGGACCAGAAGAACCGGGAGCTATGGATTTTTGCAAAACAAATAACAGGCTCTAGATGGAGGTAGAAGTGCGGGGTTTTTTCTAAAAGCGGCTGATTTATGTTGTTCTGTTGGAGCATAGTGTTGGTTTCAGTGAATATGATAAAAAAAATCTTGCCAACTGCCGCTTTAATATTGTTTTCAGTAGACGTCTCATCATTTGACTTAATTTAAGAAGAGTCTGACTCCTTTTAAGACGTCTCATCCTGAAAACAAGCAAATTTGTCTGCCAGTGTGTTAAGCAAAATTTGTACTAAAAACAAGCAAATTTGTCTGCCAGTGCTTTAAGTAAATTTGTCTTGATAAGACTCCTTAAAATAAGTCAAAGTCTTCTTAAATTAAGTCAAAATGATCTTTCAAGAGAGTGCTAGGTAAGTCTCTTCACACTAAAAACAATCCCAAATAGATCGTTTGATCTTAATATAAGATTAATAACACTTGGTTAGATTTTATATTTTGCAGTATATAGGTATATAATGTATACATATCCTATAGTATATATTAAGACAAAAGTAATTATACTGTCCGTTTGGATCAGGGTATTGTCTAATCTTCCAGACGCAGCAGCTGGGTATGACCACCCGGTGCCCTGGGCCAAGGACCCCATACTGGCATATAACATATTGCCTGTAGGCAGCATATCTAAACTACTTGTGGCTCTCGCCTGGATCTAGGGCATCCTCTACAGCCCTTATGTCATTCCAAATCCTTCTAGAAAGTCTGAGGACTCCTGCATCCAGAATGTAGAGGTCGAAGTGCGAAAGAGTTGATATGCAGTTTTGTGGATATTGGTCACAACACTTACTCTCAATATCGGTTGGCATCTCCCTACATCGTTGGCAGATGCACCATGCAGGTTGTCCTGGGACCTCATTTATAAAACTTCCTTATGCACAGATTTGATCTTAGACCGTGCGTACGCTCAAATCCATGCCAACGCTCAGATTTATAAAAACCGTCTTTCTTCAATTCTAGTCAGAATATGAGTCTGATACTGCTCGATTGGGACATAATTATGGGGCGTGTTTCAGGGGGGGAATGCCTCTGCACTCAATTGGACAGACCTAACCAATCAGAGCAATGAAATAGCTTACCGTGAGGTGTAGGAAGAATACACACGGACCAGGGTCTGGATTTTCCAGGCTAACGAACCATCCTTCTTCTCCACAAATGCCTTAACATTGTTTTCTGGTCTTTTGTAAAAGTTAGTGCCGTCAATAACTCCTACAAAACTCATTAGAGAAATTTCAAACGAACGAGGGAACAACATGTCACAATGCAACAGCGCTGTTTTCCCTTGATGAAAGTGAAACCACGAGTTTTCCCACATCTCAACTTTGGCCAACGTTTTCAGAAATAATCATTTTCAGTGATAAAACCTCATTAAATAATATGCATTTTCCATATGGGGTCTTAAAAGCCATGTCTCCTTCTAGCCATAGATTACTCAGATGACGTGATAGACCAGGCGCTGTTGCTCACCTGTCCATCATCATAAAGCCCAATTTGATTGGTCTGGCCGATCTAGGGCGAGCATAGTTGCTCCACAATGGAGCAATGCCAGACCGAACTTCCCGACCTCAAATGTTGTGGGCGGGACTAAGTTCAGACTGGCACCCAGGCTAATATTTAGTGTTCTCATCAATCTAATATTGACCATAAAATGTCCAATTGCCCTCGTTTAGGAGAGGAAAAGTACATTTGTGCTCATAGTCAGCCTATTCCCAGCTCCGTAACAGAAAGGTAATATGTGACCCCGTCCATGAGAACCCGGCTAAAGTCGCCAGATCTTATTTTGAGATAATGAGCATTAAGTAGTCCTAGTCATAAAAAATGACAAAAATATGGGATATTTGTTTATACTTCTAAATGATAGCTTAGATACTAATGCTTCGAAATGTAGTGTTTAAATGATCTTTTCTGAAATTATAAATATTAAAATTAACGCTTTTATTGATGTTACGATTACATATTTCCCCAAGAAATACCGGAAGTTAGTTCCACAATGTCACATTTTCAATTGGCTGTGGGTTTAATGTTGGCGGATAAACACCCTATAATTTGGGTGTCATTTGGTTCAGGAAAGTTTCGACTTAAACCGGGTATGGATTTCTCAATGGATTGCACAACGGACATTTCAGGTGAACTGATTTTTTTATTGAAGATTAACTTGTTGTGAATCTAACCAACCTATTTTAAGGACGTGTCATGCATGCTACCTCTTGAAACAATTCGGTGTTTAGACACTGACTGACCGTATGCGCCACTGCTTACTTATTTTCAAATGGGAATTTCTCAAAACCCTAAAATTCAGAGCTTTCAGAGATTCTCCAAATCTTTGAAATGGCCTAACTCAGTCAATATTAGGTATATCATGGAGACATTTTCACAGCCTATTCATTATACTGTGTAGAATGATCTGATGTAAAAATACATAACATTAAAAAAACACTTTAGCTGGGTTATCACAGGCAGGGTCACATATTTGAATGTAAGCTATATCATCTATACCAGCGGTTCCCAAACTTTTCCCCCCGCGTACCACCGCCTACATTCCGACTCGGCTCGCGTACCCCCACCATCCGACACATAGTCCTTCTAGAAAGTCTGAGGACTCCTGCATCCAGAATGTAGAGGTCGAAGTGCGAAAGAGTTGATATGCAGTTTTGTGGATATTGGTCACAACACTTACTCTCAATATCGGTTGGCATCTCCCTACATCGTTGGCAGATGCACCATGCAGGTTGTCCTGGGACCTCATTTATAAAACTTCCTTATGCACAGATTTGATCTTAGACCGTGCGTACGCTCAAATCCATGCCAACGCTCAGATTTATAAAAACCGTCTTTCTTCAATTCTAGTCAGAATATGAGTCTGATACTGCTCGATTGGGACATAATTATGGGGCGTGTTTCAGGGGGGGAATGCCTCTGCACTCAATTGGACAGACCTAACCAATCAGAGCAATGAAATAGCTTACCGTGAGGTGTAGGAAGAATACACACGGACCAGGGTCTGGATTTTCCAGGCTAACGAACCATCCTTCTTCTCCACAAATGCCTTAACATTGTTTTCTGGTCTTTTGTAAAAGTTAGTGCCGTCAATAACTCCTACAAAACTCATTAGAGAAATTTCAAACGAACGAGGGAACAACATGTCACAATGCAACAGCGCTGTTTTCCCTTGATGAAAGTGAAACCACGAGTTTTCCCACATCTCAACTTTGGCCAACGTTTTCAGAAATAATCATTTTCAGTGATAAAACCTCATTAAATAATATGCATTTTCCATATGGGGTCTTAAAAGCCATGTCTCCTTCTAGCCACAGATTACTCAGATGACGTGATAGACCAGGCGCTGTTGCTCACCTGTCCATCATCATAAAGCCCAATTTGATTGGTCTGGCCGATCTAGGGCGAGCATAGTTGCTCCACAATGGAGCAATGCCAGACCGAACTTCCCGACCTCAAATGTTGTGGGCGGGACTAAGTTCAGACTGGCACCCAGGCTAATATTTAGTGTTCTCATCAATCTAATATTGACCATAAAATGTCCAATTGCCCTCGTTTAGGAGAGGAAAAGTACATTTGTGCTCATAGTCAGCCTATTCCCAGCTCCGTAACAGAAAGGTAATATGTGACCCCGTCCATGAGAACCCGGCTAAAGTCGCCAGATCTTATTTTGAGATAATGAGCATTAAGTAGTCCTAGTCATAAAAAATGACAAAAATATGGGATATTTGTTTATACTTCTAAATGATAGCTTAGATACTAATGCTTCGAAATGTAGTGTTTAAATGATCTTTTCTGAAATTATAAATATTAAAATTAACGCTTTTATTGATGTTACGATTACATATTTCCCCAAGAAATACTGGAAGTTAGTTCCAAAATGTCACATTTTCAATTGGCTGTGGGTTTAATGTTGGCGGATAAACACCCTATAATTTGGGTGTCATTTGGTTCAGGAAAGTTTCGACTTAAACCGGGTATGGATTTCTCAATGGATTGCACAACGGACATTTCAGGTGAACTGATTTTTTTATTGAAGATTAACTTGTTGTGAATCTAACCAACCTATTTTAAGGACGTGTCATGCATGCTACCTCTTGAAACAATTCGGTGTTTAGACACTGACTGACCGTATGCGCCACTGCTTACTTATTTTCAAATGGGAATTTCTCAAAACCCTAAAATTCAGAGCTTTCAGAGATTCTCCAAATCTTTGAAATGGCCTAACTCAGTCAATATTAGGTATATCATGGAGACATTTTCACAGCCTATTCATTATACTGTGTAGAATGATCTGATGTAAAAATACATAACATTAAAAAAACACTTTAGCTGGGTTATCACAGGCAGGGTCACATATTTGAATGTAAGCTATATCATCTATACCAGCGGTTCCCAAACTTTCCCCCCCGCGTACCACCGCCTACATTCCGACTCGGCTCGCGTACCCCCACCATCCGACACATAAACACATAAAAACGTAACGCATTCTATAATGCAATATTTGTCCGCATCCACATACAATCTTATAGCCTAATAGGCCTACAACAACGCCTGACAAGGATGTACATTAGGCTATACAGCCTAGAAAGGCTAAACTTAGGCTACTTTTAGTTTGTTAAATGTAAAGCCTAGCTTAATGTTACCTTTCTTGCCCATCTGAAATAACTCCTAGCTTTGCTCCTTCCCTCCTTTTCTGTTTTTGTTGTTTTCAAAAACCTGTTATATCCGCGAAACTTTCCCCCCACGGACCATCCAACGCATTCAAAAGTAGGCTAACGCTATTCGCTATTCCAGGCGTCATGTTTAATAAGCTGCCCTTTTTTTGATGAACACATACAGAGTTTATAAATGATATCCTTTAATTTCATGTTTCCATATCATTATGACCTGATTCGAAATTATGTATTTATTCATGAATTAATTGCAAAAGATTTAAAATTTTCATTTTACACCTGTCCGCCATAGCCCTTTGCATCTCGCGTATCCCCTAGAAGCAGCTCGCGTACCACCGGGGGTACGCGTACCACAGTTTGGGAATCCCTGATCTATACACAACCAAGGGACGGAAGTTATCCTCTGAAAGCAGGGCCTCGCATCTTTATATTTAGTGTTGTGGCGGAGTTGCGCAAGGAGATGCAGAGTGCGCACATGTTTGCTTTTTTTGACTGGTGGCAGTGCCCAAGATCAGATGACAATACGTAAGTTGGATAATGTAGGCTAAAATATAAGGGCAGGCCTAAAGCAAACAATAAAGGACAATGTTTAAGCCATTGGACATTATTGAAAGAAAAAAATCGCAAAGATATGCAGAATGAATGAATAATGACCGGCGAACTAGGCTACTTTTTCAGCAAAAACATCCTATCTTAAAACAGCCTATCCTAAAAGAAACATTAGGCCTACATGATATATCACGGTTATATTTTATAGCCTGGTGTGATAGTGCCCACCTTCACTTGAATGTATCCAAAACTAAGGACATGGTCATTGATTTTAGGCGCAACCCTCCCCCTACCCAGGTCAGTGCTATAAACGGTCAACCTGTAGAGGTAGTGGGCTCATATAAATACCTGGGAAGCATAATTGATGACAGGCTAAATTTTAATCTTAACACAGAGAATATCTGCAAGAAAGGCCAACAGCGACTCTTTTGCCTCCGTAAAATGGCAAAATTCAGTGTGGATAAAACCATTATGAGAATATTTTACAAAATCATACATTGAATCTGTTTTATCTTTTTCTATAATATGCTGGTATGGAAATCTGAATGTAAAGGATAAAGCCTCACTCGCCAAAATAGTGAAGGTCAGTGGCAAAATCATAGGTGCTAAGCAAAGCAGCCTATCAGACCTGTACAGTAGATTTGTCCAAAAAAAGGCAGAATCTATTTTATCAGCAAATGGTCATCCTCTTCACCCTGAGTTTCAGTTGCTACCTTCTATGTCACGCTTCAAATTCCCTGCAGTTAAAACCAATAGATATAGACATTCATTTGTTCCCAGTGCCATTTCTCTATTGAATTCAGATTTTGGAGCTCTGGGCTGACATCATGGTGTTTTTGGTGCACAGTGTGAGGTATGATTTCCTGCTGTATGAAGGTACTCCATGGAGAGCAGAAAGTGTTTCCTGTTCTTATAGTATTTTATTTATTTATTTATTTATTTTTTGCCTGTATACACACTGCACTGCTTATCTGCATGTACTGTATGCTTTTCTTCACCCATTGGGTGTTCATGTTGTCATGTTGTACTTTTTGTCCTATGTTGTCTATGGATGTCTTGCTGCAAACCAAATCGCCCTTAGGGGACAATAAAAGCTTTAAGTAAGTAAGTAAGTAAGTAATTTAGTCCTCTGTTTTGTAGGCTAAATCAGCATTATATTACCCTGGGTCATATTGCGGTCTTTCCTTCATAAGGTAGCTTTTTTTTTTCCTACAAAGTAAACTTACTAAATGTTGATTCTTCACATTACTGCAAGCAAAATGAATGAAAGCAAGCAGAAGACAATGGACATGGATGCATAATATCTCTTTCCAGAAAGCTTTGCTTGGAACATAATTAGTTAAGCTATTTTAACTGACGCATAAACATAGGCTAGTTAACATTAGATGGCATAGGCTAGGCCTATATAATGTTTTCAAAAAAAAAAAAAAAAAAAATATATATATATATATATATATTTAATACAGCTTAGTTAGGCCATTCTCTGAATCACACTTACGATCAAGCAACATTTTTATAAATAAGGCCCCTGGTACTGGATTTGGGGGTGCAGTACTTTGCTCTGGTGTGGTCAAAATATCAAAGAGAAGACTGGGATCTCTGGACAGGCACCTCTGGAGGAGTAGGTGACAGTCTTCAAGGTTGAGGCTCTGAATCCTCTCCTGAAATGAGCAGATAGACATGTAATTAGTTCAAGGCTCAAATGTTTCTACTGTATGCCAGGATGCACAGACTAATTTAAACATTAGCAATGTGGACTCTGATTTCTAAACATGGTAATGTAGTGATTCGAGTACATACTTGCTCTGCCGCGAGCCTTTGTCTCTGGGAGACACTCTGGCAATGAGTAACGTTACTTTTGCCCCTTGCATCGCGAGGAACCAATCACAACGGTGTATCTGTTATAGATGGGCCAGAGGCGAGCTAAACAGATGACGACAGCGCTGCAACGAATCAGTTAGTAAACATTGGTCGTAGTGTTATCCAATTGCGTCGAAGTCCAGAATCAGTCAGTAAACATCGTAGTGTTATCCAATTGCGTGCAGTGACATTTTCAAATGCATGCTTGGTGCCGCCCCTCGAGTTGGGCCATTTTCATTATTCGTGCCAGACCCTTAAAGTGATGGTTCGGAGTAATTTCACCCTAGGGTCCTTTGCACCATAACCTCGAGCCAAACGCCATCCCAGAAGTTGTTTTCCCTTGGTCGAACATTGGTTGAGTAGCGCTATCAGGCAAATACAGAAACTAATGGCTTGTGCAGGTGCTTATGGAACCAATAGAGTAATATGTAATAATATGTTCCCTATTCTAAAGTTGGGTCTTTGTTCACATTTAATTCACAATTAATTTGGCACTTATTAACCCCCATGTGTTCCCTAAACTAAAGTTGCCTCCTATTCACACTTATTAACTGTATTACAGCGCACAGTAGGCTACACAACAAGCAGACAGCCAAGTTAGCACAAATAAAAATGGTGTCTTTTATTAATGAATATGAGATAGCATACAAATATCTACTGTGCGTACATGTTAGTAACTTTTTGAATAGGGAACATATTCTGCATTACAAAGACTTAATTATGAGTTATTTGTACACTATTAGCACTTGCGGTTTAGTGTCTAGTTCCATTTGAATAGACCATCTTTAAAAGTATTATTAGGGGTGAATAACTGTTCTTGTGGTACTACCACCTTAGAAGCCCCATATTGAGCCATGCATATTTAGGTCATTATTCATATGCAACAACTTACTTAATAACTATGAATAAGGGGTAATTAGGAGCTTACATAGGGGAAATTCTGGTAACACTCCATAATAAGGTGCCATAATAAATAGCAAACTAGTAGTTACCTAACCCTTTGTTAATATTTGTTCATTGTTACTAAAATATCTATTTGGCACAAGTTAATAGTTTTTTCATCATTAATTAAATATCAGTGGTTTGCATAAAATCTGTATGTTAATGTTTTAACAAATCTATTAACTAATATTGTATTAATATATGTTAATAGTTAACTAATTAAATTCAATTTAATTAAAATAAACATTTAAATGTTAAATGCTATACTATATGCTAATATCACAGTTAATGGCATTATTATTTATCTAGCTCAGGGGTGTCAAACATACGGCCCGCGGGCCGGATGCGGCCCGCTAGATGGTTTAATCCGGCCCAGACTTGTAGAGAATACATTTCTGACGATGTCAAAAAAAAAAAAATCTCTAGCCCATTCCTGTGAGGAGTTATGAATTTTCAAAGAAATAACCGAAATGCTCAATTCAGCCGCTAGGCGCAGCCAAAAAACAAAAAAAAAAGTTCGGAGTTGACTGGTCCTGTGCTGTCAGTTTGGCTACATTGTCGGGAGAAAAGCAGGCGTTGCGACAAAATTCAGAGACAAAGTGCAGCCTGCAAACGGAGGACAAGATGTTTGGGCATTTTATTATATTTTGCACCAGGAAGTGTTGTGTTGTAAAACACTAAACTTGGATCATGTTAAAGTGTGGTTGTGCAAACTGTAAATTTAATCAGGTCGCGAGGTCTCACTCACCGTCAGTTTGACTGTTTTCTTAGTGATAATGGCATTCTGTCTGGCTTACCATACCACGCTGTAGTACGGTGGTTAAGCCGAGGTGCCGTACTCAAGCGTTTCTTTGAACTACGAGAGGAAATTGGACAGTTCTTGGAGAAAAAAGGCAGACCAGTAGCAATTTAAATGCCCGGAATGGGTGCAGGATCTGGCCTTTGTGGTGGATAGCCTATTACACAGCACCGCCACCTAGCCTACAAAATTATTTGATCTGATGTAACCTAATCGTATCAGTTGATCGTATTGCTCATGCACTGCTAACTTATGTTTGTTAAATTCATTTTATTTTTAATACATTTGCACATTTACATTTTTAAGGCAGGATGTTAACTTTCTTCATAGCTCCCACTTGAGTTTAGTGTGGTGAGTTGGTTCAGGTGGTCAGATGTAGAAATGTAGGCCTATCCACTCAACTATAAAAATAAACCAGTTGTTTATGAGAGTGAAATGCATTTTATTTCAATTTCATTGGCCGCTCTGAATAAATGTTTAATAATCTAATATATCCCTTGTGATTATGTAGGCTACAAATGTAGGCTGAAGGGTAAAGCATAGCCTACTGAAAAAAACTAAGCTGGAGATTTGGAGTTGTCAAAGGATGTTTTGCAATTATTTCACTGGTCCGGCCCACTTGAGATCAGTATGTGGCCCCTGAACCAAAATGAGTTTGACACCCCTGATCTAGCTTTTCTGATTAGCTTTGTGGATAATTTATGGAATTTATGGTTTATGGCTTTATGGTCTTGTGGGGTGTATAAGGCACCCTGCAAGTGCCAGTGGTTGGTTGTGTGAGAGTTTGCGCTCCTCTTCTTCCACTTCATCCTTATTGGATACCTCTGTGGTTGGCTGTCCTGTAATTGGTGACTCTCTGTCTAGTCTTTGAAAGTAGTGTACTCTTTGCCTTTGGAAGTACTATTTGGTTGCTGCTTGAATTTATTTGTTAGAAATGTTTTAGTGTTTGTATGTGATTTTCGCTGTAATTAAGCAGCTTTATTGATATTGGTGTTTTGGAGCCCCCCTTGGAGAAACGCTATACTGCAGCTCTGCTGCATTTTGTCCTTGTATTGTTGCCATAGCCGATCAGAAGCGGTATGCTTTGCATTGCTTAGGTTGACTGTATAAAGCTCTACCCACTTTGTTTTAATTTTGTAACTGTAAAATGTTTAAGTTGAAAACTTTGATATACCACCTGTATTATGTTACTTTACATGTATTGTTAAGATTTGGGTGCAATTCCAGCAACTTAGAGAACGTTTATTAATGTTTTCATTATGACCACGAGTTCATACACACAGTCTAACGTGACTAGCTGTAAACTCCGCTAGCAACTTTCCATGCATTCAGTGTAGTTTAGCTTAGTGTGCATGGAAAGTGCAATTCAGTCTAGCAGGAAATGAATGTACATTTAGTTTAGCATTATGTTTATGCATTACCTCCGTATGGTCTACGTCTGTGAGTGTTTAGTGAGTCTCAGAATATTAATAAACTGTCGTTCTGTGCACCTGAACATTCCATGTCGCATGTCTCTCCAATTGCTAGTAGGGCTGACAGTGATGGTATAGGAATGATGCATGTAATATAGCCCATTCAACTACTTGTTGTTTTGTTTTAACTTTTCCTAAAGGAATAAATGTGATAAGCCAGTTTTGGTCTCAGTCCCTTCACCGTCTGACTAGTTATATATTACTAATATATTGTAACGTCCTGGGTGTGTTTTGATGTGCAGTTGGGGTCTATGTTAATGTTTTGTGTGCATTGTGTTGTCTCTGTGCCTTGCTGTGTTTTATGTTAACGGCCTGTAGAGGCGCTGCAGGGGGGCGGGCACGCCTGAGCAGCAGAAAAGTTACAGTGTTGTTTTATCTGTTGTGTGGAGTTCGCGGGAGTTCTAGGAAAAAACAAGGACTGATATTGGCAAGTCGCAGCCCGTAATGGCGACCAAGTGCTGTACCTAATAAATGCTGGTTTATGAAAGTGGTTTGTGCGAGTAACTGCGAACGTTACAACTGGTGTCAGAAGTTAAGCAATTACGCTCAGAAGGCAAGTGTTCATGGACTGATTTATATGCTAGTAGTTACCTATCAGTTTTGCTAAGTTGGCAGACCAGTCGCGCTACTGTGTGAGACGTAACGTAGCGGCATGGAGAAGTATTTTTCGAACGCGAATGTGAAGGAGGAGGGAGCAAGTTGAGGAGAATGGTCAGAGAGGATGGAGCAGGCAAGAGCTCGCATTAGGGATTCGGCTGCGAGGATGGCTGCTGATGCTGGAATGGCTGCAGGTGCCCGTGCGAAGCCTCGGGACTATAACAACAGGCATGGCGGCGCCCATAACACCGCATCCCCATTGAAAACACCCAAGTATGGGGGTAGGTCAGATTGGGAGGCATTCCATGCACAGTTTGAGTTGCTCGCTCACGCGGGTGAATGGACAGAGGAAGAGAAAGCACTACAGCTTGCTATGTGCCTCACAGACGATGCATTAAAATGCCTGATTATGATGATTATGAGGCTTTAGTGGGGGCACTGAAGAGGCGCTTTGGACAGTGTGTACAGCCTGACCTACTGAAAAATGAACTCAGCAGTCGATGTAGGCTCCCAGGGGAGCACCTGCGGGTCTTGGCCAATGATATAGAGAGCCTTACTAGGCGAGCATATGCACACATGCCACCTGATGTGCAAAGTGAGTTGGCAAGAAACCAGTTCATCAGAGCTCTGTCACCCACTGAGCTGCATATGCATGTGCAGCTGGAGCATCCACGATCGTTGCAGACTGCTTTGGAGTTAGCGGTGGAGAGAGAGATTGTGTGGGGCGTGTCAGCTGGAAGTAGCCGCAGTGAGGGCATGCCTACAACTAGAGTGGCGATGGGCACCAGCCCAGGCCTGGAGAAGCCAGCGTGGGCAACTGAGATAACTAAACTGATACGGGCTATGTCTCTCCAAACAACCCGTGCCCCGCGCACATCACCCAGGCTGTGTTGGGGGTGTGGACAACCAGGACACCTCCTCAGGCAGTGCCCAAAAGCTTCCACGGGCCCGGGAAACGGTGCGGGGTCCGCATAGGGGAGGCTGTGCGGACCCCAACCTCATCCTCCTCCTCTTCGTCGTCTACAGGAGGGGCCCAACAGCAAAGCCGGGGAAGTCAGGCCCTACTTTCCCCAGAAGCAGACGACAACATTTCCCCGGGGTCAGTGGTAGTGGTGGGACGGACATGTGTTGGGGACTTTTGCCACGTCCCAGTGACTGTAGAGGGGGTCCTCTGCTCTGCCCTCGTGGATACGGGATCCACAGTAACACTCATAAGACCTGATGTGGTGCCAGGCTGGACTCAGTTAGAGCCCACCACTGTGCAGCTGCGCACAGTCACGGGCGGCCTGGCACCGATGCAAGGCAAAGGCATGATGACTGTGACTGTGGGGGGCAGGGCTGTCCGCCATCCAGTGTGGGTGGCAGGTGTGCAAGACCCGTGCATACTGGGACTGGATTTTCTTAAGGCTACAGGCTGCCAGCTGGACCTAGGAGGAGGCACGCTGAGATTCCAGGATGGGCCTGCCATCATGTTGGCGGCCATAACGCCATCGTCTGCTGCCCCCACCACTGTGCCAGCACGAGAAGTTGTTACGGCAGAGCCCCAGGTCACACTCACGTCCCCCAAAACTCCACAGTTCCACTTCAACCCGCCACTTCCCCACCATGGCATGGCTTGGCAACCTCCTCCATCTCAGGTGGGGACAGAGGAGACAGACCCCAACACCATGGCACCCCTGCCGGCAGCGCCAGCCTCCATCAGCATGGGCCACCCCACGGCCCTGCTGCCCCAGCCAGAGGAGGGGGCGGCGCAGTCTGCCATACGGAAAATCTGGATTGAGCAGTGATGGCCTGGACACATGGTGGTCATGGTGCCCAAAAAGAACGGTGAGTGGCGCCTCTGCTCTGACTACAGACCACTGAACGGGGTAACAAAGAAAGACTCGTATCCACTGCCCCGCGTGGACGAGTCACTGGACCTAGTCTCAGGCTCGGCCTGGTTTTCCTCACTGGACCTCCGATCCGGCTATTACCAGGTTCCCCTCTCCTCGTCCGCCAGATCAAACACTGCTTTTTGCACTGGGCGTGGGCTTTGGCAATTTAAGGTCCTCAGTTTCGGCTTGTGCAATGCGCCAGCAACATTCGCCAGACTAATGGACCGGGTGCTGACTGGCATACCACGCCAGGAGTGCCTGGTCTATTTGGACGACATCCTGGCACATGGACCATCGTTTGACGCCGCCCTGATGTCGTTACGCCGTGTGCTGGGAAGAATCAGGGATGCCGGGCTGAAGCTCCACCCAGATAAGTGTCATTTTATGCAGCGCCAGGTGACTTTTCTGGGACAAAGGGTGGGGCAGGAGGGAATTAGCACTGTGCAGGACAAAGTGCAAGCAGTGGTTGAATGGCCTGTCCCGTCCACTCAAAAGGAGGTGAAAAGTTTTTTGGGCCTTGCCTCATACTATAGAAGATTTGTACGGGGTTTCTCATGCATAGCTGCTCCTCTGTTCCAGCTGTTGCAGAAAGACAGAGAGTTTGTCTGGACAGAAGCATGCCAGGAGGCATTCGTCCAGCTGCGCCGGGCCCTCAGCAATGCCCCTGTGCTAGCCCCAGCTGACCCTTCCCTCCCGTTTATGTTGGACACTGATGCCAGTGGCACTGATGCCAGAGGGTGCTGACGGAGAGAGGGTAGTGGCCTATTTTAGCCGGGTGTTCAACAAGGCTGAAAGGCGCTACTGCGTAACCCGTCGCGAGCTCCTGGCAGTAGTACTTTCTGTGCGCCACTTCAAATACTACAGTGGGTCCCTGTTAAGTTTGGACGGGTTCCTTCAGGAATCACGATCCCCATTTTCTCGGCAGAAATGGCACAAACTGCAGTTGACACAAACAACCACAAGGTGTCACTTTGGTCACTTTTTGATGCGACTGACTTACTGCTTCCATGACGCAGCGGGGGCACGGGAACTTAAATTGATCACGGTAGTTTAAGCTTACACTTGACAAAACATTCTAATATGAAAATGTAGATGCAATTGTTGTAAAATGGTGCAGCTCCTTTAAGAAAGCACCGTGTGCAGGGATGGAGAGAGAGAAAGCGAGAGGGGATGTGGGTTAGAACTTAGCATGTGGAAAAAGTACGTGCTGTTGAGACTGGAGCGAGTCATATTCAAAATAATGCAAAAAAAAGCAATTATCCTCATTCATTGCAACCAAAGCATGCCTGCTTGCCGACGTTCAAACGAAAAATATATCAAAGCACCTTTTGCGTTTGAATGTAGCACGAAAATTTTTTTAAACAGCTGGACAAATGATTTAGCTAATTGATTATATAACCTGTACACCAGCAATTGTTGAACATTTACCTGTACAAGTACATTGACAGTAGCCCAGCCTAACAGCATGTTGTAGGCCTACTGTAGAAATTTCACTTAAATTGCAACCGCAACATGCCTGCTTGCCAACGTTCAAACGACAACGAAAAAGATAATAAAACAACAAGAGGGTTGAGTCTGAATGACACTGAGTTTTTAGACACTGAGTTTTTGTAGTTAAGAAATATTTTCGTATAAAAAAATGGTCATTCTTCAATCTCCTTCACTGACGCCTATGGAAAAGGCTTAACGTCCCAAAACAACGATCAATGATCATCAAATTTCTCTCTCATATTGCTCCTCATAACCATCTATAAAAAAGTGTTTTTTCTTTTCTTTTTGAGCACATCCGAATCCCAGGACATAACGCACTGGACCTTATAATAGGCTCGAGATATAATTCCAAAGGGGGCAGATAGGGGCCACTGCACTTAAAACTTAAAAAGATGAAGCTTTCCATTTTGAAATTGCGATCAGTGACTGGCATCGGGTGAACGAAGCTTTTCGAAGTTGAACAGGCTATTAAAAACTATTTGCGCACCTCCATGTCACAGGAGAGACTGGGCTCTCCCTTCTATGAAAAAGACGTTAGGCTACCTGCAAAATGTTTTTTTTTCCTGAGTCAGGATATGGCGAGTCAGTGTCATTTATTTGTCCAATGTTAGCCTATAGATACATACCAGTACATCTTATCAATAGTTTGAATGTCGTGTGTGTTTCTGCTCATTGACAAATACCGTTCAGCACAATGATTCATGCCCAATTAATTCCCCCTGTTAAAGTGTTCGCCTTTGTTAAGCGTTCATCTTCCGATAGTTCGTCAAAGTGACGCTTCACTCTCCGTGCTCTAACATTTTCAAATGTACTCTGAACCCCCATTTATTTGCGAGTGTCTGCGCTGTAGCCTTGGCCTGGTCAAAGGCACGCAGGTAGTCAGAAAGGACCGGTATAGAATTTTCCAGCAATTGCATTGCGGGGGTAGCGACGGAGGTCACAGGCCCTGGTGCAACTGCACTTGCTGCACCTACTATATTTACGCCACTGCGTGGAGCGCTAATGTGTCTACTGTAAATCATTCATGTGTGAAAGTCATTAGGCTGGAAGCGCTAATGTGTCTAAGCTCATTAGTCTACTTTCAATAGGCCTACTGTACAGCCTGAGAGGGGGAACATAGCCTACTGTAAACAAGCAGTTTACTTAGTTACATTTGTTTAGTTAAATCCAGTTTTCTACTCTATCTCCATGATATGCTTAGCCTATAGAAAGACGAAGTCGGGAAAGTGCTTCAGAGAAAACGTATTTATTGAAATAATGAACAGTCTACATTCAACATTCTACAGTCTAAATTTAAAGCACGTTGAATCCCTGGGAAGATCTGCGTGTTGTGCGGAGGAATTCGCTGATCTTATTGATGCAGTCCTTCAGTTCACTCCTCCCCATAGCAGGGAACTTTCGTTGTAGTGTTGAGACCACAAAGTTTTTCACATTCTGCGGCAGTGCTCGCTTGCCCTTCGCTCCATCCCAGTTGGTGGTTTTGCTCCAGGCTTTATAGTGTTCCTCTGTGACGATGGACCTGAAGAGCAGACATCCGTATCTGCCCACTTGGCCGTAGCTCTGTTGGTGAATTTTAGCGTGGTCCTCGGGACCAACATCACGTCTGCGTGTTGACTAGGAACTTGGATGCTGTCGTTGAGTGTGACGGAGAGGGCCAATGGAGACATCTGCAAGGAGGACGTTTCTGGAGCTGGTGTCGAGGTGCACCTGGGGATTGGTCTCTCAGGCGTCGAATAACTTCTCTGCTCACGTAGCGTCGCCTGAAGTTCTCGGATTCCAGCTCTCATCTCCTGTAAAATGTCTCTGTGGCTCTCCAAGTGGCTGGTCTCTCGGAGTTGTTGAAGCTCTCGTTTGAGGTTGTTGACCTCCGCTTTCAACCGATCATTCTCGGCGTCTCTCTCGGCTACTCGAGCTTTGAAAGTCATTAGGCTGGAAGCGTGTCTACTGTCAGTGACTAATGTGAGAAGCGGGTTCTGTGTTGTAGGCTATGCATTTTTCCGACACTTGGCTGCAAGCTCCCCTCCCCCACCCCCTTCTTTCACAAGCAGTGCAGCTTTCTGAAGCGGTGCCTTTTGAAGCTAAGTAAGTAGCCTAGCCTAAATAGGCCTATATAAATAAATTAAGGACATACAATCCTTAAAGCTTAACGTAGCCTAGATTAATGTCCCAAAACAAGTCGTTTTATGCGCTCATTATACATGGATTTCTATGAAACGTCACGAAAACATGCCTGCGCAACCAAGAGGCAGAAAGCACCATAGAACAGCATAGAGCAATGCAAAAGAGCAAAAGAATAAAATGAGTTTTTGTGCTGACAACTGCACCAATTCGAAATCACGATGGTTAGAGAATGTTAAATATGTTCAATATCCCTAACGAAATGCATGTCTTCGCCAAAAATTACAAAATACGATGGCTGCCGCTATTGCGAACGAAGGGACAGTCGTGAGCATGAACTGTGTGAAGAGCAGCAGCAGCAGGTGGTACGGCAGGCTGAGGTGTTTGTCTGTCGGGAGCTGCAAACGGTGAGTGCCGGGGAATGGAGGCAGCAGCAAGAGGTCGACCCCGACTTACAGCCGGTGCGTCAGTGGGTGGAGTCACAGCAGAGGCCTTCGTGGGAAGAGGTGGCAAGACTCTCACAGGCCACTAAGGGGCTGTGGTCCAAGTTCGACGCGCTGCGCCTGAGTGATGGCGTGCTGCAGAGGGCGTGGAAAGAGCCGGCTACAGGGGAGGAGCGTTGGCAGCTGGTGGTCCCCAGGGGCCTGAGGACAGCTGTGCTGCAGGCTGTGCATGGAGCTCCGGGGTCAGGCCACTTCGGTGTGACCAAGACGCTCCGCCGGCTCCGCCAGAGCTGCTATTGGGGACGTCTTCGAAGGGACGTGGAAGACTTTTGCCCGCAGTGTGACCTGTGCACAGCGCGGAAAGGCCCACCAGGTCGGTCACATGCACAACTGCAGCAACATCTAGTAGGGGCCCCCATGGAGAGAGTGGCTGTCGATATTGTGGGCCCACTTCTGCAAACAGATAAGGGCAACGTCTACATTCTCTCTGCCATTGACTATTTTACGAAGTGGCCTGAGGCCTACGCCCTCCCAAATCAGGAGGCAGAGACAGTTGCTGGTGCCCTGCTGGGAGGCATATTCAGCCGGTTTGGGCTGCCTGACACGCTGCACAGTGACCAGGGGAGAAATTTTGAGTCCACTGTGTTTGCCGCCATGTGCACTCGTCTGGGCATAAAAAAGACGCGCACCACCCCATTACGGCCTCAAAGTGATGGTTTAGTAGAGAGACTCCACCGCACACTGGGTCAGCAGCTGGCTATATTGACATCGAAGCATCAGCGAGACTGGGATGAGCATCTTCCGCTGGTGCTCACGGCGTGCCGGTCAGCGGTCCAGGAGTCAACGGCCTGTAGAGGCGCTGCAGGGGGGCGGGCACGCCTGAGCAGCAGAAAAGTTACAGTGTTGTTTTATCTGTTGTGTGGAGTTCGCCGGAGTTCTAGGAAAAAACAAGGACTGATATTGGCAAGTCGCAGCCCGTAATGGCGACCAAGTGCTGTACCTAATAAATGCTGGTTTATGAAAGTGGTTTCTTGAATTTCCCCTTGGGGATCAATAAAGTATCTATCTATCTATTGTAAGGGTCCTATGGAGAGCGGATAGGCAGAAGCACAGTTTAATAACAATTAGTTAAATAATAATAAGTCATTAACTTTTCTATTAACATATAGTTTGCAAATAAACATTTCACATTTAAATGATGCAAGAAATAACTGTTAATTAGTGCCAAAAATACATTTAGTTAACTATTAACACATATTAATACAATATTAGTTAATAGATTTGCTAAAACATTAACATACAGATTTTATGCAAACAACTAATATTTAATTAATGATTAAAAAACGATTAACTTGTGCCAAATAGATATGTTAGTAACAATTAACAAATATTAACAAAGGGTTAGGTAATAACTAGTTTGCTATTTATTATGGCACCTTATTATGGAGTGTTACCGAAATTCTTAATTAAGGGTCTAGTAAGGGTAGAATAAGGTCTAGAATAAGGTATTAATTACACTTATAATGACTTACAAATGGCTAGTATGCTACTAATATGCATGTTAGTAAGCAGCTAATTAATGGTGAATATGTGTGTCTTAATATAAAGTGTTACCATTATTATGACCGCCGCGCAGCGAAGCGGTCATATAGGTTTAGTCAGATTTTTTTCTTTTTTCTTTTTCACATGCCCAAATTTCCGTCAATGATTCCCGGGACACTGAAAGACCGGGGTACACGAAACTTGGTGGGCATGTAACCCCACATGGATAGCATGGAACCATCGTTTTTCCGAAAGGAGGGTAGGGCAGTTTTCTGTGAATATCTCGAAAACCGTAGGGCCTAGGAGGTCCACCTTTTTTATGTATGTTGGTCTTAAGGGGGCATGTCAACCCATCCCATTACCACTTATTTCATGTGTAGCGCCACCTAGTTAAAAATTAAAAAGCAAAAAATTTGGTGTTTTCATCACAATATCTCTGGCTGACAAGGTCAAAACTGCACGAATTTAAAAGTGTAGGATCATTATAACACCCTCCGAATGCATGCCAAGTTTTGTGTACTTTCGTTCATGGGGGGCCTTACAATAAAATCATTTATGTGTACATTTAGTGACGTACACCAACAAGGATTCCCGGGACACTGAAAGACCGGTGTACACAAAACTTGGTGGGCATGTACCCCCACATGGATAGCATGGAACCGTCATTTTCCGTTTTGATCTGTAGCCCCCCCCGCTGGACTGGACCCCCCGAAAGGAGGGTAGGGCAGACACAGTTCTCTGTGAATATCTTGAGAACTGTAGGGCCTAGGATGACCATTTTTTTCCGTATGTTTGCCTCCAGGGGTCATGTTAACCCATTTCATGTGCACACATGTGCACAAACAGATACACACACACACACACACACACACATACATTCACAGTAATCATACGTATGACACATACTCACACCATAGACATATGTACGCTTGCATGCACAGGCACATACGCAGGCACACACACAAGCACGCACACACACACACACACACACACACACACTCACACACACACACACACACTCACACACACACATAACATAAACATAACACAAACAATCAAGAATTTCTCAGAATTATGAACAGGCAAGATGGAGGTGGGGTTGTATAAAATTAATTTTACATGTGAAATCTATGAACTAATCATGTTTTGGTACTTGTTGTCTAGCAGATACCAATGAGAATTGAGTGTGGATAATGCAATTTAGTGAGACAGTTAGAATCATATAGGCCTTTCAGCGTGATTTCTTTTTGTGGAAAAAATGTGCTGGACTGGGCGGCGGTCATATTTTGTACCGCTCTGCGGTACATCTAGTTTTTATAATATTACCGTTTCTATTACAGCTCTATAAACTGTCAAATGGTTTGTGATAACAACATGCGCATTCGCAATGTAACCTAGAGAGAGGCCCGGCACGCATTTTCAACAGCAGTCTACAAACCACACCACAAAGGGCAAGCAACATAATAGTCACCTGCGCAGTCCTCCACAATTTGGCAATCGACTGGGATGAGCCCCGTTTCCCTCAGCCACAAGGCCTTGGAGGACTTTAATAGGCTACTTCTGGACTGATGATGCTGATCTAGCAGGCAGGCAGTGCATTCGCCAAGCCATTATTGCTAACCATTTCCGTTGACTGCATAAATGGGAATTTACCTTATGTTTCGTATAGTACGATCTACTGTGCGTCCATTTATTTTACTGACAAATAATCTGTTTTTTTGTCAATTTTAGTTAGCCATTTGCCTATTTAAGCAACTCCTATTTAGCCTTTATTGTAGGCTACTGTATCTGGTGTAATAAGACCAAATGTATGTGCCGGTTATAATGGAGCCTATATACTAATATAATATAGGTTTCAATCATCCTGCAAACTATGGTTTAGTCTCTCCTAAAACCACGTCTGTTTCAAGATTAGACTAACACACACTAAATACGCCCTCTAGTGTGTGATGTGAATTTCCTTGAAGACAGCAATTGAGATCAAGGTAAAACGCAGCAGCAGGTTAAACCACAGGTACATATGACACAGCAATGGAGCTTAAGACGTCACGTGACTTCCTGCGTCACTGACGAGTTTAAAACTGTGTTAAACTCTAAAAAGTGGCTAAGCTAGTGACAGAGCAATTGCCCCAGTAAGTTCCTATATAAAACATTATTGTTTATTTCTCAGTCAGCTCCAACACAGTATCCTGGCCACTTCAGCCAGCCTGATAAGGAACAGCCTTCTACATCATCAGCTGTCCATGTTGTAAAACCAAACAAATGTATAGTTATTTTAAGATATGGCTAAACTCAACTTCAGTAGTGACTGTGGTTAAAGTCTTGCCAAAGATCCCAAAGGCACACTGCTTGATATAATTAAAAAGCCTTTAATATGATGGGCTGACGCGTTGCGACTACTTATTAAAGGCTTTTTAATTATATCAAGCAGTGTGCCTTTGGGATCTTTGGCAAGACTT
The DNA here is from genome assembly GCF_046254945.1 of Alosa pseudoharengus. Classification (NCBI taxonomy): domain Eukaryota; kingdom Metazoa; phylum Chordata; class Actinopteri; order Clupeiformes; family Clupeidae; genus Alosa; species Alosa pseudoharengus. Next base: position 45,603,168 of record NW_027468774.1, read on the forward strand.
TAACCACAGTCACTACTGAAGTTGAGTTTAGCCATATCTTAAAGTGACTTTTTCCTTGAGCCGAAGTACACCTGTTCGGCAGAAAAAGTGAAGTAGCACTCCTTGACGACCAGCACTCCTAAGTGAAGAGTTGTTTTTTTTAGTATCTGAAATGTATAGTTATAGTGGATGGAATCCACTATCTTGAAATCTCCTGGCTTCTTCTTCTTCTTCTTATTATTATTATATAACCTTTTCTTTTAACCTTTTCAAGAGTGAATGCGACTCTAACCACTTAACGTACAAACATGTTGAAATAACCATTCTGAAGGTCTGGAGTGGGGCAAGAGAGTTATTATTTCAGATTTAAAAGTTATACTTTTTGAGAAATAGGGGATTAAAAATGTAAAAAATCTCACCCCCCCCCCCAGTGGCGGAGCTAGGGGGTGGCTTAGAGGGCTTAAGCCCCGAATCTTTTTTTAGTGTTTTAAATTCCAATATAACTTCCCCTCGGTTTCTCTATAAATGTCACCAAATGCTCTATTACTGAGGAAATATATCCCTTATTTTCAAAGCCCAATATTGAAAAATAATTTCACTTGCATACACGATCTATGCCAGGTCTCTGGGCTATCCGCTATGGTGATTTCAATGGTTAGATTGATTTGTTTAGATCCAGTGAAAATGCTGCCTTGACAACGCTACGTCATGGCTTCGGTGTTCCAAAAAGCCTCTGTCAGAAGTCTGTCACTTTTACAGTCTGTGATAAAACACTTTGTGTACATGTTGTTGAAACGTTATGGATATTAGAAAGTTTTTCAAAAGACCACCCAGCTCCGTTCAAGCAACAGCATCGCCCAGTGAACTGACGGATGGTGTTGTTTCAGGTTGGTGATTTCACGTTAAGAGATTTCAGTCAGTTAGGCAGGCTAACGTTAGGCTACTTGGCTAGCTCCCTAAATGCTTAACGTTAACGTTAAATGTCCTCGTTCGTCGGCGTAAAAGGCAAATTCAGTACTCTCATAGGCTAGCTGCTAGCTAAGCCTACTGCAGAATAAGAAATTCCAGCTCCCAAAACAAAGTGATCCTCGTCTTGTAATAAATTAGGCTACACTGTTTTGAAATGTCAGAAAAACCCATTAACAGTTATCTGCCCATGTCAACTTTTCAGTGTCATATGTTGCACAAAAGAATGTTAACTGTTAGCCTAACTTAAAACCTTGTTGATCCACATAACATAAGAGTCCACATAAATATAAAAGTCATGTTATGTTGTTTTGGCTGCCTAACTAATTATTAACTAAAAAATGATATTGAGAGGAAAGGGCCCTTTCCATAAGTGTGTTAATCAAGCACCATGCAGTCTGCATTCATAATCTTGCTTGATTTTATGCACCTGTGTAAAGGGACCTGAAATTACAAAATTAATATAATTTAGAAACGCCTATGTCAAGATGATAATGCATTCCTTCTAAAATACCCTTGTATCATGATGACTGGCCATACTGTAATTATATCATAATATTATGTATATTATAGTATAAGATATTATATATATTTGTCACACAGATGAGATCAGGGAAGAGGAAGAAGGAGAATAGCAATAATAACCAATAATGTCATATCAAACAATAGCCTAATGAAAATAAAAAAATACTATAATATACAAACCATAAGAAATGCTTAATTAACTAAGTACATGCTAAACAGATATGAACAGATATTGCCCAAAGACCCAAAGCTATAATTTTACACAGGGTAGTGCCAGTCAGATACCTTGAATCTGTTGAATGTTAGTTTCACATTTTTTAAGTCTCAATGTGTCCATTAGTTTACACAAAATTCACTAGAAGTCATTATTTAAGGGGTTATTTAAAAAAAATATTGAATGGGCTAAGCCCCGAATGTTTACAATGTCTGGCTCCGCCCCTGCCCCCCCCCAAATAAAAGTCACAGCCATATCTCATGCTTTGCGCATTATATCTCCAGAACGGCTTGACGCATATGCTTCAAATTTGGTACAAGTGTTTGTATGGACTTAAAGATGAAGTGCGTTGATGTTGGAGGTCAAAGGTCAAATATCAAGTCCATGAATACTCTGAGCGCGATATCTCAAGAATGCCTTGACATACATGCCTGAAATTTGGTATGAGTGTTTGTATGGACTCAAAGATGAAGTGAATTGATGTTGGAGGTCAAAGGTCAAATGTCAAGGTCAAAAACACCTTGAGTGTTATATCTCAAGAACGCCTTGACACAAGGTTTTTTGGTACGAGGGTTTGTATGAACTCAAAGATTAAGTGATTCAATGTTTTTTTCCAGGATTCTTCCCACCAACATTAAGCCAGCAGCTTTCCATCCACTATTGTAATTCCTCTGACATTACATTTCTAGTTGTATATAGTTCTTTATTTTTTCCCCTCTTACATGTGCATTGTACTTGATTTATAGAAATATTGCATGTTGTTTCAAATAAATGAATAAATAAATTAAAATAAATTTTTCATCACTAAATAAAAAATGGCATTTATTTCCATAAGGCACACACCACATATTTTTCACATTTGCTCAGCCATGGTAATTATACTGCCAGATTCAGGACGTTCTGCCCTACACACACATGAAAGGTATGTCGAGCTGCCAGGTTGCTGTGGTGAGATACATGTCAAAATATAAGAATTGTATAATACGCTTTTTGTTTTTTCATTATTTAAAAATCCAAATCAAATCAATGCAAGTATTAATACTTGAAATGGTGGCAGATCTGGGTAGCCTAGACTCTTACAATGACCAGGATAAATAGTTATAACTAAAGGTAGTGAGAATGCCCCTGGAAATAGAGCAGGCCTCAAAGGGTTAAAGGTACACTATGAAGGTTAAGGTATTTTTGGTGACTGTAGAGCTCCCTCTAGAGCAGACATACTCAACTGGCGGATCTCGGTCCGGGGGCGGACCCAAATGCAATGTCCGGACCGAGACCAAAGTTGTATTTAATAAAGATTATTAGCCTATTATTATTATTATTATTATTATTATTATTATTATTATTATTAGGCTATTCATTATACTTTCAAAGTGTTTCAGGCGTAATTATTTGTCACATGATATTTCTAGTTGTAGTCTTTTCCCACGATCTCAAAACAAGGTTGCTTATCATCACTATGGCAACTGAGCGAAGCAACGAACATGATGCCGGGTGCACGTTTTTTCCTCCTGTATATCAGTCAGTGATTTGGGCTAGTATTCAGCAAACAGAATTAAACATGGCGTGCTCCAAGCTGGAAAAGAAACGAAAGGTGGATTCAGAAAAGTTTAAGGCGGAGTGGACAGAGAAATATGCATTTGTCCTGCCTGCGGGGAGCACAAAACCAATGTGTCTGATGGTAGCAATCATCAAAAGTTCAAACGTGAAGCGGCACTATGAAACAAAGCATGGGCACTTCGAACAAAACTATCCCCAAAACAGCGAGGTGAGAACCAGAAAAATAAACCAAGCGTCACGAACAGTGATAGTCAGGTCAGCAACCCAGCAAGACCGCACGACTGAAGCGTCACTACGAGTGGCATGGGTCTTGGGGAAGCATAAAAAAACATTTTTAAAAAAACACCTCGGACCCTGGAAACATTGGAAACTTGGTGAGTGGACCTTTTCAGTTTGTAGTTGAGTACCCCTGCTCTAGAGTAACAATATATTTATATTTCACTCTGCTGTTGTAAATAGCACACTTCTTGTTACTTATCCCCCCTGTATACAATGAAAATGCTTCTGTTGAGAAGGTGAAGAATTAATAGCTGTATAGCTAAACTAGGTGGACAATTCGCCTATTGATTACATATTACATATCGAAGCCTTATTGGCTTTGTAACGTTGAAAATCTTGCATAGTATGCAAAACACAAGGCCTTTAACCTATATGACTGCATTGCACAAACGGCAGTGGTGGTCAGAATAATTGATTACATGGAAATCTCCATCAGTGAGAAAAACAGAACTTTCTGTGAGCTGAATAATGTCAGATTAATCATTTTAGACTGGTTTACTGGACAACCAACAAACTTGGGGCCTTTGCGACACAAAGCGGATTATTATCCTGATGCAAAGTTTATTCCTATCTTACTCTCGGAATTTTCACCATGCGCTGTACTTTTATTGGGCTTTTCGCCCAGGGGTGTGGCAGAAGGTGTGTTCTGGTGTCTTCTGCTATCTTACACCCTCTAAAAATCATTACGCCACTGACCAAGAGAAACCTGGTCAGAAATCCTTGGTGAGTTGTTTATAAGTTATTTTAAGAACTCTGCTTCTCTCATCCACAGGAATGCACACCAGCGCACATCCATGCAAAACATTACAAATTGCACAATTACAATGGAAAACATAATCATAATAAAGATATTACGAAATACATCTCACAATGAGTAGTTATTCACCATCAATTACACATTGGTAACAACGGATAAAAGTGATTAGGCGAGAGGCGATATGAAGCACAGCTTAAGACGCACTGTCACAAGATGTAAGTTGTGCATCCTCTCTGTAAGATAGATGTCCTTAGGTTTTTTATTCAGTCATTCGAACATTACTGGGGTAAGTGTTGCTTTTTTCAGGCTATGTTTTCGATGGTAACCCATTGTCAGTCAATAGTGAAAGTAATTAACTGTGTATAGCTGTTTTGTCTTTGACTATGACACCACGGTGAAGTTAGTTTCACTTTGCCAATGAGTTCAAATAACAGACGAGTGCAGTGTGTAGGCTATACTCTGCTAGGTTTTTAGTAAAATATGGTTTAGTGGAATATCTGTTCCATATGGTCTCGCATGCAAGCAGATACCTTCAAATGCACCGCTGACTATCAACACACACATGCGCTGTTTGAAGTTGTGCTGCTTGCTGTTAAAGGGAATGACAGATGTCATTCTCATTGGTTTAAATTATGTTACACCCAAAACACACCCATGACTGATTAAGAAACATAGGAACCCCTTGTTGCGCCATCTGCCCGACATTTGATAATGTTTGATAACAAAACCACTCCCAATGTGGACTGGACAACCCACTGAATTTAATTAAGCTATTCACTGTTGACCATGCGTTTTAGATCGCAAAATTGGGCCCTCCATGTTGTTTAATATCAATCAGTAAAAACATCCCACTGTAAAAGGATAGACAATCAATAGAGAATGTTAAAGATATGGTATATTTAAAAAATGGCCTGTAAGAATGCAGATAACATGTTATGTTTTAGTAATAATGGTAAATATAATTAAGCTAATCAGAGAGGGCCTTTTAAAACTTAAAGTCCACAATTCCTTTCACTCCTAACTTCTATATGAAATGTTGGTCAAATCAACAGTTTTTAAAATGCTCATTACTTATGTTCCTCAGATCCAGGCCAGCAAGGTTATCAGGACTATCACATGTGATATTATTGTAAATAGTGACAACAGCATGGGGTTCCTCACCCTCAGCTAGTATTTCTACCTGTTGTGGACATGCCTGAGGTCTCTTGACACAATAATCCCTTAGAGGTAAAGCATGACAGTCACATTTCCAATGGTTTCCTGAAAGCCAGAGTTGGTCTAGACTATTAGGAATTGCAGATGGAAGATTGGCCAGTGAATTATCTTTCAAGTTGAGATAACGCAATTTGGACAACATCTGCATGGTTCCATTCATTAAGTGGTCAAGCCGGTTTGCAGAGAGATCCAGCCAGGAAATACGCTGAAGAGGTAGCAGGACCTCTGGATGAAGCTGACGAAGTTGATTATTTGACAGTAGTAAGTAGTCAAGATTCCTTAGTCCATAGAATGTCTGTGAGGAAAGGTGTGTAATCTTGTTAAATCGTAGGTCAAGCTGTTGCAGGCCCTGCAGCTCCGAAAAGCTCTGGTGCTCCACTGCAGAAATGTTGTTGTGCTGAAGAAAAAGTCGTCGGAGACCTGTGAGGCCAATGAATGCTTGAGCTGTTATTTTTGACAGGCATCCTTTATCAAGATGGAGACTGTGCAGCTTTGATAGGCCCTTGAAAACTTGATCAGGTAGACTACGAAAACAGCTGCCAGACAGGTTGATTACAGCCACATGAGAAAGACCCAGGAAGGTACCCATACGTGCTGTTTGGACATGATTGTGTTCCAGCTCCAACATTTCTAGATGACCAAGTCCCTCAAAGATTCTTTCCCCCAAGACAATTATTCGGTTATGGCTAAGACGAAGTTCCTCAAGGTATTGCAAGTCACGAAATGTCCCAGGCCTGAGGCTGGTGATGGAATTGTTAGAGAGGCGAAGTACATGTAGACTATGAAGACCTATAAAGGTTTCCTCGTGGATTACTGCGAGTCGGTTGTTAGTTAGGTCTAACCATCGTAATGATTTCATTCCAGAAAATGCTCTGGGTGCAATTGAAGTAATTTGATTTTGTGCCAGATAAAGTTTCTGCAGCTTTGAAAGCTTATGGAATACATTGGCCTTAATAACCTTCAGATGATTTCCAGTAATATCTAACTCCTTGAGCTCTGTAAGGTGATGGAACAACTGTGTTTGCAGGTAAACTAGGCGATTTCCTGCAAGTACCAGTTCTCGCAGGCCTTGCTGATCCTGAAAAATATTTTCAGGCAACACAGCAAGTGAGTTCCATCCTAGATTTAGCAGCCACATATTAGAAAGACCAGCAAACAGTCTGTCTTCTATTCTTGAAAGCTGGTTATTGTGAAGACTCAGTGAGGCAAGATTGGGTGTGTTTTGAAAAACAATACCTGGTAATGTTCGAATGTTGTTGCGCTCCAAATGTAGATGTGCCAATGAACGTAATCCTCTGAATACCTGCGCATCCAGTGTGTAAAGCTGACCATTCTGTAAGTTCAAAAAATCTAAGTAATTTAGATCCTTGAAGGTTGCAGCAGGCAGTGACGTAAATAGATTTCCATCCAGCCATAATGAATGTGTGGACTTAGGAACATCGGGAGGTGCAAGAGTAAGATTGCGTGAGCTGCAGTATACACTGAGGTCGGAACTGTAGTCATCAATGAGACAGGTGCAGCCTTTGGAGCATGGAATGGGAGTTTCGGTGGGTTTCTCTGTAGTGGTAGCTGAGTGTGCCCACATGACTGATGCTCCTAATATCCACAGCATTAGCAGCACAGAAGAATGCATCTCAGCTAAAAAAGTAAACATAAATTATTAAGAATTATTAAAGTATTTCAATATAGAACACACACACACACACACACATAAATACACACACACACACAAGTTAAATGTGGACACACCTATTCATTTATGGGTTAACCACCTTAAGTTAAACACTGGGATTGGTTTTCTAACAGTCCTGAAAGAAATATTATACATGTTGGTTGCTTTTCATTCATTCGTGTGAATTAAGAGACACCCCAGGTGACTATTTAAAGGCCCACTCTAACTCTAGTAATTCTAAACTCTAGTAAACCTTCGCTGGCTCTTCCATGATGAACGTCTATAAATATGAAGCCATTGCTGCTTGATCTTATAGCTAGCCGGCATGGTTAACTGGTGTTTTAGGGGGGCGTGTGTATGTTGAATTGCCCTAAAGCATTTTGTGTTTCTTGATCGTTCTCGCTTCTCACAAGACTTCCGGATTCAGACTTTGCCGGGAAGCTAGTGCAGATCTTGCAAGGCTGGTTTTCCGCTAGTAGACGGTAGGGGGAGCAGGGAAAGCCGCCATTTTCAACACAACAGGTAATTTAACCATCACAACGATTTCTAAACTGTTTTATTAAGTTGAAAATGTTGCATAGTTCCCCTTTAATGAAGCTGGTTATGATTATGCCAGTAGTGCACAAAGCCATCATGAAGGTAATTAGTGGCTATTTTCATCTAGTACATAGTACAGTGTTTTATGATTCTTCAAAGTAACCTCTGTGGAATCATCCTAACCAGCTTCATGAGATGGTCATTTAGAATGCTTCTCAAGAACTCCTTCAGAACTGTTGGAAAACAATTGCATGTCTAACTGAATGTGAAAAGCTGTCATCACTAAAAAAGTTGCCTGCTTTGGAGAGCCTAAAATATATAATAAAATGTGTTTAGTACATCACCCATTGAAAATAGTTAGGAAAAGCAAGACCTGGAGAAGGTGTGTCCAAACATTTGACTAGTGATGTATATATCCTTAAATATAGGCTAACTACGGAGCCCAGGAGGTGTCATTGCAAGATCATTTTGTGTATCGAGAGAACGTGCACTCATTTTACTAAATCGTGCACACGTTTTACTAAATTGTGGTCTTAATTTAGTAAATTGTGCGCACGTTTTACTAAATAGTGCGCTCATTTTACTAAATTGTGCTCTCAATTTAGTAAAACGTGCAAACGTTTTATTATATTGTGCGCTCAATTTACAACAATTAAAATGAGAGCACAATTTAGTTAAATGAGCGCACTATTTAGTAAAACGTGCGCACAATTTACTAAATCGTGTGCACGTTTTACTAAATCGTGTGCACGTTTTACTAAATCGTGTGCACGTTTTACTAAATTGTGAGCACGATTTACTAAATTGAGAGCACAATTTAGTAAAATGAGTGCACAATTTAGTAAAATGAGCCCACGCTTTCTGGATATATACCAAAAAATACCTTGCAATGACCCCTCTAGGGCTCCGTAGCTAACAGAACTTGGAATGTAAAAAAAAACTACTTCTGAATCATAAAGCTAGGCAATTCCATGCAAAGGTCATCCTTACTATGGAAAAAGTAGTCATTCAAGTATTCAGTTAAAATCTTCATTTAGGTCTATATTTTATTGTTTGTAACTGATCTGATTGTTACATTTTTAAATATTGTGTTGTTTTTGTATGTGTGTGTCGCTTTGGACAAAGGCGTCTGCAAAATCCCATAACCATAACCATCTGATTGAATTTGATGGCAAATTACACTCTTTATACATAATAAATATGGTGTACAACCATACAGAAACAACATTTTTCACATGGCAATATTCTACATATTTCAAAAGTGGATAAATTCACTCAAGGTTCCAACAAATTGTATCATTGACAAATTCCAGATTGACAAGGGAATGGTAGAGCAATGTGTATGCTCAGCTTGCCTTTAAGAGCACAGCTCCTTACATTTGTAAGGCTCTTGTTTTTAAGTCAGCAAATTCCATGGCCATGTCACATCCATAACATTTTATAGTTTATGCTACACATACAGTGTTGATGCAGCATGTCCAAAGTGATGTCCAAAGATGTCCAAAGTGTCTGTGCAAAGCTGATTTGTATCAATGTAAAGCAGTGTTTCTCAAAGTGTGGTCCGGGGACCACTGGTGGTCTGCAAGCTATCCCAAGTGGTCCGCGAGCAGACGTGGTAAAATACAGATGCAATATTGAACCAACTTGTATGTAAATCCAAACAGTTCTGCAACACTGCCTATGTAAACTATGCCAGTTTAAATTATTTTAATCCTCTGACACAATAAGTATGTACAGTACTACTTTTTTTTTTAGATAGGTGGTCCGTGAATTTTTTTTTATTGGTTAAGTGGTCCTTGGTATAAAAAAGTTTGAGAAACACTGATGTAAAGTATGATGAACAAATTGTGCTCCTTTCTTACTTTTAAAACCTTTGATGGTGCATTATGGATGTGACGTTATGGATGTTACATAATGTGAATTTACAAGACACAAGCCTTTATTTTACCTCAAAGTCGATGAACGTCTGTGTATCTGTGACGTGTGTGTGCATGCACACGTGCGTATGCGTGGCTGTATGTGTGTGTTTATGTGTGTGCATTTGTGTGGGTGGGTGTTTGTGCATGTGTGTGTGTGTGCTTGCCTTTCTGTATGTGTTTAAATATATGTGTGTGTGTGTGTGTGTGTATGTGTTTGTGCTTGCCTGTCTGTGTGTGTGTGTGTGTGTGTGTGGGTATGCGTGGATGTACTGTATGTGTGCAAATCATAAATGAGTGGGTATGGGCTAGGTTGATACGGGCTCATTATAGCAATTTATATAATAATTTCATTGCTAGTTTTTCATAATTACTATTTCAATTGTTTCCTGTCAAAATTCACTACTTAATTATGTGTTTTACGTAGTTTGTGGAGGACTGGTTCAGACACGTCACATCCATAATGTGAAACCGTCACATCCATAACGACAGTTTTTCCTACATAATGCATTACAAAAATGATGCATAGATTCAAAAACACACTTTTTGTGTTTATTTAAGTCTCCTTCATACTACATATATCATGGTTCCAGCAGTTTCCTTCAAAATTCACAGAGTTTGTAGAAAACTTGTAATCTCTAATAAAAGTGTGTCTATTTCATGTCACATCCATAACGCTTTGTATTCTTAGGATGTAAATGATTACATGAAATTTGAGGATTTGTCAGTATTCAAAGGACAGAGGTTTCATTAAAAGTTATGCAAATTAATTCACTGATACTAATTCTGCCCCTACTCTAAGGCATTTTGTTTACCAATATGAGTCCAACTGTCACATCCATAACACTGGAACTGCCCAGCTGCAGCATGGTTGGTTTCACAAAAAACAGCTGTATGAATTACATGTAATTGCTAGCCATAGCCAGGTCTGTACCAGTGACGTTAACAAGTTGTACTGGGCGCTTGTGCAATATATCACTCTCAGCCCTCTATCAGTCCTCTAGTCCCAGAGAAAAAAGGAGATGCCACTGTTTGTCATAGCAATCACCAGTCAGACCAGTGTAGAAATGAGCCATTGTGATTGTTATGACAAACAGTGGCATCTCCTTTTTCTCTTTGACTAGAGGGCTGACTAGAGTTAAATGGAAGTCAGATTCGCTTAGTAGTAATGTGGCTCACAGTCTGTGCATATATCCTGTTTTTATTATAATTTAATCTAATTTAATCAAGTAGTAGTTTACTGTATTAGTTGGAGTATGCAGTGCATCCACTGGTATTCATTTTTCATGGCGGCCCACCATGACAAAACAATCCAACCGATCGTCGATAATTTAATAGAATGCCTTTGACTTGGTGAGTGGTCCAGCTTGCCCCCATGTACACATTATGATTAACATTACCAGAGATGGTACACTTCTAACAGTTGTTATTGGTATTTAGCATAGACTTATTTGCAAAAACAGAGGTCTCCATATTTTTTTTTTACAAATATTCAAATATCAGTACCACTTTACAATAAAGATACACTTATAAAGGGTTTATGAGCGATGTATAGGTTATTAATTAAAATGTTAAGAGTTCACAAACCATTAATAAGAAGATAATGGTGACTTTTTTCATTTCCAAATAGTCCTATATTTATCCATATTGTTTAGCCTTGGATCTCATTGGTTTTAGCTTTGCCTGGCCAGGTTCTTTGATATCTGTTGTTCACTGCATGGATTCTTTGTCCACCTTAATGTTTTTTGGAATACATTTATTCATGAGTTACAAACATGTATAATTGCTGAAATGGAGCCTAACTATAATGAGTAAAGCATTTTGCTACATTTATTAATGATAATTCCTACCATTTATTACTACCCTTTTTTACTAGGAGCATTGTAGCCCCTAAATGGCGATTACGCTGCTCCGTCCGGCATCTTTTGTCTTGTTATTTTGTATTTTTTATTATGACTGCCGCACAGCAAAGCGACGGTCATATACAGTAGGTTTAGTCAGATTTTTTTTCTTCTTTTTTTCGCATGGGCAATTTTCCGTCAAGGATTCCCGGGACACTGAAAGACCGGAGTGCACGAAAGTTGGTGGGCATGTAGCCCCACAAGGATAGCATGGAACCATTGTTTTTCGTTTTGATCTGTAGATCCGCTGGACTGGACCCCCTGAATGGAGGGTAGGGCGGACACAGTTTTTCTGTGAATATCTCGAGAACTGTAGGGTTTAGGAGGACCACCTTTTTTTGTATGTTGATCTTAACTCATTGAATGCCAAGCTTTTTTCGGGAGCTTTGTCCTAGAGTGCCAGCAATCTAGACCATTGTTGATGATTTTTGTACAGCCACAGCATATTCTGTGTTATAGCTATGAACACATACAATAGCTCGATTAAAAGGTGAGACTTTAAGCTCTAGGTGGGTGCAAACCGTGTATTTCTACACGCCTCTGTTCCTGAGAAATCCCAAGCTAAACAGTGGCTAGTTTTCATCAAAATCGCTGTTTTTTTCTAGAAATGGAGATGTAACGTCTTTCATGAAATATGAAGTGTTGCCTGTTACTTACTCGTGTAAACATTCCAGGAAGTGATCAGCGAGACCTGGCGAGACTGCCACCTAGTGATAGACCCACGAACATGGCCTGGTTTTGACCTGACGTGCATGCGTCACTGATTCGACCCAAAGCGGCAACCAAGTTATGATAAAATGTCCAGATAAAATCGTCATATATTTCATTTCCATTCATCACAGAGTTCCCAAAATCACATATAAGGTGTGTTAGAGTGTCTAGTTTCGTAATTTAAAAAAAAGCTAAAAACGTAATATTACGTTTTTGTCACTGAACGCATGGGAAGGAAAAACTTTATTATGTTTTTGCCACTCAATGAGTTAAAAGTGTAGGATCATTATGACACCCTCTGAATGCATGCCAAGTTTCGTGGGCTTTCGTTCATGGGGGGGGGGGGGGCATACAAAAAATTAAATTATGTGTACATTTAGTGACTGTACACCAACAGAGTTTTCTGTGAATATCTTGAGAACCATAGGGCTTGGGATGACCAATTTTTTGTGCATGTTTGCCTCCGGGGATCATGTTAACCCATTCCATATGCACACCTGTGCATAAACAGATATTCACACACACGTACATTCACAGTAATCATACGTATGACACATACACACACAGTAGACATATGTACGCATGCATGCACATCAGAGGAGGCTCCTTCATTGAGGAAAGGGAGGAACATCCTCCCTAAAATTTCAGAGAAAAATAAAAAATATATTAAGTGAATTACTAATCTGATAAATTACTGTTACACTTTGAATGAACAAAATCATTCCCCTAGGTCAAAATGCCAACAGCACCCCCTATCGCAATTGAAAATTACTGTATGGAGGAGCTTCCTCTTCAAGCCCCTCATTGAAGTCCATTATAAACGCCTCAGACCCCAGCGGCTCGTGAATCACGTTTTTTTCAATGGTCAAGGGAGGAAGCTCCTCCGTACGGTAATTTTCAATTGCGATAGGGGTTGCTGTTTTTAGCGGCAACAGTGAACCAATAAGCAGCTAGCTGCTCTGCAAGAACGTCATCTGCAGTCATACAGCTAAGAGTCTTGTGTTGTTGAACGGAAAGCTTGTTTTTTGCTCGTCAAATAAACAGTACAATGGAATCAGAGGACAATGCACTAGTATTTATTCATTTATGTTTTTTTTTAACCATTTATGTAACTACAATTTAACTTATATTGTCTGTTGCTGTGTGTTTTTATGTTGCCAGAGTGCCAAAGATAAATTTCCAGTGTATGTACATTCAGTGGACAATAAAGTTTTTTATCTATCTATCTATCTATCAATGTCTATCTTTTATACCTGCAAATACAGTGCGAAGGTTAGGATCAAAGCAGGAAGACCAGTTCCAAAAATTAGTGTAGGCTACTGAATGCTACCTAGTAGGCCTATGACATACTCATGGCTAACTGGTAGTTATGCGTTGTTATAATCATCCAAGTTATGCCTTAACTAAACAATTGTTAAATAATGTTGTTGTTAATATGTTCTTGTTTTCACAGTTCTCACTATATCTTTGGATGGTAACATTGTTAATGAATGTTTCAGACCATGATGCATTCCTTTAATGACGTGTTCAATAACATTTTCCTTTCGAGTATACATTCCCACTTAGCTATTACAACCTGTCTATAAATTATAGCAATTTGGCTTTAAAAACAATAGCATGTTACAAATAACCACATTTAAGGTCTATTTTTAATGGTAAATAGTTACATGGTTTTATAAAACAAGTGTGTAACACTCCATAATAAGGTGCCATAATAAATAGCAAACTAGTAATTACCTAACCCTTTGTTAATATTTGTTAATTGTTACTAACATATCTATTTGGCACAAGTTAATAATTTTTTCATCATCAATGAAATATTTGTTGTTTGCATAAAATCTGTATGTTAATGTTTTAGCAAATCTATTAACTAATATTGTATTAATATGTGTTAATAGTTAACTAAATGTATTTTTGGCACTAATTAACAGTTATTTCTTACATCATTTAAATGTTAAATGTTTATTTACAAACTATATGTTAATAGAAAAGTTAATGACTTATTATTATTTAACTAATTGATATTAAACTGTGCTTCTGCCTATCCCAATACGAACCACTCCCCATAGGACCCTTACAATAGATAGACAGATAGATACTTTATTGATCCCGAAGGGGAAATTCAAGAAAAAAACACGGAGCTACCTTGACATGCCGCCACTCTTGTCGGCACCAGAAACGCTTGCAATAAAGTTGGTTAAGCTTAATTAATATATTAGTGGTATATAGCTATAAGCGTGGGGCCCCTTATAATAAAGTTGGTTAAGCTTTATTAATATATTAGTAATGTATAACTATTAGTCAGACAGTGAAGGGACTGAGACCAAAACTGGCCTATCACTTTTATTCCTTTAGTCAACCTACCCAATGCAAAGCATACCGATTCTGATCAGCTATGGCATCAATGCAAGGACAAAACGCAGCAGAGCTGCAGTATACCGTTTCTCCAAAGGGGGCTCCAAAACACCAATCTCAATAAAGCTGCTTAATTACGGCGAAAATCACATACAAACACTAATCTATATTTCTAACTCTGTTACACCCCTCCCCTGAATTTCACCAAATTCAAGCAGCAACCAAATAGTACTTACAAAGGCAAAGAGTATACTACTTTCAAACACTAGACAGGGTCACCAATTACAGGACAGCCAACCACAAAGGTATCCAATAAGGATGAAGTGGAAGAAGAGGTGTGCAAACTCTCACACAACCAACCACTGGCATTAGGGTGCCTTATACACCCCACAAGACCATAAAGCCATAAACCATAAATTCCATAAATTCTCCACAAAGCTAATCAGAAAAGCTAGATAAATAATAATTTGTCATCCACTTTTATATTAGCATATAGTTTGTAAATAAACATTTAACATTTAAATGATGTAAGAAATAACTGTTAATTAGTGCCAAAAAGACATTTAGTTAACTATTAACAAATATTAATACAATATTAGTTAATATATTTGTTAAAATATTAACATACGGATTTTATGCAAACAACTAATATTGAATTAATGATGAAAAAACTATTAACTTGTGCCAAATAGATATTTTAGTAACAATTAACAAATATTAACAAAGGGTTAGGTAATTACTAGTTTGCTATTTATTATGGCACCTTATTATGGAGTGTTACCAACAAGTGTCTATTTTTAATATTATAGACTTTTCTGCAAATGTATTACATTGAGCAAAACCTCCAGACTTTCCATATTTTTGCACATCTGGAAAACAAAAAAGCCTTACAAATGTAATGAGTTGTGCTCTTAAAGGCAAGCTGAGCATAGACATTGCTCTACCATTCCCTTGTCAATGTGGAATTTGTCAAATGACACAATTTGTTTGAACCTTGTGTCCATTTATCCACTTTTTAAATATGTATAATATTACCATGTGAAAAATGTTGTTTCTGTATGGTTGCACACCATATTTATGATGTAAAAAGAGTGTCATTCAATCAAATTCCATCAAATTCAATCAGATCAGTTACAAACAATAAAATATAGACCTAAATGAAGATTTTAACAACAGTTCTATTTGCATATTCTATTTTTCCATGGTAAGGATGACCTTTCCATGGAATTGCCCAGGAACAGAAAGCCCTCCTTAATCACATCAGCCTACCCCTGACATCGCTTATCAAAAAGGCTAGCCTGCTGCACGAAAACAAGCGTTGAACTCTTACAACACTGGCTAGCTAAGTTAAAAGATGCGTTAGGCTACACATATGTACGTTTCAAGCTTTTCAAAAGTGCATGTGTTCCCCAGGAGGTTTTTTGAAATGCTGTCCACATAACACACCATTTTAACGCAGCTTGGGATGGACATAAATACTTTTAGCCTACAGAACAAGCAGCTGGCTCATGTGACGCATTGGCTACCTTATGCATTATCACTGTACCCTACATGGAGACATATCTCACGTTAGCAATGGAGAAAACATAACATAGGCTATTATTTGTGCAAATGGGTTAGCACAAACTTAGCTTTTGGTGAAGGGAGATGCTGATCACTAATTCATTTCTTTGCGCAACAGCCCATGTTCTGCGTTCACTCAAGTGAGACAAGTGAAATACATGTGTAACCTGCGTTGTGTTGAACCTGCGCGATTCAGCCCTGCACACACCCGGACTCGAACCCGCGAACAGCAGCACCTCGGATCGGGAGGCGAGCACGCTAACAATTGAGCCAATAGCCCAGGCTACTGGCTCGCATGCCAGCAGCACTCTTGAGGCGTCGGGGAGTGAGGTTTACCAATGTTCTACAAGCACAGCTAAGCTAGCTGGCATCCGTTACACTCACCCCCCTAAACCTCACTCCCGATCCGGGTCACGGCACCAATGTAACCTGCGTTGTGTTGAACCTGCGCGATTCAGCCCTGCACACGCCTGGACTCGAACCCGCGAACAGCAGCACCTCGGATCGGGAGGCGAGCACGCTAACAATTGAGCCAATAGCCCAGGCTACTGGCTCGCATGCCAGCAGCACTCTTGAGGCGTCGGGGAGTGAGGTTTACCAATGTTCTACAAGCACAGCTAAGCTAGCTGGCATCCGTTACACTCACCCCCCTAAACCTCACTCCCGATCCGGGTCACGGCACCAATGTAACCTGCGTTGTGTTGAACCTGCGCGATTCAGCCCTGCACACGCCTGGACTCGAACCCGCGAACAGCAGCACCTCGGATCGGGAGGCGAGCACGCTAACAATTGAGCCAATAGGCCAGGCTACTGGCTCGCATGCCAGCAGCACTCTTAAGGCGTCAGGGAGTGAGGTTTACCAACGTTCCACAATGGGCTATTTGCTACGATATTTACCTGCTATGCCTTCTGTTTTCATGAGCAGTTACAGGAATCCACATAATTTGTTTATCGTTGCTTCAATCCTACCCACGTTATCTCCAGAGTTTGTAAGTTTGTCATTCAGTTTCAGCCTCTCCTCTAGCTCCTCTACACACCCATTGGAATTTATTAAGTTTTGTTACTGTACATGTTGTTACACTTTAGAAGAGAAGACAGGGGGCCTCTGCATGGATGTCATTGTAGAGCAGTGCGATGTGCTCAATTAGGCAAGCTCCAGAGTAGGCTATGACTGACGCCGCGAATACGGACATGGCCATTTAATATTATTGATTATCATTATTATTATTAGGAGGCCCCTCATTGGTCGAGGCCTCTGGGCTGAACCCAGGTAAGCCCCTGCATTAAGGCGCCAGTGCTGACTTCCCAGACCTAAATTTACATTTATTTACATTTACATTTATTAATTTAGCACTATTATCTAAAGTGACTTATATATTTAAATTATATTACAAAGTCCATTGTCCCTAAGGAATTTGGGGTTAAGTGCCTTGCTCAAATGCACAATGGTGGAAGCCAAGAATTGAACCCACAACTTTTCTGGCTGCTGCATGCTAGCCTAGCTCCTTAGGTCAGACCCCCGTGAGAATGTCAGAACAGCATTTATTGCACAACATTGCCAGTTAAAATGCTACATAGTACTAGCCTGGGTGTTCCCATGCTGCCTTGCGCGCGATTTGATTCACGCTGCTAAGGCAGCCTGGAGACCATGGAGCAAATTTTCGCCTGAGATAGGCGACCAATCACAGAACAAGAGGGGAAAGCAAGACGATGATGAGCTATGCACAGACGCATTTGATAGACATCCGTGGCACCCAATAAACGGATCTGGGCATTTTTTTCAAATACGAAAAAAGATTAACGTCAAAAATTAACGTTTGGTTCCCAGACCACGTCTCATTGAGAAGTGGTGGCGCTAGCCAGGCTAACATAGTACATACTGCTGCTATAAATGTGTCTGGGTAGGCGGCCTACATACTCTACATATGCCACCAACACCATCACAACCTCACATTTGCCACTATCACCAATCAAGCGCACCTTCCTTCCTCCGTTATTTTTTTAACCACCGGCCGCCACTGATGCACGTGCACATGCACACGCACACACACACACACACACACACATAAACATAAACACGTACACGCATACAATTCAAGAATTTCTCAGAATTATGAACAGGCAAGATGGGGGTGGGGTTGTATAAAATATATTTTACATGTGATCTATGAACTAATCATGTTTGTCTAGCAGATACCAGTGAGAATTGAGTGTGCATAATGCATTCAGTGAGACAGTGAGAATCATATATGCCTTTCACCTTTTGTTTTTAGCCAGCAGCCAGACCTACATACACAAACACGCACACACACACACACACACACACAAACACACACACAAAAAAAAACACACACAAAACACATATACACAAAAACAACCACACACTCTGCACACACTCAATTACAAACACAAAAAAAGGAACAAAGTAGGAAATGAACACAATTTGACAAGCGTGCCTTATTTTTGTAGAAAAAATGTGCTGGACTGGGCGGCGGTCATATTTTGTACCGCTCTGCGGTACATCTAGTTTTGTAAATTTTTGTTCATGTCTTGGTGTCGTGACTACGCTGGTGACAACGCTGCTCTGTTCGGCATCTTTTGTCTTATGTGCCAATGTCTTATGTGTGGAGCGCTTTGGGTTGCATTCTGTGAAACTGACTTGACTTGACTTGACTAAATGAAAATCTTAAGAGCACAAGTAAAGCAGAAAACTTAGGGATGCACACCTAAAATCGATCTACAACACAATTATTCACATTTCCCCCCATTACAACTATATTACTGATAAATGCATTGGAAATAAATACAGAACTGATAATGTGCTATTTAAGTTTGTGCAATGTCTAAGCCACATAGGGCGCTATCTTAACGATCTGAAACGCAAGTATCAAACGCAAAGCCCAAGTAGCTTTGTGGGCGAATCTTGGGCGCTGTTGCTATTTTACCGGCAGGATAAATGACTATTGCGCCCGACGCAAATCTAAAATGGGGTGGTCTGAAGTAGCTACATTACTCATGGGTGTGGTTTGGGCATAACATGCAATAAACCAATCAGAGCGTCATCTCACATTCCCTTTAACAACAGGCGCGCTTGTTCCATAGCGGATTGCTATTATGATGCCGGATTTGCCAGGCGCAGCCAGGAGCGGTTCACAGCGCTATAAGGACTGTTCAGTTGGGAACAGTTTGCTATTGATTTTTCTTCTTGACTAAATGTAATACAGAAATGTCACAAAGACATACAGCGGGGAAAATAAGTATTGAACACGTCAATATTTGTTTCAGTAAGTATACTTCCAGTGAGGCTATTCGCATGAAATTTTCACCGGACATTAGTATTAACTTAGGTAATCCACACATATATAAAAATACAAACATTAATGTCTAAAAGTTTTTATGAGTAAAAAGGTGGAATGGCACTGGGAAAAGTATTGAACACGCTAAGAAAAAGCAGTACACAAAGGCAAGAAATGGCAAGGAACAAACTGGAATCTATAAGTAGAAATGATCTAAGCAAATTGATATAAGCTGGGTTAGTACATACTGGTGGGCTATAAAAAGTTTTTTTGTTACCAAGGTGTCAAACAAGAAACATTTCATCATGGGTAAAAGCAAAGAGGTCTCCCAAGACCTTTGCAACCTTATTGTTGCAAAACATATCAATGGAACTGGTTACAGATGCACATCAAAACTTCCGAAGCATCCAGCAAGCAGTATTGGAGCCATTATCTTCAAGTGGAAGGAACATCACTGCATCATCACTGGCCATGCACAGGATCTCCTTGCAAGATTTCTGACCAGGAAGTCAGAAGGATAGTCAGAAGAGTAGCCCAAGAGTCAAGGACCACTCGGAGAAAGCTCCAGAAAGACTTGGTACAGTTGTTACAGAGAAAATCATAGGTAATGCACTCCACCGCCATGGCCTCTATGCACGCTCATCCCGCATGACTCTATTGCTGAAGAAAAACATGTCAAAGCTCGTTAAAAGTTTGCTACACAACATTTGGACAATCCTATGAAATACTGAGAGAATGTATTCTGGTCAGGCGAGAGCAAAATTGAACTTTTTGGATGTCATACTACACACCATATTTGGAGGAGAAATGGCACTGTGCATCACCCTAAAAATACCCTACCAACAGTAAGGTTTGGAGGTGGTGGCATCATGGTATGGGCTGTTTTTCATCTCATGATACTAGCAGACTTCATACAGTTGAAGGAATGATGAATTGAGTCATTTTGGTCTGGGAGAATCTTGACCATCCACCAGGATGATGAGGATGGTCATGGCTAGACCTTCCAGCAGGACAATGATCCAAACCATTCAGCAAAGGAAACTCTCAATTGGTTTCAGAGAAAGGAAATCAAGGCCCTGACTTCAATCCAATTGAGCAGTTTTGGAAGTTAACTAAAGATCAGGATTCACAAGAGGGACCCCTGGAATCTTCAATATTATAGGACTATCTGTTGAAAAGAATGGGCCAAAATCACACCAGAATACTGTAACTGGTTAGTTTCGTCATACAGGAAATGCCTTGAAGCTGTCATTACGAATAAAGGCTTTTCCACAAAGTATTTAAGAAATTTCAGCAGGCGTGTTCAATACTTTTTTCCTGTGTCATTCCACTTTATTACACATAACTCTACCTATGGACTTTAAAGGGAAACTTGGCAGGATTAGCTATATTTCCCCCTCTGCTGGAGAAATTGTGCATTATGCTATTTCAAACTGTGGAAAAAGGTAACGATAAAGCACATGGATTTGTTTACAAGCTAGCGAAACGGTTAGCATAAGTTCGGCAGAACAATGTGGATGTTACAAGGTAAGAAACACGATTTAAAACGAGTTTCTTGTTTCTCACTTCTCTTTCCGGGACGGTAATCTCAATGTTGCAAGGTTGGTTTTCCGCCTGGGGACACTAGGGGCAGCGGGGAAAGTCACCATTTTCACCGGAACAGGTCATTTAACCATCCAAATGATTTCTAAATGGGTTTATTATATTGAAATACTTGCCAAGTTTCCCTTTAATGTTTGGATTTTTTTATATGGGTGGATTATCTGAGTTAATACTAATGTCTGGTGAAAATTTCATGCAAGTAGCCTCATTGGAAGTATACTTACTGAAAAAAATGTTGACATGTTCAATACTTATTTTCCCCGCTGTACTTTCCGATGTTTTGGGATCACTCACTAAATCACGAGGTTATGAATGCATGGTTGTAAAAGAGGGTGCTGGGAGATGAACCCGACACAAGACTGACGTGTACTAGTGCTGATTTAATTAGGCAGCAATCGTCTCAGGTTGTCCGATAAGAACAGGAAGATGTCACTTTTCAAACTCTTGGTTTATTCACACATCAAACATGCCACTCATCTAGTAGATCTCTTGACATACTTGACATAAGACCGTGGTTTCTATAAACAGGATGAATAAGACATACCGAAGTATCAATAAGAGAAATAAACATATATGTGAAAATAACATTATGCACATCACATACTAATGTATTCCTGAAATAAAGCTTAATTATTCTATGCAAGCAGGAAAGAGTCTGACACTTTACGATAAGAATATAACAACTGCTCAGCTGTAGCTTACAATCTGAATATATACATACATCTGAATATACCTATACATTTGAATATGTATAAATACCTTCTGTGCAGATACATATACATTATAAATGCTATTACAGTTACAGTTACTAAATTGTGCTAATTGACATGGCAGAGGTAGACTGCAATAGGATACTGTCCCTTTAAGCCTGCACTCATTACCGTGCCGCAGTAAGAACACGGAGACCGCCTCTTTAAAAGCAAGCAAAGCATGCGACCGTGTCACAGATGCTCTAAGTGGGTAACCGAGTGACATCCTAGCTTGAGAGGTTTCTAAACTCCTTTTCCCCATTGGAAACTGAGGCAGTGCTTATTAATGCTATAAGTTGAGTAAACATTGTATATTGAACACGTTACCGTTCCTTCAAAGAAATAACAAATGTGTCGCCACACGCGACAACAATTACACATGAATAATAATAATTATTAATTACTAACGCTTCACATGTTACTGCAGATAAGTACACAAACATATTTGCAAAGACTTACAGTCTCATGGACGCACGGTAGCAATGATAACAGAGAAATAAATGTCCTTGTAATATCCACCGAACTCGACAGGAAAAGTTCCTCCTCCAGTCTGTGCAGTCGTAGATCCATCTGCCGCTGGTGCGAGGTAATTGACAGTTCTGATTGGTTCTCGAGTTGAGCACTGTCTGGCCACTAAGTCAGCACGTGAACAGTGTGCAGAATCCTTGGCCCACGCATCATGGGCTGCGCAGCTGGGTACAACTAGTTGACAGCATTTTGAACAGCCGCCCCCAACTTTGCAAAGTAAAGTTGTCACTGAAATCTGTCAGGTGTGTCTTGAGGGAGTGCTGGGAGTCTGATGAGCCGGGCGACAGGCCGTGTGTAGGTCCGGTCCTTGACCTGGATCTGCGCCATCCGTACCCTTCCATCGACTCCTGGGATGACCGCTGAGACCTTCCCCACAGGCCACAGGGCACGTGGGAGCTGTTGGTCGACAATCATGACGATACTGCCGACGGTGAGGTCATCTTTCTCCCGTTGCCACTTTGAGCGGGTCTGGAGTGTGGGCAGGTAATCTCTAATAAATTTGGCCCAAAACTGGTCGACGAGGGCCTGACAATGCCTCCATCTGCGACGGCTGAGTAGCTCAGTCTCTGAGTAGACGACTTGGGGAGTGGCTGGATCCCGCCGCCCCATCAGCAACATGTTGGGCGTGATGGGATCTGGATCTGAGACGTCAGACGAGGCGTATCCCAGTGGCTTCGAGTTGATGATGCCCTCCACCTCGATCAACACTGTCATCAGTACGTCCTCTGTGACTGTCTGAGACCCCAGAGTGGTATGGAGAGCAGATTTAATGGAGCGGATCTCCCGCTCCCAGGAACCGCCGAAGTGCGGGGCATTTGGCGGATTGAACTTGAACTGGATTTGCTGACTGGCCAGATGGGCTTGAAGAGGCGGAGTGAGAGCATTAAAGGCCTCTTGAAGTTCTGAGCTGCCGCCTCGAAAGTTTGTGCCCTGATCAGACAGCAATTCGTGTGGCTTGCCCCGTCGAGCGATGAAACGGCGTAGCGCCAACAGGAAGGCATCAGTGTCCATGCTGGCGAGGAGATCCAGATGGACGCCATGAGTCGTCAGGCACTTGAAGATGATACCCCATCGCTTCTCTGTGCATCGGCCGATCTTAATGAGGTATGGCCCGAAACAATCCACCCCGGTGGAATAGAAGGCTGGGTGGTGAAGACGCAAACTGGAAGGTGGCAAATCAGCCATTCTGGGGATCACTGGGGTGCCTCGCCAATTCTGGCAGTCAGGACAACTGTGCTGGTGCTTTCTGACAGCTGATCTCCCACGCAGTATCCAGAACCGCCTGCGTAGCTCAGCATACACTCTCTCATAGGTCCTGGGTGCGCGAGCCGACTGTCAAAGTCCTGAATGATAAGTTTGGTGATGGCATGATGAGGGTCCAGCACGATTGGATGCAGGGTCTCGTCGTCCAAGGCCTCACATCTGCGGAGCCGCCCCCCCACTCGGATCAGTTGGACCTCTGTGTCGTACTCTGGAGACAAGGTAAGTAGTCTGCTGCCTGCAGAGACAGGCTTACCTGTTGCGAGCAGAGCGAAGTCCTGAGGAAAGCAGTCTCTCTGCACCTTTCTGATGAGCGCCATTTCTGTTTGCCTGTAGTCATCTGCTGTGGGCGCGGTGGATGTGGCCGCCCCGTGACAGGCTTTTACAGACCCTTCCAGCAGCTCCTTATAGCTACTAAAGCCTCCAGCGTCAGGCAGTGAAGGGTCAGGGGTCACAGAGAGGTGTCCACAGAATTGTGATTTCCGCAGCTCAGCAGGCTCATCAGATGATGAGGAGAAGTCTGGACAAGCTGGCCACTGCATTTCGTCCTGCCACAGGAATGTGGGTCCACGACTCCAGCGGTGTTCACTGAGGAGCTGTGACAGGGTCAGGCCTCTGGTGATGTCATTGGCAGGGTTGTCTGCTGAACTCACATATCGCCAGGGACTGCCCTCAGTCAGCTCTTGGATGTCAGCAACCCTCGTGCCAACAAACACCTTGTAACGGCAGGACTGAGACTGGAGCCAATTTAGGACAGTGGACGAATCGGTCCAGTACGTGATGCTGGTGATGGTTAGTGTCAGCTCCCTCTTCAAGACTGCAGCCAGCTGGGCACCGGTGTGGGCAGCACAGAGTTCCAATCTGGGGATGGACTGCTGCCGGACTGGAGCTACCCGGGATCTGGCTGCCAAAAAGGCCACTTGGATGTTGCTTGATTGGTCCACCGTCCGAAGATAGGCCCCTGACCCATAGGCTCTCTCTGATGCATCGGAGAAGATGTGTATGGTCTGAGTGGATGCTGACACATCAGTTCCCCGCTGAACATAGCACCGTGGGAGAGAGATGGATGGATGCTGATGGAGTTCACTCTCCCAGGTGTGCCATAACTCGAGAATGTCCTCTGGAAGTTGTGGGTCATCCCAGTCTCTTCTCTTACCCCAGAGGCGCTGCACGAGGATCTTAGCCCTGGTGGTGTAGGGAATGAGTAGTCCGAGGGGGTCATACTGCCTTGCCAGGACCCGATAGATGCTACGCATGGTGGGCTCAGGTGCTCTGAATGGCGGAGCCGATAGGTAAGGGTATCAGACATGCAATGCCATAACAGTCCCAATGTCCGCTCTTGTGGATCCATGTCATCGTGTGACAGCCAGAGCTCACAGCTCTCTGACCGGATGTCTGCAGGCATATGGCTGACAATGTCTGGCACATTGGTGGCCCACTGGCGTAGCTCGAACCCACCAGAGAGGAGGAGAGGCTGCAGTTTGTTGACCAACTGCTTAGCTTCTGGGATGGAGGCGAAGCTCTGCAGTAGGTTGTCAACATAAAAGCAGCACTCGACTGAGTGTCGAGTGTCTTCCTCAGGGTTGCTGTGATCTAAGACGTGCTTCTGGAGGGCGAAGACAGCGCAGCATGGGCTGCACGTCGTTCCGAAAGGCAACACCTGCCATTCGTAGACGTCTGGTGCTCTGCTGCGATCCAGGTCCCGCCAGATAAAGCGCAGAAACGGCTTGTCCTCAGGTAGGAGACGAACCTGATGGAACATCCCCTTTATGTCGCTGCTCACTGCGATGGGATGTTGTCTGAAGCGAAGAAGCACCCCTAACAGAGATGATCCTAAGGTGGGTCCAGGGAGGAGCTGTTCATTCAAGTTGCCGCCTTGATGCGTGAATGAACAGTTGAACACAATGCGGTCCTTTCCATTGTGATGGACCATGTGATGTGGTACGAACCACGACCTATCACTAGACTGGGCTGCAGCAGGAGTGAGTCTTTCGACATAGCCGGCATCCAGTAACTTCTTAATCTCACGACTGTATGACTCTGCTCTGGCTGGATCTTGAGATAGCCGCTTCTCCGTCCCCCGCAGATGGCCTAGGACAGCCTCCATGTGTGCATTGAGTGATGGGCTCTCTTCCTTCCACAGCAGGGGGGTCGCGTAGCGATGGACACCATCTACCACAACTCTGACTGTCTTCTCCTCCAGCATTCTAACAGCTGCAGTGTCCTGCTTTGACCGGGTGATGAGCTTCTCATTCCGGTAGGGAAAGACATCCATCTGCCAGAGCTTGGATCACATGCTGGAGCAGTTCTGTTGATGGCAACAGGGTGCTGGTGAACAGACAGGCAGATGTGGATGAATGACGCATGACTACTTTGGCTGGGCCTTGAAGTGTCCAGCCGAGGCGTGTCTTCAGCGCTACTGGACCTCCTGGAGGGCCCAAGTGCACTGGCTCAACTGGAGTCAGCAGGTGGGGGTAATCCGAGCCAATGAGAAGCAGCGGCTGAGCTTGTGAAAATGAATGAAGAGGCAGACCTCTGAGGTGGCGATAGGTCTTTTGCAAAGCCTCAACGGGATGAGAATGTGCAGACAGGCCCAGTTCTGCTGAGGTGAATGCCCGCTGAATCCAAAACCTTGTCTGTGGTTGACTGACTGATGACACAGAGAAAGACACTGACCTCCCAGACACTGCTCTGATGTCTTGTCGGATGGTTCGAAGAGCAAGGTCCTCTCTCTGTCCCTGGAGGCCCAGCTGCTGTGCAGCGCTATGAAGGATGATAGTGCGCTCAGACCCATCGTCCAGAATGGCGTAGGTCTCCATCACTTTCCCCCGGTGATGGGAGGTACACTTTCACCATCTTCAGTAGCACACAACCGCTCCTCCTGGCTGGATCCAGGTAGTAGTTCGCTGGTTGACGGGGTGTAAGATCAGCTACTTTCTCTTCTTTGGTGGGGCTGTTAACCTCATGCAAAACTTCAAGGTGCGTGCGCTTGCACTTCTGGCAGCGGGCCTTCAGATAACACTGTGCTGCCAGATGGTCTCGTCCACACCTCCAACACCTGGTTCCAGCTTTGATACAATCCACTCTCTGTTCTGTGGTTAACTGTTTGAAAGCAGGGCACTGATTGAAATAGTGCTGTACATTGTCACAGAATGGACAGTATTTCTTCGGCTTCTCTGCCTTCTGAGGTGAAGATGAATCTGGTTTGGATGGCTCTGGTTGCTTGGCTGGTGGGTCAACCAGCAGGACGGTGGTGGAGCGTGTGGCTGGATTCTGCTTTGCCTTGAAATTCTTTCGATTGTCTGACTGGCTCTGCACTGATGATCTAGAACGACTGGTTGTTATCTCATCCTCCTGCACTCGGACTTCATACTCCAGCCATTCAGCGAAGTCCTGTAGTGTGGGGATGGGGACACGAAGCGGGTTGACGAACCTCTTGAACTGGGCGCGGAGGTCATGTGGCAGCTTTGACAGCAGGCGTGTCACATGTGACCCGCACTCCAGCTCTGTCTTCCCCTCTCTCCCCAGCTGATCTAACATGCCCACTAGGGCTCTCACTTTCAAGGCGAACAGCCGGAAACCTCTGATGTCTCCAGTCTTGACTGGTGGTTCAGCTAAAACTTCATTAATTCGTTGGAGGTCTAGCTTGTGAGGCTGTCCGTACAGCTCAGTGAGTGAGGCCATGGTTTTGGTGTAAGGATCCCTGCTATTGCTATAGAAGTCCGCGATGAGCAGAGCATCTTCTAGCTTGAGGTGGTCCACTAGGATCTGATATTTGAAGCGCTCGGTAGGGTCAGCAGGCAAGAGATTGTCCAACGCCAACTTCAGTCGAGCAAACTGGCGAGGGTCATCATCAGTGAAGAGGGGAATCTGTGGCTTTGGTCCACGGTAGGATGTCTCCTGCCGGGACGGAGATCGAGGTCTACTAGGCCGGTGCGGAGATGGTGCCTGGCTGTTAAGTCCTGTGATCTGCCGGTGAGCGAAGTGGTGGTTGGGGCAGACGTGCAGATGGAGGACGAGGTGGGGTGTACGGCGACATATAGTCCGGAGTGCGCAATGGATGTGGGGGCGCAGGGGCAGCCTGGCCAGGTTCTGCCAGGAGATGGAGACTCCGCAGATGTTCTGTGAGCTCTGCTACTAGCGGTGGTTGCAAGTACGGAGGCGGTGGCATCTGCTGGGGTAGCTGCCGTGGCAGAGGTGGCTGTGCTGCTGCGCTGGGTGGCACGACATATGTCACTGGTGGTGGCACTGGATATGGCTCACTGTCTGGCTGTGCCGGTGGCGTGGAGAAGGGAATTCAGGTGCCAGAACTCCTGAAGACTGTACTGGTGTGGAGGCAAGGTGCGGAACAGGTAGCCGGGCAAAGGACGGCTGAGGGGTGCTGTGCTGGAGGTGGGGCGTCGACACTGGCAGATGCAGCTTGAGGCGCAGCGGATGGACGCTGTGAGAGGGCGTTGAGGAGATGCTGCATATCCCTCCGCAACTGCATTGTGTCATTCTGCATGTCTCTCCGAAGCTGAAGATTGTCTTCCTGCATCTCCCTCAAAGCGGTGAAGACTGCATCAGGGACAACGTTTGGAGATGTCTGACCAGTGGGGGAAGCTGGAGCAGCATCCAATTGCCTGCTGTATCCAACGTTGGAGTGGGCATGTGATGTGGAGGTCTGTGGTAGCTGTCGCAGTGGTAGATTCACCAGGAAGTCGTCCAGGTGGCGGGGCCGATGAATCTCCCGCCGAGGGCGGACACTACCATCAGAGGAAAACCTCGTAGACTGAGGAAACTGCTGCCTCCGGCTCGAAGGACCTTGTAAAAGAGGGTGCTGGGAGATGAACCTGACACAAGACTGACGTGTACTAGTGCTGATTTAATTAGGCAGCAATCGTCTCAGGTTGTCCGATAAGAACAGGAAGATGTCACTTTTCAAACTCTTGGTTTATTCACACATCAAACATGCCACTCATCTAGTAGATCTCTTGACATACTTGACATAAGACCGTGGTTTCTATAAACAGGATGAATAAGACATACCGAAGTATCAATAAGAGAAATAAACATATATGTGAAAATAACATTATGCACATCACATACTAATGTATTCCTGAAATAAAGCTTAATTATTCTATGCAAGCAGGAAAGAGTCTGACACTTTACGATAAGAATATAACAACTGCTCAGCTGTAGCTTACAATCTGAATATATACATACATCTGAATATACCTATACATTTGAATATGTATAAATACCTTCTGTGCAGATACATATACATTATAAATGCTATTACAGTTACAGTTACTAAACTATTACAGTTACTAAATTGTGCTAATTGACATGGCAGAGGTAGACTGCAATAGGATACTGTCCCTTTAAGCCTGCACTCATTACCGTGCCGCAGTAAGAACACGGAGACCGCCTCTTTAAAAGCAAGCAAAGCATGCGACCGTGTCACAGATGCTCTAAGTGGGTAACCGAGTGACATCCTAGCTTGAGAGGTTTCTAAACTCCTTTTCCCCATTGGAAACTGAGGCAGTGCTTATTAATGCTATAAGTTGAGTAAACATTGTATATTGAACACGCTACCGTTCCTTCAAAGAAATAACAAATGTGTCGCCACACGCGACAACAATTACACATGAATAATAATAATTATTAATTACTAACGCTTCACATGTTACTGCAGATACAAGTACACAAACATATTTGCAAAGACTTACAGTCTCATGGACGCACGGTAGCAATGATAACAGAGAAATAAATGTCCTTGTAATATCCACCGAACTCGACAGGAAAAGTTCCTCCTCCAGTCTGTGCAGTCGTAGATCCATCTGCCGCTGGTGCGAGGTAATTGACAGTTCTGATTGGTTCTCGAGTTGAGCACTGTCTGGCCACTAAGTCAGCACGTGAACAGTGTGCAGAATCCTTGGCCCACGCATCACGGGCTGCGCAGCTGGGTACAACTAGTTGACAGCATTTTGAACAATGGTGATATTTTTGCAATGTAATCTAACATTACTTCACTATAGATGATGCAGCTCTTCTGTCAGATAAGCTCTCCTCTCCCGTGCTGCTGCTGGGGCATTTGGGTTAAATGGCATCGGCATGCAGTTCAACATCACTAGTCTCCTCTAGTCCTCTAATATTTCCTAATTTATGTCATCAACACATCCATGAGTCGTGGAAATGTGTACGCTAGATTTATGCCTATTTTATCATGTCTTAATGGACACCATAATGATTTCCCTCGTGTGGTAATATTTTTCCTTGTAATTATGTATGGTTTGCAGAAATGGGAACAACTGCGTCCATATAGATGAGAGGAGCAAAGTGTGCGTTGTGAAGCACATGCGGCCAAGCAAGTGCGCTTGCAGGTGTACTACAGCCGTACCTTACCATCAGGCAACTCAACAACGAGAAACAATTTCCTCTGTGTGTATTCACACCAAGTTGACCTAACTTTCCAACTGGTTATCAGCACATAATAAGCTGATTTAAGCTAATTCACTAACTCAAGACTTCAAGGCCATCATGGATATAAAACGTTTTTTAAAACAACGAAAGGATGGAGGGAACATAGCAAAGCTTGGAGTTATTTCAGATGGGCAACAACAAGGTAGGCAAAATTGTGGTGCTTGTCAAAACCTTAGCGCAGCTGGAATAATGCTTAGGCTGATGTTAAAGCGCAAAAGCCACACACAACGGTAAATTGGAACAAAACTAAAGGTAACTTTAGCCTTTATAGGGCTGTCCAAATGAATAGGTCGTAATTAGGCGTTGTTGTTGTAAAGATATTGAATGTAGATGTTGTACTATATAGGCTATTAAAATTTTAGGTGACCAAGGCACGAACAAAACCGGGAAACGGACAAATATTATCAAGGCTTTGAATGTTCCGTATGTACACTGGGGTATCTGTAGATCGGTGTGCATAGCATTCATTCCTGCAGGCCTGTGGCCATGCATACGCTCTTAAAATAGCATCTGAATTTGCGCCACTGGCTTAAGACCAGGATGTTCCTGGTCTGTGGCGGAATTGTTTTCTGAAACTGCAAAATATCAACAGGGAACGTTTGTGCCGGAACACGCCTTTTGCTGAACCGCCCGCGTGGGCGCAATATTGCATTCCCTAATTTACCGACGTGTACCCGTGTACCTGTGGAGGGAAAATTCCAATATGCGCTGAATGCAAAATAGAAAAGACAAAAGCGCCAGTATACACAGTCAATTGCGCTTGAGTGCACGATAGGGCACATAAACTCCTTCATTGATTTCTCTGAGGCATAGACTCACCAGGGCACTGTGACTGAAAAGGAAAGGAATTTTGGTGATAATGAAGTCATTTTCAGCATTACAGTACCCTCCAGAATTATTGGCACCTCTGCTAAAGTTGACTAAAAACCGGTATCATACATATGTTGGTGATTTATTGTAATCTCAAAATGGAAAAAAATAGGAAAAATCCAACCTTGAAGGGAAGCAAATTTATTCTGAGAAAAAGGAAAATCTCATAAAGAAATAAATATTTTAACAAAATCACATCGCTCACAATTATTGCCACCCCTGCTTGTAATACCTTCTTAAGCCTCCCTTTGCCAATAAAACAACTTGTAATATTCTCCTATGACATCCCATAAAGTTGGAGAATACAAAGCAAGGGATTTAAGGCTGGTGGTTTGTCTTTACCAAATCTCCCCAGATCGTCCAGATTCATAGGTCCACACTTGTGCATTCTCCCCACTGTTTTTCTATGGAGTTTAGATCAGGGGACTGAGATGGTAATGACCAAAGCTTGATTTTGTGTTCAGTAAACCATATTTGTTTTGATCTGGACGTTTGCTTTGGTTCATTGACCTGATGAATGATCCAATCATGACCAACTTTTAATGTCTTGGCAGAGATTGACAGATTTTCTTTGAAAATGTTCAGGTTTTTCTTGGTGTTCATGATACTGTAACAGGACAAGGGCCCAGTTTCCCGAAAGCATCTTAAGTCTAAGAGCGTCGTAAAGCCCCTCTTACGAACGTCTTAAGATTTGCCGACTATTTCCCAAAACCATCGTAGCTTAAGAACGTCGTGAAAACACTCGTAGATCTACGACTGCTCCAGAGTTCTCGTTACCGGTTAAGATCGTCTTAACCAGGCACGCGGGAACCTATTTTTGACCAGGGGTGCTGAATAACAAAAATAATGGATGTCCGACGATCCCCCCAATCCCCCCCCCCCCCCCGGACATGTTTCGGATTTTGACTGCTAAACAGCCTACGTCATTTTAGTGTGGTGTGCGGTTGATAGCGAGAAGTTTTAGAAAAGTCCTGGGCAGCCACAAATTCCAATGTTCCGCGACAGCACTCCGAGTCCACTGCGCCCACCCTAACCCCACAGAAGCGCACTTGACATCATTAGCCTATTTCAGTATAGCTAAGGAAAATTACTTTTCTGATCGTCAAAACCACACCAGAGATGTTAGGTAAGGGATAATGCCCGACGAGGGGCTTTTCTCAATATGCGTTCTTTTCTATACTTGTGTTCTCATGAACTTGAAAATCGTTCTGAAACGTCATCAATCACCGCCGAAGTACTGTTCCAATTCACAAGTTCACATTTATTCAAGAACGCATAACATTCCCGGAAATGTTCTCGAATCATTGGTTTTATCAAGGATGCATCGGGTGGTGACTTGGTGTCTTGAAGATTCCACAATGCATTACGTCAGCTCAGCCGTGACACTCACATAAGAGAAATGGCAGCATTGATACATAATAGGCCTACCTATCATAATTGCTGCTACAATCCGATCCATGTTTAGGCTATAAACGGTAGGCTACAGGCTTCACAACTAACGTTAATCATAACTGTCACTTATACTGCGAACTTCAAACGTTGTTCCCGCCATCGGCAAGTGAATATATTGTTATTCATATTTAATTTTAAAAAAACAATGAGAAACAAACTTAAACAAGCTGGTGAATTATATATTTTATTGTAAATGTCAGAAATACTGGGTAGACCAATAGAGCAATAGGTAAATGACTAGACTCCCGAGCTGTTCCGAGAGAAGCTGCCGTTGGCAAGAACGCTGCTGTCTCAAACTGCAAATTGAGCGTCCTGTGTCCTCGCGTTCTCCAGAGTCTGGACTCACGATCTTAACTTTTCAAGTTCGAACTTTCAAGAACGGGAGACCGTTCTTTAGCGTAGGGGAGACCGGGGACAGTTGCAACAGGGGATGGTTGCAACATGTCAATTTTCTCCAATCAGAAACAACGTAGAGTGATGACACTCACACTGCATATGCTCAGTTGGATGCCCCCCCTAGCAGAGAAAAAGCAAGGAGATTCCTGAACTGCTCCAGGATTTATTGTAAAAAAACAGTTTTTTAGGTATGAAAGTATTTATTTTCTTGAGCTTTGTTTCTGTTAAACTGCTGTCACTGTTTTTGTGATTCAGCTCAAAGTTATATGATTTAAATGAGTGATATGTTAACTTTAAGCTAGTATGGTTAGCATGTGTCAAGGTCCCCTTGTTTAGCTAGCACATGAGGTTTTATCATGGCTGACAGGAAAGGGGACAGTTGCAACAACTGTTGCAACTGTCCCCGTACAGTCCCGTACAATGCATAAAAATGATAATATAAAATATATATTTTTAAAAACATGTTTTACATGACAATAGTCTAAATAATCGTTAACTGCCTCCCAAATTGTTCCAGTCTTCCTATGTCACTAAAGTGCTACTGTATTTTATATCAATTTCAATATTTGACATCTGCACATAAGGCCTACCGATCTAGACAAATCTATAATTGTCAGCTAATCAAAGCTGGTGAATAAATAACACTGTAATATTATTATAACTCACATAACTTGTATTAACATACAAAAATAATAATTTTGCTGCACTGACATTTATTGTAATATATTGTATTTTTAACATGTTGCAACCATCCCCAAACAATGTTGCAACTGTCCCCGGGCCCGGGGTCAGTTGCAACATCTGACTCCTTACATTCAAATGCAAATTGTGAAAAATGTAGATTCTGTAATTATCTTTAAATGGTTTAGACTATTAACAGACAGATGTAAGTGTATTGTATAAAAAAATGGTTTGTCTAATCCAAACCGTCTCTGAGTAACAGAGCCAAATGCAAAAAGTGTTGCAACTGTTGCAACTGTCCCCGGTCTCCCCTATTTGTATTGAGAAAAGCCCGAGGTGTCCATTATCAGAAATAAATGGACGACGCGGAGGCGTGAACTGTCCGACGCAAAGCGAACCGTCCATTTATTTCTGATAATGGACGAATCGAAGGGCATTATCCCGTTTATACCATGGTCACTTACGAAATAAATAAATATGAAATCAATTATTAATACTAAATGAGTTTTAGAGTTAAAATCGTTTTTGGGGGCCAAGCAGCGAAGCTGCGAAGGCACCCATTGTGTTTCTATCTTTTCTTATTATTAGGGGTCCGAGCAGCGTAGCTGCAGGAACCCTATTGTTTCTGTACCGTTCATTTTTTGGCCAAAATTCTGTAAAAATCATACTGCAGCCTAAACCGTAACTCCAAAACTCTTGAAATTTTCAGGTATGGTTACCAGTACCCCCCTCTACCCATAACCCAAAATTTGGGGTACTGCACCCAAAGGTGGCGCTATTGAAAAAAAAAGTTAATTATGCTTATTTCTCCTTACCAGATTCACCTAGACTCAAAATTCTTTCAGAATATTAATCTCTAAACTCAGATGCATCTTTTTGGCCCTGGTCTTATGGTCTACAAATGTTTACTTTTTCCACAATTTCATGGAAAAGCCAAACATTATAAAAAGTTTCACACTCTTCAAAAATAATCGAATCTTCACCAAAATTCTCACAGACAATGTTTAGACCAAGCCTCACAAAAGTTATCGCTCAGAATTTTGATATTTTGTTCCATTTCAGAGATATAGGCCAATAAAGTTAGACCACTTAGGCCTTTTTTCCTAGATCACCTATATTCCTATAAACCGTAAGTCCTAGAAACTTGACATTTTCAAGTATTGTTACCAGTACCCCCCACTACCCATAACCCAAATTTGGGGTACTGCACCCAAAGGTGGCGCTCTTGTCAAAAACGCTTATTTCTCCTTACCAGATTCACCTAGACTCAAAATTCTTTCATCATATTAATCTCTACATTCAGATGCATCTTTTTCACCCTGGTCTTATGCTCTAAAAATGTTTACTTTTGCCACAATTTCAGAGAAAAGCCAAACATCATAAAAAGTTTCACAGGCTTCAAAAATTATCAAATCTTCACCAAAATTCTCACAGACAATGTTTAGACAAAGCCTCACAAAAGCTATCAAAAGAATTTGGATACGTTGTTCCATTTCAGAGATATAGGCCAATAAAGTTCGACCACTCAGCCCATTTCTCCTATATCACCTATATTCCTATATGAGTAATTTTTTTTTCTTGGATAACAACCATACAACCATCATTAGGTGGATACCATTAACAGTGCACATTTTCAGATATGTACTTTTTTTTATAAAGCCCTTAATTCTATTGTCAAATGTATGCTAGGAATTTTCTTGATGTTGTGTGTTTGCCAACACACATTTTCACCATTTGAATGTGACTGCTGAATGTGTATGATTGTCAGTGGCAGAGTGGGATAATGCCTAGTGCTGGTGTTTGTTAGGTTGAGAGTTCGAATCCTGCTAGAGCTTTAGGCTCAAGATGCACATGCTATTGGTTATTGAAGATTCACACTATTGAACAGCACCTGAATGACATCAGACAATTAACATTCACACTCATTAGTTGCCAAGAATCAGAATGCCGACACACTCTATGACATATAGGGGAACTTATTTGTTTACTATTTTTCCTTCATCATTAAGTCTATCATATTTATATTTCATCCATTACTGTTCTTCTCTATAAATGTCTATTTGCCCCAGAATATCCAAAAGTTTTCAGGTGTACTCTTTCAGGAAAGCCCTTCATTTTATTGTCAAATGTGTACTTGGAGTTTTTCTTGTGTGTTTACCAACACACATTTTCACCATTTGAATGTGACTGCTGAATGTGTATGATTGTCAGTGGCAGAGTGGGATAATGCCTAGTGCTGGTGTTTGTTAGGTTGAGAGTTCGAATCCTGCTAGAGCTTTAGGCTCAAGATGCACATGCTATTGGTTATTGAAGATTCACACTATTGAACAGCACCTGAATGACATCAGACAATTAACATTCACACTCATTAGTTGCCAAGAATCAGAATGCCGACACACTCTATGACATATAGGGGAACTTCTTTGTTTACTATTTTTCCTTCATCATTAAGTCTATCATATTTATATTTCATCCATTACTGTTCTTCTCTATAAATGTCTATTTGCCCCAGAATATCCAAAAGTTTTCAGGTGTATTTTTTCAGGAAAGCCCTTCATTTTATTGTCAAATATATACTTGGAGTTTTTCTTGTGTGTTTACCAACACACATTTTCACCATGTGAATGTGACTACCCAATATGTAGGATTGTCAGTGGCTCAGTGGGATAATGCCTAGTGCTGGTGTTTGTTAGGTTGAGGGTTCGAATCCCCGGTAGTGCTTTAGGCTCTAGCTCGAATACTATTGGTTATTGAAGATTCACACCATTGAACAGCACCTGAATGACATCAGGCAATCAACATTCACACTCATCAGTTGCCAAGAATCAGAATGCCGAGACACTCTATGACATTCAGTGGAACTTCTTTGTTTACAATTTTTCCTTCATCATTAAGTCTATCATATTTATATTTAATCTATTAGTGTTCATCTCTACAAATGTCTAATCGCCCCTCCATGCTTGGAGTTTTTCTTGTGTGTTTACCAATACACATTTTCACCATGTGAATGTGACTGGCCAACATGTAGGATTGACAGTGGCTCAGTGGGATAATGCCTTGTACTGGTGATCCTTAGGTTGAGAGTTCAAATCCCACTTGAAGCATTAGTGGGTTGTGGATGTTAGCATACTACAATAGAATGCTGTTGGGTTGTGGAGGATAACACACTATAACATTACAGCTACTTGTCAATATGGACTTGTAGTGCAAGGCAAGTATTACTGTATAATTATAAGCTGTAGCCTATAATTATTTGTTATTCTTATAATATTTGTCATTTCTTATACATATTTAGTCGGCTCTTCCACTTGACAGAACAAAACTATATCGGTTAAGGATGTCACGCATGAAACAATGCTGCAGAAACATGAAAATACGACTTTGAGTTTAGTAGGCTATAATTTTCAGTTCCTGTTTATCTATTGCACAATGGGTAATAATTTAAAGGAATCATGTTGCAGTCTTGTAAATAGTGACCCTGCAAGATCCCTAGTCATTGCAAAATCATAGTCTGTGACTTAAAACTCTACTACTTGTCTTTAGATGTGAGAGGGTCTGAGACTGTAGTCTTTCAAAAATCTTTTCCAAATCTTTGCAAATCTTTCCAAAGTTTACCCGCTGGGAAACCCTGTAGCTCCGGAGCAGGGGCTCAGACCAGGATAAATTGTTTGCTCGCCCTCAGTTCGCTCTTTTGTTCATCTCAACCCAGCACTCCAGTGTGTCCTGCTCTGTGTGCGTCTTTGAGTTAACGTAAGTCATCACTTTAATCACCCTCACTATGACTTTTGTGATGTTTATCAGTTTGTAGAGTAGCTCTGCCATCATGTGTAAAGTTAAGGTCTTTGTTTGTTGGTTTGGTGTGTTGGAGTCCCATGTGAGAGATGATTAGGTGATGTTGGTTGACTTGGGATGTCAAGTATTGTTTAGTTGTACCTTATATAGCCTTATGATTTCAGTTTATTGTTCAAATGTCAATTGGTTTGTTTGTGAGTTGGGATCTGTACTGATTTACCCCATTTCACTGATTACTCCATTTTCTGTTTGTTTCCTCTTTGATGCAGCACACATACAAGTAAAGAACAAAAGAACAGATGAATTGAAACTCAAATAAAGTTAACTTGTGTTGCACCGAAACCTGCCATTTTCGTGTCATCACTCCATACCATTGAGCCTTCTGAGTCACACCATTGAACAGCACCTGAATGACATCAGGCAATTAACATTCACACTCATTAGTCGCCAAGAATCAGAATGCCGACACACTCTAAGACATATAGGGGAACTTCTTTGTTTACTATTTTTCCTTCATCATTAAGTCTATCGTATTTATATTTCATCCATTACTGTTCTTCTCTATAAATGTCTAATTGCCCCAAAATGTCCAAAAGTTTTCAGGTGTACTCTTTCAGGAAAGCCCTTCATTTTATTGTCAAATGTATACTTGGAGTTTTTCTTGTGTGTTTACCAACACACATTTTCACCATGTGAATGTGACTGCCTAATATGTCGGATTGTTAGTGGCTCAGAGGGATAATGCCTAGTGCTGGTGTTTGTTAGGTTGAGAGTTCGAATCCTGCTAGAGCTTTAGGCTCAAGATGCACATGCTATTTGTTATTGAAGAGTCACACCATTGAACAGCACCTGAATGACATCAGGCAATCAACATTCACACTCATTAGTTGCCAAGAATCAGAATGCCGACACACTCGAAGACATATAGGGGAACTTCTTTGTTTACTATTTTTCCTTCATCATTAAGTCTATCATATTTATATTTCATCCATTACTGTTCTTCTCTACAAATGTCTAATTGTCCCAGAATTTCCAAACGTTTTCAGGTGTTCTCTTTCAGGAAAGCCCTTCATTTTATTGTCAAATGTATACTTGGAGTTTTTCTTGTGTGTTTACCAATACACATTTTCAGCATGTGAATGTGACTGGCAAAGATGTAGGATTGACAGTGGCTTAGTGGGATAATGCCTTGTACTGGTCATCCTTATGTTGAGTGTTCAAATCCCACCTGAAGCATTAGTGTTAAAATACTGTTGGGTTGTGGAGGTTAGCATACTAGAATAGAATGCTGTTGGGTTGTGGAGGTTAGCACACTATAACATTACAGCATTACAGCTACTTGTCAATATGGACTTGTAGTGCAAGGCAAGTATAACTGTATAATTATACGCTGTTTATCTTATTGACTCCGACACAGAACCCACCACCACAAATACAATTCAATTCTGTGGGAAACACTGCCTTCCATTATCAAACCCTTCATCTTATCCACAACAAATAAATAGTCCTGTAGAATCAAGTATTGTTAGAATACTGTTGGGTTGTGGAGGTTAGCACACTATAATGTTACAGCACAGGGTAATCCTAATTTTATGCATCAAATTTATTCCAATCCAACTCAAAAGTGTTGAACGACACAAAGTGAAGGTTTTATCCAGATCAAAACCAAGAATAGATTATGTGATCTAATCCAATTTCAGGATCCTTGTTTCCCTTTGAACAACCCATTTTCAAGATTTGATCCAATCCGATAGCTGAAATCCGGTAACTGAAATCCGATAACCGAAATCCGATCACGTTTCTTTTGAACAATTGTGCCCAAACAATCAAAGCATATGTAAAACTAAAAAGCTATGCCATCATGTTCGTTTTGCTCGGACCCCGTAAATCACCGCTTGCGGTTATATTTATACTTTCTTCCGCCATGGAAGTCAATGGCAGCCCATAGAACCGTCTGGTGAAAAGTTGTGAAATTTGGCACACTGATTGGGGACAGTCTCATGATTAATTTCACCAAGTTTCATACCGGCACCTTGAGCGCTCTAGCGCCACCAACAGGCCAAAGTTGGACTTGCGTTCACGCACCTAACTTCTGACCTGTTGACCCGATTGTCAAAAATGAGGTATCATTGGAATCCTTGGACCAAGCCGAGTTCAACGCACCCTATGACGTCATTTTCCGCCATGATGGATTTTCCGCCATTTTGGATTTCATCAAAATCCCTTAAAACGTATCAGAGGTCACAAATTTTGTCCGATCGACACCAAACTTCACAGATATCATCTACAGACCATGCCTCATTAATGCATTGCTTTTTGTCTTCGGAACTAAAACCGTTCGCGCGTAACAGCCAATCGAAATTTGCGGCGAAGCCGCCAAACAGGAAGTGAGCTCATATCTCAGCAACCCATTCGTCTATCATAACCAAACTTAGTCCATGGACTCAGGACCCCATCAGGGGGAAGCTCAAGAAATTTGGTGACCTTTGACCTCTAGGGGGCGCTTTAATTAAGAAACATGCCTTTTGGCCTGTAGCTGCTGTTGTGCTTAGAATTAAAACGCACTAGTGGTGTCTGATAATACTGTTAGAGGTCCTTAGGCCGACACAAGCCAACTTGTGATGTCATCGTAATTTATTCGACCGCCATATTGGATTTAATCAAAAACATCAAAAAGTTTTCGCAGGTCACAAATTTCAGCGGATCCTCACCAAAATTGGCGGAGACCATCTTCAGACCATGCCTTATCAGTGCCTTGCTTTTTGGAACAATTGACAAAAGCATTCGCCCGTAACAGCCAATCGAAATTGGTGGCGAAGCCGCCAAACAGGAAGTGAGCTCATATCTCAGCAACCCTTTCATGTATCATAACCAAACTTACTACATATATTCATGACCCCAGTAGGAGG
Organism: Alosa pseudoharengus; assembly: GCF_046254945.1. NCBI lineage: Eukaryota > Metazoa > Chordata > Actinopteri > Clupeiformes > Clupeidae > Alosa > Alosa pseudoharengus. The sequence continues at coordinate 45,643,315 of NW_027468774.1, forward strand.
ACGCTCAAAAAAATTGGTGACCTTTGACCTGTAGGGGGTGCTGCAATTAGCAATATTGCATTTTGATGTGTAGTTGTGTTTTATCAATCTTTTATTTTTTGATGTGAAACTGATGACAACATGTTCCATCCAGTTAATTCTAATGCGTGCGTGCAAGAGCAGGGCAGGGCAGGACGGGGTGGGACGGGCTGGCGTGATTAGGTGGGGGGGGCTGGCTGGCGGAAGCAGTGGCAAAACTCAGCCCTGTTTCAGCCCTACAAAGTCAGTTATGTTTTGATGTGAAAGTTGTTGAAAGTGTTAATCGCGGATGCCTGCTGAGTTCTATCTTGTCGCCGTAGCTACTCCGGCCTATTCTGCTTGGCCCCCTCATTGCTGCTTGCAGCTATATTTTCAGCTGTTTTTGCAATGCTGTGGAATGTTGATAAGTCACAGAGCGGAGTAACTCAGGCATTGTCAAGCAACGTCATAATAATTTTATAGGTGTAATATATCACTTTTTAAATGACACCCTTTTCAACCTAGATCATGGTATAAGCTTTAAATATAGGCTAATAAGCAGGCTGCAATGATCTCGCAAATAATTTCTGAATAGCCTAAAGTGTGTCGTCTCCACGGCAAGTATGTGTCCTAATAATATCTATCTTAGCGACTAGGTTAGTGAAATGATTTCACTAGCTATACATTTATTAGTTTCTTTCAGCTTATCCATGCTTTTTTTGAACGTGTAAATCGCATAGAATATGTAGGCCTATATCAACCGTAGGCCTACACACTTGATCGCTATCACATAGCTGAAACCACGCTACGGTTCTTACTGTAACTGACTCACGTTGATTTCTATGTTAATTTTTAGTAGCCTATATTCGAACCTATCCATAACCCTTTTTTGCTATTTGACTCATCATTTCACATACAAAAATATAAATAATGTCAGACAGCGAATTAGTAATTATTTAAAAAAATATATATAATCTTTTTTAAAAATCTATCTCCTGCCAGCAGGGGGTGCTGCAGCACCCTCAGCACCCCCCTTCCCGCGCCCTTGGTCTTAACAGTACTTCTCACTGAGGTCACCAACAGGACATACAGAGGAATTACAACTTAGAATACATAATCCAATTTACGTTCCCATTCTTTATTGTGTTTACCTGATTAATCAGATTTTAGCGTGCAAAATAGTATAGCCTACATTTAATGGTCATAATAATGTGATGAAAAGAGGACAAAAATGCAATCCAGTTATGAAACGAGACGTTGCCAGAATAGTTTGCCATTATCTATCTAAGTGAAGGCTATTTATTAGGCCTATGTGGTAAAAGCAGAGAAAGGAACATGTGGTTTAGTCTGTAGCGTACTGCATCAAAATCTAAGCCTGCACATTTCCTCACTTTCTTATTTTCTTTCTTATCTTCAAACGTGTTCTTAAGTGACACAGCGAAAAATTATTGCATGGTGCAACAATCTAATCTTAAATAATTACAATTATTTATATCTGTGTGTGGTATATAACTTAGCCTACTTGGGATGCTTACATGCAGATGTCAAAGTGTTTCTATTTTCGTATTGATGTGAATTAATTGATAGGTGATTTGATGATAGCGTTTAATTGGTTGGAGTAGCTCAAATACATAATATGCTGACTAGGTTGGAGTGGTTCATCAGTGTGCGTATTTATTGCAGGTTCGAATCCAGTTTAATGCTATAAAGTGTGCAAAATTATTTTACATGTATTTTGTCCGAGTGGTTGTAGTGTAGTGATCATGGGGTGGATATGAAATGCGACTTCAAATCCGTCTAAAACAACTTGTTTATGAATGTTTGACAACTCCTGCAGCTGTGGTGAGCAACGCAAACACACGCAAGGAAAACAGTAGGTGGGAAAAACCAGAAGGCACACAACACCGGACGCTCTCGTCCAGCGTTATAATGTCTGACAACGTGACCTTGAGCACCCTGTGTGTTAAGTGTCAATGGAAACTGGTTTTGAACTGAATGTGTGTTTCCACTTGTGAATGGACATTAATCCGAGGAGTACGCCTGGCTAGCTAGTAGCCTGTGACATGCCAATGTGTGAAAAGAGCATTAGGCCTTGCTGTATAAGATAAGTTGTCTCCCTACTGTAAGTGCATATATGTATGGTGTGACTTAGAATTAGTGGCTCATTCAGTGATCTCTCCCTTTCTTGCTGGACAGGAGCTGCTGGCCAATTGGGTGGCGGGATATCTCGGTGGTGGCATCTCTTCACTTTTTCCTACTGTGGTGAATCTGAGTATTTGGTGTTGCCATGTTCACGTGTGGTGTGTCTTTAAGACCCTACTCTGATATACTCTCCAGCCCTGGGTAAGCTCCAGTCCTGTTCCAGCTCACGTCAGGCCCCACCCCTCCCATTTTGGCTCAGAGCCAGGATTCTGTGAGCACATCAAAAGTTAATCGAAGTTGCCTACACGAAATTGCGGCGGGTGCCGGTAGTGACAATTGTGCAAAATGAACACCAATGTAGAAGCTTCAATACAATATAGCAAGTAGCCTAGCATATGTCAGCAACATGTTGAAGTTCGTTGAGTTTGAACGAGGATATACAGAGCAAGGGACAGTGAGCAGGTGGTGGAGAGTGCGAGCCTAGTTGAGGCTACATGATAAGAACTCAGTGGGGGAGCAGGTAGGCTGTGACATGCCATGCTGACTATGATGATTATGATGACTTATTAATTGCGATAATGTAATGATATGGTTGCCTAATGATAACATAGTAAAGCCGTGCTGTGATTATGATAACAAATAGCGCAACTTAAATTTTCTAAATGAATGATTTGCAAACCCGGACAGCAAAATAGTGTAAAATCGACGTTAATTGATGGTCAGATTGATCAGTTTCCGTCAGACGCCCAAAATTCAACATCGATGGCATGAGTAGTGGTTCTATCTTGGGAGGGTTATCATGGTAAAGAAGGGATAAAAGACTGTAGACTGACGGAAACGTAGGTTACAAAACGTCACGTCATGCAGAAGCCAACTAAGCTACAGTATATATATAACTTATAGGCCTAGGCTACTAGACAGACACTAAAGACAATTAGTTCATGTAGCTGTACTATTCCAAAATGTACCAGCAATGTAGGTAGGAAGTATAGCCTACAGGAATAAAATATTTCCAGCAACAGCCCTGTTTATTTTGTGTTGTTTCAGTTGTCCTACAGTGATAACTGGTACAGTATAAATTACATTAATGTCTAAGACAATCTGGGTAATTTAACTCTTTACACATAGGCTTCAGTAATTTTTGGTGCTGCTGTCAATTGTAGCCCATTGAATAATTTGAAATGATACTTTGAATTCAAGCAGAAACTCTTCTTTAATAATTGCTTGTTAGTCTACTTGAATATGGAGATCATATGCTCCATGCCTACCTCTGATCAGTCAGAGAGATAACCAATGAGGCCTATATCACTTTCAGTGCTCCATGACAGTTGAAAAGATATGCATATTTAAGGGTAATGCAAAGATTTTGTATTTAATTAGGTGTGCCCGACCGATTTGAGGGCCGCTTGGGCCAAATATGCCAGGGCCGATTTTTGGTGCCAGTCCGCCCCTGGTGTATACTGTACATGTGTGTCCAGGCCTTGTAGGCCATTTGTGTCAGTGCCTTAGTGGCAGAGGTTCTGACTGTCTGGAGAGAACCCACTCCCTGTACGTTTTTAATGAATGTAAATAAAGACAGAGTTTATTTTTGGAACCACGCCTCTGGTTTTCTGTGACCACGAACCTGTGTTACCTGGTTGGGCTTTAGGTAAGAAATTATAGTCCAAGTGATTGAATATTCTAAGGGGCAGGGCCTCAGATGGCGTAGTCGACATCTCACAATAGAGAGCTAACCTACCACATGCCACAATACCATGCACCGTACAGCCCCATAATAGCACAGCCCCTTCACCATAACTCTCATTAGGTATGGGGTTCTTTTCAGTATAATCGTACTTCTATGTACACCAAACACACCTAGGGCTCTATTTTGCACTCTAGCGCAATAGACTTTGTATACTCGCGCTTTTGTCTTTCCTATTTTGCAGTCAGCGCATATTGGAATTTTCCCCCCACAGGTACATGTGCGCCCACGGGGGCGTTTCAGCGAAAAGAGGGGGCGTGTTACGGCGCAAATGGTCCCGGTTGATATTTTGCAGTTTCAGAAAACACCCCATTTTATATTTGCGTCGGGCGCAACAGTCATTAACCCGCCGGTAAAATAGAAACAGCGCCCAAGATCCGCCCACAAAGCGATTTGCGCGAAGTCAATTGTGTTAAAGTGCACGATAGAGCCCCTAAAGTGTTTCTAGCTAAAGAGCGCAATTTTCATTTCATCTGACAATAGACCACACTTCCAGACGAAAGTCACTTTACCATTCAGTAACTCCAGCCGTTTACATTGGTAATTACATGACTGGAAAGGCCTTTTGCCTGGCATGCCCTCTAAATAATCTATTGCAGTGAGGTCACTTTTGAAGATTTTTTGGGGGACTTGGTGACCCCAAGATGATACCTTTTTCTGTAACTTTGGTTCTTATGGAATTTTTTGCCTGTCTTATCCTCCATAGTGTGCATGGGGGCAAGATAACCTTGGGTCTTTGTCCAAGCATGTTTTGTCACATTTCCAGTTGATTACAACCTGTTAATAATTGTTTTAACTGCAAATATAGGTATTTTCAACAAAGTACCTAGTTTTTAGACATCCCATTTTCTCAGAATAAATCTGCTTTCCTTCAAGGGTGGATTTATCCTCATTGTTTTCATTGTGAGATGTGTTAGTTAACTTTACCAAAGGTGCCAATAATTCTGGAGGGTACTGTATATCTTGACATGGCCAGCAAACAACCTGGCTCTCAATTCCATTGAAAATGTATGGTGCAAACGGAAGAAAAGGCACCATCCTGTAAAGCTGATCTGTTAACTGCAGTTTGACAAAGTTGAAACCTGATTGATGGAGAATACTGTTCTACATAAGTGAAGTCTACAGTATGCCTCAGGAATTCAATCGGTAATAAAAGCCAGCAGAAGTGCAACAATGAACTAATTATGATGTTTTAGGTTTGTGCTTCCATCATTTTTTCCTCAGGGTTGAGTGATTCCATATTTTTCCCCTATATACATGTGTTAAATTACTAAAATGACTAAAAACAGAATGTTGATCTGTTACAGAAAAATATTGTTGAGGCATATCTGTGATTTGTCTTTTAAAAAAAATAAAAATGAATAAACAGCTGAATGAACATCCTCCAAGAGTGGTGATTCCATCATTTTTGCCAGGGTTGTAATTGTAGTCATTTGCCTAAGCCTACCACCAATGATGGACAGAAATCACAATATGCCTGTCCTCCATGGTACAGCAGCAACAATCTAAATAGTTAACAAAATAACACAGTAGGCTATCTTGTTATGAAAATGGTGTGGCTCCTTTAAGTGGTAGCTATACAGTGAGGTCAATAGTTAAACTGGAAGAGGGAAGCTGGCAACTAAAGTAGATAACAGTTTATACTTTGTTGGTCATTGAATAAAGCTGCAACTCCTTGGATTGTATCTTGTATCTCACAACCTGCATCGAAAGTAAAGCAGGCCAGTGAACTTCCTGTCTGATAACCAGAGGTGGACAAAATACACAATTCCTTTACTTAAGCAATTCCTTAACTTACTCAAAGTATAGAGATACACCTTGTCAAATATTACTCCAATAAAAGTAAAAGTTGTTAAGGGTTTTTAAAAAGTTAATTTAAAGGTTTTAAGGGTATTTGTTTGGTATCTGTCTGTGCTTGACTTTTCATAGTAATTATTATTATTATTATTATTATTATTACCATCAAGTTAAGTCAAATGTTTTACTTGAGTTGAAGGGCGGTGGTAATGTAGTGGTTAAGGAGCTGGGCTAGCGTGCAGTGGTCTGAAAGTTGTCGGTTCAATTCCTGGCTTCCACCGTTGCTCTGGGGACAATATGATCCCTTGTAATAGCTGACATATCTAAGTCACTTTGGTCAAGAAGTGTCTGCTAAATGTAATGTAATAAAAGTACAGTACTTTCTGTAAAAAAAAAAACATTTATTGTATTGTAATCTAATGTTTATTTAGTCAATTTCACCTTTAAACTTATAATAAGCCTGTTCAGTCTGTTAGCATCCCTCACTCATGCCACATCCCCCACTGTATACAAAATGTCAGTCGATACAAGTGATTTTGAAGCGTTAAGGGCATTTTACTTACAGTAAACTATTATCATTCATTGGTTCTTTGAAAAAGTTTTCAAAACTATTTATGCTTAAATATCATTCACCAATTCACTCAGATGAGGATCCATTTTCATACTCATGTCATTTTCAGATTCATTGAGCTATTTGTTTCTGTTTAAAGTTGTGTAAAAAGCATGCACGATTATTTTAATTGGTTATTTTCATCACATTTAATTGGCTAAATATGTCACCTATTATGGTTATTGGATCTTTTTAGCTCCTATATTGGATTTCAATCCAACATGTTTTGGCTACCTTAAGATAACAGCTTCAAACTAATAGTGTCATTGTAGTTTTCTGGTAGAAGTGATCCAAATGTGTCACCATTTTGTAGATTTTATTTTGAAGCCAGAGACTATTAGCAGTCTGTTCTGTAAATAAAACTGCTCACTGCAACTTCTGCTAAAAAGGGAACTATTACATTTTCAGGGGCTTGAACTGTGGAGCCACTACAACAGTTAGCATAACCATACTCTATATTTTAAAGTTAAATCAAGTTCAATCTAAAACATACATTGTGCTTCCGATTGTATCTAGCTGGTATTTTTGTATATAATGAAGTGAACAGTGAAGAATGAACAACTGCAACTAAACCTTTACCACCACCATGATTTTTACAATCCAGATTTGAGGTGAAGCTCAGGGACACATTTGTATCTGCTGATCCCCTATGCTACTCATTTTAAACAAAAAGTACTACAGCTTTTTATTATTATTATTATTATTATTATTATTATTATTATTATTATTATTAGCATTTGATCGTTTTATTATTATTATTAGGATTGTATCATTATTATTCAATATATTAAATATTTAGCAAAAAATATGATATAACTACAATTTGCTACAAAATCATGTAATTATCTGGGGACCTACCTTTTGCCTCAACAACTTATGTGAAGATGAAGAAGGACTCACCAAAAGACTAGAATGTGTGTGAAAAGATTAACCTACCTTTGCCTTTAAAGTCACTGTCCACTGTCTCTACTCAGTAACAGAATTAACCTCTTCTTGCCCTACCAGTGGTATTTCCAAATATTCTGTAATGTGCCATACTTCAAGGATATCTAATTTAAAGGTTTTAAGGGTATTTGTTTGGTATCTGTCTGTGCTTGACTTTTCATAGTAATTATTATTATTATTATTATTATTATTATTATTATTATTACTACTACTACGACATGACACTGCACTGTTTCTCAAAACAGCTTCCTATCTTTACCACTGCTGCATAAAAAGAGGGATGACATCTTGGATAGATATACGGACATCAGAGAAGTAAGGGCTAAATTAGTTTAGCAGGATGCATTCAAATATTTTTAAACTTAGTTACCAAACATAGGCTATGTCCTGAACTGTTGCTACAAAAACATTAGAATTGTTTAGAATGTGGTTGGACTTTTACTTCATTTGTCTTCATTATTCTGTGTAGCTTAATCCCAGGAACTCTGACCAGCTGGATGGTGTCCAAGAGATTTCCCAGAGTGCAACTGCCACCAGACTCTTTGGAGAGAGGATAGTTGACAGGCCAGCTTGAACTTTGGATTTGTAGGCTTTGCCAGTTAGTATGACATTTGCAAGACCCATTGGTTTAGCATTTTTAGTTAAGATGGTAAAGACTGTTAAGTTGTTTTATGTAATCATGGGCATTCATATTATTTGTGACCAGAACTGTTTTTGCAGTTTCAGTAACTTTATAAATTGTTGTGAAAGGAAGGTGCTCATGATTAAGCACTCATTGTTCATTCCCAACATTCTAATTTCTTAAAAATACAAAAGGTGTTTTTTTGACATTATTTATATTGCAGGTTAGGCTTAAGTCACAAAGTGTCAAAGATAGCTTAAATGAGTTTCCATTTCACTGATAAAATATGAAATATTGTCAATAGGTTCGACATCTTTCTGTGTGTATCCTAAATACTAGCTTTGTTATTCATTGCTAATCAATGATTCATCAGAGGAAAAAAAAGAATTGGCTAGATGTTATGGCATAAACATTAACATTGAGCCATGACATTGAGGCAGGAGGGAGATGACACTTAATGTTTAAGAGAGACAAAAATGTGCACACATGCCTATTCTTTCTTTCATGGGATATATCTTTAGCCTGGTTTCACCACTTTGTGAAGAGAGTATTGGTACTCTCCACTGGGACATGTTTACAACCCTAGCATCGTAATCAATGTAGACTTTGCATTAACTTTGAAGTCAGTGGTCCAGCCTAACCAATCACATTGATCAGGGATTCCTAACGTTACTCCATACTTCATTTCAACTTTACAATCTGAAAACGAAAAGCATCAGTCAGACAACAATGTATCAACTGCAATACAGCGTTATGACATTATAAAGATACAGCTGTGCCCCGTTTTACGCAAGTCATCATCATAACTGCCCTTGGAAATGTTTCAGCCGGTTAGATACAACCAATTGGACTAATTTAACAGGGAATTTTCTTTTTCTAAATTTCTTGTTATTTATTTATTTTATTAATTGTTCATTTTCTGTCTGTCTTGTATGTCTTGGTGTCACGGGTACGCTGTTGATTAGCCTACCCCCCATCCGTCCGTCCGGCATCTTCTGTCTTGTGTGTGGAGCACTTTGGGGCTTACAAAAATGCACTAAATAAAAGTTACTTACTTACTTATTAGTCCATGGGCCAGACCAGATACCGGTACCATCTGGGTGGGCAAATTCTAGTTGTGATTTTTTTATACCTACACATCCCTAGTTTATGTTTTGATATGATGGTGAAGCCCTATGCCAAACACAGAGGTCACTGGAGCTCTTTGAACCATCAAAAACACAACATTTTCCACAATTTCCGCCTAAACTATACACTTTCTTTATGCCCTGTGGCATCAGAGAATATTACAGATACAAAAGACAGAAACTGAAATACTCTCTGGACTCCAAGGATTCTGTAAATGTATGCTTTACCCATACTACTTCATTGTTGGATGTGATTTCAGGACTAAACTAAGAAGGATGACTTTGGCCAAAATTCCGCTCACGGAACTTCATTGGTTTGTTAGGTAGATGTGTAATTGTGTTTCTATTGTCATGCCAAGTGTAAATACATGAGTGTAAATGTAACATTTTGGCTACAGCTACATCATGTAGCCTATGTAAAGTAGCTGGGTCATCCTTAGCATGGAAAAAAAGTTGTGCACACACAAATAGAACTATTGTTATTAAAATTTTCATTTAGGTCTATATTTTATTGTTTGTAACTGATCTTGGGGCAGCCGTGGCCCACTGGTTAGCACTCTGGACTTGTAACCGGAGGGTTGCCGGTTCAAGCCCCGACCAGTGGGCCGTGGCTGAAGTGCCCTTGAGCAAGGCACCTAACCCCTCACTGCTCCCCGAGCGCCGCCGTTGTAGCAGGCACCTCACTGCGCCGGGATTAGTGTGTGCTTCACCTCACTGTGTGTTCACTGTGTGCTGTTTGTGTTTCACTAATTCACCGATTGGGTTAAATGCAGAGACCAAATTTCCCTCACGGGATCAAAAAAGTATATATACTTATACTATATACTTGATCTGATTGAATTTGATGGATAATTACTCTTCACATCATAAATATGGTGTGCAACCATACAGAAACAACATTTTTCACATGGCAATATTATACATATTTTTAGGGCCCTATTTTCCAACCTGGCGCATGGCGGGAAACAGGTTATTATCCCTGCACAAAGTTTATTCGTATTTTGCGCGTCTCTTTTTGTTAGCGACATGCCCAGGGGTGTGGCAATTAACGACCTAAGGAAGGGTTATGGTGCGTAAAAATCGCTATCGTACACTACCTAAAACGCATTACGCCACTGACCAAGAGAAACCTGGTCAGAAGTCCATGGTGAGTTGTTTATATGTTATTTTAAGGGCACATTATCAACAGTGATATGGGCGGGTGCACAGTGCACCATGCTTCTCTAATCCACAAACACGCATCGGCGCACATCCATGCAAAACATTACAAATTACACGATAACCATGGGAAACATAATTAGAATAAAGATATTACGAAATACATCTCACAATGAGTAGTTATTTACCATCATTTGCAAATTGGTAATGACGGAGAGGCAAATATGAGCTGAACAGCTAAAGACGTCATGAAATGTAGGCAACTCCTCTGCAGGATAAACGTCATTCGAACATTATTGGGGTAAGTGTTGCTTTTTCCAGGCTATGTTTTCGATGGTAACCCATTGTCAGTCAATAGTGAAAGTAATTAACTGTGTATAACTGTTTTGTTGTTGACTGCACCACGGTGACGTTAGTTTTACTTTGCCAATCAGTTCAAATAATAGGCGAGCACAAATGCGTGTAGGCTATACTCTGTTTTAGTAAAGCATGGTTTAGTGGAATAACTGTTCCATATGGTCTGGCGTGCAAGCAGATTCCTTCAAATGTGCCACTGACTATGAAAATACTGATGCTCTGTTTAAAGTTGCACCGCTATCTGTTAAAGGGAATGACAGATGTGTGCCAAAACACACCCATGACTGATTAAGAAACCTAGGAACGTCTTGTTGCGCCATCCGCCCGACGTTTAATAATGAAAACACTCCCAATGTGATAGATAGATAGATAGATAGATAGATACTTTATTGATCCCTAGGGGAAATTCAAGAAATGTGGACTAGACATCCCACTAAATTTAAATAAGCTTTTCGCAAGTGACCATGTGTTTTAGACTGTCATGATAGGGCCATTAAAAGGGGATACATGGACTCAAGGTTCCAACAAATTGTTATCATTTGACAAATTCCAGATTGACAAGGGAATGGAAGAGCAATGTGCTCAGCTTGCCTTTAAAGGGACACCAGGCAACGTTTTCGTGTTAATTAATCATCTTCGTAAGTCGGTATATGTTTAAATGACTCATTACAGGGCAAATGAAGACTCTCTCGCCCGTCCCTACTGCCTGTAGGAAGAATATCCCACTTGCAAGTTCAGTGTATCGTACCCGCCGACCTGCAGTCTCACAAAGTCTCAGACATCGGGAGAAGCAAGATCAGTTTACATCCTGCATCCACAGCACAGAGGCAGGCTAGTGATTGTTGCAAACGTGTGTATAATGGCAGAGCCAGCGAATAAGCAGCGAAAACCCTTGACGGAAGATGCAAAGAAAAGGAAAAGAGCTTCAGACCAAGCGAGGGCTCGTGCACGTATCGACACGTACAGATGCTAGGGAGAGTTTTGTAGAGAAAAAGCATCAGGCTTGCCTGGTATCCCTTTAAGAGCACAGCTCCTTACGTACATGCGTATGCGTGCCTGTGTGTGTGTGTTTCTGTGCGTGCATTCGTGTGGGTGGGTGTTTGTGCATATGTGTGTGCTTGCCTGTGTGTGTTTGTGTGTGTGTGTCTGTGTTTTATGTAGTTTGTGGAGGACTGGTTCAGACATGTCACATCCATAACATGAAACCGTCAATCCATAACGACACTTTTTCCTACATAATGCCTTACGAAAATGACGCATAGTTTCGGGCTTATCATCATCATCAGGGACTGGCTAATCTACTGCTCAGAGGCCAGAATTTTTACTGCATAGCCACACAGATCAAGCTTGGGTTTTGTTATCAATATTTGCATAATATTCGCAAAGTCTATGAATCGCAATGTTGGATGATACAAAAAGGCTAATATTTTAATTAATTTAATAAGTTGCTTGCGAATAGGTTGACAACGCTAACGTCCAATATTACCCAATAATTACATTGCTAATCATTGCTATCTCTCTTACCAGTTGCCAGTGTCTGTCTTAAAGCAACACCAAAGCACTTTTCCTCAGTCGCATGCAAACTATTTGTTTATCAAGCACCGGCTTTGGAAATAACGATGTCCACAGACAAGGTAGAATATGTTGCATGATGAAAGTATATGTACTGTGCATCAGATGCAAGTCAAATTTGTGGTTTCTTATGTCTCATTCCATCGAACTACAGGTCCGCTACCCGATCTGACAAACTTGCATAGTGCGGTTATAGCTGATAGAAGGTCGCAAAGCAACTGCAGAAGTGCTGAACCATTGAAACGATTTTGGAAACATTATTTTAGGGTACAAAAAACTCTTTGGTGTTGCTTTAAAAAAATCTGTAAGCTTGGCACATTTGGCAACATCCAATGCCTTCCTTTCTTTTTTTTTACCTGGCCTTTTCAGTCCCTCCTGGCCTCTTTATACCATCCATCTTCCCTGACGCTTATTGTTACAGTAAGGCCGGCCCGGCTATCGGTAGGCCAGGCCTATCTGAGAAAAGACGGGCTATATGGACCCAATCAACTCTTTTTGGGAGGGGAGAACTCCCTCACATGGTAGGCTACAACCCATGCAGAGGCTGTGGTGTCAGGCATAGATTGCAGAACGTGAGTAGCCTACTTTAAGAGAAGATAGACTAACGTGACAAATGTCAATATGTTTTTCCTTGACCGGCCCAAAAGTGAAACGGCCCACCAGGAATTTTCCTGATTACCCACCCCGGGCCTGCTTGGAATACCAGGCTTGCAATCCCCATCAATGAATCAGTGTGCCCTGTTCCCTGAATGTGGCAAAGTCGGGGCTGTGACATCATGTCTGTAAAACCTGACAAACGTTGTCGGGGTTTGTCCAACACACTGCCAAGCATACTTTCTCTATGGGGAAAGTTTAATCGGAATAAACGCTGGGTTGGGTTTAATACAACACTTGGGTCACCCGGGAAAAATTGCATACAGACTGGATTCACGGATAAGGCGTGAATATCGCTTATGCGTTTAGCCGTAGATAAGGCCACCAACAATACTGTCTTAATTGAGAGCACTTTAAGACCCAACTGCTGTAATGACTCGAAGGTAGGGTGAGACAGAACATCCAAAACCATAGGTAGATCCCATGAAGGGGCCAGTGGTTTAGAAACCCCTATGACATTGCAGGGCAGACCTGCAGCTGTTAGATTCAGCCTTTCACGAGCCAAATCCAGGGGGCCAGGCGCTCTGGATATGGGTGAAATATCTCCCTGTTCACTTGGGACAGCAGCTCCCTGCGGAGAGACAGTGGCCACGTTGGGGAGTGGAGTAACAGGGTTTCCCTGGCCAGCACAGGGCTATGAGGATGAGTAAGAGGCCCCGTTACCGTACCCTGATAGGTGTTGGAGTGATCAGTTCCAATGGTGGGAAAGCATAGAGCAGGACGCGTGCCCACTGGTGTGCCAACGCATTTATACCTAATGGGAGAAAAACATTGGATATTGCACATTCTCCCCAGAGGCGAATAAGTCCACTTTCGCCCGACCGGTTCGCAGCCAGATTTGAGCCACCACATCGCTGTGGAGTTTCCAGTCTCTAAAGCATGGATTGCCCCTGGATAATAAATCCGCACCCAAATTCAATACACCAGGGACGTGTGTGGCTTTTAGCGACAGGAGCCGCGTGCTGCTCCATAAAATCAGTTTGTGTGCCAATGTGTGCATATGAAGAGACCTCGATCCCCCTTGCTTGTTGAAATAAGCCACCATCGTGGTGTTGTCTGTTCTGACCAGGACATGATGCCCTCTCACAGGCAGAAAACGTCTGAGTGTGAGTCACACTGCCATAAGTTCTAAACAGTATATGTGCAAAGATTGCATGTGTGCATCCCACAGCCCATTTATCGACCTGTCCTTGGGAGTAGTTCCCCAGCCGCTTAACAAGGCATCCGTTGTCACCACTATCCTGTGTAGGACAGCGTCCTTCAGGGTTCCCTCTGTGAGGAAGAGTGGGCGTTTCTAGGTCCACAGCGCAGCAGGCTGCTGAGATTGCAACGCGGCCATGACGCGAGGGGTGCAATTCCAGAGATGCTCACATGTATAAGCGGCCAAGTGGTATGACTACCAAGGCTGACGCCATGAGACCCTGGAGTCTGAGGCAGACCCTGAATTTCACAGTGGCTCCCCAGGCACACTCTGAATGAGACAGAGTTTAGAGACAGCCCTATAAAGGTGGTGATTTGACATGGGAGCAGAATGCTTTTCTCCCAGTTTATTCTGAAGCCCAGTAACATTAGGTGCTTCGTTAGGAGAGCCGCATGTTGCCGTGCTTTCTAACACGAGTCCGCGGCCACCAGCCAGTCATCGATAAAAGTAGCCAGACGTAAACCCTTTTCCAGGAGTGGGGCGATTGCCTCTTCGGTGACAAAGACGTGAGGGCTGAGCGCAAGGCCAAATGGGAGGGCTCATAGCCCACACCTCGAAAGGCAAACCTGAGGAACTTTCTGTGGTTGTCATTGATCCAAAGGTCCAAGGTCCAAATCACATATGCTGCTTTCATTAAAGTACATGGAACACCTCACTTGATCATCGCATGTCCATGCTTCAAGTGTCCATTGAAACGTTTGAGTAAATTATACATGAACATTGACAAAGGATAGATAAAAATGTTGACATATTTTAGAAATTAGGGGGTAGGGTTACATCTTGTAGAATATAATAGAGTGCTTATCAAGCAAATCATAAGCTTTTGATATCAAATTAACCAGCAATAGCACAGAAAAGTTGTGATATTATCACTATGTTGTCAGAATTGTAATAAAAACAAACTTTAGTGATCTGCGGATAGCGAAAAACGCATATCAAACTTGGTTAAAAAAATCACTTGTTGGCTATTCGCTCAAGAAGTAGTTGATATATTGCCAAATAAACATGCTAGTGATGCAGGAGGTCTTATACCAGTCAGTTTGATACCAAACATAACCCGGTTGGAGCATAATTTAGTGTATAGGCCTACAGAATGACAACATTGATTTTAAAGTGTCGCGAAAATGTCAGTTCGAACGAAAGCACTAAATATGTCAAAACTATTTGACCACACCATTTCCCAGAGTGCCACCATGCTTTTTATGAACCATCAGGGTCCCCTTGAGGCATCTAGCATAGTGGCTTGTTTTCATACCAAAATTCTCACAGGACTTTATTTTGTGCAAGATGCTGCTGGAGTATACTCCCTAACATGGTTATAAACCTATGACCTTACTTACCATTTAAACTTATACACTTAGCTAGATTACATATGGGTGCCTGATGTAGCTGTAGCCAAAATGTTACATTTACACTCATGTATTTACACTTGGCATGACAATAGAAACACAATTACACAATTAAGCATACATTTCCGGAATCCTTGGAGTCCAGAGAGTATTTCAGTTTCTGTCTTTTGTATCGGTAATATTCTCTGATGCCACAGGGCATAAAGAAAGTGTATAGTTTAGGCGGAAATTGTGGAAAATGTTGTGTTTTTGATGGTTCAAAGAGCTCCAGTGACCTCTGTGTGTGTGCCAATGTGCTTAAATGAAAGCCTAGGATGTACTCTTTAAGATGATACCAAACACAATATTATACGACACTGACAAGTGTCTTAATCATGGCTTCAACCAGGATATGCACCAGGCGTCTAAAATGCGATTTATATTAGAGGGTTGTTTACTTCATTAGGTGATAACCACTAAAAAGCTACCAATCTCAGAGGTCTATCATATCAAAACATAAACTAGGGATGTGTAGGTATAAAACTAGAATTTGCCCACCCAGATGGTACCGGTATGCTATATTTTGGGTCTTTGGCCCAAGGACTATATTGTAACACTTCCATTTATCACCCATTTCGTCCGAAAATTCTAAAACAACAACGTTTTTTAATACTTCAAAATAACATTTGAGAAATGATTTTTCAGTAGCCATCGGTGTGTAGATTTCAACAAAATCTGGTTTGGTTCTTACCGGGGCTTTTACTGCCTGAAATATCCGATTTTGTTTACTGCGCTCGGAGGTTAGGGCTGGCCTGGTGGGTCGTCTACTTCCACCCTTTCAACGGCACATGAACGGTTAGACTGAGAATTCTCGTTGCTACCTCAAAATTCCACTGGAGCTCCAAGCGGATTTGTACACGCAGCCTTGCAAGACTGTTTATAGCTCTTCTACTCACCGAAAAATGTAATTTTTGGTACATAGCTAATTTAGATACACTTATGGTGTGGGTGCTTGCGTTTCTTTAGGAATCTGCCGTCTTGGTTTGTATAGAAAAGAATAGTACATACACTTAAGAGGATGGAAACACAGGGCTGGTGGTAATAGGGGGCGATCCGATAATTACCACAGCTGCACACTTAATTGAAGTCAGTGAACATAACATTCTAACATAACATTCTAAGGATATCACACCCCACATTACAGTGTAACTGTAACAGAATGAATGGAGGTCTATGGAGCTGTACCCCTCAAAATCCACTTTTCTCGGGATATAATTTTTTTTCAAGTAATTTGAATATTGTATTCGAAAGGGGAGGCCAAGACAATACACTTGGTTGAGTATTATATTTTTTAAAGTCACTTAATTGTTCTAAAAAGCCTTTCAAACGTGCCAATGACATCATTCATTAGCATGATCATAGCATAGCATAGCATCAATGCTAGCGTGTTATGGGCAACAACGACCCAACCTGTAAGAAAATGAAAGGACATGACTCCCGGATTATTTCACTTTTGATTGAAAATCCATATCCATTTTGCGAAAAATAAAATAAAATCTGAGGGTTTCAGTTGTTAAATAGGTGAAAACAACAAATGTAGCCATGTAGCTCCATAGGACCCCATGTATTTTGGACTCGCCCGCGATCGCCATCTAGGTGAACTCTGGTGAACTGCAGCCAAATTCGGTTTGTATGGGATTAATAGAGAGTGGGGAGGCTTAGGTAACGTGGTTAACATAGTTAGCATGCTAGCGTGTTAGCATGTTAGTTAGCATTTTTAGCAAAACTGCTAAAAATGATTAGCTAAGTAACATGGTTAACATAGTTAGCATGCTAGCATGTTAACATGTTAGTTAGCATAGTTAGCAAAATTGTTAAAAATGATTAACTAAGTTAGCTAAGTAACATAGTTAACATGCTAACATAGTTAGCATGCTAGCATGTTAACATGCTAATAAGCATTTTTAGCAAAACTGCTAAAAATGATTAGCTAGGTTAGCTAAGTAACATGGTTAGCATAGTTAGATGGCTAGTTAGCATAACTACTAAATATGAAAACATTAGCTAAGTTAACTAAGTTAAGTAACTTGGTTAACATTATTATCTTTGATAACATAGTTAGCATAACTACTAGCAAACATTAGAGCCATTCCAACTGTCAGTTATCGTCAATTATCTACCTAAATAATTTAACCATTTAAATTATCCATCTATTTAACCGTTCAATCATTCCAACTATATTAAACCTTATCTACCAAGCAAATCATTTAACTATATAAACTATCCACCTATTTAACTGTTCAGTCATTCCAACTATATTAAACCTCGTCTACCTAGCAACCAATATAGTTTGTTTTTACTCTGTATGATATTTTACATCATATATTTTGCATTTTCATGCACTGTATTTCCTTCAGGAAATGCTTTTCTAGTTACAGTGCATGAAAATGCACTGTACTGTTCTTCCTAGGCTTCTTCTTCTTCTTATTATTCTTATTACAGTGCATGAAAATGCACTGTACTGTTATTCCAAGGCATTTTATTATTATAGTGCATGAAAATGCACTATACTGTTCTTCCAAAATTTCTTATTACAGTGCATGAAAATGCACTGTACTGTTATTCCAAGGCATTTTATTATTATTATTACAGTGCATGAAAATGCACTGTACTGTTATTCCAAGGCATTTTATTACAGTGCATGAAAATGCACTGTACTGTTATTCCAAGGCTTTTTCTTCTTATTCTTCTGATTATTCTTCTTCTTCTAACGCAGTTAATGCAGCTTCAACCGTTTAACGTAGAAACTTCATTCAAACATTGCCGCGTAGGTCTTAATTAGGACATGTGGGCTTTGTATTTTTCATCTTTGTAACTTTTATACTTTTTAAACTATTAATTAAAAACTATCAAAATTTCCCCATTGACTTAACATTAGATTATGACATCACAATACGGCCGTTAAGCAATTAGAATCCTATGGCAGGTGTTCGGGCCACCTGCATCAACTGCCATTCTCAGGCTTTAAGCATACAAACTGGCCCTATTAAGACTACACATCCTGTTCAACTGCTTCCTCTGCCGAAAACTGTTTCAAAATAAAAGTCCTCACTACAATATTTCACTGTTAAACAATTTAACCCTTTAAACTACTGAACTTTTTAACTGTTCAGCCATTGTAACTGTTACTTGTCATCAACTATGACTCCTACCCACTGTAGCTAGTTAGCATGGTTAGCATGTTAGCATGCTAGCACGCTAGCATGTTAGCATGCTAATTAGCATTTTTAGCAAAACTGCTAAAAATGATTAGCTAAGTTAGCTAAGTCACATGGTTAGCATAGTTAGCATGCTAGCATGTTAGCATGCTAGTTAGCATTTTTTGCAAAACTGCTAAAAATGATTAGCTAAGTTAGCTTAGTCACATGGTTAGCATAGTTAACATGCTAGCATGTTAGCATGCTAGTTAGCATTTTTTGCAAAACTGCTAAAAATGATTAGCTAAGTTAGCTAAGTCACATGGTTAACATAGTTAGCATGCTAACATGCTAGTTAGCATTTTTAATAAAACTGCTAAAAATGATTAGCTAAGTTAACTAAGTCACATGGTTAACATAGTTAGCATGTTAGCATTGCTAACATGCTAGTTAGCATAACTACTAAAAATGAAAACATTAGCTAAGTTAACTAAGTTAAGTATTATCCACCTATTTAACCGTTCAATCATTTCAACTATATTAAACCTTACCTACCAAGCAAATCATTTAACCATATAAACTATCCACCTATTTAACTGTTCAGTCACTCCAACTATATTAAACCTCATCTACCTAGCAACCAATATAGTTTGTTTTTACTCTGTATGATATTTTACATCATATTTTTTGCATTTTCATGCACTGTATTTCCTTCAGGAAATGCTTTTCTAGTTACAGTGCATGAAAATGCACTGTACTGTTATTCCAAGGCATTTTATTACAGTGCATGAAAATGCACTGTACTGTTCTTCCTAGGCTTCTTATTCTTCTTCTAACGCAATTAATGCAGCTTCAACCGCTTAACGTAGAAACTTCATTCAAACTATGTTACGTAGGTCTTACTTAGGACATGGGTGCTTTGTATTTTTCAGCTTTGTAACTTTTATACTTTTTAAACTATTAATTAAAAACTGTTCAAAATTTCCCCATAGACTTAACATGGGCTGATGACATCACAATAGAGCCGTTAAGCAATTAGAATCCTATGGCAGGTGTTCGGGCCAGCTGCATCAACTGCCAGTCTCAGGCTTTAAGCATACAAACTGGCCCTATTAAGACTACACATCCTGTTCAACTGCTTCCTCTGCCAAAAACTGTTTCAAAATAAAAGTCCTCACTACAATATTTCACTGTTAAACAATTTAACCCTTTAAACTACTGAACTTTTATCTGTTCAGCCATTGTAACTGTTACTTGTCATCAACTATGACTCCTACCCACTGTAGCTAGTTAGCTAAGATAGCTAAGTAACTTGGTTAGCATAGTTAGCATGCTAGCATGTTAGCATGCTAGTTAGCATGCTAGTTAGCATTTTTAGCAAAACTGTTAAAAATTATTAGCTAAGTTAGCTAAGTCACATGGTTAGCATAGTTAGCATGCTAACATGTTAGCATGCTAGTTAGCATTTTTTGCAAAACTGCTAAAAATGATTAGCTAAGTTAGCTAAGTCACATGGTTAGCATAGTTAGCATGCTAACATTTTAGCATGCTAGTTAGCATTTTTTGCAAAACTGCTAAAAATGATTAGCTAAGTTAGCTAAGTCATATGGTTAGCATAGTTAGCATGCTAGCATGTTAGCATGCTAGTTAGCATTTTTTAGCAAAACTGCTAAAAATGATTAGCTAAGTTAGCTAAGTCACATGGTTAGCATGTTAGCATGCTAACATGCTAGTTAGCATTACTGTTAAAAATGATAAGCGAAGTTAGCTAAGTCACATGGTTAACATAATTAGCATGTTAGCATGTTAATTAGCATAGTTATCATAACTAATAAAAATTATTAGCTAGGTTAGCTAAGTCATATGGTTAGCATAGTTAACATTTTAATATTGTTAGCATGCTAGTTAGCATAGTTACTTGGTTACCATTATTATCTTTAACATAGTTAGCATAACTACTAGCAAACATTGGAGCCATTCCAACTGTTAGTTATCGTCAACTATCTGCCTAAATAATTTAACCATTTCAATTATCAACCTATTTAACTGTTTAGTCATTCCAACTATAGTAAACCTTATCTACCAAGCAAATAATTTAACCATATGAACTCATCATATTTTTGCATTTTCATGCACTGTATTTCCTTCAGGAAATGCTTTTCTAGTTACAGTGCATGAAAATGCACTGTACTGTTCTTCCTAGGCTTCTTATTCTTATTCTTCTTCTAACGCACTTAATGCAGCTTCAACCGTTTAACGTAGAAACTTCATTCAAACTATGTTACGTAGGTCTTACTTAGGACATGGGTGCTTTGTATTTTTCAGCTTTGTAACTTTTATACTTTTTAAACTATTAATTAAAAACTGTTCAAAATTTCCCCATAGACTTAACATGGGCTGATGACATCACAATAGAGCCGTTAAGCAATTAGAATCCTATGGCAGGTGTTCGGGCCAGCTGCATCAACTGCCAGTCTCAGGCTTTAAGCATACAAACTGGCCCTATTAAGACTACACATCCTGTCCAACTGCTTCCTCTGCCAAAAACTGTTTCAAAATAAAAGTCCTCACTACAATATTTCACTGTTAAACAATTTAACCCTTTAAACTACTGAACTTTTTAACTGTTCAGCCATTGTAACTGTTACTTGTCATCAACTATGACTCCTACCCACTGTAGCTAGTTAGCTAAGTTAGCTAAGTAACATGGTTAGCATAGTTACATGCTAGCATGTTAGCATGCTAGTTAGCATTTTTAGCAAAACTGCTAAAAATGATTAGCTAAGTTAGCTAAGTAACATGGTTAGCATAATTAGCATGCTAGCATGTTAGCATGCTAGTTAGCATTTTTAGCAAAACTGCTAAAAATGATTAGCTAAGTTAGCTAAGTCACATGGTTAGCATAGTTAGCATGCTAGCATCAGGAAATGCTTTTCTAGTTTAACCATATGAACTCATCATATTTTTGCATTTTTGCATTTTCATGCACTGTATTTCCTTCAGGAAATGCTTTTCTAGTTATTATTATTCTTCTAACGCACTTAATGCAGCTTCAACCGTTTAACGTAGAAACTTCATTCAAACTATGTTACGTAGGTCTTACTTAGGACATGGGTGCTATGTATTTTTCATCTTTGTAACTTTTATACTTTTTAAACTATTAATTAAAAACTAATCAAAATTTCCCCATAGACTTAACATGGGCTGATGACATCACAATAGAGCCGTTAAGCAATTAGAATTCTATGGCAGGTGTTCGGGCCACCTGCATCAACTGCCAGTCTCAGGCTTTAAAGCATACAAACTGGCCCTATTAAGACTACACATCCTGTTCAACTGCTTCCTCTGCCAAAAACTGTTTCAAAATAAAAGTCCTCACTACAATATTTCACTGTTAAACAATTTAACCCTTTAAACTACTGAACTTTTTAACTGTTCAGCCATTGTAACTGTTACTTGTCATCAACTATGACTCCTACCCACTGTAGCTAGTTAGCTAAGTTAGCTAAGTAACATGGTTAGCATAGTTAGCATGCTAGCATGTTAGCATGCTAGTTAGCATGCTAGTTAGCATTTTTAGCAAAACTGCTAAAAATGATTAGCTAAGTTAGCTAAGTCACATGGTTAGCATAGTTAGCATGCTAACATGTTAGCATGCTAGTTAGCATTTTTTGCAAAACTGCTAAAAATGATTAGCTAAGTTAGCTAAGTCACATGGTTAGCATGCTAACATGTTAGCATGCTAGTTAGCATGTTTTACAAAACTGCTAGAACTGATTAGCTAAGTTAGCTAAGTCACATGGTTAGCATAGTTAGCATGCTAACATTTTAGCATGCTAGTTAGCATTTTTTGCAAAACTGCTAAAAATAATTAGCTAAGTTAGCTAAGTCACATGGTTAGCATAGTTAGCATGTTAGCATGTTAACATGCTAGTTAGCATAACTGTTAAAAATGTTTAGTGAAGTTAGCTAAGTCACATGGTTAATATAATTAGCATGTTAGCATGCTAATTAACATAGTTATCATAACTAATAACAATGATTAGCTAGGTTAGCTAAGTCATATGGTTAGCATAGTTAACATTTTAACATTGTTAGCATGCTAGTTAGCATGGTTACTTGGTTAACATTATTATCTTTGTTAACATAGTTAGCATAACTACTAGCAAACATTGGAGCCATTCCAACTGTTAGTTATCGTCAACTATCTGCCTAAATAATTTAACCATTTCAATTATCAACCTATTTAACTGTTCAGTCATTCCAACTATAGTAAACCTTATCTACCAAGCAAATAATTTAACCATATGAACTCATCATATTTTTGCGTTTTCATGCACTGTATTTCCTTCAGGAAATGCTTTTCTAGTTATTATTATTCTTCTTCTAACGCACTTAATGCAGCTTCAACCGTTTAACGTAGAAACTTCATTCAAACTATGTTACGTAGGTCTTACTTAGGACATGTGAGCTTTGTATTTTTCAACTTTGTAACTTTTATACTTTTTAAACTATTAATTAAAAACTGTTCAAAATTTCCCCATAGACTTAACATGGGCTGATGACATCACAATAGAGCCGTTAAGCAATTAGAATCCTATGGCAGGTGTTCGGGCCACCTGTTTCAACTGCCAGTCTCAGGCTTTAAGCATACAAACTGGCCCTATTAAGACTACACATCCTGTTCAACTGCTTCCTCTGCCAAAAACTGTTTCAAAATAAAAGTCCTCACTACAATATTTCACTGTTAAACAATTTAACCCTTTAAACGACTGAACTTTTTAACTGTTCAGCCATTGTAACTGTTACTTGTCATCAACTATGACTCCTACCCACTGTAGCTAGTTAGCATGGTTAACATAGTTAGCATGCTAGCATATTAGCATGCTAGTTAGCATTTTAAGCAAAATTGCTAAAAATGATTAGCTAAGTTAGCTTAGTCACATGGTTAGCATAGTTAGCATGCTAGCATGTTAGCATGCTAGTTAGCATTTTTAACAAAACTGCTAAAAATGATTAGCTAAGTTAGTTAAGTCACATGGTTAGCATAGTTAGCATGCTAAAGTGTTAGCATGCTAGTTACATTTTTTAGCAAAACTGCTAAAAATGATTAGCTAAGTTAGCTAAGTAACATGGTTAGCATAGTTAATATGTTAGCATGCTAGTTAGCATTTTTAGCAAAACTGCTAAAAATGATTAGCTAAGTTAGCTAAGTCCCATGGTTAGCATAGTTAACGTTTTAACATTGTTAGCATGCTACTTAGCATAGTAACTTGGTTAACATTATTATCTTTGTTAACATAGTTAGCATAACTGCTAGCAAACATTGGAGCCATTCCAACTGTTAGTTATCGTCAACTATCTGCCTAAATAATTTAACCATTTCAATTATCAACCTATTTAACTGTTCAGTCATTCCAACTATATTAAACCTTATCTACCAAACAAATAATTTAACCATATGAACTCATCATATTTTTGCATTTTCATGCACTGTATTTCCTTCAGGAAATGCTTTTCTAGTTCTTCTTCTAACGCACTTAATGCAGCTTCAACCGTTTAACGTAGAAACTTCATTCAAACTATGTTACGTAGGTCTTACTTAGGACATGTGGGCTTTGTATTTTTCAGCTTTGTAACTTTTATACTTTTTAAACTATTAATTAAAAACTAATCAAAATTTCCCCATAGACTTAACATGGGCTGATGACATCACAATAGAGCCGTTAAGCAATTAGAATCCTATGGCAGGTGTTCCGGCCACCTGGATCAACTGCCAGTCTCAGGCTTTAAGCATACAAACTGGCCCTATTAAGACTACACATCCTGTTCAACTGCTTCCTCTGCCAAAAACTGTTTCAAAATAAAAGTCCTCACTACAATATTTAACTGTTAAACAATTTAACCCTTTAAACTACTGAACTTTTTAACTGTTCAGCCATTGTAACTGTTACTTGTCATCAACTATCAATCCTACCCAATGTAGCTAGTTAGCATGGTTAGCTAAGTAACATGGTTAGCATAGTTAGCATGCTAGCATGTTAGCATGCTAGTTAGCATTTCTAGCAAAACTGCTAAAAAATATTAGCTAAGTTAGCTAAGTCACATGGTTAGCATAGTTAGCATGTTAGCATGCTAGTTAGCATAACTGTTAAAAATGATTAGCTAAGTTAGCTAAGTAACATGGTTAGCATAGTTAGCATGCTAGTTAGCATAGTTAGCATAACTGCTAAAAACGATTAGTGAAGTTAGCTAAGTCACATGGTTAGCATGCTAACATGCTAGTTAGCATAGTTAGCAAAACTGTTAAAAATGATTAGCTAAGTTAGCTAAGTAACATAGTTAGCATGCTAGCATAGTTAGCATGCTAGTTAGCATTTTTTGCAAAACTTCTAAAAATGATTAGCTAAGTTATAATAATAATAATAATAATAAGCTTTATTTGTATAGCACCTTTCATACACAGAATGCAGCTCAAAGTGCTTTACATTTGAAGCATGTAACAAAATAATAGTCAGTCAGTCATTATCAATCACATTTCTTCATTGCTGGGGCCGTTTATGATCCACTCAGCAACATATCAAAAATATAGAAAATGACATGTCATAAGACTGGCAGCCTTAACCCTCTTACCCCCCACAAGCACGCCATATGGCAACTGTGGCAAGGAAAAACTCCCATATTCCAGGAAGAAACCTTGAGCAGAACCTGACTTAATAGGGGGAGCCCATCTGCTTCTGGCTGGCTGCGCCCTCCAATAGCAGCAGATGTAGAATAATCTGAAAAAGTAGTCTACAGGATAAGACGAGTTAACTAAAAGCTTTCCTGTACAGGTATGTTTTCAGATCTTTTTTAAAAATATTTACTGAACTCGCCTGCTTGATGTACAGAGGCAGGGTGTTCCATAGTTTGGGGGCATAATGGATAAAAGCAGCTTCTCCACTTTGTTTGTGGAGCACTTTGGGTACGATTAAAAGATTAGAATTGGATGATCTAAGTTTCCTTTGTGGTTGATAAGATATTAAAAGCTCAGAGATATATGAAGGTGCTGTGCCATTCAGAGCTTTGTAAGTAATTAACATAACCTTAAAATCAATTCTATAGGAAATAGGGAGCCAGTGCAGTTCAGCCAACACAGGGGTGATGTGTTCTCTCTTCTTAGTCTTAGTTAAAAGTCTAGCCGCAGAGTTCTGTATGAGTGCCAATTTCTTTAGATGTTTTTTGGGAAGACCAGTGAAAAGTGCATTGCAGTAGTCTAACCTGCTAGTGATAAAGGCGTGAATTAGTTTTTCTGCATCTTGTTGAGTTAAAAAGGGCCGCACTTTGGCAATGTTTCTCAAGTGGAAATAGGCTGTTTGAGTAACTTTACTGATATGGGGCTTAAAACTTAACTCTGCATCTAAGATGACACCGAGGCTTGTTACTTTTGGTTTGACCTGGTGTGCCAAGTTCCCCAGATTACTAAGAACAATATCTCGCTTTAGTTTTGGTCCCACCAAAAGTACCTCTGTTTTGTCATCATTTAGTTTCAGAAAATTTTTGCTCATCCACTGATTAATGGAGGTTAGGCATGCAGTGAGGGAGCAAAGGCCATCTGGGTTAGTTGGCTCCACAGAAATATACAATTGGGTATCATCTGCGTAGCTATGGAAGTTTACATTATGCTGACTTATGACATTTCCCAATGGAAGCATATATAGGGAAAATAGCAGGGGACCAAGGCAGCTCCCCTGGGCCACACCAAAAGGCAAGTCATGTTTTTCAGATACATGATCTCCTAGACTGATATAAAAATCTCTGCCAGTAATGTAGGTTTGAAACCAGTTTAGAGCATTATCAGAGAGACCCACCCACTTCGCAAGGCGGTGAATTAGGATGCTATGATCAATGGTGTCAAATGCCGCACTCAAATCCAGAAGAATAAGGATTGAGACTTTGTTTGAGTCAGTAGCCAGTCTGAGATCATTGACTATTTTTACTAGAGCCGTTTCTGTGCTGTGATTTGATCTAAAACCTGATTGGAATTTTTCAAGGATACTGTTTTCGTTGAGGAAGGTATTTAACTGATTACAAACAACTTTTTCAAGTACTTTGCTCTCTGATATCTTATATATCAGAAATATCACTTATAGAATATTCCAAACATTCTCACAATCAAATAATGAATATAGCTAGGTAACATATTTACATAGTTAGCAAGTAACATATTTACTTTAGCTAAGTAACATATTTACATAGTTAGCATGGTAGTTATCATAGTTAGCATAACTGTTAAAAATGATTAGCTAGGTTAGCTAAGTAACATGGTTAACATAGTTAGCATGCTAGTTAAAATAGTTAGCATAATTACTAAAAATGAAAACATTAGCTAAGTTAAGTAACTTGGTTAACATTATTATCTTTGATAACATAGTTAGCATAACTGCTAGCAAACATTAGAGCCATTCCAACTGTCAGTTATCGTCAATTATCTACCTAAATAATTTAACCATTTAAATTATCCACCTATTTAACCGTTCAATCATTCCAACTATATTAAACCTTATCTACCAAGCAAATCATTTAACTATATAAACTATCCACCTATTTAACTGTTCAGTCATTCCAACTATATTCAACCTTATCTACCTAGCAACCAATATAGTTTGTTTTTACTCTGTATGATATTTTACATCATATTTATTGCATTTTCATGCACTGTATTTCCTTCAGGAAATGCTTTTCTAGTTACTTAATATTAATCTTAGACTGGCAAACTTCAGGAAAACTCAGGAATCAGGCTTATTCTGTTACAAGCAGAGAGGGTAAAAAATGGTCTATGGTCTATGTAGGCTAGGCCATGGCCTCTGTTGGATCAACCTCTCCCTCTCTTCTTCAGTTCTCCATCTAGTTCTCGTTCTTACAATGCAAGTTAATCACTTTTGTATGGGTTAAACAAAGGAAGAATTTGGCGGCAAAACAATCCCACTTGGTTGGTTCTCCACTTGGCATTAGACACACCTACTTCACACCTACCCATTCTTATCTGAAGAGCATGAGGAGAGATATCTTATATATCAGAAATATCACTTATAGAATATTCCAAACATTCTCACAATCAAATAATGAATATATTTACATTTCATGACACATGGATACATTATAGCAAAGTAACATCCTTTGTCTTCTGGATCTGATAGCCCTTGGAACCATACATTAGCATTTCATTGGGGGAGGGGAGGATGTCTTTGTTTAATGCCAAGAAGGGCCACATGGCAACTAGTCTTGAAATTTAATTATTATACATTTTAACCATAGAATTATTGCTATCAGGACATCCTCCAAATAGTGTATAAAACCCTAGTTGAGAGCATTTTGTCCTTTAATATGATTATGTGGTATGGTAACCTAAATGCCAATTGGAGAAGCAAACTTCAGAAAATAGTGAACATGGCCTCAAAGATTATAGGGAAGCCACAAAAGCAACTGAGCATTATCTACGAAGAGAACACCTTAAGTAAAGTCAGAAAAATCATCAGTGACCCCTCCCATCCATTATACAGTGAATTTGAGCTTCTCCCCTCAGGCAGGCGCTATAGGGTGCCTAACGCCAGTAAGAATATTTTTAGAAAATTTTGTCCCCAGTGGTATCAGGGCAATAAACAGTGCAGGGACTCTTACTGGAAGTACTTCAGTTATTTTTTAAATCATTTATTTATTATATTTATTAGCTAGCTTAGCATGCATGGGTTGCCTAGGCCTACTTATTTATTGACTGGTATTTATTGACTGGCCAGGCTTGTCTGTATTTTATATGATATGCAGTGCTTATAAAACTGAATGTGTGGTGCTTGTCTGTCCTGTGTGCTGTATGGTGAAACTAAAGATGAATTTCCACTTTGTGGATAATAAAGTTTTTCGTATTCGTATAGGCCTAGGTTTTATATATTTTTATGTGTGTATGTCTATGTGATATAATCATTATTTGATGCAAATAGTTCTAACTGGCTCAGCCAAAGTTTATCAGATGACGGCTTAATTTGGCTTACAAAATTATTGGCTGGCTGCGGCATATACATTTTAGAGCATCTCATATTTTACCTTGCACTGATGCATCATCTGGTGCAGGAAATCCTTCCTTGGGCTCAGGTTCAGCTGTTGTTACTATGCGCCTCACAACTGCCCAGTGTTATGAATTACGGCACAGACCTCTTACCCACAGGTGATTCAGACCATATGGGAAAGATTGGGGTGTCTCGGGTAGATCTATTCGTGTCAAGAGAGAGTCTCATTGTCAGCTGTGATTCTCGATAATGACGGGTGACCTTCAGCTAGGGGCAGACGTTACGGCCAGTGACTCATGGCCCCAGTCGCTGCTTTATGCATTTCCCTGTCGCTGTCCTCCAGTCTGTGCTGAACAGGATTCGGACGGAGAAGCACTCAGTAATCCTGGTAGCCCCCTGGTGACCAACACAACCGTTGCTTGTAAACTTGATTTTTCTGTTACACGGGGAACCGTGGACTCTCCCCCCGTGCAAGGACTTGCTTTCGCAGGCGAAAGGGACAGTGTGGCACCCGTGCACTGGCAGCTGGTGAATGGGAACATCTCTTGACTCAAGGCCGGTCTCAGTCATAGAAACTAGATAGAGTTCCAGATTGCCCTCCTCTAGGTCTCTCTATACTCTAAAATGATTTGTTTATACACTAATGAACGCACAGACTGATGCTAATTTAATGACTGGCCAAACACATTTCTTTCATTTAATGCCACACCATGCTACATGCAAACACCGGTAGCTCAATGCATACACAAGGAACTCAGTACATGAATTCCTTAAAGTCACACCATTTCCACGTTGCACTGCTCAGGCAAATCAAAGAAATAGGATTCAAGGTAGTAGACAACTACAGTGCCACTGGGTCAATTGTTGCAGAGGAACAGCTGGAAGTGAGGAAGGAGGAGGAAGAGAGGGACACTCAGAGGGAATCCTGAGAAACCAACCCAGTAGCAGCACGCCAGTCAAACCAAAGGGCCAGAAGCCTTAAGACCCCAGCACGAAGAAGCAAGATCAAGTAGCCGAAGTCCAATGAAATGGAGAACTCGACAGTGACCAGCACCCCCAGCGACCAGCTGCACACCTTAATCTTTTGCTCATTTCTCCTCTCCTTATTTCCTCTTTTTCCTACCTAATGGCTTTGACCCTCTTTGTTTATTTGGCACACAAGAATCAAATTACCTATCCCTCAACACTATCAACCAATTGTAAAGACGAAAATAATTTATTTTGGTGCGCAGATTCGTTTTGTATTTTTTTTTTACAATTTTACACAATCCAGAAATATAACATGTAGCCTATGTAAAATTATAGCCCTGTATACACAATGTTATGAATAAAATGTGACTGACTTTGGGCCCTATCATGACATTCTAAAGTGCATCGTCACTCGTCAAAAGTCTATTCAAATTTAGTAGGATGTCCAGTTCACATTGGGAGGGGTTTCGTTATCAAACGTGGAGCGCATGGCGCAACAAGGTGTTCCTAGGTTTTTTAATCAGTCATATGGGTGTTTTTGGGGCGTAACATCATTTTAAACCAATGAGAATGACATCTGTCATTCCCTTTAACGGCGCAATGCGCGATATGTCAAATAAATGCATCTGTATTTTGGCATTCAACGGCGCATTTGAAGGAGGCTGCTTGCGAGACCGTATGGAATAGTCATTCTTAAACCATGCTTTACTAAAACCTAGCATAGCCTTCACGCATTTGCACTCGTCTATTATTTGAACTCATTGGCAAAGTGAAACTAACTTCACCAAGGAGTCAGTCAACGACAAGACAGTTATATGCAGTTACTTTCACTATTGACTGACAATGGGTTACCACCAAAAACATAGGCTGGAAAAAGCAACACTTACCCTAATGTTGCTCAAATGACTGAATAAAACAACATTTATCCTGCAGAGGAGTTGCTTATATCTCGTGACAGTGCGTCTTCAGCTGTGCTCCATACGTGTCTCTTGCCTCTCCCCTAATCACTTTTAACCGTCATTACCAATTTGCAAATGATGGTGAATAACTACTCATCATGAGATGTACAGTATTTCGTAATATCTTTATTCTAATTATGTTTCCCATTGTAATCGTGCAATTTGTAATGCTTTGCATGGACGTGCGCTTGTGTGCGTTCATGAATGAAGGATGGTGCGTGCACCTGCCAATATGACTGTTGACATGCGCTCTTAAAATAGCATATGAACAACTCGCCATTGACTTCTGACCAGGTGTAGGTGGTGTATGATTAGCCTGGTGTTACCATCCTACGTACTTCCGGCCAAAATTTGATTTCAGCCTCGCACGTAGTCTGGCCCAACAGACAGTATGCGGTTCGCGTACAACCGCGCCAATCAGCGAACAGTTGAGTGATGACGCGGAACTTGCCTGCCGAGTTGCTTGTTGTAGTCCAGCGAAGCTTGTAGTTCAACATTATAGCAACAATGGCGACGGAGGAAGAGACGCTAGAAGCTATCCGCGAAGTTGTCTCAACTCTCGAGGGCATCACGCAATTAAAGCAGGAACAAGAGGCTTGTCTTGTCAATTTTATAAATGGCAAGGACGTCGTAAAACTCTCCTTCCAACTGGCTTTGGAAAAAAAGTTTGATTTATCAGATGGTGATTACTAAACCTAAACGCACAAGTGTACTACATGCATCACTACTTTTCATGTTTTCAAATAAACGTTTGCTGCTCGTTATTCTCCCCCCTACTCTCAAATTACCTTTACAAAATCAATGCGGCCTACTTAAGGAATGGAATGTTAGCTACTAGCCTACCGAGCGGGGCTCAAGGCGAGGCTGTGTGTCTTGACTTGAGCTAGCCGGTTACCAAGCGGGGCTCAAGGAAAGGCTGCTGTGATTGTGCTTGACTGGGACTAGCGGTTACCGATCTGGTCTCAAGGTAAACCACTCCGTGTTTGTGTTTGACAGAGGCCTGTGGCTGAGCTGGGCTCCAGGCGAGGCTACCGTGCTTGTGGACAGTAACGTTAGCCAGTCACGGAGCATGGCTCAAGGTGAGGCTGCGTTGTTTTATGCCGAACAACTGTTAGTTTAACTGAGCAAGCTCCAGGTTAAATAACACGTAGGTCATCAGTACAATCCAACTTATCCAAGAGTGTAGTCTGAACAGCCCGTGTAGGACGAAGTAAAAGCTCCGTAGCTCCGACGAAGTCACTGGGCTGCGTAGAACAACAATCGTCTGATAAGCGGCGAGAAGAGATAAGAGGAAAACTGGCGTGTGACAAGAGCTGATATAATCTCGGTGACATGACGCTTTTGGTATACAACTCTCGGTCTGTGGCTGGCGCAAGTTAGGGATATATCCACTACGAAGAGACTGCCCTGGCGGTCAGGTAGCCTACATACTAGCCAGCGGTCTGTTTACTACTGAGAGCAGAAGTGGGAAGCGTAAGAGCCTGAAGCGGAAGTGGTAAGGTAATAGCCTGAACTCCGGCGCACAGCATACGTCATTACCAAACGTTGCTGATTGGTTAAGGGAACTCCAATGATTTTAAACCTCGAAATAAGCATCCGCCCATTACGGAGACGGATTCTTATTACTTTGTTCCAGACTGTATGACGAAGAGAATTCGTAGTCACAGGCGGTAAGGGCCAGGCTAGTGTATGATAGCAATTTTTAGACATTGCGCCAGGCCCCTCCCTAGGTTGTTAATTGCCACACCCCTGGGCGCGATGTTTAAAAAATAAACGTGCAAAATACCGAATTCAACTTTGCGCGGGTGAAAAACGAACTTTACGCCATGCGCAGGTGCCCAAAATACAGCCCATTAGCCTACTAATTGCATTAGTTGTGAGCTATTCCCTGCTCCCCCACTCCAGTAGGAAGACATGGTCCAGAGTTGAATCCCTGTCCACTCCTGCTTTACTTTCTCAACTTGTATGTATGAAACCTTCTCAGCAGCAAGCACAAATGCCTGCAAAGAATATAGGGCACCCATTCAGCACATGGTGACATGTGATTGACTTGATGTGCAAATGAGCGATAAAAAACCAATTGACGCACATGACATCTGACAAATACTCTTTTCTCAAATACATATATTTTTTTCTGTGAGCGCTCGTGCTGCCCTCGACAAGATGCCACCTTGTAAGATCACCTTGTAAGCTGCTGAACCGAGGGTCGGAGTGGAGAATGGTGGTGGGTCTGCACAGGTGACTCCATATGTATCTTCAAATTAGAGTAGCGGCCAAGTTGCACTAGGAGTTACAGAGTGTACCTGTTTGCTTTATGACTTGTGGCAGTGCCCAAGATCAGATGACAATACATGATTTGGATAACGTAGGCTAAAATATAAATATAGATAAAGGAAGACCTAAAGAAAACAATAAAGAATAATATTAAGCCTGGCCACTGGACTTTCTTAAAAGAAACAATCGCAACGATATAATACCTTGAATCACAACGTGCAGAATGAATGAAGAATGACAGCAAAAACATAGCCTATCCTAAAAGAAACGTTAGGCCTACATCATGACATATCACGCTTATAATTTAGTCCGCTGTAGGCTACATCAGCATTATATGACCCTGGGTCATATTGGAAACGTACTTTACCATAACACAGGCTAAAAGGATTATGATGTAGAGGTCTTTCCTTCATAAGGTAGCCTACTATTTTCTACTACCAAAGTAAACCTACTAAATTTACCAGATTACCTACTACCTTACTGCAAGCAGAAAGAATGAAAGCAAGCAGAGGACAATGGACATGGATGCATACAATCTCTTTCCAGAAAGCGCTGCTTAAAAAAACATAATTAGTTAAGCTATTCGAACTGACAGCGCAAAAACATAGGCTAGTTATCAGATGGCATAGGCTAGGCCTAAACAATATATATTTTTAGATACAGCTAAGTTTAAGGCCATTGATTGCATTAAAGCATATGCTAATGATATTGATGAGGGGGTGTTTACAAGGTGGAGACCTAAAACCATCCGGCTGCGCACAAGTTGACGTTCATTTGTGATTTATAATTGGCACATATGGAAGAGTGGTGTACGAACGTATTTTGTGCGTACATTCGTTTTCTCTGAATCACATGTATGATCATTTCAGAAATTATCTAAGATCAAATGAAGGATGGTTTCTACGCAACATTTTTATAAATGAGGCCCCTGGGGCTGCATGGAGCCAGACTATACAAAGCATCCAGAGAGCTATCAGAGGAGGTGCAATCTTCTGGCTGAGAAGGCGAAACAAGGAGTAGGGAGCAAACACTAACTGAAGGTTAGCTGCAAGGGGTAATGGCCCT
This sequence comes from Alosa pseudoharengus, assembly GCF_046254945.1. NCBI lineage: Eukaryota > Metazoa > Chordata > Actinopteri > Clupeiformes > Clupeidae > Alosa > Alosa pseudoharengus. Next base: position 45,677,076 of record NW_027468774.1, read on the forward strand.
GTTCACTGTCCCACCAAAGAGGGTATCGGCAGAGGTGCGGCAGACCAAGTGCAGAGGAGGAGAACATATACCTGTATAACAAATTTGCTAAAATACAAATGTGTTTGTCAACTTAATGATTCCCATCAGCATGCTGTTCAAACCCTAGGTTTAGTACTGTTCGATACCAGATGTACCAAGAAAACAGGATATATACAAACACATAAATTAACAATATATACATTAAATAAAATACAATTCCTATATCATGCATGATTTGAAGATGTATTTACAATATGTATCTCTGCAATAACAAATTGTGAGCAACGTGCTTTTGTTAAAAATATTTATTTCTTTATGAGATTTTCCTTTTACTCAAAATAAATTTGCTTCCCTTCAAGGTTGGATTTTTTTCCTATAATTTTTCATTGTGAGATTACAATAAATCACCAACAGATTATTTTTATACTGGTTTTTAGTCAACTTTAGCAGAGGTGCCAATAATTCTGGAGGGTACTGTATATGATCACATATGTTGGGTATTTCATTTTGCGTTCAAGGTCACCAAGTACTGTTGGTAAAAAAAAGAGGTGCTACCTTGCTCGGGTTCCTGAAGCTTAGAGCTATCTTTTAAAACTCTGTCTATTTTTCAAAACTCCACACACAAAACCCACAATTGCTCACACAAAATGCAAAATGCCTCAAATTTCCAGCAAAATGACACACAACAATCAAAATGTCGCAAACGGGTGGTTGATATGACATGGCCTTTTTTTGGTCCAATGTGTCAAAGATAGGTAAATTATAAAAAAAAATATATCAAAAACTATGGTGATATTGTTCAGAAAATGCTGTTTTATAGGAACATACAGAGCATTCATGGGATTAATCTTCAATTTTTTCACAATTTTCAGCCAAACCAGAAAAAGCTCATATGGCGTGACTGTCCCAGTCACATTTCACAAATTTTGATTTTGAATAAAAACAAGAAAATGAATTCATTTTCTGTTTATTCAATCATATATTGATAACCCAGATGCCTACTTGTGAGTCTGCTTGACTAAAAGTTCAGGCATAATATTGTGAAGCCACTCTTAACTAAAACACTTTGTCCCAGAAATGGATATCATATGGTGTGACACCATATTACTTTTTTTAAACGGGCAATTGTTTGGAGACCTTTGGGGAGTAGGGGTCCTCCTTCTTTCAGGACGAAGAACAACACCTCAAAAGGACAATGAAAGTTACAATGTGAGTTTTCTCTCTTCATGTTTTCAAAAAAATCAAGTATATCCGGCACTCCTGCTTCAGTTCCCTTTTGCATTGTCTTTTGGTGTGATGCATTTTACGCAAAAATGCCCAAATAAAATTACTTTTCAGTCAATATTACCTTTAAAACTATATTGTCATATTGCAGTTAGCATGTTTTTAGGATGTTAGCATAAAAGCACATTGCTTAATGTCATGCTAAGTACATGAAACCTCATATGGTGTGACCCCATATCATATAGTGTGACCGGGTTTTCTCGTCACACCATATGATTTATTTGTCACACTGTATGATAGAAACTGCATTTTCCTGCATAAATAATGTTTTTTCATACATATGTTTAACTCATAATTAAGTGTAATATATATTTTGACATATTTAACATGATTTAACATTTATTATTTAAGATGTGCAACTATTGCATGTATTGCGAATCACACACACATAAAACACAGAAATCACCCCCACACACACTCACTCACTCTACAGCCTTGGATACAAAAGATACATATTTGACATTCTAAATATCAATAGTAGTCTGAGAAAATAAATTCTGGTGTTAAAGAAAACAGTAATATTAATGTTGTCTTTAGCACTATAAGTAATTGCAACAATTTAATCTGATTATAATGAAGGAAAACTTTTTAAATTATCTGAATAAATTGTTGAATTTGTCTTTTAACAGATATAAAGAGAATAAACTCAAAGGGGAACTACAAACATTCAGATTGAAGCCCACCATTGAGAAGAGAAAAACTCAGGGAACCCAAGAGCTATACAATATTTGGTGGCATTCTGTTTTGCATAGTTGTGATTTCTGAAAGTGAACCTTTACATGATATACCTGTCTTAAACTGTCTTTTGTTGCTTGTGAAATACATATAATACACATTTTTGTATTAACAGATTGTTTTGTGGTGTTATTTATCATATGGCGTGACACCATATCATTTGGTGTGACATCAAGAAATTATGAAAATAAAAAGGCTTTTGGGTTCTAAATCATACAAATCTCAATGGAACAGATAGAAAATAGGGTCAGCAAAAGTCACAAGCATTTTCTTTCTTTTATATCAAGGTATGTTAAAATTAATATGACGTTTTTTGAAAGATTGAGGACATATGCCTTGTATTGCTGAAGAAATATACTGTAAAATGTAATAAATTTGCACAAGGAAATGCTAGATCTTGATGAAGTAATGATAGAAGAGTATAATACATTGCTCACATTAAAAACAAAATACCCCATTATAATTTTACAAACAATAACTTTCATGTCACACCATATGACAATTTTAGTCACTACCACAACACAAAATCTAAAAGACCATACATATTTTTGGGAATGGAAGGGTCAGTACAACAGGACTAAGTGATTTCCATGCCTAATATCTGATTTTTTTTTTCAAAAACTTTTTTTCGGCCTAAAACGTCAACCACCCAAACACATCTTTAAACCAAACATTCGCCACTTTTTTCATAATATGACATTTTGGATACATCATGTACACACTGTTGCTCAAAACCTAAAGCTCTTCTGTCTTAGGCTTTATATATGTATTTCCATACAAGAGTGAAAGTTACGGTATCTACAAAGAGAAGTTGAAATACACAGTAAAAATGCAAGTAATATTGAAACCAAAAATAGTAATTTTCCCCAAATAATTTGATGTAGCGAAACAGTATTTTACAGCTAACAAGAAAAAAAGCAAAGCAAAATACAATGACCACCAGATGTACATGGAGTTTTGAAAACACAGATTTTGCCTAAGACGGAAATGACTACTATCAAATTGCTTTGCTTTTTACAAAGACAAGTGTGTGTGTGTGTGTGTGTATGTGCGTGCGTGCGTGTGGGGGTCGTGTACAGTGTGTATATAGGCCTATATACCCTTTCATCTGCAGAAACAAAGAATCCTAAGCGTTCCTAAGGCATTTCTGGAGGCACAGGAAAATGTATTGAGCTAATGGTAACAAACAAACAAAAAATACAACAAAAATAGAGTAAAAAGACAAGTTTTACATAAAATCAACTTTTTGTAGAACATTACTGTAAGCTAAAGTCCGATTACTGTAATTTTCCTTTAAAAGTATCTGCATTGGTTCTGAATATTTGAACCGGAAATCCTCTAGGAGCAGATTGAAAGGGCCTATACCTATATAGAGAGTATATCTATTCATAGGCTAAGGCAATGATTGGATGATGTTCAGTAAAGTAAAGAGTGTTTACACATGTGAAGAGAGAGAGTGAAGGACTGGTGATTTAGTGTGGCATTTTGATGGGTTGTGTTTGAAAAACCAAATCAAGTTACTTCCTGTTAGATTTTTGTGTTAGGTAGAAAATTGTATGTGGTGTTTTGCAAAATGTGTTTTAGTAAATTGAAAACTGAGTCAATCACTGAGAATAAGTGTATGGTTTTCCAGATTTGGTGTGGGGTTATGATGTTTGGAAGACATGTTTAGAAAATTGTGTGACAAGCAAAGATTTAGTGTGTAAGCAGTTGAAAAAAACTGTGACTGTAAATATAGGCATTTTCAACAAAGCACCTAGTTGTCATAGACATTCTCTGACTTACAAATGTCAAAACACTTTCTTTTTATTTAAATTTAGTGTATTCTCTTCTCTTTCCAATGTTGAAAACTGACAAGACGGTTTAGCCTGTGTGACTTTATTTTCATACCATAGTGAAAAAGAAAGTCATGAAATACTTCTGAAAGTTCACAAGCACTCACTTAATTTTAATAAATTGAAATTAACACTCATCACTTTAATAAATTGAAATTAGATAGGAAAATGCTTCTGTTAGGTCTTGTATATAAGATTTTTCAGGGGCCAATAATTGTGAGCAACGTGTTTTAGTTAAAAATATTTATTTCTTTATGAGATTTTCCTTTTTCTCAAAATAAATTTGCTTCCCTTCAAGGTTGGATTTTTCTTAATTTTTTTCATTAATGAGATTATAATAAATCGCCAACAGATTGTGTTTTATACTGGTTTTTAGTCAACTTTAGCAGAGGTGCCAATATATATATATATATATATATATATTTCCAGCCCTTACCTGCCATATACCATAAAAGATCATTGTTCCGAATTATATGCTACACAATGCTAGTGTAATGGTAGCCAGCTGGTATGCCTAAAGACACGTGCTAGCGAGAGAGCAGAAACATACCTATGTTCCCAGGGTCCATGATCCCCAGTTACAATTTCTGCTAAGACACAGGGGCTGAATCTCAATAACTTTGTGAGGGCTTAGGGTGGTCCCATTGTGAAGTGCATGAGGGCTCACTCGCACCCTTTCTGTGCCTTTTCCATAATTTGGCATTTATGCAGACTTTACTGCAGGGAATTACCAACAATTTGCCTTATTCACCCGGCGGCCAGAACGAGGCTAAAGGGTACACTTGCCATTACACCTCGGCAGTGCGGCAGATGGTGGTGATGCACTCTGCTTGCAAACTGCCCAAAAAAAGCTCACGGAAAAAGAAGGGTTCACTGGCCTGTTATTCTTCTTCTTCAGTGAGTTTTTTTTTGGACAGAGTGCATTACCTCCACCATCTGCTGGACTAAAATTTGCCTTATGCAGACTGATAGGAAGGATCTTATTATAATGGAATTGGATATGAAAACACAGTCAAAGAAACACAAAGAAGATAGGCCTGGGAACATAGGACCCTCTAACTGGGGAACATAGGACCCCTTTTCATGTTCCCATTATCTACCATGTTAATCTGGGAAACATAGGACCCTGGGAGCATAGGACCTTGGGAACACAGGACCCTGGAAACATAGGGATGACCCCCGAGAGCTAGCACCCTGGGATTTTAGCTTGAATGCTAGGTGCTGCAGTTTGCGGCCTCGAGTCTGGGCGAGTGCAAGGCAATGCAATGCAGGTTACATTGGTGCAGTGACCCAGATTGTGAGTGAGATTTAGGGGGGTGAATGTAACATTAGCCAACTGGTTTAACTCAGAGACGTGCTAGTGAGAGAGCTAGCAGCCTGGGCAGTTTGCTGGTACGAGCCCAGGTGAGTGCAGGGTTAAGCGGCACACTAAACACAATGCAGGTTACACTAAGTATACAGAAATAAAAATGCTAACTATGTCTAAACTATGTCTTTGCCATGAATCTCATATAAAGAAAAAGCAAAAACAGTGTTCAGCATATTAATATGCTCAAGCAAAAATAGCCTCAAGCCATACAAAATGCAGGTTATTTGTTACAAATCATTTCCTAACTAAGTAAACCAACTACTTGGAGGCTACCTGGGTCTTTTCTGTGCTGTATATGTATGTATTTTTTTAATAATTAGTTTCATTATACAGTGATATGAGCCCGTAAATCTGCAATCACAATTTAACACCAGCCTATGTCTAACTGATGAATAAGCACAGTCGTTGCAGGTTAGCAGGAATTTCCACAGTATACTCTAAGCAAAAAATAATAATAATACAAAATAGTCTCTTTATTAGCTTACATATGAACATGTAGGGCCCAAATTTTGTCACTAGTCAGAATAACAATAACTGGCAATGTCCAAATATATCATGTCATGTTAACCATTATATCACATGACAGCTCTAATGGGAGGCTACAACATTTCACATACTAACGTAGTAACATCATTACAAAGGCTGCCATGACTACATCTAATATCTTACTCATATCACTGGAAATAACTTAAGACCTAAAACTTTGCCATTTGTTATACAGTAACATGTTATTGTTTATACATTATAACATTATACTGATTTATAAACAAATGGATAAAGGAATGTGGCAACATTTTGATAGCTAAAAACAGTAAGTCTGACATTTGCATTTGATCATTTTGACTACTATGTGCAGGACTATTGAAATACTATGCCTTAAATTGCCGAAAAATGTCATTGCACCTAATATAATTTAAAACAAAAGAGAGTATCCTTGAAATTCATGTAATATTTGTATAATTGCAAACAAAACAGAAAATGTTATTACACACAAAAAGTGTTGAGTCATAGCATTCCAATACATTGAGTAGTGTATAAGTACAATAGTATGTTTTGCATTGTAACATACCTCTTTTGAGATTACTAATGTGTAGAAAGACACCAACACTCATACATACATTCGTCATTTTCCCCTTGGATGGACATAAAAGTGCAATGGTGAATGGTGGTTTTGTCAAGTTGGGGACTGCTTTTAGGTGTGTCCTAGGTGTGACTACCTATTAATAAGTAATTATTCACAAGCAAAACAGTGCTGGTTATTGAATCGGTAACCTTGGTAGCTTATTACACTTCAGCTGAACTGACTTGAACGGAAGGCTACATGTGTGCCATGTGTCATAACAAAAGCACATCCCCCCATGTACAAATAAATATATATACCAAAATTAAATGTTGCATTTTAGGGCTATTAACCATCTAATCCAGAGTAACACATTACTTTACTGCTTCATCCTCATATTACTAACATTCGGACTACTAATTTCTTTGGGACAAGTTGAATAACCCCCATTACTGCTAGGAGTAATGTATGGTGTAGCAAGTGTCAAAATGGGAGTGAAAATGAGTGAGAGAATGAGAGCTACCAAATCTATCCAGCACATCATTGTACTGAAGAAGTAGTCAAAATAGGCACATGCTTCAAGAACAAAGATTGAAAAATATTTTAAATAAAAAAAAGAAAGACATCAAGGGATGTCTAATATTGACCTTGATCTTCCACAATCCATTCCCCTTAAAAAAGAGATAGGGGATTGAAATCTTTCACTATAAAACATAACAACCCATCATGAACCCTGTGCATAGCCTCATCACGTACACTATCCAGACCAAAGCTGGCGAGATACACAGGGAAGTGCAGGGAATTTGCAGCTGGTTTATTTTTCAATGTTGATATATTGGATATGGAAATAAATGTAGCCTATTCACTCACACATAGCATTGAATGTTCTGTTATAATGGACAAAGATGTTTTTTTTTCTGAAATGCTTGTTATAACAACTCAATTTCATATTCCTTTGCATCTACATCTAAACTCAGATATTCTGATGGGATGTGAAGCTCACAAAACTTTCTATGTATCGAATGAAGTGTAAAAAACCAAACTCTTCTACTTCATTCTCTGTAAATGAAAATACGTGTAACCTCATCACGTCTTTAACACAAATTTTTATTGTATCGTAAATAGGTATTTTCTGAAATGCATGTACTGTAATAATGATACACATGCATATTCCTTTGCATCTACATTAGACTAAGACATTCCGACAGATTGACATTTTTTTTCATGATTAATGTGAAGTTACAATAACATTCATAGGCTTCTGTGTGTGTGCAAAGCATTCTGGGATATACCTATATCACTTTATGTGTGGTCTTGTGGTCTTAATTTGAAGGGCCATACAGCCCTAACACTTCATCCTACTCCTCTGTCCAAAATGCATTGGGACACCTCTACCTCTAACATTGTTCACGTAAAACAGAGGAACCCTGTGATTTTAGTTGAAGTGGTAGGGTAAAAGGGGAAAATAGGATTGGGCCATAATGATGAAATGAATATTCAGTATATGTATGTGTATGTATTTATGCATTGCATTTATATGTATTTATGCATTTCTCCCCTTTTTTGTACATTGACACAGGATCAACCCAATGGGACCTTTTTACCACAGAATTCCATTTTCGTGTTCACAATCCAGGCTTAGATCGATTCTTTTGCAACCACTTTCTGAGCTTGAAGATGTGCTGTTGAAGCTTTCCAGTGACAGGACACTACAAGCTTCTTTCACCACAAGAACACCGTATGAGTTCTGGTTATCAGTTGCAAAGGAATACATAAGGTTGTTTAAGGTTCTCATGGAAATTCTTGTGTACTTTATATATACCTATATCAAAACACATTTTCTTAATTGGCCTGTAAAACCCACCGATGTCAGCTAAAAGGAAACTTCGGTCTAACAACAACCTAGCTAAACAACCTAAATTTTAGTTTGGGACCAAAACGACATCAATCGGTGCAGTGTTGAGTATAATATGCATTTACAACTGAATACCACATACATAGCATAGCCTTTAGGGGCAACTTCACTATGTCAAAGTAAATTGCTCTCTTCATTAACTAGACTCAACACTCATTACACGTCTATGCTACTATGGAGAGGGTCTCTGCAGACAAACTGAAGTATCTTTATCTTTGTAAGAGTAAAGTTACCAGTACCTGTAAGCTTACAGGTAATAAACTTGGAGCATGTGTGAATCAACAACAAAAAAGCACTAAAGGGAGGGGTGTATTTGACTATTTTGACACTTTCAACCTTGCAATGTCAAGAAGACCAGTGATGAAGGAACAGTGAAGTAGGCTAAATGGTCAGAAATGATCATATTTGTAAGCCTGTTATTGTTCTAAAATGTGTTCTGCAGCCATGTAAGGTTTTCCAATGTAATTGGCATAATTGAATGTACTCATTCTGAAATACAAGCATTAAACCTGTATCAAATCAATACCTAAATTATTACTGTAGCACAACTGGATTACTGATTCTTACTTTGCTGTGTATGGAACAAATAGCAAAATGGAGAACTATGAGATCTCAGTAAGAATATATTGTCAATATACTGTATACATTTTCCCTTTGCTTTATTTTTTTTACATATTTGTTCTAATTTAACTTTAAACACAGTATGTGACACACATGGTACAGGGAATTTTGAAGTTCATCGTAGGCACGCTTTCTGTGGGGACGTTTACCAAGAACATACACATGCCAATTTTTACTTTGATTTGGCCCCTTGAGTAATTAAATTAGGGTCTGAAAGCAGAACTACAATAGAGACTTGCTTTTATAGAGTGTGCTGTAATTTGATTTCGACCTATTACACCTTTTCATAGCCAATGATCCGTTTCAATGGTAGGAAAGGTGCTTGCTACATAATAACACAAACACACACATGTATATCAACACAAATTAGTATATCTCAGGCACATAAAAATTAGCTGCATTAGAAAAAACTGGCATTTAAACATCATTGAGGTGTCTAGAGTGTATGCTGTACAGAGGATTGCATGCTGGAACAAGGCTTTCTAGAGGATTACTTCCTTTCAAGAGGCTTTTTTCCACTATAAGTCTGATCAGTGGTCTCTGTGGCGGAAGACATTGACTTACTAACTGGCAAAAGAGAGTGTTTAACTGGGGTGGTGATTTTGGAGGACACTTTCTGTTTAGTAGCAATTTTACTTGGATTGCTTTCCAGAGAGGTCACTAGGGAGGGACCTGAAGATACTTTATCAGCATCCATACTACATCCCTTAGTTTGGATATTGGACCTGGCTGTCCTTTCAGAGGTCTTCTTTGTAAGCAAGGTAGTTTTGCCTAAATCAGCAGATCGTCGGATCTCTCTTTGGCGAAGTGCACTTTTCAGGAATGACAGTCCTTTGTCCTCTGATTTGCTGCTGTGGTTCAGGTCTCTGGATGAAAGACTGGCAGAACGCAGACTAGTAACTGAAGAGCTGCTGCTGGAACTCTTCACTGGCTTCCGCTCCATTCGTTCCCTATCAGCACCCCGGGGCTGAAAGCTGCGCTGAATCCCACTACCTCTAGGTTTATCTACAGGAGAGTTCAACTGGGTTGCATCTCTGTTAAAAGTCCTCTCACTAAGATTCTTTTTGCTGTTAACAGATATCCTCTCAGATATAAAAGAGCTTTTCTTAGCAGTTACAGTATGAGACACAGAGGGCTGTGGTGTGGAGGAAGGGTGCACCTTACATTGCGTCCCCTGAGCTGCTGTCTTTTGGTCACAGGAAGATTCAAGCCGCCGGGAGGGCACCCCCTTCACAATCTTCATAGAATCTTTGTTGGTGTTGGTGACTTTGGCACTCTTAAGTGGAGAGCTGGAAGACACTTGAGAAGGGGACTTTGTTGTTAAAGATGAACTATGAAGTTTTTTAGAGGCCTTCTCCAAATCAGTCTTATTAGAATTCTTTTTGGTTCCATTACCAGCACACCTATGTTTTTCCCCAGAGCTTCCTTTACGTTTGTGTTCTTTAACCGGGGTTATGTTTTTGCCTTGATCGTGAACGGTGACTTGACTATTGTTGTCAACATGTTCACCTTTGGAACTCCTACAATAGGCATCTTCCAGAGTTCTCTGGCCATTTCCTCCCTCACTACCATAGGCCTCCACGGTAGCAAGAGGTGCCTTGCTGTTGACGTGTCGATCTTGACGGCTGTAGCTGCCAAAGCAAGAAGTAGACACTTTGTCATCACAAGCTTCCCCAATTCTCTCCAATGGAGGGGAGGCGCGAGAGTCAAGGGAGAAGCGGGATGGAGAGTTAGACCTCATTTGTAGTTTGGCTGAAAGAGACCAGGAGGTCTTCATACCATTCTCATTGAAGGCGAGAGGGCTCGTCACTGAGGATCGAGAAGATAAGGTCTGCCGTTGAATACTCCTCACGAAAGGTCGAGTTGAAAAGCCTCCTTAAGAAAAACACAGTGTTTAAACTACTGCATTGACCAGAAATGACAAACATACAAACTGACCTAAAATATAATTGGTGACAGTGATGTGCTCATTTTTTGTTATAAAGAAAATACAGAATATGATGTAGGCTATAGCAGACTTTTTATTCCATTACGGCGAAATTATGTGAGTGTGAAAAGGATGCATAGGCATGTATTGAACTTTAAAATGCAAACAAGCTGCTAACCGTCATCCTCACTGCGATCTCCAGGGAACTCCATTGATTCCGCAAGTGAGGCCAAGGACGTGCGTCGAGAAGAAGCCCCTGATGCCAGACTAGGAGGTTTACTGCCTGGAAGTCTGTTTACCCAATGTTCACATAATGATGAACTTGTTGAACCTAAAGAATACAACATGTTGTATTGTTTGATAACATAGTTGTAATGTATTTAAAATACATGAGAAAGTGTGCAATGCCCCAATATTTTTATTTTAAAAAAGCCTAACACCAGACTTTTTTCATTTCGGTTTGTTCTGAGCAAAAACATAATTTTTCCATTCCTGTTCAAGTGTTCCAAGTCCTCTCCTCTAAATGTTAACCAGTTGGAACGTTTTATAAGAACAGTTAACAACGTTTGCTTAAAAATGACATTGCCTTTACAAATCGATTTGTGGTAAGTGGCACAATAGCCTTAGCCTTTTCTGCACAACAGCCTTAAAGCTTAAATCAAAGCACATATCAAGGGTAAACTCTTAAAAGCACTGTGCCTAAGTTCAAGTAACAATGCTAACTATGTTAACAATGCTAACCATGTTACTTAGCTAGGTTGCTAGGCTGTTGCTAGGGTATTGTAGATGGTTGCTAGGCTGTTGCTATGGTACTTGAGGTGGTTGCTAGGCTGTTGCTAGGGTAGTTAAGGTGGTTGCTATGCTGGTTGCTAGGTTAATCATGTTGGTTGCTAGGTTGTCATCATGGAAGTGGTTGATAGGTTGTTGCTAGGGTACTTGAGGTGGTTGCTAGGCTGTGGCTAGGTTAGTTGTGCTGGTTGTTATACTGGTTACTAGGTTAATGTCATCTATATTGGTTGCTAGATTGTAACTGTGGAAGTGGTTGCTAGGCTGTTGCTAGGGTACATTTAAAGTGGTTGCTAGGCTGTTGCTATGCTGGTTGCTATGTTAATCTCATAGGTTGCTATGGTTTAACTGTGAAAGTGGTTGCTAGGCTGTTGCTAGGGTACTTGAGGCGGTTGCTAGGCTGTTGCTAAGGTAGTTATGGTGGTTGCTATGCTGGTTGCTAGGGTAATCATGTTGGTTGCTAGGTTGTCATCGTGGACGTGGTGGTTGCTATGCTGGTTGCTAGGGTAATCATGTTGGTTGCTAGTACCATACATTTGGTTGTAGTCTTTTCGCTCAAATGTGACTGTCCCACGAGACCTTTTTTTACTGTCTATGCGCTAGACACCGAGTTCCGTACAGCTTCCTTGTACGGCAAAGTGGTTATTGCCATCAAGTGGTCGGGAGTGTGCTAACGCTTTAGACTCAAATATCGGAAGTTTATACGCGGTTGTGAGCTGAAAAATTAGCAAATAACACAGATTGAAATCATACATTGTGCCGATATATTTGTTTTTAGTTATCAACGAACACCACTAACCACTCGGTGAGTTGCACAGTTTTGAAAACGAACGTTAAAGCAACACCAAAGAGTTTTTTGTACCTTAAAATAATAATTCCAAAATCGTTTCAGTGGTTCATCAACTCATAACAGGGTGAACGGCAATTCTGCATTTGCTTCGCAGCCATCTATCGGCTATAACCGCACTATGTAAGTTTGCCAGATCGGGTAGCGGATCTGTAGTTCGATGGAATGAGACATAAGAAACTACAAATTTGACTTGCAACTGATGTCGCAATACATCGTACTTTTATAAGTCATGCAAAATATTCTACCTTGTCTGTGGACATCGTTATTTGCAAAGCCGGTGCTGGATAAACAAATAGTGTGCGTGCGACAGAGGGAAAGTTCTTTGGTGTTGCTTTAAGGGTTGTTTTAAGGACATGCCTGTAGCCAGCCACTCTGAAGCAGTCAAAGGTGATTCTAAACAAGTCAAAAAGTCGAGACAGGACCCATCGTCAACATTTCTGTGTCCACCACTCTAGTTCATCCACAACAAACCAGAAAAGGGACTCAAAGTGCTAAATACCGGAATTATCCTTTAACATAATTTGTAAATCATAGCATTCTGATTTTGTTCACATTTAACACAGCATCCCAACTTCTTTGGAACTGAGGTTGTAGTTCCAAGTTATGACCTTCAAAAAGTGATACTAGTTGCACTGTGATAGTTCAGGAAGAAAGCGTACCTGCAACAGAACTGTTGGCTGACCACGATGGAATGATGGTCCTTCTTTGGTAAAACAAAATGTAGGCTGTTTGTTGACAGACGTCCTCATCAGCAATTGATTGTACCTCAGTGTCATCAAAGCAGTACCACTGACCATCAATAGAGTTTTTACAGTATGCTGGTGGTAAATGGAATTGTAAACAGAAAAGAAAGAATTCATTAGACAACACAAAAACATTTCATGCCTTTTATAGTTTTGCATTTTCAGTGATTCACATTGGGTTGACCAGTTCCTCCCAAAGTAACTAGGTGAATGGGCAATTTATTCCATATTAACTGGCTATTTCCATTCCAGATATGATCAAACCTTAGTATGTTTTGGGTTGTTGTAATATAGAAAAGTGAAACTGTGACAAACAACTAGATAATTAGACTGAATAGCTTGCTGCTAAAATACATACTGGTATACATGCTTGTCCAATATTCCAAGATGCAGGCCAGGAGTAGCCTGACGAGCCAGACCCACATCAAGATGTTGGGTCTGGGAACTCACCATTGGCAAGGCTCAATCCGAGGGGTGGGATAAACGGTTGTCTTTCAAATTCCCTCTGCACGCAATAGGATAGCGGTATAGCTATGACTTCAGTGCCGTTCTTTGTTCTTTTCAATTAAGAAGTTAACTCCAATTCTATAAAAGTCGCAGACAAAGCCGCTTCGAAAGACCGCTCTTTGCCAGCAGCGGCAGTCATCTCCTTTGTTTTCAAGTAGCAGGGAATACCGTATTTTCCGGACTATAAGTCGATCCGGAGTATAAGTCGCATCAGTCAAAAAATGTGTCATGAACAGCAAAAAAAAAACATAGCCTATATAAGTCGCACCGGACTATAAGTCACATTTATTTAGAAATGTATTTCACAAAATCCAAAACCAAACACAGAGACTATGTACTGGACTATTGAGGCCAAAAAAAATTATGTTAATGAAGACAAAGGAGTGAAGACAGTCAAGAGGAGGCCCGGAAGGTAATTGTAAAGCAAAAGATTCACTGAAAGAAAATGCCATGTAGCACACCAAAATTTAGCTAAAATGTGGAGAACACAATGCAATCAAGCATTTTGGGCGATGTGGAGTCACAAGCTGGCAGCAGATTAAATGCTCGAGAGAGAGAGAAAAAGATGTGGTTTTAAAAGGACGTGACTAAAGCAAACCAGGCATATGCCTATAGGCCCGACTGTAATTGTAAAGCAATTTACAAAAGATTCACTGAACAAAAATGCTGATATGGTACATGAAAGTTTAGCTAAAAATGTGGAGAATGCAATGCAATCAAGCATTTTGGGCGATGTGGAGTCACAAGCTGGCAGCAGATTAAATGCTCACGAGAGAGAGAAAAAGATGCAGTTTTAAAAGGACGTGACCGAAGCTGAGGCAAGCCAGGCGATAATGACTAAAGACAGGCTGTAATTGAAAAGCAATTTACAAAAGATTCACTGAACAAAAATGCTGATGTGGTACATGAAAATTTAACTAAAAATGTGGAGAATGCAATGCAATCAAGCATTTTGGAGTTTGGAATGTTATAATCGATTGCGGGCGTAAACAGACAGCTACAGACACGGAGCGAGTAGGCCTACTTTCACTTTCTAGTGTGTGCATTCATGGGCATTCATTAGGTGAAAGATAATTAGTAGCAAAACAGCGATCAAATATTACATGGCAGTAAGTTTTGTTTTCAAATGTTTTCATGCATGTCTAGATAACGAGTGAGAAATGTTTAGGAGACAGACTATCGTAAATCCTCAAATTATGGCTGGGGTCTTTTATTTAGGCTGCGCAAAGCACAGCACCTTTATTTGAGGTAGGCTTGTAGAGGCAGCTAGGCCTTTATTTATTATGTGGTGCGTTTTATTGTGAGACATAGGCCTACTTTTCGTTTGGAGCAGCATACCGGTAGGCTATCAAAAACAAATGATTTAATTTACATTTGAACTGTTTGATTATATTGCTAAATATCGGGACTGATGACCACTGAAATCTGTGGGGTATTTGATGGTTCAATATTAAGTTTCATGTAGCCTAGTTGAAAGAGTGTCAGGATTTCCATCCGCTTATTGCGAGATAAGGCATCTGCTTTTATTCATTCATGGTGCGTGTTCTGTGCTGTAATGGAAAGCTTATTCTGTATAGCCGATAGCCTAAATGTAGTTATTTTTTTAATAATGTATGCTTTACTTTTTTATATAAAATTTGTAGGCTGATGCCTGGCAGCAACAATTGTGTTTAAATGTAGGTTACTGCTTCAGCCTCTGGCAAGCTCAGAAGGGGGCGGCAAGCGACTGGTAGCTTGAGAGCGAGGTGTTGGAGACTCATGGTGTAGAACAATGACTTTTCATTGGCAACAATATTAAACCAACCAACAATACAAACTAGACTGCATTTCCGGCGGGAACTGCAAAAGTGTGCTTGCCCTGATCCGGTCAGCAACGTGAGCAGACAGTGGCATATGCTATGCTGAACCTGGCTTGATCCAAGCATTCTAACAGTGGCTTTCAGTGTTGGAGCAGTGGCAATATCTCAAAAGCTCTAGGAGAGGGCTATTCAACTATTGGCTTGCGGGGTGAATGCGGTTCGTTGGATTTTACCTGTGGCCTGCCTTTGAATTTAGCTTCTATGACTAAGATCAAATCAATAAAATAAAACGACAGCAGTGATTGGCTGCAAAAATAAATAATGTCACGCGTCTTGCGCCTACCAAACTGGGCTATCAGGTAACCTACAGAAGAATTGAAATTATGAAATATGACCTAGGCATTAAAATGCTGCTTGTTTGTCAGGATACTTTTTCACTGATTTATTTAAAAAAATATGAGCTATGAGTGTGAATGTTATATATTCCATCCCACAAATTATGTTTTACTGGTTTATTTGACAAATAATCTATATGGATTTGCTCTATAAAGACCTTATGTCTGTTTGGGATTGTTTTGTGAGCCTGGGGTTGTTTTGAGAGCCTATTGATATAGCCTATCTCAGATGTATCTCAGAATAAAGGAATACTTCATATTACTCTAAACCACCGTATGTAAATCAACTGTATACTACTGTCTACATTGCACTATATTTCTTGACCTGTCTCTGTATAGGCCTATTTCATCACCTTTCTATACTTTGCCTCACATTGCAACACAGCTCAGATCTTTGGTTGCTATGAAGGCCAATCGTTCTAAATGGATGGTTGCTATGGCCAAAGGCCAGTTCTATCTCTGCCGTTGTCAAGCGGGCATATCGTACAATTCTGATTAACCTTATCTTATTTGAAACATCTCTATTTTACTTAGCCCACTTCCATACAGTGGGTCCCATTAAGAAGTGGCCACTTCATTCGCGCTTACTGTGATTCACACAGCAGCATTATTAAATGAATCTGTCACCATATGCCTATGCCTATGTTTGCAAAGAAAACATTTTAATTTGATTCACATGAAACGTTACATTTAATGTACATGTTGACAATGAGTAGGCTAGCTTTGGTTGTTGGTGGTGTTATTGCATCCCTTAGTTAAGCCTACAATGCAAGTTCCCTCGCGATTGGAAGCTCCTGTAGACAATAGTAGACGCATTTCAAAACATCGCGTTAGGAGTTAGGAGTCCTCGCCACTTCTTTTAAGCTGTCACAGACTTAAGTGCTACTTTTAGGGCTAAAGTGCTTCGTGAATTACTGTTAGTAAAAAAAATAGCAGTCCTAAAGTTGTGACGAAGTTACGAGTGCAAGCATCTCATATCAAATGACCATGGCATTACGCTAAACAACATAAATCCCAATTAGCAACATACATCTCCTCCCTATAGCTAGCCACACAAGAAATTAATGATACTAAATCTCTGCTTAGCATGCTTCTCCGCTTAGCATTCTAATAACAGAAGGGGCACATTTATGTTGACCACTACAACATGACTCATTATGTCCGTAACTCTATAAAACACTTGGGGCGGGTTGTACCAACGAGGTTTAACTTTTAAACTGGATTAAATCATGGGTTAATGACTAATTATGTTGCACCAACCTTAAACCTAGTTTAAATTGAGTTTAAATTTAAACCCCAGTTAATCCCAGATTAATTTCCCACTTAAACCTAGATTAAATGCAAGTCTGTTGCACCAGTAATTTTAAACCCAGGATAAAGCTGGACTAGCAGTTTAATTTAAACCACCCCTGGAGGAGGTTTAAGTTAGAAGTTTTCACTGGTACCAGGGATAGAGTTTATCCACCTCCTGATAGAGTTTATGGACCAAATGCAAGTTTTACAATTCCGAAATCACACTGCATTATCCACCTTCACAACAGTACACTCATCAACTCTCACTGAGACATTTAATACCATTGAACCATCATCAAACAGGCCCTGAATGTCTTTTTTAAACTCTTAATTCCATGTCACGGCACACACCTTGATCATGGAATTCATAGTTTACCCACCTATTTTTATTTTATCACTAAACCCCTGGTACCGAGTGGTAGGCTACTGACAAAATGGATTTTTGACAACAGCCATTTGTGCACTACTGGAGGGAGGGGAGATAGGTGGATACTGGGTGACAGTGGCTATGCAGGTCGCACATACCTGACATGAGGATGAGGAGGTGGGAGATATGCCTAAAAATGCTGCAAATTCCAATGGAAATGCTGTAAAGAACATCGATTAACTTAGCCTATATTAGGGGTGTAACGGTTCATGTATTCGTATTGAACCGAAACGGTACGGGCGTCACGGTTCGGTGCATGAATTTACACGGAGAATACACGGTATAAAAATACATAAAACTCGTGTGCGCATTAATTAATGTCATGCGCAATTACTGTTAAGTAGCGAGAGTTCTTTAGCGACACCTAACGGCTAATCTGTAGCCTCGCCTTAGCTCTGAAGCTCTGATTGGCGCCTATGTTTTTTTTGTCAGGTCGTAGGTCGAGTCCGTCAGTCATTAGCAGCACTAAGGTTAGACCCACAAGAGGATCCGCTTGTCTCTTTAAAGTTAGAGGATCCGCTGGTCTCTTTAATATCGCAAGTTTGAGAACTTCAGTTACAGTAACGTTAGTACAGGCGAACGAGTGCTGGATAAGATGAAACTGTGTGTCGGCGTTGTTGGGTATGTGAGTGGAAAAAATGCTACACATATTCGAAGCCATCACCCAGATGATGTAGGCTACCAATCACTGAAACGAGGGGAAAAAACTTCCCCTGCGCATCAGCAGCCTTTGGATACACATACAAATAGGGCCAAAAACTATGGCTTAAATTAAATGATTTCGTAATGACAGAAAGCTATGTAAATCGCGTGGTAATTACCTTTATGTTGGGGTAACTTGTAACTTCTCACATGAGGAGCTGGTAGTGTTAAGTGCATAGACAGTAAAATAAAGTGACAACGCTAACCAGGCTAATAAACAAACCATGCTATGGTGAGTTAACGTCAAAGGGCAGTCACGTGACTTCTAGTTGTAGTCTGTTTATGAAATGAAAGGAGCAATTTCGTTTTTTTAAAAAAGGCAAAATAGTGTGATATTTTTACAGTTAGTAGGCTAGATTATTACTTAACACACAATAAAAAAAAATATTGAGGCAAATTGTAGACCCTTCCATATACAACTAAACACAGATATTGAAGGTCTTGCTTAAGTGGATTTAAAAAAATAATTTTTCTATGTAATTTGCACTTTCAGAAATAAGAGATGCTGTAGGCCTATTTTCAGTTTTTAGCTGATTGTCTTATTTTGTTTACAAGTTACAGATGGAGTACTGTTTAGCCTACATCTTACACACTTCAGGCTGTTGCAGATAGCTCAGGGAAGAGACTGTATGACACTAGGTGGTACAGCCTGAGACATGTACAAAAAAAAATGCTTTCTGCATTTTTGTTTTGCTTTTCCCTCCATTGTACCGAACTCGTACCGAACCGTGATGTCCGAACCGAGGTATGAACCGAACCGTGACTTCTGTGTACCGTTACACCCCTAGCCTATATGACAAATTGCTCATGGGACTTCTATTCTAAAATGCAATATTTATTAGAAATTAAAATATATTAATGGAAAAACAGTAAACAAACAAATATGTGATATGGTTACATCATTTCATTAAGGAGAGCCTCAAGGGAGTCCTGGGGTGGTTGGCTCATTTTTGCTTTTAATAAGTTCAAACTTATTAAATAGCATTTTCAATGTCCAAAAGAAACTGCTCCTTCTTCTCAATTCGCTTATTTCGTGGTGGGTAGAGAGCTTTTTGATGCTTCTCAGAAGGTCTAACAATACTGTCACCTATTAAAAACACAAACACACAATGGTATTCTCATTAGATCAGTTGCTGTTCTAACACATCATTCACAACACTTCTACTTGTCATTTGTTTTGCATCATCACAACAAATGCTAAGAAAATGTCCAGTGCCGACTATAACAATCATATAAATGACAGCTACATCCACTCATCCAGTTGTGAGTAAAGTGAACGCAGAGATTCAACACTGCATAGGCTACAGAACTTAGGGTATATGCACAAGTTATACATTGGGTACTTATATTTATTTGTTTTTGCAGAATATCAATCAATGAATCAATATAATTTCTAGTTTAGTGTATAAAGTATGGCTAATGAGGAGTGGGATGTGTACATTGCAACTACAGGATTGGTTATATAGCTCTTAGAAAATACCAGCTAGCCTAGTTAAGGTGGTGTGATAAGAATGTCATAGTTGGCATGTTCAATTTCACTACAATGCTCAAATCATAGCTTGACTCATTCTTACAGACACAAATTCTGGAAACATATGAGAGACACTAGGAGGTCTAGCCTTGCAGTTTTTTGTTGTTATGACCAAGGACATGGGCTAACGTTAGCTTCTTGTTCATGGCCTAGCATAATAATGCCAACTTAGACCACCTAGCTAGCCAATCAACACACCACCGACTTTCTTGCTGATTAACTTAACCTACGTTAACAAAATACTATTGTCATATAAGTTAACAACACTGGTGTTTCATTTGCAGAAGTTCAACATTAGCCAAGTGTGTATGGTGCAGTAATGTTAAAAGTTAAGTTAACGTTAGCGTAGCAACTTACTGAAGTCTGTCGTATCCAGTTCGCCTTCATCGTCGTGTTGAGAAGGGGAGCAATCTGATCCAAACAACATTCAGATCGTTTCAACCACTACGCCTCCTCCGTCTCTGAGGTCGTGCTGTCAGTTTTTTTGTCTTCAATTATTTCCCCAAACGAGCCATAAGGGAAAAAATCCTCTGCCTTGCCGTGATAACTGTAAACTGTGTTAGGCGACCTTTACCATTTATGGCACTGTGGTTACAGTGATACAATGTAACGGCTACCGTCTATTAAAAAGTATCGAAAGTGATATGGGTACATGGTTTACAGCGATTGGTTTACAGATAGGCTATAATTTTGGTCCGTTTGGGGCCATTTAACATTGTGATTTGTTTACATCTTGTCAGAATCCATCATGGCGGACAATGAGTATAAATTAATATTTTGTTAATCTTTGTTTAAACAGGATTAACTAATCCAGGGTTAAAATTAAGATGTGCAACGAGTCTCTGGTTAATTTAAACCCCTATTTAAACCTAGATTTACTAAACCTAGTTTAGGCCTAAACTAGGATTAATTTAAACCACGTTGGTGCAACCCGCCCTTACTTTCATAAAGGACGCACACCATCCAGCACATACAGCGGGGAAAATAAGTATTGAACACGTCAACATTTTTTTCAGTAAGTATACTTCCAGTGTGGCTATTCACATGAAATTTTCTCCAGACATTAGTATTAACTTAGATAATCCACACATGTTAAAAAATCCAAACATTAATGTCCATAAGTAGAGTTACGAGTAAAAAAGTGGAATGCCACAGGTAAAAAGTATTGAACACGCCTACTGAAATTTCTTAAATACTTTGTGAAAAAGCCATTATTTGTAATGAGAGCTTCAACGCATTTCCTGTATGACTAAACTAATCAGTTGCAGTATTCAGGTGTGATTTTGGCCCATTCTTTTAAACAGATAGTCTTTTGATATTGAAGATTCCAGGGGTCCCACTTGTAAATCCTGATCTTTAGGTAACTTCCAAAATTGTTCAATTGGATTAAAGTCAGGGCCTTGATTTCCTTTCTCTGAAACCAATTGAGAGTTTCCTTTGCTGAATGCTTTGGATCATTGTCCTGCTGGAAGGTCTAGCCAGGTCTCATACTCATCGACCTGGTGGATAGCAAGATTCCTAGGAAAAATCGCTCTGTGAAACTGTGTGAAGTCTGCCAGTATGAGATAAAAAACAGCCCCACACCTTGATGCCTCCACCTCCAAACCTCACTGTTAGTATGGTATTTTTAGGGTGATGCACAGTGTCATTTCTCCTCCAAATATGGTGTGTAGTATGACATCCAAAAAGTTAACATTTTCTTTCGCCTGACCAGAATACATTCTCTCAGTATTTAATAGGCTTGTCCAAATGTTGTGTAGCAAACTTTCAACGAGTTTCGACATGTTTTTCTTCAGTAATAGAGTCATGCGGGGTGAGTGCATTACCTATGATTTTCTCTGTAACAATTGAACCTGCTGCCTCCAAGTCTTTCTGGAGCTTTCTCCAAGTGGTCCTTGGCTCTTAGGCTACGCTTCTGACTATTCTTCTGACTTCCTGGTCAGAAATCTTGTGAGGAGATCCTGTGCATGGCCGATTGATGATGCAGTGATGTTCCTTCCACTTGCAGATAATGGCTCCAATACTGCTTACTGGATGATTCTTACAGTAAGTTTTGAGATGCATCTGTAACCAGTTCCACTGATATGTTTTGCAACAGTAATGTTGCAAAGGTCTTGGAAGAGCTCTTTGCTTTTACCCATTATGAAATGTTTATTGTGTGACACCTTGGTAATGAAAAACCTTTTTATAGCTCATAATATGTACTGATACATCTTATATTAATTTGCACAGATATGAGGGATAATTACTATCTAACTGTGTATAGATTCCAGCTCGTTCCTGGCCATTCCTTGCCTTTGTGCACTGCTTTTTCTTAGCGTGTTCAATACTTTTTCCCTGTGCCATTCCACTTTTTTACTCATAACTCTACTTATGGACATTAATGTTTGGATTTTCTACATGTGTGGATTACCTAAGTTAATACTAATGTCTGGTGAAAATTTCATGCAAATAGCCTCACTGGAAGTATACTTACTGAAAAAAATGTTGACGTGTTCAATACTTATTTTCCCCGCTGTACACATGGAAACCGATAATTTAGGCCACAAACTCAAAACGTGTCTCTCTGAAGCTCTTCTAGAATCTTTGCTCTGAAGGCTGCGTTGCTAGGCAACATCAAATAAACGAAATGAGAGTCTTTTCAAGGTGTTAAAAGTGTATGTGTGATTACATTTCCAATAATTTCCCATAATAAATTATATAATATTTGCACCTTCCTTACTTGTGAAGCTCACACTAATTCTACCGCATTTAGTGAAATGTAATACAACGTTGCCACCTAGCGTTCAGATGTAGGCTATTTAACATTAACATGACATTTCCTGCTTGTTCTTTCGTCAACTCCATGCTTTTAGGAAAACAATGTTTTTATGATAGTTTCCTCTTCAATGAGCGATTACCAGCTCGTTTTTGTAACAGAGATAGCTGTTTATTGTCCCTAGGTTTACAGAAACACCTATTCATATTAATACGTAGCCTATGGAGTGCTGCCGACCACTGTTCATTACGGCCCAGAATGCCTTGCATGTCTTTACAACAAAACAACACAGTAAAACCTAAATGCCCATAAACATATGCATTTGCATACTTGTAACATTTTTAATAATACTCTCCCATCATGATATTTAACAATAATGAAAAATTTAATTTGAATACCGTCAATGTGAAAACAACTCTATTATGTAAGCAATATATAGCTACTGTTCTCCTTGCTGTTTCAGTTCGTAAGTCCATACTATCCCATGGCAGAGCAAGGATTTCATGATTGGGCAAGGTTGCCCGGAGACATTGTGGCTGCCCAGAGACATTGAGCATACTTGGAAGGCATTGTGATAGAAGGTGAATGGTGCAAAGGTGAATGGTGAGAGTTACCAAATACCTGTGGGTGGTTTGCCAAATGATGGAAACTTTTGGAATATTTCTTTTTTTTTTTAGCTTATGCACCCTCACACTGGAGTCCCCAGTTCATATACAAAATTTGGTATCGATATGTGACAGTGTTCCTGAGATATGGACGACTTCCTGTTTCGGAGCTTCGCCGCCGATTTCGTTTGGCTGTGACGGGCAAACGCTTTCGAAAATCAAAAATCCTTCCGGTAACTTTTGTGAGGCTTGGTCCAAGGATAAGGTACGTCAAGTTTCGTGGCGTACGGACCAAATTTGTGACCTGTGAAAATTTAGTTTCGCTTTCTGTTCAATCCAATATGGCGGACGAACGACACGCCCACCTGACGTCATCTTCGCGACCAACTTACAACGGTACTGACCGGACGTTTTAAAGTTGTAACGGTGTCTCTGTCTCAAAGGGCCTAGGCGCTAGAGCTGACAAAAAATTAGGGAGACGGGAATAATAAAACTTAAGAAGAACAATAAGTGTGCTGCTTTCAGCAAGCACACTTAATAATAAGAAGAACAATAAGTGTGCTGCTTTGCAAGCACACTTAATAAGAAAACTTAAGAAGAACAATAAGTGTGCTGCTTTGCAAGCACGCTTAAATATTAAGAAGAGCTCTTTTATGAGTTAAATGGAAACAAAATTATTACTGGCCTTTATTTGTCCGAATCTGAGGCCATAATTTAAGGATTTAGGTATGCACGTAAGGTTAGCCCTTAAGGGCAAAGTCATTTAACTACATACTTTCCACCCCCATTTTCAGCAGGGAGATAATCTCTGCCCGGTCAGAGCACTCTGCACTTCCCCTCCACAAGACTGAACAACTCTCCCATCGGCTGGTCGAGACCATTAGTCTGGCGTACAAAGCCTCAAGTGTAACCCCCCCTATTAGGCGGCATGAATAGTCAAACTCAGCTGTACTGTTGACTCCAGCCCATGTATTGTTGACTTAGTCACTGCCAACATGGAAGTGTGGGGAACACTCCATTATTGGCTATAAAGTCAGAATGCATACGTGATAGGCTCACAACACTAATGACTCACTCTATCAGAGGCAAATGTGTACTAATCTTCATTGATTGTTCTGGGTGAACTGCCTGGCCACAGTCGCATCAAGGGCTACGGTATACATGTTCCAATTGCTTAACATTGAGTTAACTTTTAAAAAAGGTGAAAGGTTGTCTTTTTCAAAGGATGATCCAGCAGCTGTTGGTAAAGAGGAGGTTCTTTTGTATGTACTTCAAGCAAGTCACTAATAGAACCTGAGCAAAGATATACAGTGAAATTTCAACTTAAACTCAGACAAAAGGAACATGAAAAATGACACAATAGTAAAAAAATAAAAAAGTAAGTAAAAGAAGAAATCTGGTTCTTTTTTACATAGATCTCCGTTTCTTGAGGTCACTGAGTACTGCTGATACGAAAAAAAGGAAAACAACCGATTTACCTAGCTTGAGTTGTTAGTAGCTATTAGCTAAAGCAGCCAGGCAGCTACAGCGCTACACTCTGGGGTCATGAGCGCTACACTCCGAGTCTAGCGCTGTAACTGCTTGGCTGCAGGCAATTCATGGGTTTCATCAGGTCCCTTTCCACAGGTGTATAGAATCAAGCACCTTGATTATCAATGCAGGCTGCATGGTGCTTGATTAATACACCTGTGGAAAGGAACCTGATGAAACCCATGAATAACAAAATCAAAAGTCAAAAGCAATAGCAACAGTCGTGAAGAATGCCAGTTCATTTCTTTCGTGTTCGATATTGTCACCCCACATTGTTAACAATAAAGGACCACTATTATAAAACAATCAAGTCTGTTGACTGATTGACTGACTGAGTTTAGTGTTAGTCATAGTGTTGTGACGCCTAGTTGAAAGAAGAAGAATATTTTGAGAACATTGACTTATGGAAGGCTTGCAAAAATTCCCCTAAAGAGGTGATTAAGGGTTGGTTCAAATCGATGACGTCATCGGACATGGACTTCCTATTGGTTAACGTCTTATGTTCTCCATCAGAAAACCGAGGTTATACAAAACCGTTTGAGGATGTGGCCCATACTATACAAATTTCTGCTGAACATTTGCCACAAATTTGAAAATTTCATCCATTTTATCCATAATTGTACACATATAATTTATATATAAGGAACTGAAATTTGGCATGTTTATTGTTAGTCTCATTTGCTCACATTTCCTGTAGTGCCAATTTCGTTACTGTTGAACTAATTAACCATGTTAAAAATGGTTAGTTCAATCTGATCGTTCTGTGTAGCATACCTGTGTAGTGGCCCCCATGCATATTGCCATGGTGGTTGCACACAGCATAGAGGTCATACAAGTAGTCATCTGGGTTGTGGCCATATGGCCGTCTCCATGGTGACCAATGAGAGGGAAGACTCCAGCTGCTCTGACTCCTCTTTACCATATGGGGTGCCATGTCCATTCCAAGGAGAGGGAACCTCACCATATTCTGCATTTTCACTCTGCGGTCTGCCTCCTGGAGAATAAAAGATCCAATGTAACAATTCAACAGTCACTCAACCAGTAGTGAGTCCTAAACCTTGGCACCATGGGTATAGTAGGGTTAGCTTCAGCCAATTAGCATGGCAGTTGGCCGCCAACATTTTTTAAAATATGGCGTTCCATGGTCCGAGTTCTGGCACCAGTTTTTACATGCTGATTGGTAGATGACAGTTTAGTGTTGGGCACAAGCGTCCTCACATGTCCATGTTGGTGGTAAAGCATTTCTGGAAGACGACAAATAAACGACAGCCTACTTGGAATAAGCTACAGATTCTTTGTGTATTATCACATAAATAAAACATCATATTTTAGGACTTCAATACACTGGGCAAACTTCTGCACCACCATCCCCAAAATGTTATCCCAATAGCGAACCAATGAAATAAAGTTGCGCCTATGTTAGATGATGCACGTTCCTGAACTTCTTTTCCTCTGAGAGAATATCCAATCTGCAACAACGATATACCATTGTACTTTCGTTGTCTTCATCTGTACTGTGGAACCTAATTGGTTAGCTGGTACTGGAAATAAGCTCCATGAAACACCATTTTGATATAAAGATGGCTGCGGTTTTTTGGCTGAAGTAGCTAGCCTAGCATGGCCCATTGAAATGGATGGGAGCGGGACTTCCTCACTCTCTCCAGTTACATAATACCTCCATGATTGTTGCAATGAAAAAAAGAGAATGAAAATAAACTAGATGTACCGCAGAGCGGTACAAAATATGACCGCCGCCCAGTCCAGCACATTTTTTCCACAAAAAAAAATCACGCTGAAAGGCCTATATGATTCTAACTGTCTCACTAAATTGCATTATCCACACTCAATTCTCACTGGTATCTGCTAGACAACAAGTACCAAAACATGATTAGTTCATAGATTTCACATGTAAAATTCATTTTATACAACCCCACCTCCATCTTGCCTGTTCATAATTCTGAGAAATTCTTGATTGTTTGTGTTATGTTTATGTTATGTGTGTGGGTGTGTGTGGGTGTGTGTGTGTGTGTGAGTGTGTGTGTGTGTGTGTGTGTGTGCGTGCTTGTGTGTGTGCCTGCGTATGTGCCTGTGCATGCAAGCGTACATATGTCTACTGTGTGAGTATGTGTCATACGTATGATTACTGTGAATGTATGTGTGTGTGTGTGTGTATCTGTTTGTGCACATGTGTGCACATGAAATGGGTTAACATGACCCCTGGAGGCAAACATACGGAAAAAAAATGGTCATCCTAGGCCCTATAGTTCTCAAGATATTCACAGAGAACTGTGTCTGCCCTACCCTCCTTTTGGGGGGTCCAGTCCAGCGGGGGGGCTACAGATCAAAACGAAAAATGACGGTTCCATGCTATCCATGTGGGGGTACATGCCCACCAAGTTTTCTGTACCCCGGTCTTTCAGTGTCCCGGGAATCCTTGTTGGTGTACGTCACTAAATGTACACATAAATTATTTTATTGTAAGGCCCCCCATGAACGAAAGTACACAAAACTTGCCATGCATTCGGAGGGTGTCATAATGATCCTACACTTTTCATTTCGTGCAGTTTTGACCTTGTCAGCCAGAGTATTGTGATGAAAACACCTAATGTTTTGCTTTTTAATTTTTAACTAGGTGGCGCTATACATGAAATAAGTGGTAATGGGATGGGTTGACATGCCCCCTTAAGACCAACATACATAAAAAAGGTGGACCTCCTAGGCCCTACGGTTCTCGAGATATTCACAGAAAACTGTCTCCGGCCACCTACAGGCCAGTTGGTGTATAGTAACATAAATTAATTTATTGTGTGGCCCCCCATGAACGGAATTCCACGAAACTTGGCGTGCATTCAGAGGGTGTCATAATGATCCTACACTTCCAATTTCGTGCAGTTTTGACTATGTTAGGTCACAGATACCTGCGATTACAACACCTCATTTTTACTTTTTTGTGTTTAACTAGGTGGCGCTATACATGAAATGAGTGGTTATGGAATGGGTTGACATGGCCTCTTGAGATCAACATACAAAAAAAAATGGTCCTCCTAAACCCTACGGTTTTCGAGATATTCACAGAAAACTGTGTCTGCCCTACCCTCATTTCGGGGGATCCAGTCCAGCGGGGGGGCTACAGATCAAAACGAAAAACGATGGTTCCATGCTATCTATGTGGGGTTACATGCCCACCAAGTTTCGTGTACCCCGGTCTTTCAGTGTCCCGAGAATCATTGACGGAAATTTGGGCATGCGAAAAAGAAAAAAAAAAAAAAAAAACTAAACCTATATGACCGCCGCTTAATAATAAAGGTCATAATAAAGTTGCCTAATTATAGCTTATAGCATACAAATGCTTTGGAGAAAAGGAGAATAAATCCATAATTAAACAAAAATACGAAAATTCTTAGAAACCCTTCACTGCTCTGAATTTGCAGTGAAGGGAAGTTGCATTGGCAGACCTTACCTGTCTGAATCTCTTGAGATGTAGGATAAGGACATCAGGTAGAGTCCACAAACTTAGCTTGATTCGGCCTTGCTGCAGCTGTTTGCAGTGTGGGCAGCGCCAGGCATCATCTGGAGCCAGCTAAAAATATAAATGTAATTAACGCATTATACAGCTCTATATGGAAGGGTGTCCTTAACAATGTTGAGACCAAACCTACGCCCTTGCAAAGTAACCTAATTAAATAGCCTACTGGTTGGACTGTCAAGTTTCCCCACATGTGTATCTGTTTACTTGTTTTTCTCAGGACAAGCCCTTTTTTTGAGCAAATATTCAAGTGTCACAGGCGATTCCAGTTTGCCATGGGTGTAGACTTTTGTAGACCTTGAATCTTCCAGTTTTCAAATATATAATTCAAAAGTATAAGTCTAAAGCTCTGTAAGTAGAAGCCCTCCTCCGAGAGAGCTTAGTTTCCGGAGGTAAGTTTCCCAGAAAATCCAAAAAAAGACAAAGATACAAGACTGTGTACATATTTCCATTTCCGAGCGAATGAACTCATCCTATAAACCACCGCTCCTCACCCAAGAATATATATAGTCCAAGGCACAAATGTGAAAAGCCATTTGAACAACTTCTAATCTGACAACAGACACGTGCACCTTTTCCTCCAAACAGTGATTTTTATATAGTGAATGTGCCGTTAATAGCAGTTCTTTCAGTGGTAATCGCATAAATGATAGTATTTTGTATAGGTATTGTGTATTGAATTTTATATTTATCATAGTGTATTTTATATCATGTGTGTGCGAAAGCGGTTAACGTTAACGTTAGCAACATGGTGCAGTGCTTCGAACGACTGCCATCACCGCTCAGTCTGTCGGTCTGATGCATGGACCGGTGCATGGTCTGCTCTTGGACCACCATCATATTCAGCTTATTAACTTGCCGTGAATTATTAGACAAAATGTTCATTAAATGCATGAAGAAGTATGATTGATATGACTGTATGAAGGCTACAGTAGCCTAATGTTAACTAGCATTACCAACCTCACTGCAAAACTCACAACAACTTTGTAGCATCTAGGCCTTGTCTCTCATGCTGGCCTTTACAAAACCTACAAGCTGACTCTCGGACACACTACACTCAATAATGTGACCCGATTTAAAGTGGTTTTCACCCCTTTGGACACTCTTGTTCTCGTCCTTGAAACAGCGAAATGTTGCCTCGGGGGCATGGACGGCCAAACCGCTAACCATTTGACTGCAGTGTCTAGCCGGTAGTGGCAAAACGAGCTAATTGGGCTATCAGCTAGTTCAAAAGTTTAAGTACTTAATGAAGATATACAGGGGTCTTTATTAGTGCTGTCAGTTAAATGGGTTATTAACGGCGTACCTTTTTTTATCGCGAGATTAACGTTCTTTTTGGCCTAGCAAATTTTGTAGTTTTTTTTAACATGCTGTTACAACAACTAGTAACGTTAGAAAAACTACCACTCCGGATCTAGCTAGACCGGAAACAAAACAACAGTCATGCCGCACACACTTGTTTGGGCTTGCGAGCCGGCCAAAGAGTAGTAGGCTAACACATTAATCGTGTGCCGCCAAAGATTTTTTATTTTACACCGTCACTTGTTCTGTTATCAACAATCCTCTTTGACTGCTACTATTTTGAAACTTTGATGCACCATTTCTTGTCCTCAAACTGCCACAGACACTTCCTAGCAAAGATTCTACTAAGAACTTTGCTTCCTAGTAGGCTTCTGATAATAGAGATAATAAACACCAACGCAGTTCTGAACTCCCGGTCGGCTGAATGGTGCTTTAAATTGCTTGTTCATCCAGTGTTTGCCAGTTAAAAACTTTGGCGCTGATGTGTGTGGCAAGTGACAGTGCACCATAGACTGTATAAAATAGCAGTGTATCACAGAAGCACTTCAAGTTTAAGCTTTAATCTAGGGTACAAGCCAAACATTGTTTAGCCTACACTCACACTGTTATACGTGAATTGAACATGGAGATAATAATAATAATAATAATAATAAGCTTTATTTGTATAGCACCTTTCATACACAGAATGCAGCTCAAAGTGCTTTACATTTGAAGCATGTAACAAAATAATAGTCAGTCAGTCATTATCAATCACATTTCTTCATTGCTGGGGCCGTTTATGATCCACTCAGCAACATATCAAAAATATAGAAAATGACATGTCATAAGACTGGCAGCCTTAACCCTCTTACCCCCCACAAGCACGCCATATGGCAACTGTGGCAAGGAAAAACTCCCATATTCCAGGAAGAAACCTTGAGCAGAACCTGACTTAATAGGGGATATGGACTACTAGGCTATTTCTGTTTGTTATGCACTTCATTGAAATGTGCTGTAGACCTAGTGTTAGGCCTAGGCTATTTTGCACACTTGTGCATATTTCTCAATATGAAAAGTTCTTTTTTTTTCAACTGAACGGCTATTTGCCTTATTCACCCAGCGGCCAGAACGAGGCTACAGGGTACACTTGCCATTACACCTAAGTCCAGCAGAGGGTGGAGGTAATGCACTCTGTTTGCAAACTGACAAAAAAACTCACTAAAGAAGAAGAACAGGCCAGCGAACCCTTCTTTTTTTTCGGTGAGCTTTTCTGGTGAGCAGTTTGCAAACAAAGTGCATTATCACCATCTGTTGGACTGAGGTGTAATGGCAAGTGTACCCTGTAGCCTCGTTCTGGCTGCCGGGTGAAGCAAGGAGCAAGGCACCTAACCCCTCACTGCTCCCCGAGTGCCGATGTTGTTGCAGGCAGCTCACTGCGCCAGGATTAGTGTGTGCTTCACCTCACTGTGTGTTCACTGTGTGCAGTGTGTTTCACTAATTCACAGATTGGGATAAATGCAGAAACCAAATTTCCCTCACGGGATCAAAAGAGTATATATACTTATACTTATACATTTTGTGCATGCACTTCTGCTGTAGCATTTATTTCAGTTTATATCAGCTATATTTCTGAAGAATACATTGTGATGCCTCAGGTCTGCTGCACATCTTTTGAAATTTGATTTGAAATAATCAAATAAACCTACGTCTTAAAGTAAAGTTAATAAAGTAACTTGCTTTGTTTTCATTTGAATTTCAATCAAGATGCACTGGTAATAATTGCTTTATATTTATAATATGGACTTCTGGAAAGTTCAATAAATGCAAAATAATAGAATTTTAATCATATAAAAATTGTGATAAAATATGTGATTAATCGCGATTAACTATAAAATTCAGTGATTCATCGCGATTTAAAACAAAAATGAATTGCTTGACAGCCCTAGTCTTTATACCTCGACTAAATTGATGTTGCCTATAAACAACAATTCATGTTCATACAGTGGGTACCACTTGGAATTGTCCGGCTTCACGCGTGATTCTCACGTGACCTCACCCGTGAATCATGCGTCTTTTATTTATATTTCCCCAGTGAAGCTGCAATGACCCAAACAACCACCAGGTGACACTTGTGAGCAGGGTTAGGAACGCCGGCTGTTGCCGCTTTGAGTAGATCGGGCCCAGAAAATCAAGCCCGACTCTACCCGAGCCCGTGTACGTTGTGCCCAAGCCTGACCCGGCCCGACACATTAACTGTAATTATGAGCCCAAGCCTGATTAAACCTGACATTTTTTTAATACTTGGGCCATTATAACTGACGCTCTCAACTACAATTCTGAGTTGTTTGAACTACAGAAATCTGTTTAGAATTATCTTAATGAATAATGCAACAGAGGAAGAAAGAATGTAAACTACGTTGTTTGTTTGTTCGGAATGGAATGGATCGCAAATTAATCCGAATGAAGAAACGTAAGCCACTTACAAAACTATGTCCCTGCAGCAAAACTCAATGCATTTCTCTCTGAGGGCTTGCCTTGCTTTTAGGGGTATGCTTGGAGAAGTGACAAAAGAGGACATTAAAGGCTGACTATAATTATTTTTGCCATGGCAAGCCTGCTTCACGTGTCTGTTCATTGTAAGTCCCCGTTTTTTTGCTGTCAGGCGAGCATCGTGCCGCACTTAATGCACACAACAAAGCCAACACATGTTGTCACTGCCCTGACTTGTTCAAAATGGTTCCATACCTCCAACTTTCCTCCAAACTTGATCAAAGTTATTTTTCCTGATTTTATTTTTTATTTACATCTTCAAGCTCTACATTGCACTTAAGCTACACAATACAGCACTGCAGGCCTGGTGTGATGCGTGCGAGTGGAGGAGAAGCTGCGCATGACACGTGTGATGTGTAAGATGACATTACAAACTAGAAAAGCATTTCCTGAAGGAAATACAGTGCATGAAAATGCAAAAATATGATGTAAAATATCATACAGAGTAAAAATAAACTATATTGGTTGCTAGGTAGATGAGGTTTAATAGGCTATAGTTGGAATGACTGAACTTGGTAGATGACGTTTAATATAGTTGGAATCACTGAACAGTTAAATAGGTGGATAGTTTAAAAGGTTAGATTATTTGCTAGGTAGTAGGGCTGCACGATATATCTAAAATCTATCGTTATCGCGATATCAACGCTTGCGATGGACATACTGCAAAGATTACTTAATTTTCGATACATTTTGATACATTTTCTGTGCCGTGCGCATTCCATGGCCTACAGTCTATGATGTATTCACATTCTGAATGTCAACATATTTTACCAAACCGATGCTGTCATGCAGCCCTAGAAGCCCGTCCCCTACCAGTTTAGGTGTGTGGTGTTTTAGGTGTTGAGGCAAGAGCTAAGTCGTGATGGCTAAAGATAGTGAGTCAAGCGAGGTAGGCTACACTTAGGTGAAGAGGAATTGGTGACTAAAGGAAAAGCACGTCTGTTATATGGAAATATTTTGGTTTTATAAAGGACGACATATTACAAACACAGCGCCAAATGCGTCCTTCTCCACCGTGTTAAAATAAACAATTTCTTTCGTTGTTGTTATAGGATCAAAAGATAGCCTATCTATTTTCACTGTAAGGCTTGTATTTCATGATTTGCATTTAGCAAAAGCCCCAGACAGCAGCAGAGAGGTAATCAGGATTATTTGTAAAAGTTGTTTAGCCTACTTCGTTAGCCTGGACTGTGCGATCGCAGCCACTTACTTTCACTTTTTGCTGCCCTCGTAGTCGGCATGCCGGTAGCCTAATAACGTGGGATGCGCAGCGTATGAGGTTAGACAGGGCTACTTAAGATTTTAGATGAGTGACCGCCGCGATATAGCTTAAGTAGGCCTAGTTTTTTTGCTAGGCCCAGCGAAGGCTGGCAATGTGGAATATTCCGCTGGTTGGTGCACAAGTATTCAGATTGGCTGTCTATCCGTCTTTTACGAGGATTTTCTTGGAGCACATCTTCCACACAACTTCAATAGCCTAGTCAGTAGGTATCTTAGCTGTCCACTTTCATCAGGCCATTTAAAGCCTAGGCTACATAATATACTGCTCAAAAAAATTAAAGGAACACTTACAGTTTTTCACAATTGTTAAAACCCATTTTTTGAAACCTTCCACCCTTCTCTCCATTCTCAAACTACATTCACAGAATGTCTGACAGTTCTTGCAAAATAAAACACTCGCCTTAAAAGTTTTTCTTATGCTCAGAACCAAACAGTGTCAGAGCACCAATCCAGTGTATGATTGAAGTGTCCCCTTAATTTTTTGACCAGTATATTTATATTGTTTATGTAGAAAATTATACATTTATTTCTGTAATTATACATTTACCCCCCCCCCCCCAACCCTACAGTCTATGTTAGCAGCAAGTAGAATGGAGAAAAACATTAAATATTTAAATATCGCAAGTTATATCGTTATCGCAGTACTCAATAATGTTATCGCATATTTTCCTAATATCGTGCAGCCCTACTAGGTAGATGAGGTTTAATATGGAATGACTGAACTAGGTAGATGAGGTTTAATATAGTTGGAATGACTGAACAGTTAAAAAGGTGGATAGTTTAAAAGGTTAAATTATTTGCTAGGCAGATGAGGTTTAATATAGTTGGAATAACTGGACAGTTAAATAGGTGGATAGTTTAAATGGTTAAATTATTTGCTAGGTAGATGAGGTTTAATATAGTTGGAATGACTGAACTAGGTAGATGAGGTTTAATATAGTTGGAATGACTGAACAGTTAAATAGGTGGATAGTTTAAAAGGTTAAATTATTTGCTAGGTAGATGAGGTTTAATATAGTTGGAATGACAGAACTAGGTAGATGAGGTTTAATATAGTTGGAATGACTGAACAGTTAAATAGGTGGATAGTTTAAAAGGTTAAATTATTTGCTAGGTAGATGAGGTTTAATATAGTTGGAATGACTGAACTAGGTAGATGAGGTTTAATATAGTTGGAATGACTGAACAGTTAAATAGGTGGATAGTTTAAAAGGTTAAATTATTTGCTAGGTAGATGAGGTTTAATATAGTTGGAATGACTGAACTAGGTAGATGAGGTTTAATATAGTTGGAATGACAGTTGAATAGGTGGATAGTTTAAAAGGTTAAATTATTTGCGAGGTAGGCCTAGATGAGGTTTAATATAGTTGGAATGACTGAACAGTTAAATAGGTGGATAGTTTAAGTGGTTAAATGATTTGCTAGGTAAATGAGGTTTAATATAGTTGGAATGACTGAACAGTTAAATAGGTGGATAGTTTAAATGGTTAAATTATGTTGTGAACAGAGGAAACAGTTGAACAAGATGTGTAGGCCTAGTCTTATTAACCCTTAAAGGTGTAGGTTTTTGAACATTCTAAGTTCCGCAACAATTGAAGGTTCTAAAATTCTATGTTGAATTCAATGAACCCAGATATTCTTTAGAATGTTAATTTCCCAACATTCCCGTCACACCGGTGTGACGGTACTCCTTTAAGGGTTAAGAGAATGTGTCTGTATGCTTAAAGCCTGAGAAACTGACAGTCGATGCAGGTGGCCGGAACACCTGGCCTAGGATTCTAATTGCTTAACGGCTCTATTGTGATGTCATCAGCCCATGTTAAGTCTATGGGAAAAATTTTGACTAGTTTTTAATTAATAGTTTAAAAAGTATAAAAGTTACAAAGCTGAAAAATACAAAGCCCACATGTCCTAAGTAAGACCTACGTAACATAGTTTGAATTAAAGAGGTCCTATGCAACAATTTTAGCAAAAATGACCTTAATTATGCAGGTTGAGAGTCGTTCTGATGGTTCTACAACACTTTTTGGGTCGTTTGGTGGGTGCTTCGTCTCCCCCTAGTGCTTCTCCGCGGAAAAACCGAATATGCAACTTTCTGGTCACGGTCGGAACACATCCGGATGTAACTCGGCGGAAATACTCGAAAATGTAGTCAGATTTAGTCAGATTGTAGTTTCTAAGAAGACTGCAAAACGGACTCCGACTTGGCTTTGTTGCTGTTGAAATTGTAAGTAGCCTACCTTTGGGTGAACTTCGTTTTTGTAATGTGATTTTTGCTCGACCGTTTTATTGTGAGCCCTATGTGTTTAGCTTGGTTTATTGATGCTAGCTCGCTAGCTATTGGGGGTTTAGCGTAGCAGTCACTTGCTACCGAAGCTGCAGGGGGAGCTATGTCGTGAATAATGCGAGCCCAAATCAGGCGAAAACCCAGAAACAGCGAAGGAATAACCAGACCTGCATAGGGCTTGTTTAAGTTTCTACGTTAAACGGTTGAAGCTGCATTAACTGCGTTAGAAGAAGAATAATAAAATGCCTAGGAAGAACAGTACAGTGCATTTTCATGCACTGTAATGACATTTTGTAACTTTGTAGACTAACTTGTATGACATTTGTTACTTAGGCCTACTTTGCTAAATATATATATGCCCTAGCTTTAGCCCCCCCACCCAAGTAGGCTAATGATTTTTTTTTAAAAACACACACAAATGCTTGATCAAGACCTAGCCCAACCCGGCCCAATGATAGTGGTTGGAAATATCGACCCCACCCGGCCCGCGGGCTCGGGCAGAGAATCTAAACTCTAGCTTTGAGTTATGCGCGCCAGTAGGCCTATGCTACAGTATGGACCATATATTTAGCCTAGGCCTACCCAACGTTTTTTCAGTTGTTTCCACAATATTACCCCCTGATGAGCTGATGGCTGATAGGCCTACTACATCTCCTGCAACAGTCCCAACAGTCATAGACGGAGAGAAGCTTCACAGAAGAGAACTTCTGACAGCAAATTTGAGAAAAAGTTGGTAAACCACCCTTCTTACCTAATTTGAGGGTGCTGATTCTGAATATTTTGTTTACCAAGCTCAATTCTGAGTTCTAAGCCACATAATCAGCATTTTAACATTTTTTAACAGAATTTTAGCGATTTTCTTTGCTTATTTTTCCCTAAATTGGGTTGATTTCAAAAGTAATCACTAAAACCAAATAAAAGTGTTCTCTAAATACACTAAATACATGTTTGAGCATTAAAGAAACCATACTATAGTTTATTAATGTATTTAATGGGAACATGATTACAGTTCCGTAATGCATTTCATCACAATAACAAGTTGCACAGATAACCTTCAACTTAGAATACAGTGATGGCCAAAAGTATTGGCACCCATGCTAAAGTTGACTGAAAAGAGGAATATAAAATCATCTTTTGGAAATTGATCTTAATGCCTTAAGTGAAAAATGAGGAAATATCTAACCTTTAAGGACACCAATTTTCTTAGTGAATGAATAATGTATCATAAATAAATAAATGTTCTTCCTTAAAATACAGGGGTATTGTGAAGTATTCACACCCCTATGTTAAATTCATTTTCATTTTTAAAGGCCAGTTATTTCATGGATCCAGAATACTGTGCATCCTGATAAAGTTACCTTGGCCTTTGGAATTAAAATAGCCCCACATCATCACATACCCTTCACCATACCTAGATATTGGCATGGTGTTATTTCAGTTAGCCTATTAGCTGGTTTGATGCTCATTGAGCTCAATGCAAATCAAACCAGCTAATAGGCTAACTGAAATAACACCATGCCAATCTCTAGGTATGGTGAAGGGTATGTGATGATGTGGGGCTATTTTAATTCCAAGACTCAAAATTCTTTCATAATATTAATCTCTTAACTCAGATGTATCTTTTTGGCCCTGGTCTTATGGTCTAACAATGTTTACTTTTGTCACAATTTCATGGAAAAGCCAAACATTATAAAAAGTTTCACACTCTTCAAAAATAATCAAATCTTCACCAAAATTCTCACAGACAATGTTTAGACCAAGCCTCACAAAAGTTACTAGCCTGGCCTCGGGCTGCCTACGTACTTCCGGGCGATTTCTTCTCCCTACAGTACTCCGTCTGGAATAGGTTGATTCGCGCTCGTTTACTTCGGCAGTTGGGCAGCCGACCAACCAGCGAACAGAGGGCGTCCCTGAGAGCGATTACGTACCCAGGCATGGTGTTTCAATTACAACGTCCCCGCCACTGAAGCAGATCGCTTGGAATACAACGTAGGGAGCGAAAAGGGCTTATACTTATGAAATCTTTGAGCAAATGTGAATAATAGTTTAGCCTATTAACAGGAGTGTCACGAACGAAGTCACAGTGGAGTAGGATGTTATATCGTCAGCTAAATTTTAGTCATAGATTTTGTCACTTCAAATAGGCTATGAACGTACCCGAGTTAAACTGTAGTTTAGTAGGCTACATGGTCGCGTCAAAATCGCTATTTTTCAAACACTAAGAAGGCTCGACATAACTTGAAACTTTGATTGATCGAAGCATCATCAATGTCTCTACATATGAACTCGAGCATTAAGAACATTGTTCGTGTACACATAGTTTACTAAAAAGAAAGATTTTGGACAACTCGCTCCTTGAAAGATGGCAAGATGGCAGCAAGCAGAAAAAAACAAGTGAGTTGTTCAAAACCTCTCTTTTAGTAAACTCTGTGTACACCAACAATGTTCTCAATGCTCGAGTTCATGTGTAGAGACACTGATGATACTTCGATCAAAGTTTCATGTTGTGTCCAGCCTTCATAGTGTTTGAAAAATAGCGATTTTGACGCGATTGTATCAAAAAAGTAGTAGCCCTATAGGAATCCCATTCAAAAGGTCATTTCACCCGAAAACGACAACGCATACAAGCTTAAAAGTGGCGCTTTGGACGTACTTATGCATTTATATGAAAGTTTGACTTGGGTAGATTCACAAAACACTATATGATGCATTTTGGCGAGAGTTATCCAGATGAAACATGTGATTGTTTGCTGATAAGATGCACCCGTGCTTGTTATGGGCGTGCTGCAGTGAAACTTCTCTGTATGACGAAACGCCGGTTGTTAGTGATTGGTTCAAAGGAACTCCAATGATTTTAAACCTCAAACTGTGCCCTCCCACCCGGAAATAAACGTACGCCTATGGATCTAGGCCAGACTCTCTGCGAAGTCAGAGTTTGTTATATTCGTGAAGATGCTAGGAGCATGAGTTACGTATGAGTTATCTGAGTTATTAATAAAAGATCTCAACGTAAGATTCAGCCTGGCATTTTCATGACACATCATCACATCACAACAGTTTCACAGGCTTCAAAAATTATCAGATCTTCACCAAAATTCTCACACACAATGTTTAGACAAAGCCTCACAAAAGTCTGTACTCCTTTTTATAAAGCCCTTAATTCTATTGTCAAATGTATGCTAGGAATTTTCTTGATGTTGTGTGTTTGCCAACACACATTTTCACCATGTGAATGTGACTGCCTGATATATGTAGGATTGTCAGTGGCTCAGTGGGATAATGCCTAGTGCTGGTGTTTGTTAGGTTGAGAGTTCGAATCCCCGGTAGAGCTTTAGGCTCGAATACTATTGGTTATTGAAGATTCACACCATTGAGCAGCACCTGAATGACATCAGGCAATCAACATACACAGTCATTAGTTGCCAAGAATCAGAATGCTGAGACACTCTGACATTTAGGGGAACTTCTTTGTTTACTATTTTTCCTTCATCATTAAGTCTATCATATTTATATTTCCTCCATTAGTGTTCTTCTCTACAACTGTCTAATTGCCCCAGAATTTCAAAAAGTTTTCAGGTGTACTCTTTCAGGAGAGCCCTTCATTTTATTGTCAAATGTATGCTTGAAGATTTTCTTGTGTGTTTACCAACGCACATTTTCACCATGTGAATGTGATTGCCCAATGTGTATGATTGTTAGTGGCTCAGTGGGATAATGCCTTGTACTGGTGTTTCTTAGGTTGAGTGTTCGAATCCCTGTTAAAGCTTTAAGATTTGTCGTTTAAGATTCACACCATTGAACAGCACCTGAATGACATCAGCCAATCAACATTCACACTCATCAGTTGCCAAGAATCAGAATGCCAGGACTCTCTATTACATTTAGGGGAACTTCTTTGTTTACTATTTTTCCTTCATCATTACGTCTATAATATTTATATTTCATCCATTAGTGTTCATCTCTACAAATGTCTAATTGCACCAGAATTTCAAAAAGTTTTCAGGTGTACTCTTTTAGGAAAGCCCTTCATTTTATTGTCAAATGCTTGGAATATTTCCTTGTTGTGTGTTTACTATGTTTAGCTATGCCATCATGTGTAAAGTTATGGTCTTTGTTTGTTGGTTTGGTGTGTTCGAGTCCCATGTGAGAGATGATTAGATGATGTTGGTTGACTTGGGATGTCAAGTATTGTTTAGTTGTACCTTATATAGCCATGATTTCAGTTTATTGTTCAAATGTCAATTGGTTTGTTTGTGAGTTGGGATCTGTACTGATTTACCCCATTTCACTGATTACTCCATGTTCTGTTTGTTTCCTCTTTGATGCAGCACACATACAAGTAAAGAACAAAAGAACAGATGAATTGAAACTCAAATAAAGTTCACTTGTGTTGCACTGAAACCTGCCATCTCCGTATCACTCCATACCATTGAGCCTTCTGACCAAGGCTCTGCCTGCTCGCCACACACTCACTCTACCTCGACCCACATCGCCCCCTACAGTTCCTTCAGTTGGGTTGTGGAGGTTAGCATACTAGAATAGAATACTGTTAGAATACTGTTGGGTTGTGGAGGTTAGCACACTATAATGTTACAGCTACTGTACTTGGCAGGACTTGTTGTGCAAGGCAAGTATAACTATAATTGTAGGCTGTTCATCTTATTGACTCCAACACAGAACCCCCCCCCCCCCCCCTTCACCTACCACCACAAATACAATTCAATTCTGTGGGAAACACTGCCTTCCATTATCAGACCCTTCATCTTATCCACGACAAATGCATAGTCCTGTAGAATAGAGTATTGTTAGAATAATATTGGGTTGTGGAGATTAGCACACTAGAATACAGTACTGTTACAATACTGTTGGGTTGTGGAAGTTACCACACTATAACGTTACAGCACAGGGTAATCCTAATTTTATGGATCAAATTTATTCCAATCCAACTCAAAAGTTTTAAACAACACAAAGTGAAGGTTTTATCCAGATCAAAACCAAGAATAGAATATAGCTGCAAGCAGCAATGCGGGGGCCTAGCAGAGCGCTATAGAAGGAATGGCGTTGCCATGGCATGAGCAAGCACTTACAGCAAGAGGCCAAATTATACCAATGTCTTTGTGCGTTCTCACAATCAGCTACCATGTCCCTCTACCAAGTTTGGACTTCATACACCAAATTGTTGCTGAGATGTGAGCTCACTTTCTTTATTACAGCACCCCTAGAGGCAAAATGAGACCACTTTCCTTCATGTCCTCACAATAAGCTAATATGTCCCTGTACCAAGTTTGGACTTCATACACCGAAGTGTTGCTGAGATACGAGTTCACTTCCTGTATTACAGCG
This sequence comes from Alosa pseudoharengus, assembly GCF_046254945.1. NCBI lineage: Eukaryota > Metazoa > Chordata > Actinopteri > Clupeiformes > Clupeidae > Alosa > Alosa pseudoharengus. The sequence goes on from NW_027468774.1 coordinate 45,718,037, forward strand.
CCCCCTATAGAGGCCACATGATGCCAATTTCGTAGTGCGTCCTCACAATAAGATACCAAGTCCCTGTACCAAGTTTGGACATACATTAAAGCGTAGCTGAGATGTTAGCCCACTTCCTGTTAGGCGGCATCATAGCTATGTGTGATTGGCTGTCACGGGCAAATAAACTTGAAATTAAAAAATTTGACAAGTATCCTTTGTGCGGCTCTGTCAGAAGATCATCTCTGCCAAGTTCCTTGAAAATCGGATGAAATTTGTAACCGTTGAAAGTTTTCATAGAGTTTGTATTAAATCCAATATGGGGGAGATCCAATATGGCGGAAAGTGACGGGATAGGGGTCGATGAACTCGAGATTGTTCAAGGATTCAGACGCTACCTCAATTGTGAAAATCAGACAAAAGAGTCAAGGATCACGCACCTGAACACATGTCCAGCGTTGAACTGGTGGTGGCGCTAGAGTGTTCGATGTATATGCATAAAAATTGCTGTGAGTGATTGGGACAGTGTCCTCAGGGGCGCCTTAATACCACCCGAGGCCCCTGGGCTACATGTTTTTTAAGGACCCCCCCCAACCGCAAATATTATTTATATATGATACCCGGCCCGCGATCTGACCCGACACATAGCGTGCGCTTTTGGTTAATAACATGCAGTGTAGCCTATCATTATTCAGCATGTAAAACCTTTACATAAACAGGAACAGAAAGCCCTCGAATCACGTCAGCCTACCCATGACATCGCTTATCAAAAAGGCTAGCCTACTGCACGAAAACAAGCGTTGAACTTTTACAACACTGGCTGTAGGCTAAGTTAAAAGATGGGTACACATGGACGTTTAAAAGCTTTTCAAAAGTGCATGTGTTTGTCGTGTCGGGGGGTTCCCCAGGAGTTTTTTTGAAATTCTGTCTACTTAACACACCAGTTTAACGCAGTTTGGGAGGGACAGAAATTTAGCCTACAGAACAAGCTGGCTCATGTGACGCGAACATGGCTACCTTATGCATTATCACTACACTACATGGAGACATATCTCACGTTAAAAATGGAGAAAACATAACATAGACGTATATGTGCGAATGGGTTAGCACAAACTTAGCTGTTGGTGAACGGAGATGCAGATCACTAATTCATTTATTTGCGCCACAGCCCATGTTCTGCGTTCGCTCCAATGAGACAAGTGAAATACATGTTTTTAAAGCCGTTTCATTTCCAGGCTATTTGTTACGATATTTACCTGCTATGCCTTCTGTTTTCATGGACAGTTACAGGAATCCACGTCATTCGTTTATCGTTGCTTCATACCTACCCACGTTATCTCCAGAGTTTGTATGATAAGTGTGTCAGTCAGTTTCAGCCTCTCCTCTAGCTCCTCTACACCCGTTGGGATTTATTACGTTTTGTTACATTTTGTAACATTTTAGAATTGGAGAAGACAAAGGGGGCCTCTGCATGGATGTAGCCTAATTGTAGAGCAGTACGATGTGCTCAATTATTTAGGCTAGCTCGGCTCCAGAGTAGGCTAATGACGCCGCGAATACGGACACGACGTTTATTATTATTGATTATCATTATTATTATTAGGAGGCCCCTGATTGGTCGAGGCCCCTGGGCTGAAGCCCAGGTAAGCCCCTGCATTAAGGCGCCAGTGAGTGTCCTGACTAATGGTATTGAGTTTTGTTATGTTAACTCAAAGCGTCACCTAGATGTTTGTCCACTTCCTGTTTGGCGGCTTCATCGCCATATTTGATTGGCTGTCACGGGCAAACAAAAATGAAATTGAAAAATCTGACAAGTATCTTTTGTGCGGCTCGGGCAGAAGATCATCTCCACCAAGTTCCGTGAAAATCGGATGAAATTTGTGACCGCTGAAACTTTTCGTAGAGTTTGGACTAAATCCAATATGGCGGAGGTCTAATATGGCGAAAAGTGACGTAATAGGGGTCATTGAACTTATGTCGGTCTAAGGATTCCAACGGTGCCTGATATGTGAAAATCGGACGCACCGTTCAATGGTCACATGCGTAAATGCAATCCAGGTTCGACCCATTGGTGGCGCTAGAGTGTTGGGCATAGAGTTCTGGAAATTGGTGAGAGTGATCATGGGACAGTGCTGAATCAGTGTGCCAAATTTCATAACTTTAGACCCAGTGGTTCAATTTTCGGCCAGATTTTGACCTGTTGGTGGCGCTAGATGGCTGGGTTTAGAGGTCTGTAAATGAGTGTGAGTGGTCAGTGGAGTGTCCCGAAACTTTCTGCCAAAAAAACTGCACTTTTCAGCCAGGCGTTCTATGGGCTGCCATAGACTCCAATGACGGAAGTATAATAATAATAGGAAAAGCTAGTAACTCAATGGGTGCCTTCGCAGCTTCGCTGCTTGGCCCCCAATAAATATAGCTGCAAGCAGCAATGTGGGGGCCAAGCAGTGCGCTATAGCAGGAATGGCATTGGCATGCCATGAGCAAGCACTCACAGCAAGTTTGATTGCAATTGGATAAAGAATGGCTGAGAAATAAGCTCATTTACTTTGTTACAGCGCCCCTAGAGGCCAAATTACACCTATGTCCTTGTGCGTTCTCACAATCAGCTACCATGTCCCTCTACCAAGTTTGGACTTCATACACCAAAGTGTTGCTGAGATGTGAGCTCACTTTCTTTATTACAGCACCCTTAGAGGTCAAATGAGACCACTTTCCTTGCATGTCCTCACAATCAGCTAATATGTCCCTGTATCAAGTTTGGACTTCATACAACGAAGCGTTGCTGAGATATGAGCCCACTTCTTGTATTACAGCGCCCCCTATAGAGGCCAAATGATGCCAATTTCCTACTGTGTCCTCACAATGAGGTACCAAGTCCCTGTACCAAGTTTGGACTTAATACATCACAGCATTGCTAAGATAGGAGCTCACTTCCTGTATTGCAGCGCCCCCTATAGAGGCCAAATGATTCCAATTTCCTAGTGTGTCATCATAATCAGGTAACAGGTCCTTATAACAAGTTTGGACTTTTTACACCAAAGCGTTGCTGAGATACAAGCTCACTTCCTGTATTACAGCGCCCCTATAGAGGCCACATGATGCCAATTTCGTAGTGCGTCCTCACAATCAGATACCAAGTCCCTGTACCAAGTTTGGACTTCATACATTAAAGCATAGCCGAGATGTTAGCCCACTTCCTGTTAGGCGGCTTCATCACCATATTTGATTGGCTGTCACGGGCAAACAAAAATGAAATTAAAAAATCTGACAAGTATCGTTTGTGCAGCTCGGTCTGAAGATCATCTCCGCCAACTTCTGTGAAAATCGGATGAAATTTGTAACCACTGAAACTTTTCGTAGTGTTTCGACTAAATCCAATATGGGGGAGGTCCAATATGGCGGAAAGTGACGGGATAGGAGTCGATGAACTCGGGATGGTCCAAGGACACAGACGCTACCTCAATTGTGAAATCAGACAAAAGAGTCAAGGATCACGCGCATGAACGCATGTCCAGCATTGAACTGGTGGTGGCGCTAGAGTGTTCAATATATATGCATAAAAATTGCTGTGAGTGATTGGGACAGTGTCATGACTAATGGTATCGAGTTTTGTTATGTTAACTCAAAGTGCCACGGAGATGTTAGTCCACTTCCTGTTTGGCGGCTTCATCGCCATATTTGATTGGCTGTCACGAGCAAACAAAAATGAAATTAAAAAATCTGACGAGTATCGTTTGTGCGGCTCGGTCTGAAGATCATCTCTGCCAAGTTCTGTGAAAATCGGATGAAATTTGTAACCGCCGAAACTTTTCGTAGAGTTTGGACTAAATCCAATATGGCGGAGGTCCAATATGGCGGAAAGTGACGGAATAGGGGCCGATGAACTTTGTATGGTCCAAGGATTCAGACACTACCTCAATTCTGAAAATCAGACAAAAGAGTCAAGGATCATGCACATGAACGCATGTCCAGCATTGAACTGGTGGTGGCGCTAGAGTGTTCAATGTATATGCATAAAAAATGCTGTGAGTGATTGGGACAGTGTCCTGACTAATGGTATCGAGTTTTGTTATGTTAACTCAAAGCGTCACAGAGATGTTAGTCCACTTCTTGTTTGGCGGCTTCATCACCATATTTGATTGGCTGTCACGGGCAAACAAAAATGAAATTGAAAAATCTGACAAGTATCGTTTGTGCGGCTCGGGCAGAAGATCATCTCCGCCAAGTTCTGAAATTTGTAACCGCTGAAACTTTTCGTAGAGTTTGGACTAAATCCAATATGGCGGAGGTCCAATATGGCGGAAAGTGACGTAATAGGAGTCAGTGAACTTAGGTCAGTCCAAGGATTCCAACGGTGCCTGATTTGTGAAAATCGGATGCACCGTTCAATGGTCACATGCGTTAATGCAATCCAGTTTTGACCCATTGGTGGCGCTAGAGTGTTGGGCATAGAGTTCTGTAAATTGGTGAGAGTGATCATGGGACAGTGCTGAATCAGTGTACCAAATTTCATAACTTTAGACCCAGCGATTCAATTTTCGGCCAGATTTTGACCTGTTGGTGGCGCTAGATGGCTGGGTTTAGAGGTCCGTAAATAAGTGTGAGTGGTCAGTGGAGTGTCCTGAAACTTTCTGCCAAAAAATCTGAACTCTTTAGCCAGGCGTTCTATGGGCTGCCATAGACCCCAATGGCAGAATAATAATAGGAAAAGCTACTAGCTCAATGGGTTCCTGCAGCTTCGCTGCTTGGCCCCCAATAATAGGAAAAACTAGTAAAACAATGGGGGCCTAGCAGCGAAGCTAACTCAATTTCATGATCCTTGTTTCCCTTTGAACAACCCATTTTCAAGATTTGATCCAATCCGATAGCCAAAATCCGGTAACTGAAATCCGTTAACCGAAATTCGATCCGATTGAACAATTGGGCCCAAACAATCAAAGCATATGTAAACTAAAAAGCTATGCTATCTCATGTTCGTTTTGCTCGGACCCCGTTAATTACCGCTTGCGTTTATATTTATTTTTGTAGTCAGTAAAATAGTAGTTTGTGTGTGATTAAGTCCTTTATTGTTTGTTATAGCTCATTTATATCGTGTGGTGTTTTGGCAATAAATTACCTTTAAATAGCCAAGGTAGGCTAGATCAAGGTCAGTGTTCAAATTACTGCATGCAAGTCACTTAATGCTATGCAGAAGAGCCTAATCTTTAGGCCATCTGATGTAGGCTACCCTTCCTGTGTTTATGGGATTTCTTTGACAGTTGCAAAGGGAAAAAAGTGAAGATAGTCTTCTTTGCTCCCAGTGTAATTTAATAAGTATGTTTCAACCACTCCGGTCTTAATCAGATAGGCCTACATCATTATCTGTTGCAATATCTGTGTGCATTCCTACATTAGGTCTATTTCTTTGATAGTTAACATCATTTGCTAACACACAACAAATACCAAATAACAATACAACAGTTTCTTACAAACTTTCCGGCATACTTCTTAAATGTGATGCAGTCAGATGGGTGTCCTAAAGACATAACTAGATCTTGAGCATCTATTACCAGTGTTGAATGAGCAGTTTTTGCAGTGATCACTACTGGACATTCCACATTGCTAGACAGCACTTGAGTGAGGATAGACTTATTTCCACTTCACAAATAACCATCGCTATCTGCAATAGCTACAGTACATTAATCAGTTCATAGCTAAGGATTTGTCCTAGGGTTCCCTTTCAGCATCATATGCAGTAATGATGCACTGGAGAATGTTTCTTTTTGTTGCACTATAAAGGATATCTTGTCTAAATTTTTTTGGTGTTTCCAGCTAAAACAGCTATTCCCCAAAAGATTAACATCCAGCTTGACTCAACTTCACTAACCCCAACTAGTTCGGCACGTAACTTGGGCGTGACCGACTTAATTTCTCTGAGCATGTAGCTTCTATTGCAAAATCATGTCAGTGTACAGTATGCTTTACAACATTAGGAAGATCAGACCTTATCTGACACAAGATTCCACACAACTTCTTGTTTAAACCGTGGTCATCTCCAAGCTGGACTATTGTAATTCACTAATAGTTAGCTTACCCGCTTGTGTAATAAGATTGGCCTTTCTTGGCCCTTAGCAGACTCCAGCATTCCAGAACTTAGCTGCCGGGGTTCTAACCCACACAAAGCCCTGGCAGCATATCACCCCCATCCTCCAACAGCTCCATTGTTTGCCAGTTAAGTTACGCATCGCCTACAAGATCCTCCTGCTCACCTACAAATCTCTCCATGGACTCTCACCACAATACCTCACAAATCTTATCCACCCCTACACTCAGTCGCATTCCCTGCGGTCCTCTGACAAGGACCTGCTGGCCACCCCCCCGCACCAGGTTGCAGACTTTTGGGGACAGGGCTTTCTCTGTCAATGCTCCCACACTCTGGAATAGTCTACCACTCCATGTCCACTCTACCCCGTCCCTGCCCATGTTCAAAAAGCACCTCAAAACATTCCTTTTCACTAAGTCCCTTAACCCTTAACCCCCCACCCACCCCAAATTTGTGAAGCGACCTTGGGTACCATGAAAGGAGCTATAAGTCCAAGTTATTATTACAGTGCATGAAAATGCACTGTACTGTTCTTTTTAGGCTTCTTCTTCTTCTTCTTCTAATGCGTTTAATGCAGCTTCAACTGTTTAATGTAGAAACTTTATTCAAACTATGTTACGTAGGTCTTACTTAGGACATGAGTGCTATGTACGTATCATCTTTGTAACTTTTAAACTTTTTAAACTATTAATTAAAAACTGTTAAAAATTTCCCCATAGACTTAACATTGGGCTGATGACAACACAATAGAGCCGTTAAGCAATTAGAATCCTATGCCAGGTGGTCAGGCCACCTGGAGCAACTGCCAGTCTCAAGCATACAAACTGGCTCTATTAAGACTACACATCCTGTTCAACTGCTTCCTCTGCCAAAAACTGTTTCAAAATAGTCCTCACTACAATATTTCACTGTTAAACAATTTAACCCTTTAAACTAGTGAACTTTTTAACTGTTCAGCCATTGTAACTGTCACTTGTCATCAACTATGACTCCTACCCACTGTAGCTAAGTAACATGGTTAGCATAGTTAACATTGTTAGCATAACTACTTAAAATGATTAGCTAAGTTAGCTAAGTCACATGGTTAATATAGTTTACATTGTTAGCATAGTTAGCATTTTTAAGAAAACAGCTAGAAAACATTAGCTAAGTTAGCTAAGTAACATGGTTAGCATAGTTAGCATGGTTAGCATAACTGCTAAAAAATATTAGCTAAATTAGCTAAATCACATGGTTAGCATAGTTAACATTGTTATCACTTTTTAGCAAAACTGCTAGAAAACATTAGCTAAGTTAGCTAAGAAGCATGTTTAACATAGTTAACATTGTTAGCATAGTTAAAATTGTTACCATAACTGCTAGCAAACATTAGAGCCATTCCAACTTTCAGTTATCGTCAAATATCTACCTATACACAGCCATTAAACTATTTGAAAAGCAACATTCATTAAACTTTCAGTCTGTCAACAACTTTTAAACTATTTACATTCAACTGTTAAACGGTCTACTTTTAAACTATCATTGAACTATATCTATTAAACTAGCTGTCTATCAACAACTTTTAAACTATTGTTAGATTTTAGTGGTTTTCTGTATGTCATTCTTTTGGTTCTTTGTTTAATACTGCAGAAACTGCGGGACAGGATGTTTATTGTAAGCAGACAGAATGTTGTCACCTTACAACAGCAAATGGTGTACCTAACTAATTGTTCCCCCACAAGACGTCTTAATTGAATAAGGCTATATCACTGCCTGTTTCCCCCCCCTCCAATTTGACCCCAGACGTGAATGTATATTCTGGTATTATAATTAGCCAGGAGTTTCCCAGATCTTGGCTTCAGTTTCTTACCTTGGTTTCACCTTGCAACACTGTGCTGTGCTGTGCGTACAACAGGGTAACCAGAACTCTGTTGTTACATCCAGAATAAAGAACTATTCTTTCGCAAGCCAGCCTCAAGTTTTACCTGCTCTTAACTACACTGGAAACTACTCGGTCAACTGTGTCTCCATTTGGAATTAAGGAGACAATTTTATTAGCATTCTTCACTATCTACATTCAACTTTTAAACAGTCTACTTGTAAACTATCTATCTATTAAACTAGCTGTCTATCAACAACCTTTGAACTATACGTTTAACTTTTAAACAGTCTACTTTTAAACTATCAAGTTTTATTAAGCTATGCAACCACCATGTCTATCCTAGCATCACCATAGTAACCATCTCTGTATTATCTATTTTAACTATACATGATATTTTACATCACAACTTTTACATTTTCATGCACTGGTAATTCCTTGGAATTGCATTTCTAGTTATCATTATTATCACCAGGCTATTTGCTACGATATTTGCTATAGGCCTACAACAATACATTTCACACGTCTGCATGAATCACGGAAAGCGCGAATGAAGTGGCCACTTCTAAAGTGGGACCCACTGTAGGACCAACAAGGCCACTAAAACATAATATATCTCATATTGCAACATGTAGCCTAGATGCTAGCTGCCTGGCTAGTTTTACAATGAAATGCAATGTCGGAAATGCTAATGATTGGCCTGTTGGCTACCTGAAACATTTACAGTGGTCTATTTGATAGTGTATTGGCCCTGACTATGTCGTTGATACAAGTACCAATGTTCATCTAGAAAGTTTTTAATCACATTAAGATTTTCGTGTTATAGCCATAGACAGTAAAAGACTCCGCCATCTTGGTCAGTGTTTTCGCTGGGAAACTTTCCAACTTTACCATAACAGACTTTCCACCAATCAGAGGCATCACTGTGGGATTGTGGGATTGTTCAGGATTATGGGTAATGAAGTAATGAAGAACTTATCCAAGAAATCCCGAATAAAAGACATTAGTGCTGGGCCGTATGACCAAAAATGTATATCACGGTATTTTTCAAAATTCTTACGGTTTCACGGTATATGACAATGATGCTGTTCATGAGCCACTCATGATTCTAATGAAGAATCTAATCAGAATGCAAAGGTAAAAGCAGTCAAAATACAGAACTTTTACTGTGCAAATTTCACAAACATCTTGTATAAAACCAATACAAAAAGTAGTGCAACTTGCAATAATTATACTTTTTTGAAAATTATACAATTTAAAATAAAACCTCTCTGCTAATACTTACTCTGTCAAATAGGCCTATCAGAAACATGCCTTATTGTTATTGTGTGGTTTAGATGACGTTAGTGGTAGGCTAACGTTAACTTCATGTGGATTTGGATGTCCTGCTGTGAGCTTCGGTTCGGTTCGCTAGGCAAAACATTAACAAAAAAGTTTGTTTTGGTGTACTGATGTCAGTCAGGATCATTTCTAACTAGCCAGCTAGTATTGCTCAGTGCATGTCTATAACCATAGACAACATGCTTTACTTGCTACCTGGATAATTTCAATGAATATTCTTAAGGTGAGATGAACATTAAACGTCACTGTGTTCGGTGGGTTGCTAACTAACGACATCACCTACTAGCCAGCTAGTTACAGCTGTTTTAGAAGAATTTTCGTGACGGTAATCCTTTTCAATGCAGTATCCCTTAACGTTTTTCCTTAACTAAAGAAACAATTTAAGGTATTCTGTGCAACACCCTTAAATAAACCCCTTACCTAAGGAGAAATTAAGCCTTAAGGGTCATACTTCATGGGGAAAACTTATGGTGTTTTGTGTTTACCTTCACTATGCCTCGCAGTGGCACCATGCGTGCGTGTGAAAAAAGTCCCGTCTGAAACACTGTCGCGCGGCGCAGCGTTCCAAACATTGTGTAATCAAATACACCGGTATGGCGGTATATAAAAAATTCATATCATAACGAAAATATACACCGGTATACGGTGTGAACCGGTATACCGCCCAGCACTAAAAGACATTTATCTCAAAACAAGGTTGGTGCCCCATGAACTTTTAGCGTCTATATGAGCATATAAAATCGCTTAGTCCAGCCGTAGCTGGTTTTAAGTCTAGTACGGTTACGTTTCTATGGCTTATACCCCAATTGTCAATGTAGAAATTGTATTTGATTTTTACTTCCGGAATCGGCTGTGGGTGTGACTATCAAGGTCTATATGATAAGGACATGGTAAATCTGCAGTTATTCATAGGATCATTATGTAGCAAGTGCGTTCACAAGTAAAAACAAGTCGTAGGTGGAGCGAAGGGGGATAAAAGAAAGGACAAGACAGAAAAGACTCCGCAAAGAAAACGAAAGTAGCCTATAGGGGAGATTATGTGAAAAATCATTACGCGGTGGATAGAAGCATGAAATTTGGTAGATATGTTCCTTGGGTGATCCTAAGACATCCTAGAAGGGGTGCCCAAAAATATCTCAAACAGGAAGTGAGATTTTGAAGAAATTCTAAATGGCCGCCCATACAAATGACAGCTGATTCAAAAGCCACCTTCGCAACCCCCTAAAACCTTGAAATTTGGTATACATGTTCCTTGGATGATCCTAAGACATCCTAGAAGGGGTGCCCAAAAATATCTCAAACAGGAAGTGAGTTTTTAAAGAAATTGAACAATGCTGCACTCCCCGCCACAAAATTGGCAGCTAATTCAAAGACCACCTAAACAACCTCTTAAAAGCTTCACATTTGGTATACATGTTCCTTGGGTGATCCTAAGACATCATAGAAGGGGTGCCCAAACAAATCTCAAACAGGAAGTGAGTTTTTAAAGAAATTGAAAAATGCTGCACTCCCCGCCACAAAATTGGCAGCTGATTCAAACACCACCTAAACAACCTCTTAAAAGCTTGAAATTTGGTATGTAAGTTCCTTGGGTGATCCTAAGACATCCTAGAAGGGGTGCCCCAAATTATCTCAAACAGGAAGTGAGTTTTTAAAGAAATTTAAAAATATCACACTCCCCATCGCAAAATTGGCAGCTAATTCAATCACCACCTAAACAACCTCTTAAAAGCTTGACGCTTGGTATATATATTCCTTGGGTGACCCTAAGACATCCTAGAAGGGGTGACCAAACATCTCAAACAGGAAGTGATCTTGAAGAAATTCCAAATAGCCACCCATATAATTGACAGCAGATTCAGAGGCAACCTAAAAAAACTCCTAAAAGCTTGAAATTTGGTATATATGTCCCTTGGGTGATCCTAAGTTATCCTGGAAGATTATTCCAAGAAATCTCAAATGGGAAGTGAATTTTTAAAGAAATTGAAAAAAGGCTGTACTGCCTATCCACAAAATTGGCAGCTATTTCAAAGGCCACCTAAACAACCTCCTAAAACAGGGGTCTCACACTACCGGCCCGCAGGCCACATCCGGCCCGCGTCCGGCCCAATTCCGGCCCGTGGCCTAATGTCAAAATAATAATGTAATTCGGCCCTTGAGGGTATTTTTAATTGCGACAAACAATGGCACTGATTAAAATAGACGATAGATACTCTCCTCCTCTAGTTGCTAGACATCCAGAACTTTGATTCAAGCCCAAATTCGCTGCACAAAGTTTTCAGGAAACGATGCAGGCCATAAATTTGCACAAATTGAAGCAGAAATATAGGCCTACACCAAATGTTGAAAAAAAGTTCACGTGTGATAAAGTAGGCTATGTTATTCACCTATTCATTATGATCGATCGTCTATTGACACTGACAATTTGACAGTGATAGTCACTGTGCGTCTGTGAATGGAGGTGCGTCTTTTGCGTATACGACGTTGTCCACTAAGCATACCATGCTTATTACCCTCTGCCCAACATAGCTGGAGGTGGCAGTGCTAATCGTGATGATGGTGTCCGTAATGGACGTGGTACAGACAAAAAAGAAAGTAAACCTGCTCAAATATGTTCAACATCCAGTATTTACTGAAAGGTGCATACTTTGAGGTGCTTACCATCCAGTGGCAGATTAGATGGGTAAATGTACCCCCTCCACAAACTTTTGATTACACTCAAAGATTTTTACATTTACAGTAGAACTTTATCTCTGACCATTTTCAAGCCATAGCCTTTTGAAATTTTGATATAAAAATCCAATGGTGTTGTTTTCTTAACCCTGCCGCCTAAAGGATTAAATAAGTTATGAGAGGAAAATATTTTTGTTTGGTGTGAAACACACACATACCTGTTTTTATGTTTTTTTGTTTTTATAATTTTTATTCATATTTATTTTATCATTCTTTTATTTATAAGCTAAGGTTGCTGGCACAGGTGTCTAAAAAGAGATAAAAAGACTTGCACTTTCTGTTTGCAGTTTTGTGTTTTTTTTGGGGGGGGGGACATTGCATTTTCAGAAATAGCCGTTCTTTTTTTTTGTATTATTCTGACGTGGCCCTCCAATCAGATGACTTTGGCAGAACTGGCCCCCAGCTCATTTGAGTTTGAGACCCCTGTCCTAAAAGCATGAAATTAGGTATAAGTGTCTTATAGATATGTCGCTGTTTTAAGCAGACAATACAGCTACACTATGGCTACCTATATATCCACCAACTGTCTCAAGGATACTATAAACACAGCACTCAAGCACCTCAGGCAGACCTCATAAAAAACATACAATTAAGCACACATGTCCCCTGCAACTTCTTAAGACACAGTACAACACCACACTAGATTACATTAGTCCTAGCCTACATACTGCATATTTGCATCTATTCACTTGCTCTGCCACATTGGCTAATACTGTGCAAGGCAACCTAGCATTCTGGCATTGGCACTTTCGAGAGCAGAGAGGCTCACCTTTGCAGCCACATTTAAGAGGTTCTCTACATACTTTGGCTGCCTCTGGTAAAAGTGTCCATAAAAGTGTCCAAAAATCATCTAATTTGGTCCATCCATATTTTTCATGAGAAGGCACTGACTGGGTAGCCTACATACCTTTGGACCAAATGCTAGCTTGGTACACTGCTCTATTTGAATGCTGTATCAGTCCAGCCTGTGTGGGAGGGATGTTTTCCATTGAGAGACATATTTGAGAAAACAAGTCCCTCCTAAGATCATTGACTTTTTCAAGATCTGTTTTCTTATCCTAAAGAACACAAGTGTATTTCTCCAGCAATGCAAACATGTTTGATTCCTGGCTAAGCAGTTGACAAGGATTTGCTGTCATAGCAATGAAGGCAATGAAGGCACTTCTGGAAATGGTTTCCATGCAGCCCACCCTTTAGAAGGAGTCTGCTGTTCCCGAGGTAGCCACCCCAGCATCACATAGTGCAGTTGTTCAACTACTTCCATCTAAAAGTTCTCCGATTGTGTTCCATAGAGCCATCTCTATGTGTAACCCACCAAGCATCACAAACCTCTCTCCATAACAGTCTGGATCACTCCACTGAACCATTTTTGTAAATGTATATAGTGGTTGGTCAAATGCCATAACTGGGACCTGGCCGGGATTTAGGTGCTCTGTCAGTTCTTTTACAACATTCATGCCATGTCTGACCATGGCAAAGCTGGCAGCTTTTTCATGAAAGAGAGGAAGGAGTGAGTTTATAGCAGGTGGGTCAGACAGTTCTGGCTGAAGTGAAGCATCAGTTTGATTGCATGCTCAGCCCACTTTTCCTCCTCTGTTATTGCCTATGCTAAATTCACCACAGGTATTGGTTTGGTTAACTTTTGGCACTAAGATGGCCTTTGGTTGACAAGTAAACAGCTGGAATTGTAGTGTATACTTTTCTGGAATCCCCTCCTATCCCCTCCTTAGCACTATTGAGAGGGCGTTGCTCTGCCGAGCACATGAGGAATTGTGCCAGTAGCATCGCCGGTTCGAATCCGACTTGATTCCGTGGCTGCCGTTGTCATGCGGTCTCCTGTTTGGGGCATCCGTGGCCTACTGGTTATCGCTTCGGACTTGTAACCGGAGGGTTGCCGGTTCGAACCCTGACCAGTAGGCATGGCTGAAGTGCCCTTGAGCAAGGCACCTCACTGCTCCCCGAGCGCCGCTGTTGTTGCAGCCAGCTCACTGCGCCGGGATTAGTGTGTGCTTCACCTCATTGTGTGTTCACTGTGTGCTGAGTGTGTTTCACTAATTCACAGATTGGGATAAATGAGACCAAATTTCCCTCACGGGATCAAAAGAGTATATATACTTATACTTACTTATACTTATACTCTGAAAGACAGAGCATATATTGTTGCGCTTCCTGAGCTGGCTGAATGTATATTTGCTCTCTAGCACCTCGAATCGGGAGGCAAGCGTGCTAGTAATTGAGCTAAAAAGCCCAGGCTGCTAGTTCTCTCACTAGCATGTCAAGGTATCATGAGGGAGGTTTACTTAATGTACATACTGCACAGCTAAATACTAGCTGGCTACCGTTACTGTAGTACAAATCAAAATTTCGTAGCTTCTAATTTTATTCCCGTAATAACGGTACAATACCCCCCAGGAAGCCCCAACAATTCACAAATACGCACCCCAGGTGATCATGGTGACACAATTAGCCTAGGGATGCCTTTGTTTGCCTAGATTTAGCTTGATAATTGGCACCCAGCTAGTGGTTCTACATTGGCTAATGCTAACGCTAACACTGGCATAACATTTGGTCAATGAGTTGTGTCCCTAATTAGGGCTTGATCTCTGCTCATGTGGACCTTTTAGCAATAAACTGTCTTTTGAAAATTATTAAGTGATTCTTCCAAAAGTTTAAAAAAATATTTATGTTATGCATACATAAATAATTAACTTCTCAGATGAGGATTCATTTGGGGAGTCATGTCATTCTGACCATTTTAAGCCTGTTTTCCCCCTTTAAAGCTTTATAAAAGGCATGTAAGATTATTTTCATGGGTTATCTTGCACATATTATTTGTTAACCATCTATATATATATATCAAATGTAAAATAATAAAGTAGCAGAATAAACCATGATGCCCAACTATGTAATGTTTTATTATCCTTGGGTCATTTTAGGCGGCCATCTTGGATTTTCCCTTAAAAAATGACCTAAATGAACCAGACATTTTGGGCACCCCTTCTCAAATGATGAGACATCATAAAGAGTGTCTGTACCAATGTTGGTGCTTCTATCCACCGCATAACGATTAGGCCCTTTTTTTTTGATAATCCCCCCTACTAATGATGAGGCATATAGGCCTAGGCTTTACATGGATTGGGAGACAGACTGCCCAAAGCCACAGTGCGTGGTTTGCAGTGAGGTTCTATCTAACCAGTCTAATGTTGTTCTCCACACTGTTTTTTAGCGTGAGAGCTCATAGACCAGTTACACATTTTTATTTTGTTATTTGTTATCATGTAGTTTTTCACTTGCACTTTTCGGATGGTGGGGGTACGCGAGCCAAGTCAGGATGTAGAAGGTGGTCCGCGGGAAAAAAGTTCTAGAGAGTGAGAAGGTCAACCGTTGGATGAAAATGGCGAAGAATTCAACCACTTTGAGATTCGTCTTGATTGATTCTCCATGGATATTTATGATGAGTAAGTTATGTTTGTTTGACTAGCTCTTGTAATGAATTATACAGATTATAAATTCTAGGGAGTAAAACACATATCAAGCTCTGTCACTTTAAATAGTCAATTTGAAATCATTGGCCCAGCCTAGCCAGTCACATTGATGAACGTTACTCCCTACTTCACCTAACCTTGTTAAATGTTAAATTCGTAGTGCTATAGGTAGGATTTATCAAAAACAAAATCACTAACAAATCAACCTTTGTAGGCAGAAAACATCACCATCAGCACATTCCTTCATCAGTGTTTCAATGAATTAGGCCCACAACGCCTTCAGATGGCAGTGGAATCTGGCATCCCAGACCCAACGCCCTCCGCACTCATGATGGGTTCTCTACCAAAAACACAGACAAATTCTTTGGTGATTCCTCTTCAATGCTGTGGCTGTTTATACTCAGACCAACAAAATAACCAGACAAAACACAAGCCCTTGTTGAAGGCACCAACAAGTACCAGCAAATGCTTTGGTCATTCCTCTCTGTTGCCGTGTTTGCTTATGATCCGATCAGCAAGATACCTAACCGCAAGCCTTTGATGCGGACACCAACAAATATCAAAATATTTATCAACTACCAATCAATACCACAAATTCTTCAGTCATTCCTCTTTGTTGCTGTGGCCGTTTATGATACGATCAGCAAAATACCAACCAATATCACAAATTCTTCAGTCATTCCTCTTCATTGCTAAAAAACTTTGTTGTTAAAAACTACTATATAAGCATTGTTATATATCCACATTTATGGATACAACTTGGATGCAACTTTTGTTCATATTTTGTAGTTATATTTGTTAACTGGGGTATTATATTATTACAAAAAGAATTATGATTTTTTTACACATTATAATTTGGTAACAATCCTACATAAAATCTGCGGAAAATAAAACTGTCCACCTACAATACAATAAAAAATATGATTTGGATAATGGCCACTGAATTTCAACTTGATGGGCTGTATTTTGCTCCCTGGCGCATGGCGTAAAACTCGTTTTCCACCCGGCGCAAAGTTTACTTCCTTATTTTGCACGTTTATTTTTTAAACAATGCGCCCAGGGGTGTGGTAATTAACAACCTAGGGAGTGGCCTGGCGCATTGTCTAAAAATCGCTATTGTGCGCGTGCATATTGGCGGGTGCACGCACCATCCTTCTATCATTCATGAACAAACATCAGCGCACGTCCATGCAAAACTTTACAAATTGCACGATTACAATGGGAAACAATTAGAATAAAGATATTACGAAATACTGTACATCTCATGATGAGTAGTTATTCACCATCATTTGCAAATTGGTAATGACAGTTAAAAGTGATTAGGGGAGAGGCGGGAGACACGCATGGAGCACAGCTGAAGATGCACTGTCACGAGATATAAGCAACTCCTCTGCAGGATAAATGTTGTTTTATTCAGTCATTTGAGCAATATTAGGGTGAGTGTTGCTTTTCCCAGCCTATGTTTTCGATGGTAACCCATTGTCAGTCAATAGTGAAAGTAACTGCATATACCTGTCTTGTCGTTGACTGACAGGCATGGTGAAGTTAGTTTCACTTTGCCAATGAGTTCAAATAATACAGGAGAGCAAATGTGTGAAGGCTATGCTACGTTTTAGTAAAGCATGGTTAAGTGGAATGACTATTCCATATGGTCTTGCAAGCAGCCTCCTTCAAATGCGCCGTTTAATGACAAAATACCGATGCATTTATTTGACATCGCACTTTGCACCGTTAAAGGGAATGGCAGATGTCATTCTCATTGGTTTATATGATGTTATAAGCCCCAAACACACCCATGACTGATTAAAAAAACTAGGAACACCTTGTTGCACCATGCGCTCGACGTTTGATAACGAAAACCCTCCCAATGTGGTCTGGATATCCTATTAAAATTGAATAAGCTTTTGAAGAGTGACGATGCACTTTTGACTGTCATGATAGGGCCCGATATGTGTTATTGAGTATAAGTATTTGTGCATCCCTGATTTCTATAATGTATGTTACCTGTTCCTCTCTGGTGTAGAGCTGGAAACACTGAGCAAGGGTGCAGGCCTGAGGGTGGTGATGTTGCTCTCTGTGAAGGTACACACTCTCAGCATCAGGAATATACTCTTCCTCCATATGTCCAAACAAACTGTAAATGAAAACACATATATTAACAAACACAAAACACAGCTTTCCAACTACCCTTTTTTCCCACAATGTCAGCTGAAGAAATACATAGATGCTTGACTTATTTGGGCGTAGAACATTTGTTTTACACATATCAATTCTCATGTATTAAACATTAACGTTTAATTTACTCGCTCTTTCCTTCATTCACTTTTCACCCTTCAAGTATCCTGTAACCCTCCCAAATGTTCCCAGGTTATTTGTGTTCTTACAGGGCCACATAATGGAGCAGTGTTGTCAAACAATTGTTCAACTTACTAGTCCTTTGTTTCCTTGTCCCACTCCACCACAATCTTCACATGTGGAGGTCCACCCTGACCACATGACTTGTATGCTCTGTAACAGATTGGGAAGAAAATCCAGTGACTGACAATTGCAATAGTTTTCAAACACCAGGAACAAATGTATGGGCCACAATTGTTACTTCATTAACAGAGTGAACTGTTATATACATTATATGACCAATGCACTTCTACCAGCCCTGGTTCTTCAATGTCGTCAGGGGATGCAACGCATCACCACACGCACCTTTATTTAATGTTTTACCCTTTTACCCTCTATGGCCGAAGCTTGATTTTGTGTTCAGTAAACCATATTTGTTTTGATCTGGACGTTTGCTTTGGTTTCATTGACCTGATGAATGATCCAATCATGACCAATTTTTAATGTTTTGGCAGAGATTGACAGATTTCCTTTGAAAATATTCAGGTTTTCTTGGTGTTAATGATACCATGCACCATAATTAGGTTCCTAAGGCCTTTGGGAATAAACACCTAAAGTGTTTCTAGCTAAAGAGCACATTTCATCTGACAAAAGACCACACTTCCAGACCACTGTACCATTCAGTAACTCCTGCCGTTAACATTGGTAATTAAATGACTGGACAGGCCTTTACCTGGCATGCCCTCTAAATAATCTATTAGCAGGGGGACTTGGTGACCCCAAGATAAAAATGTTTCCGTAACTTTCAAACAGTGGTTATTATGGAATGTTTTGCCTATCTCACCATCCTCCATAATGTGCGGGGGGGGGGGGGGATAACCATGGGTCTTTGTCCAAGAAGCATGTTTGTCATATTTCCAGTAGATTACAAACTGTTAATCATAATCATGGTATATTTAGTATTTAGTTTTGTCAGTTTTTTTTATCTTCTACTGTCTCTATTGTACAGTGGAGTTTTCTGCTGTAAGTGCATGTTGTGTGTGATGTCTGTATGCTACTGAGACCTTGAATTTCCCCTTGGGGATCAATAAAGTATCTATCTATCTACCTATCTAATCATTGTTTTAACTGTAAATATAAGCATTTTCAACAAAGTACCTAGTTTTTATAGACATCCCCTGACTTACAAATGTCAACACACTTTGTTTTTATTTAGATTTAGTGTATTCTCTTGTCTTTCCAATGTTGAAAAATGACTAGAGGATTTAGCCTCTGTGTCACTTTATTTTCATACCTTAGTGAAAAAGAAAGTCATGAACTACTTCTGAAAGTTCAAAGACACTCTGATTAACTTAAATAAATTGAAATTAGATAGGAAAATGATGCTGTTAGGTTTTGTATATAAGATTTCTAGGGGTGCCAATATTTGTGAGCTATGTGTTTTTGTTAAAAATATTTATTTCTTTATGAGATTTTCCTTTTTTTCAGAATAAATTTGCTTCCCTTCAAGGGTGTATTTTTCCTCATTGTTTTCATTGTGAGATTACAATAAATCACCAACGGATTTATACCTGTTTTTAGTCAACTTTACCAAAGGTGCCTATAATACCCTACTGTATCTCTTGCAGACTTCATAAATTCAATTAATTTTAAATCATTCTATTGACCAAATGGTAAAGGCCTTCGATAGTTAACTAGGTGTCCTGCTTGACAGAGTGGCTCCTTTAAAGACTAAAAAAGGCTCTGTATATGAGAGCTTTCAGTTAAATCATTTTATGTTGTAGAATACTTTTTTTTGGATTATTCTACATTCGAAACCATTAAGTCGGGTTCTGCTTAAGGTTTCTTCTGGGAATATGGGAGTTTTTCCTTGCCATTGTTGCCATATAGCGTGGGATTAAGGGTTAAGGCTGCCAGTCTTCCGGTCGTTGTGTTCCTTAACCCTCTGAGGTCACGGTCCCCCCGGGGGACTTTTTGGACTGTTCCAAACACACATCTAAAGCCCTGTGAGTTTTTGTCCTAGAAACATAACACCACTAGAAACCTTGAATCTTCTATATTTCAAATATATAAAATGTATCGATGCCACTTTGTAAAGACAATAAAAAGAAATCTTCGAATTTTCAGTACTTTCGCCAGCAGCAACTTCTTAATGACTCACCCCTCAGCTATTCAGATGGTAAGCACCGGGACAATCAATGGGGTCATTGGCTTATTGTGTAGCAGGACTAGGTGAGAACACGCCCCATTTCACCAGTATAAACAAAGACACAGGGGATGAGATGTTTCGCTTCTTTGGACACACCGGTAAATGTTGAGGAAGGATGTCCAGCGAACGGAAAATGTTGCCCCCAAAGCCTTGCTGCTGATTCAGGAAGAGCTCAGTTTCGAGAGTGAGTCAGACGATGCAAGGTTAGATGTATCCAGGGATGACAGCGATGATGAACAAATGCACTTTAAGCTTCGTCTGGATCCAATGGAGGACATTTCCGATGAGTAAGTAGCCTAATATCTATTTTACTAGCTGTTATTGTCATGCTTTTTCTGTTAGCTTATAGGGAGAATGTAGCTATAAGTTGCCAGCTAGCCAATTTTCATCGTACATTTCACACTTATAAACCACATTCCTTGTTTCAGTTTAACCTAATTCCCATATTTCCTCCAAAAAGTTTAATATCGTTTCGATAGATCATTCGTCCATTCGTTCATTCATACAATAGGATAGGCTAGTGTTGTAGGGGTGCACTAGCCAGCTAGCAAATTGCACACGATGGCAGACAAATGCTAATATTGTCGACCTGATTTTGGTGAAGTCTTCTTTACAAGGAGAAACTTAGAATTAAACAGCAGGGCAGATCAACACCTAAGATTGATTTAGTGCAAAAGATAGGGAAAAGTAACAGGTGTTTTTCAGTTCTCCTGGTATGACAAAGTTAGATGGCTGACTGGAGGTGATGTGACAAAGAAAATGCACTGCTGGCCATGCCTCTTGATGAAACCATCTCACAGATGAGTTATTTGGTCAAAGGTGGGGTTTAGAGATCTGTCTAACTTTGACAGGGCATATAAAAGGCATGAAAAGAGCAATGAAGATGTGAGTGCAAGATTAAGTTGCATGTTGCACTTGCATTGATGACATGAGACAAGTGTTTCCAGGGGGAGGCCTTCCAAAGTGTCCTGAAAAGGGTCAGTTTCCACACACCGAAATTTCGCTTTGCTCTCATTGAGGTTGAATGGAGACCAAATTCACCCTGGTTGGGCGAAATGAGAGTGAATCGCTGAGGCAAACTAAACAAAGTTGAAGAAAGTTTAACTTTATTCAAATGAGGACCATTCGAGAACCAATCAGGTCCGTGTGTTCATGTTCGTTCGTTCGGAAGCGGGAGTTACAAAAAAGTCTGACCAAGATGGCGGAGACTACCTGAGCTGTAACACAAAAACTTGTATGTGATTAAAATGTTTCTACACGAACATTGGCACACAAACTTAGTCAGTACACATACACCACAAAATAGACCACTGTATATGTTAGTTTAAACACTCAAACTTTTCAGCTCAATTAGCCCGTTTTGCCACCACTCACTAGACACTGCAGTTAAACGGTTAGTGGTTTGGCTGTCCCTGAGGCAAAATTTCACTGGCCGAAATTTGCGAGATGTTTCGCTGTGTGGAAACCTACTGTTATGACCATTACTTTGATTCAGGGAGACTGAGGTCTGAACTTCAATTCAACTGTGTGATTACTTGGTGTTCCTTAAAGACATGGAGTTGGACAGTGCAGTGCCTTAGCTTTACAACTGTTCTCATTAGTGGCCACAATTGGAGCTACATCTGCAGGTGTAGAGAGGAGCTTCTCCTGTTTAACTCTTTCCCCCATAAAGACGTCATATGACTACCCCCCACAAATCCTTTATGACAAGTTTTGACGAGTCTGTTGTATCAATAAAGACGTGTTTTGACGATGACTAGAGCAAGTACCGTGTTTGCCTTTGTAACAAATAATCTGATGCCGAAACCTAGCAACACCAGGCTAACCAATAGGAGTGAGGGATACATATTCGCGGGGTTTTCCGAAGTTTGACGATCTAAGTTCTAGCCTCTGAGGGGAAAAAAGACGAGCGCGTCAGCTGTCAGAGTGACCTGCGAATGTTGACATTTTGACGATGGCGGCACGAGTGTTCAGGAATCCGGAAGATGCAGCCTTTTATATTGAGAATTTTCTTGATAACGAGTCTGATGGGTCTGATTTTTCTGGGTTTGAAGATTATTTTATACCCTCGGAGGAAAGTGACAGCGAAAGTGATGGTCACGAAAATGTCACTGACGAGATGAGAGAAACGGGAGATGTAGCCTGGAGTAGTGTTATAAGGGACCAAACAATCAATCAATTTACTATGGATTCGGGACCGAAGTTGCCAAGGACATTCAATGTAGGAAACGCTACACCCTTGGATTACTTTTTTCTTTTTTTTCGTCGAGACAATGTTTCAGAAGATTGCTACTGAAACGAACTTGTACGCGGAGCGCCGTGCTGAAGAACACTCGCGAGTTGATAGCCTCCTGATGGGTGTTAATCCGAAACATGAATACAGTGATTACTGGTCCACGGATCCATTCCTGGGTGTCAGCGGGTTTCAACGTGCCATGACTGTGAATAGGTACGAAAAGGTACGAAAGGTACGAAAAGTGCCAGTACTTACACTGTAATAATGCTGCCGCGCGACTGATGAGAGCTGATGCTAGCTATCATCCGATAGCTAAAGTTGCGCCGGTGTTTGAAATGGCACGTCAAAATTGCAAGCTGTTTTATCAACACGGTCGTGACATTTCTATTGACGAGGCTATGAAAGGGTTCAAAGACAGAACAGAGCTTGTAATGTACATGCCTAACAAACCAGAAAAGTTTGGAATCAAGTTCTGGGCCCGGTGTGACGGCAACACATCTTACATGTCAGAGTTCAAGCTTTATTCAGGGAAACGGGACCAGACACCTCTTCAACGGATCCATGGTTTGGGATACAGGGTCGTGCATGATATGACCAGGGATTTGATTGGCCTCAATCACTGCGTTTATTTCGACCGCTTTTTCACAAGCATTCCTCTCTTGCAGAGTCTGCTAGCAGATAACATTTATGCCTGTGGAACGCTAATGTCCAATAGCAAAGGTGCCCCCACAGAAATAAAGCAAAAAAGAAGCCTGAAAAAGCTTCTACAGAAACGAAGGCCGGCGTCACTGTCACAGCATGGAATGACAACAATGTGGTTGTCGTAGCTCACACCTGTCTCCCACTTCCTGGTCAGATGGTGACCTGTCATCGGCAGGTTGAGACGGAAAAGCTAGTCGTGCCACAACCACAAGCTATCACTCGATACAATCAGCACATGAATGGCGTGGATGTGCACGATCAGCTAAGAAACAGAAACGTTATTCTGAAATCCACAAAACCGGTTAATAATGTTTTTTTTCGTTCTCTATATATTTTATAAAATTTCACAAAAGCATATCTAAGTGTTCTACTCGTTTGATTGTAGGCGAACAGCCTAATAATTTGATTTCTGCAGTTTGAAAAAAAAAAACGAAACAAAGGACCTTTGGTCCAAATGTGTATATTTTGTCTTGCTGTTGTAATGTAACCTATCCGTCTGCCACTTCGGATCTTAGGCCAGCTCGCAGCGTAGGCTACTGAAACTGATTTGGAAATTGTTTGTAGCCTATGCGTAATAGCCTATTTTGCCTGTCCACGCCTTGTCGTTTTAAAGTCGGGATTTGAAATGTTTGCGCAATTATAGCCTATTCTATGTAGAAGAGTTAAATGGGAAATTTGAGATAGGCCTTGTCAGCAACAGACAGGGTTGTTTATAAACAGGGTTGGAATTATAGCGCAAGCCTTTGAAGATCTCCATATGGATAAAACTTAGGCTACAACCAGGTAAGCGTTTAGCACGTATCCAGAAATATTTTTGATAAGAAATTATTTATAGGCATAGGTTAGGCCTACAGTAAGTCTGTAGGCTATAGTGCAGGGCCATATGTAGCAAAAAAAGGTGTTTGGAACATTTCATATAGATTTTTGCAAATTATGATTTTTCACTTCTTCAGACCCTATAGTTTGCAAAACTACCTGTTTCCAATTTTTTCCCAGACTGCACAGGTCCAAAATCTAAGATGGCGGATATATCACCAAAAATTGCAAATAATCGCCTTTTTAAACATTTTAAATGGATATGTGAGGTATTATCATTATATACATATATATTCTAATAAAGTTGAATGGCTTAGGTAATAAATATGACCATGGGTGACATGAGATGTCATGATTATCAACCAGTGATGGGTGTAACCACCATAATGCTATTTATTGGCATACCTGGAAAAACACATTGACTGATTAAAAGTTTCCTTCACATAATCTAATAATCATTTGAATTAAAGTAATGTTCTGCACTCACCACAATAGATTAGATTAGATTAGATTAGATTCAACTTCATTGTCATTGCAGAGTACAAGTATGAAGACAATGAAATGTGGATTGCGTCTAACCAGAAGTGCAAAAAAGGAGAAAAGTGCAATGTGATATAGAAAGTATAAACAGGTGGTGCATAGACAGGTCAAGAAATTTAGTGCAGTGTAGATAGTATACAGTTGATTTATATAAGGTAGAGAGGTTTAGAGTAATATAAATATGTGCAGTGTATATTAGCAGTTACCTTATAAGAGCAGAATAAATATGGCTATGTAATGTGAACAATGTATAAACAACATACATTGGGGGGGGGGGGGGGGGGGGCGTCTGCCTCCTTGTTGTCCCTGTCAAGGTTGTAAGGTTGCCATGGTCGTGGACACCTCAACAGACACAGGCAAGGAGGCATTGTACGGGGGGCTTTGTAGGTTGGTTGTCACCGGGATGCAGAGCTAGAGTTCAGCTGCAGGAAAGCTTCCTCTGAACCTGCTGTGCGCCTTATGCAAGCATCACTTGCCCTGGATGGCCTCAATGGAGGGGAGTGAGGAACTGGTGATGCGTTGGGCAGTTCTCACCACCCTTTGCAATGCTTTTCGGTCGTGGGCAGAGCAGTTGCCATACCAAACTGTGACACAGTTGGTAAGGATACGCTTGATGGTGCAGGGGTAGAAGTTCACTAGGATCTGAGGAGGCGGTGGACCTTCTTTAGCCTCCTCAGATAGAAGAGACGCTGGTAAGCCTTCTTGATCAGGGTAGAGGTGTTGAGGGTCCAAGAGAGGTCCTCAGAGATGTGGACACTCAGAAATCTGAAGCTGGTGATACACTCCACTTCAGTCCCATTGATGAGAATGGGGGTGTGTGCTAGCTTTAGACTTCCTGAAGTCCACAATGAGCTCTTTTGTCTTCAATAATTCTGTTAACAGCACTTGCAGGAAATTGTGGGAACATATTAATTTGTTGATTATATGCAAGCCTAATGCTGACCACTAGAGCTAAGAATGCCTTCATCCATGAATTGTGACTGGTTTCAGAAACAGCATCATCTGAACAATCTACAGAGAGTAGCTCAGTGCAATTAACACACACATTGGATGGCATCTTAATAGATGGCATGGCTGTTGTGCAGGAGATGGTTGTCAGGAAAAGTGACATAAACTGTTACTAAGATCTGGCAGAATGCTTCTTTGAAAATGTTGAAAGTAAGGCACGAGGCTACAATGACATATACTTATTATTATTTAACAACTATACCATTACAAACTCCATGAAAGACAGGACGAGACAGGTCCATACAATGGGAAAAGCACATGATAAGGGATACAAAATACAAGACTCTACACCAATCAAAGACTTTAAAGCTTTCCTGGGATCGAAGGAAACCAAAGCCAACCTCGTCCTCTACCTTGCTCATAAAGCTGTTGAACTATGTAAACTGCCAGTCACAGTTCACACACACAAAGGTGGCAGTAGCAGTAAGTCATTTTGGCAAACCCCACATATCTACACATGTCACACAGATGTATTGGTGCTTGCCCTTCGCAGGGTACCAGACATCAACAAAGACAGTCTCATTATCATGGCCACTGGAGAACGTCGACAAAAGATACAGCCTAGAAATCTTGACGCACCCTAGCGGCAGCAAATGTAATTTGCAGCCAGGGTAGTCTAGCAACTCTCCGTTGGCTTATGAGGTGGAAAAAACAAACTTCAGTCCGGCCAATCACATCGTGCATAGAGTCGGTGGACCCATCGGGTATCCTTTTGTATCCTATCCTATCAGGAAATTAATAGACAACCGTTTGTCCTGCCATTTACCGTTTATCCTGTGGAAAAGGAAAGGTTTCTGTTTCAAGTCAATCAAGTCATGATGATGTCATTAACACACTTGTAGGCTTGTAGTAGGTCCTCATCCATCTCCAGACGTGTTAGCTGGATGTGAGAAATTTGTGTGTCAGCTCATCAAAACATGGTTTTCAAACAGCTTCGGTGGAACTCGGGAATTAGGGAAATCCCATCCCTATGATTGACCTACCATCGCCTATTGCTGTCCCCATGCTCGGTTTCCTGCCCGCGCAGCCTAGAGACCCATTACTTGAGAATGAGAACTCCTAATCCCTATGGACAATTCATCCCCTACACTGGACTATTTGAACACTAAATAGGATTCATGCATTATCATACTGGTAATGTAACCATCTAACCACTTTGTAACATATACCTCAGGTGGCTCTAAATACCATGTTATTCTCTGTATATAGACCATACTGTCCTGTACCTGACCACAGGCAGATGGGTCAGGCCCTTGAGTCGTGGATCTGCTTGAGGTTTCATCCTATATGTTTCTAATTTTTGGGAGTTTTTCCTCGCCTCTGTTACTCGTGGGCTCTGTCTGAATGTTTAACACTCTGTAAAGCGCCATGAGACATGGGTAATGTTTTGACGCTCTATAAGTGAAATTAAGTTGAAATTGAAATTCTGAGAGCACACAGGCAAGCAAATGTTTGGGCACAAGATACAGTGCCTGCTCCAAAGATTCTTGACTCACTATCACTGGGATGGAGGCAAATTGTTGATGGGCAATGGGCTCCTGTTTTGTCAAAACTTCCACCAGCACCAGAGGCTGTTGTGGAGCTTGTGAAGTGCTGTTGTCTTGCCAGCAAATGCAGTAGAAGGTGTTCTTGCAAGAGTAACAACTGACCATTCACACAACTTTGCAGTGGTTAGGATAAATACTTGAGTAACAATGACAATGTTTTGTTGAACTCTTCAATAATGAAACAAGATGCAGATTTTTAAAATGTTTTCTATTTTTTCCTTTTTTTCTCCAAATTTCTTGGCAAATGATGCAATACATCTTTTGTAAATAGTCTGTATCTCACTTGTCTACCTTATTATGTGTATATTTATCAAAAAATTTGACCACTTTAAGCCTTTATATTATTTTTCTGCATATATTGTCCGCCATCTTGAATTTTGGTACTGAAAATGAAGAAACAAATTGGAAACAGGTTGTTTTGTATTCAATGGGGTCCTAGCAAGTAAAAAATCACCAGTTGCAAAAATCTATATGAACCGTTCCTAAAATTACACGATTCCCCATACTACTATGGGATGGATAGCCCATCTGAATGTTTTTGGATGCTGCCTGTGATTTATTATTTTGGGCATAGCTACGGTATAGGCTAAATCAAGGGGAAATAATGAGTACGTCTATTCTAAGGTAAAGTCCACAAAAATAGACTCGATAGGCCCGCCAAACACTGCAGGAACTTTAAGAACGAACGATATTTTGCGTTCCGAACCGGTTCAGGACCGATATGTTGGTGGCGGAACGCATGCAAGAACGAAAACGTTAAACATAGGCCTACCTGAACCGTTCGGAACGGAACGTTTGAAAAATAATTTCGTTTTCAAGCCCTGACAGGAAGTATATCATAATATAATAAAATGTATAACATGATATGTTTCAGGTAAGTTGATGGAGTGTAGCATTCATTTGTAATCACCTGGCGAGTTTTAATTGTTTTATTCAATAATACTCCATGGGTAGCCTTGGAATGTTCTAAAAGGGTAGTTCTATAAGGCATTCCATGGGGAAAAGAGTTAAAGCAGCTCAAGTCCTACACCCTTAACACAATGGGCGAAGGCCGTTTCAGCAGCCTAGCTCTGCTGGCCATTGAGAGGACACTGGTCAAGTCACTGGAAAAGACGATTAGTTGGTATGACAGGGTCACAGAGCATTTTCTTGAAAAGTAACATAGGACAAAATTTACGTATAAATACATTTTACATTTTAAATGACTACAGGCCCTTCACCCTGACATCTGTGGTTATGAAATCCTTTGAAAGACTGGTGTTGAGACATCTGAAGGACATAAAAGGACCCCTGCTGGACCTACAGGGCAAACAGGTCGGCGGATGATGCTGTCAATATGGGACTGCAATTCATCCTGCACTTCCTCAACTCCCCAGGGATGTATGCCAGGATCCTGTTTGTGGACTTCAGCTCGGCATTCAACACCATTATGCCTGAACTCCTACATCAGAAGCTCACCCAGTTCTCAGTGCCTGGTACCACCTGTCAGTGGATCATCAGCTTCCTGAATGACAGGCAGCAGCATGTCAGACTGGGGAACATCTCATCCAAAACCCGGTCCATCAGTACTGGCGCCCCACAGGTGTATGTCCTCTCCCTGCTGCTCTTTTCCCTCTACACTAATGACTGCACCTCAAAGACCCCATCTGTAAAACTCCTGAAGTTTGCAGATGACATCACTGTCATTGGTTTGATCCAGGATGGTGATAAGTCTGCTGACAGACAGGAGGTGGAATGGTGCAGTCAGAACCACCTGGAGCTTAACCTCAAGAAAACTGTGGAGATGACAGTGGACTTTAGGGGAAGTCTCTAATCTCTGCAGACCCCTTACAACCTGGTCACAAACTGTTCAACCTTCTTCCCTCTGGTAGGCGACACAGGGCACTGTTCACCAAAACCAGCCGACACAAAGACAGCTTCTTCCCCCCCCGATTTTCACGAAACTTGACGCAGATGATCTTCAGACCATGACTCATAAATGCATTGCTTTTAGGAGCCATATTCAAAACCCGTCGCCCGTCACGACCAATCAAGTTTGGCGGCGAAGCCGCCAAACAGGAAGTGAAGTGATCTCAGCAAGGCTTTCGCGTATCAACACCAAACTCAGCATAGGGTCTCAGGACCCAATTAGGAGGAGGCTCAATAAATTTGATGACTTTTGACCTATAGGTGGCGCTATAATTAGCAAAATTACGTTTTGGCTTGTAACGGGTCATGTGTTTGGAATTAAAGCATATTAGTGATATCTGTTAATACCTTGAGAGGTCCTTATGCCGACATATGCCAACATGTGACGTCAACATAATTGATTCGACCGCCATATTGGATTTCACCAAAAACATTTAAAAGGCATCAAAGGTCACAAAGTTTCTCCGATTTTCATGAAACTTGACGCAGATGATCGTCAGACCATGACTCATATAAGCATTGCTTTTTGGAGACATATTCAAAACCGGTTGCCTCTGACGACCAATCAAGTTTGGCGGCGAAGCCGCCAAACAGGAAGTGAAGTAATATCTCAGTAAAGCTTTAACGTATCAAAACCAAACTCAGTACATGGGGTCAGGACCCAATAAGGAGAAGGCTCAATAAATTTGATGACTTTTGACCTATAGGTGGCGCTATAATAAGCAAAATTACATTTTGGCCTGTAACGGGTGATGTGTTTGGAATTAAAACTTACTATTGGTGTCTGTTAATGTTAATGTTAATATACTAGTGATGTCTCTGGGAGGTCCTAAGGCTGACAGATGTGATTTTGTGATGTCAACATAATTGATCTGGCCGCCATATTGGATTTAATCAAAATCACTTAAAAGGCATCAAAGGTCACAAAGTTCATCCGATTTTCATGAAACTTGGTTCAGATGATCTTCAGACCATGACTCACAAACGCATTGCTTTTTGGACCCATATTCAAAACCCATCGCCCGTCTTGACCAATCAAGTTTGGCGGCGAAGCCGCCAAACAGGAAGTGAAGTGATCTCAGCAAGGCTTTCGCGTATCAACACCAAACTCAGTACAGGGTCTCAGGACCCAATTAGGAGGAGGCTCAATAAATTTGATGACTTTTGACCTATAGGTGGCGCTATAATCACAAGAAGTGGGCTCATATTTCAGCAATACTTTCACATATTGAAACCAAACTTAGTATATGGACTTGGGACCTCATCCTGAGGACAGACAATAATTTTAGCAACCTTTGACCACTAGGGGTGCTATAATTTGCAACACTTTCTCGTATCAACACCAAACTTGGTATATGGACTCGTGACTACAACCTGAGGACGCACAATAAATTTGGTGACTTTTGACCACTAGGGGTGCTATAATTATCAACACTTTCTCGTATCGACACCAAACTTGGTATGTGGACTCGTGACTACAACCTGACTATGCACAATACATTTAGTGATGTTTGAGGTATGCATATGTGTGGGGGGTTATTGGGGTGTGTGGGAGAGGAAGTTTATCTGTGTATATGTGTGTGTGTGGGACGGGTGGTTAATTGGGTGTGTGTATAATGTAGCAACATTGGGTTGCCATGACAACTCCTGCTCAACTGCTTGGCCCCCACATTGCTGCTTGCAGCTATATTTATTGGGGGCCAAGCAGCGAAGCTGCGAGGCAACCCATAGTGATTCTACGTATTCTTCTTATTATTATTATTATAACGAAACGCTAATTTGCCATTAAACCATACAGTAAAAAGATGGGATATTCGGCACATTGATTCGGTTCAGTCATATCTTTAATTTATCAAAGTTTCAAGTCTGCACTTTGAGTGTTCTAGCGCCACCAACATTTCAAATTTTTTATTACATCTATGCACATAACGTTTGAATGGTACACCACATTTTGAACATTAAGGTATATTTGGAATCCTTGGATGAGACCGAACTCAACGCAGATGTCAATTTATGGGGTAAACGTAATTGATCAGGCTGCCATATTGGATTTAATCAAAAACACCTAAAAGGCATCAAAGTTGGCAACGTTTGTCCGATTTTCACGAAACTTGACGCAGATGATCTTCAGACCATGACTCATAAATGCATTGCTTTTAGGAGCCATATTCAAAACCCGTCGCCCGTCACAACCAATCAAGTTTGGCGGCAAAGCCGCCAAACAGGAAGTGAAGTGATCTCAGCAAGGCTTTCGTGTATCAACACCAAACTCAGTATAGGGTCTCAGGACCCAATTAGGAGGAGGCTCAATAAATTTGGTGACTTTTGACCTATAGGTGGCGCTATAATTACCAAAATTACGTTTTAGCCTGTAACGGGTCATGTGTTTGGAATTAAAGCATATTAGTGATATCTGTTAATACCTTGAGAGGTCCTTAGGCCGCCACATGCCAACATGTGACGTCAACATAAATGATCCAACCGCCATATTGGATGTCATCAAAAACACTTAAAAGGCATCAAAGGTCACAAAGTTTCTCCGATTTTCACGAAACTTGACGCAGATGATCGTCAGACCATGACTCATAAACGCATTGCTTTTTGGAGACATATTCAAAACCGGTTGCCTGTGACGACCAATCACGTTTGGCGGCGAAGCCGCCAAACAGGAAGTGGAGTGATATCTCAGCAAGGCTTTCGTGTATCAACACCAATCTCAGTACATAGTCTCAGGACCCAGTTAGGAGGAGGCTCAATATATTTGATTACTTTTGACCTATAGGTGGCGCTATAATTAGCAAAATTACGTTTTAACCTGTAACGGGTCATGTGTTTGGAATTAAAACATATTAGTGATATCTATTAATACCTTGACAGGTCCTTAGGCCGACACATGCCAACATGTGACGTCAACGTAATTGATCCAACCGCCATATTGGACGTCATCAAAAACACTTAAAAGGCATCAAAGGTTACAAAGTTTGTCTGATTTTCACGAAACTTGACGTAGATGATCTTCATACCATGACTCATAAATGCATTGCTTTCTGGAACAATATTCAAAACCTGTTGCCCGTGACAACCAATCAAGTTTGGCGGCGAAGCCGCCAAACAGGAAGTGAAGTGATATCTCAGCAATGCTTTCACATATCAAAACCAAACTAGGTATATAGGTTCAGGACTCAATCAGGAGGACACTCAAGAAATGTGGTAAATTTTGACCACTATGTGGCGCTATAATCACAGGAAGTGGGCTCATATTTCTGCAATGCTTTCACGTATCGAAACCAAACTTGGCTCATTGACTCGGGACCACATCCTGAGGACATACAATAATTTTAGCGACCTTTGACCACTAGGGGTGCTATAATTTGCAACACTTTCTCGTTTCGACACCAAACTTGGTACCTGGACTCGGGACCACATCCTGAATAAGGACAATACATTTAATGACCTTTGACCACTAGGGGCGCTATAATTAGCAAAACTTTCTCGTATCAACACCAAACTTGGTACATGGACTCGGGAACACATCCTGGAGACGCTCAATATATTTAGTGACATTTGACCACTAGTCACTATAATTATCAACACTTTCTCGTATTGACACCAAACTTGGTATGTGGACTTGTGACTACAACCTGAGGAAGCATAATACATTTTGTGATGTTTGAGGCATGCGTATGTGTGTGGGACTATTGGAGTGTGTGCGAGAGGAGGTTTATCTGTGTATATTTCTGTGTGTGGGATGGGGGGTTAATTGTGTGTGTGTATAATGTAACAACATTGGGTTGCCATGAACTCCTGCTCAACTGCTTGGCCCCCACATTGCTGCTTGCAGCTATATTTGGGGGCCAAGCAGCGAAGCTGCGAGGCAACCCATAGTGATTCTACGTATTCTTATTATTATTATTATAACGAAACATTAAGTTGCCATTGAACCATACAGTAAAAAGTTGGGATATTCGGCACATTGATTCGGTTCAGTCATATCTTTAATTTATCAAAGTTTCAAGTCTGCACTTTGAGTGCTCTAGCGCCACCAAGGTTTAAAATTTTGTATTACATCTATGCACTTACCGTACACCACATTTTGAACATTAAGGTATATTTGGAATCCTTGGATGAGACCGAACTCAACGCAGATGTGAATTTATGAGGTAAACGTAATTGATCAGGCTGCCATATTGGATTTAATCAAAAACACCTAAAAGGCATCAAAGTTCGCAAAGTTTGTCCGATTTTCACGAAACTTGATGCAGATGATCTTCAGACCATGACTCATAAATGCATTGCTTTTTGGAGCCATATTCAAAACCCGTCGCCCGTGGTGACCAATCAAGTTTGGCGGCGAAGCCGCCAAACAGGAAGTGAAGTAATCTCAGCAAGGCTTTCGCGTATCAACACCAAACTCAGTACAGGGTCTCAGTACCCAATTAGGAGGAGGCTAAATAAATTTGATGACTTTTGACCTATAGGTGGCGCTATAATTAGCAAAATTACGTTTTAGCCTGTAACGGGTCATGTGTTTGGAATTAAAGCATATTAGTGATATCTGTTAATACCTTGAGAGGTCCTTAGGCCGACACATGCCAACATGTGACGTCAACATAATTGATTCGACCGCCATATTTGATTTCATCAAAAACACTTAAAAGGCATCAAAGGTCATAAAGTTTGTCCGATTTTCACGAAACTTGACGCAGATGATCGTCAGACCATGACTAATAAACGCATTGCTTTTTGGAGACATATTCCAAACCGCTTGCCTGTGACGACCAATCACGTTTGGCGGCAAAGCCGCCAAACAGGAAATGAAGTGATCTCAGCAAGGCTTTTGCGTATCAACACCAAACTCAGTAGAGGGCCTCAGGACCCAATTAGGAGGGGGCTCAATACATTTGATGACTTTTGACCTATAGGTGGCGCTATAATCACATGAAGTGGGCTCATATTTCAGCAATGCTTTCACATATTGAAACCAAACTTAGTATATGGACTTGGGACCTCATCCTGAGGACAGACAATAATTTTAGCAACCTTTGACCACTAGGGGTGCTATAATTTGCAACACTTTCTCGTATCAACACCAAACTTGGTATATGGACTCGTGACTACAACCTGAGGACGCACAATAAATTTGGTGACTTTTGACCACTAGGGGTGCTATAATTATCAACACTTTCTCGTATCGACACCAAACTTGGTATGTGGACTCGTGAATACAACCTGACTATGCACAATACATTTAGTGATGTTAGAGGTATGCATATGTGTGGGGGGTTATTGGGGTGTGTGGGAGAGGAAGTTTATCTGTGTATATGTGTGTGTGTGGGACGGGTGGTTAATTGGGTGTGTGTATAATGTAGCAACATTGGGTTGCCATGACAACTCCTGCTCAACTGCTTGGCCCCCACATTGCTGCTTGCAGCTATATTTGGGGGCCAAGCAGCGAAGCTGCGCGGCAACCCATAGTGATTCTACCTTTTCTTATTATTATTATTATTACACATCTTTCCGCTGCCATTGAAGTCTATGGCAGCCCATAGAACCGTACAGTAAAAAGTTGTGAAATTTGGCACATTGATTCGGGACAGTATAAAAATTAATTTGAGCAAGTTTTATGCCTGAACCACAGAGAGTCTAGCGCCACCAATGGGTCAAAGTTGACATTGCATCCATGCAATTAACTTTTGAACCGTATGCCCGATTTTGAATATCGCAATATCTTTGGAAGTCTTGGATGAGGCCGAACTCAACGCACCCCATGACGTCAATTTCCGCCATGTTGGATCTTCCGCCATATTGTATTTCATCAAAAACACTTAAAAGGCATCAAAGTTCGCAAAGTTTGTCCGATTTTCACGAAACTTGACGCAGATGATCGTCAGACCATGACTCATAAACGCATTGCTTTTTGGAGACATATTCAAAACCGGTTGCCTGTGACGACCAATCAAGTTTGGCGGCGAAGCCGCCAAACAGGAAGTGAAGTGATATCTCAGCAAGGCTTTCGCGTATCAACACCAAACTCAGTACAGGGTCTCAGTACCCAATTAGGAGGAGGCTCAATAAATTTGATGACTTTTGACCTATAGGTGGCGCTATAATTAGCAAAATTATGTTTTAGCCTGTAACGGGTCATGTGTTTAGAATTAAAGCATATTAGTGATATCTGTTAATACCTTGAGAGGTCCTTAGGCCGAAACATGCCAACATGTGACGTCAACATAATTTATTCGACCGCCATATTGGATGTCATCAAAAACACTTAAAAGGCATCAAAGGTCAGAAAGTTTCTCCGATTTTCACGAAACTTGACGCAGATGATCGTCAGACCATGACTCATAAACGCATTGCTTTTTGGAGACATATTCAAAACCGGTTGCCTGAGACGACCAATCAAGTTTGGCGGCGAAGCCGCCAAACAGGAAGCGAAGTAATATCTCAGTAAAGCTTTAACGTATCAAAACCAAACTCAGTACATGGGGTCAGGACCCAATAAGGAGAAGGCTCAATAAATTTGATGACTTTTGACCTATAGGTGGCGCTATAATAAGCAAAATTACATTTTGGCCTGTAACGGGTGATGTGTTTGGAATTAAAACTTACTATTGGTGTCTGTTAATGTTAATGTTAATATACTAGTGATGTCTCTGGGAGGTCCTAAGGCTGACAGATGTGATTTTGTGATGTCAACATAATTGATCTGGCCGCCATATTGGATTTAATCAAAATCACTTAAAAGGCATCAAAGGTCACAAAGTTCATCCGATTTTCATGAAACTTGGTTCAGATGATCTTCAGACCATGACTCACAAACGCATTGCTTTTTGGACCCATATTCAAAACCCATCGCCCGTCTTGACCAATCAAGTTTGGCGGCGAAGCCGCCAAACAGGAAGTGAAGTGATCTCAGCAAGGCTTTTGCGTATCAACACCAAACTCAGTACAGGGTCTCAGGACCCAATTAGGAGGAGGCTCAATAAATTTGATGACTTTTGACCTATAGGTGGCGCTATAATCACAAGAAGTGGGCTCATATTTCAGCAATGCTTTCACATATTGAAACCAAACTTAGTATATGGACTTGGGACCTCATCCTGAGGACAGACAATAATTTTAGCAACGTTTGACCACTAGGGGTGCTATAATTTGCAACACTTTCTCGTATCGACACCAAACTTGGTACCTGGACTCGGGACCACATCCTGAATAAGGACAATACATTTAGTGACCTTTGACCACTAGGGGCGCTATAATTAGAAAAACTTTATCGTATCGACACCAAACTTGGTACATGGACTCGGGAACACATCCTGAAGACGCACAATATATTTAGTGAGCTTTGACCACTAGGGGTGCTACAATTATCAACACTTTCTTGTATCGACACCAAACTTGGTATGTGGACTTGTGACTACAACCTGACTACGCACAATAAATTTGGTGATGTTTGAGGTATGCATATGTGTGGGGGGTTATTGGGGTGTGTGGGGGAAGAAGTTTATCTGTGTATATGTGTGTGTGTGGGACAGGGGGGGTTAATTGGGTGTGTGTATAATGTAGCAACATTGGGTTGCCATGACAACTCCTGCTCAACTGCTTGGCCCCCTCATTGCTGCTTGCAGCTATATTTATTATTATACCTTCTTCCGCCATGGAAGACAATGGCAGCCCATAGAACCGTCTTGTAAAAAGTTGTGGAATTTGGCACACTGATTGGGGACAGTCCCATGATTCATTTCATCAAGTTTCATGTCGGCACCTCTAGCGCTGTAGCGCCACCAACATGCTAAAGTTGGACATGCATTCACGCACGTAACGTTTGACCCACTGACCCGATCGTCAAAAATGAGGTATCGTTGGAATCCTTGGACCAAGCCGAGTTCAACGCACCCTATGACGTCAATTTCCGCCATGACTGATTTTCCGCCATTTTGGATTTCATCAAAAACACTAAAAAGTCTTCACAGGTCACAAATTTTGTCCGATCGACACCAAACCTGACATACATGATCTTCAGACCAAGCTGCACAAAGATACTCCTTTTCATCTTCGGAACTAAAACCGATCGTCCGTAACAGCCAATCGAAATTTGCGGCAAAGCCGCCAAACAGGAAGTGAGCTCATATCTCAGCAACCCTTGCATGTATCAAAGCCAAACTTGGTGCATGGACTCAGGACCCAATCAGGGGGACGCACAAGAAATCTGGTGACCTTTGACCTCTAGGGGGCGCTGTAATTAAGAAACATGCTTTTTGGCCTGTAGCTGCTGTTGTACTTAGAATTGAAACGCACTAGTGGTGTCTGGTAACTGTTGGAGGTCCTTAGGCTGACCCAAGCCAGCTTGTGATGTCATCGTAATTGATTCGGCCGCCATATTGGATTTAATCAAAAACACGTACAAGTTTTCGCAGGTCACAAATTTCAACGGATCCTCACCAGAATTGGCAGAGACCATCTTCAGACCATGCCTTATCAGTGCATTGCTTTCTGGAACAATTGACAGAAGCATTCGGCTGTAACAGCCAATCGAAATTCCACCAAACATGAAGTGAGCTCATATCTCAGCAATCCTTGCATGTATCAAAGCCAAGCTTGGTACACCTATTAAGGACCCCATCAGGAGGAATCTTAAAAAATGTTGTGACCTTTGACCTCTAGGGGGCGCTGCAATTGCCAAAAATGTGTTTTGGCCTGTCTTGATTGCGTTTTGTTGATGTGTTTTATCGATTTTTTATTTTTTGATGTGAAACTAATGACAACATGTTCCATCCAGTTCATTCTAAAGCGTGCGTGCAAAGGCAGGGCGGGACGGGGTGGGATGGGCAGGGGTGATTAGGTGGGGGGGGGGGGCTGGCTGGCGGAGGCAGCAGCAATACTCAGCCCTGTTTCAGCCCTACAAAGTCAGTTATGTTTTGATGTTACACTAGTTGAAAGTGTTGATCGCGGATGTCTGCTGAGTTCTATCTTGTCGCCGTGGCTACTCTGGCCTATTCTGCTTGGCCCCTCCATTGCTGCTTGCAGCTATATTTAATACATTAACATTGCACTGAACTGCCTTGCACTATATTTATATTTAAATCTTAAATCTTAGTCTATTCTGATATTGCACTATTCCTACTAGGGCTGGGCGATAAAACGATAGCGATATGTATCGCAATAGACATCGATATCAATAAAATTACATTCGATAGAATATTCGATAATTAAAGGAACACACACCTCCCGCCTTACGAGTCCATAAATAAATAGGCTAAATATATCTTGCATTGTAGCTAGTATGTGCAACTCTACCAGAGTAGGCGATAGAAGTAGGCCTACCTCAACACAGACTCTCAATGAGTCCTTGCCTCGTGCATTCTCTCTCTCTCTCTCTCTCCCCCTCTCAACAGGCGCATCCCTCCTCATGCACATGTAATCCAAACATTCACAATCGTGCAAGACGACTGGCTAAATTGCTATTAAATCCGGTTAGCATCATAAGCACGCTGCACGAATTTGTTCAAAACTGTTGCATTAACTGTTGCTGCTAAATTCTAATAATTTCAATCCCGATGCAAAGGAAAGTAGCTGGAAAAAGTATTCATTCATAACCAGTAGACTATGATAAACTGGCAAATTAAGCTAGTAGACTATGATAAACTGGCAAATTAAGCTACTTTGTTTACAATATTTCCAGGCTTCCAGTGCTGCTTTTCATTCAGACTTATGTGCACATGTATTTGAGTGTTTTTCATGATTGTGTTGCTATTTCTTTTCCCTGTTTGCTTTGATTGATAACTGAGGTGATTAAAATCAGAGGAAGGTTAAAATAAAAGTGTTTAAATTGAACTTTTTTCCCCCTTCTGGTCCTTATCTGAAATAGATTAAAAAAATCAATAATTATCGATATTGACTGATATGAAATACTTATATTGTGATACAGTTTTCAGCCATATCGCCCAGCCCTAATTCCTACCCTCTCTCTTAATTGTATATTGTATCTTGCCTGTGCCTGTTGAGGTGTCGACGACCATGGCAACCTTGACAGGGACATGGTCGTCGACACCCCCCCCCCCCCCCCCCCCGGACAATTGCACTGCCACAAACTGCAAACTGCCACATAATTACAAATGTACTGTAATTATACTTATACATAGTCATAGTCATATTTTACTGCTCTTCATTCCATTCTTACTATTCCGCTTTGTATTATTTTATGTTTTTTATTCTATATTCTTATATGTTAAGTAAGTGTTAAAGGAACCGTATGTAAGATTGTGGCCAAAACTGGTTCTGTAATCCCTTTCAAATTACTGTAGAGCGGTGAAAACTTTGCGAGATCCCGCAAAACTTTGCGAGATCCCGCAATGAGATCCCGCAAAAGTGCATCGTTTTTTTTTCTTCTTCATGTTTTTTTCCCCATTACTTTTTTTTTTTATTATTATTTTTTTTTTTTTTAACCCATGTTTTTTTTCCCCATGTCACCCGGAGGGCTCCGTACTCTTCTTACTTTTATGTAGCCAACACCTTTGTTTACAAGGTTCAGACTTCAAAAGTCTTGCCCAGATATATTTATAGTGTGTTTTTTTTAACAAGGTTTGAAGACCTCTGATATAATATTTTTTTGTCAAGTTATGTTTACACTGAATTTTACTGAACTATTTACACTGAACTAATTTAATTATATTCACTTTACTCTCGTATTATTTGTTGAGGTTTTCCAGAATATTGTAACCATATGTGTCACTTTTGCATAGATGTTTTTAGTTAGATGAAATACTTGTCAAGATGTAGCAGACTGCCTTAAAGTGTCTGACAGGCCCGGGACCTCTGAGTGTTAAACGTCTGGATATAAATTCATATAATCACAACAAATACTAAGGCTAACCGCTTAGAGTCCACATCAACGGGGCCTAAGAATGTGTTAGCAAAGCCTACATACTACCGCAACAACTTGCTGTGTTAGCCTCAAAAACGTATTATTATTATTATTATTAGTATTATTATTATTATTATTATTATTATATTCTTCTCTATTATTGTGTTGTTATTATTATTATTATTTTCTTATCTATTATTGCGTTAAATGTTCCAAATATAAAGCACTTTGAGCTGCATTCTGTGTATAAAAGGTGCTATACAAATAAAGTTGCAGCAAGGACAGATATAAGAAAACCTTCTTACCCACAGCAATAGCACTTTACAACGACTCTCCTTTGAGTAGAGAGAGACAAGTTATCTTTTAATCTTTTATATCTAATATGGAGGCAATTGTCTTGATTTATGTCTTATTAGGCAGTTACACTTTGGTACTTGGATGTGTATGGTACCTTGACAGCTATCATATGCTATGTCTTGTGGGTGAAAGTAATTTCTTGTTTATGTATGTGGACTATATGTGTGTGTGTGTGTGTGCTTGCTGTATGTTCTTAAGGCTGCTGAAACAACTGAATTTCCCTGTGGGATAATTAAAGTATATCTATCTATCTATCTATTAATATTATTATTATAAATTAGTATAAATCTCAGTGATGTGCACTCGTTTGCTCTTACTCAGCCAATAGATGTTGATTCTCACTAGACTGAAATACATTCGGTTCTATCTAATTATATCTATCTAATTCAATTTCCAAATATACCATTCAAATTGGGGTTTTCAATACAATTGCTCAAATTCAATAATTCAAATGAAAATACAAAATATTCATCTTTTGAATGGTCCATAGTAATAGGTTGGATTGTATTAAATGCAGAGCTGATATCTATACACACCATACGCACAAAGTTCCCTCCCCTGTTGTCAAGGTAAGTGCAGTGTGCAGTATGAAGTTGATAGCATCGTCTGTGGATCTATTAGAACGATATGCAATATGCAATATGAGGAGCAAATTTAGCTTAAATATAGTTCTAACCTCTTAAAGCACTTCATTGCTATAGACATCACTGCAACGGGACAGTAGTCATTTTATTGTCAGTGTTATGTCACGGTATTGTTTTTTTGATTGTACCGCTCTTCTGTGACTTGATGTGCATACTAACAACGTCCCTAGAGTGACAAATTAAATTTCAGGACTTTTCCAAAACTTTTAATAAATTTACTGAATTTCATGATTTCTCCAGGCCTGGAAAATGGTATTTTACTATTCCATGATTTTTCCAGGTGGGAACCCGGAATGGATGTGTCATCTGAAGAGACAAACCGCAAACGTTCACTACTATCACCACTACAACTATTAATACTACTAATGATCTATTTGTATATTATTACATAAAATAATCATAATGTAAAATGTAAAACAACAGACCTCTCTACAGTAGGATGGCACAAAGGCTGCTCCTCCTGCGGTAACAAATAGGTGATGCCCACCACACCTACAACTCGCAAGCTGAAGGGTCCAACCTGACAAAAACAGTTTGTTACTCATTAAAAAACAACAGCAAAATTAAACTAGAAATGCAATTCCAAGGAATTACCAGGGCATTAAAATGCAAAACATGATGTAAGATAGTGTTAAAACAGATAACTTAGCTAATGTTTGCAAGTAGTTATGTTAACTATGCTAACCATGTTACTTAGCTAGCTTAGCTTATGTTTAATAGTAGTTATGCTAACTATAATAATAATAATGTTAACTATGCTAACCATGTTACTCAGCTAACTTAGCTAATGTTTTCTAGCAGTTATGCTAACCATGCTAACAATGCTAACCATGTTACTTACTTAGCTAGGTTGCTAGGCTGTTGCTAGGGTACTTGAGGTGGTTGCTAGGCTGTTGCTAGGGTAGTTATGTTGGTTGCTAGGCTGTTGCTAGGTGATTTGTGGTGGTTGCTATGCTGGTTGCTAGGTTAATCTCATTATTGGTGCTGTATTGGTTGCTAGGCTGTAACTGTGGAAATGGTTGCTAGGCTGTTGCTAGAGTACTTGAGGTGGTTGCTATGCTGTTGCTAGAGTACTTGAGGTGGTTGCTATGCTGTTGCTAGGGTAGTTATGGTGGTTGCTATTTTGGTTGCTAGGGTAATCATTAGGGCTAATCATTAGGGCTATTCTGGTTGCTAGGGTAATCTGGTTGCTAGGTTGTCATCATGGAAGTGGTTAATATGTTGTTGCTAGTGTAATTGAGGTAGTTGCTAGGCTGTTGCTAACTTAGTTGTGGTGGTTGCTATGGTGGTTGCTATGCTGGTTGCAAGGTTAATCTCATTGGTTGCTAGGTTGTAACTGTGGAAGTGGTTGATATGCTGTTGCTAGGGTATTTGACATGGTTGCTAGGCTGTTGCTAGGGTACTTGAGGTGGTTGCTATGTTGGTTGCTAGGTAGGTGGTGGTTTAATATAGTTGGAATGGCTAAACAGTTAAATAGGTGGATAGTTTAAATGGTTAAATTCTTTAATAGGGAATTATTGTAGTGAGGACTTTTATTTTGAAACAGTTGTGGACAGAGGAACTGCAACCTGGACCATTTGAAGACCTATGTTATGAAGTTTGAACGAAGTTTCTAAGTTAAATGGTTCAAGTGAAATTGCGTACGGAAAAATTGGTAAGCGGAACAATAATAAGAAGAAGCCTAGGAAGAACAGTACAGTGCATTTTCATGCACTGTAATAACAGTCACTAATATGTCTGTGTTGCCCATTTGTACCTGGATGTACACTCCTGGCCTGAGAAGGTGTCGCATCTTTTCCAGGATTTCCCTCTGTAAGACATCCCAGGTCACAGTTCGGTCCATGTACAGCACAAAAGGAAGACCAAACCTGTAAAAAAAAAAAAAAAATATATATATATATATATATATATAAAACCTATTCTATTTACGGGTAAATGAACACCTATTTCTAATCGGCCAAATTATATTATGTTATAACCTCATTAAGATGCATGTTTTCATAAAAAAAAAAAAAATTCAATGGAAATCTGTAAAGATATCAAAAGTTGGTCATGACTGGATAATTCAGCAGGTCAATTAACCAAAACACATGTCGAGATCAAAGCAAAAATGTGACCCTGAAAGGCGAAATCAGTCGCTTTGCGCACGGTGCTATTTTGAGAAAATCCACGATAAACAAACGTACGGGTTAAAATGTCGAATTTCACGTTTTCACATCATTCGACAGTATACAGTCTACACTTCCATATTGTGAACAAATTCCACGGAAAAACATACATTTTGACTGTTAAACCCTAACTTTATTTAGGTGAAGATTCAACACATAACATAACATGGATGTGTTCCGGATAAACATGGATGTGTTCGGGATAGCCTCAGATAACATTCATGAGTATACAGAAACTGTGAGCTGTTACATTAGCTGGTGTACATCTATTTGTGTGCCCTCCAGGAGGTATCGAGTATATCCAAATCAGAAGCCATGGTTTAACCAAGACATTCGAGTCAAGATCAAGGAACGGAACGTGGCTTTCCTGTCTGGAAATGAACATCAGTACAGGATGGCTCGATACTCCCTGCTCAAATCAATCAGAGCGGCTAAGAAGTCACACGCAGTAAAACTGGAGAACTGTTACACAGGCAATGACTCCCGCAGGATGTGGCAGGGCATCCAGGCTGTTACAAACTACAAGGGGAACAAACACACAGCCAGCACTTCAGACACCACCCTACCAGATAAGCTCAATGCCTTTTATGCCCGGTTTGACACTCACCAGCAGAACATCATACCAGCATTACCTCCAGCAGGCCTGGGGGAGAGTAGCCTCCAGGTAACACGGGCAGAAGTTCTAAGATCTCCTCAGCAGGTCAACCCCCGCAAGGCAGCAGGGCCGGATGGAGTTTCAGCAAGAGTGCTGAAAGCCTGTGCAGCAGAGCTGGCTGATGTGTACACTGATATCTTTAACACCTCGCTGGCTCAGGCTGTTGTCCCGCTGCTCTTCAAAAGAT
The DNA here is from genome assembly GCF_046254945.1 of Alosa pseudoharengus. Lineage (NCBI taxonomy): Eukaryota > Metazoa > Chordata > Actinopteri > Clupeiformes > Clupeidae > Alosa > Alosa pseudoharengus. The sequence continues at coordinate 45,761,693 of NW_027468774.1, forward strand.
CCACAATCATACCGGTTCCGAAGAAGTCACACACAACCTGTATGAATGATTTTCGTCCAGTAGCACTCACTTCAGTTGCCATGAAGTGTCTGGAGAAACTGGTGCTGAAGGCCATGGACACTATCATTCCCGTAACCACTGACCCCCTCCAATTCGCTTACAGGAAAAACAGATCAGTGGACGATAAAGTGGCCCTAGCCCTGCACTCAGCCCTGGAGCACGTTGACAACCCCAACACATATGTCCGTATGTTGTTCCTGGACTACAGCTCAGCTTTCAATACTGTTCAGCCCACCAAGCTAGTGGCTAAACTGGTAGACCTTGGATTGCCCTCACCCACCTGCAGTTGGATACTTGACTTCCTAACAGAAAGATCACAGGTGGTTCGAGTGGGGAACAGGGTATCAACAGCACTGACCATCAGCACTGGGACCCCTCAGGGCTGCTGCCTCAGCCCAAGACTGTTTACACTATACACCCATGACTGTCTATCTTCACATAAACTCTGCCAAGTCTACAAATTTGCAGACGACACATCCATTTTAGGGCTTATTAGGGGAGGTGATGAAACGCAGTACAGACAGGAGGTGGATAAAATACTGGCCTATGGGGAGGAAAACTGCCTTGTCCTAAACACAGATAAGACTAAGGAACTAGTTGTTGATTTCCGGAAGAAGGCTACCCCCCCACAGCCCCTGGTAATTAAAGGGGCTGTGGTGGAGCGTGTTCACAGCTTCAAGTTCCTGGGCCTGCATATCACCAACACTCTCAACTGGTCAGAGAACACCATGGCCACTGTGAAAAAGGCTCAGCAGAGGATGTATTTTATCAGGTCCCTGAAAAAGGCTGGCCTGAGCTGCCAACCGCTCACCCAGGCCTACAGGGGGTTGGTAGAAAGTGTCCTCACAAGAGGCATTACTGTGTGGTATGGCAACACTACAGTAAAGGAGAAGAAGGCCCTCCAGAGGATTGTTAAAACAGCAACGAGGATCACAGGGACAGAGCTCCCCTCCATAGACTCCCTGTACACAGACCGCTGCAGGAACAAAATTAAATCAATTCTCCAGGACCAACATCACCCCAGTCACTCCCTGTTTAGGTGGAGAAACTCGGATCGTGTGCTGAGACATCACAGACCAGAGAGCATAAGGGCAAATACAACACGTTTTCACAATAGCTTCTACCCAGCAGCCACCAGACTGCTGGCTAAGGACATTGTATCTGGTCTAGAATACCCTGTCCCACCTCAGACGCGGACTTGACACACTGGCACACACACACACATGCACACACTCACTCACACACCTACCTCATCTTGCTGTGTAATCACTAGGGGGACAAGCTGGCACTACTGCACTTTGTATTTATTAATTGTATTAATTGTATTGCTTTTTTAGTACTGTATTGTTAATTGAGTGAATGAGAATAAGTGTTCTGTCTTTTTATACATGACTGAGTGATCTGCACAAGCATTCCAATGCACCTGTACATTGTACCTGAGCAAATGGCAAAATAAATACTTGACTTGACTTGACTTGAACACATTAGCAGTCATTCCCTTTGTCCACACCACTTTTACGGTAGAGCTAAAATTTACTCAATGTGTCAGCTCTCTATCGTTCTTGGCAGATGTAACTGAATATGAATGTGAAAGACTTGCCTTTCAGGGCACGAACGGTCAAAAGCACAAACTTTTAGAAATATCCTGGCATCATTTTAGGGACCAGGAGAAGTTTTCCATTGACGTAGCGCATTTTAAAAGCATACACAATCTGTGTACACAGAACTTCCTCTCACCTTACTTCCCCCGAAATACATGAATTATATTGTATAGTGACACCTTATGACTGTCCCAGGTATTAGCTGGGGGGCAGAAAAAGACACTCACTGCGCAGTTGATGAAACTGCACATAATCCATTTCAAAGTCTACCGTACCGCTACTGTAAGGCTAATAACAACTGTGCACCCACACTATCGCACGTGACAATTTAGAAAGGTGATTTTCTCCTCTTCTAGCGTATCGTGACAGGAGAACCATGCCAACTTTGGATGCGGTTATCTTAGTGATACTTTTTGCAATACCCTCAAGCTTCTGCCATTGCCATCTCAGTCCCCTAATCTAAACTCCATAGAAAAACTGTGGGGTGATTCAAAGAGGAGCATGCGGAGGACCTAGGAATCTGATGTGGAGAGATTTTTTTTTAAAGAGTAATGGTCTCAAATCCCACATAGGAGAGGATTATGAGATGTTTTATTAGGCAAGTTTCCATGGTACAGGAACACCCCACTATTCAGCCCTTTCAGCGGTTGGGTATCCACTGCTTACAGGACCTACAAATATGCAGCCTTTGCTCTGAGATCACAACGCTAAATAAGAACTAAAATGGCATAGCAGCTGCTGCAAATACTCCCCACATAGACCTTTGCTAAATCCTTTATTAGCAATTAACTGTTCGATTACAGTATCCAGGGGCGGACTGGCCATCTGGCATACCGGGCATTTTCCCGGTGGGACGACGCACCATTACGGCTATTTATATAATTGATGATTTTGGCCAATGATCGGACCAAAGGAAGGACAATCAGCGACATCAGTAACATTTCCATATTGACACTGGGCTGATCCAAGCTCAGATAACAGCTCACGTCAGACCCCACCCCTCCCATTTTGGCTCAGAGCCAGGATCAAAAGTTAATCGAAGTAGCCTACATGAAATTGCGGCGGGTCCCGGTAGTGACAATTGTGCAAAAATAGCACAAATGTAGAAGCTTCAAAAATACAATATTGCAAGTAGGCTAGAATATGTCAGCAACATATTGAAGTTCGTTGAGTTTGAACAAGGAGATGTAAGCAAGCATACAGAGCAGAGGAGCAGGTGGTGGAGAGTGAGGCTAGTTGAGGCTACATGATAAGAACTCAGTGGTGGAGCTGGTACAGTAGGCTATGTGTGATATGCCATGCTGACGATGATGATAATGGTGACTTATTAATTGCGATAATGTAATGATATGGTAATGACAACATAGTTAGGCCGTGCTGTTGTAACAATCAGCTTTTTCAAAAGTGACTATTACTAATAAACACGGGTATTATCCTGATCCTCCTACTGGATTATGTTTAAATAAGTTATTAGAAAAAACAAGTTCTGACAATGCAATTTAAGTTTCAAGAATATATTTGCACACCCGTGTAGGCTATAAGCAGTTTTTCAAACCCTTTAGTTCACCCTCATCAAGTACAACTCAGTCTATTAATCCTCAAAGTGATGAGGCACTTTTACTGTATGTGTAGTAACCACGCACCCGACAACTGTTTGCATGCACAAACGAGCGCACGTATGCTCATAGGTTCAGCCAAAGTCACTTCTCTCGAAAAATAATAATCCAATGAATCCACAGAAAAAACGAGGAGCCTCTCGCTGCAGCCTGTGGGAAGGCGGGGCTTGACATCAAGCCCAGCCCACATCCAAGTCAGCCATGTTTTTTTGTATTACGTCACACAGTTTAAAATTGCTGGCGGCGAGAGGGAGGGAGGCTGTCGGCAGAGAGAGCCAGGACTCGGAACGAGACTGGGCGAGCTGCTAGTGCTACATTCTACAAACCAGCAACTTACTGCAAAACACGTTTTATTGTGTAATTCAACACGTAAACTGTGGATTCAAACCAGTGCAGCAACTCGCAACAGCACCAACGTTTCCATAAGAACGCTGTTGTCACACTAACGTTACTCGTTCGTCAGATAGGAACTAGCTAGCTGGCTAGCTAGCCAGCAAAGTTAACCATCCAGATGGCAAGAGGCTGGTGGCGGCCCACCAGTTTCGCTGTCGCCGGCAGACCACTGAGTTTTTGCACATCGGTTCTACCGCGGTCCGCTGGGCTAACGAGCCTCAGAGTTGACAACCTTTTCTTTATTCATTTATACGGCGGACTGCCGGTGGCCTAACGTTACCATTGCGGGTTGCTGACAAGTAGCCTATCTACTGGTGGTCCGATAGCTGCTTGCTATCTGGGCAGTAGCCTATATTTGAGATGAGGATGTCAAGCTTGATCTAACCGGTTAACGTTACACAATGCATTGTTTCTGGTTCACCTGTTGTTAATAAAGCAAAATCGCCCCTTTGTAGGCTATTTGGTTGTAATGGAGAATTCTTGCTGTTAAACTGATAGTCCATGATAATGGGTCCGTGTATCATTCGTTCATTTGATATTCAATTGAGAATCCAAAATGAAAAAAACGAAAAAAGGACTTGTTTTTTCATTATTTGTTTATGAATGTTATACAAACCAACAAATAATGCTTTGTTTTTCCGACTTTTGATTTCATGATCAGATCAAAAGTAGAACGTTTAAAAAACGGCCTCAGGCCCAAAACTGATTTTAATATTTATTTTTTCCGATTTCTGTGACCCGGAAATTATTTATTGACTTCCATTGCCAGCTGCTGCTTCTGTTTTTCCGCATTTTTCCGCCCTCTCTCTCTTCTCGTACCCCATTTAAAGCCATTCAAAAGTTCCCGCATCCACTGATAGGTGCGTCAGCTGATGCGTTAGACAATCAGCTGATGGGTTTGACAGCCAACTGATAGGTGCGTCATTCAGACAGCCGCAACTTTCAAACATGACAGACACTGAGTCAGATTTTGTTTACCTTGATCAGAGGTTGGTGCTGATGCCTATTTCCGTCGGCACATCAACGGCAGATCTAAAGTCCTCAGGGAGACAGCCTACACTCTGATTTTATTAAAAGGATATGCACGCGGGTACTCGCGAGCATTTAGAGGCATCATTTTTTATGATTCCCGAAACCCCATTCAATCGTGCATAGGGATTTTTTCTTACGAACCGGAACGTGCAAAAATGGTAATGAACGCATACAAAATGACGGTAGCGTCTATCACACTCTGGGTGAGCGACTCAGTTACGTTGTTTAAGTAGCCTAATTGTTTAAAACTATTTAATTGTTATCGATAGCAAGTCACACAGGCATCATAGGCTACATTTGCTTGTCATCTAGGCCCTATCCAACCCTTACGATAAAAAACTGCATTGTGTGACAAAACTGCAGCTTTTTTTCTGCAGTAGGCTACTGCAATATTTTTGTGCCCAAAATATTGCATTGTGCAGTACAATGTAGGCCTGTGTTGTCAGTCAGGGTCGACTTATTGGTCTTTTGTTATTTGCACAGCTTTATCAGACCAGCTGTAGCTGGACAAACTTTTCAGCTCGTCAGCTACAAGTTCCCTGGTCGCCGTTTTGGGACAGAAACATTTTGTAGATCATTCACGCCGGACTGGTTCAACAGGTGGAAATGGCTTCATTATGACACTGAGACCGAGTTTTTTGTTTTCCATGTTTGAATGCTAGTGAGAAAAGGTTAATACCGGAGGACACTTTCAGGGCAGACAACCCATTCCTAAATGGGTTTGGAAATTGGCGTAAAGCCACCGCCAAATTCACTGATCACGAAAAATCAAAACTACACAATGACTCGATTCAGAGGATCGCTGCCTTGGAGAACGTGCCAATGAATGCCCTACTGTCTGATGCGATTTCCAGCAGACAGGCAACTGCACAACATGTTCTGGAGCTGCTGTTCAGGACCAATCGGTTCTTTGGCAGTAAGGGGGTTCCCTTCAGAGGTGACACTACTAGGGATGGGAACCTCTATGAAATGATGTTGGAACACACATGACCAACCGAAAGAGCAAGAATGGATAAAGGGAAGGGATAACTGGATGTCCAACACCATACAAAATGAGATCATTCAGCAGTTTGCCCATGCTGTACAGAGGGACATAGTCTCGCATTCATCCGAGTCCACCTTCTATGGATTAATGGCTGACGGCACTACCGATGTGAGCACAACAGAGCAGTTTTCATGCAGTATACAGTTTGTTGACAATAGCCTTCAATCGCACTGTGTGTTTTTGGGGTTTTATAACGCCTATTAAACCACCGGGCAAACTCTTTTTTCCTGCATTGTGGATGTGTTTTTAAGGCTTAACATTCCGATGGAGCGCTTGTCGCATACTGTTTTGATGGCGCCAGTAATATGTCGGGGTGCTTCTCTGGAGTCCAGGCCCGACTGAAAGAGTTGTGCCCTCAGTCCATGTACAGTGGGTCCCCGTTAAAAATTGACACTTCATTCACGATCATGGTGAATGGTGAAATGTAAGTACAACTGCAGCCTCTTGGGGGCAGCATAGTCCGCTGTGGAGTTCCACGGTCGAACCAGACGAATTCGACAGCAAGGGCTGTGATTGGCCGAGTTTTCAGTGCGTTTCTCTGTGTTTTTAGCAGCCCCTGCAACATGCTAGTCCACTGTAGCCTAAGCCTTGTACATAATGTTAAACATAGTTTTGGATTCAGTGGCAAGATTTCTTGATTGTACAGTGTCTGTCTCTCAGTAATGTTTTAAAATGAGAGCTTCGTCAGCTGGCAGTAGGCTACTTTGTCGGTAGTCATGAGAAGTTCGCTTGCTAACAGAACATAAATATGCTGCCCAGAAACCTTGTGAATAGTTCTGATTTTTTTTTACTACACTAACGAGGTTGAAATATAGACTTTGCCTACAGCATCTCCTTAACAGTAATGTTAACAAAATGACAGCATTCATGACAAAGAAAAACGAATTCGGTCACTCAAGACTGTGCCACGGCAACCAGTGTAGGCTACAGTCCTACCCAATAGGCCTACTCGAAGCAGATAGCGTTGTCTGACGGTCGAGTGGGTTAATGCACGTATTTCCAGAACAGGTCTGCAACTTTCAGGCAGCTCTGAGTTCGAATCTAGGCAGGAGCAGAGCCATATAAAGGCCTAGGCCTATTGTTATCATTTTTTGCAAGGTGTGGCTCCTGGCAATACTTGTTTATAAGACGTTTGGTGATTAATTGATAGCTGTTTTTGGGACACGTTAAACGTTCTTTATAATGAGCGCATCCGGGGAGTAAAACGACTGTTACGCGCTGTTACAACTGTAGGCTACAATGATTGCAATACAAAAATATGCGTGTTAGTTTAGTTAGTTTTGTGATGTTTTGCACTTTTGCCTCATGTGTTTTCAGGTTTGAGGGCTTTTTTGGCAAGATTGACCTTGGTTAGACTCTGCATATGTTATTTCTCCGTATGGAAAATAAAGTAAATTTTCGACACACGTCTGTTATTAGTTCAATAACAAGTGTTGCTTGTTAAAACATGTGACTAGTGAAACTCAAATTATTTTAGAAATATTTAGCCAAAGCCAAAAAGTGTTAGAGAAGGAGAGACGCCGGTGCAGCTCAGATGTCCTCTTAATTTTCTTTATTCTTTAGTAAAAGGTGCAGAACATTATTAAACTTCGACTAACGTTTCGATGTTCGTTAGTCAAATGTTGGTCAAAGTTTAATAATGTTCTGCACCTTTTACTAAAGAATAAAGAAAATTAAGAAGACATCTGAGCTGCACCGGCGTCTCTCCTTCTCTCTAAAATATCTGTCCTGGCCTGGTTGCAACGGATTGTGGCCAAACGACAGAAGCGCGGAGAACCCTCCTTTGTCTACCAAAAAGTGTTACTTTGTGCCCCGCGCTCCCCCACTGCTTGTGAAAAAAGGGGATGGGGGAGGGGGGCTTAACCTGAAAATCTTAATGTCACAAAAAGGCAACGAGTCGTTTTAGGCTACAGGCCTTCATAATGGTAGGCTACAGGAAGTGGGGGGAGGGTATGGGATGACCAGAGCCGTCATCTATCGTCTTTCCAGGCACACAGCTTGTTATATAGCCTATCGACTGCCTTAACAGATAGACTTTGCTCTTGGGTTTGGCCTTACAGCGAACTCAATGCTCTTGTTGCTTGCAGTTTGTTAAATAAAGCGATGCAGATTACATTATTTATTTCTGATTAATTGCGTCTTTTGATGTATTTTGCAACATTTGCTTGTTAGGCTGGGCTACTGTCAATGTCCTGTACAGGTAAATGTTCAACAATTGCTGGTGTAGGCCTAGGCTATTAATCAATTAGGGACTGTTCGTTATTTATTTAATTAAGGGGCTACCGGAGGAGTTTTGGGAGCGTTAGTCAAAAAAGACGTGACCCTCCCTCGCCAGCAAGAATTTTTTCTATGACCCTCCAAAGTGATTGAGAAAAAACGCATGACCCTCCCCAGTCCCAACAATTTATTGATGCCTTAGGCTACTGGGTCAATTTGGGAGCTTGCGTGCTACGACTCCTTCCTTGAAATGCCTTGAAAAGGCTGTCGTTTGCACAATTTCACAAATAATCACCGGGACCGAAACAAACCTGTCAACTTTTCCCGGGTTTATCGCGTATTTTAACTTTTTCCTCGCTGTCTTAGGAGGAGCTGCAGGGCCGTCGCAAGGGGATGCGAGGCCCTGTGCGAACTTGACAGATGCAAGGCCCTTTTCACTTACGTGCATGAAATCATGCGACAGCTTACTTTACACATAGCCAAGGCTACCGTCGGTGTATTTTAATAGTAGCCTAGTCTAATAAGCTACACCAGCTTGCCTTTAAGAGGGGAAATTCAATTGTATAGCCTATAACATTAGCTGAGTCACATATTTGGCCATATGGTGTTAGGCTACATCACGAAACCAAATAGTGTAACAAAGGCGAACACTTTAACAGGGGGAATTAATTGGGCATGAATCATTGTGCTGAACGGTATTTGTCAATGAGCAGAAACACACACGACATTCAAACTATTGATAAGATGTACTGGTCTGTATCTATAGGCTAACATTGGACAAATAAATGACACTGACTCGCCATATCCTGACTCAGGAAAAAAAACATTTTCTTGCTTTGCCGCAAACTCAGCAATGAAATCATAGGCCAGTTTGCAGGTAGCCTCACGTTTTTTTTTTTCATAGAAGGGAGAGCCCAGTCTCTCCTGTGACATGGAGGTGAGCAAATCGTTTTTAATAGCTTGTTCAACTTCGAAAAGCTTCGTTCACCCGATGCCAGTCACTGATCGCAATTTCAAACTTCGGAAAGCCTCATCTTTTTAAGTTTTAAGTGCAGTGGCCCCTATCTGCCCCCTTTGGAATTATATCTCGAGCCTATTATAAGGTCCAGTGCGTTATGTCCTGGGATTCGGATGTGCTCAAAAAGAAAAGAAAAAACACTTTTTTATAGATGGTTATAAGGAGCAATGTGAGAGAGAAATTTGATGATCATTGATCGTTATTTTGGGACGTTAAGCCTTTTCCATAGGCGTCAGTGAAGGAGATTGAAGAATGACCATTTTTTTATACGAAAATATTTCTTAACTACAAAAACTCAGTGTCTAAAAACTCAGTGTCATTCAGACTCAACCCTCTTGTTGTTTTATTATCTTTTTCGTTGTCGTTTGAACGTTGGCAAGCAGGCATGTTGCGGTTGCAATTTAAGTGAAATTTCTGCAGTAGGCCTACAACATGCTGTTAGGCTGGGCTACTGTCAATGTACTTGTACAGGTAAATGTTCAACAATTGCTGGTGTACAGGTTATATAATCAATTAGCTAAACCATTTGTCCAGCTGTTTAAACATTTTTTCGTGCTACATTCAAACGCAAAAGGTGCTTTGATATATTTTTCGTTTGAACGTCGGCAAGCAGGCATGCTTTGGTTGCAATGAATGAGGATAATTGCTTTTTTTTGCATTATTTTGAATATGACTCGCTCCAGTCTCAACAGCACGTACTTTTTCCACACGCTAAGTTCTAACACACATAGGCCTATCCCCTCTCGCTTTCTCTTTCTCCATCCCTGCACACGGTGCTTTTTAAAGGAGCTGCACCATTTTACAACAATTGCATCTACATTTTCATATTTCAATGTTTTGTCAAGTTTAAGCTTAAACTACCGTGATCAATTTAAGTTCCCGTGCCCCCGCTGAAAGTCTCTTATGCTCTTATGCGCTTATCGTTTCACTATCAAATATAAGTAACCGTGACAAATAGGGTATAAGATATATAAACTCACGCTATTGTATTATCATATATGTTTGGTAATGGCTCAGCTTTCTCTGATTGTTCTACTGACTTGGAAACTGCATCATGGAAGCAGTAAGTCAAGTCGCATCAAAAATAGTAGTGGCACCAAAGTGACACCTTGTGGTTGTTTGTGTCAACTGCAGTTTGTGCCATTTCTGCCGAGAAAATGGGGATCGTGATTCCTGAAGGAACCCGTCCAAACTTAACAGGGACCCACTGTATGTGCATTGTAGCAATCATGCACTTGACCTGGTTCTCCTGGAGAAGTAAGCCTTGTTGCAGATACTTTGAACTTTGTGCGCAACGTTGCAACAGTTATTGGAGAGTCAGCAAAACGCAAAGCGCTGTTCGAGTCGGTTATCGCTGGTGATGAGGTTGCTGTGAATATCTTAGGCCTGTGCCCGACTAGGTGGTGTGTTCGTGCCATAGCTATAAGCCGCATATTGACCTCGTACAGCGCTCTTTTGGCCACACTGACTGCGCTAAAAGATGACAAGGGGACGAGGGGAGACACCAGGTAAAAGATTGTGGGGCTTTGTAAGCAGGCCCGAAACAGCAGGACACTGTTTGGGCTGCTCAGCTGCCAAGCACTGTTCGAACCCTGAGAGGCAGTGGCTAGAAGGTTGCAGAGCTCAAACGGCACTCAGTGCACTTGAATGCGCAAATGTGCTCAAACAGCGGATAGCGGCACTTCGACGTGACGAAAATGTGGAGAAGATGCTTGAAAAAGTGAACGTATATGCTGCGACAAATGACCTGAGGATGCCTAACACCACTGCGAGAGAGAGCAGAACCCCTGCCCGCCTTCGCCAAACCACGGAGCCAGAGGCACTCGCATCCATTCTGACTTGGAGACGTGAGTTCTATCAGGCTTTCGATTTACTGTCATCAGAACTGGAAAGACGGTTTAACCAAGACACAATGATGCTAGCAGCGAATCGAGAGAGGGCGGTCATAGTGGCAGCATGTGGATCCCCGGTTGACTTGGACACCCTTCAGCTTCCCAAGGAGCTGGACACGGGCCGCCTCGATCTCCAGCTTAAAATGATGCACAGTGTTACCGGGGAGTCTCGGTGCACCACGGTGAAAGGTGTGGCATCGATATTGAGTAAGCTCCATCCACAAACGAGAGCCCTCTTCAGCGAGGTGGATAAACTTATTCATCTGTGTCTTTGCGTGCCTGTTTCAGTGGCCTCCTCAGAGCGTTCTTTCTCCAATCTGAGAAGATTGAAAAACATGGTTGAGGTCCACAATGACACAGAAACGACTCACACACCTGTTCCTCATGAAGGTGCACTCGGATATCCTGAATGCTTTAGACATCAAAGCCCTCATGAAGGACTTTATATCCACTACCCCTGAACGTCAAGCAGTGTTTGGTGCTATTCATTAGAAGAACAAATTGTCGTCTCATGGTAAGGGATGGATTTATTTCATGAATGCATGACTGAAAATATGTGATAAATGTGTCCTAGTATTGTTTAGCTTTCAGGCTGTCAGGTTGGCTTCTAAGATTATGAGGTTTTTGGGTGGCTAGCTATGATGGGATACATCCAAGACTACTCCTCGTCGACACATTATTTTCTAAGGGGGTGTTTTGTCTTTATGCAACTGCAGTAAAATGCACGGTGTGTATGTGCATATGGCAAGCCGATTGAGCATTTATTCAGATATCTTGATATCAGGCATAATTGTCATGTACATGCAAGCCATTTCTGTCCACTAGTTAACTAGTGAGCCATTTCTGTGTGAACTAGTGACAGCCAAAATGCTCACTAGTTAACTAGTAAGGCCCAAATTCTCTCTAGTTAACTAGTTCATATGTTTCATATCTTACTAGTTAACTAGTAATGCTCAGCATGTTCACTAGTTAACTAGTGGACACTGAAATGTGCACTAGTTAACTAGTTTAAAGACTTCTATATTTTACTAGTTAACTAGTAAGGTACAAAAATGTTTACTAGCTGACTACTGAATGTCAAATTCCCACTTGTAAACTTCTATGTAATTGGCCAGCCGCTTGAGCGTTTATTCTGATATCTTGATATCAGGCCAACATGCAAGCCATTTTAGTTTTGTCAACTAACTAGTGAGCCATGTTTGTGCACACTAGTTAACTAGTGAACACATATTAGCTTCACTAGTTAACTAGTGAGAGCCAGAAATGTCCACTAGTTAATTAGTAAAGGCCAAAATGCATACCAGTCAGCTAGTTGAAGGCTTTTGGGTCTCACTAGTTAACTAGTGACAGCCAAAAATGTGCACGTGTTTACTAGTGAAGGCAAAACTCCTCACTAGTTAACTAGTTGGAGTAGGTCAATGTCACTATAAATGGCTTACTAGCTAACTAGGTCATAAATGTATACTAGTAAACTAGTTGAAGCCTAAATTCACACTAGTCAGCTAGTGGCGCAGAATTAAAATTAGGAGTCGAAGAACTCTGGAAATTGAGGCTGTCTGTTGGCTCCCTGTGTCCAAATAGAACATGACAACCAATCACAGCGCAGAATTTCACAAAATCCCACCCACAACATTTACATGTGGCACACAAGTTAACATGCTGGCCAAAGGAACTTTAACTAGTAAACTAGTGGCTTCAATGTGACACTTACATGTAAACTAGTGAAGGCAGAACTGCTCACTAGTTAACTAGTGAAGACACAAATGCCCACTAGTTAACTAGTGAGGTCTAAAAAGTGTCACTAGTTTACTAGTGTGCACCAAAACACCCACTAGTGAACTAGTGATGGCAATTTCCATTCGACTAGTTAACTAGCGAGGTGCAAAAAGTGTCACTAGTTTACTAGTGTGCTCCAAAACGCCCACTAGTTAACTAGTGAAGGCCATTTCAGCCCCACTAGTTAACTAGTGAGATGCCAAAATGGTCACTTGTTAACATGTAAAGGCAAAAATACCCTCTAGTTACTTGTGGGCCTTACTAGTTAACTAGTGGCATGTATATTTTGTTCACTAGTTAACTAGTTACACCTAAAAAGAGAAACAAGCTGACCGTTTTTGTCCACTAGTTAACTAGTGGAACAATTGAAGTCTCACTAGTTTGCATGTGTGGCAGTGAAGCAGCTCACTAGTTAACTAGTGCCTGAAACGGCTATTATGCAAATTCTAATGAGAGGGTGGGTAGAAGACTCCTATTGGGTATTATGTAAGAATCCCACCCAGTCTAAATGAATACCACCCAGACTAAATTTACTGTTCATAGCCTCGCTATCAGGTCCTGATGGGTGCCCCTAGTGGCTAATGTGACACACTGCTCTGCAACGGTACTTCAGTATAGATAGTAAAGCAGAGCCTGCAGTATGCAGTATCTCATATTCTGTCAAAATGGTTTTTAATAATAACAGGGAAACCCCATGCTTTAACAAGTGAGCTCTTAGTGATCCACACCAAAGATTCAAGGGATCAATTTTAATATTATTCTTTGTTTATTGTTGCTAGGCAACCACAGACATAAATGTATCCATTCAGTCGCGCTTTTCTGATTATTAACTGAAAAACAAAAGATTGTACACATTAACTGCAAATGGTTTCAAAAGTAATTAAAAGCTCAAAGATCAAGAAAAAACTTCACACACTTCTAAGGAATTGAACCCTGGTCTCCCACATGATCTCCTGCTGCTTAACCACTTCAGCTAGTCTTGCCACATCAGCAATGCTATCATCAATGTTCATGTTACTGAAACGTTTTGTTGCTAGGCAACCATATACAAATGCCTCCAGTTTTATCGCGATTTTCAGACTAATAACTGAAAAACTAAAGATTGTAGACATTAACTGAACGAAGATTACAGCAATACACCACAACTTTGTCACTAGACATGTTATCAAAACATATTTTTATGCTCAAACGATCTTAGTTTATAAAAGTTTGCTCTTAGAACAGCCTGGACGAAGTCCTAAATGGACCAATCAAAATCCTTGTTCCGCCTTCTTCATTTGCATGCAAGTGCGATATTGTGTACTAGGTTAACTAGTGGCCAATGTTACGTCCCACTAGTTAACTAGTTGCACAAAATGCCAGCCATTTGTGTATTTATTCAAATTCCACTAGTTTACTAACCTGACTCCGCCAGATGGATTTGCTCCGCATATCCATCTGGGAACTTTTCATTGAAGAACTTTTGGGAAGGGGCGGACATACTGGTTAGCTGATTGGATAAACCATCTGTCTATCACCACCTTTGTTGGTTGTCGACGGGCCAAATCAACCAATTAGATGAACAAAGTATTCTTCTAATGCCGTTTAACATACAATTAAGTTAGGTAACGTGACAAACGTTAAGATGTTTTAACTTACCATTTATGAACCTAATCAACGACAATTCCCATCAAGTTTTCACGGTAGGCCCTACACTTCTGAAGATAGTATATTCCTCCATTATGAACTGGAATCAGCCGTGGAGGATGTCTGTGTCGTTCATTCCTCCCAGCTGCATGGCTGAGACTCATAGCTTCACAGTTTACCCAGGAATAGGCCTACTTTCTAATTTGAATAAAACTTGCGCGATAGCTATGCTCATCTCTGTGGATGCCGTCATGTTGTTCGTTGCGTCACACCTCAACCCGCCTCAAAGCCAACGCTGATTAGACGTTCGTTTGGTGAACTGCTCCAAATTTTCTTTAACGGAAAGTATCCAGACTGATCTGCGAGTGAAACCCTGAAGCTCGCGAGATCAGGATGGTCTCACGAGGCTACTAGTTTATTGTGTGAGAGGCATTTTTCTCCTGCTAGTTCATTATGGACAGTGTTTTGTCCTCACTAGCTAACATGTAAGGCTCAAAATGCCCTCTATAAGCTAGTGAAAGGCATTATAATGCAGATATGCTCACTAGTTAACTAGTGAGCATGTCCTGTTCCATTACTAGTGAACTAGTAAGGTCAAACATGTCAACTAGTTAACTAGTGAAGGCCAATTTGTCACTAGTTAACTAGTAAGAGTACCGTTTGCATTACTAGTGAACTAGATAGCTCCAAAAACAGCCACTAGTGTGTGTCTTGTGCACACTAGTTAACTAGTGAGCTGCTTCACTGCCACACATGCAAACTAGTGAGACTTAAATTGTTCCACTAGTTAACTAGTGGACAAAGATGGTCAGCTTGTTTGTGTTTTTAGGTGTAACTAGTTAACTAGTGAACAAAATATGCATGCCACTACTTAACTAGTAAGGCCCATAATACCCTCACTAGTAAACTAGTGGGTATTTTGGCCTTTACATGTTAACAAGTGACCATTTTGGCATCTCACTAGTTAACTAGTGGGGCTGAAATGGCCTTCATTAGTTAACTAGTGGGCATTTTGGGGCACACTAGTAAACTAGTGACACTTTTTGCACCTCACTAGTTAACTAGTCGAATGGAAATTGCCATCACTAGTTCACTAGTGGGTGTTTGTGTCTTCACTAGTTAGCTAGTGAGCAGTTCTGCCTTCACTAGTTTACATGTAAGTGTCACACTGAAGCCACTAGTTTACTAGCTAGAGTACCTTTGGCCAGCATGTTAACTTGTGTGCCACATGCAAATGTTGTGGGTGGGATTTCGTGAAATTCTTCACTGTGATTGGTTGTCATGTTCTATTTGGACATAGGGAGCCAATAGAAAGCCTCAATTTCCAGAATTCTCCGCCTCCTAATTTGAATTCTGCGCCACTAGTTGACTAGTGTGAATTTTGTCTTGAACTAGTTTACTAGTATACATTTATGACCTCACTAGTTAACTAGTTTGGACAAATGATGCATCAACTAGTTAACTAGTGAGCCTACTGCCATCACCTAGCTAGCTAGTAAGCCATTTATGGTTCACTAGTTAACTAGTGACATTGACCTACTGCAACTAGTTAACTAGTGCATGAAAATGCAATCTACTGTTATCCGATTTCTTCTTATTATTCTTCTTCTAACGCTTTTTCTGCGTTTAATGCGGCTTCAACCGTTTAATGTAGAAACTTTATTCAAACTGCGTTACGTAGGTCTTACTTAGGACAGGTGTGGAATGTATTTTTCATATTTGTAACTTTTATACTTTTTGAACTATTAATTAAAAACTATTACAATTTTCCACATAGACTTAACATTGGCGATTATGGCATCACAATAGAGCCCTTAGAACCCTATGCCAGGTGTTCCGGCCAGAGCCATATGGTTCCGGCCACCTCCAGCAACTGTCTGTCTTAGGCTTTAAGCACACAATCTGGCTCTCTTAAGACTACAGATCCTGTTCAACTGTTTCCTCTGCCCACAACTGTTTCAAAATAACTATGCCTCTAGCCTACTATATTAAACCACCACCTACCTAGCAACCATTGAAATTAAGCATCTATCTCAGTTTCCATAGCAACCAAGATGATTATACTAGCAAACCACTGTAGTAACTTTATTTCTGATAGTAGCCACCATGGACACCCTAGCAACAACCTAGCAATGACTTCAAGTACCCTAGCAACAGCCTAGCAACCACATTCACAGTTAAAACCTAGCAACCAGCATGGCAACCACCATAACTACTCTAGCAACAGTCAGTTGTCATCAACTTTGACTCCCGTCAACTGTTTCCTCTCCCCACAACTGTTTCAAAATAAAAGTCTTCACTGCTATAATCCCCTATTAAATTATTTAACCATTTAAACTATCCAACGTTTTAACTGTTCAACTATTCCAACTGTCAGTTGTCATCAACTATGACTCCCGTCAACTGTTTCCTCTGCCCAAAGCTGTTTCAAAATAAAAGTCCTCACTACAATAATTCCCTGTGAAATATTTGAACCAATCCAACTGTCAGTTGTCATCAGCTATGACTCCCGCCAATTGTGTCCTCTGCCCACAACTGTTTGGCAGCCTGGGCTTTTCAGTCAACTAGTGTGATCAACTCCTAATCTATATTTAACTTTTAAACTGTCTACTTTTAAACTATCAACTTTTATTAAGCTGTGCAACCACCAAGTCTGCACTCGTAATTCCATGGAATTACATTCTCTAGTTGATTCTGTTTTTTCACTGAGGAGAACACTGTCTATGTTTCATACACTATATCTACAAAAGACATTAGGTGAAAAGTAATATTCATCTTGACAAATGTATATTTTTTGATGTTGAATTTTAAGGTATTGTTTTAAAACAATGTGTGTTACAATCAAACTTATTAATTATATACCATTTTAAAAGGCCAGTTCTCCTGATTACAATGGTGGGTATATTTTGTCTCTGCCATGTATCATGGCCACACAAGCCTTTAAGCCTTTTTGTTGGAATGTTTAGTGCCGTCTGCAAAGGTCTAATACATTTATCATAACTTTTGAACAAAAGGTGACACAGTGATTCTGTTTTTTTCCACTGAGTAGAGGACAAAATTGTGAATCCCCCATACACTCTACGTTTTTCTCTATCTACAACAGAAATTGGGGGGGGAAATGAGATTAATCTTGACAAACTGATATTTTCGTGTTTTTTGGGGTTAAAATAAAAATACGTGTGTTCTCCTCAAACTTTATTTTTATTACCATTATTTTATACCATTTGAAAGGGCTATTTCTCCTGATTACAAATTGTATCTCTGTCATGTAGCATTTTCATACAATAAGTCTTTTTGTACCATAAGGCAATTGAGTATGAAAAAATGTAATGTTCGAAACGGTTTGCAAAGGGTTAATATAATGTTATATGGTAGTGTATGGTAGTATTCAGTTCTGTGTAACCAGTTGAATCCCAATTTTGTCATCGTTACACCCAATATCATTGGATTTAAAGTTATGGTTAACGTTATGCTTAAATTAACGTTATTGTAAACGTTACCTAATCTTATTTGGCGTTGATGTTAACGTTAGATTATGACATTGTTAGTATCTAGGCCTAGTTGTTTTGTAGGAATAGTACAGTTGCATGACTTAACAGTTTCCTTTCTAAAATATTTAGCAAACTCCATCCCCATCAACAAATTTACAATGGCCAATCTTTGAAATTTAACGGTCTCGGTTTTATAAGGAAGACATGAATTCTGGGTGGATTTGGACCTGCCTCTGACTCATGGTGTGAGCGGTATCGTAACAAAATAGGAGTGGAACAGAGCGGCTGCTCCGGCCTCTAAATTAAAAAGCGCACCGCGCTCCATCAAAATTCAATCCGCTCCGCTCCTCGCTCGCTGGTGCTCCGCTTACTAGCTCTGGTAGTAGTAGTTTCTGGGTTTGTTTGATAGCATTAACCTTTACTGTTTTTTTCTTCTTTTACTTCGGGGTTAACTCAATTTCCCTTTATCTGAAAGTGGTTAGCAAATGAATGAGGACTTTGGTTTTGTCTGCGGATTTATTTTTTGCATTATTTTAAATATGACTTGCTCTAGTCTCAACAACACGTCTACTTTCTCCAAACACATCCAGACCCTGATAATCTAGAAAGATTAAGAGTCTGGCCACGAACAATGTAATGGCCCAACTCGAGGGGCTGCAACAAGCATGCATTCAAAAATCTCACTGCACGCAATTGGATAACACTAGACCATGTTTATACTCTGAATGCTTTTGGACTTCGACGCAATCGGATAACACTACGAGTCTACGACCAATGTGTACTGTCCTCCACCGTTGCAGCACTGTCTTCATCAGTTTAACTGGTTCCCCGGAATTTTGGGGTCATGGAGGTATTATATATAACTGGAGAGAGTGACTAAGTCCCGCCCCCATTCATTTCAATGGCCCATGCTAGGCTAGCTACTTCAGCCAAAAAAGCATGAAATTGACCGCAGCCATCTTTACGAAAATTGCGTTTCATGGGTGTTCGTTTTCGGCACCAGCTAGAATTAGCCTATTAGATTCCACGTTACAGACGGAGACAACGTAAGGTACAACGGTATGTCGTTGATGAAGATTGGACATTCCCTCAGAGGAAAAGAAGTTGTTCGGGAACGCGCTTCACCTCGTTATAAGCGCAAATTCATTTAATTGGTTGTGATAACATTTTGGGAATGGTGGTAAAGTTGGCCCTCTTCTGAAGTCCTAGGTTATTTAATGTGATGTTCATATGTGATAATAAACTATGCGAATCAATATTGTGTCACTTTAGGCTTCACAAATAATGATCCCTAAATACTATATTTGGACAGGTTGTAGGCCTATTACGCAATAGGCTATCCAACGAAAATGACAATTAAGTAGACGTGGTATGTAGGAAACGTGTGGATAGCTGGGATTTCTGCTGCACCCAGTGTGAATTTGCAGCTTGTTAAGCCTAGGCTACATTTGCAGGCAGACAAAATGAAGCCAATGCAAGTTAAACTTCCGATAGAAGCGCACATCCCTCGGGTATTGTGGTTCGAGCAGGCATAGAGTCTGCAACTGACTGTCAGCCTGAACATTTAAATCAAATGCATAGCCTAATCATGTTAATGTTGCAAGAAAGCAAACGAAATAAGTCATTGACATTTGTTTCGTTTTAAATCACTTGGGGAGACATAGGTTACATGATCCAGACGTTGCGTTCTACAGAACTACAGCCTGTGCGTTTTAAAATAGTCTTCATACACAACACAATGAGTAGGCTAATAATTGGATATAGGTCATTGCTATGCATCTGCCAAATAGGGCTGCACGATATATCTAAAATCTATCGTTATCGCGATATCAACGCTTGCGATGGACATACCGCAAAGATTACTTAATTTTCGATAAATTTTGATACATTTTCTGTGCCGTGCGCATTCCATGGCCTACAGTCTATGATGTATTCACATTCTGAATGTCAACATATTTTACCAAACCGATGCTGTCATGCAGCCCTAGAAGCCCGTCCCCTACCAGTTTAGGTGTGTGGTGTTTTAGGTGTTGAGGCAGGAGCTAAGTCGTGATGGCTGAAGATAGTGAGTCAAGCGAGGTAGGTTACACTTATGTGAAGAGGAATTGGTGACTAAAGGAAAAGCACGTCTGTTATATGGAAATATTTTGGTTTTATAAAGGACGACGTATTACAAACAGAGCGCCAAATGCGTCCTTCTCCACTGTGTTAAAATAAACAATTTCTTTCGTTGTTGTTATAGGATCAGAAGATAGCCTATCTATCTTTCACTGTAAGGCTTGTATTTCATGATTTGCATTTAGCAAAAGCCCCAGACAGCAGCAGAGAGGTAATCAGGATTCGTTATTTGGGGTTGTTTAGCCTACTTCGTTAGCCTGGACTGCGATCGCAGCCACTTACTTTCACTTTCCGCTGCCCTCGTAGTCGGCATGCCGGTAGCCTAATAACGTGGGATGTGCAGCGTATGAGGTTAGACTGGGCTACTTAAGATTTTAGATGAGTGACCGCCGCGATATAGCTTAAGTAGGCCTAGCTTTTTTTCTAGGCCCAGCGAAGGCTGGCAATGTGGAATATTCCGCTGGTTGGTGCACAAGTATTCAGATTGGCTGTCTATCAGTCTTTTACGAGGATTTTCTTGGAGCACATCTTCCACACAACTTCGATAGCCTAGTCAGTAGGTATCTTAGCTGTCCACTTTCATCAGGCCATATAAAGCCTAGGCTACATAATATACTGCTCAAAAAAATTGAAGGAACACTTACAGTTTTTCACAATTGTTAAAACCCATTTTTTGAAACCTTCCACCCTTCTCTCCATTCTCAAACTACATTCACAGAATTTCTGACAGTTCTTGCAAAATAAAACACTCGCCTTAAAAGTTTTTCTTATGCTCAGAACCAAACAGTGTCAGAGCACCAATCCAGTGTATGATTGAAGTGTCCCCTTAATTTTTTTGAGCAGTATATTTATATTGTTTATGTAGAAAATTATACATTTATTTCTGTAATTATACATTTACCCCCCCCCCCCAACCCTACAGTCTATGTTAGCAGCAAGTAGAACAGAGAAAAACATTAAATATTTAAATATCGCAAGTTATATCGTTATCGCAGTACTCAATAATGTTATCGCATATCGCATGTTTTCCTAATATCGTGCAGCCCTACTGCCAAAGTATGGTCATAGTCAGTTACTTGTAATTGGCACCCCGCATATACGGCAAATAATAGCCTAATATGACAACATTAACATTTTTCTTTTATTTACCACAAAGTCCGGTAATACAGCCTAAACCATGTAGGCATTAAGTCAAGTATCAGTAGCTTAATCCAAGTAGTTAGTTGTTTTATTTGTCGTCTTCCAGAAATGCAAACCAACATGGACGCGCGAGGACGCTCGTGCCCAACACTAAACTCGTGCATGAGCTGTCATCTACCAATCAGCATGTAAAAACTGGTGCCGGAAGTTGCAACCATGTAACGCCATGTTTTCAAAAATGTCGGCGGCCAAATGCCATGCTAAGTGGCTGAAGCTAACCTTTCAAATCCTGACCCCCTGGTTGGGGTAAAAGTAACGTGCATCATTGCTCATTGCCAGAGAGTCTCGCAGAGACAATTTCATTGTGCTCTTGCGAGAACTCTGGATTTCCAGGGTACCAAACATCTACATTTTCTTATTAGAATGTTTTGTCAAGTGTACGCTTGTAATTGAAAGTAGCTTAATTATAGGCCACATTTCATTCATTTTTGGCACTAGATATCTGTTTGAATTCAGTTGTTGTAACCCCAGTGTCTATTAATGGCCTATCTTAAACTACCGTGATCGATTTAAATTCCTGCAACAATGATCAATTTGTGCCCCCTTGGAAAAATGTAATGCCCGTCCGTGAATTGGTGTCTGCCGCTGGGTCTGAAACGCTGTACGTTTTTGGTCAAGATCAAGAAGCTATAAATACTTTGGGGTGAGCCTAGAAGTTTAAAACGTTGGTTATGCACTAGACTAGACTAATAATACTTTTACAGATTTGTAGATTATTCCATATAATTTAGCAACGTTACGATGTAACCCCCATCATGTTTAATAATGTTGTACCTAAATAAAGTTAGCATACACAGATAAGTGTTACACTACTTTAATTAAATTATCATAAATATTCAATTATTATTTCACTGCAGTTGAGATATCCCAGGCTGTATAGCCGAGGCTACTCATCCAGAAACAGCATTGTCCATGGTCTCACACGTGTGCAAACTCTTGTGATTGTTCATGCGCCAGATAACTTACGAAAATCCAGCGCATGAATATGTGGCAGCAGTAATTATCCGAAATTAATTATGGCCAGATCCACTTGTCCCCTAGGTAGCCCCCTATATAGCAAACACTAGTGAGTGAGTGAGTGAAGGAGCACAGTTACAGTTTATCTATGTAGCTGTTTCAAAGAACATGTTGCATTGTGTCGGTTTCATTTGTAATTACTTGATAAATGAATATACAATCGGAATTCTGATTAGTTAAAGCCTAAGCTGGCATTAGTTTGTTCATTCAGTGTACCTAAATTCAACAAGCTAATGGAGCCTAACCTATAATTTATTTAGCTGTAACGTCTGCCTTGCTGGGTTGAAAAAATGTGCTTGTTGTCTTCCACTCATGCCTCGTTCACACCTCGTTTGCATCTCACACCACTGCAGGAGTTTTTCGGGGCCACACTGAAAGTATGTCTACACTATTGCATTTTTGTTTGAATTCGAAGGACTTTGGTTATGATCCAGCCTCCCATCCCCATTTCCCCATCGTTTTCGAGCTCCTAAAATGAAACGATTTGAAAAAGCTGATGACCCAATGTTCATTTGAAAACGGAGGCTATGCATATTCGTGTGGATGATGGAATACAGAAACATCTGAAAACAATGACGTATAAGTTCATGTTCCCTTCCTGTTTGATCTTGGTTAGTCTGATGTTTCCTACTCTACACAACTTACTTTCTGTCTATGCCTTCGACCTCTACTAGTAGTGTGCTAGCAGTGAATGGCAACAGATTTATATGCAACTTACAATGTTGATCTTGAGAAGTGTAATGTTTAAAAATGTCCCCACACAAGGTATTTTATTAATTTGTTCGCTTAGTTTAGAAGACAAAGCTAGCCGGGATGCTAGTGGGTATTAGTAGTGGGTGTAATGTGGATGCACAACGTTTTGATTTTGTTTCTCTGTGGATGCAGAACAAATTTGAAAAAGGAAAAACGAGGAAAAAAAACGATAACGGGACTAATGTAGACATAGTCCCAAGGTATGTACTTGTTTCAGCCCTGTAAAAGTTCTTTACGAGGCTGTTCTGGTAATGGGGACGTGCAAATGGCCGAGACCCCATAAAACTACCCCCAAGTTCCTCTAATGGAAACCCGACTAAAGAGAGACTTAAAAGGTGCCGTGTGTAAGAATTGAGGTAAAAATATCCAAAAAATTAGCTACACGCATCAAAAGAATGAGAAGAAATAAGGGTGATGATGTCATTAAAAAAATGACAAGGTATAGTGCTGCAGAGATATCAACCTGAATTAGCATGCTAAATTACTAGCCACAGCCCGACAGGTGTCATAATACCAGTTTCGGCCATGGGATGCGGTATGCGGGCAACATAACCGCCAGCCAAACTGCAATACACGTTTCTCGGTTGTTACTCTAGGGTAGACAAACTCACTTTCTGGAGGTACAGTGGGCATTACTTCAAATTGGCCAGCTTCCCTCGAGGTTCGCACGTGACCTCACGCGGGATCACGCGACTTTAATTTGTATTTCTCCAGTGACGCTGCAACGACACTGCAACAACCCAAACAACCGCCAGATGGCTCTGGTGAGCAGGGTGTCTCGTAAAAAGAAATGGAGCCTGGAAAACCCTACACAGACTTCACTACAGACTTTAGCAGACTGGTTTAGAAAGAATTTAATGGCCAGAAATATGCCTGTCCTGCCCTAATAAAGAAATATTTGGTTAACTGCGAGTGAATCCCGTTTGCAGCCGTAGAAGAAACGAGTGCAACAATGATAGACAGACATCATTTGGACAAAATATAGAGCATATTAACCTCCGTTGCTCAGCCAAATGCCTTCCTGTTACGTCCTTTTATCACGGAGGTTTGGCTTCACGCTTATTCAGTAGAGCATTTAGTGCTCTCCCCAATCCCAGACGATCACATTGCATGTTTGTTTGTAATGGATGCAACCGCGAGATACATGCTTCACCATGACGGCAATGAGTTGTTAACAGACATGAACCAAGACATATAGCCCAGCAGCAATCTATCTAAAATAACACATACTTGAAGTAACATTCATGATATGTTGTCAAATATTTAAGTTGTGGGAAGTTTACATAATTTAAGCTGTAGGATGTTTCATTCGTCCCCCATGCTGTTTCATTTGTCCCAGCCAGAAGGGACGAATGAAATAAAACACGAGTTCGACTTCTCCTTAAATAACTCTTGAACGGTTTTGTTCAGAGCTATACATGCAACTGTATTTGACAGAGGAGAGATGTATGTTGCTAGTGACAAAATATTAACTTTCAGTGTTTTACGATGTCTTTGTAAATTACGTTTAATTAAAAAGTGTTTCATTCGTCCCGGTTCTCCCCTATGCTCTGGCTGTCAGTAGACGGAGGAGGAGCGCACAGTCTATTTGGCTTTTCATAATTAGAGCTGCAGCAGCATGCAGCTCAGAATTGATCATTACAAACTGTGTTCATAGCCAGAAACGGTAACGCTTTAGAATAACATGTGCTTATTAGGTATTAACAGTGCATAATAAGCAGTTAACAATTCATTACTAACAGTTAGTTAACTGTTGTTATCCTTTAATAACATTAACTAACTGTTAGCATGCAGCTTGTAAGTGTTAATAAGCAGCCTTTTAAGTTACTTACAAGCCTATTTGTTAACAGTTGTAAGTGTTAACAAGCAGCTTGTTAATGCTTGTCAATGGTGTATAAGACAAAGAGGTGGATAACTAATACGCTTATAAGACCTTTCTTACCTATTTGTAGTAAATTTTGCAGCCCCCCAATCTAAAGCGAGGACCATGTAGCCTATAGTTCCACAAGCACAACCTTCTATCTCTTTATATACTGTATATCTCTATCTAGCTTGGTTTAGCTGTGAGAAATGCACCTTCAAAATTGTTGCAGTGAGCAGGAATCGAACCCCGGTCTCCCACGTCAAAGAGTGCATCACTACCTATTGAGCTACACTACTTTTCTTATATTGCTGATGAAATTGTTTATTTTGATTCTATATTCCGATGTGTTATACACTAGGTATGCTTTTTCCAAATATGTTTCTGATGGAAAAGTGGTGTTTAATTAATGCAGAAACAGACCACGAATGTTCGCCTCTGTTCAAGGCAAACTGAAAGGCAAATGTTTCAAATCGATCACGAACGTTCGCCTATGTTTGCAACTTTGAACCAGAGCTTTGAACGCACCCACTTATCGTCTTTAAGTCTCGGTTGCTAGGTAACCAACTATATACAAAGCAAAGATTCTAGAGCGGAGCTCTGCTCTAGAATCTTTGATACAAAGCTGGCATATCTTTAGACTGCTGACAAACTGACAAACTGTTTTGCGTTCACTGAACAAAGATTATGGAAATTAAACACCAATTTTCCATCAGAAACATATTTGTAAAAAGCATAGCTAGTGTGATATAGCACATCGGAAAATAGAATCAACATAAACAATTTCATCAGCAATATAAGAAAAGTAGTGTAGCTCAATAGGTAGTGATGCACTTTTTGACGTGTGAGACCGGGGTTCGATTCCTGCTCACTGCAACAATTTTGAAGGTGCATTTCTCACAGCTAAACCAAGCTAGATAGAGATATTCAGTATATAAAGATATAGAAGGTTGGGCTTGTGGAACTATAGGCTACATGGTCCTCGCTTTAGATTGGGGGGCTGCAAAATTTACTACAAATAGGTAAGAAAGGTCTTATAAGCGTATTAGTTATCCACCTCTTTGTCTTATACACCATTGACAAGCATTAACAAGCTGCTTGTTAACACTTACAACTGTTAACAAATAGGCTTGTAAGTAACTTAAAAGGCTGCTTATTAACACTTACAAGCTGCATGCTAACAGTTAGTTAATGTTATTAAAGGATAACAACAGTTAACTAACTGTTAGTAATGAATTGTTAACTGCTTATTATGCACTGTTAATACCTAATAAGCACATGTTATTCTAAAGCGTTACCCCAGAAACTGTTTGCTTTTGTTTTACTAATGATTCAAAATAAAGTAAAAAAGTCAGTTTGGGTTTTCGGAACACATATTTCATTATGCTCACTCATTATTTGAATGATAGGCTATGGATACATTACTTGGGCTTAGGAAGCAAAAAAACAAAACTTCATTTCCCTTCTGATTCATCTAATTTTCGGGAAAAATATTAAACCCTACAGCAAGTAGCCTGCCTTGGTAGGGACATTTGAATCATGTAAATCTGACATCAAATCAACTGAAACCCTTCAAAATAAACGTTCAAATAAATCCCAGTTTATTTATTCGGTTTTGTTAAGGTTGCATTATTTACCTAATTTACATCTGCATTGGATGACTTTTTTACTGGAAGGGACCGAAATCCTATTTTTAATTTATTTCCTAATGTTTCGGTCCTACCCCCACGCGCCCTCTCCCCCTATCTCAGGTTTAAAGGGTACCTGTGACTTGTGGTCTATTTTAAGCAAATGATGAAGCAGAGGTTGGTGTGAACAGGAAGAGGACTTTTATTTGGTCCAGTAAACAATACAAAAGTAGCCTACAAAAGTGTCAATAAACAATGCAAAAGTACAAATGTGACCCTGCAAGGCGAAACCAGTCGTCTTGCGCACAGTGCTATTTTGAGAAATCCACGATAAACAAACATACGGGGTGCCAACTTTGGATGCGGTTATCTTAGCGATACTTTTTACAATACCCTCGATATACATATTGTTGGAAAGCTTAGTCAATGGCCGTTCGTGTGAGCACATGAACCCTTAGAACCCTAAGCTGTTTTTAGGGCATTTTCACTACCTTTATTCATAAAGATTTATTCTGGTCATTGTAAGTGCCACACACACATATTATATATTGTTTTTTTCAGCAGAGGCTAGACTATCCATATCTGCCATCATTCCATGTATTAATACTAGCATTGATTTTATTTAGATTTTTAAAGAATTTAAAATATAAAAAGCGTATTATAAAAAGTATTATATTTCGACATGTATCTCACCACAGCAAGCTCATAGCTCTACATGCATTTCATGTGTGTGTAGGGCAGACTGTTCTGAATTGGGCAATATAATTGCCATGTTGGAGGCATACTCTGGGGCTGAGCAATTTACAGAAATATGTGGTGTGTGATTTACGGAAATAAATGCCATTTTTTATTTAGTGATGAAAAATGACCTTTCTGCGCTTCATATCTGTGACACGAACTGATCTGACCTGACTTGACCCGAGGTTGCGTGTTAGCCTGCGTGTCCTAGCCTCGTGAGACCATCCTGATCTCGCGAGCTTCAGGGTTTCACTCGCAGATCAGTCTGGATACTTTCCGTTAAAGAAAATTTGGAGCAGTTCACCAAACGAACGTCCAATCAGCGTTGGCTTTGAGGCGGGTTGAGGTGTGACGCAACGAACAACATGACGGCATCCACAGAGATGAGCATAGCTATCGCGCAAGTTTTATTCAAATTAGAAAGTATTCCTGGGTAAACTGTGAAGCTATGAGTCTCAGCCATGCAGCTGGGAGGAATGAACGACACAGACATCCTCCACGGCTGATTCCAGTTCATAATAGAACTATCTTCAGAAGTGTAGGGCCTACCGTGAAAACTTGATGGGAATTGTCGTTGATTAGGTTCATAAATGGTAAGTTAAAACAAACATGTGCTTATTAGGTATTAACAGTGCATAATAAGCAGTTAACAATTCATTACTAACAGTTAGTTAACTGTTGTTTTCCTTTAATAACATTAACTAACTGTTAGCATGCAGCTTGTAAGTGTTAATAAGCAGCCTTTTAAGTTACTTACAAGCATATTTGTTAACAGTTGTAAGTGTTAACAAGCAGCTTGTTAATGCTTGTCAATGGTGTATAAGACAAAGAGGTGGATAACTAATACGCTTATAAGACCTTTCTTACCTATTTGTAGTAAATTTTGCAGCCCCCCAATCTAAAGCGAGGACCATGTAGCCTAGTTCCACAAGGCCAACCTTCTATCTCTTTATATACTGTATATCTCTATCTAGCTTGGTTTAGCTGTGAGAAATGCACCTTCAAAATTGTTGCAGTGAGCAGGAATCGAACCCCAGTCTCCCACGTCAAAGAATGCATTGCTACTTGTTGAGCTACACTACTGTTCCCAATTCTCTGATGAAAATGTTCATTTTGATTCTATATTCCGATGTTCTATATCATACTAGCTATGCTTTTTACAAATATGTTTCTGATGGAAAAGTTGTGTTTAATTTCCATAATCTTTGTTCAGTGAACGCATAAAACAGTTTGTCAGTTTGTCAGCAGTCTAAAGATATGCCAGCTTTGTATCAAAGAGTCTAGAGCAGAGCTCCGCTCTAGAATCTTTGCTTTGTATATAGTTGGTTACCTAGCAACCGAGGCTTAAAGACGATAAGTGGGTGCGTTCAAAGCTCTGGTTCAAATTTGCAAACATAGGCGAACGTTCGTGATCGATTTGAAACATGTTTCAGTTTGCCTTGAACAGAGGCGAACATTCGTGGTCTGTTTCTGCATTAATTAAACACCACTTTTCCATCAGAAACATATTTGTAAAAAGCATAGCTAGTGTGATATAGCACATCGGAATATAGAATCAACATAAACTATTTCATCAGCAGTGTAAGAAAAGTAGTGTAGTTCAATAGGTAGCGATGCACTCTGACAAACTGACAAACTGTTTTATGCGTTCACTGAACAAAGATTATGGAAATTAAACACCACTTTTCCATCAGAAACATATTTGTAAAAAGCATAGCTAGTATGATATAGAACATCGGAATATAGAATCAAAATGAACATTTTCATCAAAGAATTAGGAACAGTAGTGTAGCTCAACAAGTAGCAATGCACTCTTTGACGTGGGAGACCGGGGTTCGGTTCCTGCTCACTGCAACAATTTTGAAGGTGCATTTCTCACAGCTAAACCAAGCTAGATAGAGATATACAGTATATAAAGAGATAGAAGGTTGGCCTTGTGGAACTATAGGCTACATGGTCCTCGCTTTAGATTGGGGGGCTGCAAAATTTACTACAAATAGATAAGAAAGGTCTTATAAGCGTATTAGTTATCCACCTCTTTGTCTTATACACCATTGACAAGCATTAACAAGCTGCTTGTTAACACTTACAAATGTTAACAAATATGCTTGTAAGTAACTTAAAAGGCTGCTTATTAACACTTACAAGCTGCATGCTAACAGTTAGTTAATGTTATTAAAGGATAACAACAGTTAACTAACTGTTAGTAATGAATTGTTAACTGCTTATTATGCACTGTTAATACCTAATAAGCACATGTTATTCTAAAGCGTTACCAAAACATCTTAACGTTTGTCACGTTACCTAACTTAATTGTATGTTAAACGGCATTAGAAGAATACTTTGTTCATCTAATTGGTTGATTTGGCCCGTGGATAACCAACAAAGGTGGTGATAGACAGATGGTTTATCCAATCAGCTAACCAGTATGTCCGCCCCTTCCCAAAAGTTCTTCAATGAAAAGTTCCCAGATGGATATGCGGAGCAAATCCATCTGGCGGAGTCAGGTTATGCGTGTCTATGCACTCATAATGATTCTCAACTTTTTACTGGATTGCCATGAACAAAGTAAAGGCAAAAAAGGTGTTTCTTTGTTGAACAAATTGGGATGCAACGTGAGCCTTGAATTGGATGCCATGTAGGAATTTGCTAGGATCTCAAAACCGGATTATGAACATGCTTTGACATAGAGAAACTCACGATATCGTTGGATTATAAACATGCTTTGCCACAAGAACAGACAAAAACGTGGGGTAAGTCCAGCTATATGAAGTTATCATTTTGCTGTCACCTCGTCTGTTTTGTACTTGGTATCAAATGATAGCTCTGTGTCTCCTCTTTCATCTGATAAGCTTGCCATATCGATGCGATCACGGGTTCACGAGTAATTTAAACGAGAGTAATGGGTGCGCAGGTGAACGCAGAGAAGTAGGCCCTAAAGACTGTACATATGATGCAATTTGATTTAATTTCATGATTTTTTTTAATTTTCATACTTCATCGTACAGACAAGTGTGTAGTCCAGGGGTGGGCAAACTGCGGCCCGCGGGCCGGATCCGGCCCGCCAAGCACTTTCATCCGGCCCGCCGAGCATTTCATTTGGTTATCAGGCTGCTCGCTATTTTTCTCCTGCGATAGAGACTACGTTGGTTAGCTTTACTGCAAACTGCTTTTCACTCTCCTTAGAGAACGTTTACAATGTCAATGTCAAAACACCATGTTAAATAGTGATAACATCATGTTAAACTAAGTTAACTCTTAGTTATCTCCTTTGCAGCAGATCTAACGTGAACATTATGCGATCCATTTAATTGGGAACGCGTCTGCACTCACGAGAGGGAGAGAGAGCCGCAGGTTCCAGCTGGCTTGTCATTGTTGATAATTGATATCTCCTTTGTGCGGCCCGCCGGCTAATTTTCAAAACCCAATGTGGCCCTTGAGCCAAAAAGTTTGCCCACCCCTGGTGTAGTCTCTTTGGAAAGCCCACTTCTGCTCTGTCATGCAATAAAGGTTTCATCTCGCTGCGATGAACAGTTCAGGAGCAATGTAGGAGCAACGCAGTAATTTGTTGATCTTGTCAACACAGACTTTCATTTCCTTCCTGTCCACATCCTGTCCATTTTGGGTAGGCCTAGGAGTTGCGTGACCAACTTTTAAACATTTCTCGGGGGAGAAAACCCTGAATCCCCTCTTACATAGGACATTTCATGTCTGGGCTTAAGTCTCCAATGTGTTGAGCTCCTAGCAACGTGCCTGCCTAGTCAAGTCAAGTCAAGTTTTAACGATTTTAAGGTTATTTCGCATAGGCTACTCAATGGTGCTATTTCACACGCATTATAGCGACCCCCACTCACCGTGGTTAGGTGGAAGGTGTTAATAGACGATTGGCGTAGCCTACAGTGGACTAGGGCTGTCAAAATTGCTCAAAAATGACATTCGAATTTTCCCTCTAAAATAAACACATGTATTCGAATATATTGGAATATCTAGGCTATAGGCTATTATTTGCGCATTATGTCAGTGACGTGCATCACGTCATCTGTTTTAACTTTTTGGAAACTTTTGAATGAATTTTTCGTTAGTTTTGGAAGTTTATGTTTACGTAGCCTACAATGGCCAGTTCCGACAAAGCCGAAATTACTCCTTTTGAAACAATGAGTGAGTAGGCCGCGCGTTTGTATGGTTATATTGCTTGACAGGGGGGATCCCAAGCAGCTTTCAGCCATAAGGCTACTTTGAGAACATTTCCTGATTCACCCGACAAAATGTTGAAAACGATTTCGACATAGCCTATAAGCAATTTAATTAAATGTAATGTTAGTTGTAAACAAACGGGCTACTTGGTGAGGCTTGGCCTCACAGATGCGCTCGTGCCTTAGATGGCAAGAAAAATCTTCATGATATAGGCCTATTAACTGACCACCCGACTCACGTTGGCTGGGGGGCAGGGGGGGCCATCAGACATTTGTGCCCAGGGGTCTATGAATTGTTAATCGGGCCCTGCCCCCAACGAATCGCAACTTTCCACCTCTGGGACAGCTTAAAAGAAGTCAAGAGGACTCATAACTCACTAAGACCTATTCACAAACCGTTTTTTGTGGCATTTCACGTGGCGATGTTTTGAAATCCTATGCGGCTACAGGAGCTTCCAATCGCGAGGAATCAATTTTGCATTGTAAGCATAACTAACATGCAATAACGCCACCAACAACAACCAAAACTAGGCTACTCATTGTCAACATGTAAATTAAATGTAACGTTATTGTGAATCAAATTAAAATGTTCTCCTCTTTGCAAACGTAGGCATAGGCATAGTGACAGATTAATTTAATAATGTTGCAAAGATACTGCATCAATCTGTATGTTTCATTAGGCTACTAGGCTATTTGTTTTGCCTTACTCTTGATTCATTTAGGCTAAGCCTTTTTATTCAGTTATTCATCATCTTCCGTCCTTGTGTAGCGCACGCATTCTCAGACCTGTCACCTGTCACTCATCATCGTAAGGGAGGTGTTTGGTCCCGCGTTACAATCATCAGACAATCAAGGTGGTCACTTCAGTCAAGCTCGTGCATGAGTAATGACGTCATCCATAGCAACGAAGACTCACTCTTAGTTTAGGAGTCATTTTTCCTTACTAAGAGTAGGTCTGAAAGGCTTTGGGAATAACTTAATAAGAGAAACTCCTAGATAAAATATTTTATTGCTATTTAGGAGTACTCCTAGTGGTAAGATAAAAGGCTTTGTGAATATGGCCCCTGGTGTCTAACCCAATGCATAGCCCATTTACACAAAATAATGGTCGAATATTACTCATGATCATTGTTATTTGAGAACATGCAGTGCGCATAGGGCACCCAAAACATCTTGCTCGTAAAAAATCATCATACCGCATATTGTGGCAGGTCTGTTATTTAGCCTACTTACTGTAGACTGCGCAAACCACAGGCCTTTATTTTGGGCAAGCCTGCATTCGAGGCAGGCCTTCTGTTGAAGATTCAGAATTTTATATAAAGCCTGCGCTAACAGTAATCCTCCTGTCCCTGCTACCACAGCTGTGGATAGTGTGGCATGCTAACGCGTTATGTCTCCTTGCAAACTTGACTAGGCCTATAGTGCAACCATTTACGTCTTTATAAAATAACAACTTGCCAGATATGCCTTCATAGCTTTGGGCTTTATTCAGCATTTTGTTCTTCCACTGGAAATGACTCTTCTACATTTGCTGCCTGCTGCATCCTTTCTGTTTTTATTGTTTAGAAAGCGTTTGATGTCTTGAGTTAATGCATTAAACATTGTTTGCTGGTAACCCGCCACAAATAGCCTACAGATTCTTGCGTGCGTACATTCTCTATTCTCTCCAAAATGTGCCCGTTCTATAGGCTGGCCAAGTGCGTAATTCTGTGGCATAAAGCAGAAGTATTTGTTTATTGTACAGAAAAATAAAAATAACCTGTCAAGCACTCAATTGACTACATTGCAGTCAAGAAGTAGGGCAAATTAATTTACGAAACCAAAACGTGGGTCATAGTTGTCTAAGCCTCTATTGCGTAGCCTGTTAAAAACGCTGCTAGATTGTATTAAATCGCCAACAACATTGTTTTCTGCAGAAGCCTACCCTAGGCTACAGATTACAGATTACAGAACAGTTATTTCTCTACTGGCTCAATTATCAAAAAGGTGCTTTCTCTTCGTCCTCCGCAAATTAAACAGGTAGTTCCGTAGAGAGACGTTAGAATAAATTAGCGTTTGTGATTGACAACGTTGTGATAAGTAGGCTATAACACTAACTTTGCAAAGTTAACTTGAATGCATCAATTTTGAACAAAGTTGTGTAGGCTACACCGCGCCAGTTGTAGTCTGCATGAGTAGGCCTACCTTTTTTCTTGTCTTACACCACTTTTGATAGCTACAGTCAAATAACAAAGGATGTAACACCACTGCCTTTACAAACAGCAGTTACACAATACAATTTGTAATTGGTACTAATGAATCATCATCTCAAAAATACACACAATAGATAATATTCACAGGGAAATATGAATATATATTATTAACAAATTAATAATATATTATTACATACTCAAAATATGTACACATCTCATAGGCCTAAGTCTTACATTCTACTTAGTCTATTCATAACAGCACATATTGCAGAGCACACATACTACACACAACCCAAACTGCTTGAGTAGCCTGTGCACAGAGGGGACAGGGGAGGGGCGTGTTGAGTGCGAGGCTTAAAGAAGCAGGGTGGCAAAACCATCGTTTTTTCTTGATTATAATATTTTTGTGATTGTTTGGAGCCAAAATCGAGATTGAAATTGAAATTCAATTAATTGCACGGCCCTATGGTAGATGGATAGGTACATCAATCGATCAATAGATTATAGATAGATAGATAAGGCTAGACAAAGAAAGTCGAGCCTTCAGCATTAACCTGATACAATATTGAAGTCATGAAGATTCCACCATTTGTTTGAATGGAAGAGAGAAAAACAGCTAATTATATAGAAAAGTCACCGTGCATTATGTTACTTCTGTTGGTGTAACACATCTTGGGTGGTACTGATATCTGGTCTGGCCAATGCAGTAGGGGTGGATGAACACAATCAGGATTCATAAAAGGACAGTAATAACTGCAACTGTACCGTCTTCCTTGGTGGCCTGTACAGGCTCGGTTGCAGATGAGTAGGATCATCTTGTCAGTAGCTGTGTTCTTGTTGGGTGAGGCAGGGTTCGCCACTCCTTGCATAAAGGATGGGCTCCTGATGTTCTCTGGGTTATACGTCAGATTGTTCTGATTCAAATTTGCCAAAAGGCTACCTAAAGAATGATACCGTGTGACATGAAACTTGATTAGGTCAAATTACTAAGGGATTATACCATGTTAATTCAACACAAACATAATGGATTTGACGTCATCGTCTCAGATGTTTTTGTCCAAACAGTCCCCCATTATCTATGACTATCATATGCAAATGTCAGCCTGATATCGCAATGCACTGTTATTTTGTGACTTCTTCAAACTTATCAAAATATTCTTTCCAGCCTGCATTGCGTCTAATTCAAATGAACCTCTTAACATACAAACTACCCTCTTCATTCAACACCTAGCATTGGTATCTCTTTCAGGAAATACCTGTCTAGCTTTGTTTCTGAGATATGCCTTTTCAGTTATAGATAAGACACTGCCTAGAAAGCTGCTGCAAATACTTCAATGAAATGAGATATCAAGCAGACTGTTTGGACAAAAAAATGATCATGGTGGCAAAGTTTTTAAACTGATATGGAATGATGCTAAGGTTTAAAGAAAATATTTTCACCCATTTCACAACATAACAAGCTTTAATTCTTGTCTCAGTCAAGACTATTACTTCCTGAATAACAGCTGGCAAACCAATCAACATAAATAAAGATCTAGAAAAAAAAAGTTACCATGCAGTCTGCAAATCATAATTAGTGACTGCAAACTTAATTCTTATCATTCATACATTTGATCTGCATGTTGATGCTGCCATTTTATTTTGTATTAACTGTTGTGGAGCACTCTGCTGTAGGATGCATATTGGTGAGGTTATTGTTCTTTTTTGGTTTTATGGGGGGCAAAAAGTGAAGAAGTGTAGGCACCCATTACAGTGGCAAGAAAAAGTATGTGAACCCATGCTAAAGTTGACTAAAAAGAGGAATAAAAAAATCATCTTAGCACCACAAGCCATTTCCTAACAATTCTCTCAAATCTTTCCACCTCTGATTGATCTGATGATTTACCGACATTTTCTCCTGAGGAAATCTTCCTCACAGCTGCGACACGCCGGAGATCCGGCACGGTGCCGGAATACTTTAAGCCCTGAGCGTATATGGGAAAACAGTAGCCTGCAAGCCAGTCCCAGAGTCTGGAGTCGCTCCATTGAGAAGTCTCTGTGCCTGAACCAGAGGTATCCAGTAGGCCAATCAAATAATTCAATATAATTATTATTATTGTCACCTGAGCACACTTCGATTTTAGTTTACAACAAGCTACTTCTTTAGTTTCCACAATGGCATTTATTGTAAAAGACATTTACAATAACTTACAAAAAAAAACGAAATGCATGAAAAACAGAAAACAGAGCTTAAAGCATTTGTCAAGAAGAAGGATGTTTTTGGCTGTTCTCCATACAGGATTCACATATTTTGTTTCCCTGATTGGTTAGGTATATACGCGCAGAAGCATTCTCTCCCCCCCCCCCCCCCCCCCCAAATCCAAATGGATGGACACTACACTCAAATTCATAATAGAATTGAGTGGCTAAGTCAGGCGAGGAAAACAGTACACACATGCAGAAAAATGGGTCTCCGCTTAACCGCAATTTTCGTTGGATAAATCGGTCCCAAACAAAAACAGAAGGGAATATAGGCGCCTGTGATGTCAACAAAGGGACATTAAAGATAACAAGTCATGCTATAACATGTCTTGCACAGTTTTCCATGACTAATTAAGAGGCCAGGATGCATCAGGCATCATGGTGATATATTGTTTTACATCACGTAACAAGGCAGTTCAACCACTATCGCCCCAAGTTCACTTTCAAAATGTATGGAAATAGTCTACTACTACAATTGACTACCTTCTAAAATGTACCTGGACATTTAACAATACATTAACTATTACTACTAATTCTTCAGTTTTACCCTCAATCATTAATATGACTTACTTTATCTGAACATATCTGAAATTATTCTGATTCTGATGCTTCCTAACACATTTAACAGTGAATATTTTTAGACAAATAGTCCTAAACTTCTATGTGAACTGAAATGCCTGATTGCAATACAATTGTAATATAAAAACAAGTTTGAATATTCATCTGCATATTTCAAATAGCCTACTATTGACATTACGTGCTTTGCTAATATAACATAAACCCAATGAATCGGTAAAGAAGACAAGATACAATTTTGTAGAGATATTTTATCTTTTATTTCTAATAGCATCAGATATCATTGTCATTTTCATAAAAGTTCAGCTTAAAGCAGCCCTAAACAAGAACTGCTGTTGGGGTGGTCCCCCTTCAGTTGAGGAGTGCAATTGTCTGTTACTGCTGTAAATACTTTTTGTGGTACAGCGGAATATGTGCATTTGTTGAGTTTGTTGATATTATGTGTGTCCTTTGCTGGGTGTTGATGTTACTTGCCACTTAAAAATATATAAAACAATTTAGTATGTCTCTAGTATGTCTCTAATATCCAACCTCACAGCAGAACATGTCTTGTACAACAGTAACATGAGAGAGAAACTTGATGGAACCCCAGGTTTGAATTCCTGTTAAATCTACTGTATAGTCTATAGCACAACAGCTCTTTCCCATTTCCAAACTGAATGCTTCCACTCAATTCATCTTTTTGCTACTCAGTAATAGTAACCAAAGTGGCTTATGCTGTGACATCATCTGCATTCCCTCAGTAACATAATATATTTGAAAGTTGTTGACATGGAAGTTACACATTTACAATCAGACATTTGTTGAGGTTTGGCAGACATTGTTTACAATCACTGCACTTGACTCAGAATAAGAATAGTAGTAGCATGCTAGCTGTTGAAGCCAGTCAGCCTAACAATAGTTAATCTACCGGCTAAATCACTCAACACTTACATTAAGTAATTTATCTGACACTTTCATTGAAAGCGACTTACAAATCAAGGTACAGTGCGACAATGTCATGTCAGTACAGCAATTAGTATTATTCCCATACAATCAAGTGACAGTTATATAAGGAGGATAGTCAAGTGGTAAGTGCTAGATTTAGCATGTCCACTTGATGGTAGTGCTAGGAGCTGAGCTGGGTCTTCAGGAGTTTTTGAAGGTAGAGGGACGTCCCTGCTCTGGTAGGAACTGGTAGTGCGTTCCACCAACGGGGAACAACAAAAGAATAAAGTTTGGATTGCCCTGAGCATACGGGTGGCAGAGGTGTTGTTCACCAATGGCCAGGAGGTAACATATGCCTGTATGAAGGCATTCAAGTAAGTGGGTGCAAAACCAGAGACTACTTTGTAGGCAAGCATTAGCAATTTGAATTTGAATTTGAAATGGGCAGCTAGAGGTAGCCAATGTAGCTTGCTGAGCAGTGGGCGAGCAAAATGTGCCCTTTCGGTTTAACTGAAGATCAGGCACGCCGTCAGGAGGGCATTACAGTAAGTCGTGTGATGACTATGGCCTGTATCAGGAATTGGGTAGCATATTAAAGTCAGGTAAGGCCGTAATGTTCATTTATATTGTCTTATGTTATGTTTGTAATATATCGACTACTTGGCTTACGAACATAAATTGAGGAACCAGCAACTTTTCACGATAATTTATTGTCATCTTTTGTAGGCCTTCTCAACAATTGCTTGCCTGCTAACTCCACCTATGAGCCTGTGAGTGGTGAGTTGAATTGAATTGAATTGAAATTGAATGACAGCTGTTTGTTTTGTCTTGCGTCTGACCAGGGGGTTATGCTGTAAAGGTAAGAACACAGAGCCATCAATTCAAAGACCATGAATATATGAAATAAAAACACAAGGTAGCTTAATAGATGGAACTTATCACAAGCTACCAGGTAGGTAGTCTACAGGGACTAACTGTATTTGATTATTTACATTTAGCCATTTAGGTGTGACACTTTTATCCAAAGCAACTTACTACATACTTAAAACATACTACCTGAAGTAGTGTAAAATCCACAGTTTTCATGCCTGAGATGCTGTAAGAGAGGAAGGAAAACCCCAAATAATGTGAACAACTCCAGGAACAGGAACTTGGGAAAGAGAGGAAGAGTATGGAATAATCACCAATAACACAAAAAATTAAACAAGTACTAATAATCTAGTTCTATGACAGAACAAATACAACATAATGATAATGAATGAACATAATGACAACATAATGATAATGAATGAACAAATGTTGAAATATATATATATATATATATATATATATATATATATATTTTTTTTTTTTTTTTTTTTTTTTTTTGACAAATATTTAGCTCATTTTGAATTCAGCAACACATTTAAAAAAGTTGGGATTTTTGATGGTGCAGATCATCAATGCTGTCTGTCATTCAAAGTAGTCTTACATGCATATAAATTCACGGTATGTGCAGTGATACTATTCAATGCAGTATTGTTCTTGCTAGTGTATCCTAGAAGAGTACTGATGGAAAAATAGGTCAGTACGTTACTAAATGTTACAGTGTAAAATAACTTAAACATAGCATGTTATAAACTCCTTTTAGGCAAGTCCTTCCACTCGGCCATAGGACTGTAACGATATGTGCTTCGAAACCGAAATCGCAACACTCATATCCACAAACCTGTGTCGCGGTGTGAGAAGGCAGAATTGCGACACACCCTTTCTAGAGTTTCATGCGGCGCTTTGCAGCTTACGCCGCCACATAAGCAACACACACCTCCTGCTTTAATTACCGGTAGCCTACGTTGTCCAAAAATAAATTAAAAAATTATCATTTATATAATTTATAAATCTTGTTGCTTTCATTGTATTTATCATTTATATAATTTATCGTTGCTTTCATTGGTTAGCAAGTATTACCTTGAAACTTAAACACACATGAGGAAACTGAACAGTCCAACCAGTAGACTATGATAAGCTAGCCAACTATGCTACTTTGTTTACAATAAGTAACCAAGTGGATCCCAGTTTCCTTAAGCAGGACAAAGAAATCGAGAAAAACTGTAAAGAGGTACAGTTGTAATAGAAATAGTAGGCCTAGGCTATAGGCTAATCTGCATAAAGTGTGTTGTCATAAATCAGTATTCTCCCTTTTTATATCAGAATATAAAATAGTACAGATATACAGCGGGGAAAATAAGTATTGAACACGTCAATATTTTTTTCAGTAAGTATACTTCCAGTGAGGCTATTCACATGAAATTTTCACCGGACATTAGTATTAACTTAGGTAATCCACACATATATAAAAATCCAAATATTAATGTCTAAAAGTAGAGTTATGAGTAAAAAAGTGGAAAGGCACAGGGAAAAAGTATTGAACACGCTAAGAAAAAGCAGTAAACAAAGGCAAGAAATGGCAAGGAACAAACTGGAATCTATACGTAGTTAGAGAAATTATCCCTCCTATTTGTGCAAATTGATATAAGCTGGGTTAATACATACTGGTGGGCTATAAAAAAGTTGTTTGTTACCAAGGTGTCAAACAAGAAGCATTTCATAATGGGTAAAAGCAAAGAGCTCTCCCAAGACCTTTGTAACCTTATTGTTGCAAAACATATCAATGGAACTGGTTACAGATGCACATCAAAACTTCCAAAGCATCCAGCAAGCAGTATTGGAGCCATTATCTTCAAGTGGAAGGAACATCACTGCATCATCACTGGCCATGCACAGGATCTCCTTGCAAGATTTCTGACCAGGAAGTCAGAAGGATAGTCAGAAGAGTAGCCCAAGAGCCAAGGACCACTCGGAGAAAGCTCCAAAAAGACTTGGTGCAGTTATTACAGAGAAAATCATAGGTAATGCACTCCACCGCCATGGCCTCTATGCACGCTCATCCCGCATGACTCTATTGCTGAAGAAAAACATGTCAAAGCTCGTTGAAAGTTTGCTACACAACATTTGGACAATCCTATGAAATACTGAGAGAATGTATTCTGGTCAGGCGAGAGCAAAATTGAAATTTTTGGATGTCATACTACACACCATATTTGAAGGAGAAATGGCACTGTGCATCACCCTAAAAATACCCTACCAACAGTGAGGTTTGGAGGTGGTGGCATCATGGTATGGGCTGTTTTTCATCTCATGGTACTAGCAGACTTCATACAGTTGAAGGAATGATGAATTGAGTCATTTTGTTCCGGGAGAATCTTGACCATCCACCAGGATGATGAGGATGAGACATGGCTAGACCTTCCAGCAGGACAATGATCCAAACCATTTAGCAAAGGAAACTCTCAATTGGTTTCAGAGAAAGGAAATCAAGGCCCTGACTTCAATCCAATTGAACAGTTTTGGAAGTAAACTAAAGATCAGGATTCACAAGAGGGACTCCTGGAATCTTCAATATTAAAGGACTATCTGTTGAAAAGAATGGGCCAAAATCACACCAGAATACTGTAACTGGTTAGTTTCGTCATACAGGAAATGCCTTGAAGCTGTCATTACGAATAAAGGCTTTTCCATTAAGTATTTAAGACATTTCAGCAGGCGTGTTCAATACTTTTTTCCTGTGTCATTCCACTTTATTACACATAACTCTACCTATGGACTTTAATGTTTGGATTTTTTTATATGGGTGGATTATCTGAGTTAATACTAGTGTCTGGTGAAAATTTTCATGCAAGTAGCCTCATTGGAAGTATACTTACTGAAAATAATGTTGACGTGTTCAATACTTATTTTCCCCGCTGTATTATATATTATCCTCTGGTGTTCTAAGGTAGTCTATTGAAATGTTATTTAATAAAATGCCTAACAACCCCCCCCCCCCCCACCCAAAAAAACCAAAATCGAGGTTTGTATCAAACCGTGGGTCAAAAATCGTGATACAGACCAAATCGTGAGGTTGGTGTATCGTTACAGCCCTTCTCGGTGGCCATATTGCAAAGCACTTTGGGCACTTATTGGGCCTACATTTTGGGCAGAACAACCCCGCTCCTACGGTGAGATCACAACTAGGGAGGTCACGATTAGATATTTTGATGGTACGATAATTGTCTGAAGAATAATCACATTTTCATGATTATTACGATTATTTTGTGTGAATATTTTTCACAACAATACTAATGTATAAAATCACACAAACACATTCTTTAGAAGTTT
Source organism: Alosa pseudoharengus (assembly GCF_046254945.1). Lineage (NCBI taxonomy): Eukaryota > Metazoa > Chordata > Actinopteri > Clupeiformes > Clupeidae > Alosa > Alosa pseudoharengus. Next base: position 45,803,101 of record NW_027468774.1, read on the forward strand.
AATAATCATGTAATGATAAAAAATCATAATAAGTAATAATAAAATAATCACTCTGCTTTGTAAACTAGTATATCCGCATGTCAAAGGCTGCGGTCTCTCCTGATAATTTAACTAACCATTAGAAAGTGGGTCATTCCAAGTGAAAACAGCCAAAATCGGGGTATCATGTACATGGTACCTCTCAGATTTTGCTGAAAAGTGGTGAAAATATGCATTAAGTTACCAAACGAGGGAATCTGAAGTTTCATGTCAATATCTCAAACGGTTTGCCCGTGGCATCCATTTGAATTTCGGGTGCCACGACCGTAATTGACACATTGTAATTTCACATTTCATCTTTTGCCATTTTTGGAAGCCCATAACGTCTGTTCCAATAGTGGTAGAAGGCTGTGGTAGTTCATTGTAGCCTATACTACACAATTCTGGAGGCAGAATCCAGACATGTGGACTCGAGTCACATGACTTGGACTCGAGTCAGACTCGAGTCATGATTTTAATCAAAAACTAAATTTCCTGATCGTGGACCAGTCACCCCAGAGACGCTTTCCCTCCGCGACTAAAAAAAAATAATAAAAAAAAAATAGCGGAGACAAGTGGCCAGAGCACAGTTCAGTGCTGCCGCTACCCCCACACGCGTTACGCACTGTGTGTAGGGCACCAAGAGACCGAGGAAGGACCAACATTTAGCCAATAAATAGTAGCTTTACTGCAAACTGATTTGCACTCTTGTTAGAGAATGTTTAATGTTAAAATGCACCAACAGCATGTTACATAAAGATGATACTTTTCGAGACCTCTCCATGAAGATCCAACTTAAACTTATGCTAGCCTACTGCATTTAATTGAGAACGCATCTAAACACGCACGAGAGGGAGAGAAAACGAGTAGGTTCCAGCTGGCTTGTCATTGTTGATGATAATTAAAATTTTCTTTTAAATATAAGAAACATATAAAAGTAAATCGTGAAGGCAACAAATACGAGATTAGAGGAGATTGCGAATTTATCCGGTTCTCACTAGCCTACTGTTACAAACTATGAGATCCAGGTCACTATGACATACTAGCTGCACTCACTGTGATGTGGAAAGTGGACAAGAATATGAAGAGTTGTCTTTGCCTTTGTGTAATGGAACTGGTGAGTCTTGAAGTATTCTATAATTTATTTACATGAAGCACATGATATGCAGATTGAAACACATTCCACTCAGCTACTAGGTGGCTACTGGCTACCAGGCTCATAGGCTAATTCACTTTTAATTGCAAACAGAAAATGTCAAGCAAGCGTCATTTCATACATGCTTCTCTTTCGAAAGGAATGAAAGCTGTTTGTGCCAACTTAATATCATGCTTATCATTTTTAATATTGTGCTATACATGTGGCACAAACAATGTTTGAGTTTGTGGACTAGCCATAGGCTGAATGGAGCTGGTAAAATAATATAAAAGTGTTGACCTTGGCTTCCCTTATGAGTCGCTACTGGCAGACAGCCTAATAATAATATAATACCGATAATAATATAATAATAATAATAATAAATATAGCTGCAAGCAGCAATGTGGGGGCCAAGCAGTGCGCTATAGCAGGAATGGAGTTGCCATGGCATGAGCAAGCACTCACAACAAGTTTGATTGCAATTGGATAAAGAATGACTGAGAACTAAGCTCATTTACTTTGTTATAGTGCCCCTAGAGGCGCAAATTACACCAATGTCCTTGTGCATTCTCAGAATCAGCTACCTTGTCCCTGGACTTCATACACCAAAGAGTTGCTGAGACGTGAGATCAATTTGTCTATTACAGCACCCCTAGAGGCCAAATGAGACCACTTTCCTTGCATGTCCTCACAATCAGCTACTTTGTCTCTGTATTACGTTTGGACTTCATACATCAAAGTGTTGCTGAGATACAAGCTCACTTCCTGTATTGCAGTGCCCCCTATAGAGGCCAAATGATGCCAATTTCCTATTGCGTCATCACAATCAGATACCAAGTCCCTGTACCAAGTTTGGACTTCATACATCAAAGCGTTGCTGAGATACGAGTTCACTTCCTGTATTGCAGCGCCCCCTATAGAGGCCAAATGATGCCAATTTCCTAGGGCGTCATCATAATAACAGGGTACCCCCAGAATTGTCAGACCTAAATTTAAGACTTTTTAAGACCTTTTTAATACCACTTCAGATGAAATTTAATACCTACATCGCACCCATTCGGATAGAATAAATAATATTAAAGGTAAGATTAAACCTCAAATAATTACTATTTACAAGTGTTTGAACATGCCAAGATGAACATGACAGCAGTGCAGTGGCAACGCAAAGATTTGTCGTGGTAGTAACGTGACTGAATGTCCTGCTTCATGGACCAATTTACACAGAATAGAACCTAGTTGATTTCAGGGATTAAAGTGAAATTTTTTTTTTTTTTCAGGCCATAAGTCATACGTTGTTCATATCTACCTATAGAGATAGCACCCCTTTTGCGGTCGCGACCTATTGGTTTTTAATGTACAAAAAGATGCAAACAGCAAAGTAAAGCACCAAATAAACACCAAAACGAGGCTACAGGGTACTCTTATACTATATAATTAATGCCACCTACAGGTGAAGGCATAGAACATAACAATCCTATGGTTTGTGTACCCTGTAGCCTCGTTTTAGCCGCCATTGGCCACCATGTGAATAAGGCGAATTGAGAGTGTTCTTGATTGAGATTGAGTTTTCCTGATGAACAAAACAATATTTTAATACCATCCCTGACCATTGCTGATTAGCCATTGCTGTTCTTTTCTACTGCAGCAATATTTGTAGCAAGGCTTTAACTTAAACTCTTATTTAATTACTTCAGGCCAAAAGTATTTAAAGGGGAGATTTTTTTTCTTAATATGCAATTCAACACCAAGTAAAATCTATAAAATCAAGTTTGCAAGACTTCACATTTCCTCATCAAAGTAATGAATCAGAACAGTCTAGATACTGTTCATATTTCCATTTGTTACCTCATCCGCATTTAATGAAAACATGGTGATTTTGAGTTTTACAGACAACTCAGTTTTCCAATGAGCAGCAATACTGTGTGTGCTCATGCAGGAGGTCTGCACATCTGATAACGACAATCTGGAGAGGGCGCACTTAGCGCAAAAACGGTCAGCCATAGATAAACGTACACAAATCATGACGCTAATATGCGAGGTTCTGGTAGGCCTACTGGTTATGGTTTTGTGCTATACATTAATAATAGCAAAGTTTTAAGTTGACTATTTCAATTGCATGGTTATTTTTTGTCAACATACGCTCACAACCTACTGTCATTAAAACTGAGGCCTAAGCGAAATGGGCTACAAGGCTGTCTGTACGTCATAAACACGACTGACCCCCTTACTTAACATAAAATAATAATGTCGCGAACTGTTCACGCTCTGAACTGAACACGCTCAGTCAAAACCTTCCGTCGGAAATTGGGAAAAACATTGTTGTACATGTCATAACAGACGGGAGGCATATAGGCTACGGTTTATATTGCGTCGCTTTACACAATGTTAGTTGCATTGATTAAAAACTGTAACAATAATAGTACATCGGGTGGCATAGCAGGCTATCTGTTCAAGTCATAGGTGACACCCAAAATGAATGACCTCCCCTGACAAGAGTTCGCGATAGTAAGAAATTGTCTACATTGATGCATGGAAAGAACACAGCCTCCGAATTCGCACATAAAGCTCACAATAGCATATCCAAAAAAGTTAAACGGATTGGGCAACCTCATCAGCTGTCTCGATTGTGTCACTGTAATCCAACTTTTAGACCGTCCTCCAGACGTGTTCTTTTTTTTTAAGCAAACGCCCCAGGCCAATAAAACAACCGTGTAGCTACAACATAAACAAAGCGAAACTCATGGCTGACGTATCTTCTTGAGCAATCTCTGATTGAGACACAGAAAGTTCTCAAAATCACTATTAGGTCTTTAAACATTTACCATCACACACATTCATTCATCGGACCTAATATTTGTAGTTGCCCTAAAAAAAGGAAAAGAAAAGGTGATAGACCCCCCCCCCTCCTTTTTTTTTTCTTACCGGATCTGCATCGATCTCAAATATGACATTTCTAAAATCAAATTGACGGAAATCCGTCGTACGACGGAGAACTTTAATCCTTGTGATTTACGCTACGTGAGGATATTACACTAAATCTACTGATCATTTGAAAAATTAAGACCTCCGTGAAAAAATTCCAGACTTTGAGGTGAAATTCAATACTTTTTAAGGCCTTAATTTAGGAAAATGAAATTTAATACTTTTTAATACTTTTAAGACTCCGCGGGTACCCTGTAATAAGGTAACATGTCCCTGTACCAAGTTTGGACTTCATACATCAAAGCGTTGCTGAGATACGAGTTCACTTCCTGTATTGCAGCGCCCCCTATAGAGGCCAAATGATGCCAATTTCCTAGGGCGTCATCATAATAAGGTAACATGTCCTTATACCAAGTTTGGACTTTGTACCTGAAAGCGTTGCTGAGATACAAGCTCACTTCCTGTATTGCAGCGCCCCCTATAGAGGCCAAATGATGGCAATTTCCTAGTGCCTCCTCACAATCAGATACCAAGTCCCTGTACCAAGTTTGGACTTCATACATTAAAGCGTAGCCGAGATGTTAGCCCACTTCCTGTTAGTCGGCATCGTCACCATGTGTGATTGGCTGTCACGGGCAAATAAACTTGAAATTCAAAAATCTGACAAGTATCATTTGTGCGGCTCGGTCTGAAGATCATCTCCGCCAAGTTCTGTGAAAATCGGATTAAATTTGTAACCGCTGAAACTTTTCGTAGAGTTTGGACTAAATCCAATATGGCGGAGGTCCAATATGGCGGAAAGTGACGGGATAGGGGTCGATGAACTCGGGATGGTCCATAGATTCAGACGCTACCTGAATTGTGAAAATCAGACAAAAGAGTCAAGGATCAAGCGCATGAACGCATGTCCAGCATTGAACTGGTGGTGGCGCTAGAGTGTTCAATGTATATGCATGAAAATTGCCGTGAGTTATTGGGACAGTGTCCTGACTAATGGTATCGAGTTTTGTTATGTTAACTCAAAGCGTCACGGAGATGTTAGTCCACTTCCTTTTTTGGTGGCTTCGTCGCCGTATTTGATTCGCTGTCATGGGCAAACAAAAATGAAATTGAAAAATCTAGCAAGTATCGTTTGTGCGGCTCGGGCAGAAGATCATCTCCCAAGTTCTGTGAAAATCGGATGAAATTTGTAAGCGCTGAAACATTTCGTAGAGTTACTAAATCCAATATGGCGGAGGTCCAATATGGCGGAAAGTGACGGGATAGGAGTCGATGAACTCGGGATGGTCCAAGGATTCAGACGCTACCTGAATTGTAAAAATCAGACAAAAGAGTCAAGGATCACGCGCATGAACGCATGTCCAGCATTGAACTGGTGGTGGCGCTAGAGTGTTCAATGTATATTCATAAAAATTGCTGTGAGTGATTGGGACAGTGTCGTGACTAATGGTATCGAGTTTTGTTATGTTAACTCAAAGTACCACAGAGATGTTAGTCCACTTCCTGTTTGGCGGCTTCTTCACCATATTTGATTGGTTGTCACGGGCAAACAAAAATGAAATTGAAAAATCTGACAAGTATGGTTTGTGCGGCTCGGGCAGAAGATCATCTCCACCAAGTTCCATGAAAATCGGATGAAATTTCTGACCACTGAAACTTTTCGTAGAGTTTGGACTAAATCCAATATGGCGGAAAGTGACGTAATAGAGATTAGTCATTGAACTTAGGTCGGTCCAGGGATTCCAACGGTGCCTGATATGTGAAAATCGCAACGTTCAATGGTCACATGCGTGAATGCAATCCAGGTTCAACCCATTGGTGGCGCTAGAGTGTTGGGCATAGAGTTCTGGAATTTGGTGAGAGTGATCATGGGACAGTGCTGAATTAGTGTGCCAAATTTCATAACTTTAGACCCAGCGGTTAAATTTTCGGCCAGATTTTGACCTGTTGGTGGCGCTAGAAAGGTCAGTGGAGTGTCCCAAAACTTTCTGCCAAAAAATCTGCACTTTTTAGCCAGGCGTTCTATGGGCTGCCATAGACTCCAATGGCAGAAAGTGTAATAATAGGAAAAGCTAGTAACTCAATGGGTGCCTTCGCAGCTTTGCTGCTTGGCCCCCAATAATTGTTTGCAGGCAAATCTGTGGCATAGCGCAGTGAAATGCCATCAGTCAAATTATTACTCATCCTTACAGTGGGCTCCGCAATTTGGAAAAACAATATATACTGTATATTTGCAGCTGTGCTGAGTGTCATGTAGCTATACGTTTTGTACAGATTACTCAGGTATGCACATGTGTATATTACACAGGTATGCGCATGTCGTAAAAGATTGCAAGACAGAAACATTGAAGATGTTTTAATCTGTATTTATAAAAAAAATACTGTGAATTAGATGTATCGTATTTTCCGGACTATAAGTCGCACCGGAGTATAAGTCGCACCAGTCAAAAAATGTGTCATGAAGAGGAAAAAAACATATTTATAAATATATATATATATATATATGTTGCACCTGAGTTTCAGGACCAGCCAAACTATGAAAAAAAGTGTGACTTATAGTCCGGAAAATACAGTAAGTGCTAAAATTATGATCGATAGTCTAATAATGGTATTATTAAGAGAAGAGTACCTGATGACTTGTTTAGGACTTGAAAAAGATTGGGACTTGGACTTGGACTCGACTTGGCTTTGATGTGACTTGGACTTGGACTCGACTTGCCCTTCTCTGTATTTACTTGGGACTTGACTTGGACTTGACAGCTAAGACTTGGGACTTGCCAAACAGTGACTTGGTCCCACCTCTGGCAGAATCAACATTCCTTAATCCTTAAATCACACATGTCGTCAACATTTTTTAGGACTTTGGTGACCCACCTCTCACCCAAACAGTAAGTAATGTTGATTCTGCTAGTTGATTGTGTAGTACAGGCTACAATGAACTACCACACCAGTTTCCAGCCTTCTACCACTATTAGAACAGACGTTATGGGCTTCCAAAAATGGAAAAAGATGAAATGTGAAATTCCAATGTGTCAATTACGGCCGTGGCACCCGAAATTGAAAATGATAGAGATATTGACCTGAAACTTCAGATTCCCTCGTTTGGTAACATAAGGCATATTTTCACTGCTTTTCAGCAAAATCTGAGAGGTGTCATGTACATGGGTGGCAGAGTCGGCGTGGAATGACCCAAGTGCTCTAGTATTTCCAGTTTGTGCATTCTTTGAACATTTGTTTTTGAGGTAGATAATGGAAACATGGCATAGGCTAGATAGAAATTGAATTGAGAACATCTAGAGAACATCCTAAATTCTGCTCCACCCTCCACACACACTGCATTAAAAGTGGTATTTAGCAGTATGCGGCACTGTAGATTGTCGTGGAAGTTCAGGTATATGACTGTACACGGCAATATGCAGGCAACACCGAAAACTGCCGTGAATTGTCGGAAATTGACGTGGGCCTTGCTTGGCAGTTGTCTCCCCATGACCCCCCTCCTCCTAATTCTAGGGGAGGCTTTAACATGTAAATAAAAATGCTGTGAGCGATACAAATGCAAATCAGGGTAGCAGGAGGAGTTTAACTCCAGGTAACATTTCTCTAAAAGGTATTAACTTAATTTTAAAGAAAAGCTCTGGTATAAATAGATCAGGATCTGTGTAGCCTATAGACTCTTAAAGTTTAGCTTGAATTGATTTATTTAATGAAAGTATGTTAGATTAATTACTGTGTCATTAGCAATGGGCAATGTTATGTAAAAAAGATGCACAAAACTATTTATTTTAACAATTAGTTTTAATCAGGCTTTGCGACAAAGGTAAAAGGTGCATTCCATGCAAACATCATGGCATGACTGTGACCTTTTCTTTGGTCTTGCTTAAATGCACAGTGGATGTGTTAACCACACAACTCCCAGCAATGAGACAATTCCTCTGGTGAGAAGTGGAAGACCCACCCGCCTATTGAAAATTACTGTATGGAGGAGCTTCCCTCTTCAAGCCCCTCATTGAAGTCCATTATAAACGCCTCGGGCTCCAGCGGCTCGTGAATCACGTCGTTTTCAATGGCCAAGGGAGGAAGGTCCTCCGTACAGTAATTTTCAATTGCGATAGGGGGTGCTGTTTTTAGCGGCAACGGTTCAAGAACGTTATCTGCAGTCTACGAATCTTATGTTGAACGGAAAGCTTGTTTTTTGCTCGTGAAATAAACAGTACAGTGGAATCAGAGGACAATCTCAAATCTTTTATACATTCAAATACACTGTGAATACACTGATGTATGATGAATGTTTATCAAAGCAGGAAGACCAGCTCCAAAAATTCATATTCCAAAACAAGACGGTAAGGCTAGTGTAGGCTACTGAATGCTACATAGTCAGACAAATAGGCTACTAATGGCTAACTGGTAACGTCATAGCCTACTGCTGACCTGTCACATACGTGGACAGTTCACTTGGTGATAAAACATTTTTGGATAGTTATGCGTTGTTATAATCATCCAAGTTATGCTTTCATAAATTCCCACTTAGCTATTACAACCTGTCTTTAAATTATAGCGATTTGGCTTTAAAAACAATAGCATGTTACAAATAGCCACATTTCAGGTCTATTTTTAATGGTAAATAGTTACATGGTTTTATACATGGATTTCTATGGAACGTCACGAAAACATGCGTGCGCAAGCAAGAGGCAGAAAGCACCACAGAACAGCATAGAGCAGGGGTGGGCAAACTGCGGCCCGCGGGCCGGATCCGGCCCGCCAAGCACTTTCATCCGGCCCGCCGAGCATTTCATTTAGTTATCAGGCTGCTCGTGATTTTTTTCCTGTGATAGAGACGACGTTGGTTAGCTTTACTGCAAACTGCTTTTCACTCTCCTTAGATAACGTTTACAATGTCAATGTCAAAACATTATGTTAAATAGAGATAACATCATGTTAAACTAAGTAAACTCTTAGTCATCTCCTTTGCAGCAGATCTAACGTGAACATTATGCAATCCATTTAATTAGGAACGCGACTGCACTCACGAGAGGGAGAGAGAACCGCAGGTTCCAGCTGGCTTGTGATTGTTGATAATTGATATCTTCTTCTTATAAGAAAGTTTTAAAAGGAAATCATGAAGGCAACAGTAGTTCCCACTACTGACCATTTAAAAACTGTGAGAGGGCCCAGCCGTAGGTACTAGCCATAGCGGAGCAGGCAGAAGATCGATCATTGAGAAATAAACGTGAATTAAAGCGACAGTGCACAATTTATACATTTGTTAAACAGCATAAAATTAGCAGTATTTTTAAGCAATTAATATTTTAAAACAAATACTTTTCATACTAAATTATAGGCTATAAAAAATGTATTTTTTTATGTGTATGTCGTGGGGGGGGGGGGGGGGGTGGTTGTTGTGCGGCCCGCCGGCCAATTTTCAAAACCCAATGTGGCCCTTGAGCCAAAAAGTTTGCCCACCCCTGGCATAGAGCAATGCAAAAGAGCAAAAGAATAAAATGAGTTTTTGTGCTGAAAACTGCACCAATTCGAAATCACGATGGCTAGAGAATGTTAAATATGTTAACGGAATGCATGTCTTCGCCAAAAATGACAAAATACGATGTTATATTAATAATCCAAATGAACGTCAAACTTTGAAATATAGTCTGAAATGAGATGTTATTATCATTGAGACAACAGGGGTATACAAAAAAATCCGATTGTAGCTTACAGCAGCCGACTATTTAGGTTAAGTTTATAACGTTATGGACGGCCACCAAGCGTCTTCTGCCTCGCGGCTGCGCGCGCATCTAGTTTTGTTGGTAAACGGGAAACCCGTGTATAAAACAAGTGTCTATTTTTATTATTATAGACTTTTCTGCCAATATATTACACTGAGCAAAACCTCCAGACTTTCCGTAATTTTTCACATCTGGAAAACCGTATTTCATAACTAGACCTACATATCTTCCCTGACTTCCCAGACCTAAATTTACATTTATTTACATTTACATTTATTAATTTAGCACTATTATCCAAAGTGACTTATATATTTAAATTATATTACAAAGTCCATTGTCCCTGGACGAATTTGGGGTTAAGTGCCTTGCTCAAATGCACAATGGTTGAAGCCAAGAATTGAACCCACAACTTTTCTGGCTGCTGCATGCTTGCCTAGCTCCTTAGGTCAGACCCCCCCCCCCCCCGCTATATAGTACATACTGCTGCTATAAATGTGTCTGGGTAGGCGGCCTACATACTCTATTGTTCACATATGCCACCAACACCATCACAACCTCACATTTGCCACTAACGCCAATCAAGCAGACATTCCTTCCTCCGTTATTTTTTTAACCACCAGCCGCCACTGAAACAAAAATGCTAGCCTACAGTTGGGTTCGGCTACTTCACTTTACTTGAAAGGGATTCATAAACAACGTATCCGCGATCGTCGGCACTCGGTCATTCCTTCTAGAAGAGGGGACCTTGAAACGAGCACTTCCCTTTGCTTGGAGGGATGGTGAGCGTTGGATCATCTAGTGCCAGAAGAGCGGTTACTTCTTCAGGCCGGGCCAAGAGGGACTATCAGCCATCGGGAAATCAGAGCCACGGTAGCCTTCAGCCGTAGCCTACCTACCAGGGTTCACTCGGAGACAAATTGTAGGTGCTACGAACCGAGCAAGGGTAAGATTTAAAGAATATACTTTCATTCTGCTGTATGCTATAAGGAAATAGATACGTTAATAGATATCGATCTTAACCGTACATAACCTCGCCTCATAATGAGGCTGTGACATCCTATTTGGTTGGAGCTATGGAGTCATGACGCCATTGCGTGTAAGTAACTTTTACTGTTTTCTCCTTCCTTGTTTAATTTTACTGTGATTTATGTTTTTTTTTCATACCACTCTCGTTTAATTGTTTTCCCGCTGCCTGTAAGACCTATTGCTAGACAGTACGCAGGAGCTTCAGGTAAACAACCAGACCTTAAAAGGCGGAAGCTGTGAAGAGTTCAGCTCGGAGTCAATCGAGAAGAAAGAGGTAAGATCCGTTTTTGGGGACTATTTTGCAGATGCATTAGATGTTTTGTTTCCATAGCCTACACAGTGCATGTTTTTACAGCTGCTGGAAGCGAGACAGACTCTGAAGTAGTCTAGCCTACAGGGCAACGCACCACAGACATCTGCAAAATGGACCGAATTTAGACAGAATGCCGCCAGCTACCTACTGCTCTGAGGCGGCAAACAGCCAGGTGCTGTAGGATTTTGGGCTTCTCGTGAGCTTCCCATTTGTTGTGAGGGCAGAACTCGCTTTGTAGTTGTGTGTCTGTGCTAATAAAGCTCTTTCTTTGAATAAACATGTTCTTGGCAAATTTTCCTTTTCTCAATAAATTCATTCATGTCCTTGATGGTAATAATAGTGTAGTAGCCTACATAGGATAATAATGACATGAATATAGGCTACAACATAATAGCATATCATAGGAATATGAATTTATATATGGGTTTTACATTCATAATGACCCAGGGTGACCAATAGTGACAGATCTCCAATCACGAGTGAGTTTTCTTTCTTGTTTAAATGATTAATAGTGAATAGTAAATTTAATGATTTATAGTATTTTATAATGTGCATAATTACTAGTAGGTAAGACTATTTCATAATTTGAATACTTCATGTTCATTTTTAATCTATTACACTTATGCATATCATTAATGTGATGTGTAGGTCTAATTGAGTGCACATTTGTGGTGTCTTGATCTAATTTAGTGCCTGCCACTTTAAGAAATATGTGAAAGTAATTAGTCTAACAGTTTTAGGCTAGTGAAAAATTGTTGTGCATAGTACATAAGGATATGTGGATGCAGTTCATTTATGTTTTCTGTCATTAGATAAAATAAATAACAAGTGTACTCTCGCAATGTTCATTTATGATTTTGGTGAGCACTACTCAAATAACATGACGTGAGCTAGCGAGATAGTTAGCAAGTAACCCCAGATGTAAAAGTTTGGCAATAGGTTGTGTAGCTTAAATGAACTAAATCTCATAGCCTAAGTAGGTTAGTTATACAAACTTGACGGATACAAGTGAGCAAATCAACTTAACATTGGCCTATTATTATTTGTTGCTGGGCAACCTTAGCATCACTTAAACTAGCAGCCATGTATCGCTGCTTTTGGTATGATAGCTGCAGCTTGAAAGTGTGTGAGGAGGAAAGACGCAGACTAAGGGAGGTGAGGCACTAGAAACACACGCCTTGTTACGAACACGCATCTTACTGCAAAACAACACTGTCATTCTTAAAAGTATCGATAATAAAATTAGGAATTGTTCAATTTCAGGGTATTGCTGTGCACCGTTTTTTTTTTTTTTGGGGTGGGGGGCTGATATAAACCATTGTTGACAGTGTCTCGTTCTTGTTCTTCTGCCAAGACAAGCAGCACTTTCTGTTGAGTGCACCATTGGTGTTACTTTGTTTTGTTTCTGTGCGAGTTGCGCTAATCTGTCTATGGTACCGGATGTAGGTTTTTATTAGTGTCTACAGAAAGGTGGTGTAGGAGAGTCTTCAAGATTTATTAACCATGACGGTTCACACCGTGGTTAATAGTAAAACCAGTTTACCGTGACATCCCTAATCACAACTCATGATTGATACGATGTATTCATAACACCACATGAATGGCACGATGTATTCACATGTCGACCTTTGGTTGTGGAAGGGGCAGGATGTGTGTAGACAACTGCCATATTGGCCTTACAAACTATTCCCTTGACTTTCTATGGAGGATTTTTTGAGTGCTGTGTCTCCTCATTAGACAGTCTCTGGTCATAAACCTGTCTGATGCCCCACAGAGTCCTCAGGATCACGTTTGAATGATCAGAAATGTTCAGGCACAATATAGCTCTTGGAGTGCTAATGTTGGACTGAAATCCTCTTTTTAAATGACATGAAAGCTATTTAAATTAGCAAACATAACTTAGCACATTGCTAAACATTATAGTGTAAAACACGGTTTCCCATGGTTGGTTAATATTATTATGCAATAGCCTAACATTAACTAGCTGACTAGCAAAGGGAGCTTGTCACTAGCTTCGAGTGGCTTAAGTGCCAAAGAATACATGAAATAACGAGTTATCTATCTCACTTTACATCATGAATTTTACCTGTAACATAGGCTAATGGGAAAATGTAGAGGTGACTTGCAACTTCGTGTCTTAAGTAACCTAATAATATCAACGCCGTGCCTTGTTAACTCAGTGGCATGGACCTACCGTGCAGCACATTAAAATGAAGCTTAAAAGCCTCAGCCGTGGCGCAACTGGCTGGGGCACCTGCACCGTACGCGGGCGACCCGGGTTCGATTCCCACCCTGTGGTCCTTTCCGGATCCCACCCCGACTCTCTCTCCTACTCACTTCCTGTCACTCTCCACTGTCCTGTCGCATTAAAGGCATAAAAGCCCCCAAAAATATACTTAACTCATTGAATGCCAAGCTGTTTTCGGGAGCTTTGTCCTAGAGTGCCAGCAATCTAGACCATTGTTTAAGATTTTTGTACAGCCACAGCATATTCTGTGTTATAGCTATGAACACATACAATAGCTCGATTAAAAGGTGAGACTTTAAGCTCTCGGTGGGTGCAAACCGTGTATTTCTACACGCCTCTGTTCCTGAGAAATCCCAAGTTAAACAGTGGCTAGTTTTCATCAAAATCGCTGTTTTTTTCTAGAAATGGAGATATAACGTCTTTCATGAAATATGAAGTGTTGCCTGTTACTTACTTGTGTGAACTTTCTGGGAAGTGATCAGCAAGACCTGGCGAGACTGCCACCTAGTGATAGACCCACGAAAATGGCCTGGTTTTGACCTGACGTGCATGCGTCACTGATTCGACCCAAAGCGGCAACCGAGTTATGATAAAATGTCCAGATAAAATGTCCAGATTGTGCGTTTTCATGAGTTTCACGTTGTCATATATTTCATTTCCATTCATCACAGAGTTCCCAAAATCACATATAAGGTGTGTTAGAGTGTCTAGTTTCATAATTAAAAAAAAAAGCATTAAACTCAACGCATGGGAAGGAAAAACTTAATATTACGTTTTTGGCACTCAATGAGTTTAAAAAAAAACAATTAAGGTCAAAAGTTTTGTATTGTTGTATTGTATTGTATTGTTTATGGGGCTCACTCACTTTGAACTTGTAGTCGAGTCCGTTTTCTGCTCACTACTCCCCCCCCCCCACCCGCCCCCGTGCGATTAAAACTCTCTCTAAAATTCTCTAAAAACTCTAAAATTTTGCCTTTGAGTGGGCTTCTTGGTAGCAATTGTTTTTGGGTACAGATCTCGGAGCCTAGGCTGCCTACAGAGACGCGCTTTTTTGACGGCCTGCTTATGGGGCAGACAGCTAACGCATCGTTAGGAAAGATTAGATGAATGTGCTCATTCATGTTGGGGCCTTTTTTGGGCCTGAAATCACTGATAAAACCTTGAAAAGGTTGATAAACGCAATTTAGAGGTGGATAAACTCAATTTAGAGGTGCATAAACGCTATTTTTGAATTTTAGGATGTGCGCAAACAGTGTTTACATGTGTCTAGCCTCCACTACATCCCTACATATAGGTGAATACGCTAGTTGACTGGGAGGGCAGTCGGTAGAGAGTAGCAAGTGCATGTGTAGTTTTGAATGAGTAGTGCTAGTATTCAGTGCTGCAGCTACGAGTAAATGTAAAAAGTTTCCTTTCAGTTTTTAGTTACTAGAAAGGAAATATCTCTACTGGGGAAACGGACTTTACATGGTTTAAACACTGCACACACGATTTACCAGCCAGAGAACATGTGAAGAAAGCCTTTGCAAACTGCTGGGTGGATTTATTCAACAGATAGGTGAGATGGATTGTTTTTTCTCTTTTCATATTTACTTGGTATACCAGTAAGCAAACAATCAATTTTTTTGCCTTTTTTGTTAATTATATAGAATATATATTGCGGCCTAAAATGCCTAATTTCACTGCAACTTTTTAGGTGTTTGTTGCAAAGAAATTGCAGGAGGAAGTGAAAATTGCAAAAATAGTTGCGATTTTTTTAGGGCAATAAAGGGTAGTAAGACCAAAATCATACTGATTATCTTGATATTATTATTAAACACAAGAAAAGTAAAGGATTACAAAAAATCAAGTAGCCTACTTTATTTGTAGCTAAATGAAGAAATGCTTTGGCTGGGATAGGCTAAGTCACAAAGCAGTATAACGTTTTGTAGAACTATCCAACTATCTAAGAGACAGCCACCACCTAAAAAGATGGCATCATGTCATATGTTTCAATACATTCATATATTTTGGAATTCATATTATGTTCATATCTTTTTAATAATTCATATTCTGTGACCTGTATAATTACTAATAGCCAACTAAGTATTTAATGATTAAAATATTTTATATTGATTTTTAAACTATTAAGCTTTAATGACTTTAATTGACTTTAATGTCATTTACATTGTATTGGTGGTGTGTAGGTCTCATTGAGTGCCTGTCACTATAAAGACGTGAGAGTAACCTAATTACATTGGATCATAAGACTTGAATTTCACCGTTTTCGGCTACGAGTAGAAATAACTTTTTGCATAGTGCATTCAAATATGTGGATGCAATTTGGATGTTTTCTATGACATTAGTTAAAAATATAGCTGCAAGCAGCAATGCGGGGGCCTAGCAGAGCGCTATAGCAGGAATGGCGTTGCCATGGCATGAGCAAGCACTCATAGCAAGAGGCCAAATTACACCTATGTCCTTGTGCGTTCTCACAATCAGATACCAAGTCCCTGTACCAAGTTTGGACTTCATACATTAAAGCATAGCCGAGATGTTAGCCCACTTCCTGTTTGGTGGCTTCATTGCCATATTTTGATTGGCTGTCACGGGCAAACAAAAATGAAATTAAAAGATCTGACAAGTATCGTTTGTGAGGCTCGGTCTGAAGATCATCTCCGACAAGTTCTGTGAAAATCGGATGAAATTTGTAACCGCTGAAACTTTTCGTAGAGTTTGGACTAAATCCAATATGGCGGAGGTCCAATATGGCGGAAAGTGATAGGATAGGGGTCGATGAACTCTGTATGGTCAAAGGATTCAGACACTACCTCAATTGTGAAAATCAGACAAAAGAGTCAAGGATCACGCGCACGAACACATGTCCAGCATTGAACTGGTGGTGGCGCTAGAGTGTTCAATGTATATGCATATAAATTGCTGTGAGTGATTGAGACAGTGTCCTGACTAATGGTATCGAGTTTTGTTATGTTAACTCAAAGTGCCACAGAGATGTTAGTCCACTTCCTGTTTGGCGCTTCATCACCATATTTGATTGGCTGTCACGGGCAAACAAAAATGAAATTGAAAAATCTGACAAGTATCGTTTGTGCGGCTCGAGCAGAAGATCATCTCCGCAAAGTTCGATGAAAATCGGATTAAATTTCTGACCGCTGAAACTTTTCGTAGAGTTTGGACTAAATCCAATATGGCGGAGGTCCAATATGGCGGAAAGTGACGTAATAGGGGTCATTGAACTTAGGTCGGTCCAGGGATTCCAACGGTGCCTGATATGTGAAAATCGGACGCACCGTTCAATGGTCACATGCGTGAATGCAATCCAGGTTCGACCCATTGGTGGCGCTAGAGTGTTAGGCATAGAGTTCTGTAAATTGGTGAGAGTGATCATGGGACAGTGCTGAATCAGTGTGCCACATTTTATAACTTTAGACCCAGCGGTTCAATTTTTCGGCCAGATTTTGACCTGTTGGTGGCGCTAGATGGCTGGGTTTAGAGGTCCGTAAATGAGTGTGAATGGTCAGTGGAGTGTCCCGAAACTTTCTGCCAAAAAATCTGAACTTTTTAGCCAGGAGTTCTATGGGCTGCCATAGACTCCAATGGCGGATGTATAATAATAATAATAGGAAAAGCTAGTAACTCAATGGGTGCCTTCGCAGCTTCGCTGCTTGGCCCCCAATAATAATAGGAAAAACTAGTAAAACAATGGGTGCCTTCGCAGGTTCGCTGCTAGGCCCCCAATAATAGGAAAAACTAGTAACTCAATGGGTGCCTTCGCAGCTTCGCTGCTAGGCCCCCAATAAATGTACAAATACAACTTGATGAAATGTGTCTTGCAATGTTAATCATTTCTATGATTTTGGTAATGACTACACATACTATAAGCAATCATCACATGAGCTAACAAGGACATTTTAAGATGTAAATGTTTGGCAATGGGTTGCATAGTCTACTCAAATGTCAGTAGGCCTAAGCCAAGTACACCTACATGAACTTATTTTCATACCCTAGGTAGGTTAGCAACACCAGGTTGAAAGATGCAAGTAAGCAGGTCAGTAACACTAGCCTTCTATTTATTGACATCAAATCTGTAGAGGAACTTATAAGAACTAGGAACTTAGGAAGTTATGGGGCAGTCTCTGGTGTCTGCAGAAGTGAGTGTGGCATCTGGCTCAATATTCTGCGCTACAGACCATTGGGGGAGGTGAAATTTAATTGGAAAACTACGATGATTGGTTAAATTTGCAGAAAAGTTGCGGTGTTTGGACAAAATTGCAAGGTCGCCCAGAATTTGCAGGGATTGGTTGAATTGGGGTTCATTGTTGTGATCGCATCATTGCAAATTCCTGGAGGCACTCTTCGGTGCAATCTTGCAAAGGACATGATATCTTTCGTTTAGTTTGGAGTAGGGGTCGACCAATTATCGGCCTGGCCGATTATTAGGGCCGATATTTAGCATTTTTATAATCTGTATCGGTCATTTTTTCCACCGATAAGCCGATATTGAAATGGATAAATAATGAAACGCGCTACTTTGTCTGTAAAGCGTCTCTCACTCCCTGCATTTGCTACTCTGTGGTCAAAAGCAATGTCCCGCCCACTACACCGTCTGATTTGTTAGTTAGCACGAATGCAGCCAATCAGGATTGAAGACTGAACACAGAGAAAGTTTAGGATTCTCATTGAGGCAGACTGTAGACTGGGCTTCAGTTGTACGGAGCTATTTTTCGAAGGTAAGGAAGGTAGCCTACATTGCTGAAGTTGCAATGAATCACAGTCATCTACACTGAAGTTACATTGTCTCTTTGATCCGGATCAATAAGTAAAGCACCCACTTCCTTCATTTAGCGAATTCCCGATTGATGCACGTTAGTGATATGCTGTTTAGGCTACTAGTTAGCAAACCGGGTGCTGCGCATCGGGAGTTCTCTGCCTCCGCCTTGCCCGTTAATTGTGAATAACGGGACACCTCGGCGGACATAGTAGGCCTACAGACAAGTCCTAAATTATGCGATAGCGAACGTCAAAAAGTCTAATTGCTCCTTTTTGAAACGGACTGTCAGAAAAGACTACATGCACCCAGGGCCAGCCGTAATTTAATCCGACCTGAACTAAATCGCATCCTGAGCTGGCTATTAACATGCCTTTTAGGCTCACAAAAGTGTAGCTTATAGCATATGGACACAAATTGCATGCTTAAATAGCCTACGAACTATTTTAAAACTGTTTTGCTAAACTATTCAACCCTAACACTTGCCATCACGCATGCACCTCTTCCTCTCCCTCTCTCGTGCACTAACACACACGATGTTTTGGTAATAATTGATATCGCTATCGGCCTTGAAAAAACCACATCGGTCGATCCCTAGTTTTGAGGACTAAAAAGAAGGAGAAATTGAAATGGTAATTTAATTACTTTGTAGAAATTTGCTTTCACTTTGACATTAAAGAGTATTTTTGGGGGCCAAGCAGCGAAGCTGCGAAGGCACCCATTGTGTTTGTTAGTTTTCTTATTATTGGGGGCCAAGCAGCGAAGCTGCGAGGCAACCCTTAGTGATTCTATGATTTCTTATTATTGGGGGCCAAGCAGCGAAGCTGCGAAGGCACCCATTGTGTTTCTACTGTTTCTTATTGGGGGCCAAGCAGCGAAGCTGCGAAGGCACCCATTGTGTTTCTAGCTTTTCCTATTATTATTATTACACATCTTTCCTCTGCCATTGAAGTCTATGGCAGCCCATAGAACCGTCTGGTAAAAAGTTGTGAAATTTGGCACACTAATTAGGCTGAGTCCCAGGATTAATTTCACCAAGTTTCGAGTCCGCACCCCGAGCGCTCTAGCGCCACCAACAGGCCAAAGTTGGACATGCGTTCATGCACGTAACTTCTGACCCGTTGGCCTGATTTTGAAAAATGAGGTACCATTGGAATCCTTGGACCAGTCCGAGTTCAACGCACCCTATGACGTCATTTTCCGCCATGATGGATTTTCCGCCATTTTGGATTTTAGTGAAAGTGAAACTAATTTTTCACAGGTCACAAATTTTGTCCGATCGTCACCAAACTTGACACACATGATCTTCAGACCAAGCCTCACAAAAGTTGTGGTGGTTTGTCTTCGGAACTTAAACCGTTCGCCCGTAACAGCCAATCAAAATTTGCGGCGAAGCCGCCAAACAGGAAGTGAGCTCATATCTCAGCAACCCATTGATCTATCATAACCAAACTTTGTACATGGACTCAGGACCCAATCAGGGGGACACTCAAGAAATCTGGTGACCTTTGACCTCTAGGGGGCGCTGTAATTTAGAAACATGCCTTTTGACCTGTAACTGCTGTTGTGTTTAGAATTAAAACGCACTAGTGGTGTCTGGTAATACTGTTGGAGGTCCTTAGGCCGACCCAAGCCAACTTGTGATGTCATCGTAATTGATTCGGCCGCCATATTGGATTTAATCAAAAACACGTACAAGTTTTCGCAGGTCACAAATTTCAACGGATCCTCACCAAAATTGGCAGAGAGCATCTTCAGACCATGCCTTATCAGTGCATTGCTTTCTGGAACAATTGACAGAAGCATTCGGCTGTAACAGCCAATCGAAATTTGCGGCGAAGCCGCCAAACAGGAAGTGAGCTCATATCTCAGCAACCCTTGCATGTATCAAAGCCAAACTAAGTGCATGGACTCAGGACCCAATCAGGGGGACACTCAATAAATCTGGTGACCTTTGACCTCTAGGGGGCGCTGTAATTAAGAAACATGCCTTTTGGCCTGTAGCTGCTGTTGTGTTTGGAATTAAAATGTACTAGTGGTGTCTGGTAATACTGTTGGAGTTCCTTAGGCCGACCCAAGTCAACTTGTGATGTCATCGTAATTGATTCGGCCGCCATATTGGATTTAATCAAAAACACGTACAAGTTTCCGCAGGTCACAAATTTCAGCGGATCCTCACCAAAATGGGCAGAGACCATCTTCAGACCATAACCTATCTATATATTGCTTTCTGAAACAATTGACAAAAGCTTTCGCCCGTAACAGCCAATCGAAATTGGTGGCGAAGCCGCCAAACAGGAACTGAGTTCATATCTCAGCAACCCTGCCATGTATCATAACCAAACTTACTACATGGATTCATGACCCCATTAGGAGGACGCTCAAAAACTTTGGTGACCTTTGACCTGTAGGGGGTGCTGCAATTAGCAATATTGCATTTTGATCTGTAGTTGCTGATGTGTTTTATTGATCTTTTATTTTTTGATGTGAAACTGATGACAACATGTTCCATCCAGTTCATTCTAATGCGTGCGTGTTTGCAAGGGCGGGACGGGGCAGGACGGGCTGGGGTGATTAGGTGGGGGGCTTGCTGGCGGAGGCGTTGCAATACTCAGCCCTGTTTCAGCCCTACAAAATCAGCTATGTTTTGATCTGACACTTGTTGAAAGTGTTGATCACGGGTGTCTGCTGAGTTCTATCTTGTCGCCGTGGCTTCTCCGGCCTATTCTGCTTGGCCCCCTCATTGCTGCTTGCAGCTATATTTGGGGGCCAAGCAGCGAAGCTGCGAAGGCACCCATTGTGTTTCTATGATTTCTTATTATTATTTAACATCTTTCCTCTGCCATTGGAGTCTATGGCAGCCTATAGAACCGTCTGGTAAAAAGTTGTGAAATTTGGCACACTGATTGGGGACAGTGCCATGATTAATTTCACCAAGTTTCATGTTGGCACCTTGACCGCTCTAGCGCCACCAACAGGCCAAAGTTAGACGTGCGTTCACGCACGTAACTTTTGACCCGTATGTCCGATTGTCACAAATGAGGTATCGTTGGATTCCTTGGACCAAGCCGAGTTCAACGCACCCTATGCCGTCATTTTCCGCCATGATGGATTTTCCGCCATATTGGATTTTAGTGAAAGTGAAACTAAAACTTCACAGGTCACAAATTTTGTCCGATCGTCACCAAACTTGACTCACATGATCTTCAGACCAAGCCTCACAAAAGTTGTGGTGTTTTGTCTTCGGAACTATAACCGTTCACCCGTAATATCCAATCGAAATTTGCGGCGAAGCCGCCAAACAGGAAGTGAGCTCATATCTCAGCAACCCATTCATCTATCATAACCAAACTAAGTACATAGATTCAGGACCCAATCAAGGGGACATTCAAAAAATCTGGTGACCTTTGACCTCTAGGGGGCGCTGTAATTTAGGAACATGCCTTTTAGCCTGTAGCTGCTGTTGTGCTTA
The DNA here is from genome assembly GCF_046254945.1 of Alosa pseudoharengus. Taxonomy (NCBI): domain Eukaryota; kingdom Metazoa; phylum Chordata; class Actinopteri; order Clupeiformes; family Clupeidae; genus Alosa; species Alosa pseudoharengus. The sequence goes on from NW_027468774.1 coordinate 45,824,726, forward strand.
GAATTAAAACGCACTAGTGATGTCTGGTAATACTGTTGGAGTTCCTTAGGCCGACCCAAGCCAACTTGTGATGTCATCGTAATTGATTCGGCCGCCATATTGGATTTAATCAAAAACACGTACAAGTTTTCGCACGTCACAAATTTCAGCGGATCCTGACCAAAATTGGCAGAGACCATCTTCAGACCATGCCTGATGAGTGCAATGCTTTCTGGAACAATTGACAGAAGCATTGACCTGTACCAGCCAATCGAAATTTGCGGCGAAGCCGCCAAACAGGAAGTGATTTCATATCTCAGCAACGCTTTCCTGTATCAAAACCAAATTTAGTACATGTACCTCAGACCCCACCGGGAGGACGCTCAAGAAATTTGGTGACATTTGACCTCTAGGGGGCACCGTAATTGACAAAAATGCATTTTAGCCAGTAGTTGCTGATGCGCATTATTTTGCAATGGAAGTCAATGGCAGCCCATTGAACCGTCTGGTAAAAAGTTATACAATTTTGCACACCAATTGGGGACAGTCCAATAATTCATTTCACCAAGTTTCATGCCGGCACCTCAAGCGCTCTAGCGCCACCAACAGGCCAAAGTTGGATGTGCGTTCACGCACGTAACTTTTGACCCGTATGGCCGATTGTCAAAAATGATATATCGTTGGAATCCTTGGACCAAGCCGAGTTCAACGCACCCTATGACGTCAATTTCCGCTATGATGGATTTTCCGCCATATTGGATTTCATCAAAAAAACTTAAATGTCTTCACAGGTCACAAATTTTGTCCAATTGATACCAAACTTCACAGATATCATCTACAGCCCATGCCTCATTAATGCATTGCTTTTTGTCTTCGGAACTATAACCATTCGCGCATAACAGCCAATCGAATTTTGCGGCGAAGCCACCAAACAGGAAGTGAGCTGATATCTCAGCAACCCATTGATCTATTATAACCAAACTAAGTACATGGACTCAGAACCCAATCAGGGGGACGCTCAAGAAATCTGGTGACCTTTGACCTCTAGGGGGCGCTGTAATTAAGAAACATGCCTTTTGGCCTGTAACTGCAGTTGTGCTTAAAATTAAAACGCACTAAATTTCAGAGAAAAGCCAAACATCATAAAAAGTTTCACAGGCTTCAAAAATAATCAAATCTTCACCAAAATTTTCACAGACAATGTTTAGACAAAGCCTCACAAAAGTTATCAAAATAATTTGGATATGTTGTTCCATTTCAGAGATATAGGCCAATAAAGTTTGACCACTCAGCCTATTTATCCTATATCACCTATATTCCTATATGAGTATTTTTTTTTCTTGGATAACAAGCATACAGCCATCATTAGGTGGATACCATTAACAATGCACATTTTCAGATCTGTACTCTTTTTTTATAAAGCCCTTAATTCTACTGTCAAATGTATGCTAGGAATTTTCTTGATGTTGTGTGTTTGCCAACACACATTTTCACCATGTGAATGTGACTGCCTAATATGTAGGATTGTCAGTGGCTCAGTGGGATAATGCCTAGTGCTGAAGATTCACACCATTGAACAGCACCTGAATGACATCAGGCAATTAACATTCACACTCATTAGTTGCCAAGAATCAGAATGCTGACACACTCTATGGCATATAGGGGAACTTCTTTGTTTACTATTTTTCCTTCATCATTAAGTCTATCGTATTTATATTTCATCCATTACTGTTCTTCTCTACAAATGTCTAATTGCCCCAGAATATCCAAAAGTTTTCAGGTTTACTCTTTCAGGAAAGCCCTTCATTTTATTGTCAAATGTATACTTGGAGTTTTTCTTGTGTGTACCAACACACATTTTCACCATTTGAATGTGACTGCTCAATGTGTATGATTGTCAGTGGCTGAGTGGGATAATGCCTAGTGCTGGTGTTTGTTAGGTTGAGAGTTCGAATCCTGCTAGAGCTTGAGGCTCAAGATGCACATGCTATTGGTTATTGAAGATTGACACCATTGAACAGCACCTGAATGACATCAGGCAATTAACATTCACACTCATTAGTTGCCAAGAATCAGAATGCTGACACACTCTATGACATATAGGGGAACTTCTTTGTTTACTATTTTTCCTTCATCATTAAGTCTATCATATTTATATTTCATCCATTACTGTTCTTCTCTATAAATGTCTAATTGCCCCAGAATATTCAAAAGTTTTCAGGTGTACTCTTTCAGGAAAGCCCTTCATTTTATTGTCAAATGTATACTTGGAGTTTTTCTTGTGTGTTTACCAATACACATTTTCACCATGTGAATGTGACTGGCAAAGATGTAGGATTGACAGTGGCTTAGTGGGATAATGCCTTGTACTGGTCATCCTTAGGTTGAGAGTTCAAATCCCACCTGAAGCATTAGTGTTCAAATACTGTTGGGTTGTGGAGGTTAGCATACTAGAATAGATTGTTGTGGAGGTTAGCACACTATAACATTACAGCTACTTGTCAATATGGACTTGTAGTGCAAGGCAAGTATAACTGTATAATTATAGGCTATTTATCTTATTGACTCCAACACAGAACCCACCACCACAAATGCAATTCAATTCTGTGGGAAACACTGCCTTCCATTATCAAACCCTTCATCTTATCCACAACAAATAAATAGTCCTGTAGAATCAAGTATTGTTAGAATACTCTTGGGTTGTGGAGGTTAGCACGCTATAACGTTACAGCACAGGGTAATCCTAATTTTATGGATCAAATTTAATCCAATCTAACTCAAAAGTTTTGAACAACACAAAGGTTTTATCCAGATCAAAACCAAGAATAGATTATGTGATCTAATCCAATTTCAGGATCCTTGTTTCCTTTTGAACAACCCATTTTCAAGATTTGATCCAATCCGATAGCCGAAATCCGGTAACTGAAATCCGATCACCGAAATCCGATCACATTTCTTTTGAACAATTGTGCCCAAACAATCAAAGCATATGTAAAACTAAAAGCTATGCTACCTCATGTTTGTTTTGCTCGGACCCCGTAAATCACCGCTTGCGGTTATATTTATTGGGGGCCAAGCAGCGAAGCTGCGAAGGCACCCATTGTGTTTCTATGATTTCTTATTATTGGGGGCCAAGCAGCGAAGCTGCGAGGCAACCATTGTGTTTGTTAGTTTTCTTATTATTATTCCTCTGCCATTGAAGTCAATGGCAGCCCATAGAACCGTCTGGTGAAAAGTTGTGAAATTTGGCACACCAATTTGGGACAGTCCCATGATTCATTTCACCAAGTTTCATGTTGGCACCTCAAGCGCTTTAGCGCCACCAACAGGCCAAAGATGGACTTGCGTTCACACACGTAACTTCTGACCCGTTGACCCAATTTTCAAAAATGAGGTATCGTTGGATTCCTTGGACCAAGCCGAGTTCAACGCACTCTATGACGTCATTTTCCGCCATGATGGATTTTCCGCCATATTGGATTTTAGTGAAAGTGAAACTAAAACTTCACAGGTCACAAATTTTGTCCGATCGTCACCAAACTTGACACACATGATCTTCAGACCAAGTCTCACAAAAGTTGTGGTGTTTTGTCTTCGGAACTATAACCGTTCATCCGAAATATCCAATCGAAATTTGCGGCAAAGCCGCCAAACAGGAAGTGAGCTCATATCTCAGCAACCCATTCATCTATCATAACCAAACTTAGGACATGGACTCAGGACCCAATCAGGGGGACGCTCAAGAAATCTGGTGACCTTTGACCTCTAGGGGGCGCTGTAATTAAGAAACATGCCTTTTGGCCTGTTGCTGCAGTTGTGCTTAAAATTAAAACGCACTATTGGTGTCTGGTAATACTGTTGGAGGTCCTTAAGGTGACCCAAGCCAACTTGTGATGTCATCGTAATTGATTCGGCCGCCATATTGGATTTAATCAAAAACACGTACAAGTTTTCGCAGGTCACAAATTTCAGCGGATCCTCACCAAAATTGGCAGAGACCATCTTCAGACCATGCCTTATCAGTGCATCGCTTTTTAGAACGATTGACAGTAGCATTCGGCCAATCGAAATTTGCGGTGAAGCCGCCAAACAGGAAGTGAGCTCATAGCTCAGCAACCCTGCCATGTATCATAACCAACCTTACTACATAGGTTCAGAACCCCATTAAGAAGACGCTCAAAAAATATGTTGACCTTTGACCTGTAGGGGGTGCTGCAATTAGCAATATTGCATTTTGATCTGTAGTTGCGATGTGTTTTAACGATCTTTTATTTTTGGATGTGAAACTGATGACAACATGTTCCATCCAGTTCATTCTAATGAGTGCGCGGTAGGGCGAGGCGGGGCGGGACGGGGTGGGACGGGCAGGGGTGATTAGGTGGGGGGCTGGCTGGCGGAGGCTGTGGCAATACTCAGCCCTGTTTCAGCCATACAAAATCAGTTATGTTGATGTGACACTTGTTGAAAGTGCTGATTGCGTGTGTCTGCTGAGTTCTATCTTGTCGCCGTGGCTACTCCGGCCTATTCTGCTTGGCCCCCTCATTGCTGCTTGCAGCTATATTTGGGGGCCAAGCAGCGAAGCTGCGAAGGCACCCATTGTGTTTCTAGGATTTGGGGGCCAAGCAGCGAAGCTGCGAGGCAACCATTGTGTTTGTTAGTTTTCTTATTATTATTATTCCGCCATTGAAGTCAATGGCAGCCCATAGAACCGTCTGGTGAAAAGTTGTGAAATTTGGCACACTAATCAGGGACAGTCCCATGATTCATGTCACCAAGTTTCATATCGGCACCTCCCACGCTCTAGCGCCACCAACAGGCCAAAGTTGGACTTGCGTTCACGCACGCAACTTCTGACCTGTTGACCCGATTGTCAAAAATGAGGTACCGTTGGAATCCTTGGACCAAGCCGAGTTCAACGCACCCTATGACGTCATTTTCCGCCATGATGGATTTTCCGCCATTTTGGATTTCATCAAAATCACTTAAAACGTATCAGAGGTCACATATTTTGTCCGATCGACACCAATCTTCACAGATATCATCTACATACCATGCCTCATTAATGCATTGCTTTTTGTCTTCGGAACTAAAACCGTTCGCGCGTAACAGCCAATCGAAATTTGCGGCGAAGCCGCCAAACAGGAAGTGAGCTCATATCTCAACAACCCATTCATCTATCATAATCAAACTTAGTCCATGGACTCAAGACCCAATCAGGGGGACGCTCAAGAAATCTGGTGACCTTTGACCTCTAGGGGGCGCTGTAATTAAGAAAAATGCCTTTTGGCCTGTAGCAGCAGTTGTGCTTAGAATTAAAACGCACTCGTGGTTTCTGGTACTACTGTTGAAGGTCCTTAGGCCGACCCAAGCCAACTTGTGATGTCATCATAATTGATTCGGCCGCCATATTGGATTTAATCAAAAACACGTAAAAGTTATCGGAGGTCACAAATTTCAGCGGATCCTCACCAAAATTGGCAGTGACCATCTTCAGACCATGCCTTATCAGTGCATTGCTTTCTGGAACAATTGACAGAAGCATTCGGTTGTAACAGCCAATCGAAATTTGCGGCGAAGCCGCCAAACAGGAAGTGAGCTCATATCTCAGCAACCCTTGCATGTATCAAAGCCAAACTGGGTGCATGGACTCAGGACCCAATCAGGGGGACACTCAAGAAATCTGGTGACCTTTGACCTCTAGGGGGCGCTGTAATTGAGAAACATGCCTTTTGGCCTGTAGCTGCTGATGCGCATTATTTTGCAATGGAGGTCAATGGCAGCCCATAGAACCGTCTGGCAAAAAGTTCTGACATTTGGCACACTGATTTAAGACAGTCCATTGATTCATGTCACCAAGTTTCATGTTGGCACCTCCCGCGCTCTAGCGCCACCAACAGGCCAAAGTTGGACTTGCGTTCAGGCATGTAACTTCTGACCTGTTGACCCGATTGTCAAAAATGAGGTATCATTGGAATCCTTGGACCAAGCCGAGTTCAACGTACCCTATGTCGTCATTTTCCGCCATGATGGACTTTCCGCCATTTTGGATTTCATCAAAATCACTTAAAACGTATCAGAGGTCACACATTTTGTCCGATCGACATCAATCTTTACATATATCATCTACAGACCATGCCTCATTAATGCATTGCTTTTTGTCTTCGGAACTAAAACCGTTCGCGCGTAACAGCCAATAGAAATTTGTGGCGAAGCCGCCAAAAAGGAAGTGAGCTCATATCTCAGCAACCCATTGATCTATCATAACCAAACTTAGTCCATAGACTCAGAACCCAATCAGGGGGACGCTCAAGAAATCTGGTGACCTTTGACCTCTAGGGGGCGCTATAATTAAGAAACATGCCTTTTGGCCTGTAGCTGCTGTTGTCTTTAGAATTAAAATGCACTAGTGGTTTCAGGTAATACTGTTGGAGGTCCTTAGGCTGACCCAGCACAACTTGTGATGTCATCGTAATTGATTCGGCCGTCATGTTGGATTTACTCAAAAACATCAAAAAGTTTTCGCGGGTCGCAAATTTCATCTGATCTTCACCAAAATTGGCACAGACCATTTTTAGACCATAACCTATCACTATATTGCTCTCTGGAACAATTGACAAAAGCATTCGCCCGTAACAGCCAATCGAAATTGGTGGCGAAGCCGCCAAACAGGAAGTGAGCTCATATCTCAGCAACCCTGCCATATATTATAACCAAACGTACTACATATATTCATGACCCCATTAGGAGGACGCTCAAAAAATTTGGTGACCTTTGACCTGTAGGGGGTGCTGCAATTAGCAATATTGCATTTTGATGTGTAGTTGCTGATCTGTTATGTCAATCTTTTATTTTTTGATGTGAAACTGATGACAGCATGTTCCATCCAGTTAATTCTAATGCGTGCGTGCAAGGGCAGGGCAGGGCAGGGCAGGGCAGGGCAGGGCAGGGCAGGGCAGGGCAGGACGGGGTGAGACGGGCTGGGGTGATTAGGTGGGGGGGGGCTGGCTGGCGGAGGCGGTGGCAATACTCAGCCCTGTTTCAGCCCTGTTGATCCCGGGTGTCTGCTGAGTTCTATCTTGTCACCGTGGCTACTCCGGCCTATACTGCTTGGCCCCCTCATTGCTGCTTGCAGCTATATTTGGGGGCCAAGCAGCGAAGCTGCGCGGCAACCCTTAGTGATTCTACCTTTTCTTATTATTAGGGGTCCGAGCAGCGTAGCTGCAGGAACCCTATTGTTTCTGTACCGTTCATTTTTTGGCCAAAATTCTGTAAAAGTCATACTGCAGCCTAAACCGTAACTCCAAAACTCTTGAAATTTTCAGGTATGGTTACCAGTACCCCCCTCTACCCATAACCCAAAATTTGGGGTACTGCACCCAAAGGTGGCGCTATTGAAAAAAAAAGTTAATTATGCTTATTTCTCCTTACCAGATTCACCTAGACTCAAAATTCTTTCAGAATATTAATCTCTAAACTCAGATGCATCTTTTTGGCCCTGGTCTTATGGTCTACAAATGTTTACTTTTTCCACAATTTCATGGAAAAGCCAAACATTATAAAAAGTTTCACACTCTTCAAAAATAATCGAATCTTCACCAAAATTCTCACAGACAATGTTTAGACCAAGCCTCACAAAAGTTATCGCTCAGAATTTTGATATTTTGTTCCATTTCAGAGATATAGGCCAATAAAGTTAGACCACTTAGGCCTTTTTTCCTAGATCACCTATATTCCTATAAACCGTAAGTCCTAGAAACTTGACATTTTCAAGTATTGTTACCAGTACCCCCCACTACCCATAACCCAAATTTGGTGTACTGCACCCAAAGGTGGCGCTCTTGTCAAAAACGCTCATTTCTCCTTACCAGATTCACCTAGACTCAAAATTATTTCATCATATTAATCTCTACATTCAGATGCATCTTTTTCACCCTGGTCTTATGCTCTAAAAATGTTTACTTTTGCCACAATTTCAGAGAAAAGCCAAACATCATAAAAAGTTTCACAGGCTTCAAAAATGATCAAATCTTCACCAAAATTCTCACAGAAAATGTTTAGACAAAGCCTCACAAAAGTTATCAAAATAATTTGGATACGTTGTTCCATTTCAGAGATATAGGCCAATAAAGTTCGACCACTCAGCCCATTTCTCCTATATCACCTATATTCCTATATGAGTAATTTTTTTTTCTTGGATAACAACCATACAACCATCATTAGGTGGATACCATTAACAGTGCACATTTTCAGATATGTACTCTTTTTTATAAAGCCCTTAATTCTATTGTCAAATGTATGCTAGGAATTTTCTTGATGTTGTGTGTTTGCCAACACACATTTTCACCATTTGAATGTGACTGCTCAATGTGTATGATTGTCAGTGGCTGAGTGGGATAATGCCTAGTGCTGGTGTTTGTTAGGTTGAGAGTTCGAATCCTGCTAGAGCTTTAGGCTCAAGATGCACATGCTATTGGTTATTGAAGATTCACACTATTGAACAGCACCTGAATGACATCAGACAATTAACATTCACACTCATTAGTTGCCAAGAATCAGAATGCCGACACACTCTATGACATATAGGGGAACTTCTTTGTTTACTATTTTTCCTTCATCATTAAGTCTATCATATTTATATTTCATCCATTACTGTTCTTCTCTATAAATGTCTAATTGCCCCAGAATATCCAAAAGTTTTCAGGTGTACTCTTTCAGGAAAGCCCTTCATTTTATTGTCAAATGTATACTTGGAGTTTTTCTTGTGTGTTTACCAACACACATTTTCACCATTTAAATGTGACTGCTGAATGTGTATCATTGTCAGTGGCAGAGTGGGATAATGCCTAGTGCTGGTGTTTGTTAGGTTGAGAGTTCGAATCCTGCTAGAGCTTTAGGCTCAAGATGCACATGCTATTGGTTATTGAAGATTCACACTATTGAACAGCACCTGAATGACATCAGACAATTAACATTCACACTCATTAGTTGCCAAGAATCAGAATGCCGACACACTCTATGACATATAGGGGAACTTCTTTGTTTACTATTATTCCTTCATCATTAAGTCTATCATATTTATATTTCATCCATTACTGTTCTTCTCTATAAATGTCTAATTGCCCCAGAATATCCAAAAGTTTTCAGGTGTACTTTTTCAGGAAAGCCCTTCATTTTATTGTCAAATATATACTTGGAGTTTTTCTTGTGTGTTTACCAACACACATTTTCACCATGTGAATGTGACTACCCAATATGTAGGATTGTCAGTGGCTCAGTGGGATAATGCCTAGTGCTGGTGTTTGTTAGGTTGAGGGTTCGAATCCCCGGTAGTGCTTTAGGCTCTAGCTCGAATACTATTGGTTATTGAAGATTCACACCATTGAACAGCACCTGAATGACATCAGGCAATCAACATTCACACTCATCAGTTGCCAAGAATCAGAATGCCGAGACACTGTATGACATTCAGGGGAACTTCTTTGTTTACTATTTTTCCTTCATCATTAAGTCTATCATATTTATATTTAATCTATTAGTGTTCATCTCTACAAATGTCTAATCGCCCCTCCATGCTTGGAGTTTTTCTTGTGTGTTTACCAATACACATTTTCACCATGTGAAAATCCAGAAACATGTAGGATTGACAGTGGCTCAGTGGGATAATGCCTTGTACTGGTGATCCTTAGGTTGAGAGTTCAAATCCCACTTGAAGCATTAGTGAGTTGTGGATGTTAGCATACTACAATAGAATGCTGTTGGGTTGTGGAGGATAACACACTATAACATTACAGCTACTTGTCAATATGGACTTGTAGTGCAGGGCAAGTATTACTGTATAATTATAAGCTGTAGCCTATGATTTTTTGTTATTCTTATAATATTTGTCATTTCTTATACATATTTAGTCGGCTCTTCCACTTGACAGAACAACTCTATATCGGTTAAGGATGTCACGCATGAAACAATGCTGCAGAAACATGAAAATACGACTTTGAGTTTAGTAGGCTATAATTTTCAGTTCCTGTTTATCTATTGCACAATGGGTAATAATTTAAAGGAATCATGTTGCAGTCTTGTAAATAGTGACCCTGCAAGATCCCTAGTCATTGCAAAATCATAGTCTGTGACTTAAAACTCTACTACTTGTCTTTAGATGTGAGAGGGTCTGAGACTGTAGTCTTTCAAAAATCTTTTCCAAATCTTTGCAAATCTTTCCAAAGTTTACCCGCTGGGAAACCCTGTAGCTCCGGAGCAGGGGCTCAGACCAGGATAAATTGTTTGCTCGCCCTCAGTTCGCTCTTTTGTTCATCTCAACCCAGCACTCCAGTGTGTCCTGCTCTGTGTGCGTCTTTGAGTTAACGTAAGTCATCACTTTAATCACCCTCACTATGACTTTTGTGATGTTTATCAGTTTGTAGAGTAGCTCTGCCATCATGTGTAAAGTTAAGGTCTTTGTTTGTTGGTTTGGTGTGTTGGAGTCCCATGTGAGAGATGATTAGGTGATGTTGGTTGACTTGGGATGTCAAGTATTGTTTAGTTGTACCTTTATATAGCCATATGATTTCAGTTTATTGTTCAAATGTCAATTGGTTTGTTTGTGAGTTGGGATCTGTACTGATTTACCCCATTTCACTGATTACTCCATTTTCTGTTTGTTTCCTCTTTGATGCAGCACACATACAAGTAAAGAACAAAAGAACAGATGAATTGAAACTCAAATAAAGTTAACTTGTGTTGCACCGAAACCTGCCATCTCCGTGTCATCACTCCATACCATTGAGCCTTCTGAGTCACACCATTGAACAGCACCTGAATGACATCAGGCAATTAACATTCACACTCATTACACACTGCTGGTGTTTGTTAGGTTGAGAGTTCGAATCCTGCTAGAGCTTGAAGCTCAAGATGCACATGCTATTGGTTATTGAAGATTGACACCATTGAACAGCACCTGAATGACATCAGGCAATTAACATTCACACTCATTAGTTGCCAAGAATCAGAATGCCGACACACTCTATGACATATAGGGGAACTTCTTTGTTTACTATTTTTCCTTCATCATTAAGTCTATCATATTTATATTTCATCCATTACTGTTCTTCTCTATAAATGTCTAATTGCCCCAGAATATCCAAAAGTTTTCAGGTGTACTCTTTCAGGAAAGCCCTTCATTTTATTGTCAAATGTATACTTGGAGTTTTTCTTGTGTGTTTACCAACACACATTTTCACCATGTGAATGTGACTGCCTAATATGTCGGATTGTTAGTGGCTCAGAGGAATAATGCCTAGTGCTGGTGTTTGTTAGGTTGAGAGTTTGAATCCTGCTAGAGCTTTAGGCTCAAGATGCACATGCTATTGGTTATTGAAGAGTCACACCATTGAACAGCACCTGAATGACATCAGGCAATCAACATTCACACTCATTAGTTGCCAAGAATCAGAATGCCGACACACTCGAAGACATATAGGGGAACTTATTTGTTTACTATTTTTCCTTCATCATTAAGTCTATCATATTTATATTTCATCCATTACTGTTCTTCTCTACAAATGTCCCAGAATTTCCAAACGTTTTCAGGTGTTCTCTTTCAGGAAAGCCCTTCATTTTATTGTCAAATGTATACTTGGAGTTTTTCTTGTGTGTTTACCAATACACATTTTCACCATGTGAATGTGACTGGCAAAGATGTAGGATTGACAGTGGCTTAGTGGGATAATGCCTTGTACTGGTCATCCTTATGTTGAGTGTTCAAATCCCACCTGAAGCATTAGTGTTAAAATACTGTTGGGTTGTGGAGGTTAGCATACTAGAATAGAATGCTGTTGGGTTGTGGAGGTTAGCACACTATAACATTACAGCATTACAGCTACTTGTCAATATGGACTTGTAGTGCAAGGCAAGTATAACTGTATAATTATACGCTGTTTATCTTATTGACTCCGACACAGAACCCACCACCACAAATACAATTCAATTCTGTGGGAAACACTGCCTTCCATTATCAAACCCTTCATCTTATCCACAACAAATAAATAGTCCTGTAGAATCAAGTATTGTTAGAATACTGTTGGGTTGTGGAGGTTAGCACACTATAATGTTACAGCACAGGGTAATCCTAATTTTATGCATCAAATTTATTCCAATCCAACTCAAAAGTTTTGAACGACACAAAGTGAAGGTTTTATCCAGATCAAAACCAAGAATAGATTATGTGATCTAATCCAATTTCAGGATCCTTGTTTCCCTTTGAACAACCCATTTTCAAGATTTGATCCAATCCGATAGCTGAAAACCGGTAACTGAAATCCGATAACCGAAATCCGATCACGTTTCTTTTGAACAATTGTGCCCAAACAATCAAAGCATATGTAAAACTAAAAAGCTATGCCATCATGTTCGTTTTGCTCGGACCCCGTAAATCACCGCTTGCGGTTATATTTATTATTATTATTACACATCTTTCCGCTGTCATTGAAGTCTATGGCAGCCCATAGAACCGTACAGTAAAAAGTTGTGAAATTTGGCACATTGATTCGGGACAGTATAAAAATTAATTTGAGCAAGTTTTATGCCTGAACCACAGAGAGTCTAGCGCCACCAATGGGTCAAAGTTGACATTGCATCCATGCAATTAACTTTTGAACCGTATGCCCGATTTTGAATATCGCAATATCTTTGGAAGTCTTGGATGAGGCCGAACTCAACGCACCCCATGACGTCAATTTCCGCCATGTTGGATCTTCCGCCATATTGTATTTCATCAAAAACACTTAAAAGGCATCAAAGTTCGCAAAGTTTGTCCGATTTTCACGAAACTTGACGCAGATGATCGTCAGACCATGACTCATAAACGCATTGCTTTTTGGAGACATATTCAAAACCGGTTGCCTGTGACGACCAATCAAGTTTGGCGGCGAAGCCGCCAAACAGGAAGTGAAGTGATATCTCAGCAAGGCTTTCGCGTATCAACACCAAACTCAGTACAGGGTCTCAGTACCCAATTAGGAGGAGGCTCAATAAATTTGATGACTTTTGACCTATAGGTGGCGCTATAATTAGCAAAATTATGTTTTAGCCTGTAACAGGTCATGTGTTTAGAATTAAAGCATATTAGTGATATCTGTTAATACCTTGAGAGGTCCTTAGGCCGAAACATGCCAACATGTGACGTCAACATAATTTATTCGACCGCCATATTGGATGTCATCAAAAACACTTAAAAGGCATCAAAGGTCAGAAAGTTTCTCCGATTTTCACGAAACTTGACGCAGATGATCGTCAGACCATGACTCATAAACGCATTGCTTTTTGGAGACATATTCAAAACCGGTTGCCTGAGACGACCAATCAAGTTTGGCGGCGAAGCCGCCAAACAGGAAGCGAAGTAATATCTCAGTAAAGCTTTAACGTATCAAAACCAAACTCAGTACATGGGGTCAGGACCCAATAAGGAGAAGGCTCAATAAATTTGATGACTTTTGACCTATAGGTGGCGCTATAATAAGCAAAATTACATTTTGGCCTGTAACGGGTGATGTGTTTGGAATTAAAACTTACTATTGGTGTCTGTTAATGTTAATGTTAATATACTAGTGATGTCTCTGGGAGGTCCTAAGGCTGACAGATGTGATTTTGTGATGTCAACATAATTGATCTGGCCGCCATATTGGATTTAATCAAAATCACTTAAAAGGCATCAAAGGTCACAAAGTTCATCCGATTTTCATGAAACTTGGTTCAGATGATCTTCAGACCATGACTCACAAACGCATTGCTTTTTGGACCCATATTCAAAACCCATCGCCCGTCTTGACCAATCAAGTTTGGCGGCGAAGCCGCCAAACAGGAAGTGAAGTGATCTCAGCAAGGCTTTTGCGTATCAACACCAAACTCAGTACAGGGTCTCAGGACCCAATTAGGAGGAGGCTCAATAAATTTGATGACTTTTGACCTATAGGTGGCGCTATAATCACAAGAAGTGGGCTCATATTTCAGCAATGCTTTCACATATTGAAACCAAACTTAGTATATGGACTTGGGACCTCATCCTGAGGACAGACAATAATTTTAGCAACGTTTGACCACTAGGGGTGCTATAATTTGCAACACTTTCTCGTATCGACACCAAACTTGGTACCTGGACTCGGGACCACATCCTGAATAAGGACAATACATTTAGTGACCTTTGACCACTAGGGGCGCTATAATTAGAAAAACTTTATCGTATCGACACCAAACTTGGTACATGGACTCGGGAACACATCCTGAAGACGCACAATATATTTAGTGAGCTTTGACCACTAGGGGTGCTACAATTATCAACACTTTCTTGTATCGACACCAAACTTGGTATGTGGACTTGTGACTACAACCTGACTACGCACAATAAATTTGGTGATGTTTGAGGTATGCATATGTGTGGGGGGTTATTGGGGTGTGTGGGGGAAGAAGTTTATCTGTGTATATGTGTGTGTGTGGGACAGGGGGGGTTAATTGGGTGTGTGTATAATGTAGCAACATTGGGTTGCCATGACAACTCCTGCTCAACTGCTTGGCCCCCTCATTGCTGCTTGCAGCTATATTTGGGGGCCAAGCAGCGAAGCTGCGAGGCAACCATTGTGTTTCTATGATTTCTTATTATTATTATTATTTAACATCTTTCTTCCGCCATTGGAGTCTATGGCAGCCCATAGAACCGTCTGGTGAAAAGTTGTGAAATTTGGCACACTGATTGAGGACAGTCTCATGGTCAATTTCACCAAGTTTCATGTTGGCACCTTGACCGCTCTAGCGCCACCAACAGGCCAAAGTTGGACGTGCGTTCACGCACGTAACTTCTGACCCGTATGACCGATTGTCAAAAATGAGGTATCGTTGGATTCCTTGGGCCAAGACGAGTTCAACGCACCCTATGACGTCATTTTCCGCCATGATGGATTTTCCGCCATTTTGGATTTTATCAAAAACACTAAAACGGCTTCTCTGGTCACAAATTTTGTCCAATCGACACCAAACTTCACACACATCATCTACAGAACACGCTACTTTAGCGCATTACTTTTTGTCTTCGGAAATAAAACCGTTCGCCCGTAACAGCCAATCAAATTTTGTGGCGAAGCCGCCAAACAGGAAGTGAACTCATATCTCAGCAACCCTTTCATGTATCATAACCAAACGTAGTATATAGACTACTGACCCCATCAAGAGGACGCTCAAAAATTTTGGTAACCTTTGACCTCTAGGGGGCGCTGCAATTAAGACACATGCCTTTTGGCCTTTAGCTGCTGTTGTGCTTAGAATTAAAATGCACTAGTGGTATCTGACAATACTGTGGAAGGTCCTTAGGTCAACAGAGGACAACTTGTGACATCAACATAATTGATTTGGCCGCCATATTGGATTTAATCAAAAACATGAATAAGTATTCGCAAGTCACAAATTTCAGCTGATCCTCGCCAAAATTGGCAGAGATCATCTTCAGACCATGCCTTATCAGTGTATTTTTTTCTGGAACAATTGACTGAAGCGTTCGCCTGTAACAGCCAATCGAAATTTGCGGCGAAGCCGCCAAACAGGAAGTGAGCTCATATCTCAGCAACGCTTTCATGTATCAAAAACAAAACTTAGTACATGGTCCTCAGGACCCACCAGGAGGACGCTCAAGAAATTTGGTGACCTTTGACCTCTAGGGGGCTCTGTAATTTTATTTTTGATGTGAAACTGATGACACCGAGTTCCATCAAGTTCATTCTAATGCGTGCGTGCAAGGGTGGGGCGGGGTGGGACGGGCAGTGGCGGTGGGTTGGCTGGGTGAGGGGGCGGCGACTCTCAGCCCTGGTTCAGCCCCACAAAATCAGTTATGTTTTGATGTGAAACTTGACCTTGTAACTCAGCCATTCTTGGGTTGTTTGACATGGAACTTGCTTTGACTGCTTAATGCTATATGCCTGATGCCACGGCATTGAGTTGCATGGCAAATCTGGCCTGCTGAACAGTCTGCTTGGCCCCCACATTGCTGCTTGCAGCTATATTTGGGGGCCAAGCAGCGAAGCTGCGCGGCAACCCTTAGTGATTCTACCTTTTCTTATTATTGGGGGCCAAGCAGCGAAGCTGCGCGGCAACCCTTAGTGATTCTACCTTTTCTTATTGGGGGCCAAGCAGCGAAGCTGCGCGGCAACCCTTAGTGATTCTACCTTTTCTTATTATTATTATTATTATTACACATCTTTCCGCTGTCATTGAAGTCTATGGCAGCCCATAGAACCGTACAGTAAAAAGTTGTGAAATTTGGCACATTGATTCGGGACAGTATAAAAATTAATTTGAGCAAGTTTTATGCCTGAACCACAGAGAGTCTAGCGCCACCAATGGGTCAAAGTTGACATTGCATCCATGCAATTAACTTTTGAACCGTATGCCCGATTTTGAATATCGCAATATCTTTGGAAGTCTTGGATGAGGCCGAACTCAACGCACCCCATGACGTCAATTTCCGCCATGTTGGATCTTCCGCCATATTGTATTTCATCAAAAACACTTAAAAGGCATCAAAGTTCGCAAAGTTTGTCCGATTTTCACGAAACTTGACGCAGATGATCGTCAGACCATGACTCATAAACGCATTGCTTTTTGGAGACATATTCAAAACCGGTTGCCTGTGACGACCAATCAAGTTTGGCGGCGAAGCCGCCAAACAGGAAGTGAAGTGATATCTCAGCAAGGCTTTCGCGTATCAACACCAAACTCAGTACAGGGTCTCAGTACCCAATTAGGAGGAGGCTCAATAAATTTGATGACTTTTGACCTATAGGTGGCGCTATAATTAGCAAAATTATGTTTTAGCCTGTAACGGGTCATGTGTTTAGAATTAAAGCATATTAGTGATATCTGTTAATACCTTGAGAGGTCCTTAGGCCGAAACATGCCAACATGTGACGTCAACATAATTTATTCGACCGCCATATTGGATGTCATCAAAAACACTTAAAAGGCATCAAAGGTCAGAAAGTTTCTCCGATTTTCACGAAACTTGACGCAGATGATCGTCAGACCATGACTCATAAACGCATTGCTTTTTGGAGACATATTCAAAACCGGTTGCCTGAGACGACCAATCAAGTTTGGCGGCGAAGCCGCCAAACAGGAAGCGAAGTAATATCTCAGTAAAGCTTTAACGTATCAAAACCAAACTCAGTACATGGGGTCAGGACCCAATAAGGAGAAGGCTCAATAAATTTGATGACTTTTGACCTATAGGTGGCGCTATAATAAGCAAAATTACATTTTGGCCTGTAACGGGTGATGTGTTTGGAATTAAAACTTACTATTGGTGTCTGTTAATGTTAATGTTAATATACTAGTGATGTCTCTGGGAGGTCCTAAGGCTGACAGATGTGATTTTGTGATGTCAACATAATTGATCTGGCCGCCATATTGGATTTAATCAAAATCACTTAAAAGGCATCAAAGGTCACAAAGTTCATCCGATTTTCATGAAACTTGGTTCAGATGATCTTCAGACCATGACTCACAAACGCATTGCTTTTTGGACCCATATTCAAAACCCATCGCCCGTCTTGACCAATCAAGTTTGGCGGCGAAGCCGCCAAACAGGAAGTGAAGTGATCTCAGCAAGGCTTTTGCGTATCAACACCAAACTCAGTACAGGGTCTCAGGACCCAATTAGGAGGAGGCTCAATAAATTTGATGACTTTTGACCTATAGGTGGCGCTATAATCACAAGAAGTGGGCTCATATTTCAGCAATGCTTTCACATATTGAAACCAAACTTAGTATATGGACTTGGGACCTCATCCTGAGGACAGACAATAATTTTAGCAACGTTTGACCACTAGGGGTGCTATAATTTGCAACACTTTCTCGTATCGACACCAAACTTGGTACCTGGACTCGGGACCACATCCTGAATAAGGACAATACATTTAGTGACCTTTGACCACTAGGGGCGCTATAATTAGAAAAACTTTATCGTATCGACACCAAACTTGGTACATGGACTCGGGAACACATCCTGAAGACGCACAATATATTTAGTGAGCTTTGACCACTAGGGGTGCTACAATTATCAACACTTTCTTGTATCGACACCAAACTTGGTATGTGGACTTGTGACTACAACCTGACTACGCACAATAAATTTGGTGATGTTTGAGGTATGCATATGTGTGGGGGGTTATTGGGGTGTGTGGGGGAAGAAGTTTATCTGTGTATATGTGTGTGTGTGGGACAGGGGGGGTTAATTGGGTGTGTGTATAATGTAGCAACATTGGGTTGCCATGACAACTCCTGCTCAACTGCTTGGCCCCCTCATTGCTGCTTGCAGCTATATTTATTATTATTATTATTACACATCTTTCCGCTGTCATTGAAGTCTATGGCAGCCCATAGAACCGTACAGTAAAAAGTTGTGAAATTTGGCACATTGATTCGGGACAGTATAAAAATTAATTTGAGCAAGTTTTATGCCTGAACCACAGAGAGTCTAGCGCCACCAATGGGTCAAAGTTGACATTGCATCCATGCAATTAACTTTTGAACCGTATGCCCGATTTTGAATATCGCAATATCTTTGGAAGTCTTGGATGAGGCCGAACTCAACGCACCCCATGACGTCAATTTCCGCCATGTTGGATCTTCCGCCATATTGTATTTCATCAAAAACACTTAAAAGGCATCAAAGTTCGCAAAGTTTGTCCGATTTTCACGAAACTTGACGCAGATGATCGTCAGACCATGACTCATAAACGCATTGCTTTTTGGAGACATATTCAAAACCGGTTGCCTGTGACGACCAATCAAGTTTGGCGGCGAAGCCGCCAAACAGGAAGTGAAGTGATATCTCAGCAAGGCTTTCGCGTATCAACACCAAACTCAGTACAGGGTCTCAGTACCCAATTAGGAGGAGGCTCAATAAATTTGATGACTTTTGACCTATAGGTGGCGCTATAATTAGCAAAATTATGTTTTAGCCTGTAACGGGTCATGTGTTTAGAATTAAAGCATATTAGTGATATCTGTTAATACCTTGAGAGGTCCTTAGGCCGAAACATGCCAACATGTGACGTCAACATAATTTATTCGACCGCCATATTGGATGTCATCAAAAACACTTAAAAGGCATCAAAGGTCAGAAAGTTTCTCCGATTTTCACGAAACTTGACGCAGATGATCGTCAGACCATGACTCATAAACGCATTGCTTTTTGGAGACATATTCAAAACCGGTTGCCTGAGACGACCAATCAAGTTTGGCGGCGAAGCCGCCAAACAGGAAGCGAAGTAATATCTCAGTAAAGCTTTAACGTATCAAAACCAAACTCAGTACATGGGGTCATGACCCAATAAGGAGAAGGCTCAATAAATTTGATGACTTTTGACCTATAGGTGGCGCTATAATAAGCAACATTACATTTTGGCCTGTAACGGGTGATGTGTTTGGAATTAAAACTTACTATTGGTGTCTGTTAATGTTAATGTTAATATACTAGTGATGTCTCTGGGAGGTCCTAAGGCTGACAGATGTGATTTTGTGATGTCAACATAATTGATCTGGCCGCCATATTGGATTTAATCAAAATCACTTAAAAGGTCACAAAGTTCATCCGATTTTCATGAAACTTGGTTCAGATGATCTTCAGACCATGACTCACAAACGCATTGCTTTTTGGACCCATATTCAAAACCCATCGCCCGTCTTGACCAATCAAGTTTGGCGGCGAAGCCGCCAAACAGGAAGTGAAGTGATCTCAGCAAGGCTTTTGCGTATCAACACCAAACTCAGTACAGGGTCTCAGGACCCAATTAGGAGGAGGCTCAATAAATTTGATGACTTTTGACCTATAGGTGGCGCTATAATCACAAGAAGTGGGCTCATATTTCAGCAATGCTTTCACATATTGAAACCAAACTTAGTATATGGACTTGGGACCTCATCCTGAGGACAGACAATAATTTTAGCAACGTTTGACCACTAGGGGTGCTATAATTTGCAACACTTTCTCGTATCGACACCAAACTTGGTACCTGGACTCGGGACCACATCCTGAATAAGGACAATACATTTAGTGACCTTTGACCACTAGGGGCGCTATAATTAGAAAAACTTTATCGTATCGACACCAAACTTGGTACATGGACTCGGGAACACATCCTGAAGACGCACAATATATTTAGTGAGCTTTGACCACTAGGGGTGCTACAATTATCAACACTTTCTTGTATCGACACCAAACTTGGTATGTGGACTTGTGACTACAACCTGACTACGCACAATAAATTTGGTGATGTTTGAGGTATGCATATGTGTGGGGGGTTATTGGGGTGTGTGGGGGAAGAAGTTTATCTGTGTATATGTGTGTGTGTGGGACAGGGGGGGTTAATTGGGTGTGTGTATAATGTAGCAACATTGGGTTGCCATGACAACTCCTGCTCAACTGCTTGGCCCCCTCATTGCTGCTTGCAGCTATATTTATTATTATTATTACACATCTTTCCGCTGTCATTGAAGTCTATGGCAGCCCATAGAACCGTACAGTAAAAAGTTGTGAAATTTGGCACATTGATTCGGGACAGTATAAAAATTAATTTGAGCAAGTTTTATGCCTGAACCACAGAGAGTCTAGCGCCACCAATGGGTCAAAGTTGACATTGCATCCATGCAATTAACTTTTGAACCGTATGCCCGATTTTGAATATCGCAATATCTTTGGAAGTCTTGGATGAGGCCGAACTCAACGCACCCCATGACGTCAATTTCCGCCATGTTGGATCTTCCGCCATATTGTATTTCATCAAAAACACTTAAAAGGCATCAAAGTTCGCAAAGTTTGTCCGATTTTCACGAAACTTGACGCAGATGATCGTCAGACCATGACTCATAAACGCATTGCTTTTTGGAGACATATTCAAAACCGGTTGCCTGTGACGACCAATCAAGTTTGGCGGCGAAGCCGCCAAACAGGAAGTGAAGTGATATCTCAGCAAGGCTTTCGCGTATCAACACCAAACTCAGTACAGGGTCTCAGTACCCAATTAGGAGGAGGCTCAATAAATTTGATGACTTTTGACCTATAGGTGGCGCTATAATTAGCAAAATTATGTTTTAGCCTGTAACGGGTCATGTGTTTAGAATTAAAGCATATTAGTGATATCTGTTAATACCTTGAGAGGTCCTTAGGCCGAAACATGCCAACATGTGACGTCAACATAATTTATTCGACCGCCATATTGGATGTCATCAAAAACACTTAAAAGGCATCAAAGGTCAGAAAGTTTCTCCGATTTTCACGAAACTTGACGCAGATGATCGTCAGACCATGACTCATAAACGCATTGCTTTTTGGAGACATATTCAAAACCGGTTGCCTGAGACGACCAATCAAGTTTGGCGGCGAAGCCGCCAAACAGGAAGCGAAGTAATATCTCAGTAAAGCTTTAACGTATCAAAACCAAACTCAGTACATGGGGTCAGGACCCAATAAGGAGAAGGCTCAATAAATTTGATGACTTTTGACCTATAGGTGGCGCTATAATAAGCAAAATTACATTTTGGCCTGTAACGGGTGATGTGTTTGGAATTAAAACTTACTATTGGTGTCTGTTAATGTTAATGTTAATATACTAGTGATGTCTCTGGGAGGTCCTAAGGCTGACAGATGTGATTTTGTGATGTCAACATAATTGATCTGGCCGCCATATTGGATTTAATCAAAATCACTTAAAAGGCATCAAAGGTCACAAAGTTCATCCGATTTTCATGAAACTTGGTTCAGATGATCTTCAGACCATGACTCACAAACGCATTGCTTTTTGGACCCATATTCAAAACCCATCGCCCGTCTTGACCAATCAAGTTTGGCGGCGAAGCCGCCAAACAGGAAGTGAAGTGATCTCAGCAAGGCTTTTGCGTATCAACACCAAACTCAGTACAGGGTCTCAGGACCCAATTAGGAGGAGGCTCAATAAATTTGATGACTTTTGACCTATAGGTGGCGCTATAATCACAAGAAGTGGGCTCATATTTCAGCAATGCTTTCACATATTGAAACCAAACTTAGTATATGGACTTGGGACCTCATCCTGAGGACAGACAATAATTTTAGCAACGTTTGACCACTAGGGGTGCTATAATTTGCAACACTTTCTCGTATCGACACCAAACTTGGTACCTGGACTCGGGACCACATCCTGAATAAGGACAATACATTTAGTGACCTTTGACCACTAGGGGCGCTATAATTAGAAAAACTTTATCGTATCGACACCAAACTTGGTACATGGACTCGGGAACACATCCTGAAGACGCACAATATATTTAGTGAGCTTTGACCACTAGGGGTGCTACAATTATCAACACTTTCTTGTATCGACACCAAACTTGGTATGTGGACTTGTGACTACAACCTGACTACGCACAATAAATTTGGTGATGTTTGAGGTATGCATATGTGTGGGGGGTTATTGGGGTGTGTGGGGGAAGAAGTTTATCTGTGTATATGTGTGTGTGTGGGACAGGGGGTTTAATTGGGTGTGTGTATAATGTAGCAACATTGGGTTGCCATGACAACTCCTGCTCAACTGCTTGGCCCCCTCATTGCTGCTTGCAGCTATATTTCTTATTATTATTATTCAACATCTTTCCTCTGCCATTGAAGTCTATGGCAGCCCATAGAACCGTCTGGTAAAAAGTTGTGAAATTTGGCACACTGATTAGGGACTGTCCCATGATTAATATCACCAAGTTTCATGATGACACCTTAAGCACTCTAGCGCCACCAACAGGCCAAAGTTGGACATGCGTTCACGCACGTAACTTTTGACCCGTCAGTCCGATTTTCAAAAATGAGGTATTGCTGGAATCCTTGGACCATGCCGAGTTCAACGCACCCTATGACGTCATTTTCCGCCATGATGGATTTTCCGCCATTTTGGATTTCATCAAAATCACTTAAAATGTATCAGAGGTCACAAATTTTGTCCGATCGACACCAAACTTCAAAGTTATCATCTACACACCATGCCTCATTAATGCATTGCTTTTTGTCTCCGGAACTAAAACCGTTCGCGCGTAACAGCCAATCGAAATTTGTGGCGAAGCCGCCAAACAGGAAGTGAGCTCATATCTCAGCAACCCATTGATCTATCATAACCAAACTAAGTACATGCACTCAGGACCCAATCAGGGGGACGCTCAAGAAATCTGGTGACCTTTGACCTTTAGGGGGCGCTGTAATTAAGAAACATGCATTTTGGCCTGTAGCTGCAGTTGTGCTTAGAGTTAAAATGCACTAGTGGTGTCTGGTAATACTGTTGGAGGTCCAAAGGCTAACCCAAGCCAAATTGTGATGTCATCGTAATTGATTCGGCCGCCATATTGGGTTCAATCAAAAAAACTTACAAATTTTCGCAGGTCACAAATTTCAGCAGATCCTCACCAAAATTGGCAGAGACCATCTTCAGACCATGCCTTATCAGTGCATTGCTTTCTGGAACAATTGACAGAAGCATTCGGCTGTAACAGCCAATCGAAATTTGTGGCGAAGCCGCCAAACAGGAAGTGAGCTCATATCTCAGCAACCCTTGCATGTATCAAAGCCAAACTGGGTGCATGGACTCAAGACCCAATCAGGGGGACACTCAATAAATCTGGTGACTTTTGACCTCTAGGGGGCGCTGTAATTGAGAAACATGCCTTTTGGCCTGTAGCTGCTGATGCGCATTATTTTGCAATGGAGGTCAATGGCAGCCCATAGAACCGTCTGGCAAAAAGTTCTGACATTTGGCACACTGATTTAAGACAGTCTATTGATTCATGTCACCAAGTTTCATGTCGGCACCTCCCGCGCTCTAGCGCCACCAACAGGCCAAAGTTGGACTTGCGTTCACGCACCTAACTTCTGACCTGTTGACCCGATTGTCAAAAATGAGGTATCATTGGAATCCTTGGACCAAGCCGAGTTCAACGTACCCTATGTCGTCATTTTCCGCCATGATGGATTTTCCGCCATTTTGGATTTCATCAAAATCACTTAAAACGTATCAGAGGTCACAAATTTTGTCCGATCGACATCAATCTTTACATATATCATCTACAGACCATGCCTCATTAATGCATTGCTTTTTGTCTTCGGAACTAAAACCGTTCGCGCGTAACAGCCAATAGAAATTTGTGGCGAAGCCGCCAAACAGGAAGTGAGCTCATATCTCAGCAACCCATTGATCTATCATAACCAAACTTAGTCCATGGACTCAGGACCCAGTCAGGGGGACGCTCAAGAAATCTGGTTACCTTTGACCTCTAGGGGGCGCTATAATTAAGAAACATGCCTTTTGGCCTGTAGCTGCTGTTGTCCTTAGAATTAAAATGCACTAGTGGTATCAGGTAATACTGTTGGAGTTCCTTAGGCTGACCCAGCACAACTTGTGATGTCATCATAATTGATTCGGCCGTCATGTTGGATTTAATCAAAAGCATCAAAAAGTATACGCGGGTCACAAATTTCATCTGATCTTCACCAAAATTGGCACAGACCATTTTTAGACCATAACCTATCAATATATTGCTCTCTGGAACAATTAACAAAAGCATTCGCCCGTAACAGCCAATCGAAATTGGTGGCGAAACCGCCAAACAGGAAGTGAGCTCATATCTCAGCAACCCTGCCATATATTATAACCAAACTTACTACATATATTCATGACCCCATTAGGAGGATGCTCAAAAAATTTGGTGACCTTTGACCTGTAGGGGGTGCTGCAATTAGCAATATTGCATTTTGATGTGTAGTTGCTGATGTGTTATATCAATCTTTTATTTTTTGATGTGAAACTGATGACAGCATGTTCCATCCAGTTCATTCTAATGCGTGCGTGCAAGGGCAGGGCAAGGCAGGGCAGGACGGGGTGAGACGGGCTGGGGTGATTAGGTGGGGGGGGGGCTGGCTGGCGGAGGCGGTGGCAATACTCAGCCCTGTTTCAGCCCTGTTCATCCCGGGTGTCTGCTGAGTTCTATCTTGTCACCGTGGCTACTCCGGACTATTCTGCTTGGCCCCCTCATTGCTGCTTGCAGCTATATTTGGGGGCCAAGCAGCGAAGCTGCGAAGGCACCCATTGTGTTTCTATGATTTCTTATTATTATTTAACATCTTTCTTCCGCCATGGGAGTCTATGGCAGCCCATAGAACCGTCTGGTAAAAAGTTGTGAAATTTGGCACACCGATTAGGGACAGTCCCATGATTAATTTCACCAAGTTTCATGTCGGCACCTCCAGGACTCTAGCGCCACCAACAGGCCAAAGTTGGACGTGCGTTCACGCACGTAACTTTTGACCTGTTGACCCGATTTTGAAAAATGAGGTACCGTTGGAATCCTTGGACCAGGCCGAGTTCAACGCACCCTATGACGTCATTTTCCGCCATGATGGATTTTCCGCCATATTGGATTTTAGTGAAAGTGAAACTAATTTTTCACAGGTCACAAATTTTGTCCGATCGTCACCAAACTTGACATACATGATCTTCAGACCAAGCCTCACAAAAGTTGTGGTGTTTTGTCTTCGGAACTAAAACCGTTCGCGCGTAACAGCCAATCGAAATTTGCGGCGAAGCCGCCAAACAGGAAGTGAGCTCATATCTCAGCAACCCATTCATCTATCATAACCAAACTTAGTCCATGGACTCAGGACCCAATCACGGGGACGCTCAAGAAATCTGGTGACCTTTGACCTCTAGGGGGCGCTGTAATTAAGAAACATGCCTTTTGGCCTGTAACTGCAGTTGTGCTTAGAATTAAAACACTCTAGTGGTGTCTGGTAGTACTGTTGGAGGTCCTTAGGCCGACCCAAGCCAATTTGTGATGTCATCGTAATTGATTCGGCCGCCATATTGGGTTCAATCAAAAAAACTTACAAATTTTCGGAGGTCACAAATTTCAGCGGATCCTCACCAAAATTGGCAGAGACCATCTTCAGACCATGCCTTATCAGTGCATTGCTTTCTGGAACAATTGACAGAGGCATTCGGCTGTAACAGCCAATCGAAATTTGTGGCGAAGCCGCCAAACAGGAAGTGAGCTCATATCTCAGCTACCCTTGCATGTATTAAAGCCAAACTTGGTGCATTGACATAGGACCCAATCAGGGGGACGCTCAAGAAATCTGGTGACCTTTGACCTCTAGGGGGCGCTGTAATTAAGAAACATGCCTTTTGGCCTGTAGCTGCTGTTGTGCTTAGAATTAAAATGCACTAGTGGTTTCAGGTAATACTGTTGGAGGTCCTTAGGCCAACCCAGGCCAACTTGTGATGTCATCGTAATTGATTCGGCCGCCATGTTAGATTTAATCAAAAACATCAAAAAGTTATCACAGGTCGCAAATTTCATCTGATCTTCACCAACATTGGCACAGACCATTTTTAGACCATAACCTATTAATATATTGCTCTCTGGAACAATTGACAAAAGCATTCGCCCGTAACAGCCAATCGAAATTGGTGGCGAAGCCGCCAAACAGGAAGTGAGCTCATATCTCAGCAACCCTGCCATGTATCATAACCAAACTTACTACATATATTCATGACCCCATTAGGAGGACGCTCATAAAAATTGGTGACCTTTGACCTGTAGGGGGTGTTGCAATTATCAATATTGCATTTTGATGTGTAGTTGCTGATGTGTTTTATCAATCTTTTATTCTTTGATGTGAAACTGATGACAACATGTTCCATCCAGTTCATTCTAATGTGTGCGTGCGTGCAAGAGCGGGGCGGGGCAGAACGGGGTGGGATGGGCAGGGGTGATTAGGTGGGGGTGGCTGGCTGGCGGAGGCGGTGGCAATACTCAGCCCTGTTTCAGCCCTACAAAATCAGCTATGTTTTGATGTGACACTTGTTGAGAGTGTTGATCGCGGGTGTCTGCTGAGTTCTATCTTGTCGCCGTGGCTACTCGGGCCTATTCTGCTTGGCCCCCTCATTGCTGCTTGCAGCTATATTTATTTAACATCTTTCCTCTGCCATTGGAGTCTATGGCAGCCTATAGAACCGTCTGGTAAAAAGTTGTGAAATTTGGCACACTGATTGGGGACAGTGCCATGATTAATTTCACCAAGTTTCATGTTGGCACCTTGACCGCTCTAGCGCCACCAACAGGCCAAAGTTAGACGTGCGTTCACGCACGTAACTTTTGACCCGTATGTCCGATTGTCACAAATGAGGTATCGTTGGATTCCTTGGACCAAGCCGAGTTCAACGCACCCTATGACGTCATTTTCCGCCATGATGGATTTTCCGCCATATTGGATTTTAGTGAAAGTGAAACTAAAACTTCACAGGTCACAAATTTTGTCCGATCGTCACCAAACTTGACTCACATGATCTTCAGACCAAGCCTCACAAAAGTTGTGGTGTTTTGTCTTCGGAACTATAACCGTTCACCCGTAATATCCAATCGAAATTTGCGGCGAAGCCGCCAAACAGGAAGTGAGCTCATATCTCAGCAACCCATTCATCTATCATAACCAAACTAAGTACATGGATTCAGGACCCAATCAAGGGGACATTCAAAAAATCTGGTGACCTTTGACCTCTAGGGGGCGCTGTAATTTAGGAACATGCCTTTTAGCCTGTAGCTGCTGTTGTGCTTAGAATTAAAACGCACTAGTGATGTCTGGTCATACTGTTGGAGTTCCTTAGGCCGACCCAAGCCAACTTGTGATGTCATCGTAATTGATTCGGCCGCCATATTGGATTTAATCAAAAACACGTACAAGTTTTCGCAGGTCACAAATTTCAGCGGATCCTGACCAAAATTGGCAGAGACCATCTTCAGACCATGCCTGATGAGTGCATTGCTTTCTGGAACAATTGACAGAAGCATTGACCTGTACCAGCCAATCGAAATTTGCGGCGAAGCCGCCAAACAGGAAGTGATTTCATATCTCAGCAACGCTTTCATGTATCAAAACCAAATTTAGTACATGTACCTCAGACCCCACCGGGAGGACGCTCAAGAAATTTGGTGACATTTGACCTCTAGGGGGCACCGTAATTGACAAAAATGCATTTTGGCCAGTAGTTGCTGATGCGCATTATTTTGCAATGGAAGTCAATGGCAGCCCATTGAACCGTCTGGTAAAAAGTTATACAATTTTGCACACTAATTGGGGACAGTCCAATAATTCATTTCACCAAGTTTCATGCCGGCACCTCAAGCGCTCTAGCGCCACCAACAGGCCAAAGTTGGATGTGCGTTCACGCACGTAACTTTTGACCCGTATGGCCGATTGTCAAAAATGATGTATCGTTGGAATCCTTGGACCAAGCCGAGTTCAACGCACCCTATGACGTCAATTTCCGCTATGATGGATTTTCCGCCATATTGGATTTCATCAAAAAACCTTAAATGTCTTCACAGGTCACAAATTTTGTCCAATTGATACCAAACTTCACAGATATCATCTACAGACCATGCCTCATTAATGCATTGCTTTTTGTCTTCGGAACTATAACCATTCGCGCGTAACAGCCAATCGATTTGTGCTGCGAAGCCGC
This sequence comes from Alosa pseudoharengus, assembly GCF_046254945.1. Lineage (NCBI taxonomy): Eukaryota > Metazoa > Chordata > Actinopteri > Clupeiformes > Clupeidae > Alosa > Alosa pseudoharengus. The sequence goes on from NW_027468774.1 coordinate 45,853,273, forward strand.
CAAACAGGAAGTGAGCTCATATCTCAGCAACCCATTAATCTATCATAACCAAACTTAGTATATGGACTCAGTACCCAATCAGGGGGACGCTCAAGAAATCTTGTGACCTTTGACCTGTAGGGAGTGCTGCAATTAGCAATATTGCATTTTGATCTGTAGTTGCTTGTGTTTTATCGATCTTTTATTTTTTGATGTGAAACTGGTGACAACATTTTCCATCCAGTTCATTCTAATGCATGCGTGCGTGCAAGAGCGGGGCGGGGCAGAACGGGGTGGGACGGGCAGGGGTGTTTAGGTGGGGGGGGCTGGCTGGCAATACTCAGCCCTGTTTCAGCCCTACAAAATCAGCTATGTTTTGATGTGACACTATGAGTGTGTTGATCGCAGGTGTCTGCTGAGTTCTATATTGTCGCCGTGGCTACTCCGGCCTATTCTGCTTGGCCCCCTCATTGCTGCTTGCAGCTATATTTGGGGGCCAAGCAGCGAAGCTGCGAGGCAACCATTGTGTTTGTTAGTTTTCTTATTATTATTCCTCTGCCATTGAAGTCAATGGCAGCCCATAGAACCGTCTGGTGAAAAGTTGTGAAATTTGGCACACCGATTTGGGACAGTCCCATGATTCATTTCACCAAGTTTCATGTTGGCACCTCAAGCGCTCTAGCGCCACCAACAGGCCAAAGTTGGACTTGTGTTCACGCACGTAACTTCTGACCCGTTGACCCAATTTTCAAAAATGAGGTGTCGTTGGATTCCTTGGACCAAGCCGAGTTCAACGCACCCTATGACGTCATTTTCCGCCATGATGGATTTTCCGCCATATTGGATTTTAGTGAAAGTGAAACTAAAACTTCACAGGTCACAAATTTTGTCCGATCGTCACCAAACTTGACACACATGATCTTCAGACCAAGCCTCACAAAAGTTGTGGTGTTTTGTCTTCGGAACTATAACCGTTCATCTGAAATATCCAATCGAAATTTGCGGCGAAGCCGCCAAACAGGAAGTGAGCTCATATCTCAGCAACCCATTCATCTATCATAACCAAACTTAGGACATGGACTCAGGACCCAATCAGGGGGACGCACAAGAAATCTGGTGACCTTTGACCTCTAGGGGGCGCTGTAATTAAGAAACATGCCTTTTGGCCTGTTGCTGCAGTTGTGCTTAAAATTAAAACGCACTATTGGTGTCTGGTAATACTGTTGGAGGTCCTTAAGCCGACCCAACCAACTTGTGATGTCATCGTAATTGATTCGGCCGCCATATTGGATTTAATCAAAAACACGTACAAGTTTTCGCAGGTCACAAATTTCAGCGGATCCTCACCAAAATTGGCAGAGAGCATCTTCAGACCATGCCTTATCAGTGCATTGCTTTCTGGAACAATTGACCGAAGCATTCGGCTGTAACAGCCAATCGAAATTTGCGGCGAAGCCGCCAAACAGGAAGTGAGGTCATATCTCAGCAACCCTTGCATGTATCAAAGCCAAACTGGGTACATGGACTCAGGACCAAATCAGGGGGACACTCAATAAATCTGGTGACCTTTGACCTCTAGGGGGCGCTGTAATTAAGAAACATGCCTTTTGGCCTGTAGCTGCTGTTGTGTTTGGAATTAAAATGTACTAGTGGTGTCTGGTAATACTGTTGGAGGTCCTTAGGCCGACCCAGGCCAACTTGTGATGTCATCGTAATTGATTCGGCCGTCACATTGGATTTAATCAAAAACACGTACAAGTTTTCGCAGGTCACAAATTTCAGCGGATCCTCACCAAAATTGGCAGAGACCATCTTTAGACCATGCCTTATCAGTGCATCGCTTTTTGGAACGATTGACAGTAGCATTCGGCTGTAACAGCTAATCGAAATTTGCGGCGAAGCCGCCAAACAGGAAGTGAGCTCATAGCTCAGCAACCCTGCCATGTATCATAACCAAACTTACTACATAGGTTCAGAACCCCATTAGGAAGACGCTCAAAAAATATGTTGACCTTTGACCTGTAGGGGGTGCTGCAATTAGCAATATTGCATTTTGATCTGTAGTTGCGATGTGTTTTATCGATCTTTTATTTTTGGATGTGAAACTGATGACAACATGTTCCATCCAGTTCATTCTAATGCGTGGGTGGTAGGGCGGGGCGGGACGGGGTGGGACGGGCAGAGGTGATTAGGTGGGGGGGCTGGCTGGCGGAGGCGGTGGCAATACTCAGCCCCGTTTCAGCCATACAAAATCAGTTATGTTTGATGTGACACTTGTTGAAAGTGTTGATCGCGTATGTCTGCTGAGTTCTATCTTGACGCCGTGGCTACTCCGGCCTATGCTGCTTGGCCCCCTCATTGCTGCTTGCAGCTATATTTATTATTCCTCTGGCATTGAAGTCAATGGCAGCCCATAGAACCGTCTGGTGAAAAGTTGTGAAATTTGGCACACTGATTGAGGACAGTCTCATGATTAATTTCACCAAGTTTCATACCGGCACCTTGAGCGCTCTAGCGCCACCAACAGGCCAAAGTTGGACTTGCGTTCACGCACGTAACTTCTGACCCGTTGACTCGATTGTCTAAAATGAGGCATCGTTGGAATCCTTGGACCAAGCCGAGTTCAATGCACCCTATGACGTCATTTTCCGCCATGATGGGTTTTCCGCCATTTTGGATTTTAGTGAAAGTGAAACTAACTTTTCACAGGTCACAAATTTTGTCCGATCGTCACCAAACTTGACACACATGATCTTCAGACCAAGCCTCACAAAAGTTGTGGTGTTTTGTCTTCGGAACTTAAACCGTTCGCCCGTAACAGCCAATCAAAATTTGCGGCGAAGCCGCCAAACAGGAAGTGAGCTCATATCTCAGCAACCCATTGATCTATCATAACCAAACTAAGTACATGGACTCAGGACCCAATCAGGGGGACGCTCAAGAAATCTGGTGACCTTTGCCCTCTAGGGGGCGCTGTAATTTAGAAACATGCCTTTTGGCCTGTAACTGCTGTTGTGTTTAGAATTAAAACGCAATAGTGGTGTCTGGTAATACTGTTGGAGGTCCTTAGGCCGACCCAAGCCAAATTGGATTTAATCAAAAACACGTACAAGTTTTCGCAGGTCACAAATTTCAGCGGATCCTGACCAAAATTGGCAGAGACCATCTTCAGACCATGCCTGATGAGTGCATTGATTTCTGGAACAATTGAAAGAAGCATTGGCCTGTACCAGCCAATCGAAATTTGCGGCGAAGCCGCCAAACAGGAAGTGATTTCATATCTCAGCAACGCTTTCATGTATCAAAACCAAACTTAGTACATGTACCTCCGACCCCATCGGGAGGACGCTCAAGAAATTTGGTGACATTTGACCTCTAGGGGGCTCCGTAATTGACAAAAATGCATTTTGGCCAGTAGTTGCTGATGCGCATTATTTTCCAATGGAAGTCAATGGCAGCCCATAGAACTGTCTGGTAAAAAGTTATACAATTTTGCACACTAATTGGGGACAGTCCAATAATTCATTTCACCAAGTTTCATGCCGGCACCTCAAGCGCTCTAGCGCCACCAACAGGCCAAAGTTGGATTTGTGTTCACGGACGTAACTTTTGACCTGTTGACCCGAATGGCAAAATGAGGTATCATTGGAATCCTTGGGCCAAGCCGAGTTCAACACACCCTATGACGTCTATTTTTGACCTCTCTGTTTAAATCACAGCAAGTGTGATCATATCTCAGTCAATCTTTTATTTTTGATGTGAAACTGATGACAGCAAGTTCCATCCAGTTCATTCTAAAGCGTGCGTGCAAGGGTGGGGCGGGGTGGGATTGGCAGGGGCGGTTGCGGCGGTGGGCTGGCTGGGGGAGGGGGTGGCGACACTCAGCCCTGGTTCAGCTCCACAAAATCAGTTATGTTTTGATGTGAAACTTGACCTTGTAACTCAGCCAATCTTGGGTTGTATGGCATGGAACTTGCTGTGACTGCTTAAGGCTATATGTCTGATGCAACGGCATTGACTTACATGGCAAATCTGGCCTGCTGAACTGACTGCTTGGCCCCCACATTGCTGCTTGCAGCTATATTTTTTTTTTTTTTTGTCAAAAAGCCAAATTAGATTGACCATGATTCCAGTGATAAAGGCAATAAAAGGGGGAAATATCCAAGGAATACTTTTTATAAGCACTGTACAACTTAAGATACTGAGGGCCAGATGTACTAACGCTTTTGCGCCCACTTCAGGCGTATTTGTTTCGCAACTTGCGTTTAAAATCATTGCGAGGTATGTACAAACAGGCCGCAATGAGGTAAAAGCGCAATCTGCCTGTCGCGGGAGCTGAAAATGTCTAATTGCGCTTTTCGTGTCATGCATATGCATTCATGGGAGGATCCAGGGGAAAGTGGGAGTTTAGCGTAAAAAGATGGGAGGGGAAGAGTAAAGAGCGCCTAATTATGTATTCCGCGGTATGTACAAAGACTGCTCCTGAAAGCGCACGTCTATTCTGCGCCTAAATACTTGCGCCTTGTAAAAGCAGGTGTTAATCCAAATTGAAGTTCAATGCTTCAATAAGACAACCTTTCAAAGACAACAGAATCGCTATTTAGAGCACCAGTTTTGCAAGTCTTTGTAGGCTACTATCAAAAGCAACATTAACTTTCGTTGGCCTTTCGAATGTCTTACTTTCACTTTCACGTCATTCACTTAAACTTTCCTACTTGCTAGATTTGACCAATTTTCCATAGCCTACGTTCACAAGTAGTTTGACTAGAACTACTGATCTTCATTATCTCCCTGCTCGTTGACATCTTATCATCTATGGTATTATTTCATGATCGCTAAACGTTTGATTCTTTTTAATGTTGTCATCAATTAACTTCATTCAACTGCGCTTGTAGGCTCTGCCATTCAGTTGTGGACGTTCGTAAATTGCGTTTATGGGCGGAGAGAGGCAGAGAAAGGCGCAGTTTACACCAGGGATTGAACGATTGATAAATACGACGGAAACTTGGGTCTGTCAGCGTTCGCAGTCTGCGGTTTGTCCATGGCGCTGATAACGTTACGTTCGCAAATGTACATACATCTGGCCCTGAGTGTTATAGTGGGTAAGTACAAATCATTCAAAATGAAGCTGGAATCTTCTTTTGCAGTAACAGGTTAGGCTCACCGTAGCATGTCTTTTATTAAACCCATTGAGGGCCGAAGAAAAGTAATAGCGAGCAACACTGCGATTATATTTTACCTCAAGTCGTCAGGCAGAGATACATTTTAATTGGGTGTGTGTTTATTAGCCTATTTTCTTTTTTGAACCCATAAGCCATATCACTGCAGCTAATGAAAGAGAGAGAGATTACTATAAAGCCGGCCCTTAAAGACGATTGATAAGTAGGTCTACAAAAATAGCACAAAGAGCGGCCAATCACGCTTCACTAGTCACTCTCATTCATCACATATAGTCCATTTGCAGGAGATTGTAATTTGCATGCTCCAGAGAGCTTTCCAGAGAAGTCGTTAGGATGGTAATCGCCTATAGAGGCTGACAATGGCAGAAGTGCTGTTTGTTTTTAGGTTATGTAACATCAAAATGATTTTGGAAACGTTATGCTAAGGTAAAAAAAACTCTTAAGGGTGCCTTTAAATGTGTTGCCGTCATCAAATTCAAAATGAACATATACCAACTTATATCAACAAAAACAATTGCAATATTTTCAATAAAAAGTAGGGTTTACATGATTAGTAAAACGGAAGGCATTCTGTTTTTATTTACATTTTACATAACATCCCAACATTTTTGTAAATGTGTAATGCAAAAGTCCTTTAAAGAGAACAATTTGGTGTTGGTTGTAATAAGTAAGTAAATTAAACCTAGCATTACCTAACAAGACAAGAATAAAAGACTGAACACTACCAGTGGCTTGCTAGTGATAATTAACTTGCTAGTTAAAACTAATCCATTTGAATAGAGGCACATGTCAACGTGAAAATTAGAGAAACAGAACACATTTACTTGTGTTACAGTAGTTTTACAAATACTGTCACTAATGTTACAGTACCCTCAAGAATTATTGGCATCTCTGCTAAAGCTGACTAAAACCAGGAATAACAAATAATCTGTTAGTGATTTATTCTGAAACAAAGGAAAATCTCATAAAGAAATACATATTTCTTTAACAAAAACACGTCACTCACAATCATTTGCACCCCAGTTTGTAATACCTACTTAAGGCGAGACACTACAGGTGAATAGGGTAACCTGTTCATCTATCAATTTAATCTATCTAATTAAATATGCACTAATTTGCATACATTTTAAAACACAAAATCTGAGCATTGGAAACAGCCAGGTTCAAAATTATTTTTTCATTGTATTGATCCTGTAAATCAGAATGTGCTGTCAATAGCCTTAAAAAAATTGATTTTGCCATGTTTTAGGCATAACATTTCATAAATCAGGCTAGGAATAATTTATCAACAAACCCCTCTGTAAAAAGCTTCTAAATATAGTCGCGATTGCTGATACAAATGTTGTGTCCATATTTGGATCACATAGCGTCATGCAGGAAAAACAGAGCTTTCCAACGGTACTACACATGATATGTTTTGGATCACGGTCGCGGTAGTGCATGCAAGGTTAGAATGCTAACTTTTGGTGAATTTAGGAGAAATATACAAGTGCGAGTAAACACAATTTAATGAAATAAACACCTAAATGTGTAAATCAGACTTTTTTGTTGTAGTAATGTGACACAATACATGCTAAGGTAGCAAATTAGCCCAAAATCTCAAAATTGAGCAGTGCATGAAAAAACAATGTTTTCGCCTGTCATGTATCGCCTTAAGCCTCCCTTTGCCAATAAAACAGCTCGTTAACATTCTCTTATAACACCCCATAAAGTTGGAGAATCCATAGCAAGGGATTTTAGACCATTCATCTTTACAAAATCTCCCCAGATTGTCCAGATTCCTAGGTCCGCACTTGCATTCTCCTCTTTGGCTCACCCCACTGTTTTTCTATGGGTAATTTCACAATCAGAATGTGCGCTTTGTTAGCCTAGAAATCTAGACGCGCCCCTAGCGGCAGCGAATTACATTTGCTGCCAGGGCTAGTCTATCAACTCTCCGTTGGCTTGTGAGCTCCAGAAATCGAAACTTAATCAGGCCAATGAAATCGTGTATAGAGTTGTTAGATGGGCTTAACATAATGATTGATGGCAGAGTTGCAACGGTTTGGCTTGAATTCCCTGCTACTTGAAAACAAATAAGATGGATGTTGCTGCTGGCGAACAGTGTGACACGAGTTAAGCTTTTATTAAGTTGGCAAACGTTTGAACTAGCCAACTAGCTCCGCTGGTGGGAAACGCATGGGACTCATAGCGCTGCCGCTGTCCTATTGCGTGCAGAGGGAATTTGAAAGACAACTGATTATCCCGCCCCTCGGACTGAGCACTGCGAACGGTGAGTGTCCAGACCCTACATTTTAATGTGGGTCTGGCTCGTCAGGCTAGCGCTTTGTTTCAAAAGGGTCAAAAATTAAACCATCTAAAAATGTAATTTTGAGGGGTTTTACACATGCAATATATGTCTGTAGAAGGATAAAAAAGTTGTTTCAAGGCATAAGCGCCTGGATAACTTTAGGAAAAACACTTAAGAAGGGATGATATTGGAAAAAACTTTATTTACTTTAAAGTATTAGATTGTCTGTCTACATGAGTACATATCCCGTCTGAAGCATTTTAAACCCTACTCATGGGTAGTACACAGTCTGTCCTGTAATAAGTATTAGTATTTTTATGTGAATATGGCGTAAAATATGCATAATTAAGGTTTTTGTGGCAAATACACCCATTTTTAAAAATATTCTTGTATAATTTGTTTTGCACTGAATAGCCATACCACTTTTAAATGATTACTTGTCTCTCATTTAAAAGCTTCTGATGTTGTTAAACAACTGTATCTGATCCTGATTGAGCTGTGTCTGATGGACTGTCAAACATTTGAGTTGGAGTGGACATATTAGTGTTTCTTTGTCTAAACACACAGATAATTAATATGTTACTTCTAAAACGGTAAAATGTTGACACTGTTTGTCTCAAACTATTTTTTTTTATAAAATGAGGGTATCACTGTGCATGTTTTACAGGCGCATAATTATTATATTTTAATTGCATTTGTAATCACAATTGTAATTTCAATCAACTGTGCTTCACCATCTGCGGTAAGAAGATGGTATATTGAATCAAATAGGTTTCAGTTTCATTAAATGAGCCTTTACATTGACTAAAAACCCTAAAAATGTCAGGTTCAACTCAGGGATCGATCAAAACTAAAATCACCTGTGAATTTCATGACAAAATCCCATGGTCAAAGCAGACAGGGCAGTGTATGTGCAGAATCTAAAGAAGAAAAATCCCTCCAAATATGAACAAATGACTAAAAGGGACAGAGATGAGGTAGCACCAACGTAGGGTCTTATGATATTAAAACATGAATGTTTATTCTAATCTTTTGAGGGGTACAGGTATACAGCTTGCCTGGTAAGCCAAACTCATTCATGAGTGAATAATCTGGTCGCTCACGATTGGGAATCCTTTACAATGCTAGCATGGTGACGGGCATAGAAATATTATTAACTTTCAAATCATTGGTCAAGCCCATTAATCAGAGTCACCTAAACTTTACAAACTATAAACTGAATAGGCAATCAGGAAAAAATGTATGTGAGCTTACTTTTGGTGTAAATACATTTCTGCATTGTTCCAACTACAATTTTTGATGTTTGCAGTTTTGCAGGCATTGCTTCTAGGGCAATTCCACAGAAAATTGACTTTTTGTCACATCCATAACGCCAGTGAAATGCCTTGGCAATTGTATGATGTGAATGATAACATTATTTTTTTGTGCATTTTTTCTCATATACATTCTTCAGACAAAAATAGCAAATGCTCAAAATTAATGTAATCATTCACATCATACCATACCATCACATTTTATTGGTGTTATGAATGTTACAAAAAACGTAATTTTCCATGGAATTGCCCTCTACCATTTACCAGTCAGTTTTGATTTTGTCATCCCCTCTTGATGTTGATTGGCCTGACATGAACTATGGTGTTCCAGACTAGTATCTCCCTGAAAGGAGAAAGATGCCAGGCTAGTATATAGCACCACCTGGTAAAATATGTTTGTTAACTGCATGATAGCATTACACAAGATGACTTCATTCTGAAAATGTATGGTTTACCATAATCCTAAACACTACACTTGAAATGTGTTGGAGTGGACATCAGAAACAAAGGTAATTTATTATTTAAGGCTTATTTTATAGCCTTATATATAGCCTTATACTCTTACATTACGTCCATCCCTCAGAAGTTAGTGTTGGCTGCATCTCGCTTGCTATGATTACTTTTCATTGCCACCAGACTCTGTCATGTACCGTGTGGAGCTATGATTGCACTTCATGCTACCAGCCTCTGTCACGTAGGCTACCGTGTGGAGCTTGTGCCTATTGCTAAGAAAGCAGCATCGCTGACAAATCTGTCCCTGGGAAAAGTAACGTTGCGCCGATTTGAAAACAGAACTACTTTAGGTTACCAAACTTTCAGTAGTAGCGTGTTACACTACTTTTTACCCGAAAAAGTAGTTACGTTACTGTAACGCGTTACACACAACACTGATCATGACCCACTTTTAGTGGCAGAGATTGACAGATTTCCATTGAAAATGCTCAGGTTTTTCTTGGGGTTGATGATACCATACACCTTAATAAGGTTCGGAAGGCCTTTAGGAATTAAAACAGTCCCACAATATAACCATAATTCTCATAAGGCATGGGGTTCTTTTCAGTATAGTCATTCTTTTATATACGCCAAACCACCAAACCCACCTAAAGTGTTTCTTGCTAAAGAGCACAATTTTCATTTCATCTGACAATAGACCACATTTCCAGACAACGTTACTGTACCATTCAGTAACTCCTGCCATTTACATTTGTAATTAAATGACTGAAAGGCTTTTACCATGCATGCCCTCTTAATAATCTATTAGCAGTGAGTTCACTTTTGAAGATTTTTGGAGGGACTTGCTGACCCCAAGATTATACCGTTTTCTGTTACTCTCCAACAGTGGTTCTTATGAATTTTGCCTCTCTTACCATCCTCCATACTGTGTGTGGGGGCTAGATAACCATGGGTCTTTGTCCAAGCATGTTTGTCACATTTCCAGCTGATTAGAACCTTTTAATTATATTTTTAAATGTAAATATTTCTTTTTATTTAAAGTCAGTGAATTCTTTTGTCTTTCTGATGTTAAAAAATGACTAGGGGATTTAGCCTCTGTGTCACTTTATTATCATACCTTAGTGAAAAAGAGTTCACAAACCGAATGTGTTAAACTTAAAGAAGTTGAATGTAAATAGAAAAATGCTTGTTTACATTTTGTATATAAGATTTTCTAGGGGTGCCAATAATTGTGACCAAAATGTTTTTGTTCAACATATTTATTTCTTTACAATGTTTTCTTTTTTCTCAGAATAAATTTGCTTCCCTTCAAGGTTGAATTTTTCCTCATTGTTTTCATTATGAGATTACAAAACATCACCAAAAGATTATTTTTTAAACCTGCTTTTAGTCAACTTTACCAAAGTGCCAATGATTCTGGAGTGTCCTTTACCTATGATTATTTCATTATAGCTTATTCGCAGCTGTATATCTGCGGTCACCATATGCTGCTAGTTAGCCTCAAAGAAGTTAATGAAAGTTAGCTTACAGCAAAGAATTCATGAACTACAAGAAATATGCAGGACAACATAATTCAAATCTCTGTTAGTACTCACCACGCACTCCATGTGAAGTCTCCATCCTCAAAGCTAGTTTGACTGACCATCACAGCACCCTGTGAAACTTTATTTTCTGTTCAACTGAATGAGTTTGTGACAAAGGCCACAGCTTGTTTGTTGTGACCTGTGGTTTGTGCACATTTACTCAGGATATCTGTAAAAACAGTTCTCGATTGAGGATAGCTCTTCACAAACTCTTATATTCCAGATATAAACAATTTTGCTTTGTCTCATGTCATAAAAAGTATCCAGTCAAAATATATCTGAAAACTCCTCCCATTTCACCCAGTGGTGAAATTTCTTTTTCATAGCGAACTGAAATCAGCAGCAAAACCGCCAAACAGATGTGAATTTATATTCTTGGGTTATTCAACATTTCAGAGTTTGCTTACAGCAATGTATATGACATAATGACATAAAGCTGCTATGGCAACTCTGGCCTGCTTGGCCCCATCATAATGCAGTTGTATTTTTTGTATCAGTTTTGTTGATTCTCAGATATAACATAATAAGAATAAAACGTATGCATATCGACAAAGGAAGAGTGCATTTAAAAAAAGTTTGTTCACCTCGTTTAGAGCGAATGTTTTCTAATCGAAATGCCTCAGGGGTCTCAAAAGCAAAGACTGAGTCACTTTCTTGAATGATGTCAAGATCATCTTCATCATCACAAAATGAGCGGTGGAAACCATCGTAATACATTTCAGTCAAAACAAACTGCACAAAGACAAATAAATAATAGTCAATAAATTATTTAGACACAACAATGACAAACACAACTCAGCCATGACAATACAGCTGTGTTAAAAGGATACATGCTTCACTACTTTTTTGACAATTTCTGTTACTGGTCGATCCATGTTTGGATTGTGTGAAAGTGACAACTCTCTTTTAGTTGTCAATGATACAGTTAAAAGTGCATTAAGTAGTGTAGCGAGAAAATGTTTCAGGAAATTTGTTCTATCTATAATGATAGAACACATAACTGATAACATTTTACAGTAAACCTTGTTGAACTCTACACAAATTCTTGTAACCAGAAACACTAACCTCACCTTTAAGGTTAGATACAAATCTATGGGAGCAATTTAATGGCTAAACATTTTACAAATACCCCACAATTTGCAAGCAAAAATAATTTGCCATTTGGAATTCAGCATGTGGCTAGGTTAGTGGCACCAAGCCACATTTATTTCAATGCAGTTTGGCCTTTAATTTACACAAGGTTGTATAACTGAAAACAATTATTTCTGAAAACCCCGGCCAAAGTGGAGATAAAACTCCGGTTTAACTTTTGCATGTAATCAAGTGAAAACAGCGTTTTTGCATTGTGACATGTTGTTCCCTCGTTTGTTTGAAATCTCTGTTTGGCCACCTGTTCGGGGCATCGGGGATCGGGCCGATACAGGGCCCATATCCTCGTACTCGTAAAAATTCCCTCATTACCACCAACCGATACTTACAGTTTCCCCTGTACTTACAGTTTCACTGTAGCTGCTACGTTTTCATGAAGCCTACTCATGACACTTATTTCAGTCTTGCACTTGAAAAACATAATAGTCAAAAACATAGCTAGATTCATGTATGTGCGTTGAATCTATGTAACTAATACCCTCGCACGTATGGTTTTATGTTTTAACTATAGCTTACCTAAACTATGCGTGAGTGTAGCGTGTAGTTGTGCGTCGCTGGTGCGTAGCTATTTACTTCGCGCTAGTTGGGGATAAGTAGCCTAGCATACAAAAAAACCTCTGGGGGGGGTTCCGTTTCAGTAGATAAATGTGATTTGCATAGTGTTTTGTTATCACACATTTTGGTCATTTATAGTGAGAAATGTTACCTTCCCTGCCTTTATTTTTAGTCCATATTGTCATGTTAGTCAGATCATTATATGCTCCAAGACCAAAGCGCCAAATTCACTTCTTTTGTAGTCGAAGTCATGAGCAACAAGGAGATGCAAGACATAGTGTGCGAAAAATCACCGCTTTTTCACTGGTGGGCCACCAAGGTACTGCTGGTGGGCCGCAAGAGCCTAGTAATTTTGTAAATAGAGAAAATAATGTATGACATGAAAACACAATTCACTATTCTCTATTTCAAAGAAAATGCTGTAATTTTGCGTGAAGGTGCTTCTGCCATCCAGATTCTAAAGTTTTTGCTACCTTAACCTAAACCTAAAATATTAGATTTTTATTTACAGTGCTCATGAGCACACACCATAGGCTACCATTACCAAACTATTTCCGCCCACTCACGGCACGCCAACGGTTATGTCGGTCTCAACTAGCCTATAGTTACAGGATTTTAAAATTGGGTGGCATCACACACATAAAAATAGTCTCAACTGATGATCTTCTCTTTGATCGGAAACATGTACACACTACAAGATTTGAAACCAATGGGGGATCACACACTAACATTGTTAACAGAAAAAACAGAAAACAGCTAGTGCTGACAACGAACCACCAAAGGTAGGATATGGTTTTAGATCTATTAGCCCGCTGTGGCATATTTACTGTCTTGAGGAAGGTCTTGATTGTGAAAGGTGCCTTTATTATTTGAGGTTGTATTAGTAGGCTACTATCTGTGCACTTACATTGTCATTACAGTAAACCTAGGGTAGCATGAATGTGATTGTTGTGTGTTGGCAACTTTTTCTGCTAACTGAAGGCAGAGTAGCCTAACGTTAGCACATTTCACCCAGTTTCGCGGATCAACAACATGATTTACAGCACACAGACAGTCACTGTACAATGTTATTTTTGGAACGGATATCATTTAGATAGGCTACCCTTATAGGGTGGGTGCTTGCGTTTGTTGAGGAATCCGAAGTCTTGGTTGTTGTTTGGCCTATTCATAGGTGGCACACGTTCGGGCAGAAGTAGGGCACGAGCAGATAGGTAACTTTCCGATACATTGTTTGTGTTTCCAAGCAACTAAATGTCCAGCACCATAAGACACATTAATGTGAATAATGGAGCGGTGGTTGTCAGGTGGAAAAAATGGGCCTAAAGTGAATGTTTCAAGCAAATCAGAATCTCACAGCGATGAACCTTTGAAGAAAAGGACTCGTAGGAAGTACTCCGATGACTACCTGTCATTAGGATTCACAAGTGTGGGACCTGAACACGATCCTCTGCCTGTCTGTGTACTGTGCTCAGAGGTGCTGTAAAATGAGGCTCTGAAACCATGTAAGTTACGCCGTCATTTGGAAACCAAACATGGACAGTATTCTTCATACCCTCGAGTTTTTTTCCAAAACAAACTTAAAGAGTCCCAGAACCGTAAGAGAGCAATTGAATATTCTTGTCTCACTGGTAGTGAAAATGCCAAGGCAGTGGAGGTTTCCTATCGAGTGGCAAAGCTAATTGCTAAGAAAGGAAAACCACACACAATCGGCGAGGAATTAATTCTACCTGCTGCCAAAGAGATGGTTGAAGTGATGATTGGGGAGAAAGCAGCTAAAACGCTTAATTTGATTTCTTTGTCCGATAATACAGTAAAGCGACGTATCGATGCGACAGATGTGTTGACGCAGCTTGTAAGCAGAATACGAGCAAGTCGTTTTTATGCTCTCCAGATTGACGAGTCCACAGATATTTTTAGCTTTGCCCATTTACTCTGTTTTGTCAGATATGATTTTGAAGAAGAGATCCATGAAGATGTTTTGCTTTGCAAAACTCTACCTGCACGTACTACAGCAGAAACCATTTTTGAAACGCTGAATGAATTCGTGGTTTCCAATGAAATAGACTGGACCAAGTGTGTGGAAATAAGCACTGACGGAGCTCAGGCCATGGTGGGGAGACTCAACGGAGTTGTGAGAAGGGTCAAAGCCGTAGCTTCGCAGGCCACTGCTGTCCATTGCTGCCTACACAGAGAGGCTTAGCGACACAAATAATGCCTGCAGAGTTGAAGACCGTTTTAGATGAAGCCGTGAAAACGGTCAATTTCATAAAAAGTCGTCCACTACAGTCACGTCTGTTTTCTATATTATGTGCAGAGATGGGAAGCGAGCACCGACAGCTTCTTCTGCATACTGAAGTCCGGTGGCTTTCGCGTGGCAAGGTGCTTACTCGACTTGTTGAACTACGAGACGAAATCAGGATGTTTTTCGTTGACTCCCGGTTTGAGTTGTCCGACTGATTCTGTGACTTCGAGTGGCTCTGCAATTTGGCATATTTGGCGGACATATTCGGCTACTTAAACGGACTCAATCTATCTCTTCAAGGTAAAGCTGTGACCACATTTCATGTCCACAGTAAGATCGAGGGCACAATCAGAAAGATCGAACTGTGGGACAGAAGAGTCAGTCAAAACAATTACGAGTCATTTGACAATCTGTGTGAATTCCTCAACAAAAAGGAACGGCAGATTCCGAGTTCTGTGACAGATTCCATCAGACAGCATCTGCAATCGCTGAAGACGCAGCTCCATGGATACTTCCCTGTGCTCAGCGAGCAACATAGCTGGATACAGAATCCATTTGTCTCACATGATGATCTGTCAAACAAGGCATTGATGTTTCTGATGCCTTTTGCCACAACATATCTGTGTGAAACTGGGTTTTCAGTGCTTGTGGCATTACAAACAAAGTATAGAAATAAACTGAATGTTGAGCCTGATCTCCGCTTAAAGCAGACATCCATTCAGCCAGACATCAAGAATTTGACAGGTGCTATGCATCAGTATCACCCTTCTCATTAGGTTAGGTGACTGTTACCTAACATGATTTGCAGTGCATTGAAGTTTTTTTTTAATGTTTCAAGTTATGTATAGTGTCCATTCATACCCGAAAACTACAATATGTGTGTATGTTGAACACCTCTAATAACAAGTTATGGACCTATGTTATGGAGTTATAAAGTTATGGACTTTAAGCATTTTCTGGTCTTTAGGCCTATGTCTGCCTATGTGTTTTCAGCTTGTGAGAGTGGTCTGTTTCACACCCTGATTTATGCGTATTTTAAATGTTTAATGTACATTTGTCAGATGTGTGTATGGTGCACACCTCATATAACAATTTAGGCCTGTGGTGTTATGATGTTTACCATGTTTTAAGCTTGTGAGAGCGGCTGTTCGAATTACATTAAATTAATAATTATCTCAGTCTCGAGTTGTAAATAAAATGTTTGGGTGGGCCGCAGAACATATTCAGAATTGAAAGTGGGCCTCAGCAGTCTCAAGTTTGGGAACCTCTGGTTTATACAATGCATAAGTCTCATTCACTAACTCTGCTTTGGCCGCAATCAGTAGACGGAAGAAGCATCTTCTCTCTTTTCCTCTCTCGCTAGGTGGCCACTCACTCTAAGTTTTTAAAGGAGCCACACCAATTTTACAAAGGTCTCTACAGTAGGGTCATGTGGGATCATGTTTTGTTGCCCTATCAGATTTTACTGAGAGAGACAAAGCAAAATAGTCTAGTTAATCATTTGTTTAATTAAGATATAGACACCGTGCCAGTGTGGAGGCTTGTTTTAGACAGAATTGTTTGTTTATTTTTTGTTTGAAATAGTCTACTATTTTATATTTGATTTGATATTCATTATCATTTTTATTTATTTTAGGCTTATTGTAAGTGCAATTAAAAAAAATGCAATTTTATGCTAGTTATTTTGTGGTAGAAATATCGGTATCAGTACTCTGTATCGGCAAGTACACAAATGTAAATACGTATCGGTTTGGAAAAAAAAATATTTAACCCATTCGCGCCTGATGCTGCACAACGCAACATTCTATCTCCCGCCGGTTGCTGCATAGCGCAACACTGAATCTCCCGCTGGTTGCTGCGTAGCGCAGCATGCTTTTTATTTCATGTTTCTAGGTATACGGAGGCTTAGATATTAAATTTTGGTAGACGTTGACAATTTTTAGTATTTTTTCAGAAAACCCTCAGGAAATAAGGTTATTTAGTCTAGAATGCCATAGGATTCTATAGGCGTTTTTAGCAGGCATTTTAGGAGTAAATGGGTTAAAAGTCTACTGCGTCAAGGCTGTAGGCCTATCAAAACCTGTCCCTGTTCAGTTAAGTTTTGAGTTTTGAACAGAGAAAAAAAAGTTAGGCTACAGCTTTGCTCCTATAGCCTGCTGATCAACACCCCAAATCTGGGCAATTTTAGCCAAATAACGTTCCTGTGACATAAATATTGAACAATGGGATAATGTTTCATCATCAACTTTATTGATGCCTGAAATGCTGATGTACAGTGGGTCCCAGTTAAGTTGGACGGGTTCCTTCATGAATCACGCATCCCATTTTCTCAGCAGAAATGGCACAAACTGCAGTTGACACAAACAACCACAAGGTGTCACTTGGGAGTTCTGCAACTACTATTTTTGATGCGACTTGACTTAACTGCTTCCATGACGCAGTGAGCCATTACCAAACACAGGGGCGCCTGCAGGAATTAATGCTATGGTACGCACACCCATCACCACCCCCCCCCCCCCCCCCCCCCCCCCCCCCCCCCAATTCACTTGTGAACAATATTTGTCCGTTTTAGGTCCGTGCATTGGTCAGCAAAAAAGTAGCCTACATAGCATAACAGCATCCACATGCAATAATACAACGACAATGTCTTCAATGACCTATTCATTTGGACAACTTGATACAGCCCTATACAGGCTAAAGTTACCTTTAGTTTTGTTCTAGCGTAACGTGACGTCTGGCTTTAGTGCAGTCTAACGTTCTGACAAGCACACCAATTGCCTACCTTGTTCTTGCCCATCTGGAATAACTCCTAGCTTTGCTGCCTCCATCCTTTCTGTTTTCGTTGTTTAAACTTGTGATATCCATGATGAGTATTGAGTTAGTGAATTAGCTCAACATTGTGTGCTGATAACCATATATAGATAGCAGAGTAAAAGAAAACAACAAGTAGCCTATTGCGTGTCTGCGTGCGTATTCTCGCTCCTGCTCAAACAAAATGCGCGCACGTGTTCACTAACTTTACGTAATAGAAAATGGTAAATAGCCTAATGGCATGCAGCTAAAGGGATACTGTGCATAGATGGGAAGGTATGGTAGGCCAATTTGGTGTGAATACACACACACACAAGGGACATTTTCTGTTGTTGAGTAGCTTGATGGTACGCACAGTGCGTACAGACGTACACCTGCAGGCGCGCCTGACCAAACATATATGATCATACAATAGCGTGAGTTTATATATCTTATACCCTATTTGTCACGGTTACTTATAGATTTGATAGTGTAACGATAAGCGCATGAGACTTTCAGCGGGGGCACGGGAACTTAAATTGATCACGGTAGTTTAAGCTTACACTTGAACAGACAAAACATTCTAATATGAAAATGTAGATGCAATTGTTGTAAAATGGTGCAGGTCCTTTAAGAAAGCCCCATGCGCAGGGATGGAAAGAGAGAAAGGGAGAGGGGACGTGTGTTAGAACTTAGATGCGTGTGGAAAAAGTAGACGTGCTGTTGAGACTGGAGTGAGTCATATTCAAAATAATGCAAAAAATAAATCTGCAGATTAAACCAATTATCCTCATTCATAGCAACCGCAGCATGCCTGCTTGCCGACGTTCAAACGAAAAAGATATCAAAGCACCTTTTGCGTTTGAATGTAGCACGATTTTTTTAAAGCAGCTGGTCAAATGATTTAGCTAATTGATTATAGCCTGCACACCAGCAATTGTTGAACATTTACCTGTACAAGACAGTAGCCCAAGCTAACAAGCATGTTGCATGTTGTAGGCCAGGGGTGGGCAAACTTTTTGGCTCAAGGGCCACATTGGGTTTTGAAAATTGGCCGGCGGGCCGCACAACAACCACACCCCCCCCCCCCCCCCCACGACATACACATAAAAAAATACATTTTTTATAGCCTATAATTTAGTATGAAAAGTATTTGTTTTAAAATATTAATTGCTTAAAAATACTGCTAATTTTATGCTGTTTAACAAATGTATAAATTGTGCACTGTCGCTTTAATTCACGTTTATTTCTCAATGATCTTCTGCCTGCTCCGCTATGGCTAGTACCTACGGCTGGGCCCTCTCACAGTTTTTAAATGGTCAGTAGTGGGAACTACTGTTGCCTTCATGATTTCCTTTTAAAACTTTCTTATAAGAAGAAGATATCAATTATCAACAATCACAAGCCAGCTGGAACCTGCGGTTCTCTCTCCCTCTCGTGAGTGCAGTCGCGTTCCTAATTAAATGGATTGCATAATGTTCACGTTAGATCTGCTGCAAAGGAGATGACTAAGAGTTTACTTAGTTTAACATGATGTTATCTCTATTTAACATAATGTTTTGACATTGACATTGTAAACGTTATCTAAGGAGAGTGAAAAGCAGTTTGCAGTAAAGCTAACCAACGTCGTCTCTATCACAGGAAAAAAATCACGAGCAGCCTGATAACTAAATGAAATGCTCGGCGGGCCGGATGAAAGTGCTTGGCGGGCCGGATCCGGCCCGCGGGCCGCAGTTTGCCCACCCCTGTTGTAGGCCTACTGTAGAAATTTCACTTAAATTGCAACCACAACATGCCTGCTTGCCGACGCTCAAACGACAACGAAAAAGATATCAAAGCAACAAGAGGGTTGAGTCTGAATGACACGGAGTTCAGACTCATATTGCTCCTCATAACCATCTATAAAAAAGTGTTTTTTCTTTTTGAGCACGTCCGAATCCCAGGACATAACGCACTGGACCTTATAATAGGCTCGAGATATAATTCCAAAGGGGGCAGATAGGGGCCTACTGCACTTAAAACTTAAAAAGATTGAACGAAGCTTCCCAAAATTTGAAATTGCGATCAGTGACTGGCATCGGGTGAAGCTTTTCGAAGTTGAAAAGGCTATTAAAAACTATTTGCGCACCTCAATGTCACAGGAGAGACTGGGCTCTCCCTTCTATGAATTGAAAACGTTATGCTACCTGCAAACTGGCCTATGATTTCATTGCTGAGTTTGCGGCAAAGCAAGACAATGTTTTTTCAGAGTCAGGATATGGCGAGTCAGTGTCATTTATTTGTCCAATGTTAGCCTACAGACAAGTTTCATAGTGCACATCTTATCAACAGTTTGAATGTCGTGTGTGTTTCTGCTCATTGACAAATACCGTTCAGCACAATGATTCATGCCCAATTAATTTCCCCTGTTAAAGTGTTCGCCTTTGTTACACTATTTGGTTTCGTGATGTAGCCTATGATAAACACCATATGGCCAAATATGTGACTCAGCTAATGTTATAGGCTATACAATTTCCCCTCTTAAAGACAAGCTGGTGTAGCTTATTAGACTAGGCTACTAAAATGCACCGACGGTAGCCTTGGCTATGTGTAAAGTAAGCTATCGCATGATTTCATGCACGTAAGTTCATGCATCTGTCAAGTTCGCACAGGGCCTTGCACCATCTGTCAAGTTCGCACAGGGCCTCGCACCCCCTTGCGACGGCCCTGCAGCTCCTCCTAAGACAGCGAGGAAAAAGTTAAAATACTCGATAAACCCGGGAAAAGTTGACAGGTTTGTTTCAGTCCCGGTGATTATTTGTGAAATTGTGCAAACGACAGCCTTTTCAAGGCATTTCAAGGAAGGTGTCGTAGCATGCCAGCTCCCAAATTGACCCAGTAGCCTACTGAAGACATCAATAAATTGTTGGGACAGGGGAGGGTCATGCGTTTTTTCTCAATCACTTTGGAGGGTCATAGAAAAATTTCTTGCTGGCGAGGGAGGGTCACGTCTTTTTTGACTAACGCTCCCAAAACTCCTCCGGTAGCCCCTTAAATAAATAACAAACAGTCCCTAATTGATTATAGCCTGTAGGCCTACACCAGCAATTGCTGAACATTTACCTGTAGAGGACATTGACAGTAGCCTAACCTAACAAGCAGACGTTGCAAAAGACATCAAAAGACGCAATTAATCAGAAATAAATAATGTAATCTGCATCGCTTTATTTAACAAACTGCAAGCAACAAGAGGGTTGAGTTCGCTGTGAGGCCAAACCCAAGAGCAGAGCCTATCTGTTAAGGCACTCGATAGGCTATATGGTAACGAGCTGTGTGCGCCTGGAAAGACAATAGAAGATGCTTTCTGAATAGCACAGCGAAGACGGCTCTGGTCATCCCATAACCTCCCCCCACTTCCTGTAGCCTACCATTATAACTTGTTGCCGTTTTGGGACATTAAGCTTTTTCACGTTAAGCCCCCCTCCCCCACCCCCTTCTTTCACAAGCAGTGGGGGAGCCCGGGGCACAAAGTAACACTTTTTAGTAGACAAAGGAGGGTTCTCCACGCTTCTGTCGTTTGGCGACAATCCGGTGCAACCAGGCCAGGACAGATATTTTAGAGAGAAGGAGAGACGCCGGTGCAGCTCAGATGTCTTCTTAATTTTCTATATTCTTTAGTAAAAGGTGCAGAACATTATTAAACTTTGACTAACGCTTCGATGTGTCGATATTTTTGACTAACGAACATCGAAACGTTAGTCAAAGTTTAATAATGTTCTGCACCTTTTACTAAAGAATAAAGAAAATTAAGAAGACATCTGAGCTGCACCGGCGTCTCTCCTTCTCTCTAACACTTTTTGGCTTTGGCTAAATATTTCTAAAATCATTTGAGTTTCACTAGTCGCATGTTTTAACAAGGAACACTTGTTATTGAACTAATAACAGACCTGTGTCTGTAAAATTGACTTTATTTTCCATACGGAGTCTAACCAAGGTCAATCTTGCCAAAAAAGCCCTCAAACCTGAAAACACATGAGGCAAAAGTGCAAAACATCACAAAACTAACTAAACTAACACGCGCATATTTTTGTATTGCAATCATTGTAGTTGTAACAGTCGTTTTACTCCCCGTATGCGCTCATTATAAAGAACGATTAACGTGTGCCAAAAACAGCTATCAACTAATCACCAAACGTCTTATAAACAAGTATTGCCAGGAGCAACACCTTGCAAAAAATTATAACAATAGGCCTACAGTGGGCATCGCTTTCAAATGGCCACTTCAGTCGCGCATTACGAGGCGTGAAGCTGCGTGAAGCTTTAGTACCACTTTCAGCCACTGTGCGTCGCTCTGCCACTGTACATCGCTCTGTCAGTAGCCTGACTGCCGCCCCTTATGAAAAAGCAGGAGGCTATACCTCAGGCTGATAAATGTTACAGAGAGGAATCCCAGCCTACGAATTCAATAACAAAATAAATCGTAATTAAACATTACCTCGATTAAGGCTACTTGGGTATGGCTTAAGGCTTGACTACACGGTGGTAGCGAAAAATCTGCTTTTGATAGCCTACCGGTGCCACTCCACAAAATGAAAAAATATCTTAATTTGCGGTCTTTGTCATTGTCAGTGTTGGGGGTAACGCAACTACGCAAATCAAAACAGTGTCTTAATTTGCCCTACTTCTTGACTGTAATGTAGTCAATTGACTGCTTGACATGTCATTTTTATTTTTCTGTACAATAAACAAATACATCTGCTTTATGCCGCAGAGTTACATTCATATTTGGCTGACTGCAGACGTGCCACTTCCCTCCCCATATTCCAAGATTAAGATAGTAGCCTACACAAAAAAAATCATTAAAACGAATAGCTATTTGCAATTTGACAAAACACTGGTCCTCATTTTGCGAATGCGAGGACGATATGAGCCTGTTGCATTTAGTTAGATGTCCGAGTCATGCATAATGTTTGA
This sequence comes from Alosa pseudoharengus, assembly GCF_046254945.1. NCBI lineage: Eukaryota > Metazoa > Chordata > Actinopteri > Clupeiformes > Clupeidae > Alosa > Alosa pseudoharengus. The sequence continues at coordinate 45,875,760 of NW_027468774.1, forward strand.
AAACCACTGGCTCGTAATCACAATAATTTAACACATGACAGTTGGATAGCCTACTTCATCATGTCCCCATGCCTACATTTTTGTGAGTAGCATAGAGATCGTTAAAAACAATAAAGTATGGCTCTCCGTTTGGGACATCGAAAACGTATATTTTTAATAGACTACCGTCGAAGATGCTGACTTGCAAAAGCCTCGGGATAACATCAGTCATGCCCCTTGATCAAAGTGGGGAATGAAATAAAAGTTTGAGAACCACTGGCTTAACAAGTTACCTGCAGTCCAGAACACAGAATCTGTTGCAATATTCTGATGATCGGCAATGATATCGGGCAAATGTTTGTTTTCCAAAGTAAGAATTTCACTTCACCATGCACCTTCGACAATGAATAGCTCATTACACTTGTTACTGTTAAACGTAGGCCTACCTGGTATCATTACAAACATTATTCTGTGTCCTAAAACTGGCATATTTTATGGCATTGTGTCATGTAAGTTCGTTGCAAAATCTAGAGAAATGTGTGAGGTGGTCAGCGGGGGACAATTGAGACACACATTGGATTGTGTTATTACTTGAACATTCCATACTATCCACAGCTGTGGTAGGCCTATTAGGGGCAGGAGGATTACTGTTAGCGCAGGCTTTATATAAAATTCTTCAACAGAAGGCCTCGAATGTTGTCTTGTTTGTGGAGCGCTTCGCTTCTGTAATCTCGGCTTCATTAAAAATGAGGGCTTCCCTCAATGACCCTCCGAGAATAAATAAAGTTTGAATGAATGAATGAATGAATGAATGAATGAATGCAGGCTTGCCCAAAATAAAGGCCTGTGGTTTGCGCAGCCTACAGTAAATAACAGACCCGCCAGAATGTGCATTATGATGCTTTTTTACGAGCAAGATGTTTTTGGTGCCCTACGCACACTGCATGTTCTTAAATAACAATGATCATCAGTAATATTCTACCATTAATTTGGGTAAATGGGCAAGCGTGACCACCTTGATTGGCTGATGATTGTAACGCGGGCATGATTCCAAATACCTCCCTTACGATGATGAGTGACAGGTGACAGGTCTCAGAATGCGTGCACTACACAAGGACGGAAGATGATGAATAACTGGGGCCGTAGGCTACTCACAAAGGCTTTTATCTTACTACTAGGAGTATGCTACCCCTAAATCGCACTTAAAGATTTTAGCTTGGAGTTTTCTCTTAAAAGCTTTCAGACAACTCCTAAACTAGGAGTGAGTCTTCGTAGCTATGGATGACGTCATTACTCATGCACGAGATTGACTGAAGTGATCACCTTGATTGGCTGACGATTGTAACGCGGGAATTCCAAACACCTCTCTTTCGATGATGAGTGACAGGTGACAGGTCGGAGAATGCGTGTGCTACACAAGTAGTGCGAAGGACGGAAGATGATTAATAACTGAATAAAAAGGCCTAGCCTAAATGAATAAAGAGTAAGGCAAAACAAATAGCCTAGTAGCCTAATGAAACATAGGCCTATGGATTGATGCAGTACCTTTGCAACATTATTAAATTAATCTGTCACCATATGCCTAGGCTACGTTTGCAAAGAGGAGAACATTTTAATTTGATTCACAATGAAACGTTACATTTCATTTACATGTTAACAATGAGTAGTTTTGGTTGTTGTTGGTGGCGTTATTGCATCCCTTTTATGAATGCAAAATTGTTCCCTCGTGATTGGAAGCATAGGCTACGCATTTCAAAACATCGCAACGTAAAAAGCCACAAAAAAGCTGTTTATGAATAGGTCTTAGTGAGTTAGGAGTCCTCTCGACTTAAGCTTTCCCAGACTTAGGTGCTAGTTTTAGGTCTAAAATGCTTCGTGAATTACTTCTTGTGAAAAAATTAGGAGTCCTAAAGTTAGGAGTGACACGCCCATTATTTTTAGGGGTTGCTCCTAAATTCGCCAGTTAGGAGCTACTTTTAGCCTTAAAATTCTTTGTGAATACGGCCCCTGAATAAAAAGGCCTAGCCTAAATGAATTAAGGCAAAACAAATAGCCTAGTAGCATAATGAAACATACGGATTGATGTAGTATCTTTGTAACATTATTAAATTATTTTGTTACTATGCCTACGTTTGCAAAAGAGAACATTTTAATTTGATTCACAATAATGTTACATTTAATTTACATGTTGACAATGATTAGCCTAGTTTTGGTTGTTGTTGGCGGCGTTATTGCATGTTAGTTATGCCTACAATGCAAAATTGCTTCCTCACGATTGGAAGCTCCTAGCTGCATAGGATTTCAAAACACGGTAAAAATGCCGCAGGTTTGTGAATAGGTCTGTGAGTAAGGAGTCCTCTTGACTTCTTTTAAGCTGTCAGAGGTGGGAAGGTGTGATTTATTGGGGGCAGGGCGGATTAACTGGGCACAAATGTCTGATGGCCCCCCATCCCCCCAGCCAACGTGAATCGGGTGGTTAGTTAATAGGCCTATCGTGAAGATTTTTCCTGCCATCTAAGGCACGAGCGCATCTGTGAGGCCAAGCCTCACCAAGTAGCTCGTTTGTTTAAAACTAACATTCCATTTAATTAAACTGCTTTATAGGCTATGCCGAAATAGTTTTCAATATTTTGAATATTAGTGTCGGGTGAATTGGAATGTTCTCAAAGTAGCCTTATGGCTGAAAGCTGCTTGGGATCCCCCCCGTCAAGCAATATAACCATACAAACGCGCTTCCTGCACTCATTGTTTCAAAAGGAGTAATTTTGGCTTTGTTAGACCTGAATAAATTAACGCAACGCAACACAACACAGACCACACTTCTCTCGCGTCAGTCACTGACATGAACGAAACACAGAACCCGCTTCTCTCACGGCAGTCACTGACAGTAACCTAGAATAAATGCATGGGGAAAAACACTTCCCCATGATGACAAAGACATCGTAAAACACTGAAAGTTAATATTTTGTCACTAGCAACATACATCTGTCCTTTGTCAAATGTATTATGTTCCAAGTAGCCTATGCGTAATTCTGCTTCATAAAGTTGAACAAATACATTTGCTTATTTCACAGAAAAATATAAATAGCCAGTTAGGGTCTACAGTGCAGAGCTGGTAAGTCATGGTAAGCCAACTTGCAGTGAACATACAAACAGGGGAAATTCTTTCTCTTGTAGCCGAGTAGCCTCAGGTGCGCACGTAGACATAAGGCCGAACATGCAAGCGCCAATGAATCGTGCTCTGACAACAAACACGCCGATAAACTTAAATAGGTTAACATCACTCTAAGTTCGCCTTCAAGCAAGGAAAACAATGATTTGAAGACATCTGTTTCGTTGGAAGGGCAAGGGGTAGCAACAGGGCTACACATAGACAGGCCCGATGGCAGGGCTGTTATGAGAGTATTAAAATATGGGATATTGTACGGGAAAACATTAAAACGGCAAGACAGTGGGGGAAAGTTAAAATACGTGATAAACACGGAAAAAGTTGGCATGCATTGTTTCGGTCCCCGTGCACAGGGATTATTTGTCATATTATTAATCACATATGATTATTTGTGAAATTGTGCAAACAGGCGCAACACATTTGAAAAGGAAGGACTGGTAGCATGCAAGCTCACTGGAAAGATTGATTTAAGAACGTTATCACAGTGTGTGGCTGTGGCGCGGGCGGAAGACAGCGACAATTGGCAGGGGAGGGTCATGTCTTTTTTAACAATTCTGTCGGAGGGTCATTGAACAATTTCTAGCAGGCAAGAGAGGGTCATGCAACTTGCAACTGAAGCACTCAAAATTCCTCCGGTGGCCCCTTCAATAAATAACGAACAGTCCCTAGATTGCTGCTGCGCTATATGTCTTGGTTCATGTCTGTTAACAACTCATTGCCGTCAAACGCATAGCCTATCTCGCGGTTGCATCCATTACAAACAAACATGCAATGTGAACGTCTGGGATTGGGGAGAGCACTTAATGCTCTACTGAATAAGCACGAAGTCAAACCTTTAAATGAAAAACACTTTAATAATAAAAAAAAATAATAAACCGCTAATGAAGTAAACTTGTGACCATAAAAAATCGTTTATCGCCTGTAACTCCGTGATAACAGGACGTAACAGGAAGGCATTTTGCTGAGCAAAATGATGTCTGTCTATCATCGTTGCACTCGGAGAAAACCAGAATGTTTAATTTGTCCTGCGTTTCTTCTACGGCTGCAAACGGGATTCACACGCAGTTAACCAAATATTTCTTTATTAGGGCAGGCATATTTCTGGCTATTAAATTATTTCTAAACCAGTCTGCTAAAGTCTGTAGTGAAGTCTGTGTAGGGTTTTCCAGGCTCCATTTCTTTTTACAAGACACCCTGCTCACTTGAGCCCTCTATCGGTTGTTTGGGTTGTTGCAGCGTCTCACTGGAAAAATACAAATTAAAGTTGCGTGATACCACGCGCGGACCGCGAGTGAAGCTGGCCAAGTCGAAGCACTGCCCACTGTAGGCCTTTATATGGCTCTGCTCCTGCCTAGATTCGAACTCAAAACTGCCTGAAAGTTGCAGACCTGTTCTGGAAATACGTGCATTAACCCACTCGACCGTCAGACAACGCTATCTGCTTCGAGTAGACCTATTGGGTAGGACTGTAGCATACACTGGTTGCTGTGGCACAGTCTTGAGTGACCGAATTTGTTTTCCTTTGTCACATGAATGCTGTCATTTTGTTAACATTACTGTTAAGGAGATGCTGTAGACAAAGGCTATATTTAACCTCGTTAGTGTAGTAAAACAAATCAGAAATATTCACGAGGTTTCTGGGCAGCATATTTATGTTCTGTTAGCAAGCGAACTTCTCATGACTGCTGACAAAGTAGCCTACTGCCAGCTGACAAACCTCTCATTTTAAAACATAACTGAGAGACAGGCACTGTACAATCAAGACATCTTGCCACTGAATCCAAAACTATGTTTAACATTATGTACAAAGCTTATAGGCTACAGTGGACTAGCATGTTGCAGGGGCTGCTAAAAACACAGAGAAACGCACTGAAAACTCAGCCAATCACAGCCCTTGCTGTCGAATGCTCCGTCCGGTTCGACCGTGGAACGCCACAGCGGACTATGCTGCCCCCAAGCGGCTGCAGTTGTACTTACATTTCACCCAGCTGCGTGAATCACCTTGATGGTGAATGAAGTGTCAATTCTTAACTGGGACCCACTGTAGCCTACCAAGAGGCAACTGCAGACAATGACATTCAATAGGTTCAATGCATCCTTTGCCTACCAGGTGGTGGTAAACAAAGCATTATAGAACCTAATACATCACATGAAAAACCTTAATAGGGCCAGATACACCAGTTGAATCATCTATGCTTTAAGCCATCCTCTCACCGGTTGTAAATCTTACACCTAATCGGTAGCAGGTCAAAATTCAAGCACTTCTCCCAGTTTACAGTTTAAACTACACTGCTAACAGTCTCATGTTTGGTTGTTAGCTAGCTAGCACTCGGTTTAGCTACACAGTTGACTATCCCAGCCAGGCAATAATTACTGTATATGCAGGCTTGGAATTTCATAATTTTAGGGGCAAGGCCACTTGGCCTTTAGTTGGGCATATTTGGTGGGGGGCACAAAGGCCACACGTCAGGGCACCAAGGCCAAAGTTAACAATACAGTAGGCTACATAAAAATGATAAAAGTTATATTTAGCCTATTCACACCAGTAGACCTGCAATTTTGGTATGTAACTGTACAAAAACGCATGACATATTACATAGAACTGTAAATCATAGAACTGATTTTAATATCTACAGATATCTAGGCTATATTTAGCATTTATTTTATATTTGGCCTGTTATGAAATCATGTATCATCATAACAATTTAAGCACAGTTCAGCTTTAAGAAACTCAAATAGTCTACATGCATGCTTAGCATTTTGAGATCATTAAGGCTACTTTGACAAACTCTTAGTCAGCTGTATATCCTCTGATTTAAATGTTTACAGATATCTAGGCACATTGTGAAACCTAAAGCCCAAAGTTGGAGACATGCATTTAGACATTGCTGCAAATTTAAAACCGGATTACTGGAATGGCTGACGGTACAGGGGAATGAGTTACACCGTTGTACATGTTATTGTACATTCCTGAAAGGATAATCACACATTTGGAAACGTCAAAGAACATATGTATCTATCCCATCCTGTTATACTTTTGTGTGCCTAAAATAAACTGTAAACTAATGTCATGTTTCCTAGACATAATTGCCAATCTGTTACTGCATTCCTAGCATTACCGTGGTTGGTTGATTAACATTATTTATTGGGATTGTATTTCAATCCAATTCCAATGGGGCCTACTGTACAGACATATGTAAACTTTTTCCCAATAACTTTAATAACATGTAACTTAGATTACGTAGCCTCCTACCAGTTATGTTCTACCATAGCCTAACATACAGTACATGTTGTTTACATTGAGGTCTTTGAAAAGATAAAGCTAAACATTTTGTGTTTCGTTTGCTTATTCCATACCAAGACGAGTAAGACATGACACAACTTCTAAGCATTATAACAGCATCTCACACATTTGCCTCTAGTCACTTTTACCACTGTTTCCTCAGAAGGGGGACAGCGACCTTGGTTCTTTGAAAGGCACTGTGTAACAAATAAAATGTATTATTAATAATAACTAGAAAATGTATTTCTGAGGAATTACCAGTGCATGAAAATGCAAAAAATGTATTAACATAAAATGCAAAAACAAACTTTTATTTGGAAACAGTTATGGGCAGAGGAAACAGTTGGCGGGAGTCATAGAAGTCATAGTTGATGATAACCGTCAGTTGAAATGGCTGAACAGTTAAATAGTTGAGTATTTTAAATGGTTAAATTATTTAATAGTGAATTATTGTAGTGAGGACTTTTGTTTTGAAACAGTTGTGGGAAGAGGAAACAGTTGAGCAGGATCTGTTCTTAAGAGAGCCAGATTGTATGCTTAAAGCCTTAGACAGAGTAGATAGTTTAAAAGTTAAATGTAGATAGTGTAATGCAGGGGTCTCAAACTCAAATGAGCTGGGGGCCAATTCTGCCAACGTCATCTGATTGGAGGGCCGGCTATTTCTGAAAATGCAATGTTCTTTTTTTCAAATACCACATAAAACTGCAAACAGAAAGTGCAAGTGTTTTTATCTAGTTTTAGACACCTGTACTAGCAACCTTAGCTTATAAATAAAATAATGATAAAATAAATATTAATTAGTGATGCACCGATGTGAAAATTGTGGCCGATATCGATAACCGATATTAATATTGCTGTTATGGCCGATACCGATATTTACCGATGTCGATATATCTGTATAGAAAACACATTTTTATGATAATCAAATAAAGAGCTATTTTCCAAAATGCATTTTTTTAAATAACATTTCAATAGCCTACCTTAGAACACCAGAGGATTACAATATAATAGAATATATCTGTATTATTTTATATCCTGATATAAAAAGAGAGAATACTGAATGTCTGATATTTATGACAGCACTTTATGCAGATTAGCCTATTGCAGCGGTTCCCAAACTTTTCCCCCGTACCACCGCCTACATTCCGACTCGGCTCGCGTACCCCCACCATCCAACACATAAAAACATAACGCATTCTATAACCCCCCCCCCCCCCCCGGACAATATTTTTCCGTTTCCCGGTTTTAGGTGCGTGCATTTGGTCAGTTAAAAAGTTATGAAAATTAGCCTGCATAGTAGCCTAACTACATCCACATACAATATCTTATAATAGGCCTACAACAACGCATGACAAGGATGTATTCGTTTGGACAACATTAGGCTATACAGCCTAGAAAGGCTAAACTTAGGCTACCTTTAGTTTGTTAAATGTAAAGCCTAGCTTAATGTTACCTTTCTTGCCCATCTGAAATAACTCCTAGCTTTGCTCCTTCCCTCCTATCTGTTTTTGTTGTTTTCAAAAACCTGTTATATCCGCAAAACTTTCCCCCCACGGACCATCCAACGCATTCAAAAGTAACGCATTCTATTAGCTATTCCAGGCGTCATGTGTAATAAGCTGCCCTTTTTTTGATGAACACATACAGAGTTTATAAATTATATCCTTTAATTTCATGTTTCCATATCATTATGACCTGATTCGAAATGATGTATTTATTCATGAATGAATTACGAAAGATTTAAAATGGACAAAAAATTAAAAATTCCGCCATAGCCCTTTTCATCTCGCGTACCCCCTAGAAGCAGCTCGCGTACCACCGGGGGTACGCGTACCACAGTTTGGGAATCCCTGGCCTATAGGTATGGCACATAGGCCTACTATTTATATTACAACTCTCCCTCTTTAATTCAGCTGTGTGGTTGAAGCCTAGAAATATTGTAAACAAAGTAGCATAGTTGGCTAGCTTATCAATCAGTCTACTGATTGGACTGTTCAGTTTCCCCATGTGTGTTTAAGTTTCAAGGTAATACTTGTTCTTCTTGGTACAGGCACTTTTGGGAAACATTGGTATTGAGATGATCAGTCAACTTCAAACCAAGAGTTTAAAACAAATATGTGCAGCATGCTAATGTTGCTAAGCAGATTTAATAGTAATTTAGCTAGTCGTCTTCTATGAGTCCTTGCTTTCACGATTGTAATGTTTTATTTGGATTGCGTTGGCCTAGTCGCGCGTGTCCATTGAGTGAGCGAGAGAGAGCGGGGCAAAGAGAGGGGGTTTATACTGTTTGGTAAAGTCTACAATGAAAGAAACGTAGGCTACCGCCAAGTAAAGCAGGAGATGTGTGTTGCTTATGCGGGCGCATAAGCTGCAAAGCACTGCGTGAACACTAGAAAGGGTGTGTCGGTTCTGCCTTTTCACACCGCGACACAGGTTTGTGGATATGAGTGTTGCGAGTCCTTGCTTTCACGATTGTAATGTTTTATTTGGATTGCGTTGGCCGAGTCGCGCGTGTCCATTGAGTGAGCGAGAGAGAGCGGGGCAAAGAGAGGGGGTTTATACTGTTTGGTAAAGTCTACAATGAAAGAAACGTAGGCTACCGCCAAGTAAAGCAGGAGATGTGTGTTGCTTATGCGGCCGAGTAAGCTGCAAAGCACTGCGTAGAAAGGGTGTGTCGGTTCTGCCTTTTCACACTGCGACACAGGTTTGTGGATATTTGTTGCGATTTCAGTTTCGAATCGCATATTGTTACAGCCAAATTAAATTCCTATTACGACCATATAACTACATTCTGCCTGATACACAGTTATATTTAGCCTACCGCGAGAGATGTAGTGCTAGGCGTGACATGACATGCAAGCCAGCCATCAACTTGACTGCAAGCAACGCGAGCAGCGCGATACAATGCAACGTTTTGAAAGAACGATGCCCAGTGTCTTCTTTCTGTCAGTCTTGTTGCTCTGCTATTTTAAATAAGAAATATAATGCAATAGAAGGGCATATTTAACGGATTCAGTGTAGACAGATAACATGCTTGGATAGCTACACACACGTCAAATACACAGGAATGATTATCGGCCTGTTCACATCGGCCCTATTTTGACATCGGAACGATACTGATGTGTAAAAAAATGACCATATTGGCCGATATTTTATCGGTGGCCGATATATCGTGCACCACTAATATTAATACAAATTATAAAACAAATGAAAAGCATAAAAACAGGTATGTATGTGTTTCACACCAAATAAAAATATTTTCCTCTCATAACTTTTTTAAACCTGGCAAAATATAGGTGTCAGGGTTAAGAAAGCAACACCATTGCATTTTTATATCAAAATTTCAAAAGGCCATGGCTTTAAAATGGTCAGAGATAAAGTCCTACTGTAAATGTAAAAATCTTTGTAAATGTACCCATCTAATTTGCCACTGGATGGCAAGCACCTCAAATTATGCACCTTTCAGTAAATACTGGATGAACATATTTGAGCAGGTTTACTTTCCTTTTTTCATATTACCCACATAACAAATTAACAGGAAAACACCTAAGATGTATACCAACACCTAAGATGTATATGGTTTCTAAACCACAAGGCCTACAATAAAGTATTCTGGTCAAATCAGTTCCTATCGCGGGTAATCTGAGTACCCAGAAGTTCGCATCATATTGCGGGTGACTTTGTAGTGAGCCCTATTTCTACTAGCCCTGCTGTCTGTACCACGTCCATTACGGACACTATCATCACGATTACCACTGCAACCTCCAAGCTATGTTGGGCAGAGGGTCGAAATAAGCATGGTATGCTTAGTGGACACAGTCGTATACACGCAGACGCACCTCCATTCAATAGACGATCGATCATAATCTCCAAAAGGATATTCTCCTTTAGATTTAGAATAGGTGAATAACATAGCCTACCTAAGACTTCATCACACGTAAACGTTTTTCAACATTTGGTGTAGGCCTATTTCTGCTTAATTTCTGCTTCAATTTATGCAACACTATGGCCTGCATCGCTTCTGCGTCATTACAAATGCACGTCTTTGTGTTTCTCGCGTGTAATACAAGTATTTCCTGAAAACTTTGCGCATCGATTTTGGGTTTGAATGAAGCTCTGGATGTCTAGCACATAGTGGAGCAGAGTACAAATGAGATTTGTCACTGTACTTGGAACTATCGTCTATTTTAATCAGTATCGTTGTTTGTTGCAATTAAAAATAGTCTCAAGGGCCGGATTACATTTTTATTTTGACATACGTCGCGGGCCGGAATTGGGCCGGACGCGGGCCTGGATTTGGCCCCGGGCCGGGTGTTTGAGACCCCTGGTGTAATGGATGTTGATAGACAGAAAGTTTAATGGATGTTGATAGACAGATTGTTTAATGGATGTTGATAGACAGATTGTTTAATGGATGTTGATAAATAGTTTAATTTATCAACATTTAGAATAGGATGGATGAGTGAATGGTTTGAAGAAGATGGATGGATAGACAATTGGATGGAATGTGCCTTATATCCTTGTAGAATGGAGAGACACAGAGAGAGTTGGCCTAGTTGAGCAGAAAGCAGTTGATACAGGTGCAATCAGTTTAATTGGTTCTTTGAGGAGGCCTAGTTGAGCAGCTGGCAGTTGATACAGGTGCAAATCAGTTTAATTAGCCCATTGTGATGTCATAGTGCCAATGCAAAGTCTATGGGGAAAATAACCTTGATTTTTGTTAATATCTAAAAAAGTATAAAGTTACAAAACAAAAACGAAAATACATTCCTCAAGTGTCCTTTTCAAGACCTACATTACAAAGTTTGAGCGAAGTTTCTACGTGAAACGGTTGAAGCTAAATTAGATGCAGAAATTTGGAGGGAAGAAGAAGACGACTTCAGATAACAGAACAGTGCATTTTCATGCACTCTTATAATAACAGACAGCACAGAATCTTTGCAACAGGCAAGTTAATGGTTGTTGTCACTGTTCCATAGGCATCCACATGAACGTGCATCACTAAGACCGGGTGTAGTTTAGCCTAGACATAAATTCAGTTGGTGCAACCGACGTAAGTTCAATCATAATGGCTGGTCTTAAAAAAGACCAACTTAGCAGTTAAGACCAGGCGTAGCGAAGACCAGTTGGTGCAACCGGCCCCAGAGCTTGGTCTTGTGTCAGTTGAGCAGGGCATGTTTCTAGGGCTTGTTCTAGGGCTCAAGTTCCAGGTTTAGCCCTGTTTAAAGGAGAAATCCAAGTTTTCACATAGATCTCAGCTACACTCTGTGGGAATGTACATGGAAGCTCATGGACATGCCCCCAGAGTGTATCGCTATAGCTGCCTGGCGGCGTTAGCTGCTGGCTGTAGCAACTCGAGCTAGGTAAAACCGAATGTTTTCTTTTTTTTCGTACCAACAGTACTCGGTGACCTCGAGAAATGGAGGTCTATATGAGAACTTGCCCAATTTCTCCTTTAAGATTAGTCAAATTGTAGTCTCTCATTCATGACCTCATGTATGAACAACACATCAACTACGGTGGGTACATCACTATGATTTATGATTTCTTAAGCATGATCATCACGATTACATGAATTTAAGGTTAACTGCTCGTTTCGGGCCCCAGCCCTTCATCAGACATCAATGATGAAGGGCTGGGGCCCGAAACATCACATGTGGTGATATAGCCTACAAATAATAAAAAAAACGCTAAGGAGTAGATTCTGGTGTGCAGACTCAACGTTCTCATACTCATCTCATAAATCTATTCTATCTGCCTTGAATTTAGCAAACATAGTTTTAGCCAATGTCAATGTCCCTAATTAGGATGATACAGTTAGGCTCATTTGAGTTTTTGAACACATGCTAAAGAGGAATATAAAATCATCTTTTGGAAATTGATCTTAATGCCTTAAGTAAAAAAAATGAGGAAATATCCAACCTTTAACACTTTGAATGCTGCGCTGTTTTCGAAAGCTTTGGCCCAGAGTGGCAGCAATCTTGATAATTGTCTTGATAATTAATTGATAATTGACAATTTTTGTAGAGCCACAGCGTATTCTATGTTGTAGCTATGAACACATACTATGGCTCGTTTGAAAGGTGAGACTTTAAGCTCTCTGCGTACAAACCGTTTATTTCTACATGCCTCTGTTCCTGAGAAATCCCAAGCTAAACAGTGGCTAGTTTTCATCAAAATCCCTGTTATTTTTTAGAAATGAATATATAGCGTCTTTTATGAAATATGTGCTGTTTGAGCCTGTCCTTCTTCTGACACTTACATTTCGGGGTCAAAGGACTTGTGTAAGATAAATATAGTTTTTCTGTTCACAAAACCACCTTTCTAGTGCTGTCGGGCCCCATCATTCCTCCTCCTCTTGGTCGGTAACGTCTGGCAAGGACGTGCCCTCTTGCAAGCGCGACTCGGCCTATCACCCACTTTGCTCGGCCCGGCCCATGGTGGAGATGGAAGTCCCTCCTCAGCGCGGTGGTCAGTCACTCTTTCTAATGTTTTTGACCTGGCGTGTGGTCTCCCCTGATTGTGTGGTGATCCTGGTCCCCCCGATTGTTGTGGTCAGAGTCATCTTGTCTTAGTAGAAAGGTGGACTCATCCAGCATTGTCTGGCGAAAACACACCTGCTGCAATATCCATTTCTTCATTTTCCCCTTTAGCACCAGAGAAGTATTGCCTGTAAACTTAAGTTTCCGGGAAGTGACCTAGCGAGACCTGGCGAGACTGCCACCCACATGTAGTGATAAACCCACGAAAATAAATGGCGTGGTTTTGACCTGACGTGCATGCGTCACTGATTCGACCCTAAACGGCAACCATCAAAAGCCGAGTTATGATGTCCAGATTGTGCGTTTTCATGAGTTTTCAAACGTCATCTATTTCAGTTCTATTCATCATAGAGTTCCCAAAATCGCACATTGTCTATTTTTGTAATGTAAAAAAAAAAGCAAAAAATTTAGTTTTTGCCACTCAACGCATTGGAACAAAAAAAGCAATATTGCGTTTTTGGCACTCAAAGTGTTAAGGACACCAATTTTATTTCTATTTTTAAAGGCCAGTTATTTCATTTTGCATTGAGCTCAATGAGCATCAAACCAGCTAATAGGCTAACTGAAATACCAATCTCTAGGTATGGAGAAGGGTATGTGATGATGTGGGGCCAAAGGCTAATATAATGGAACTTTATCAGGATAGTATCCTGGATCAATGAAATAACTGTCCTTTAAAAATAAAAATCTGCCTGCCTCTATGGGAATTTAACACAGGGGTGGGAATACTTATGACCCCTGTATTTTAAGGAAGAACATTTATTTATTTACGATACATTATTCATTCACAAAGAAAATTGATGTCCTTAAAGGTTGGATATTTCCTCATTTTTTACTTAAGGCGAGACACGGCAGGTGAAAACATCGTTTTTTCATGCACTGGTCAATTTCGAGATTTTGAGCTAATTTGCTACCTTCGCATGTATTCTTTCACACTACTACAACAACAAGGTCCGATTTACACATTTAGGTGTCTACTCACGCCTGTATATTTCTCCTAAATTCACCAAAATTTAGCCTTCTAACGTTTCATGCTCTTCCGCGACCGTGATACGAAACATATCATGTGTAGTACCGTTGGAAAGCTCTGTTTTTCCTGCATGACATTGTGCAATCCAAATATGGACACTTCCTTTGTATCCGCAACCAATCGCGAAAGTTCAAAGGCGAGTCTAGCCTGAGAACGGAATCTCTTGACTGTGTTCCAAAGCTTTTTCTCAAACTGAATTTTTCTCATTTTCCAGTAGAAACATCTCAGCCTATGTAGCACCTATGTACACCAAACTTTGTCATTTATCTTTCATCTTGTATGCAAACAAATTAAAAAATAATTTTTTACCTGGCTTTATCATATGTTCTGATCTATCTACCGAAAATATATGCAACATCGCACATATTTAATGAGATAATGCCTAATTTGCATAATTAAACATTCAAATTTCAAAAACTTGTAATACATTTTTTGTTCATACTTAAGTAATCAACTGAGGAAGTTTCATGGTAATGTCTATTATTTAACAATTTTACCCTATTCACCTGTAGTGTCTCACTTTAAAGGAGAATTCCGGTGTGATATTAAAGGAACACGCCACCCAAAATCAGTAGTAATATATGTTCTTACCCATAACTTTCACGAGTTGAGTCGTACCTCTCCCGCGTAGGTATGTGCACTCAAACGCTCTGGCGCGCGGCGCGAATGTGTTAGCATGTTGCTATGCTAGCGGGCTCTGCCGTGGCCGTAGAGAGAGTAAGATGGCATTAATCAAACACATCCACGTTTTCCCTACTTAAATACAGTTGCACAAGTAGTTGATAAAAAATGTTAGGGCACACAACATGAAACGTGACGATTTTCCAAGCGAATAAACAGGAGAACTACAATGTCTGGCGCAATAGCACTTCGGAGTACTTCGACCTAGGTAGTAATATTAATTAACACCTAATTGTAGATCCTATCCACCAGAGAGTTTAGAATCCATGCTTGATCGACCCCTCAGCCTCCCCCTCCCCTCTGAGCGAGAGAGAGGCACACACACTAGTGATGCGCTGATGGGCTATTATTTCAACCATAACTACATAGCAAAACTTAATCCATCAGCAAAGTTTTTTGACCAATTTTCAAAACCGCACCCGCCCGCCATCTGCTGTGTTTATAATGTATATGGGATGTTTTTAATGTAGCCTAT
Organism: Alosa pseudoharengus; assembly: GCF_046254945.1. Taxonomy (NCBI): domain Eukaryota; kingdom Metazoa; phylum Chordata; class Actinopteri; order Clupeiformes; family Clupeidae; genus Alosa; species Alosa pseudoharengus. The sequence continues at coordinate 45,890,919 of NW_027468774.1, forward strand.
ATGGGATGCGGCGCTGCTGACGTGAAGCTAGAAAGCTCTTGCCTGTTCTTTCTAGAAAGACTGATCCAATGCAGCAAATATATTAAAAGGCTAAAGTCCTACATTGGCTATGTTGTAGCCTATATCCCCAGAATATCAGCAGCAAACTCAGTCTCTGTCTCGCAAAACAGTCTCCAAATAAAACACACATCGGCCTGTTCCCTAGCCTATTCTGTGTGCCAATATAGCCTATCTTCCAAAATGCTTGATTGCATTGCATTCTCCACATTTTTAGCTAAATTTTCATGTACCACATCAGTGTTTTTGTTCAGTGAATCTTTTGTAAATTGCTTTACAATTACCGTCGGGCCTAGGCCTATTGCCAGGCTTGCCTCAGCTTCGGTCACGTCCTTTTACAATTTTATCATTGTAATAAAAAACGCAATTTGGCACATAATTTCAACATGCTGCTGGCCTACTAATTAATGCTTATTGTACTTTATTTTTTGCAAAAAGAAAGAAATCCTTGATAAAATAACAAGTCATTCACATTACTTTACGCACTGGCATGTCAGGGTGACACTATGACAAGCCTGTTCTGAAGACTCCCATTCATTTTGACTGCATGGGAAGAGAGCGCGTCTTTTTCAGACAGACAGCGCAATTCATGATGATCGGACAAACTAGCGCCTCCATATTAAAGAAACGCCATTCCGAAAGTCCACCGCACAATGTTCACATTATAACCGCCAAACTTGCTTGCTGGCCTTCTAAGTTTTCCGACTTTTTTTCTTACCTTCTTTTTTCCGCTGTGGATGCTATTGAGCTTGTAAGTCAAGTCATACGAGTCATATCACTCTCTGTCTCTCTTTTAAATGCCTATTCCCTGAAGGCTACAATTACTATGTGTTTGTTTATATCGAAACAAAATAACCCAGGCAGTCTCATCTAGGATATAGCACAGGTTGAAGTCAACGTCAAGTTGGTTCTATTTACTGAGGTGAATGTGTGTGTGTGTGTAAACATCTTGTAGATGACTCAAAAATTACATCGGAAGAAGAAGGAGTGAATAGTGGCAAGAGGCAAGCCGAAGGCTGCTGACAAGTTGTGGTACATGAAAATTTGGTACATGAAAATGTAGCTAAAAATTGGAGAATGCAATGCAATCAAGCATTTTGGATGACGTGGAGAGACAAGCCGGCAGCAGATTAAATGCTCGAGAGAGAAAAAGATGCTGTTTTAAAAGGACGTGCAGACCGAAGCTGCAGTAAACAGGTGATATTTAGACATTTATTTCACAAAATCCAAGACTAAGAACAGACAGACTATGTAACTGGACATTGAGGGCAAAAATATTGAGAATTCTACAGGGAATGTTGAAGACGAAGGAGTGAATAGTGGCAAGAGTCAAGCCGAAGGCTGCTGACAAGGGCCCGACGCTATTGTAAAGCAATTTACAAAAGATTCACGGAACAAAAATGCTGATGTGGTACATGAAAACTTAGCTAAAAATGTGGAGAATGCAATGCAATCAAGCATTTTGGACGATAGGCTATATTGGCACACAGAATAGGCTAGGCAACAGGCCGATGTGCGTTTTATTTGGAGACTGTTTTGTGAGACAGAGACAGAAACTGAGTTTGCTGCTGATATTCTGGGGATATAGGCTACAACATAGCCAATGTAGGACTTTAGCCTTTTAATATATTTGCTGCATTGGGTCAGTCTTTCTAGAAAGAACAGGCAAGAGCTTTCTAGCCTCACGTCAGCAGCGCCGCATCCCATATAGGCTACATTAAAAACATCCCATATACATTATAAACACAGCAGATGGCGGGCGGGTGCGGTTTTGAAAATTGGTCAAAAAACGTTGCTGATGGATGGATTAAGTTTTGCTATGCAGTTATGGTTGAAATAATAGCCCATCAGCGCATCTCTAGTGTGTGTGCCTCTCTCTCGCTCAGAGGGGAGGGGGAGGCTGAGGGGTCGATCAAGCATGGATTCTAAACTCTCTGGTGGATAGGATCTACAATTAGGTGTTAATTAATATTACTACCTAGGTCGAAGTACTCCCAAGTGCTATTGCGCCAGACATTGTAGTTCTCCTGTGTATTCGCTTGGAAAATCGTCACGTTTCATGTTGTGTGCCCTAACATTTTTAATCAACTACTTGTGCAACTGTATTTAAGTAGGGAAAACGTGGATGTGTTTGATTAATGCCATCTTACTCTCTCTACGGCCACGGCAGAGCCCGCTAGCATAGCAACATGCTAACACATTCGCGCCGCGCGCCAGAGTGTTTGAGTGCACATACCGACGCGGGAGAGGTACGACTCAACTTGTGAAAGTTAAGGTAAGAACATATATTACTACTGATTTTGGGTGGTGTGTTCCTTTAACCTAAAGTGTGTTGAAACATGCAAATAAATCACTGCTTTACACCATTTATGAGGCTCAAAGTAGCTCCATTCCATTCCACTCCATTCTCAATGTCTTGTTTTAAATGTCAAGGCCCTCGGAAGTCTACCAATGAAGTATGGAGCTACTTTGAGCCTCGTAAATGGTGTAAAACAGTGATTTATTTGCATGGCTAGGCCGATGCCCGAGACACCCCCATCGAAAAACTGTTGGTAGCATCGGCCAACTAGCGCCAGATTTCTGAGTGCAGGGGACAAGCCGAGATGAGCTATGAGACATACATTCACACTCGGTATCATGTTTCAACACACTTTAGGTCAATATCACACCGGAATTCTCCTTTAAGGCATTAAGATCAATTTCCAAAAGATGATTTTATATTCCTCTTTTTAGTCAACTTTAGCATGGGTTCAAAAACGTATGAGCCTAACTGTATGTAGTTTTGGTTTAAAACTAGCGAGATATCTACCGAAAAGACCAAAAAACTTACTAACACCACACAGAGCTTTGTCTACACTACTAACAGGCCATTCTTTCATTTTGTAATTGTGCTCCTACCCGGCTCCTGCCTAGAATTGCATGGTGCTGGTGGGAATGGCATGTGTTTATGGTACTTCGTGTGACCATTTTCATATTGTGGGGCATTTATAAATCACACTATGTTCCTTTGCAAATTGTGGGGTATTTTTAAATGTTTGGGGAATTAAATTACTTTCATACAAATCAGCAGAATCAGACAGACTACGCTCTACCATGCAGATAGGACAGGAACAAAATCAGCCGACTGGCTATTCATTTTATAGACATAATAATGTTATAAAATGTCCTACCTACAAATACACTGAACAAAATAGAAATGAAATCAACCAAACCTTTTGCTCTAATTTGGTATAAGTTAAAAGAAAATATCTCAGACAACTTCTATGCACACGAAAGGTTTATTTTATTCAAATTTTGTATACAAATATGGTAAAATCCACATTAGTGAGCACTTCACAGCAATCTGTTCACAGGCAACAGCTCTGATGGACATTAATGCAGTCAACATGACACTGCACATTCCCCCAAACTTGTAACATCACTGACAATAAAACTGTAAATTTTACAGTGGCCTTTAATTGTGACCACTCCCAGGCACATCTGTCCAAAAATAGTCTTTAATTAGCATCTTTTGGTATGTCACACCAGAGTGAACGAAGTGTCTTGGCAATGGTGAGGTGAGACAACCCTTTTGTGTACATAGAGGATATTATAAATCTTTTAATACAATTTACACAAATGGTAGTGAAAAAGAAAAGTGTTGTACTTATGTGTGTTGAAAATAGTCACAGAATATTTATTTCAAAATTATTTCTGTTGAGTCTAAATAATTAAGCAGTGGAGTATAAGCAATTTCCAGATATATTCATATGTGCAGTCAGGTTTATAGGCTGTTAACACATACCTGATCTTGAGGAATCTTGGTCTCTTGTGACACTGCTTGTCTCAGTCTGGAGACGGTGCTGTGGAGTGGAACAGCCACACCAATCCTCATGCAATGAGAGTACTTTCCCTGGTACACAACGGTCACATAGAGGGGCCTGGTCAGACAGAAAACATCTTAGTGTTTAGAAGTAAACCATGAATTACAATCCAGTTAAATCTACATTATTTTACAGTAATGTGTAATTAAGTGTACACAGATCAGCTGAAGCAAGCTTTAATGAACCAAGAATGGTAATTGCTGCATGCCTTTCAGAAAAGGTTCTTTCTTCCCACCTGGAGAGTGACCCTGGAGTCTAATGAAATAGCTCAAGTTCAGTCATGTACTGATAAATAAAACAATCAATAGTAAAAATACTGCCAGCTCAACTTTAGGGAATAAGTTAAATAGCAATAATTACGAAGGACTGTTAATTAGCAATTAAAACAATTCTGAAGTGTACATGAGTAACATATAAGAAAATTAAGAGGTGTGACGCCAAAGCAACGGCAGTTATTACTGCTTATTACAGGGCTACTTGCTAACAGGAGTCTAGAAATTTCACACAATGGGTCTTACAAATTATTTTGTTACCATCTTGTGGCTTTCGCTGAGAAAACAAATAGCTTGCCACACAAATAGAACTTGAAACTTTCAGGTGTTGCGTGGCAACATATTACTTGCTGACGTTCACTTTCCATTGCGATAAGCAAACCAACTACTCGCAGAATGATATGAAAGATTTGAATCAGAAGCACAAAACCGATTTTCTTTGACAATTGTCTGTTATACAGAATTGTCAGACCTCTGAACGTTGGGAAGTATTGAATGTTTTTTGTGCCAATATGAAATCAATAAATACAAGATTAAATAAACAAATAAAAAAAAATGTTAAATAAATAAAAGATTAAATGTAAAAACCATATATACATTGACATTGATATTCACATTGACATTTACATTCCATATGCACAGTCTTGCAATGTGCTATGAAATAAATAAATACGTCAGTCACCCATTAAAGCAGGTGTAATCCAAATTGCGGTTAAATGCGTCAATTAAAGAAACGTTTAGAGACAGCTTTATTCAGAGCATCGGTTTTCTTCATTGTACCTTGTCAACTTTACTAACTTATGTTTGCTTTTCTAATATCGTATTTTCACTTTCACAACATACACTTCCCAATCTGCTAGACTAGGGTATTAAGTCATAGCCCTATCTACATGAAGTAAATAGTTCAAGTATTTTTATGTGGATTAGTAGAACTACTAGGCCTACTCTGTATGTTACTGCTCATTGACATCTTATCATCATGTATGATCGCTAAACTTTGATTCTTTTTAATGCCGCAGTTGGTTAACTCTGCGCATGTGTTTCAGCTGTAGGCACGCAATTAGCATTGTGAAAGGGGCGGGGACGGGGGGGTTTTCCTTGGTCAAAGCGTAATGCTTTTTAGATAGTGTAAGATAGCAATTTTAGATAATGCGCCAAGACCCCAACTTAGGTAGTTCATTTCCACACCCCTGAGCGTATCGTGTAATAAAAGAGAGGAACATGGTGAAAAACGAGTGTACAATAGGAATGTGCTTTGCGTCGAGATAGTAATACGATTTGTGCCAGGTTTTGTGAAGCGAAAATAGGGCCTTAAAAGTGTGAGGTGAAATCTCCCACCATTGTCATGTTATCTAATTATGAACATGCCACGTCTTTGAACATGTTATAAATCGCCAGAATCATGTCTAATACAGCCAAGTAATATCACATACATATGCTAAAACAGGGCAGATGTAAATTAAGCTACAGTGGATACTGCTTCAAATTGTCCGGTTTCACTTGTGATTCTCACGTGATCTCACGTGTGAATCACGCATCTTTTATTTATATTTCCCCAGTGAAGCCGCAATGACCCAAACAACCACCAGGTGGCATTTGTGAGCAGGGTGAGAAACGTATAGATGTGATAGTGTAACGATAAGCGCATGAGACTTTCAGCGGGGGCACGGGAAATTAAATTGATCACGGTAGTTTAAGCTTACACTTAAACAGACAAAACATTCTAATATGAAAATGTAGGTGCAATTGTTGTAAAATGGTGCAGCTCCTTTAAGAAAGCCCTGTGCGCAGGGATGGAAAGAGAGAAAGCGAGAGGGGATGTGTGTTAGAACTTAGATGCGTGTGGAAAAAGTAGACGTGCTGGAAAAGTAGACGAGACTGGAGCGAGTCATATTCAAAATAATGCAAAAAATAAATCCGCAGATAAAACCAATTATCCTCATTCATTGCAACCGCAGCATGCCTGCTTGCCGACATTCAAACGAAAAAGATATCAAAGCACCTTTTGCGTTTGAATGTAGCACGATTTTTTTTAAACAGCTGGACAAATGATTTAGCTAATTGATTATAGCCTGCACACCAGCAATTGTTGAACATTTACCTGTACAAGACAGTAGCCCAGCCTAACAAGCATGTTGCATGTTGTAGGCCTACTGTAGAAATTTCACTTAAATTGCAACCGCAACATGCCTGCTTGCCGACGTTCAAACGACAACGAAAAAGATATCAAAGCAACAAGAGGGTTGAGTCTGAATGACACGGAGTTCAGACTCATATTGCTCCTCATAACCATCTATAAAAAAAGTGTTTTTTCTTTTCTTTTTGAGCACGTTCGAGATATAATTCCAAAGGGGGCAGATAGGGGCCTACTGCACTTAAAACTTAAAAAGATTGAACGAAGCTTCCCGAAATTTTAAATTGCGATCAGTGACTGGCATCGGGTGAAGCTTTTCGAAGTTGAACAGGCTATTAAAATTTTTGAGTCAGGATATGGCGAGTCAGTGTCATTTATTTGTCCAATGTTAGCCTACAGACCAGTTTCCATAGTGCACATCTTATCAACAGTTTGAATGTCGTGTGTGTTTCTGCTCATTGACAAATACCGTTCAGCACAATGACTCATGCCCAATTAATTTCCCCTGTTAAAGTGTTCGCCTTTGTTACACTATTTGGTTTTGTGATGTAGCCTATAATAAACACCATATGGCCAAATATGTGACTCCGCTAATGTTATAGGCCAGTGGTCGCCAACCCGTCGATCGCGATCGACCAGTAGATCTTTAGGACTTGCCCAGTAGATCCCGAGAATAACAGGACAATTAAAAACAGTCACCAAATTCCCACATGTTTGCCAACGTTTACAGGGCGTAGCCTACATTTCAGCGTGGGATAGGATAGCGCATGATTTATTCAAGACCTAGCCATCATAATGCGAGAAATTCCTGCATACATTTACAGTACTGTCTGATAACGTTAATCTAATAATGGAGCAGCGTGAATGCGGGACCGGACGAACCAACTTCTGACTTGAACCGAACGTAACCCCATGCAGACACACACACGCGCACAGCACCACTTTGCAGGTGCGCTCTCTCTCTCTCGCAACAGGACTTGTCACCGCTGAAGTCAAATTATGTTAGGTGCTTCTATATCAACTGCTAACTGACAGAAAATAAAAAACAAAAGTTTAGCGATCAGGAATTTGTTCTCCATTTGAAGAATGTAATCGATTGCGGACGTGCACAGACACGGAGTGCATTGTAGGCCTAGGCTTAGGTTACTTTCACTTTCTAGAGTACGCATTAATTACGTGAAAGATGATTCATACCAAAACAGCGATCAAACATCAAATTTATCATGACGTATTGTCACAAACACTTACTCCAATTAGAAAATCAAAACCAAAATCATGTAAGTAAAGACTATGTTAAAGTGTTGTTATCTCATTGACGCCTGTATAAGGGGGTGGAGGATGTGATATTTTTAACCCGATAAATTTGCCTAAATAAAAGGCCTTAAATTGGAAGTATTTTAGCTTTGATTTTCTTTTGACGCTTCAAGGTAGATCTTGCCTTTGTTCAGGGCGAGGTTAGGGATCTTGGGCTCAAAAAGGTTGGTGACCACTGTTATAGGCTATACAATTTCCCCTCTTAAAGACAAGATGGTGTAGCTTATTAGACTAGGCTACTAAAATGCACCGACGGTAGCCTTGGCTATGTGTAAAGTAAGCTATCGCATGATTTCATGCACGTAAGTTCATGCATCTGTCAAGTTCGCACAGGGCCTTGCACCATCTGTCAAGTTCGCACAGGGCCTCGCACCCCCTTGCGACGGCCCTGCAGCCCTTTCTAAGACAGCGAGGAAAAAGTTAAAATATGCAATAAACCCGGGAAAAGTTGACAGGTTTGTTTCGGTCCCGGTGATTATTTGTGAAATTGTGCAAACGACAGCCTTTTCAAGGCATTTCAAGGAAGGTGTCGTATGCAAGCTCCCAAATTGACCCAGTAGCCTACAGAAGGCATCAATAAATTGTTGGGACTGGGGAGGGTCATGCGTTTTTTGTCAATCACTTTGGAGGGTCATAGAAAAATTTCTTGCTGGTGAGGGAGGGTCACGTCTTTTTTGACTAACACTCCCAAAACTCCTCCGGTAGCCCCTTAAATAAATAACGAACAGTCCCTAATTGATTATAGCCTGTAGGCCTACACCAGCAATTGTTGAACATTTACCTGTACAGGACATTGACAGTAGCCCAGCCTAACAAGCAGATGTTGCAAAAGACATCAAAAGACGCAATTAATCAGAAATAAATAATGTAATCTGCATCGCTTTATTTAACAAACTGCAAGCAACAAGAGGGTTAAGTTCGCAAGAGCAGAGCCTATCTGTTAAGGCACTCGATAGGCTATATGGTAACAAGCTGTGTGCGCCTGGAAAGACAATAGAAGATGCTTTCTGCACAGCGAAGATGGCTCTGGTCATCCCATACCCTCCCCCCACTTCCTGTAGCCTACCACTGCGTTTTGGGACATTAAGCTTTTTCACGTTAAGCCCCCCTCCCCCACCCCCTTCTTTCACAAGCAGTGGGGGAGCGCGGGGCACAAAGTAACACTTTTTGGTAGACAAACGAGGGTTCTCCGTGCTTCTGTCGTTTGGCGACAATCCGGTGCAACCAAGCCAGGACAGATATTTTAGAGAGAAGGAGAGACGCCGGTGCAGCTCAGATGTCTTGTTAATTTTCTTTATTCTTTAGTAAAAGGTGCAGAACATTATTAAACTTTGACTAATGTTTCGATGTGTCGATGTTTTTGCAAACCTTTTTTGCTAACTTTTTTTTTGCACTTTTTGGCTTTGGCTAAACATTGCTAAAATCATTTAAGTTTCACTAGTCACATGTTTTAACAAGGAACACTTGTTATTTAACTAATAACAGACGTGTGTCGAAAATAACATATGCAGAGTCTAACCAAGGTCAATCTTGCCAAAAAAGCCCTCAAACCTGAAAACACATGAGGCAAAAGTGCAAAACATCACAAAACTAACTAAACTAACACGCGCATATTTTTGTATTGCAATCATTGTAGCGTACAGTTGTAACAGCGCGTAACAGTCGTTTTACTCCCTGTATGCGCTCATTATAAAGAACGTTTAACGTGTCCCAAAAACAGCTATCAACTAATCACCAAACGTCTTATAAACAAGTATTGCCACGAGCAACACCTTGCAAAAAATGATAACAATAGGCCTTTATATGGCTCTGCTCCTGCCTAGATTCGAACTCAGAACTGCCTGAAAGTTGCAGACCTGTTCTGGAAATACGCGCATTAACCCACTCGAGCGTCAGACACCACTTTCTGCTTCGAGTAGGCCTATTGGGTAGGACTGTAGCCTACACTGGTTGCTGTGGCACAGTCTTGAGTGACCGAATTCGTTTTCCTTTGTCATATGAATGCTGTCATTTTGTTAACATTACTGTTAAGGAGATGCTGTAGGCAAAGGCTATATTTAACATCGTTAGTGTAGTAAAACAAATCAGAACTATTCACGAGGTTTCTGGGCAGCATATTTATGTTCTGTTAGCAAGCGAACTTCTCATGACTGCCGACAAAGTAGCCTACTGCCAGCTGACAAAGCACTGTACAATCAAGACATCTTGCCACTGAATCCAAAACTATGTTTAACATTATGTACAAAACTTATAGGCTACAGTGGACTAGCATGTTGCAGGGGCTGCTAAAAACACAGAGAAACGCACTGAAAACTCAGCCAATCACAGCCCTTGCTGTCGAATGCTCCGTCCGGTTCGACCGTGGAACGCCACAGCGGACTATGCTGCCCCCAAGCGGCTGCAGTTGTACTTACATTTCACCCAGCTGCGTGAATCACCTTGATGGTGAATGAAGTGTCAATTCTTAACTAGGACCCACAGTACATCTCCTGCTACAGTCCCAACAGTTAGCACTATAATCGATCAAAAGTGAATTACCGGTAGGCCTAAATCCCGAAGCAAACGGAAAAACTGTTTTTAATATAGCCTACCGATACGCTGCTCCAAATCACACGCAGTCTCACGATAGAACTTGTTATTGTTTATGCAGGTCTCTGTTATTTTATGAAGAGGCATCTGGCTGTTTTTTTTATGCTTGTTTTACTTTCATTAATGGTTAAGCTCATGAAAATTACATTTTGACTGCTAAAAAAACATTTTAACGCAATTTTTAACGAGGGACAGAAACACCAACGGAGAAAGCAGTGCCCGCATCTTCTGTCTGAACACCTGCAATAGGCTATCACTTCACTGCTTGACACTAGGCTACCCCACATCCACATGGAGAAATGTCACACGTTAAAATCGAAAAAATGAAGAGAACCTCTCGGAAATTATTTATTATGCAAATGAGTTAGCAAAACCATAGCTTTTGGTGAACGGAGATGCAGATCACCCTAATTAATTTGTTTGCGCAACAGCCCGTTCTCCAGCGAGAGTGAAATAAATGTTTTAAAAGCTGTGTCATCACCAGGCAATTTGCTACGATATTTGCTACTATAGGCAGTCTAATTTCGTGTGTCAATTCAAAGACCTGAATAGACTAGACGAGACTCTATGCCGTTTTCATTTGTTCGTTGTTTTATAAACGTTGTTTGTTGCTTTAACACACATCAGTTGTTTAGTTTTACTAGCGCAGACATACATACATTGAATGAGCGCTCACACCACTACCCATTAATTGCATGTCTCTTTATTTTACAATATTGGCTAGCTTATCATAGTCTACTGATGGGACTGTTCTGTTTCCCCATGTGTGTTTAAGTTTCAAGGTAATACTTGTTTACCTCGGGACAGGCCCTTTTGGGAAACATTGCTATTGAGATGATCATGCAACTTGAATGCAAGAGTTTTAAACAAATATGTGCAGCATGCTAATGATGCTAAGCTGATTTAATAGTAATTTAGCTAGTCGTCTTCTATGCATCCTTGCTTTCACGATTGTGAATGTTTTATTAGGATTGTGTTGGCCGAGTCGCGCATCTCCATTGAGCGGGAGAACGAGAGAGAGCGGGGCAAGGAGAGGGGGTTTACTGTTTGGTAAAGTTGATAGTCTACAATGAAAGCAACGAGAGGTATGAAATTATGATTTATGATTATTTAAATTATGATTTATTTTTGGACAACGTAGGCTACCGGTAAGTAAAGCGTGAGATGTGTGTTGCTTCTGTGTGTTGCGGCTGCATAGGCTGCAAAGCCCTGCGTGAAACACTAGAGAGGGTGTGTTGCGGTTCTGCCTTTTCACACCGCGACACAGGTTTGTGGATATGAGTGTCGCAATTTCGGTTTCGAATCTCATATCATTACAGCCCTAGTATATCTTTTTAGGGTGGCATTCTTTAATGAAAGATATAGTTTGTGATTTAAAATCTCAGTTTGTCAGAAATGTGCTAGAAAGCTAACTATCTTGCATACAATATAGCCTATATCATATGTAATATCAGATATAGCCCATGTTGCCTTCACCATTTTCCTGCATTGACCTACATGAACTAAATGTGCTGTCTGATTACTGTTTTGGACAAAATGGGGCATCAAACGGACCCATCTGACTGGTCAGACTGGCTATTAGTCAAACCCCCGGCAAAAGAGGTCAATTACTACAAGTGTTGGAAAATGATTAACTGATACTTTAGTATATGATTCAGTGACCTCTAAATCAACACCAAACACCAAAAATAGTCTCCTAGGGCAGTAATTCCCAAAGTGTGGGCCGCGACCCACTGGTGGGCGCCAAGGTACTGCAGGTGGGCCGCGAGAGCCTAGTAATTTCGTAAATAGAGAAAATAATGTATGACATGAAAACACAATTCACTATTCTCTATTTCAAAGAAAATGCTGTAATTTCGCGGTGAAGGTGCTTCTGCCATCCAGATTCTAAAGTTTTTGCTACCTTAACCTAAACCTAAAATACTAGATTTTTATTTACAGTGCTCATGAGCACACACCATAGGCTACCATTACCAAACTATTTCCACCCACTCACGGCACGCCAACAGTTATGTCGGTCTCAACTAGCCTATAGCTACAGGATTTTAAAACTTTTTCTGCTAACTGAAGGCAGAGTAGCCTAACGTTATCACATTTCGCCCAGTTTCGCGGATCAACAACGTGATTTACACAGCACACAGACACTCACTGTACAATGTTATTATTGGAACGGATATCATTTAGATAGGCTACCCGGTGGGTGCTTGCGTTTGTTGAGGAACCGTTGAGGAAGTGTTGGTTGTTGTTTGGCCTATTCATACAGTGGGCATCGCTTTCAAATGGCCACTTCAGTCGCGCATTACGAGGCGTGAAGCTGCGTGAAGCTTTAGTACCACTTTCAGCCACTGTACGTCGCTCTGCCACTGTACATCGCTCTGTCAGTAGCCTGACTGCCGCCCCCTCTGAAAAAGCAGGAGGCTACCAAACATAATTGTTACCGAGAGGAATCCCAGCCTACGAATTCAATAACAAAATAAATCATGCATAATTAAACATTACCTCGATTAAGGCTACTTGGGTATGGCTTAAGGCTTGACTACACGGTGGTAGCGAAAATCGAAATCTGCTATGTTATTGTCAGTGTTGGGGGCAATGCAACTACGCAAATCAAAACAGTGTCTTAATTTGCCCTACTTCTTGACTGCAATGTAGTCAATTGACTGCTTGACATGTCATTTTTATTTTTCTGTACAATAAACAAATACATCTGCTTTATGCCGCAGAATTACATTCATATTTGGCTGACTGCAGACGCGCCACTTCCCTCCCGATATTCCAAGATTAAGATAGTAGCCTATACAAAAAGCATACTATCATAAAAATTCGTTAAAACGAATAGCTATTTGCAATTTGACAAAACACTGGTCCTCATTTTGCGAATGCGAGGACGATATGAGCCTGTTGCATTTAGTTAGATGTCCGAGTCACGCATGTTTGAAAACCACTGGCTCGTAATCACAATAATTTAACACACGACAGTTGGATAGCCTACTTCATCATGTCCCCATGCCTACATTTTTGTGAGCAGCATATAGATCGTTAAAAACAATAAAGTAGCCTATGTCTCTCCGTTTGGGACATCGAAAACTTATATTTTTAATAGGGTAGACTACCGTCGGAGATGCTGACTGGCAAAGGCCTCGGGATAACACGTTATCTCCACTATCATCAGTCATGCCCCTTGATCAAAGTGGGGAATTAAATAAAAGTTTGAGAACCACTGGCTTAACAAGTTACCTGCAGTCCAGAGCAATATTCTGATGATCGGCGATGATATCGGCAAATGTTTGTTTTCCAAAGTAAGAATTTGACTTGACCATGCACCTTCGACAATGAATAGCTCATTACACTTGTTACTGTTAAACGTAGGCCTAACTGGTATCATTACAAACATTATTCTGTGTCCTAAAACTGGCATATTTTATGGCATTGTGTCATGTAAATTCGTTGCAAAATCTAGAGAAATGTGTGAGGTGGTCAGCGGGGGACAATTGAGACACACATTGGATTGTGTTATTACTTGAACATTCCACACATATCCACAGCTGTGGTAGGCCTATCAGGGGCAGGAGGATTACTGTTAGCGCAGGCTTTATATAAAATTCTTCAACAGAAGGCCTCGAATGCAGGCTTGCCCTGTGGTTTGCGCAGCCTACAGTAAATAACAGACCCGCCACAATGTGCGGTATGATGCTTTTTTACGAGCAAGATGATTCCAAACACCTCCCTTACGATAATGAGTGACAGGTGACAGGTCTCAGAATGCGTGCGCTACCACAAGGACGGAAGATGATGAATAACTGGGGCCGTTGGCTATTCAGAAAGGCTTTTATCTTACCACTAGGAGTAGGCTATTCCTAAATCGCACTAAAAGATTTTAGCTTGGAGTTTTCTCTTAAAAGTTATTCACAAAGCCTTTCAGACAACTCCTAAACTAGGAGTGAGTCTTCGTTGCTATAGATGACGTCATTACTCATGCACGAGCTTGACTGAAGTGACCACCTTGATTGGCTGACGATTGTAACGCGGGAATGATTCCAAACACCTCCCTTCCGATGATGAGTGACAGGTGACAGGTCGGAGAATGCGTGCGCTACACAAGTAGTGAGAAGGACGGAAGATGATTAATAACTGAATAAAAAGGCCTAGCCTAAATGAATATAGAGTAAGGCAAAACAAATAGCCTAGTAGCCTAATGAAACATAGGCCTATGGATTGATGCAGTACCTTTGCAACATTATTCAATTAATCTGTCACCATATGCCTAGGCTACGTTTGCAAAGAGAACATTTTAATTTGATTCACAATGAAATGTTACATTTAATTTACATGTTAACAATGAGTAGTTTTGGTTGTTGTTTGTGGCGTTATTGCATTCCTTTTATGAATGCAAAATTGTTCCCTCTCGATTGGAAGCTCCTGTTGCCGCATAGCGCATTTCAAAACATCGCAGCGTAAAATGCCACAAAAAGCTGTTTATGAATAGGTCTTAGTGAGTTAGGAGTCCTCTCGAATTCTTTTAAGCTGTCCCAGACTTTTAGGTGCTACTTTTAGGTCTAAAATGCTTCGTGAATTACTTTTTGTGAAAAAAATTAGGAGTCCTAAAGTTAGGAGTGACACGCCCATTATTTTTAGGAGTGGCTCCTAAATTCGCCAGTTAGGAGCTACTTTTAGCCTTAAAATTCTTTGTGAATACGGCCCCTGAATAAAAAGGCCTAGCCTAAATGAATCAAGAATAAGGCAAAACAAATAGCCTAGTAGCCTAATGAAACATACGGATTGATGTAGTTTCTTTGTAACATTATTAAATTATTCTGTTACTATGCCTACGTTTGCAAAAGAGAACATTTTAATTTGATGCACAATAATGTTACATTTAATTTACATTTTGACAATGATTAGTCTAGTTTTGGTTGTTGTTGGTGGCGTTATTGCATGTTAGTTATGCCTACAATGCAAAATTGCTTCCTCACTATTGCAAGCTGCATAGGATTTCAAAACACGGCAAAATGCCGCAGGTTTGTGAATAGGTCTGTGAGTTCTTTTAAGCTGTCAGAGGTGGGAAGGTGTGATTTGTTGGGGGGCAGGGCCGGATTAACTGGTCACAAATGTCTGATGGCCCCCCTTCCCCCCCAGCCAACGTGAATCGGGTGGTCAGTTAATAGGCTGAAGATTTTTCCTGCCATCTAAGGCAGCGGTCCCCAACCACCGGGCCGCGGCCCGTACATTCCTAACCGGGCCGTAGCCTACGACATGAGTTTTTAAAAAATGCATGCAAACTAAACTCAATTTAATTCGCAATAATGTCACGTTTTTACATGGCATAGGCCTATATGCAGTTGTTTGATTGCACGCATGTTTGCATTTTGCAAGGTCTATTTTCTTACGTCTGTCCCGTCTTTAACACTTTACATATTGCCTTCAGCGCTGCACAGCCTCAGGTCAGCTCACTTCACTTGATCAGTTCTTGGTAGTGTCACACGAAGTTAGCTAAACTGCTAGAATGAGCAACAAAAAACAAGCATCTTTAGCAGACACTGGCCAGGGTGTTTAAGTTGCGAGAGCCGCTGCAGAGATTTCTTACAGAAAAAAAGTCACCGTTAGCTGCACATTTTAGTGATGAGGACTGTGTGTCAAAACTCGCTTACCTATGTGGCATATTCGGGTTGCTCAATGACCTCAACCTGTCACTCCAGGGGAGAATGACGACTGTCTTTAAACTGGCAGATAAAGTCGCTGCATTTAAAGCCAAGCTTGATTTGTGGGGACGAATAGGGACGGGGTGTATTTGATATGTTCCAAACAGTAGTGGGGGTTTTGGGAGAGACTGAGGCAGGCCCCTTTCTCTTGCAGCTGGTGCGCGATCACCTTGTTGCGCTTTCAAATGAGTTTGAGCGTTAGGCTACTTCCCATCCTCCAAAGATCCACGGCAAACCAATGAGTGGGTCCGCAACCCATTTGTCAATATCCCGAATAGTCCTAACATGTCAGCGCAGGAGGAAGAGCAGTTGATCGAAATTGCAAATGACGTGGTCTTAAGAGTGTGTATGAGGAAACCTCTCTGGCGGGTTTTTGGATCAAAACCAAAGCAGAATATCCCGAGATATTCGAGATATAAACGTTGCTACCATTTCCCACCACGTATCTATGCGAGGCCGGGTTTTCTGCAATGACTGCAACTAAAACCAAATTGCGCAATCGACTGGACATTTCAAACACACTGAGGGTGTCACTGTCTTGTTGCAGGGAAACAAGCACAGGGCTCCCACTGATTATATTCGTAATGCACGTTTAGTTCCCATGTTTTGTTCCCATATTTTGTTAAGCATTTTCACACTTGATAGATGTAGCTTCAAGTTGTTCAATTTTCATAGTTCATATTGTTCCATTTTCACTTCTTCAAGTTCACGTTTTTCACATTACCTTCACTGTTCATACATAACTGGAGCTAGTTCTTTTCAAGTAATGCATGTACAACACATATGGAACATGGAACCCCCGAACCCCCCCCCCCCACGGTCCGTGAAAAAAAAATGGGAATCAAACCGGTCCATGGTACGTAAAAGGTTGGGGACCCCTGATCTAAGGCACGAGCGCATCTGTGAGGCCAAGCCTCACCAAGTAGCTCGTTTGTTTACAACTAACATTCCATTTCATTAAACTGCTTTATAGGCTATGCCGAAATAGTTTTCAACATTTTGAATATTAGTGTCGGGTGAATTGAAATGTTCTCAAAGTAGCCTTATGGCTGAAAGCTGCTTGGGATCCCCCCCCCCCGTCAAGCAATATAACCATACAAACGCGCTTCCTGCACTCATTGTTTCAAAAGGAGTAATTTTGGCTTTGTCAGAACTGAAGAGCTGTGGACGGCACGGTATGCCCAATGAAAATAAATTAACGCAATGCAACACAACACAGACACCGCTTCTCTCGCGTCAATCACTGACAAGAACGAAACACAGAACCCGCTTCTCTCACGGCACTCCCCATGACAAAGACATCGTAAAACACTGAAAGTTAATATTTTGTCACTAGCAACATATCGGAACTCCCCCTATTACCGTCGGTCCCGTATTTCCACCGTCTTGCGTGTACGTGTCACTTATATCCATTTCTATACAAACCAAGACAGCGGACTCCTAAAGAGACGCAACCACCCACACCATAGGTGTATCTAAATTAGCTATGTACCAAAAATGACATTTTACCGTGACTCAAAGAGCTGTAAACAGTGTTGTAAGGCTGCATGTACACAATTTTAATTTCACGACAAGAATTCTCGGTCTAACCGTCCATGTGCCGTTAAGAACCAAACCAGATTTTGTTCAAATCTACACACCTATGGCTACTGAAAAATGTAAGGTTAATTTAGCAAATGTTATTTTGAAGTGTTAAAAAACATCGTTGTTTTAGAATTTCTGAACAAAAGTGGTGATAATTGGGGGTGTTACGATACATCTGTCCTTTGTCAAATGTGTTATGTTCCAAGTAGCCTATGCGTAATTCTGCTGCATAAAGTTGTATGTTTATGACATTCAAGCAAGGAAAACGATGATTTGAAGACATCTGTTTCGTTGGAAGGGCAAAGGGTAGCAACAGGGCAACACAGAGACAGGCCCGATGGCAGGGTTGTTATGAGAGTATTAAAAACTGGGATAGCCTATTCTACGGCAAGACAGCGGGGGAAAGTTAAAATATGTGATAAACACGGAAAAAGTTGGCATGCATTGTTTCGGTCCCCATGGACAGGGATTATTTGTCATATTATTAATCACATATGATTATTTGTGAAATTGTGCAAACAGGCGCAACACATTTGAAAAGGAAGGACTGGTAGCATGCAAGCTCACGAAAGATTGATTTAAGAACGTTATCACAGTGTGTGGCTGTGGCGCAAAGCAGCGCGGGCGGAAGACATGCGACAATTGGCAAGGGGAGGGTCATGTCTTTTTTAACAATTCTGTCGGAGGGTCATTGAATAATTTCTAGCAGGCAATGGAGGGTCATGCAACTTTTGACTGAAGCACTCAAAATTCCTCCGGTGGCCCCTTCAATAAATAACGAACAGTCCCTAGATTGCTGCTGGGCTATATGTCTTGGTCTGTTAACAACTCATTGTCAAACGCATAGCCTATCTCTCGGTTGCATCCATTACAAACAAACATGCAATGTGAACGTCTGGGATTGGGAAGAGCACTAAATGCTCTACTGAATAAGCACGAAGTCAAACCTTTAAATGAAAAACACTCTTTAATAATCAAAAAAATAAACCGCTAATGAAGTAAACTTGTGACCTTAAAAAATCGTTTATGCCTGTAACTCCGTGATAACAGGACGTAACAGGAAGGCACTTGGCTGAGCAACGGAGGTTAATATGCTCTATATTTTGTCCAAATGATGTCTGTCTATCATCGTTGCACTCGGAGAAAACCAGAATGTTTAATTTGTCCTGCGTTTCTTCTACGGCTGCAAACGGGATTCACTCGCAGTTAACCAAATATTTCTTTATTAGGGCTTTATTCAGCCAGACATCAAGAATTTGACAAGTGCTATGCATCAGTATCACCCTTCTCATTAGGTTAGGTGACTGTTACCTAACATGATTTGCAGTGCATTGAAGTTTTTTAAATGTTTCAAGTTATGTATAGTGTCCATTCATACCCGAAAACTACAATATGTGTATATGTTGAACACCTCTAACAACAAGTTATGGACCTATGTTATGGAGTTATAAAGTTATGGACTTTAAGCATTTTCTGGTCTTTAGGCCTATGTCTGCCTATGTGTTTTCAGCTTGTGAGAGCTGTCACATTACTACACATCAACTGTGATCCTTAACCTGTAGTTAAGTGGTTCTTAACCTGTAAGTTGAACTTTAAACTTACTGCACAGAGATAGTGAAATCAAACGAGACAGTGAATTGCATTATATCAATTTCACAATAGCTTACCATTTATGCATTGCTTATTTCCTAGATTACAAAGAAGAATTGGGAAAAAGAATATTCATTTTTCTCTAAGACAAAAAAATTAAACATCTCTATGCATTTACTTAACAAATTCAACTGAATTGAAGTCTCTCGTTGCTATGGGAGGACCTACCTTGTGTGTGGTAGAGGAATTGGCAATGAGATGCACATAAAAGGATCAAATGTGTTACTCTGCTTCTGACAGTGAGGGCAGGTGAGTGAGGACCTGGCAAAGAGAAAAGGTTCATTACAAATGGATTGGGCAGAATCAAATGTAGAAAGCATCACCTCCCAAGGCAAACAAGTTTGAGAGACTGTAAAAAAGTGCTGAGAGTGAATGAGCGGAAACCACAATACTGTTTGTAGAGAGCTATGAAAGCTTTGGTGAAAGAAATTGGTTACAAATTGATTCCAATAGTACAGTGGTTCATGAGAGAGCAACATGTATGTTTCTACCATTGGTAGTACACCATCAGTTTTTTTAAAGATCACCTGTTTAGTACTAGAACCAGTCAGAGCCTGGTTAACACCAACCACACAACAACATGTTACATTTATATAGCATTTTTCTCAACTCTCAAAGCACTTCACAGGATGGGGGGGGACCTCACTAACCACCACCAATGTGTAGCAACCACCTAGGAGATGCACGGCAGCCATTATGTGCCAGAACACTCACCACACACCAGCTTGAGGTGGAGAGTGAGGGAGTGAATGAGCCAATTACAGTGGGGGATGATAAGGGGGGCCAGATTGAATGAGACAGGTTGGGAATTTAGCCAGGACACCGGGGAACCCCCTACTCTTTGGGATAAGTGCCATGGGATCTTTAATGACCACAATGAGTCTATTTTAATCAGTGTCATTGTTTGTCATTAAAAACATTAAAAATACATAAAAAAAATACCCTTGAGGGCCGAATTACATTATTATTTTGACATAGGTCGCGGGCCGGAATTGGGCTGGGACTTGGAGACCCCTGCCCTATTGAGTTCAGTCCAGACTCCAAATTACGCAATAATAAACTATCTCTAGGTTTTGAACCAATCATTGCCTTTTCTCACGTTTGTTTATGGTCTTGACAATGTTAAGATGTAATTACCCGCAGCCTATTGCACAAATATGTATTCATTTCACACTCATTTTAGAGCCTATCACAACACCAATATATAGCCTTGGCATACAGTGGGTACTGGTTAAAAATGGACACTTCATTCACGAAAAACGTAATTCACACAGCTGCGTGAAATGTAAGTACAACTGCAGCTGCTCGGGGGTAGCATAAGTCCGCTGTGGTGTTCCGCGGTCGAACCGGACGGAGCGTTCGACAGCAAGGGCTGTGATTGGCCGAGTTTTCATTGTGCTGTTTGTCGGTGTTTTTAGCTCCCCTGCAACATGCTAGTCCACTGTAGCCTATAAGCTTTGTACATAATGTCAAACATAGTTTTGGATTCAGTGGCAGGATTTCTTGATTGCACAGTGCCTCTGTCTCTCAGTAATGTTTTAAAATGAGAGCTTCGTCAGCTGGCAGTAGGCTACTTTGTCGGCAGTCATGAGAAGTTCGCTTGCTAACAGAACATAAATATGCTGCCCAGAAACCTCGTGAATAGTTCTGAATTTTTTTTTACTACACTAACGATTATGAAATATAGCCTTTGCCTACAGCATCTCCTTAACAGTAATGTTAACAAAATGACAGCATTCATGAGACAGAGGAAAACGAATTCAGTCACTCAAGGCTGTGCCACAGCAACCAGTGTACAGTCCTACCTAATACTCAATGCAGCTAGTGCTGTCTGACAGTCGAGTGGGTTAATGCACGCGTCTCCAGAGCAGGTCTGGTCTTTCAGGCAGTCCTGAGTTCGAATCCAGGAAGGAGTAATGATGCGACGTTTTTCTTTAGAAATCTTTTTATTGAATCGAAGTTGTAGCCTACTACAGACAGTCGATGAGGTGTTCTGAAGTAGGCTTAGGCTGGGTGTAGGCAACTTTGAAACTTCTGCGGGGTAACGGGAACATTTGTAACATAACTTGCATCTTTCCATTCCAACCATTATTAGGCCTAGGCCTAATTTTATCATTTTTTTGCAAGGTGTTGCTTCTGACAAGACTTGTTTATAAGACGTTTGGTGATTAATTGATAGCTGTTTTTGGGACACGTTGAACTTTCTTTATAGCCTAATAAGCGCATACGGGGAGTAAAACGACTTGTTGCCGTTTTGGGACATTAACTCATTGAGTGCCAAAAACGTAATATTACGTTTTTCCTTCCCATGCGTTGAGTGCCAAAAACGTAATATTACGTTTTTAGCTTTTTTTTAAATTACGAACTAAGACACTCTAACACACTTTATATTTTGGGAACTCTGTGATGAATGGAAATGAAATATATGACGATCGAAAACTCATGAAAACGCACAATCTGGACATTTTATCTGGACATTTTACATCCGCTTTGGGTCGAATCAGTGACGCATGCACGTCAGCTCAAAACCAGGCCATTTTCGTGGGTCTATCACTAATGTAATGCCTTTATTTGTCCCCCATTGGGGCAATTAGTTTTGCAGCAGTACAAGCACACAAAATTACAACAAATACATAAATACACATAATATAATAAATAACATGGTGCACATCATTGTCATAGGTGAGTAAACTACCTTTTCCTCCTAGCGTTTAGAAGGGAGACAGCAGAAGGAACAAAGGAGTGTTTGAATCTATTTGTTTTAGCAAATTGGAGTCTGAGCAATGAACCTGATGGTAGAAAGTGAGACTGTTGATGTAGAGGATGAGAACAGTCAGACAAGATGGAGTTTGCTTTCTTAAATAGCTGTTTGTTGTAGAGATCCTGTAAAGTTTCTTGTCCAAGCCCAATAATTTTGCTACTAACACTAACAACCTTGTTCAACAGGTTCCTCTCTTTTACCCTCAAGTACTGAAACCAACAAATAAAGGAGAACGTAATCACAGACTCAATAAAAGAACGATAAAACATAGTCATCAGGGTAGAGTCAACCTGGAATTTGGAGAGTTTTCGAAGACAAAAAAGACGCTGCTGGCTTTTCTTATAGATCGAGTCAGTATTTTTCTCAAATGTCAGCTTGTTGTCAAGAAAAGTGCCTAAGTACTTATAAGACTCTACAGATTCGACTGTCTGACCATCAATAACTATGATATCCGGAGAAGGCTGCACACTTCTAAAATCAATGCACATGTCAGGAAAAAAGATTCCTGACACCATTTTAAAAAGTAATCAACCACAGGACCATGCGATGTTTCCGTGCTATTTAACAGGCTCACTATAACTGTGTCATCCGCAAACTTCAATATATGACGGTTTTCAAAATTGCTACGGCAATCATTTGTGTACAATATGTACAGCAGGGAAGAGAGAAAGCACCCTTGAGGTGAGCCAGTAGATGTTACAGATAGATCAGAGAAATGGCCATTTACTCTGACTCTTTGTGTCCTCAATGTAAGAAAATCCAAAATCCAGCCAACAATACTACCTTCCAGACCAAAGTTATCCCTTAGTCTCTGGATTAGTAGGTGTGGCTGAATAGTATTGAAGGCGGATGAGAAGTCAACAAACATCAATCTAACATGATTTTTTTGACTCTCAAGGTGTTTATAGATGTAATTCAACAGAGTTATGATGGCATCCTGAACCCCTCTCTTGGTCCTACAGTGGGCAGTGCTTCGACTTGGCCAGCTTCACTCGCGGTCCGCGCGTGGGATCACACGGTATCACGCGACTTTAATTTGTATTTTTCCAGTGAGACGCTGCAACAACCCAAACAACCGGTAGATGGCTCAAGTGAGCAGGGTGTCTCGTGAAAAGAAATGGAGCCTGGAAAACCCTACACAGACTTCACTACAGACTTTAGCAGACTGGTTTAGAAATAATGTAATAGCCAGAAATATGCCTGCCCTGCCCTAATAAAGAAATATTTGGTTAACTGCGAGTGAATCCCGTTTGCAGCCGTAGAGACGCAGGACAAATTAAACATTCTGGGTCATTCCGTGTGAAATCACCCAATTTCAGCGCAATTTGGCAGGTGACCCTCTCAGAAAAAATCTGAAAAAAATCACAGGTGTTTGTAGACCAAATCCATGTATAGATCTTAAATAGTATATCTGTATACCTAATCGTTGCAAAACTACAGCCCTTTGAAACTTCAAGTCATTTTAAGCATTGTGGTGAACAATCCTTTTTGTTCAACTTCCAGCATTATTGGCTCTTTTGGTATTTCACACACATTAGTGAAACTATGTAAATAGAAGTACATTTTCCTGTTGAATTAAAAAATCCAATCGGATCAGACGTATCTTGTATACTTTCCCCTTTGCAAAGCTCTGAAAATGGCTATAAATTCATAATGTGAAAAGACATTATCACCTTTGAGGGCTTCTCATTCAAAAAGTATGTGACACAAATTCATCAGATTTTTTTCCTACACATATATGTATTATAAGGTCATGTCCATGCATTAACTTTGGTTGTTATCATTTTCATATTTTCAGAGCATTTTTTTTAAAATTGGGCTTGATTTCCAAAAAGCCTGTTTTCATCTTCTCATTTCACCACGTGGACAGTTAACAGGATTTTTTTTAATTTTACCATATATCATTCTGTATGTGAGGATCATCTGCCCAAAATTTGGGCTTGTTGCTGAGTTTCTTCATTGAGATAAGATTTTTTTTAAATATTGTCTATAAATCCACTGAATTTGTACTGGATCTGCAGTACCACTTTGCACCACATGTGGTGCTCTTTTAATACAATGGAAGTCAATGGAAGAGTAAGAGTCACTTGTTTGCTACACATATCCAATCTAAACACACAGTTTATGGTTCATAGTTGAATTGGTCCAAATAATTATTGCAACATGAACAACATACTACTCATACATAAATCTTATTTAGAGAAAATAAACTGATCAAGTAAATTATACACACATAAGACTGACTGGTCATCATACATGCAGCAAGAGGATTTAGCATAATTACCATCTTTGTAATGAGTTTTCTACACCAGCTTCAACCTATCAGTGCCTATGTGAGCACTTTAATAATTTTTAGCCAGCTGGTTAGGCAAAGTCTATATTCATCGTCATATGCTTGGGATGCAGTCCTCTGTGATACATAGACAAAGAGCATCAAGATGGAGATCAGTGCTTTAACAAACAATCAAACAATGGGTTTCTAAAATTCAGTTCATCAAGGTATTTCACTTGATGAAGATGACCATGTGTGTTTCCATCACAAGTATTCATAACAAGGTTTGAGGACTCGTGGATCCAAGAGGCATTTGTAAAAAAATGATACATCTTTAGTATTGATTTTTCTGCATCTGACAATGCACTGAATTTTAGAAACCCCTTTTTACTTGAACCATATGAACCATAAACTGTGTGTTTAGATTGGATATGTGCAGCAAACAAGTGACTCTCTTACTCTTCCATTGACTTCCATTGTATTAAAAGAGCACCACATGTGGTGCAAAGTGGTACTGCAGATCCAGTACAAATTCAGTGGATTTATAGACAATATTTAAAAAAAAATCTTATCTCAATGAAGAAACTCAGCAACAAGCCCAAATTTTGGGCAGATGATCCTCACATACAGAATGATATATGGTAAAATTAAAAAAAATCCTGTTAACTGTCCACGTGGTGAAATGAGAAGATGAAAACAGGCTTTTTGAAAATCAAGCCCAATTTAATAAAAATGCTCTGACAATATGATAATGTTAACAACCAAAGTTAATGCATGGACATGACCTTATAATCCATACAAGAGTGGGGGGAAAATCTGATTAATTTGTGTCACATACTTTTTGAATGAGAAGCCCTCAAAGGTGATGATGTCTTTTCACATTATGAATTTATAGCCATTTTCAGAGCTTTGCAGAGGGGAAATTACACAAGATTTGATTGGATTGTTTCAACAGGAAAATGTACTTCTATTCACATAGTTTCACTCATGTGTGTGAAATACTAAAAGAGCCAATAATGTTGGAAGTTGAACAAAAAGGATTGTTCACCACGATGCTTAAAATGACTTGAAACTTCAAAGGGCTGTAGTTTTGGAACCATTAGTGATACAGATATACTATTTAAGATTTATGCATAGGTTTGGTCTACAAACACCTGTGATTTTTCCAGATTTTTTGGGAGAGGGTGACCTGCCAGCCACTGGGTGATTTGACACGGAATGACCCATTCTGGTTTTCTCCGAGTGCAACGATGATAGACAGACATCATTTGGACAAAATATAGAGCATATTAACCTCCGTTGCTCAGCCAAATGCCTTCCTGTTAAGTCCTGTTATCACGGAGTTACAGGCGATAAACAATTTGTGATGGTCACAAGTTTACTTCATTAGGGACTGTTAGTTATTTATTTAAGGGGCTACCGGAGGAGTTTTGGGAGCATTAGTCCAAAAAGACGTGACCCTCCCTCGCCAGCAGTACATTTTTCTATGACCCTCCAAAGTGATTATGAAAAAATCACTGTCAACTTTTTCCGGGTTTATCACGTAGCCTACTGTATTTTAATGTTTTCACATATTTGGCCATAAGCCGTTTATCATAGGCTATCACGAAACCAAACTACAAACTACGAGTGAATCCCGTTTGCAGCCGTAGAGACGCAGGACAAATTAAACATTCTGGTTTTCTCCGAGTGCAACGATGATAGACAGACATCATTTGGACAAAACATGGAGCATATTAACCTCCGTTGCTCAGCCAAATGCCTTCCTGTTACGTCCTGGTATCACGGAGTTACAAGCGATAAACGATTTTTGATGGTCACAAGTTTACTTCATTAGCGGTTTATTTTTTTTGGATTATTAAAGAGTGTTTTTCATTTAAAGGTTTGACTTCGTGCTTATTCACTAGAGCATTTAGCGCTCTCCCCAATCCCAGACGTTCACATTGCATGTTTGTTTGTAATAGATGCAACCGAGAGATAGGATATGCGTTTGACAATGAGTTGTTAACAGACCAAGACATATAGCCCAGCAGCAATCTAGGGACTGCTCGTTATTTATTGAAGGGGCCACCGGAGGAATTTTGAGTGCTTCAGTTGCAAGTTGCATGACCCTCTCTTGCCTGCTAGAAATTGTTCAATGACCCTCCGACAGAATTGTTAAAAAAGACATGACCCTCCCCTGCCAATTGTCGCTGTCTTCCACCCGCGCCACAGCCACACACTTTGTGATAACGTTCTTAAATCAATCTTTCCCGTGAGCTTGCATGCTACCAGTCCTTCCTTTTCAAATGTGTTGCGTCTGTTTGCACAATTTCACAAATAATCATATGTGATTAATAATATGACAAATAATCCCTGTGCACAGGGACCGAAACAATGCATGCCAACTTTTTCCGTGTTTATCACATATTTTAACTTTCCCCGCTGTCTTGCCGGTTTAATGTTTTCCCGTAGAATATCCCATATTTTAATACTCTCATAACAGCCCTGCCATCGGGCCTGTCTCTGCTCTGTTGCTACCCCTTGCCCTTCCAACGAAACAGATGTCTTCAAATCATCGTTTTCCTTGCTTGAAGGCGAACTTAGAGTGATGTTAACCTATTTAAGTTTAACGGAGTGATTGTCGTGAGAGCACGATTCATTGGCGCTTGCATGTTCGGCCTTATGTCTACGTGTGCACCTGAGGCTACTCAGCTGCAAGAGAAACTAGACTGCATTTCCGGCGGGAACTGCGAAAGTGTGCTTGCCCTGGTCCGGTCACCAACGTGAGCAGACAGTGACATACGCTATGCTGAACCTGGCTTGATCCAAGCATTCTAACAGTGCCTTTCAGGCGTTGGAGCAGTGGCAATACCTCAAAAGCTCTATTCAACTATTGCCTTGCAGGGTGAATGCGGTTCGTTGGCTTTTACCTGTGGCCTGCTTTCGAATTTAGCTTCTATGACTAAAATCAAATCAATTAAATAAAACAACAGCAGTGATTGGCTGCAAAAATAAATAATGTCACGCGTCTTGCACCTCTCAAACTGGGCTATCAGGTAACCTAGAGAAAAATTTGAAATTATGAAATATGACTAAGGCATTAAAATGCTGCTTGTTTGTCAGGATACTTTTTCACTGATTTATTTTAGAAATATGAGCTATGAGTGTGAATGTTATACAGCGGGGAAAATAAGTATTGAACACGTCAACATTTTTTTCAGTAAGTATACTTCCAGTGAGGCTATTCGCATGAAATTTTCACCGGACATTAGTATTAACTTAGGTAATCCACACATATATAAAAATCCAAACATTAATGTCTAAAAGTAGTGTTATGAGTAAAAAAGTGGAATGGCATAGGGAAAAAGTATTGAACACGCTAAGAAAAAGCAGTACACAAACGCAAGGAATGGCAAGGAACAAACTGGAATCTATAAGTAGTTAGAGAAATTATCCCTCCTATCTGTGCAAATTCATATAAGCTGGGTTAGTACATACTGGTGAGCTATAAAAAAGTTTTTTGTTAGAAGGGTGTCACACAAGAAACATTTCATGATGGGTAAAAGCAAAGAGCTCTCCCAAGATCTTTGCAACCTTATTGTTGCAAAACATATTAATGGGACTGGTTACAGATGCACTTCAAAACTTCAGAATCATCCAGCAAGCAGTATTGGAGCCATTATTTGGAAGTGGAAGGAACATCACTACATCATCAACTGGCCATGGACCGGATCTCCTTGCAAGATTTCTGACCAGGAAGTCAGAAGGATAGTCAGAAGAGTAGCCCAAGAGCCAAGGACCACTCTGAGAAAACTCCAAAAAGATTTGGAGGCAGCAGGTACAATTGTTACAGAGAAAATCATAGGTAATGCACTCCACCGCCATGGCCTCTATGCACGCTCATCCCGCATGACTCTATTGCTGAAGAAAAACATGTCAAAGCTCGTTGAAAGTTTGCTACACAACATTTGAACAATCCTATGAAATACTGAAAGAATGTATTCTGGTTAAAAATGTAACTTTTCGGATGTCATACTACACACCATATTTGGAGGAGAAATGGCACTGTGCATCACCCTAAAAATACCCTACCAACATGGAGGTTTGGAGGTGGTGGCATCATGGTGTGGGCTGTTTTTCATCTCATGGTACTAGCAGACTTCATACAGTTGAAGGAATGATGAATGGAGTCATTTTGTTCTGGGAGAATCTTTACATCCACCAGGATGATGAGGATGAGACATTGCTAGACCTTCCAGCAGGACAATGATCCAAACCATTCAGCAAAGGAAGCTCTCAATTGATTTCAGAGAAAGGAAATCAAGGCCCTGACTTCAATCCAATTGAACAGTTTTGGAAGTTAACTAAAGATCAGGATTCACAAGAGGGACCCCTGAAATCTTCAATATTAAAGGACTATCTGTTTAAAAGAATGGGCCAAACTCACACCAGAATACTGTGACTGATTAGTTTCATCATACAGGAAATGCCTTGAAGCTGTCATTACGAATAAAGGCTTTTCCACAAAGTATTTAAGAAATTTCAGCAGGCGTGTTCAATACTTTTTTCCTGTGTCATTCCACTTTATTGCACATAACTCTACCTATGGACTTTAATGTTTGGATTTTTTTATATGGGTGGATTATCTGAGTTAATACTAATGTCTGGTGAAAATTTCATGCAAATAGCCTCATTGGAAGTATACTTACTGAAAGAAATGTTGACGTGTTCAATACTTATTTTCCCCGCTGTATATTCCATCCCCTAATTCTGTTTTACTGGTTTATTTGACAAATAATCTATATGGATTTGCTCTATAAAGACCTTATGTCTGTTTGGGATTGTTTTGAGAGCCTATTGATGTATCTCAGAATAAAGGAATGTCCACAACATTAGTGATGGGGTTTTTTTTGTGTGTGAATGTATTTTACTTAACTCATTGAATGTAGCTGGATACTCATGAACGCATGTCTCTAATAGCCACAATAGGAGTAATTTTAGCAACACCGTATTTTGTGTGGCCCATAACGACCCAGTGGATCATGAAAATGTGCCAAAATTCACATTCCTTGCTTCAGTATAGGTTTAAGGTCTGGGGCAGGGATTTGACATTCTGTGACTTCTTCATTGAGGGCTTGCTTAGCAGCACTGTCTGCTTTCTCATTTCCCCTCAGACCAACATGGCCTGGGACCCAGCAAAAAAACTACACTCAAGTTCTGGTTCTTTAGACGTTCTAGTTGATCAAGCTCAGCTTTGGTTGTACTTTTTGTGTGACATTAAAGCCTACTGGAAAGATTTTTAATGGCAATTTAATTGAATGCAATTTACTTTTACGATTAAATAAAATTAATTTATCCCTCTCACCCATAGTTTTCTATTTATTTACAAATGTACATAGGCCTACTGTAATTACATTTATACAGTTATTCTACTGATCTTTATACTATTCATCCTGCACATTAACTTATTCTTACTACTCTTATAATGTTGTTTCTGCACTACAATGACACTGTTTCCACACGGCACATAGCTGTATGTTATGTACATATCTGTTATATATTTGTCATATTGAATATCTATATTTATTCTGTTTTATTATATTCTGTTAATACACTGCATATGTCTATATTATTATTTCTACTATTATAATGTTACTGCTACATCTACATAGCCTACATTATTCTACTTATTGTATGAGATAACTGCTAATACACTGTACATATTTATATTTAATTCATATTACTCTAAACCACGTTCTGTAAATCAACTGTATACTACTGTCTACACTGCACTATATTTCTTGACCTGTCTCTGTATGTTTCATCACCTTTCTATACTTTGCCTCACATTGCAACACAGCTCAGATCTTTGGTTGCTATGAAGTCCAGTTGTTCTAAATGGATGGTTGCTATGGCCAAAGGCCAGTTCTATCTCTGCTGTTGTCAAGCGGGCATGTCGTAGAATTCTGATTAACCTTATCTTATTGAAAACATCTCTATTTTACTTAGCCCACTTCCATACAGTGGGTCCCATTAAGAAGTGGCCACTTCATTCACCGTGATTACCGTGATTCACACAGCAGCATTATTAAATGAATCTGTCACCATACGCCTATGCCTACGTTTGCAAAGAAAACATTTTAATTTGATTCACATGAAACGTTACATTTCATGTACATGTTGACAATGAGTAGGCTAGTTTTGGTTGTTGGTGGTGTTATTGCATCCCTTAGTTATGCCTACAATGCAAGTTCCCTCGCGATTGGAAGCTCCTGTAGACAATAGTAGACGCATTTCAAAACATCGCGTTAGGAGTCCTTGCCACTTCTTTTAAGCTGTCACAGACGTAGGTGCTACTTTTAGGGCTAAAGTGCTTCGAGAATTACTGTTAGTAAAAAAAAATAGCAGTCCTAAAGTTACACGTGACGAAGTTACGAGTGCAAGCATCTCATATCAAATGACCATGGCATTACCTAAACAACATAAATCCCAATTAGCAACATACGTCTCCTCCCTATAGCTAGCCACACAAGAAATTAATGATACTAAATCTCTGCTTAGCATGCTTCTCCGCTTAGCATTCTAATAACAGAAGGGGCACGTTTATGTTGACCACTACAACATGACTCATTATGTCTGTAACGTTAACTGTATAAAACACTTACTTTCATAAAGGACGCACACCATCCAGCACATGGAAACCGATATTTTAGGTTCTTGGCCACAAACTCAAAACGTGTCTCTCTGAAGCCCTGTTCTAGAATCTTTGCTCTGAAGACTCTAGTTGCTAGGCGACATCAAATAAACGAAATGATAGTCTTTCAGTATTAAATGTGTACGTGTGATTCCGAATGGATGTGTGTGGTTTGCAATTAGGATAAACAAGAAATAACATTTCCAATAATTTCTCATGATAAATGACATAATATTTGCACCTTCCTTACTTGTGAATCTCACACCGTATTTCAAGTAGGCTACACTAGTGAAATGTAATACAACGCTGCCACCTAGCGTTCAGATAGGTAGGCTATTTAACATTAACGTGACGCTTGTTTATTCTTTCGTCAACTCCATGCTTTTAGGAAAACAATCTTTTTATCATAGTTCCCTCTTCAATGGTGATTACCAGCTCGTTTTTGTAACAGAGATAGCTGTTTATTGTCCCTAGGTTTACAGAAACACCTATTCATATTAATACAGGAAATCAAGATAACGCTGCCGACCACTGCTTTGTCTATTACATGGCCCAGAATGCCTTGCATGTCTTTACAACAAAACTACACAGTAAAACCTAAATGCCCGTAAACATATGCATTTGCATACTTGTAACATTTTTAATAATACTCTCCCATCATGATATGTAACAATAATGAAAAATGTAATTTGAATACCGTCAATGTGAAAACAACTATATTATGTAAGCTATATATAGCTACTGTTCTCCTTGCTATTTCAGTTCGTAAGTCCATACTATCCCATGGCAGAGCAAGGATTTCATGATTGGGCAAGGTTGCCCGGAGACGTTGTGGCTGCCCGGAGACGTTGTGGCTGCCCAGAGACATTGAGCATACTTGGAAGGCATTGTGATAGAAGGTGAATGGTGAAAAGGTGAATGGTGAGAGTCACCAAATACCTGTGGGTGGTTTGCCAAATGATGGAAACTTTTGGAATATTTCTTTTTTTTTTTAGCTTATGCACCCTCACACTGGAGTCACACAGGACGACTTCCTGTTTCGGAGCTTCGCCGCCAATTTCGTTTGGCTGTGACGGGCAAACGCTTTCGAAAATCAAAAATCCTTCCGCTAACATTTGTGAGGCTTGGTCCAAGGATAATGTACGTCAAGTTTCGTGGCGTTCGGACCAAATTTGTGACCTGTGAAAATTTAGTTTCGCTTTCTGTTCAATCCAATATGGCGGACGAACGGCACGCCCACCTGACGTCATCTTCGCGACCAACTTACACCGGTACTGACCGGACGTTTTAAAGTTGGAACGGTGTCTCTGTCTCAAAGGGCCTAGGCGCTAGGGCTGACAAAAAATTAGGGAGACGGGAAAAATAATAATAAAACTTAAGAAGAACAATAAGTGTGCTGCTTTGCAAGCACACTTAATAATTTCCCGTTTGTATGTTCACTGCAAGTTGGCCTACCATAACTTACCAACTGTGCACTGTAGACCCTAACTGGCTATTTATATTTTTCTGTGAAATAAGCAAATGTATTTGTTCAACTTTATGAAGCAGAATTACGCATAGCCTACTTGGAACATAATACAAGGACAGATAGTGACAAAATATTAACTTTCAGTGTTTTACGATGTCTTTGTCATGGGGAAGTGTTTTTCCCCATGCATTTATTCTAGGTTACTGTCAGTGACTGCCGTGAGAGAAGCGGGTTCTGTGTTTCGTTCATGTCAGTGACTGACGCGAGAGAAGCGGGGTCTGTGTTGTGTTGCGTTGCGTTAATTTATTTTCATTGGGCATACCGTGCCGTGCCGTCCACAGCTCTTCAGTTCTGACAAAGCCAAAATTACTCCTTTTGAAACAATGAGTGCAGGAAGCGCGTTTGTATGGTTATATTGCTTCACTGGGGGGATCCCAAGCAGCTTTCAGCCATAAGGCTACTTTGAGAACATTTCAATTCACCCGACACTAATATTCAAAATGTTGAAAACTATTTCGGCATAGCCTATAAAGCAGTTTAATTAAATGGAATGTTAGTTGTAAACAAACGAGCTACTTGGTGAGGCTTGGCCTCACAGATGCGCTCGTGCCTTAGATGGCAGGAAAAATCTTCACGATAGGCCTATTAACTAACCACCCGATTCACGTTGGCTGGGGGGAAGAGGGGCCATCAGACATTTGTGCCCAGTTAATCCGGCCCTGCCCCCAAAAAATCACACCTTCCCACCTCTGACTGCTTAAGAGGACTCCTTACTCACAGACCTATATCACAAACCTGCTGCAGTTTGCCGTGTTTTGAAATACAGGAGCTTCCAATCGCGAGGAAGCAATTTTGCATTGTAGGCATAACTAACATGCAATAACGCCGCCAACAACAACCAAAACTAGGCTAATCATTGTCAACATGTAAATTAAATGTAACATTATTGTGAATCAAATTAAAATGTTCTCTTTTGCAAACGTAGGCATAGTAACAGAATAATTTAATAATGTTACAAAGATACTACATCAATCCGTATGTTTCATTAGGCTACTAGGCTATTTGTTTTGCCTTGATTCATTTAGGCTAGGCCTTTTTATTCAGGGGCCGTATTCACAAAGAATTTTAAGGCTAAAAGTAGCTCCTAACTGGCGAATTTAGGAGCAACTCCTAAAAATAATGGGCGTGTCACTCCTAACTTTAGGACTCCTAATTTTTTCACAAAAAGTAATTCACGAAGCATTTTAGACCTAAAAGTAGCACCTAAGTCTGGGACAGCTTAAGTCGAGAGGACTCCTAACTCACTAAGACCTATTCATAAACAGCTTTTTTGTGGCATTTTACGTTGCGATGTTTTGAAATGCGTAGCCTATGCGCAACAGGAGCTTCCAATCGCGAGGGAACAATTTTGCATTCATAAAAGGGATGCAATAACGCCACCAACAACAACCAAAACTACTCATTGTTAACATGTAAATGAAATGTAACGTTTCATTGTGAATCAAATTAAAATGTTCTCCTCTTTGCAAACAGGGATATGGTGACAGATTAATTTAATAATGTTGCAAAGGTAGGCTACTGCATCAATCCATAGGCCTATGTTTCATTAGGCTACTAGGCTATTTGTTTTGCCTTACTCTTTATTCATTTAGGCTAGGCCAGGGGTCTCAAACTCAAATGAGCCGGGGGCCACTTCTGCCATTTTCATCTGACTGGAGGGCCACAGTGTTCAAGAATAATACAAAAAAGAACGGATATTTCTGAAAATGCAGTGTTTTATTTCAAATACTACACTGTCTCATTGTGTAATACTGCAAACAGAAAGTGCAAGTCTTTTAGACACATGTGCTAGCATGTAAATAAATAAAATGTTATTATATTAAATAAAAAAAATATTATAAATAAAATAATGCTAAAATAAATATTAAATACAAATTATAAAAACAACCAAAAAAATATAATAAACAGGTATACTGTGTGTATTAAACACCAAATAAAAATATTTTCTCATGACTTATTTAAACCTGGCAAGGAACTGATAAATGAAATACCAGAATGCATTTTAACTGTTTAACTGTAAACTATTTATTTTAACATATTGTATTGCCCTCAACAAACAATCATTTTTGAGCCTGTGCTTTATTTCTTGCCAGATACTTGGCAGCGCTTGTGCTCAGAAAGTTGAGTCACATTTGCTCTAATGGACGTTGCAGTTGAAACTCTGAGTACAGCTTCAAGATGGGCATCTGTAAGCCTTGATCTGTACTTGTTTTTGGTAAAGTTCATTGTTGAGAACAATTTCTCACACATATATGTACTTCCAAAAAGGCACAATACATGACTGAAAACTCTGGACAGCTCTGGGAATGATGGAAGCAGCTCTCTCAGAAAAGTTCCAATCTTGTCTGCTTTTCCCTGTGCCTCTCTGAATTTAGCTTTTAGTTCACTGTTGCACTGCAAGTCAATAAGTTCATTTTGCAAAACACTGGGGACACTCTCCACATCAGCTGAGAAGGGGTCTGCAAATAGCTGAAAGGTGTCACGGTGTACCTTAAAGTCCGCAAAACGTTCATCAAACTCTCGCTGTAGGTTTTCAATAGCAGAGACATATTCATCACCACTGAAAGCTGTGCCCTCTTCCACCAAAGACCTGCATGCAGCAAAATGACAGAGGTTTGCTGCAGACAGTTGGGTTTTCCACAATCTCAGTTTTGTGGTGAAAGCTTTCACACTCTCATAGGCTGTTGTAATGAGCTGAGCAGGGCCCTGCAGCTTTAGGTTCAGGATGTTTAGTTCTTGTGTTATGTCCACAAGGAATGCCAAATCCATTATCCATTTTGGATCATCAAGCTCTGGAATATCCAGCCTGCCATTTTCCATGAATGTCTTCACTTCAGCTCTTAATTCAAAAAATCTCCTCAAGACGTTTCCCCTGCTTAGCCAGCGCACCTCAGTAAAGTACAGCACATCACCATACGATGCCTCAAGGTCTTCCAAAAAGGCCCGGAACTGGCGGTGTTGTAAACCTCTGGACCTGATATAATTAACACATTTCAGGACGACAGACATCACATGTTCAAAATTCAAGCATTTGGCACACAGTTGATGTTGATGTATAATGCAGTGCAGAGCAATAGCTGGATCAGCATCTTCTTCCTCTAACTTTCTCTGTACCAGCGCTACAAGTCCGTTTTTCCTGCCTGTCATGGACGGTGCTCCATCGGTGGTAATGCCCACAAGTCTGTTCCACGGCACACCAAGCCGCTCAATCGCACCGCACAGCTGCTGAAATATGTCTTTTGCTGTGGTACGGCCATACATTGGACACAAACTCAGCAACTCTTCTGTCACCTCAAACTTGTCATCAACACACCTGATGAAAATTGCTAGCTGAGCAGTGTCTGTTTTGTCAGTACTTTCATCAAGCGCAACAGAGTACGCAATTAAACTGCGGGCTCTGTTCTGTAACTGTCCATATATGTTACCCGACAGTCCATTAATCCGCTCGGCCACAGTGTTTGCTGATAGAGAAACGTTGTTGAATACGCTCCTCTTTTCGGGACAGAGAATATCAGCAACTCGCAACATACAGTCCTTCACAAACTGCCCTTCAGTGAATGGTTTTCCCGCTTTGGCAATTAATTCACTGACCACATAGCTTGCTTGAACTGCTGCGTCAGCGTCCTTACCGGCTTTGTGGAAAAGTTCTTGCTGGGATAGTAATCCTTTTTGTAGCTGCTCGACTCGTTGTCTCCTTTCATCATCGCCCTTGTATTTCTCATCATGCTCGCCGTGTTTAGTCGTATAATGACGCCTGAGATTGTATTCCTTACAAACAGCGAGTTTCTCTTTACATATAAGGCAGATCGCATTTCCACCGAACTCAACAAAAAAATATTGTGATGTCCATCTTTCTTGAAACTGTCTATGCTCGCTATCCACCTTTCTCTTAGATTTTGAAAGCGACATACTTTCCCTCCTCGTCATCGTCTCCGTGTCATGAACTTTGTGTTGTTCCACACCTGCGCACTTTCGCAATTAGGCTATTTTGCATTTTCAAAATAGGCCAAAGTATTTTTTTAATGGAATTGTTTTCTAAAATTAAACATTTTCTTTTATCATCTAAGAATATTGTTAACATAATTATTGTGGGGGTAAAACAAAAATTGAAAATACCCTCAAGGGCCGAATTACATATGATTTTGACATCAAGTCGCGGGCCGGAACTGGGCTGGACGCGGGCCGGATTTGGCCCGCGGGCCGGTACTTTGAGACCCCTGGGCTAGGCCTTTTTATTCAGTTAGTAATCATCTTCCGTCCTTCGCACTACTCTCCGACCTGTCACCTGTCACTCATCATCGAAAGAGAGGTGTTTGGAATTCCCGCGTTACAATCGTCAGCCAATCAAGGTGGTCACTAGTGTCAAGCTCGTGCATGAGTAATGACGTCATCCATAGCACCGAAGACTCACTCCTAGTTTAGGAGTTGTCTGAAAGGCTTTGTGAATAACTTTTAAGAGAAAACTCCAAGCTAAAATCTTTTAGTGTGATTTAGGAGTAGCCTACTCCTAGTGGTAAGATAAAAGCCTTTCTGAATAGCCAACGGCCCCAGTTATTCATCATCTTCCGTCCTTGTGTAGCGCACGCATTCTGAGACCTGTCACCTGTCACTCATTATCGTAAGGGAGGTGTTTGGAATCATGCCCGCGTTACAATCATCAGCCAATCAAGGTGGTCACGCTTGCCCATTTACCCAAATTAATGGTCGAATATTACTGATGATCATTGTTATTTAAAAACATGCAGTGTGCGTAGGGTACCAAAAACATCTTGCTCGTAAAAAAGCATCATAACGCACATTCTGGCGGGTCTGTTATTTACTGTAGGCTGCGCAAACCACATGCCTTTATTTTGGGCAAGCCTGCATTCATTCAACCTTTATTTATTCTCGGAGGTTCATTGAGGGAAGCCCTCATTTTCAATGAAGCCGAGATTACAGAAGCGAAGCAAAGCGCTCCACAAACAAGACAACATTCGAGGCCTTCTGTTGAAGAATTTTATATAAAGCCTGCGCTGACAGTAATCCTCCTGCCCATGATAGGCCTACCACAGCTGTGGATAGTGTGGAATGTTCAAGTAATAACACAATCCAATGTGTGTCTCAATTGTCCCCTCAATTGTCTAGATTTTGCAACGAACTTACATGACACAATGCCATAAAATAGCCTATGCCAGTTTTAGGACACAGATTCTGTGTTCTGGACTGCAGGTAACTTGTTAAGCCGGTGGTTCTCAAACTTTTATTTCATTCCCCACTTTGATCAAGGGGCATGACTGATGATAGTGGAGATAACGTGTTATCCCGAGGCTTTTGCAAGTCAGCATCTTCGACGGTAGTCTATTAAAAATATACGTTTTCGATGTCCCAAACGGAGAGCCATACTTTATTGTTTTTAACGATCTCTATGCTACTCACAAAAATGTAGGCATGGGGACATGATGAAGTAGGCTATCCAACTGTTGTGTGTTAAATTATTGTGATTACGAGCAGTGGTTTTCAAACATTATGCGTGACTCGGACATCTAACTAAATGCAACAGGCTCATATCGTCCTCGCATTCGCAAAATGAGGACCAGTGTTTTGTCAAATTGCAAATAGCTATTCGTTTTAACAATTTTTTTTATGATAGTATGAAGTGCTTTTTGTATAGGCTACTATCTTAATCTTGCAATATGGGGAGGGAAGTGGCGCGTCTGCAGTCAGCCAAATATGAATGTAATTCTGCGGCATAAAGCAGATGTATTTGTTTATTGTAGAGATGTCCGATAATATCGGCCAACCGATATTATCGGCCCGATATTAGCATAAAAATGTAATATCTGTTAATATCGTTATCGGATTTTTTTTGCCTTAAAACCGATAACATAATGCTTGCGTTACACCCACATAGTGCCTATGCGCTCCTGAAGCGTTTACCGGCGCACAGATGATGACCTCATCAATCTGCGTCTTGAAGCATACAAACAAGCGTGGATGGCTGCAGTAACAAACTTGCTCGTGGCCGTAGTAGCCCCTTGCGTTGGCCGTGACGCCCCTTTGAAAATCAGAGGTTTGCAGGCCACGGTGGCCTTGGTGCCCCCTTCTTTAAATATTCTGCTTTGCGTCCTACTAATAGCGATATATATTTAGCCTATGGCCTATGGCCAAATTACGCAGTGGAGAAAGTGACAGCGCAAGAAAGAAAGTGCGTCCAAATTAACCCATCCTACTCATCACACAGACATCACAAGTATCACATGAAAGAGCTTTTTCTCAGCTTTTAATCGATGTTAGCCGCTAATTGCTGTGGTGAACGGTTCGCGAGAAAAGTAAATAATATCATTCAATTTAATCATAAATTCTACCGAAGGTTTTGCGTCCATCTCCCTACCCATTCATCTCGGTGGAATACTTCAGAACCCTTCGTTTAACACATGACAAACATAGGCGGAGTTTGACATTCGAGCCGGGGGGGCAGACAAAAAATAAATAAATAATTGTAGCAGCTGAGACCTGGCCTAACACTTGGGGAACACAGCATGAGCACATATGGAGAAAACAAACATGCTAAATAATGATAGCCTATATATAATTACATTGTAACAATTTAACAATTCGTCCTCATGAAATCCAATGCAGCACGGTTGTCTTGAAACGCAAT
The DNA here is from genome assembly GCF_046254945.1 of Alosa pseudoharengus. Lineage (NCBI taxonomy): Eukaryota > Metazoa > Chordata > Actinopteri > Clupeiformes > Clupeidae > Alosa > Alosa pseudoharengus. Next base: position 45,929,958 of record NW_027468774.1, read on the forward strand.
AGACAGGGGTGTCGCCTAGCAGTTGAAAACATTCGGGGCTTAGCCCATAGAGTTGCTGCTCACTTTTGATAAATTAATCCACCGCCTCTAGCCTCATTTGCCCCACATTGATTGAATATTATGTACAATCATATTTTGTCAATTAAAGAATGTAATGACCTGTTGCCATCTTGACACTTCTGTTTGCTATTAAAAACGAACTATATAGCCTAGTGTAACGGATGCCAGCTAGCTTAGCTGTGCTTGTGGAACGTTGGTAAACCTCCGACGCCTCAAGAATGCTGCTGGCATGCGAGCCACCTAGCAGAGTGGAGTTTGAAATAACAAGATGCATCGGTTCATGCATGCTTAGCTTAAGGAGAACGAGTCATTGAAAACTCAAATTCGATTCTACAAAGGCAAAGTAAGTAAACTGTAGGCTATTGAGTGCAGGGCAGACTTAAATCATAGCGAGAACTCCAAGAATCAAAGGAAGTGTTCACCTACAGTCTGATGCCTCTCCAAAAGCAGAAACAAAGCGCAATCACGCCATTACGTTAAGAAATGTTAAGAAAAAGAATATTCATATTTTGCTGTAATCCAATGACACGAAAAAAAGTAATCCACATCGATCAGTAGGCCTAGATGCACTAAAAGGGTCATCTAGCCAGGCCTACGCGCGTCACATTCACCAGCCAGTTCCAAACAGGTGAACAAGGCTTTGCCACTTTGCTGTTTAAACAAAGTGGAATAAAAAGTCCAAATCTACACACAACGCAAAATCAATTAGTAAGCTGACAGGACATTTATATACATGGCATTTAGGCAACCTTTATTGCAACGTTGGCACGGCAAGATGTCCATACTAGTGCAACAGTAATTTTCGCGTTTTTTGCGTCCTGCGTCAGGTTGGCCGTAATGTCACTTTTCAATGTAAAGGATCGCAAGAGAAGAAAACCTGGCTGCTCCCGTTCTCTATTGTTGTTTTGTGTTATTTAAATTATTTTAAAAATATCTGGTCATGCCAGACATATTTCACAAATTTTTGAAACAATGCAATTACCCGTTTCCACCAGGAGGGGCAGTGCTCCCCCTGCCCCCCCACTAACTCTGCGTATGATGACAAACCATATATCAGAATAAACAGCAGACCTTACCGAACAGAAAGGTGTAAAGCAGTCCCCTGTACAGTTAGCCGTTCCAGACTAATCCCGTTTTGAATTTGCAGTAAATTTCAACATACATGGATGTCTCCAAATTTGGGATTTAAGTTTTACACTGTGTTTAAATTGTTCCACATTATTTCATAACGGGCCAAATACAAAACAAATATTACAAATGTCGCCTAGATATCGGTAAATCAGAGGACAGCGGACTATAAGACTTTGTGAAAGTAGCCTTCATGATCACAAAATGCTAAGCATGCATCTAGGCTATTTGAGTTTCTTAAAGCTGAGCTGTGCTTAAATTGTTCAATACATGATTTCATAACAGGCCAAATATAAAATAAATGTTAAATATAGCCTAGATATCTGTATATGAGGAAGGACGGGTTTAGAGTGAGGGTCTGTCTTGTCTGTAAAAACAGACACCCGTGACTCATATTTGTGCATTCATTCAATTAAGGTGATTGAGTTTTAGTTAAAGAAACAGTTCATGAAGCATCCTACAAATGCAGGCTCATTTAACACAGAAAAAGGGTAGCCTGTCATACACTATGCCTGTTATTTTAGTTGGCTTTACATTCTGCTATGTTGCACATAGTTGTTCAGGTACAATGTTTTATCATTTGTGAAGAAGTCAAATTTGCCCTATTTGTTGTGGGCATTGTCAAGATTATCTCAGGGAGAGTGTAATCCAAACTGTTGTTTGAGACAATTAAAAAAAAAAAAATAAACATGGCACTTTTTCCCTAAATTAAATTGAAGTATTTTTCTTATTTTGCACAGACAATGTTAACATTTGGAAAGCCTTGTTGCATTCAAGAATGCATCCAGTGGGGCATCACAATAACATTAAGCATGTTGTGTTAATTCCATAACAGGAGATATGTGATGTTACCTAAATTAGTTTTGAGGAAAAATAACCCACATATCGACATCGGTATCGGCTGATATCGGAATCGAAATTTGAGAGTTGGACAATATCGGCATATCGGATATCGGCAAAAAAGCCAATATCGGACATCCCTAGTTTATTGTACAGAAAAATAAAAATGACATGTCAAGCAGTCAATTGACTACATTGCAGCCAAGTAGGGCAAATTAATTTACGAAACCAAAACGTGGGTCATAGTTGTCTAAGCCTCTATTGCGTAGCCTGTTAAAAACGTCGCCAGATAGTATTCGGCAACAACATTGTTTTCTGCAGAAGCCTACCCAAGGCTACAGATTAATTCTGAACAGTTATTTCTCTACTGGCTCAATTATCACACCACTGATTTGATTTGCGTAGTTGCGTTAACCCCAACACTGACAATAATGTAGACAATAATGGTAGATCCTGCTCTTTCAGAAGGGACGGCAGGCAGAGCGATGTACAGTGGCAGAGCGACGCACAGTGGCTGAAAGTGGTACTAAAGCTTCACGCAGCTTCACGCCGCGTAATGCGCGAATGAAGTGGTCATTTGAAAGCGATGCCCACTGTATATGCGAACTGCAGTGGGTCCATCAGGTGTTCAGTAGTTTTCAGCAGTTCGGCTTTGATCAATTTTTCAAATGACTTCATAACTAATGAAGTCAGGGCTATAGGCCTGAAGTCATTTAATGATTTGGGATGTTTAGTTTTGCCAACAGGGACTATAGTAGACATTTTCCACAGGTTAGGCACCTTCTGCTGAGACAAGGATAAATTAAAAATATAGTTAAAAATAGGGCCTACTTGATCAGCACAGTTGGAAAGTATTTGACTACTGATATTATCTGGACCAGCACTTTTTCTTCTTTTGCAGTGTTTGAAAGTTTTAACAACAGAATGTACATCAAAAGGAGGAGACGCTTGATGTTTAGATTCCAGTGCTATATTTTTCAGCATCATTATTTCGTTATTAAAGGAATGCACATCAAATCTGGAGTAAAATTTGTTTAGCTCTTGTGCCAGAGCCACATCTGAGGTGAACCCATCTAGTGAGACCCTTTTCTTCACATTGTCAGTCAGACGGACCAAAGACCTAATACTGTCCCATGCTGAACCCATATTATTGTTGCTAAGCTTGTCTTCTAGTTTTCTTTTATAGGATAATTTAGCTCTCCTAGTTTCCCGTTTAATTTCCTTATGTACAGACATTAACTCAGCAGAATTTCCCTGTTTAAAAGCCTGATTCTTTTTATTTAGTAGCACTTTAAGGTGTGTGCTCACCCAAGGTTTACTATTACTTTACTACTTTATTACTTTACAGGAACAACAATGTCCTCACAGTGAGTTATTCAGGAACTGACCACATTAGTGAGTTCATCAATGTCTCTAGAGGATTCAATAAACACCTCCCAGTCCGTGCTGTCCAGACAGCCCTGGAGTGTGAGAGTGCCCTTTTCTGACCACACTTTGATGGTTCTAGTTGTCACCTTCCCCTTCTGAAGACATGTCCGATATGATGGAACCAAGAACACACAGTTATGGTCAGCTGAGCCGAGGGGGGGTAATGGAATTGATTTATATGCATTTTTTATGGGCCCATAACACTTGTCCAGAATCCTGTCTTTCCTGGTGGGGCAGGAGACGTACTGATAAAAGCTCCTGAGGGGTTTGTCCAGTGAGCAGTGATTAAAATCTCCTAAAACTAGGTTGGGGGCGTCAGGAGAAAGGGACTGAAGTTTATGCACAGACTGAGAGATGAGCTCTGAGGCGTTTTTTTCATTCGCCTTTGGATGAACGTAAACAACAGTAACAAAAATCTGTGGGAATTCTCGAGGCAAATACATAGGGCGCATGGACAAGGAAAGCAGCTCCACATCCTTGGTACAAAGTCTCTCTCTCACTAGAACGTTTTTGCACCAGCGTTCATTAATCCTTAGAACCCGATTGACGCAAAGTGCGTCAAAAAACACACCCTTTCTTCTCTGTTACATTGCTCCGCGGCTGTTAATCGCAGCGAGATGAAACCTTTATAGCATGACAGAGAAGAAGTGGGGCTTTCCAACGAGACCACGCACTTGTCTGTACGATCAAGTATGAACATTTTAAAAAATCATGAAATTAAATCAAATAGCATCATATTTACAGTCTATACTTCTCTGTGTTCACCTGCGCACCCATTACTCTCGTTTGAATTACTCGCGAACTTGTGATCGCATAGATATGGCAAGCATATCAGATGAAAGAGGAGACACAGGGCTATCCATTTGTACCATGTTTATCGATCCTTCTGGCTTATAAAAACACACGAAGTGACTGCAAAATATTAACGTCATGTACACAAACCAACCTGCACACCCATTACTCTCGTTTGAATTACTCGCGGACCCGTGATCGGATAGATATGCCACACATGTCAGATGAAAGAGGAGACACAGAGCTATCATTTGATACTGGGTTATAAAACAGACGAAGTGACAGCAAAATAATAACTTCATATAGCTGGACTTACCCCACGTTTTTGTCTGTTTTTGTGGCAAAGCATGTTTATAATCCAATGCTATCGTGTGTTTCTCTACGGCAAAGCATGTTCATAATCCGGTTTTGAGATCCTAGCAAATTCCTGCATGGCATCCAATTCAAGGCTCACATTGCATCCCAATTTGTTGAACAAAGAAACACCTTTTTTGCCTTTACTTTGTTCATGGCAATGCAGTAAAAAGTTGAGAATCATTATGGCACACATGCTAACACGCAAACTTGGGTCAAGTCAGGACAGATCAGTTCGTGTCAGATATGGAGCGCAGAAAGGTCATTTTTCATCATTAAATAAAAAATGGCATTTATTTCCATAAATCACACACCACATATTTCTGTAAATTGCTCAGCCCCAGAGTATCCCTCCAACATGGCAATTATATTGCCCTATTCAGGACAGTCTGCCCTACACACACATGAAATGCATGTAGAGCTATGAGCTTGCTGTGGGAGATACAGGTCAAAATATAAGAATTTTTACAATACGCTTTTTATATTTTAATTCTTTAAAAATCAAAGTAAAATCAATCTAGCACTAATACATGACATGATGGCAGATCTGGATAGCCTAGACTCTGCTGAAAAAAAACTATATATAATATGTGTGTGTGGCACTCACAATGACCAGAATAAATCCTTCTGAATAAAGGTAGTGAAAATGCCCTAAAAACAGCTTAGGGTTCTAAGGGTTAATATAAGCACATACCCCACCTCCGCATGATTTTCCGGTGGTTGTGGACGTTCTGTCGGTACGGAACGGGATCCCAAACCCGTCTATAATCAAATCACCATCAGCGTCCCTTTCCCCGAGCCAGGTCTCTGAGAAGGCCAGAATACAGGTGCTTTTGAATGCATGTTGGTGGCGAACAAGAGCCTGGAGTTCGTCAGCTTTATTACGGAGAGAACGGGCGTTGGACAGGATAATTGAAGGCAGGGGAATGTGAGACAGGTGTTGCCGTCTCATACGCTCCCGCACTCCGCCTCTCCTGCCTCGCTTCCTTGGTTTCCATGGTGGAACTCTGAAGTGGTCACCTTTTCTGAGGCCGGCAAGTTCCTGCCAGATCAGGTAAAATCAGGTCCGCTGGTGGTCCCCTGGTCACAGGTTTTTCAAATGTTAGCAAGAAGTCTCTGGAGTATTGAATCGTCCTTGGTTTAGGAGATCCCAGGTGCCATACCAATATTAAATAAATATTAGCTTTACTGCAAACTGATTTGCATTCTTGTTAGAGAACGTTTACAATGTCAAAATGTATCAACAGCATGTTACATAAAGATGATACGTTTCGGGTCCTCTCCATTAAGATCCAACTTGAACATATGCTAGCCTACTATTTAATTGAGAACGCGTCTCAGCGCGCAAGAAAGGGAGAGAAACGTAGGCCTATGAAGGGAAATCGTGAAGGAAACAAAGACGAGATTAGAGGAAATTGCAGATTTATCCGGTACTCACTACTGTTATAAACTGTGAGAGCCAGGGCACTTTGACATAGGCTGCACTCACTGTGATTTGGAAAATGGACAAGAATATGAAGAGTTGTCTTTGCCTTTGTGTAATGGAACTGGTGAGTCTTCAATAATTCGTTTACGTGATATTATCATTAGCACATGATATTATGCCGATTGAAACGCATTCCACGTAGCTAGATGGCTACTGGCTATAGGGCTTATTCGCAAACACCGCCGCGGCCATATTGTTGATATGACATTCCAGTTCTATAGGCTATATTCTATGTGACAATCGCTTATTATCGATTATTGTCAACTGAATTACCCCGATATTTATTTATAGCCTAACTGTCTTGTTCATACATCGGCACACGTCGCAGCTGAAGGGGACAAGCGTTCAAGTCGCCTGAGTCAAGGTCGGCGAACTTATATTTGTTCCACCAACGACATCGTCTAACATTGCCATGATCGCAGAGAATAAAGTTGCATCTCATTGGACTGCAACCTGCAGCCAAGGACTTTGCTAAAGTAGGCCTAGTTTAAAGTGGGTTAGCCAGTGATCGTTTTTGTCTGATAACTTCTACAGGAGGATCTATGATGCAACTACATGTCTGGCAGAAAGGGCTAACATATTCTCTGTAACATTTCCAAAATCCAAGTGAACAAAACACTATACAAATCAGAAGTATCTACTGATATCTTTCTCCGCTGAGTTTGTTCCTACTATCTGCCACTTGCCGTTCCACTAAGACAAGCTGAAAAGGGCGCATCATGAATAATATATTAGCCTTTAGGCTACTGTAAACGTTGGCTAACATTGCCTACCTAGCAATGCTATCTATGCAAATGCAATTATGTCCAAAGGTAATCTATGGTAGGCGACTACATCAGGCTACTGCTGATGTCTCCGCATTGCATAGGGGCAGCTGTCTGCGCTGTCTAAAACGTATTTAACTTAGCCCACAGAGGACAATATAATATAGTATTAATAATACAAATATAATAATGGCGATGTGAGGAGTTGGCTGTAAGTTTAGCCTAGGCTATTTATCCTATGTAGCCACAAGTCTCTCCTGCGCTGACTACTTCTCAGTCTCATTCTCTTCTCGTTTTCTGACCATGTCAACATTGAGCAACGAAAATAAGGGAGATTTTCCGGGTTACTCACCCAAAATACAGGGGCATTTCAACATTTGTCCTTCTGTTGCTATCCCTCTGCTGAGAGCAAGAAGTCGTAGGCCTACTACAAAACTGCTGCACTAATTAAACGAGGTGTGAAGCTAAGCTAGAGATTGGCATCAAATCGTGCTCTCTCCCACACTGTTCTGATCACTCTCAAGCAAAACGATGCTTTAAAAACATATTTTCGCTGGAAGGGCAGGGGGTACAGGACAACAGTAAAGAGACGGCCAAGTCCGATGGGGCTAATGTTATGAAAGTAATAAAATATGGGATATTTTACGGGAAAATATTAAAACAGGAAGACAGCTGGGAAAAAGTTGACAGGTAGGCTATGTTTCTGACAGTGGGTGAATCTAGAGCTATTTGCTGTTAGAACGGCCTGTATTGCTGTTGTTAGAACGGCCTGCCCTGTAGCCTAGGCCTATTGCACAACATAGGCCTACCATCACGTTAAATTTTGTACAAATAAATAAATAGCCTACAGCGATCATACCGGCGCTGTCGCGCTTGTCAATTGACAGCTGCATTAAATAGACCTACCTATGCATTTTCTATATCAACAAAATGGCCGCTGCGAACGTTATTACCTGATTATTACGTAGATCGAATAAGCCTAATACCAAGCTTATAATTCACTTTTAATTACAAACAGAAAATGTCTAGCAAGCATCATGTCATTACATGCTTTTATTTCCAAAGGAAAGAAAGCTGTTTGTGCCAAATTAATATCATGCTTATCATTGTTAATATTGTGCTATACATGTGGCACCAACAATGTTAGAGTTTGTGGACTAGCCATAGCTATATTTGAATGGAGCTGGTAAAAAAAGATCATTAGGAGAACGTGTGGACAGTGGCACACAATGGGCTTAAAGTGACAGTGCACCTTTTACAAATGAGTTAAACATCATCACATGTATAGTATTTAAGAAATGAATGCTTTAAAACAAAATTACTTTGTCATTATTATCCTTTAAATAATATAGAAGTGTTTTACTTTTACCTTTGTGGTTACTCAGTAATAAAAGTGATTTATGCTGTATTTAATATGGCATATAAGAAGCTTAGTCTTTAGGGAGAAAATGTACTTTTTAATCGCAATTAATCTAGATTAATTCATTTCAAAATATGACATGAATTAGTTATTTTTTTAATCGTTTGACAGCCCTAATAAAAGCGTAAAATATTTAACTGCAGCAATTTACTAATGTAGCCTATGTGACGATTCTTCTCGTCACCATTTATTGTAATCATTAACCATGACCTTGGCTTCCCTTATGAGTCGCCACTGGCAGACAGCCTAATAAATTGTTTGCAGGCAAATCTGTGGCCTAACACAGTGAAATGCCATCAGTCAAATTATTATTCATCCTTACAGTGGACGCCACAATTTGGAAAAACAACATATATTTGCTGCTGTGCTGAATGTCTTGTAGCTATCCGTTTTGTACAGATTACCCAGGTAGGCTCATGCGTATATTTCACAGGTATGCACATGCATATATCGTAAAAGATTTCAAGACAGAACCATTGAACATATTTGAATCTGTATTTATAAAAAACATACTGTAGATTAGATTGATGTCTTAAAATTATGATCGATAGTCTAATAATGGCATTATTAAGTGAAGAGTACCTGATGACTTGTTCAGGACTTGAAAAAGGTTGGGACTTGGACTTGGACTCGACTTGGCTTTGAGGTGACTTGGACTTGGACTCGACTTGCCCTTCTCTGTCTTTACTTGGGACTTGACTGCTAAGACTTGGGACTTACTTGTGACTTGCCAAACAGTGACTTGGTCCCACCTCTGGTAGTAACTGCATCGAATAACAATGTGGATTTCGGTGCCTCATTTCGGTGCTTAAATAGCGTTTAAAAAAAAAAAAAAAAAATGTATACGAGGCATCACTGCATGTCATGCGCCATCTCTAACGTCTTGCTCTGATAGCAACACATCCAGATACAGTTAGCTAACATATGATAAACACTGGATGCATAAACCAGAGGGGTGCACCACATAGGCGAGTGGACAGTGTTTGACAGCTTGCGTGAGCCCAAGTAGCTTACTTTAAAGCGACATGCGAGCTCCTGTCAAATTCTAGCAGTGGGCCTAACTACACACAAGCAAAAGGCTATGAAACAACGTCAACAGTAGGCTAGCCTATACATTACATCTCCTGTGCCTACGATATTTAATCCAGTGTTTTGTCAAGTTGCAAAATGCTATTCGTTTCAACACATTTTTATGATAGTACCCTATACAAAAAGTACTTCATACTATCTTAATTGGTTTATACTCAATACTTGACCAATGGCTATTGCATCTGTCTATTGAAAGTGAGAATGTGGCATGTGATCTACTGTGTAGGCTTCATAAAATAAAATAAACAGATTGCTAATGGCCTACAAGCTGATCTGGGGTGCGTTTCCCGTACAACTACGGAGGTTAGTTTTTTACTAACAGGATGCATCGTTCAACTAACCAACATGCAAGTTACGACTGTTTCCCAAAACTGTCGTACTTACATAGTACTGTAAGTTTGGACCATGAGAGTTTCTAAACTTCAGTAGTCTGGACTAAGGTGGTTAATGACGTTTAGTAGCACGTGAACGGGCACCTGCACATACTTCTGTGGCGCATTGCGTTAAGGCCGGCAGATGACAGCCACCGTTGCACAGCAGTTCCAAGAGTTCGAATCTGGGTTAAGATTTTGACAACAATATTGACATCGTTGTTTACCTAAGTTTATCTTTTGTGCAGATCGTATTATCAAAATCAGAATCAGCCTTCTTGGCTTGGTTTGCGTAAACTAACAAGGACCCCCCCCCCTCTCCATGAAAGGCTACATATTCTCAGCTGACTCGTCAAAAAGTGAGCACCACCTTATTATTATCTGCAGGTGTGTGACTTTTACTTACGTGCACATGGCTGCAAATTGACTTTTAATTTATGTATTTTCTGCCTTGGGCATTTTAAAATATGGATGCATGGTGGTTAGAAGTGTAAATACAAATTAGAAACCTAAATATATTTATTAATAATTATTAATTTGCAAACAAATAACTGGCGTCAGTGACGTCTTTGACATGAAGATCCCTGGAACTATGCTTCTACTAGCATTCTACCACAGGTCGAGAGGTGTAACTACACAACTTTACGATAGTGGTTGCGAACGTTCGTTGCTACTATGGTTTTTGGAAACACTAACGTAGTGTAACGATGCATTGGACTATGTAAGTTCCAAATATGAATGTAATTCTGCGGCATAAAGCAGATGTATTTGTTTATTGTACAGAAAAATAAAAATGACATGTCAAGCAGTCAATTGACTACATTGCAGTCAAGAAGTAGGGCAAATTAATTTACGAAACCAAAACGTGGGTCATAGTTGTCTAAGCCTCTATACCGTAGCCTGTGAAAAACGTCGCAGAAGCCTACCCAAGGCTACAGATTAATTCTGAACAGTTATTTCTCTACTGGCTCAATTATCACACCACTGTTTTGATTTGCGTAGTTGCGCTAACCCAACACTGACAATAATGTAGACAGCAATTTTCGATTTTCGATTTCGATTTTCGTTACCACCGTGTAGTCAAGCCTTAAGCCATAGCTTTTTCAGAAGGGGCAGCAGGCAGAGCGATGTACAGTGGCAGAGCGACGCACAGTGGCTGAAAGTGGTACTAAAGCTTCACGCAGCTTCACGCCTCGTAATGCGCGACTGAAGTGGCCATTTGAAAGCGATGCCCACTGTATTGAACAATTTAAGCACAGCTCAGCTTTAAGAAACTCAAATAGCCTATGCATGCTTAGCATTTTGTGATTATTAAGGTTACTTTCTGTCCTCTGATCTACTGATATCTAGGCGATATTTGTAACATTTATTTTGTATTTGGCCGGTTATGAAATCATGTAGAACAATTTAAACACATTGTAAAACTTAAAGCCCAAATTTGGAGACATCCATGCATGTCAAAATTTGCTGCAAATTCAATGGATTACTCTGGAACGGCTGACTGTACAGGGGACTGCTTTACACCTTTGTATTCGGTAAGGTCTGCTGTTTATTCTGATATATGGTTTGTCATGTGTTGAACAAAGGGTTTGTGAAGTATTCCACCGAGATGAATGGGTAGGGAGATGGGCGCAGAACCTTCAGTAGAATTTATGATTAAATTGAATTATATTATTTACTTTTCTCACGAACCGTTCGCCACAGCAATTAGCGGCTAAAATCGTTTAAAAGCTGAGAAAAAGCTCTTTCATGTGATGTGATACATGTGATGTCTGTGTGATGAGGAGGCTACTTCGCGAGTAGTTCAACTGAGAAGAATGGGTGATTTAAGACGCACTTTCTTTCTTGCCGTGTGCTGTCACTTTCTCCACTGCGTAAAAGACTAAATTAATTTGCGCTGTGAATGCTAAGATTATTTTGACAGGCCATGGGCTAAATAAAAATTAGTCGCTATTAGTCAGATGCAAAGCAGAATAATATTGAAAGAAGGGGGCACCAAGGCCACCGTGGCCTGTAAACCTCTGATTTTCAAAGGGGCATCACGGCCAACGCAAGGGGCAACGACGGCCATGGCCGTCGTGGCCACCGTTAAATTCCTACCAGAGACGAAGCGGTTGATAAAGCGAGACGATTCATAAGAGGGTAAATTCTGGCACGTTGTGACGTGGGGTTCAAAGCTTTTACGCCCATTTAGGAGTCTAGCGGGAGGTCCAGTGTCTATGTATTCCTATGGGAGAAATGAACATTTTCACGGAATATGGCCAATCCCTTAGTCCTACATTCAGCGATGTAAGTTTTGAACCCATTTTCTAGAAGCCACATGTCTCCCTAACATTCCGACATTGAAATTGTATTTTCCAACTAAACAAATAAAGACAAAAATAGCTTTGTTCGTGATCTGTCACTGTCTCCTCAAAGCTCTGGTGCACAGCCACCTGTTCTCAGAGGCTCTAGACTCAGAAATGGTTGATAAACTAACCTAACATTTTAGGTAAAACCTATATTTTTTGCTAGAACTAGTAGACTACCACAAAGTTGCTGAACATATGTTATTTCAGGTTTGTTTGCAACAATATATAAGTTTAACCAAAGTTCTTAGCTGCTTGCTTGCTAGCGAACATTCCCATTCACTTTCCGTTTACTGTGCTAACGTTAGCTAGCTAGCTAGCTAGCTTGTTTAACGGGGCAAAATGAAATTATTCATTCCGTGTCCGAAAGAGTGTTTCATTGGCATCACACACAAACAATGACTGTAAAATAGTATACAAAATGATATGTATATGTTATTATTGCTTATTCAGAGAAAAGTTTATGTTTTGACACGCCTATTTAGGAGTCCTGAACTAGTGTCATTTCGTTCCATTGGTGAATCGTCTTATGATTCATCTTAGTTATCTATAGAATCTTTGTTCCTACCCTGAAACAGCCTACTCCGATGAATTCTATTTTTTGCCAATATTCTTGTCGCCCTCCCAGAATTCTGAATATCTTTGCTCACACACTGTAGTAACTGCAACGTGAATAATGGCATGTTACACCCAACTCTGCTCAGCTACGAGTAGCCTAGAGAAAGAATCTTATGTGTGTAAGTTCACTCCAAGTTGGCCTACCCCATAAACTGCATGACAGTAGGCTATTTCTATTTATCTATAAAATTACCACATGAGTTTGTTCAACTTTATGAAGCAGAATTACGCAGGCTATTTGCACACATTTTGTTTGCGCAAGAAAGAGAAAATACAGCACATGCTATTTTGGGCTACACTTTGAAACTCGTTCCGGCGCCCCTGCCTTGTTGCCTTTATTTTAATTTTATTTTACCTTTATTTAACCAGGCAGATCATTAAGAACAAGTTCTTATTTACAGTGATGGCCTGACAAATTTTATGATTTCCTTATAACTTTCTTATACTAAATATAATGCAAATGCAAACTGCATTGAAATGCAAACAATGACATGCCCAACCCTGGAAGTGACTGACTCTCTGTCACGTGCGTGCGCGCGCTCTAAGCAGCCTACGTTTCAAATTATGGTAGCCTAAGGTAGCCTAACGTTCAAGTTAGATCTGCTGCATGAAGGAGAGTGAGAGAAAACCCGTGTCCTGCTTTTATATTTGATAAATAAGTCCATCTCATCTCACAGTTCCAATGCATGATCCGAATAATAGTTTCTTGTTAGTCAACTTTGCAAAATACATTCGGGGCTACACTCTAAACATTCGGGGCTGAAGCCCCGGCAAAATCGACTGGCGACGCCCCTGATATAAGATACATAAACTCACGCTATTGTATTATCATATATGTTTGGTAATGGCTCAACTGTCTCTGGGTCATTCCACGTCAGTTCAACCAGGGCCCACGCACTTACTCAAAAAATTCTGAAAAAATTACCAGGTGTACCTATGTTACCCAGGAGACACACTGTAAAATTACTCTTATGTAAGATCAATACTTTCCAAGATACAGCCAGTTTTACAGGAGGAGGGGGGTGTCGATTTTGTTCGTGCTCTTTTTTTTGTCAAAGTTCACAAGCCCACAGCGCAAGAACTAAACCATGTAGGAGGCTCAAATTTTGCATGCTGGTACATAAATAGGAATAGTATGTAGCAAAATCGTCACGTTTGGTCTGGATAATCCTGCATGGTCATAGCTGTCCCTCAAAGTTGATACAAATTTTATTGGAGTTTTTGGCTGGGCTCTGTTTAAGCCTTCAGAAGACATATTTGTACTCAACATAGGCTCTTGATTTATTTTTCTTACTGAGATAAGTAGAAACACTCTCACAACAAGCAATGAACAGAAAATAAATCCCTTCAGGGTCTGAACAGCAGACCTCACAAGTCTGAAAAATCATTTTGGTTATCATTTTCAGAGCACCCAAACACCTTGTGGGAATATACAAAGATTTTTTTAAATATGTTTTTCTTTATTCTCCATGATCTTTTCTTTTTGAAAACACCAATTTGACTTGTCTTATGCAAATCTTTCTTTTTTATTTTCCACCCTGAACATGGGCAAAATGGCTCATTGACATAGGTACACCTGGTAATTTTTTCAGAATTTTTTGAGACCTAAGTGCGTGGGCCCTGGTTGAATTGACGTGGAATGACCCCTCTGATTGTTCTACTGACTTGGAAACTGAATGAGTCATGCATCAAAAATAGTAGTGGCAGAACTCCCACCTGGTGGTTGTTTGGGTCAACTGCAGTTTGTGCCATTTCTGCCGAGAAAATGGGTGCGTGATTCATGCAGAAACCATTCAAACTTAACTGATACCCACTGTAGACAAGCACGCTTAACTGGAGAGGATTCGACTTATAGATTTAAGTCCAAATAAAGAAACCTTCTGAAACATAATATAACAACTGAAGTTATTTTCACTATTGTAGGCTACATTAACATCGGAATTGACATCCACAATGTCATGGATGCATTTGTTTGCATTTCTCTTTAGAAATACGGTCACAGTTCATTGAGCTGAACAAGTGGAAGCACCAGAATGTCTGTGTAGCATGAGAGAATAGCTCTAAACCAGGTCCAGTATTTCCAAAAAAGAGATTTTCCCAGTAGACCTATTTATTGCATATGTTGTTTTTCTGATAGTTGGTTCTGTAAATGTATGTCTGTATGTAATGTCTGTATGTATGTAAATTAAGTCTAAGCAAATTAAATGGAATCACAATGAATTTAAAGGAGAATTCTGGCAATTTTTCACACAGATCTTTGTTTCTCGAGGTCACGAGTAGGCTACTGTCGGTACGGGAAAAAAACATTGGTTTTACCTAGCTCGAGTTGCTGCAGCCAACAGCTAAAGCAGCCACGCAGCTACAGCTCTACATTCTGGGGGCATGAACATGGGGGCTCATGTGAGCGATCTATGTGAAAAATCGCCAGAATTCCACCTCAAGCCACATTGGTTTGC
This sequence comes from Alosa pseudoharengus, assembly GCF_046254945.1. Lineage (NCBI taxonomy): Eukaryota > Metazoa > Chordata > Actinopteri > Clupeiformes > Clupeidae > Alosa > Alosa pseudoharengus. The sequence continues at coordinate 45,945,112 of NW_027468774.1, forward strand.
TGTTTACCCATTCCTTGCAAACGCTGCTACTTTCTGTTGCATTTGGTTTCTGTTTGGCTTATGGAGTAGCCACTGTACTTGCTAGGGTGAAATCAGAGCAGGGAAATCTCTTGTCACACAGAAACATAGCTAACGTAGATAACATAGTTGGATAAAAACAACTATGACATATTATGTCTGGATAAAAAGGTTTGCTTAAGATAATCAGCCATCAAGTTCTCTTTGTGTTGTTTTTGTATTTGGAATTGTGTTAACCAACTTTGCCATTTAATTAAAATTTTCCATAACTCGCCTGTTGCCTACTTAATAAACAAATAAAACATTTGGCGTGAGGTCACAGCGTTTGGGTTCGCGCGCTCACAAGGTTTGTGAAAAGTATAGGCTACAGGCTAAAACACTCGAGGTTAGAGCCTGGGCAGACGACAGGATGAAGCATGCAAAGAAAAGTAGTGTGTGGGACCATTTCATCTAAAAGAATGACACAGATGTAAGTTGCAACTTGTGCTACTACTATATTTAAGCACTGTATCACACATCATCTATGATGCATCACTTGAAAACGCGACACCCGCAAGCCTCTTCGAGTGAGAAAGGTAGCCAAAGCAACCTACTGTGTCATCTATGCTAGCTGGTAGGAAATGTGACAAACAGCGCTCAGAGACTATTACCCAAAAGATATGCGGAATGATGAAAAAGACATGCTGCCCATTGACTTTGTAAGCGGTGAGGGATTTCTAGAGCTTACGCAATTAATTAAAGAAAAGAGTTGTTCTGTCCGCTATTAGAAGGTTAGACCTGCCTTGGCCAGTGCGTCTTTTACGCATTCTGAAGGTGCCTGTTTTATCCATATATCCAATCCAACATCCAATATCCATGTTTTATTAGTTTTATCGTGTTGCAGTCTATTAGGCAACATTCCGCATAAGATGGGCTTAGATTTGGAAATACATTACATCTACATTTCAGGAAGTATCATCAATGGTAACAGATAACAGATGATCATCATCTTTCTTTATTATTGTTAACACTACCTCAAACTAAAGTCTTCGGAGCTGTCATTTTATTAAATGAGCCGCGGCAATGTTTCAAATGAACTTCTAACGCTAGACAAACGCCTTTATTTTCAACGCGATCACCTTGTACCCAAACCATTTCGAAACTAAGGAGCCATTTGTCCTCCGATTACATACAAGCTCCTTGGCGCCGCATTTGCGGGACTCATGTTTCACGCTGTAGGGGATTTTAAAAAAAGTGACGTGAGTGGAAGGGCGACGATGCGACAGAGTTGCAAAATTGCAGGCGCGGCTCGAAATGGCTGTTATTTCAAATAGCGTAACATATTTTAAACTAATCAGTTAACCGGTTTAAACCGGCTAATGAGGCTCGTGTGGTCAGTCAAGAAAAATTATAGTCATTCCCTAGTTGGTGTTGTGGATTTATTATCTTGTCAGTGACTTTATATTAGGCTACTTTGTCATTTCAATTGGTAGAACAAAGCTTAAACTGCTTAAAACTGAGCCCTTTATCCATAGATTTTATTCCATAGTAAATCACATTAAATCATCCATAAACACCTTTCTACATTAACTTCTGATCAATTGTACATTTAGAAACACATTGAACCTATGAATTGCTCTTTAAACCGCATAACTTAACTTCAATCACTCGCATATAACCATACAATACAGCCACCCTAGGAGAACACGGGTATGCTGCACAAAATATGCACTAAAATGTACATAGTAGGCAATCTGATCTAATCACATACCTATACTGGGCCTGAAAAAGTTCCTGGACAAAAGAACCAGTTGAAAGCGATGGAGACGGTCCTTCTGAAGAGTCATGTTCTTCCACAGGAGGCTAAAAAAAACAAATAAACGAACATAAGCAAAATTATAACACATACAGAACAAAATTATTCATACTCCTGGCAAATATTGATTGAATGTTAATTTTCTCTTGACCAATATGTTTGTTCTGATTGAAAATGACACTGCCAAATGGCAAACCTTTGTAAGACAATGTGGTAGGAACATGGAAACAAAAACATTGTTTACATTTTTATGAGAAATGTCATGTCCAAAATTATTCATACCCTTTTTAAATAATCAATGGGAACATCTTTATTTGCATTCACAGCTCTCAAAATGGCAATTATCATACCTACCAAGCCTATCCATGTGTCCACAATAATTCTAGACTGAACCTGACCGCACCTTGTGCTCACTTTTTGACGGATTGAGGTCTGGACTCTGGCTGGGCCACTCTACTTACTTACTTACTTACATTACATTTAGCAGACACTTCTTGACCAAAGTGACTTACATATGTCAGCTATATTACAAGGGATCACATTGTCCCCGGAGCAATTTTGGGGTTAAGTGCCTTGTTCAAGGGCACAACGATGGAAGCCGGGGATTGAACCGACAACTTTCAGGCTACTGCACGCTAGCACAGCTCCTTAATCACTACACTACCACCGCCCCACTCTAAACTGTTAATATTGTTTTCTGTTACATTTCTTGCCTTGTTGGCTGTATAGTTGGATCATTGTGTGGTTTAATCAGGGAAGCAAACACTTGTGGTGAAAAAAGAGAGAAACACGACTGATCCCCCCCCCCCCACACACACACACCCCTTGTAAAAAAAAAAAAATCCAGTTTAAGATAGGCCCAGAAATCTATCTATATGGATATATAAAACCATTATCATTGTTATGGTCTTGTTGTTGCACAATTGACACTAAAGCAGTCAGTGAAAACATTCACATCAGTGGACTGCTTTACTAATGAAAAATTGCAAACTATTACAATGATTTCGTTGCATTACTGCATGGTGCTTGCATGACAAATACTTCCAAAAACAACAGTAATTGTAAGGATGCCATTTAGGGGCGTAAATCACAAGTTTCATCACGATTCGATACAATATCGATTTTTTTAAGCCAATTTAAGCCGATTTTCAAAATTTGTAGTGATTCGATGTGTTACTGGGGTCTGTTAGATTTTGGTTAATTTTCATGGATTCAAAAATGCCAAATATTATAGGCTTAATTATAGACCAAATACCAAACATTGACTGTGGAATCAGGTAGGTTACACAGTTTGTTCTCTTTTCCTCCCCTAAAACCTCCTGTCACTAGCTAGATGCTTTTGAATTTAACATTTAGAATATTCTGTAGGCCTGCTGTTCCTTTTATGAGAACAATTTAACTGAACAAGTTTTCATTAGACTATTGAATGCTTTAAATGTGAATGCTATATACTTAATTTACCATTAGCTAAATTAGAGTGGTTCTATACGCAGTTGTCATCTAAATGCAGTATTTTGTAGGCTATTCAAAGCATTTCACGTTCATCGCTCGTGGTGTAGGCCTAGGTCTTGAGTGATCGCTGTCCCTTTACATGTGTGGGACGTTAAATTATGTTTTGACTCGGTGCTGTTTTTGTTGATGGACGGCGCCGTCTTCAATTCAGTTTTCCTACCGTTTTAATAAACGACACATGCGCAATTGCGTGGTTAAAGTAAGGAATTGTTTTCACTTGTTTTCTTGCAATTCCCACATAACGTTATATACTAGGCCTAGGTTACATTAAAAAAATGTTTTGTTGGTTACTGTCTACTTCGAACTTCCGTTACTGACAGGTGGAATCATTTTATTATTGTATGTTCTGGATGATCATGGCAGCGCCGCAACCTGGTTCCATTGTCTGAGAAACACCCAAAACGAATACATTTCTATTAGGGCTGTCAAAATAATTGATTAATTTTGATTAATTAATTTGAGAAAAAATAGTTGATTAAAAAAAATAACGCAGATTAATCGATTCCGTATGACCTTTGACCCCGAGCCGTTCTAGTCAGTAACCTTTAGACTGTAAAATGAAGGAGAGAGAAGAAAATGTGCTGCCTAGATCATTGATAGGAACATTTACTTTTAAAAAACGGCCTGATGGTGTTGATAAAAATAAAGTGTTGATTAAAATAAAGTCCTATGCAATGTCTGCAGCAAGGAATTTGCATATCACCGGAGTTCGTCAACTCTAAAGGCGCACATCAATGCAAAGAAATAGTGTTGACATTGAGGGGAGTGTTAATTTATTTTCATTGTGTCCCCTAGGTTATTATCTGTGGCCTGAAATGCCTTGTATGTGAAAAAAAAACTCTTGACATTCTCGAAGCACTTTTGAATTTATTTCCTCAGCATATTAGGTCATATCATAGATTATTATGGCAATTATTTGAATAGTGAAAATAATAATAAAAGAGTTTTTGAACTTTAATGTCACTAATGCTGATTATTCAATGATTTATTTGAATTTAAATATTTAAATACTTTCACAGCAAAAATATGTGATTAATTAATCACAGAGTATGTAATTAATTCGATTATTTTTTTTAATCGATTGACAGCCCTAATTTCTATAGCTATTCTCCACATTATGGATGGACATAAATTTGGACATACATTTTTCATTTCTATAGCTTTTCTTCACTGTGGGTATGGTGTTTTGGTGGTTGAAATGTTCACCCCATCCCAAAATGGACCACTTGGTCATCATGGATGCTGATTATGGATCACACTTCTCAAAACATACACAACTCAGCTAAACCTTTATAAGGGCATACCTGGACAAAGAATTTAGCTTGTGCTGGATTTTGTTTGACCCAGGGACATGGGCCGAGTTTGGCATAAAAAAGACCCCAATGACACCATGTCTATTTCAAGTGTGGGGGTGCAGCGGACTTCAAAGCGAACCGCACCAAGGCCACCACCTGAGGTGTTAGATGGGTCTAAGTTCGGTTGCCGTGTTCACATATGCCCAAAAAATGCTGAGCCATCGATCTGAGTTTGTTTAGAAGTCTGAAAGGGACCAAGTGTGAAAACATCCTAAGTCATCTTAAAAAGCAATTGAGGAAGTAAATTGGAATGAGCACCTTGTAGAGCAATGTATAGAGGATAAGTGTAAATCATTCATGGCTAAACTTCACAGCATCATACATGGTTTTATGAGAAAAGTAAAGTCCAAACCTGGACAAAGAAACTATCTACCATGGTTAAATGATAAACCCAGAATATGAGCCGCGCCCATAGGAAGCAGGGATGGTGGGTGTGTTGGACATTTTTTTTATTAGCAGCCCTAATCTTGACTAATCGTTTTTTCATTTGAATGTTTTAAACTAGAATTCTTACTAGCACAAATTTTACCTTAATAGAGGGTCCACCACTGGACTGAACAATGTTGTTGAGGTCTTCATGTACTCGGTCAAGAAGCCACAAAAGGAACTCCTGGGCATCATGCTGAGCGTTGCCCCTGTATTGCATGGCATTCTTGGAGACAGCACTCTGACAGGAGGGAAAAAAAATATTATTTTTTTTTTCAAATGTACACAGGGGAAATGTTACATTCCTAGTGCTATAGCAGGGCTCCAGACTGCCACCACATGCTTGCATTTTGCGACCGTGTTACCAAGAAATATCGGCTATAGGATCCTCCTGCAGAAGTTATCATGAACTTCACTGGCTAACACACTTTACTTGAGCTGCAGGCTGTGAGCACAAGGCAAATGCAAGATACAGCTTCAGTCCAAAGAGTAACAGCCTTTTTCAATGACCAACAAAGCATAAGTGTACTTTTACCTACTTTAGTTGCCAGCCTCCCTCTTTCAGTTTAGCTATCCATCTACCTAATCTCTCGCCATAGTAGCCTACCACTAAAAGGAGCCACACCCCTTTTTTAACAATAATGTTTTGTTGACTTAGTTTTTTGCTGCTGTACATGCAATACAATGCAATAACAGTCCTTTATTAGGTGGTCTCCCTTATTTCCTGTTTATTTATCTGCTTTGTGTAGGCTAGACTCACAAATACATTACAACAGAACAAAGAAAGGGAAAATGTCTCCGAACCACTGTTTGTTGCAACTGCACTATTCTAACTTAATTAAAATGTACGCACCCTTGTAATCAGGAGAACTTGCCCTTTAAAATGGTATACATTATATTTTGAGTGAAACAAGAAGTTGAGTTGAAACAAGTTTGAATGTAAACAATACTATCAAAATTAAACCTCAAAAACACAAAAACATCAATTTGTCAAGATAAATTATTAACCTAATATCTATAGTATAGTGCATGAGAGATAGACAATTTTGTGTTCTCCTCAGTGGAAAAAAACAGAATCTAATTATCATCTCTAATTAACCTGGTTAAGAAGTTATGAAAAATTTACTCATAACTGCAAGTTGCAGGAACGAGTAAATTGACATTTGACATCTGACTCAAAAATGTAACAGAAATAAGATGATTTACCATCTAAGTAAGATGCAAAGCTAAATATGGTAGGTCTTACTTTTCTCTGCATAATCAGCATAACATAGCACAACATGGCCAGTGTTGGGAGTAACGCATTACAAAGTAATGTGTTACTGTAATTCCACTACTTTTAGTGGTAACGAGCATGTAACAAAGTATTTTTGTAAATCAAGTAATGCAATTGCAATTACTAAAATTTCGTTGCAATTACAATTACTGAAATTGAGTTTGTTACTTGTGTTACTCTGTTGATCTTGAATGAACGACTGCGATTGTGTTTCATGTTTCGATTGCAGATGCATTCTTTACAGCAGCCTCCTCATATTCCTCCTTATTTCGGATTTAAAACATGCATGAGTGCATTAGGCTACAATTTAAATGGACATCTTAAACGCCTTTTCCCTTTCGTTTCCATCTCGTAAGCCCCACTACAGTTGTTTATCTCTGTGCTCTTTTTCGCCTATTCCGTAAAAGCCTTGTTATATCAATTTCACATTCTTACAACATAGCCACAACAAAACACCAATAGGCATATACAGCCTTGGCACAGGCAAGCACATGTTTAACTCGAGAGGAAAATGCGAATTTCACTTACCAAATAAAGAAACCGCCACAAATAGCCTACTGAGACTTGAGTTATTTGCACTGGTATGTTTACATCAGAATTGATGTCCATGGTGTTATGGATTCATTTGTCTGCAACGGAACATACAACTTCTCTCTGGAACACCTTATTTAGCTGAAGAGTAACAACAGGTTGAGCACCGAAACCTTCTGCATAGTGTGCAACAATATCCCCAAACCATCGGATGCGCATTAGAACTTATTTCGGTAGCTCAGTCACTTGTGCAGCAAGGCTTTTCCCAAACTGATGTCCATCGTGATGGTTGACAGACATCATGATGGAAAGCAACCATCGTGATGCCACGTCCCCACATGCCAGGCACTAATTCCTGCTGTAGGCTAAAACATAAAAAAAACTTTTCCTGGAAATTAAATTGAGCTGATGCCTATAGGTACTTTAGAGGCTGTCAGCCAAACAGTGCAAAAACAAAAGACTTATTTAGTCTACATTACATTACATTACATTTGGCTGACGCATTTTTAACCAAACATGGTAACAGTTTAAGTTTTAAAGCAATTCTCTCAACAATTTTAGGACAAAAACGGTAGAACAGTAAGAATAAGTGCATCAGTGAGTGCTGTTTTTAAATAGTTGAGTGTCAGTTCAAGACAGGTGGTAAGTGCTAGGATCAGCAAGACTTGTTGTAAGTAGTGCTATGAGAGGAGATGTTCTCTGAAGAGCTGGGTCTTCAGGAGTTTTTTTGAAAATGAAGAGGGATGTCCCTGCCCTTGTAGGAACTGGCAGTGTGTTCCACTAACGAGGAACAACAGATGAGAGTTTGGATTGGCCTGAGCGTACCGGTGGTAAAGCTTTTGATTTCTATGGTCGCTATACTGTATGTATTTGCGAGTAAGGCCAATTATGTGTTGACAAAACTAGCGAACTAGTTGTATTCAGAATCATAGTCATTGGGGTATGTTTAGCCCCGTTATCTAGCAGTCAAGTAGTTTAGTGTTTTGCCACCATTGTCGGGATCGCTTATTTTCTTTGTTCTTTGTTTATTAATGGGATGCATTTTAACTGGGGATAAACAATTAGCACGTTATCACAAGCAGGTAGTTTACCTTATTTGCTTAAGATGTGACTCTGATTCAATAAAGAGATCTGCACAAACAGATTGTGTTGACGTGTCCATAATAAGATAACAAAATCTAACCATATTTTGAGGATTAATTGAAGACAGAGCTGATCCAAGTTCGTAACTTGAGTGGCTAGCCTGTTAAGCAGCTCATGTTGGGGCATAAAAATTTTTTTTATTGGGTTCCGGTTTCCGACCGACCCTGTCAATTTATGTGCGACCCAAATTTATTTTATGAGCTTGGGGAAGAAATAACACTAAATAGTCTAGGCTACATTAAATAAATCCACAAATAAAAGGCGAACTATTACATTAATTACCCCTTGCGTTATGTATAGGGATGAGCGTATTCTCTCTTTTACAAAGTAGCCTATGCACAGCTGTTCACGAAGACGATTGTTTTCGTCACTTACCAAGGCACTCGCAATTTTGTCCAAACACCGCAACTTTTTCGCAAATTTGACCAATCATCGTAGTTTCACCGTGACATTTCACCTACCACAACAGTCCCTCGCGCAGAATATTGAGCCAGATGGCACACTTAGTTCTGCACATTCTGTATGACACCAAAGACTGCCCTAACGTGTTCGTTCCTCTGCAGTTTTGATGACAATAAATAGAAGGCTAACGTTAATGATCTGCTTACTTGCATCTCTCAACCTGGTGTTGCTAACCCTAGGCTATGAAAGTAAGTTAATTAAGGCCTACTTGGTTTACTGACATTTGAGTAGGCTACCCAACCCATTGGCAAACGTTTACCTGGATATGTCCTTTTAGCTTATGTCATGTTTGCTAGCTTGTGGGCTTAGTTTAAGTAGTGCTACCAAAATCATAGAAATTAATAAAATTTCAAGACATTTACCTCTTCTATGATCCAAGAATGATTTCATTCGAGTTGTTTTTTTTAACATTTATTTTAACTAATGACATAGAAGACATTCCCAATTGCATCCACATATCGTAATGCACTATGCAAAAAGTGATTTACACTCGTAGCCGAACACAGTGAGATGCAAGCCTTCCAATCCACTCAGAAATGTAATTAGGCTACTCTCACGTCCTTAAAGGGGCAGGCAGTCAATTAGACGTACACCACCAATGTAATGACATTAAACAGAAGTGTAGTCAAATAGTTTAAATCAATATGAAATTACTAGATACTTACTTGGCTATTAGTAATTATGCAGGCCACAGACTATGAATTATTAAAAAGATATGAACTTAATATGAATTACAAAATATATGAATGTATTGAAACATATGACATGATGCCATCTCTTTAGGTGACTGTCTTTTTTGGACAGTTCTACGAAAGGTTATACTGCTTTGTGAATTACCTCAGTCAAAGCATTTTCACAAATAAAGTAGGCCTACTTTGACTTTCTGTAATCCTTACTGTTTACCTTTGATTATCCTTTTTTAATAAGCATCAAGATTATCAGTGTGATTTTGGTCTTACTAACCTTAATTGCCCTAAATTTTAAAAAAAAAAAATCGCAACTATTTTTGCAATTTTCACTTCCTCCCGCAATTTCTCCACAAGAAACAGCTAAAAACACCACAACTTCCATCCAGGCATTTTAGGTCGCAACAGTCTCAAAAAACCTCGTGAAATCCTGGAGGGACTGATTTTCTACCTATCCCTTACTGCCACTTGGGGAGAAAAAAAAAAAAAAAAAAATCCCTACCGACCCATGGCCTCAACTGACAACCAACAGGAACCAAACCTTTTTTTTTTTTATGCCTGGGGGGGTAGAGAGATAGCCTCGCTTCAGTAGGCCTATACTTATTATTTTGAATGGCTGCTTTAGAGTGTGTTATTAGGAAGAGTTCAAATTAAAATATACAAGTGTATTGAAAAGAAACCACTAGATCTATCCCGAGATTAAACCATACCACGCACAACATATCTGCATGGCAGGCAGACACTATCAAGTGCACCACTGCTGCTACGTGATTTGTCTTGCACTAAACTTCATCAGTGCCCGCTGGTTACTGTTATACTTAATTTAAATGTGGGCAATGTAGTAGGCCTAATATTGGTGATTTCGATCTTTAGAAGGCATTAGGCTATCGTCCAGCCATCAAGATAATGCATCGCAGTAGGCTATTGTTGCGTTTTTGGAAAAATGTATCGTTAGCTTATTTCTGTGAACAGTCTTCTATCCCAAGTTAAACATGGCAAGGTAGCCTGTGCCTAAAAGCTGAAAGCATTCTGGTTGTGTGTAAGGCGATACGTGATTGAAGGTGTAGCCTTTGTTAGCGCGTCTTCCAATTGTATGAGTGTGCGAGTTAGTTACTGCAAGGTAGGTAAAGTGTATTCTTTTTTGCGTAGGCTTAATGTTGTCCATTGTTGTTTCAACAATGGAAACCAGGTTTAGTTATGTTTTTGTGTGTAATTATGAACACAAATAAAGGGAACATTTTCGTACAAACATTTCACAAGGTCAGGATATCGGATGTCACTTCTACAAGTACCTCAGGCATATATTTGAACCTTTTTGAGCTCTTTAGTTATTTTGATACTTACGCTACTCGCAAAAGAAGCATTATAGCATTCGCATAACCGGCGTATTGTCATACAGAATCGACACTAGAAATGTCAAAATTGACCGAGGTTGACCGAGGTCCTCCGAAGTCCTCATTGTGAAATAGTAAAAGGGGGCGGGGCTTGGGATCGGTCATTGCGAAGATAAGAATGACTGACAACTTTTACAGGAAACAAGATTTTAAAGAAGCACTATGCAACAATTTCAGCAAAAATGACCTTAATTATGCAGATTCAGAGTCGTTCTGATGGTTCCACAACACTGGGTGCTTGGTGGGTGGGTGGGTGCTTTGTCTCCCCCTATCGCTTCTCCGCAGAAAAACCAAATATGCAACTTTCTGTTCCTGGTCCGAAGAAAACCGGATGTGACTTAGCGGAAGTATCCAATAGCGCCTCGAAAATGTAGTCAGATTGTAGTTTCGAAGAAGACTGCAAAACGGACACCGACTTGGCTTTGTTGCTGTTGAAATTGTAAGTAGCCTACCCTTGTGTGAACTTCGTTTTTGTAATGTGGTTTGATAGTCTCTCGAACAATGTGTTTGCTCGACCGTTTTATAGTGAGCCCTGTATGTGTTTAGCTTGGTTTCTTAATGGCTAGCTCGCTAGGTAGTGGGGGGTTAGCATAGCAGTCACTTGCTACCGAAGCTGCAGGGGGAGCTGTGTCGTGAAAAATGCGAGCCCAAATCCAGCGAAAACCCAGAAACAGCGAAGGAATAACCAGACCTACATAGTTCTTCTTTAAAGAACATCAGTGCCTACATTATTTTTAGTCCGTTCTATAAACATTGCCAAATGTAGGTCCCTAGGCCAATTTATTTATTTGTGAATCCACCTGTAGCTAATCCAAATATGCCCATGGTGACCTATCTGACTGCATACTGCCCAATACTACTACTAAAACTGTGAATTTTCTCTTCCACAAAACCCAACATAGTGTAATCAATGATATTTATATTTATTTGAAATATCTGCACCAAGTTTGGACTTCATACATCAAAGCCTTGCTGAGAGCTCACTTCCTGTTGATTGGCTGTATTGTGTTAACGCTTTTGAATATCGAAAACGCCTATAACTATAACTCATAGATAGACGACTAGAGTTTCCGGTTCCGGTCGGCGTGCTCCGTATGTAACTACCTAAACTTCCAAACTTATCTATCTTAAAATCTCCTTGTTACCATCTACTTTCTACGGATTTACTGGCTACTGATTATATCTCGTGAACAAACTGTTGCATAAACTGTTGTTGCTCGAGGCTTTGGATTATCGGACTCTATAACCTTGATCGCCAAACTTTTCTGTCAAACGTTAACGTGAAACGATTAAGCCAGCATCAAGGGCTGAAAATAATACTGGGCCAAGGAAACGCTATCTGGAAGAAGAAAGCATCAAATTCCTTCTAACATCTCTCAAAACTGGTGACTCAATATAAAAGTGAGATTTTCTCAGATTACTTACCCGCTACCTGTGTTCGAGTTATCAAGGAACTGCACGATATCGCTGTTGCTAGCCAACTAGCAAACAAACGTTTAAAAGAAAGTTGACACCGACGAGCCCTCGCCGCGACACGATGCCTCCCCTCAGCTGTGCACCAGGCTGCGACTCATGCGTCCTTCTCAGCGAAAAGATAGTGGAACTCGAAGCCAGAATAGCGACCCTCCATCAGATTGAGAAGGATGAACAGTTCCTCGACACCATTCTCTCCGACAACGTTACCTCTCTTACACACACTAATGCCAGATGCCCTGATTTCACTCTGTCCTCCAATACTTTAACCATGCCATGCACTAATGCAACTTCTGTCCCTGTTGCCTCTCCCCGGCCTCTGCTGAGAACCAAGCCTGCTCTGCTGGCCAGCTCCACTCCACATCAGCCTGAGCCATGGCGTAGAAGCAAGCATCACAAGCACGGCAGACGGTCCGGACGGCACTCAGGCCCAGCCCAACCTATACGACTGGAAAACCGCTACGCCATTCTGACCGAGGATGAGGAGCCCCTCCTGCCCCGAGACAACCATCCTGGTCCCTCCTCAAAGTCGGCGCCCCCCCGACCCCCACCTCCCCGGACCTCATCAAACTCCACCCTGGTCATCGGCAGTTCCATGGTTAGAGACCTCTGCATTCCCCCATCATGTAGCGGTCCCTCCAAGGTCTACTGCTTCCCTGGTGCCAAGGTCCTTGACATCCAGCAGAAACTCCCAAGCATCCTGGCCTGCCACACCAAGGTCAACAACATCATCGTACACGTGGGCACAAACGACATCAGAGATAAACAGTCAGTAGCACTGCAGGAAAACTACAAAACTCTCATCACCACCCTGATGGGCACAGAAAAACGCTTTGTCATCTCTGGGCCTCTCCCTACCTACAGAAAAGGTGCTGAGAGATGGTCCAGACTGTTCGATCTCCACACCTGGCTCAAACGCTACTGCGCTTCCCTAAGCATCCCCTATGTCAACAACTGGGGCTTGTTCTGGGAGAGGCCCAGTATGCTGAAGCGTGATGGTCTCCACCCAAACCAACATGGAGCCAGGCTACTCTCTGACAACATAGCGTCCACACTGAGGCATTGACATTCTGTAGAAAATATTACAGATTCACGCCCCCCAGGTATTGATTCGAATGGCATTATACATGTGGATGGGTCTGAGAATGTTTTCTGCAGGGTAACATACAATACTACTACCATAGATCAAGCTGCTTCATGCAATAGCATGACTTATGCTTATAGTTCTATTCCAACGTTGATTTCTACCAAACGTATAGTAAAAAGAAAAGACAAATTTAAAACTAGAAACCTAACAAATATTCTTTCCATACCTCAGCATATTCCTCAAAAGCCAGAGGCATTTTCAGCTAACATGGGTTTACTGAATATAGGTGCACATACTACCAAAACTTTTGCAATCAATGATTTTATTAGTGAAAAACAATTGGATTTTCTGTTTCTTGTTGAAACCTGGCTGACTTCAGACAGCAAAGCTGTTCTTGTTGAAACTTGTCCCCCAAATTATAATTTCTTCCACTCAATTAGACAAGGCAAACGAGGTGGTGGAATTGCCTCCATTCTCTCAAACAAATATAGTTGCACTAGAGTCAATTTTGGTGAATTGCTTCCTTTGAGTACATTGCCCTCACTCTGAAGGCTGACCCAGCTGTACTTCTATTAACCTTATACCGCCCTCCTAAACTATGGGCTGGCTTTCTCAACCAGTTTTCTGAACTTATGTCGCTCATCATCACTAGCTATGATCGGATAATTGTAAATGGCGACTTTAATATTCATGTCAATAAGACAACTGATGCTAAAGCCAGTAAGTTCCTTAATGTGTTGGACAGTTTAGAGCTAAAGCAGCATGTTACAGGACCCACCCACAACCTTGGCAACACCCTCGATCTAGTCATTTCTAAAGGGATAGAAGTCACAGACTTATCAGTAAATGATATAATTATGTCTGATCATTATTGTGTATCTTTTAATATAGTACTACATACTCCAAAAATTCATACCGAAATTGCAATCAAATCGCGACTCTTGGACATTAGAGCAGAACAGCAGTTCATAGCTCTTATAGACTCCATAAATTTAGATATTTTACATCATCCCATTGATCAAATGGTAGAGGCTCTCAATCATGAATTAGGCGCTATGCTTGATAGAGTGGCACCCTTAAAGACTAAAAAAAGGCCCTGTAGCAAACTGACACCTTGGATGAACGAAAATATCCATGATCTAAAAAGATCATGTAGAAAAGCTGAGAGAACATTGAGAAAAACTAAGTTACAGGTTCACCGTGCCATTCTAAAAGAAAAAATAGCAAATTATAATAGAGCTATTCGGAATGAGAGAAGGAACCACTTCTCTAAGGTAATTGCTGAAAACAGTGGAAACTCTAGGGTGTTGTTCTCTACCATTGATAGGCTATTGCATCAAACATCTTTTGATACACTCAGTCAGGCATCCTCTCTAAGATGCGAAGAATTTGCAGACTTCTTCAAAAACAAAGTAATTTCTATAAAGGAGGCTATTGGTAACACAAGTAATATGTTTGATAGTACACCCAAAAACAGCCCCCCAAAATGAAGGTCCAATCTGAGCTTGGTAAAATTATAACTCAAACCGGCTCCTCAACATGTGTTTTAGATCCAATCCCTACTAGATTCCTCAAAAAAGTATATGATAGCTTAGCTCCCTTTATTCTTAAGGTAATAAATACCTCATTAGAAACAGGTATATTTCCAACTGCTTTTAAAACCGCTGTTGTGAAACCTTTACTTAAAAAGTCAAATCTTGACCATACCAATCAGAGCAACTACAGGCCTATATCAAATCTACCGTTCCTGAGCAAAGTACTTGAAAAAGTTGTTTGTGATCAGTTAAATACCTTCCTCAACGAAAACAGTATCCTTGAAAAATTCCAATCAGGTTTTAGATCAAATCACAGCACAGAAACGGCTCTAGTAAAAATAGTCAGACATGATCTCAGACTGGCTACTGACTCAAACAAAGTCTCAATCCTTATTCTTCTGGATTTGAGTGCGGCATTTGACACCATTGATCATAGCATCCTAATTCACCGCCTTGCAAAGTGGGTGGGTCTCTCTGATAATGCTCTAAACTGGTTTCAAACCTACATTACTGGCAGAGATTTTTATATCAGTCTAGGAGATCATGTATCTGAAAAACATGACTTGCCTTTTGGTGTGGCCCAGGGGAGCTGCCATGGTCCCCTGCTATTTTCCCTATATATGCTTCCATTGGGAAACGTCATAAGTCAGCATAATGTAAACTTCCATAGCTACGCAGATGATACCCAATTGTATATTTCTGTGGAGCTAACTAACCCAGATGGCCTTTGCTCCCTCACTGCATGCCTAACCTCCATTAATCAGTGGATGAGCAAACATTTTCTGAAACTAAATGATGACAAAACAGAGGTACTTTTGGTGGGACCAAAACTAAAGAGAGATATTGTTCTTAGTAATCTGGGGAACTTGGCACACCAGGTCAAACCAAAATTAACAAGCCTCGGTGTCATCTTAGATGCAGAGTTAAGTTTTAAGCCCCATATCAGTAAAGTTACTCAAACAGCCTATTTCCACTTGAGAAACATTGCCAAAGTGCGGCCCTTTTTAACTCAACAAGATGCAGAAAAACTAATTCACGCCTTTATCACTAGCAGGTTAGACTACTGCAATGCACTTTTCACTGGTCTTCCCAAAAAACATCTAAAGAAATTGGATTCACCCCTGTGTTGGCTGAACTGCACTGGCTCCCTATTTCCTATAGAATTGATTTTAAGGTTATGTTAATTACTTACAAAGCTCTGAATGGCATAGCACCTTCATATATCTCTGAGCTTTTAATATCTTATCAACCACAAAGGAAACTTAGATCATCCAATTCTAATCTTTTAATCGTACCCAAAGTGCTCCACAAACAAAGTGGAGAAGCTGCTTTTATCCATTATGCCCCCAAACTATGGAACACCCTGCCTCTGTACATCAAGCAGGCGAGTTCAGTAAATATTTTTAAAAAAGATCTGAAAACATACCTGTACAGGAAAGCTTTTAGTTAACTCGTCTTATCCTGTAGACTACTTTTTCAGATTATTCTACATCTGTTGCTATTGGAGGGCGCAGCCAGCCAGAAGCAGATGGGCTCCCCCTATTAAGTCAGGTTCTGCTCAAGGTTTCTTCCTGGAATATGGGAGTTTTTCCTTGCCACAGTTGCCATATGGCGTGCTTGTGGGGGGTAAGAGGGTTAAGGCTGCCAGTCTTATGATATGTCATTTTCTATATTTTTGATATGTTGCTGAGTGGATCATAAACGGCCCCAGCAATGAAGAAATGTGATTGATAATGACTGACTGACTATTATTTTGTTACATGCTTCAAATGTAAAGCACTTAGAGCTGCATTCTGTGTATGAAAGGTGCTATACAAATAAAGCTTATTATTATTATTATTATTATTATTATTATTATTATTACCTTTTGTCAGGCATGGTCTGAAAATCATCTGTGCCAAGTTTCGTGAAAATCGGAGAAAATGTGCGACCTCTGAAAATGTAGTTTCACTTTCGATAAAATCCAATATGGCGGATGGTTCAATATGGCGGAAATTTTCAACTTATGGTATACGGTTCAAACGGTAAAGGTGCCCTGCCACAGTTTGACAGTTTTCGTAGGCCTATGCAAGGATGGCTGAATGTCAGGCCATCCATAAAAATATTTGACCCTGTCAATTTAGAACTGACCCAAATATTTATTTTTTCACCCTTTTAGTCCGACCGACTTGCCGGTTGTAAACTTGCGTTAAGACTAGGGTTGGGTATCGTTTGGGTTTTATCCGATACCGGTGCTAAATCAATACTTTTAAAACGGTGCCGGTGCCGAAACGGTGCCTGAACCGGTGCTTTGTTTTTAAAATGTTTTAAATTAAAATGGTCTAAAGCATGAATTGCTTTTTTTTTATTGATAAGACAATTTTGAACATGAAATTGAACTGTTATGTTCAATTTACTATCAATATCTCATTGCTCCTATGAATAATACATTTAAATGTTAAAACAGCTTGCCATGCATGCACACACAATGGTGAGCTCTGCTTTCAAGTTTACCCAGTGTAGGCGGTTTGCCATAATGCATGTTAAAACCGCTTGCCATAAAACTGCCAGGTCATGGACAACGGCATTTGCAAGCAAGCTAATCTAACAGGGACTCTATTTTCCAGTTAATTCAGTGTGTTCCCAAATGCTTCAAGACATTTCTTGTCTTAACCCATAACACGCAGTAGTTTTGAACATGTTAGGCTACATGTCGGTATTGAAGTGTTTAGATTCCCAGTGCTAGCCTAGTATTTTAACAGCAACTATGGCTATTCGCTATTATAGCGATAACGTACGGAGATGGTTTCGTAGCCTCTTTGACAGCTCAGTGACATCAGGTATGTAACCTACATATTTATGTTTTTGCCAGCTAACTTTTAACATGATCTTCATATTCATTGTGATGCTATATGGGCCTCATGCACATGAAAGATTAATATCATGCCATTATGTTTAACACACCGTGAAATAAAGTTTTCACCTTACAACTTTGCTGATAACATTTCAAATAAATGTCAGTTAGCGCATTAGCAAGGATATTGTGTAATGTATAGGCTAGCCTACTGTTGACGTTGTTTCATAGCCTTTTGCTTGTGTGTAGTTAGGCCCACTGCTAGATTTTGACAGGAGCTCGCATGTCGCTTTGAAGTAAGCTACTTGGGCTCACGCAAGCTGTCAAACACTGTCCACTCGCCTATGTGGTGCACCCCTCTGGTTTATACATCCAGTGTTTATTATATGTTAGCTAACTGTATCTGGATGTGTTGCTATCAGAGCAAGACGTTAGAGATGGCGCATGACATGCAGTGATGCCTTGTATACATTTTTTTTTATTTTTTAAACGCTATTTAAGCACCGAAATGAGGCACCGAAATCCACGTTGTTATTCGATGCAGTTACTACCGTTTGTGTCGGCACCGGTGCCATATTAGAACCGTGTTTCGGTGCCCAACCCTAGTTAAGACTGACCGATTTTTTTTTACTCTAAACAACCAATACAAATGCAATAAAATAATATTTATTTTAGTAGGTAGTATGTGAAAAGAAAAGTATTGTGAAAAGAAATTGCCTAAATGCAAACGTAGGCTCTCTTAGCCTAAATAAAACCCTGCAGCGTCATCTCTACACCATTGGTTTACGCATGTCACACTATGGCCTAGGCTATACGCTTCGTTTCTTTCACACAAACATCTCGACAACGCTTTTACTTGGCACGAAGTTCTGGAAGAACTATGCCCAGATCTTTTCCCATCCCCTCTTCCCTCTAGTCTAACGGTGACCGTGTCGAAGATTTGAAATTGGTTGTTGTCTATTCATTTCTCAAAATATGGGTCCGCAACGTGGAGACTGCTGGTCCGCGGAGTCGTGGAGTGAAATTAGGCCTGGTGCTTCGTCTGATAATTTGCTGCGCATTTGATCAAAAAAGAAAACAAAAGTTTGTTTTGTCTGCTATCGATGTCATTAAACATGGAGCCATACAATAAAGTGGAACTAATCGATAACGTTGGTATCAAAGCTCTGCTTCAACCTGTTGGAAGGCTATATTATTCAGTCCCTCCAGGAATTCGCGATGTTGCGATCGCAACAATTAACGCAAATTCAGCAAATCCTCGTGAATTCTGGGCGACCTCGCAATTTTGTCCAAACACCGCAACTTTTTCGCAAATTTGACCAATCATCATGGTTTCCCCGTGAAATTTCAACCTCCACAACAGTCCCTCACGCAGAATATTGAGTCAGATGCCACACTCACTTCTGCAGACACCAGAGACTGCCCTATAACTTGTTTGCTCACTCCTCTGCCGTTTTGATGACAATAAATAGAAGGGTAACGTTAATGATCTGCTTTACTTGCATCTCTCAACCTGGTGTTACTAACCTACCTAGACTATGAAAGTAAGTTAATTAAGGCCTACTTGGTTTACCGACATTTGAGTAGGCTACGCAACCCATTTGGCAAACGTTTACACCTGTCCTTTTAGCTCGTGTGATGTTTGCTAGCTTGTGGGCTCAGTTTGTGTAGTGCTACCAAAATTATAGACATTAATAACATTTCAAGACATTTACCTCTTTTGTGATCCAAGAATGATTTCATTCACAGTTATAGTGCTGGACGGTATACCGGTTCACACCGTATACCGGCGTATATTTTCGTTATGATATGAATTTTTAATATACCGCTATACCAGTGTATTTGATTACACAACGTTTGGAACGCTGCGCGCGTGACAGTGTTTCCGACGGGACTTTTTCACACGCATGGTGCACCTGCGAGGCATAGTGAGGGTAAACACAAAACACCTTAAGTTTTTCCCCTGAAGTATGACCCTTAAGGCTTAATTTCTCCTTAGGTAAGGGGTTTATTTAAGGGTGTTGCACAGAATACCTTAAATTGTTTCTTTAGTTAAGGAAAACGATACTGCATTGAAAGGGATTTACCGTCACGAAAATTCTATTGAGATTTTTCAACAGCTGTAACTAGCTGGCTAGTAGGTGATGTCGTTAGTTAGCAACCCACCGAACACAGTGAAGTTTAATGATCTTATCAATCATTTCACCTTAAGAATATTCGCTGAAATTATCCAGATAGCAAGTGAAGCATGTTATAGACATGAACTGAGCAATACTAGCTGGCTAGTTAGAAATGATCCTGACTGTCATCAGTGCACCAAAACGAACTTTTTTGTTAATGTTTTGCCTAGCGAACCGAACCGAATCTCATGGCAGGCTAACAAGACATCCACATCAAGTTAACGTTAGCCTACCACTAACGTCATGCAAACCACACAATAACAATAAGGCATGTTTCTGATAGGCCTATTTGTCAGAGTAAGCATATTAGCAGAGAGGTTTTATTTTAAATTGTATAATTTTCAAAAAAGTATAATTATTGCAAGTTGTACTACTTTTTGTATTGGTTTCATACAAAATCTTTGTGAAATTTGCACAGTAAAAGTTCTGTATTTTGACTGCAATTGTCTTCGCATTCTGATGCATTAGAATCATGAGTGGCTCTTTGTAAACAGCATCATTTTCTGGGGCCATGCAAAACTGCATTACCACTAGCGTGGAGTTATTCTACATCATGACAGTAAAATAGACCATTCTTAGTCAATGTACTGCAGAAATTCCTCTCTTAACCTGTAGAAAATGTTGTGAACTGATCTGATTATGCATGGAAAAAAATACCGTCATATACCGTGAAACCGTAAGAATTTTGAAAAATACCGTGATATACATTTTTGGTCATACCGCCCAGCACTACACAGTTATTTTTTTAACATTTATTTAAACTAATGACATAGACAACATCCCGAATTCCATCCACATATTGTAATGCACTATGCAAAAAGTTCCACTCGTAGCCGAACACAGTGAGATGCAAGCCTTCCAATCCACTTAGAAATGTAATTACGCTACTCTCACGTCCTTAAAGTGGCAGGCGGTCAATTAGACTTACACACCACCAATGTAGCCTAATAACATTAAAGAAAAGTGTAGTCTAATAGTTTAAATCAATATGAAATTACTAGATACTTAGTTGGCTATTAGTAATTATGCAAGTCACAGAATATGAATTATTAAAAATATATGAACTTAATATGAATTACAACATATATGAATGTATTGAAACATGACATGATGCCATCTCTTTAGGGGGCTGTCTTTTTTGGACAGTTCTACGAAAGGTTACTGCTTTGTGAATTACCAGTCAAAGTATTTACACAAATAAAGTAGGCCTACTTTGATTTTCTGTAACCCTTACTATTTACCTTTACCTATCCTTTTTTTTTAACAATTTTATTTTAAAGATTCTCTGTATTACATTCATGAACAGACACCAAACAAGACAAAACAAAACAAACTGCCAGTTCCTATAAAGTATACCACTATGTATCTATGCAATCCAGTCCAAAAACTGAAAAGAATTCTCTCTCTCTCTCAACTCTCCCTCTCTTGCCTATTCCCACCATGGTATACTGTAACAATATATAGTACTACTGATTACTTATTGACATTAACCATTTTGATTTTCAGTAATACTAACCCACTCTACATCTCTCTTTCTTCCCCCTTACTGTACCTCACTTGTGAGGTATATCATCACCAGTCATCAACCATCCGTGTGTTGGCCCTCCTCTCACCCATCTCACCTGAAGTCCCATCCTCGACTGCCCTATTACTGCCCCCTATCTGGACTCCTGGCCCGTACAGCCTAGCGACCCACCACCAGCCTATGACAACTCTGCCCGGATTACTGGCCCATCCGCCAACCCACCACATGCCCCTCGAAAACTCCCTTCCCCTGGACAATCCCAACGCTGGACTATTGAACTTTGTCACTAAATCAGGAATAACGAATTACCATAACGGATACGTAATCATCCCACCTCTTGTAACTTTCAGCTCAAGTGCTTAACACCATGTCTTATTCTCTACACCCGACTATCATATGCATTTGTCATGTATACAGACCTTACTGTCATGTACTGACCCTAGGCAGATGGGTCAGGCCCTTGAGTCGTGGATCTGCTCGAGGTTTCTTCCTATATATATCACCAATTCTAGGGAGTTTTTCCTCGCCCCTGTTACCCATGGGCCTCTCTCTTGCTTTTCTTTTCTTCCTTTCTTTCCTTCCTTCTTTCTCTGATTGCCTACATTCTGTAAAGTGCCATGATACATGTGTTATGTTTTGGCGCTCTATAAGCACAATAAATTGAAATTGAAGAATGTCCACAGGTTTTGAAGATACAGAGTACCAAGTGAGGTCAAAAGAGGCCCAAATCAAGGGCAAGGTCCCAGCAAGCAATTTACATGAAAACAATTCACATGGCCCCAGCTGTGGCGCAACTGGCTGGGGCACCTGCACCGTACGCCGGCGACATTAAATCACATTATACAGTACAACAAAATCGTATGTCATTAAACCTCGTCCTGAGACTGTTCTCTCCATACCAAACATAAGGGCCTGCTGTAGGTCAATGGAGAGAGTCACTGAATAAGGGGAGCAACCCAGTATTGCAAAGAGGCCGTCAGGTCTTAATGGGGTTTTATATATGACACTGTACAGTTGAAAAATATCATCCCAAAAAACTATGAGCTTGGGGCATGCCCAAAAAAGATGACTCAGAGTCCCATCACTGGACTTGCATTTATCACAGGTGGCAGAGACAGAGGGGAAAATCCTATTCAGTTTAGTTTTTGAGAAGTGCAGTCGGTGAATGACTTTAAACTGAATAAGCTGAAGTCTGGCATTGATAGAACATGCTTTGATTCTCTCTAATGCCATTAACCATAGCCCATCTGAAATCTCCTCTCCGGTCTCTTTAACCCAAGCTTCTTTAATGTGAAGAGAAGAGGTAACTGATGGAAAGAGGGCTACAAACTGTGAAATCAAACCTTTAGACGTGGGGTTACAAGTCAGAAGTTGGTAAAATTTGTGTTGTGTGGGCACTGACTCCCTTACAAAGTTTCTAATTTGAAGATAACGAAAAAAATGGGTAGATGGCAGCACATATTTCTCCTTAAGTTGAGCGAAAGATGCAAAACAGTTATTAATATAAAGATCGCTAATAGTAGCAAGCCCCTTCTCAGACCAGTGCGTAAACACTGAATCCATTAGACCTGGCTTGAAAGAAGGGTTATGACATATGGGAGCATAAAAGGAAAGCTCAGGGAGATTCAGCACACCCTTAATTTGCCTAAGAATCTTCAAGGAGTTTGATAAAATAAAGTCACCTTTTAGTTGTTTAATGGATAAATTTGGGTTTGAAAAAAAACGTTAAAAAAAAGGTACATTTTGAAAAAGATAAATTAATTTTTTGGAAGTACAATCTTGATAATATTCACACGCCCTATTAAGGAAAGAGGGAGAAGTTTCCATTTGTCTATCATAGTTTTAAGTTTGTCTGTCAAATCATTATAGTTACATTTAAAGAGAAGTTTGGGGTTTTTGGTGATATTGATTCCCAAATATCTGAACTGATCAGTGGAAATTTTAAATGGTAGATCCTCAAGATATTTAGAGTCTAGGCCATCGGATAGGGGCATGAATAGACATTTGTTCCAGTTAATAGTAAATCCAGAAAATTGACCAAATGTTCTTATCAAATCAAGCAAGGGGGGCAGGTATGTCCTAACATCTGACAGGGTCAGGATCACATCATCTGCATATAAGCCTATAGTACACTCAGATGTGCCACAAATTATCCCACGGATTTGGGGGCTGGCTCTAATAGCTACAGTGGGCAGTGCTTCGACTTGGCCAGCTTCACTCGCGGTCCGCTTGTGGGATCACGCGGTATCACGCGACTTTAATTTGTATTTTTCCAGTGAGACGCTGCAACAACCCAAACAACCGGTAGATGGCTCAAGTGAGCAGGGTGTCTCGTAAAAAGAAATGGAGCCTAGAAAACCCTACACAGACTTCACTACAGACTTTAGCAGACTGGTTTAGAAATAATTTAATAGCCAGAAATATGCCTGCCCTGCCCTAATAAAGAAATATTTGGTTAATTGCGAGTGAATCCTGTTTGCAGCCGTAGAAGAAACGCAGGACAAATTAAACATTCTGTTTTTCTCCGAGTGCAACGATGATAGACAGATAACCTCCGTTGCTCAGCCAAATGCCTTCCTGTTACGTCCTGTTATCACGGAGTTACAGGCGATAAACGATTTTTGATGGTCACAAGTTTACTTCATTAGCGGTTTTTTTTTAATTATTATTATTAAAGAGTGTTTTTCATTTAAAGGTTTGACTTCGTGCTTATTCAGTAGAGCATTTAGTGCTCTCCCCAATCCCAGACGATCACATTGCATGTTTGTTTGTAATGGATGCAACCGCGAGATAGGCTATGCGTTTGACGGCAATGAGTTGTTAACAGACATGAACCAAGACATATAGCCCAGCAGCAATCTAGGGACTGTTCGTTATTTATTGAAGGGGCCACCGGAGGAATTTTGAGTGCTTCAGTCAAAAGTTGCATGACCCTCTCTTGCCTGCTAGAAATTGTTCAATGACCCTCCGACAGAATTGTTAAAAAAGACATGAACCTCCCCTGCCAATTGTCGCTGTCTTCCGCCCGCGCCACAGCCACAAACTTTGTGATAACGTTCTTAAATCAATCATTCCCGTGAGCTTGCATGCTACCAGTCCTTCCTTTTCAAATGTGTTGCGCCTGTTTGCACAATTTCACAAATAATCATATGTCATTAATAATATGACAAATAATCCCTGTGCACGGGGACCGAAACAATGCATGCCAACTTTTTCCGTGTTTATCACGTATTTTAACTTTCCCCGCTGTCTTGCCGTTTTAATGTTTTCCCGTAGAATATCCCATATTTTAATACTCTCATAATAGCCCTGCCATCGGGCCTGTCTCTGTGTTGCCCTGTTGCTACCCCTTGCCCTTCCAACGAAACAGATGTCTTCAAATCATCGTTTTCCTTGCTTGAAGGTGAACTTAGAGTGATGTTAACCTATTTAAGTTTAACGGCGTGATTGTCGTGAGAGCACGATTCATTGGCGCTTACATGTTCGGCCTTATGTCTACGTGCGCACCTGAGGCTACTCAGCTACAAGAGAAAGAATTTCCCCTGTTTGTATGTTCACTCCAAGTTGGCCTACCATAACTTACCAACTCTGCACTGTAGACCCTAACTGGCTATTTATATTTTCTGTGAAATAAGCAAATGTATTTGTTCAACTTTATGAAGCAGAATTACGCATAGGCTACTTGGAACATAATACATTTGACAAAGGACAGATGTATGTTGCTAGTGACAAAATATTAACTTTCAGTGTTTTACGATGTCTTTGTCATGGGGAAGTGTTTTTCCCCATGCATTTATTCTAGGTTACTGTCAGTGACTGCCGTGAGAGAAGCGGGTTCTGTGTTTCGTTCATGTCAGTGACTGACGCGAGAGAAGCGGGGTCTGTGTTGTGTTGTGTTGCGTTAATTTATTTTCATTGGGCATGTCGTGCCGTGCCGTCCACAGCTCTTCAGTTCTGACAAAGCCAAAATTACTCCTTTTGAAACAAGCGTTTGTATGGTTATATTGCTTGACGGGGGGATCCCAAGCAGCTTTCAGCCATAAGGCTACTTTGAGAACATTTCAATTCACCCGACACTAATATTCAAAATGTTGAAAACTATTTCGGCATAGCCTATAAAGCAGTTTAATTAAATGGAATGTTAGTTGTAAACAAACGAGCTACTTGGTGATGCTTGGCCTCACAGATGCGCTCGTGCCTTAGATGGCAGGAAAAATCTTCACGATAGGCCTATTAACTAACCACCCGATTCACGTTGGCTGGGGGGAAGGGGGGCCATCAGACATTTGTGCCCAGTTAATCGGCCCTGCCCCCAACAAATCACACCTTCCCACCTCTGACATCTTAAAAGAAGTCAAGAGGACTCCTTACTCACAGACCTATTCACAAACGAATTTGGAATAACAAATAACAAATTCCAAATTGCATTTTTACATAAAAGTTCTTGTAAAAACATGTTTTAAATTCAGATATTATATGTTTTTTTGTTAAATCTGTGATAATTGGGAAAAAATGTATCAGTACAATTCATATTTCTCATAAGTTTTTCTTTTATGTTACCATGCGATGTAAGTTTAAAAAATAAACACTAAACTTTCATCTATTTTGCTGTTACACGCATACACCATTCATACAGTGACTTCAAAATTCATTGTTAATGATTTTATAGTCATTAAAAACCCTGTTTTGCTCTGACACATGGTGGAGTGGTGCATCGTATGGCGTGACACCATGTCATTTGGTGTGACATTAAATAATGTCACAAAAAAAGACTTTATAATTGAAAAATCATTAAAACATCAAAGGAAATGGTATCTGCAAGAACCTCAAGAATTTTGAGTGAGTTCTTACAAGAAATATCAGAATAAAGCTAAAATATCTGGTTACACTTAGGAGCATTCTCCACCTTGACAAAATGACTTGTTAAATGTTAGGTTTTTCTTCTAAATATTCACAAGGAAATGTTGCATATCAAAGCAAACATGATTAAAATGTACAGTGACATAAATTAAAGTAGAAAAAAATATCTAATTTTCATTTTATTTCAAATTATTTTCACGTCACACCATATGACAATTTTAGGCACTAACATGACAAATTCACATATAAATATATATTTCACTTTTTTTTTTTTTTTTAAATGTATATTAGTCAAGTTTAGAGATACAGCAACACATATAAACACTTTTTAGGGATGATATTTGAAGTTTTTTAAAATTCCTTTTTTCAGGCTTATTTGTCATCCACCCACCTACGTAATCACCATGACCAAAATTGTACTTTTTTTTTCACTTTGAATCTTGGAAAAAAAAAATTTGACCTACCTACCGACCCATTTAAAAAAAAAATTTTGGCTGTTACTGCAAACAAGAATATTTTAACGGATGGCCTCAACGGACTTGTGCGCTATGCACGAATACAACTTCAACAATGCAATTTGCCCAAGAACCCAGACTTGAGGATCAAATGGCTTCAGTTTATTTTTTGGAACAATGCCACAGGCTTTACAAAAAGGTTGCTGTTGAAGCCTGGAGCAGTAGGCTCAGCTACCATTGTGGCAGTCTAGTGCAGTCCGTTATTGTCAACTCAAGGAAGTGTTATGTTATACAGGTTTAAAGGTACACTATGCAGGTTTAATATGCAAGTTTTTTTTGTTTAATTTACCTTCATTTAACAGCTTCAGAGTCATTGGAATGGTTATATGACTTTTTTCGGGTTGAATGGTGGCCGTCTCGCTTCCCCCTAGAGCCTGTGAGCAGAAAAAAACACCCTTGCAACTGTGGGCCGGCGGGCCAACGGCCTCAGTGTGAGGAAGTATAACGAGTGTAATGAATTGCTTTACTGCATTCAAATACACATACACGCCAGGCACCGGCTAGAAAAAGGTAGCGATGGAGTTTCTCAGACATTCGTCAAGACAGAGCCAGCGAAAAAGAAGCAAAAAACGAAAGAAACTGCCAATACTGCATAGTTTACCTTTAAGGCACTCGCTAGCCTAGCAGGTCTTATTTATGCACATTTGGACAATGCTA
This sequence comes from Alosa pseudoharengus, assembly GCF_046254945.1. Classification (NCBI taxonomy): domain Eukaryota; kingdom Metazoa; phylum Chordata; class Actinopteri; order Clupeiformes; family Clupeidae; genus Alosa; species Alosa pseudoharengus. The sequence goes on from NW_027468774.1 coordinate 45,972,375, forward strand.
GCACTCGCTAGCCAAGCTAAGTTCATGCCATGAAGCTAAAATTAGTTGATAATGGCTGTTATGTTATGGAAAAAACATCCTAGCTGTTAGCCAATCAGAGTCAAGCAGCTTAGCTCTTTGAATATTAATGAGAACTGGCACAAATCGAGCTGAGTCTTCATGCAGGCTTTCAATACCACGCTAGAATGGCTTGAAACAAGGTAACCAAGGTATGTTTTCCACAAAAAATGTTACAGAGTCCATGGTAGAACTTCAGAAATTACCACAAAGTAATGAAATACGTTTGGCAGGGGATCTTTAAGCGCATGGATGTAATGCCAACTTTGACACAGTGGAGTTGCTACCGAGAAAACCAGCCATGCAACTTCAAGAACGGTGGCCCAACAAATCTCGCGAGAATTGTGAAACATTACCTTGTCAGTAAATACAGCTCTTTGGACATAGTTTTTGCCTGTTGTTAATACTTCACCTCCACAACAAAATCATTTTCATTTTGTACAGGGGAGAAAAGTCACAAAAAGTTTGCTATTTACAACAGTAGAGTAAAAATATATCGCGACTCTAGAGGGAGCTCTACAGTGACCAAAAATACCTAAACCTGCATAGTGTACCATTTAACCAGAATTCAGGAATCTGGTAGCCTGACGAGCCAGACCCACATTAAAATGTAGGGTAAGCAGTGTTTCCCCTAGAATTTTTTCCAGCAGCGGTGCTGTTGATCGTAGGAAGCCCCCCCCCCCCCCCCCCCCCCCCCCAAAAAAAAAAAATCAAAAAATTCAATGGTGACTTCTGGTGGATTTTGTGAAAGAAATGGACAGATTGAGTTACAAATTATGACTAACCATCAACACGAGCATTTACAAAGCATGATTATTGCAGTACTTGAACAGGATTATTCATGTTTTTCTTTTACCTTTTTCATTTACATTATTAGTAATTAGCCACTGTACAACTGTACACTGTAGACCACTGTACAAACTATTACTATTTAGAATACACAGTGCTGTGCATAAGTTAAGACATTTATTTATATAATAAAATTTATTTATTAACGATACATGATACATTAAAAAATAATTGATGTCCTTTTTTTTTTTTTTTAATTAAGGCATTAAGACAAAAGGCAAAATATGTTTTTTATTCCTCCCTTTAGTCAATTTCAGCATGGGGGTCTTAACTTTTGCACAGCACTGTATAAACTATATAGACTTCTCTTTCATGTCATTACACTGTATTGGTGCTGTGCAAGTCGAATTGAGTGCCTGTCACTTTAATGTCGTGACGCCCGTGAGGCTTGCTTGATTCTCACAGTTTTAAGCTAACTTAGTATCGTTGTTGTGCATGGTGCATAAGAATATGTGGATGAAATGAATTATGTTTCCCATGTCATTTGGTAAAATAAACAAAACAAAAACTGGAAGAAAATCTATCTTGGATTATAGCAGATAAGTGTCTTGTATCATATCTATAATTTTGGTGAGCTCTACAGGAATTACAAACTCTCTTAGATGTAAATGGTTGCCCTATTACTCAAATTCAATTAAACCCATTTTGATATTTATGTTTGTAAATAATAAATTATTAATATTGATGAAATGCCAATGACATTAAGATAATGTTTATGTTCATGAACTATGGTTTATAATTATAAGGAATATGGTTTAAATGTATATAATTGTACGTGTTAAAACTGTCTGGCCAATTAAGAGTGACGTCTGGCTGTCTGATTGACGGATAGCTATTATAGGGCTGGGACACCTGTGGCCAGGTAGAGCGGAAGTGGCAAACAATTTTTCAACCGCGTGAATGCGATAGAGGCTTTTGCTTGTATTTTGAAGAAAAGTGGATTAATAAAATTACTCTATATTCTAAGACGCGCGTTGTCCGGAGTTATCCGCTCTCAGAAGTGACCGCCGCAAAGCTGTCACTACATCAAGTTGAAAAATTGCTCATGAAACGTCGGACAAGCCGGGAAATTTGTGGATTATTCCGTGGATTATACCTGGAAATACCTGGAACTACGATCACTCAGTATCTTCTTTTGTGAGTAACCTGGCGATTTGCATTGTATTCAGACCCAGGTACGATCAGACATTACGAGAAAGACTTTAAAATGTTTGATGGGACAATACAACCAGCAATTGTTGACCATTTGAACTGATTCTGAGCATTGATCCCGACGTCTTGATTGCAAGTGGACATTGTTGTAAGAGGACTTCTCATAACAAACTAAGACTAAGCATAACCTGCAATAAAGCAATACAGTAATTACGAGCCTGCACGCAACACAGAACGAACGAACAGGCGGCAGAAAATGAAACAATGATTAAATGAAAACGCTGTTTGTATGCATGTGACTGAATAAGTGGGAATAATATTAATTGTACTAAAACTAAATAAAATAATTGTGATCATGTCTGAGGAAGAAACGGAACAACCTGAACAAATTCAAGATGAGCCCGAAGGCCCAGAAAAAAATAAAGACGATCAGAGAAAACCTGTTTTTAAAGTACTTAGCGCAACGCGTCGCGGCAAACTTGGTCATTGCACTCGCAAAATGAATGAAATTAATGAAATGATCATGTTTAGCACTGGTGATGCTGATAAGGTGACAACACAATTGATTGCATTTCATGAAATTCTGAAGAAATTTAAAATATCTCATGAATCTGTTCAAATGTTGTTAACTGATGATGTGAAAGAAAATGAAAATATTGACTGGTATGGACCAAAGATTGCAAAGTTTAATGAATTTATTTCTCAAACTGAGATCTGGTTGGAACGTCAATCAAATGAACAATCACTTGTTGATGTGACTGATAGTGTGTCAAGAGTATCTAAGGCTGACTCAAAGGCATCATCTGCCCACACAACACGCATTAAAATTGCTGTGGATAAAGCTGGTTTAATGGCCCGAGCCAAATCCTTGAGAGAGAAACATGAAATGGAAATGGACAAGGTTAGGTTACAAGCTAAAATGGAAGCGTTACAATTAAGAGAGGAAATTTCTGTCACTAATGCAAAACTACAGGCCCTGGAGGAAATTGAACCAACAGAATCAGGTCTGAGGTCTGAGGATGACATGAATGCTTACCTGGAGAAATATATGGACAAAAGATCACACCGAACAGAAGAGCCAGTGGAGTCCAAATCAGTGGAAAGCAGCAGAGTTACTGGCATGTCTCATCTGGATTTTGTGGAATTGGGACCAATACCTAAAACACCATTTCAGAAAGCTATGCGTGTACATCAGAAGTTGGTAGCGGCACCAGAACCAACCACTACTGCAGCAGCAACAAGGCGAAATGTACCAAGCCAAGGAACTTACCGAGAAGAACACAATCTACTCCTGGAAGGGAACCAGCAGATCCCCCTGATGGCACAGAGTTGACAAATCTGCTTGTATCTGTTCTATGCCAATCATCTCTTCCAAAGAAGGAGGTGCCTGTGTTCAATGGTGACCCTCTGGACTTTCAGTTATTTATGCAAGCATTTAAACACAATATAGAGGATAAGACCGACTGTACTTTTTAGAACAATATACAATTGGACAGCCAAAAGAACTAGTTAGAAGTTGTTTGTACATGGATGCAGCAGCTGGTTATGCTGAAGCAAAGCGCCTGCTCAAGCGCCACTTTGGCAATGACTTTAGGATCACGACTGCCTATATGGAGAAAGCCTTAAACTGGAGTGTAATCAGACCAGACGATGGAAAGGCGCTTCATAGTTATGCTTTATACCTAAGAAGTTGTAATAATGCTGCCCAAAACTTTCGCTACATGTCAGAACTTGATTTACCATCCAATATGAAACAAATTGTTTCAAAACTCCCCTATAAACTCCGAGAGAGATGGAGAGCGGTAGCATGCGACATTATGGAACAGACCCCACAGAGACCTAAATTCAATGACCTTGTCAGATTCGTTGAAAAGCAGGCCAGAATAATGCAGGATCCGGTCTTTGGCAATATTCAAGATGCTCGCTGCAGTTTCTCCAGTTATCTCTAATGCGGTTGTTGCTAATGCCGACATCATAGAAAATGGAAATCAAACTTTCAAAAATTCTACTCCCGTTAATGCAAAGGATGCTTTTTCCGAACCCTGTGTTTTCTGTCAAGGAGAGCATGCATTGGAAACATGTAAAATGATATTAAAACTTGCTCATAAGGAGAAAGTGGAGTTTCTCAAGAAACATGGATTTTGTTTTAGCTGTTTGATTAGAGGACATCTCAGTAAAACATGTAAAAAACGTCTAACATGTCGCTCATGCGATAAAAAACACCCTACCATCTTGCACATTGGAAACTGGCAACCAGGTGGCGCCACATATACTAAAACATCTGTAGTAACCACGAACAATACCACCTGTGGCACAGCTGTTCAGGCCAACTCTGTCACTGTCACCATGGCACCAACTGATCAAACAGGGGCTGGCAATACTGACCACAAACTGGCTATTGTACCTGTAAGAGTGAAGACGGCTAAGGGTAGTCAGTCTATCAAAACATATGCGTTCCTGGATCCCGGGAGTTCTGCAACTTTCTGTACAGAGAAATTAATGGAACAACTGTCCGTCAGAGGGAGGAAAACAGAAATTCCGCTCCAAACAATGAGTTATGAAAAGCCTGTGAAAACATATAAATTGAGTGGACTGGAAGTATGCAGCCTTGAAGGCAATGATTTCATAGAACTTCCAGAGGTTTTCACACAACAAGCCATTCCTGTGAACCATCAGAACATCCCGAGAGAAGAAAACTTAAAACGATGGCCTCACCTATGATCCACTGGGATTTTTATCACCAGTTATGCTCACAGGAAAACTGATACAGCAGGAGTTGTGTAAGATCAACTGCGGATGGGACGATGCGATCCCAATTGCCCTTGCGTCAAAATGGAGCGAGTGGCAGAACGATCTTCACATGATCTCTAACTTCAGAATAGAAAGATGTTACAAACCAGCGGATTTTGATGTCACTGAAGCCCAATTACACCACTTCTGCGATGCCAGTGAGAGGGGCTATGGGACAGGCAGCTACTTAAGACTTACCTGCAGAAGTAGACCACCTCACATTGCGTTTGTGATGGGGAAAGCGAGGGTTGCACCCTTGAAAGTAGTGACAATTCTCAGACTGGAGCTCACATCAGCAGTTTTGGCTGCTCGGATGGATAATATGCTCAAGAAAGAACTGGAACTTCCGATCTCAGACTCCTTCTTCTGGACAGATAGTACTTCGGTCCTGAAGTACATCCTGAACGACACACAGAGATTCAAAACTTTCGTGGCGAACAGGGTAACTGTGATTCGCGTTGTAACATAGAAATCTCAGTGGCGTCACATTAAGACTGATCTCAACCCAGCAGACAATGCGTCTAGGGGAATGCGAGCTGAGTCTTTTCTGAAAGGAGGTAATTGGCTTAAGGGTCCAGACTTTTTGGCCAAATGTGAAGCTGATTGGCCAAAACTTACCACAGAACCATTGATGCTTTCAGACAGTGACTCCGAGGTAAAGAAAACTGTTGTAGCTTTTGCAACAGCAGCCCATGAAGATCCTCTGACTCACTTTATTGAATACTTTTCATCATGGGACAAACTCATCAGATCTACAGCCTGGCTCTTGAAGTTTAAAATGACTCTGAGACACTTAATCCAATTGAAACGAGCAGGTACCTCACAGACTGAATCAATAAAATCAGAACCTGCAGACCAGCAGCTATCTATGCAGGATCTCGCAGATGCTGAGGAATCGCTTGTAGCTTATGTTCAACGGCAAGCTTTTAGGGATGAAGTGAAAGCCTTAGAAAAATTCGAATAATAAAGAAAATCCTTTACTCCATCACAAAGGAACAGACTTTAAATGATGAATGTCTTCAAACTACCCTGTGCGAAGTGGAGGCAATTCTCAATGCCCGCCCCATTACAGAAACATCTGGAGACTTCAAAGATCCTGAACCCTTAACTCCAAATCACCTGCTTCTCTTAAAAGGGAAACCCATATTTCCACCTGGGCTCTTCACCAAGCAGGACTGCTACTCCAGAAGAAGGTGGAAGCAGGTTCAGTACCTATCAGACCTCTTCTGGAAGAGATGGACACGGGAGTACCTTCCCTTAATGCAGGAGAGACAAAAATGGAATGAGGTCAAAAGAAATCTAAAACCTGGAGACATAGTAATGATCATAGATGAAACCTCTCCACGAAACTCCTGGCCTATGGGACGAATCATGGAAACTTTTCCAGATAGAAAGGGCTTTGTACATCGTGTCAGAGTAAAAACTCAGACAGGAATCTTGGAGAGACCGATTACCAAGCTGTGTCTTCTTAAAGACATGTCCTGTCTGATCAACTGACCAGACTGACACACTGATACACTACACACACTACCCTGCACACAACATGGTGTTTGTTTCAATAATATCCTGATACCTACTGAAATCTTTGCCATTCACCGAAGTAATATATATTTTGACATTATCGAATGGGTGTGAGTATAAACTATGAATCTGTTGAACACTTACCTGTTGATGTTTATGAAAAAAGAGATGAAAATAATGTGTAAATGTGAAATAATGTGATTTTGACAAGGACTATTGAATGGACTTTGATTTTGCAAAACTTTTTGAGAAAAGACTTTGAAGTCCCCTTGACCTTTTTTCCTTTTACAAGGGGCAATATTTTTTGAAAGGAAAACATTTTTGATGGACTTTCTATGAACTATTGAAACTAATATGTGAAAAAATTAAAAAAAGGAACTTTGAATGTAAATGCTGTTATAATGGACTTTGAACTGTGCGGCTCCTTATGAATGGTTATGTTATGAATTGCCACATTATGGTCAATTAGGGGCTGGAGTGTTGGAGCCATTTTGATATTTATGTTTGTAAAATCATTTAAATTATTTATATTGATGAAATGCCAATGACATTAAGATAATATTTATGTTCATGAAATATGGTTTATAATTATAAGGAATATGGTTTAAATGTATATAATTGTAGGTGTTAAAACTGTCTGACCAATTAAGAGTGACGTCTGGCTGTCTGATTGACGGATAGCTATTATAGGGCTGGGACACCTGTGGCCAGGTAGAGCGGAAGTGGCAAACAATTTTTCAACCGCGTGAATGCGATAGAGGCTTTTGTTTGTATTTTGAAGAAAAGTGGATTAATAAAATTACTCTATATTCTAAGACGCGCGTTGTCCGGAGTTATCCGCTCTCAGAAGTGACCGCCGCAAAGCTGTCACTACACCCATCAATAGGCTAGCTAGACCTTAGTTTCACAGCCTAGGTATGTTAGCAACACAGGGCTTGAAAGCATTGCCTGCATCACAAACAAAAACGAAACAATGCGTGGAATTTATCTGGGAATAGGCTACTGAAGGTAGGGGCAAGCTATCTCGCATGTTTAATTTGGTTCCTTGGTTAACATAATGTAGGCTACGTTTTTTTGCACAAAATTGCGTCTGCTAATAAACTTAAATGTCTTCAACGTTAGCCTACTATTATTTGTTGACATGAAACCTGAACGAACGGCAGCTGTTCCTGAAGATCACTTGCGTCTATTTTTAATTTTTTTTTAATTAGGCAACTTTTTTTACAGTGGCGCTTGAATTCCAGGAGCGGCGCTGCGCCACTGATGAATACATTGTAGGGGAAACACTGGTAAGGGCACTCACTGTTCGCAGTGCTCAGTCCGAGGGGCGGGATAATCGGTTGTCTTTCAAATTCCCTCTGCACGCAATAGGACAGCGCTATGAGTCCCATGCGTTTCCCACCAGCGGAGCTAGTTGGCTAGTTCAAACTTTTGCCAACTTAATAAAAGCTTAACTCGTGTCACACTGTTCGCCAACAGCAACATTATCTTATTTGTTTTCAAGTAGCAGGGAATTCAAGCCAAACCGTTGATGTTAAGCCCATCTAACGACTCTATACACGATTTGATTGGCCTGATAGAAGTTTCATTTTTCGAGCTCACAAGCCAACGGAGAGTTGCTAGACTAGCCCTGGCAGCAATTGTAATTTGCTGAAGCTAGGGTGCGTCTAGATTTCTAGGCTAGGAATCTGGCGCATTGATGTGGAATTCTATTGGTGTTTTGATGGGTTAAATACATTTGTTTTGGGTGGAGATCAGGTTTGTGTAGGGTGACTAGACATCCTGGTTTAACCGGGACAGTCCCGATTTTGAGATGCGTGTCCCGACTCCCGACAAAAGCCTGTCGGGATGCTAAAATTTCCTGGTTTACACCAACCACTATTGAAGTGTCCGGCGTATGATTTCAATAATGTGTGTGTTCACGTTAAACGCGGCCACGCACAGTGTCCCGGTTTTAGTTCTGACAAATCTGGTCACCCTAGGTATGTTAAAGGAACCATATGTAAGATTGTGGCCAAAACTGGTACTGCAATCACTTTCAAATTACTGTAGAGCGTTGTATACCCTCCCCGTCCCCCCTGACTCGAGGCAGCCAACCTGGAATGCTGAAACACTACTGACTTTGTGATTAGTAGATAGGTGGAGGGTGGCGCATCAGGCCAAAACACAACATGACATGACAAAACACAACATCAACATCAGTTGAGGGCTGCAACTTCACTTTTTAAATGACAATATCCTGGCAGGACTACTGCTATTAGTGATATAAGTATTTGAAATGAACATGATTTCTTAATGTCTAGTGACATATCAGGGCCATTTTATGATTAATTGAAATACATGTATTACATACGGATCCTTTAATACTTCATATAACAATACTAATAACAATAATTGTTGTTGTTATTATTATTGAACATGATCATCCATCTCATCATTTTGAATAATTTCTCTCATCATTTCTCATCAAATTATTGAAAACCGTTTAGAGGCCCACAACCTTAAACTTACTTTGAATGCCCGGCTGTGCTGTGGGGTATATTCAAATGTCCACAGAGCTCGTACTAATCCAGAGAGCTGCTGTGTCACCTCACATCTGTCCTGAGGAGTTTTCCCATGCAAATGTATCCCATTAGTCTTTGGTTTGTCCTCATTGGCTTCCTCTCCTTTGTACTGTTCCAAAGCCAAGTACTCAGCAAAGAGTTCTGTGTTGCTTAGGCACTGAAGAATTGCATTCATAAAGCAGGTGTTTCCATGGTTCTTCAGTCCTGACACTCCAGGAACCTTGTCCTGACTAAGATAACTTCCACTGTCACTGTAGTCCAAACCAACTGACCCTTTATCCTCACTATTAAAGGAGGTAAATCCTCCATCATCTTTGTCCCCATCTGTAACTTGTAACTCTGAGCCAAAATGAGATAGAGTTGTAAGTGTTTTCAAGACCCTGCTCATAAAACTGCCAACCGCCCGAGAAGAGCCTCTTCGAAAAAGCTTCTTACTGAAGCCGGACTTCTTGTCTTTATTTGAGGCTTTACTGAACATGATTCTGCTTGTCATCAGGGCATCCCTCCATGCTTTAACTGACACTACAACAGTATTAACGTTATATGAAGCAAAGGTCTGCTCAATGTAACTGACATGAGTTTACGTTACTGAAATAAAGTAAACAAAGTAACACCTTCACTAACAGTTAACGTTAAGCAATTGATGTTTGATAATGATGTTTGATAAGCGTGATAATGACCATCAAAGTTCGTCTCTTACCACACCTTTCTAGAAATCATGACCGTAAAGTCAGGTAACGTTAGGGTGCCCAGTAAGGGGTACAAACGTTAGCAAGTGTGTGTTTTTAATAACGTTAACATTATTCCTCTCAACACTGGGCAGTTCTCCACTTAAAGTTACATTGCGCTTAAACGTTTCACGTTGGCAACTATCGAAGTCAGCTAGGTTTCACTAACATTACTGTTTGACGTTAACTGACATTTTGTATCTGTGTGTCTAGAGCTAATGTAACCAATTCATTACACAAATGCAATTCACAGAGGCGTTGTTGTGTGCTTAAACAGCACGAACGAAAACGTGCTAACGTTAATGTAACAAATCATAATTTGATTCATTTCAGAAGCTAGCAGCTACTGACTAGCTAACACAACCTTAGCTTTCAACGTCGCACGGCTTATTGCTGCTTCACCCCTGCATCACGTTATCCTACCTGTCTAGGAAGTTGAAAAGCATCTCTTTCCGCATAGCAAGGTTTTCTTCACAAAGCCAATTAATGCAGCCGTGTTGCTGTTTCAGTGTCATTGGTGTCATATTTACTTGTTTACATCAGAGAATGTCTAGCAAAGCCACTAACGTTAGCCGACTAGCCCAAGTTAGTTTGCTAGGGTCTGTTTGGCTAGCATTAGCATACAGTAACGTTACTACCGTTAGTTCTAGCTTCTAGGTTAAGAGGGTCAGTATTATTCTGCTGACAGCTAGCTCTCGTTTACCAAACAATAAATAAACTAGTGTTTTTACTCTTTGCATTAATATAACGTTAAACGTATATGATGCGACTTATTTAGGTTCACGTTAAGCACGAATCCTCAGTTGTCACTATTTTTCAGAATAACCTCAGAGACCTGAATGAACCCCGATGTTTGAAAATCCTAAATGTCCTTCCTTTCCGTATTTCTTCCAAGTCAGTTATTATTGCGTTAACGTTAAACATTTGCAAGCCGGATAGTAAGTATACGCTGAAAAAAACATAACCGTAAATGGAATATACATGCTAGTTGCAGAGATTGTAGATAGTCCGAACAAGATTTCATGACGAGCCACTTCCTGGAACCTAGATTACGAGGGGCGGAGGATCTTCAGGCAGGCTAGGGGACTTGCCATAGTCCGGTGGTATAATGAAAATACCATTACCGAGGTGATAAAAACACCACATTTTGCATGATGTTTTCTTAGGGTCTATAGTGTAATTTTTGCCAGGAGCCGTCGGAAAAAAAACGTTGTGACATGTCATATTAGAAGTAGCCTATATCATTATCAATGAAATAGGCCTATTCTTAAAAAAACAGTGATATTCAAGTTACTGCACAAAATAAAGTGTTCAAATGAATCCCAATGTTAACATTTTATATGTTCATGTATGTTTATGAAATCATAACTAAAACTTCAATAGGCCTATGTCAAAGTATTAGCAATATGATCTTTATTGGCCCTGTAGAGCAAGCAGAGGTTGGCCCAACGTTGGTAATGATTGGCAATGGTTGGCAGCGTCAAGAGTTGGAATTCCAACGTTGGGCCAACATTCAACCAATGTCAGCAGGTCAACCAATAATATCAAATTGCAATTGGTTGGGCAGCTGACGTTGGGTCAGTGTTGGCCCAACGTTGGAATTACACCCACAAATGGCAGCGTCAAGAGTTGGAATTCCAACGTTGGGCCAACACTGACCCAACGTCAGCTGCCCAACTAGGATATTAGTAGTTCAAAAACAAAACACTCATTAAAAAGCCAAAGGTAGTAGCTTTATTTTGAGTCATATTTTAGCTATCAAGTTAAAGCCATGTGGCAGCTAGGTTAACATCTTTGTCAAGAGGTCAGTTGGGGATGGTTGTCACATAGCTCGTGGGGTTGGTTGTCACATGTGTTTGTTGTCACTGAGACACAGTTGTCACTGTGTTTGCAACTTTGTTTGCAACTTACATGATAATAAAGAGGTTTTAGCACGGAAAATGATTTCATTTCATTTCTCAACACAGTAGACAATTCAAGTAACTGATCACCTCCTTTAATCCCATTGTTTAAACATAAGGGGCATTGATGACAACTATCATAGGGGTGGTATTCATATTAAAACTTATTTGCAGTTTCTAGCTTAAAAAACTAAAAAGTTACACATCATTTTTTAAGATCCCATTTTATCACTGAAATCCCATTGAAACTCTATAGGGACAACCAACCCCATACCCTGTGACAACCAACCCCGTGATGGGGTTGATTGTCACATTGTGTCAGAGTGTCTTTGATGGTTAATTGCTCCCTGTTACAATACATTCTAAAAGTAAAAATTATACACATTTAAAGCCAAGACCCCAAGCTTTCATTTCATGTAGGAATTACTGCTGAAAGAGTTTTTGAAGATGAGCAATTCATGCATGAGTAAAAATTGTGACAACCAACCCCGGTCTCCCCTATCTATCTATCTATCTAGCTATCGGTAAACTTCAACTGCTTACAGGCCCTGGTCAATCCTGTTTTTTTTCTCATTTTGTTTCATTTATGGTGCACCGTCACCTTTTTTACCCATTTTGTGCTTTGTTGTTCAATAGTATAACATTTTGTATTTTAGATACAGAATGTGCTTGGACATTGCTTGGAATCTGGATTTATTCTGGCGTAACAACTTGCATATTAGTAATTAGGAGTTTTTACATGAGCAAAGTGTATTTCTTGAAGTGATAAGTCTTTTTAAAACCTGTTAGCAGACAGGTGGCCTTTTACGGCACACCTACCCCCTTCCCAACATTCTAAATCAATTGTATGTACCATGTACCCAAAATGATCACGGTATTCGGCATTATTGCAATATGACTAAAATGTGCTAAGTTTTGCCCTAAACCTGTCCTCCAAGCACAGTAGCAACAAAACTAAAGGTCAACAGAACCACATTCATATGCTATAGTGTCTTGTCATAAAAGTGGTGTGGCTCCTTTAAGACTCCGTTTGTGTGAGTTCTGGAGCATCCTATAATCCAACTCTCCAACTTGATCTAACTATAGTGTACATCATCTGATTTAAATATTTACAGGTATCAAGGCTATATTTAACATTTAGCATTTATTTTCTATTTGGCCCGTAATGAAATCATACACTGAACAATTTAAGCACAGCTCAGCTTTAAGAAACATAATATGCATGCTTAGCATTTTGTGAAACTACTGGTTGTGCAGTTATCTAGGCGATATTGTTAACATTTATTTTGTATTTGGCCTTATCATATATGACAAAAGCCCAACGTTGGAGACCGTGTAGACATTTGCTTCAATTTCAAAACCGGATTACTCGCGAACGGCTATAACTTGTATAAGGGAATGCTTTACACCTTTGCGTTCGGTAAGTTCTGCTGTTTATTCTGATACGGTTTGTAATTTCTTTGAATGAAAAGTTTGTGAGATATTCCATCACGATGAATGGGTGTGGAGATGTCCGTCTGTCTGCCTCATAGGTCTAAATAGCAGCGTGTCGCGGGCCGGATTAAAATACCTAGGCCTACGGGCCAATTCAAAAGAGAACTATTTACGTGAGAATATTAGCCTGTGAAGATATAAAGCAGATCCACAGATCTCACTAGATTTATGTCTATGCAGCCATCCTGAAATTATCTAGCAGTGGCACATGAAAGCATGTGACAGTTTCTTAATGGTAGTGAAGTGAAAGTGAAGCGCTGCACCAGTGCTGCTATGCTGCGGTGGCGGCTCACTATAAGCGCTTTCAGATATAACCTCCGGAGTACATGCGGAGGTTTGTCAAACGGAGATCCTACCCTTCGGATGATTCAGATATGATGCTAACCTGAGGACCTAATACTGACCTTATACGGACGTATGTGTGAACGACATACACGCACATTACAGAATCTCCGTGTGGTTGTCGAGTGAGGGGTGGGGGCTTAGAGTTCACAAGATGCGAGATATATGACGCAGAATATATGCGGCCGCTGCCTGTCACAGCTGGTTTTTGTTTACAAAGTGTAGCCTATGTATTATAGGCTAAAGAAGAGAAATCTATTGTGCGTAGGCTAATACTTGAAGTAGGATAGTCACGTAAGTGCGCACATACAGTATTTGTATGTGTGCTTCGAGTAAACACATTTATCTGTTTTCAACGTAATGCAGGTGCGCGGGAACATATTTTTGACCATGGGTGCTGAATAACAAAATAATGGATGTCCCACGATTTCTCCCCTAGCATGATATGATTTGAATTTAGACAGCTACGCCATTTCAACGCGGTGTATGAGTAGGCCTAAGAGCGAGACGTTTTATAATGCCCTTGCCACTCCGACTCATCAATAAAAACTGCGTGCACACACACCAGACCAGCACTTGACTTTACATCATTAAACTATTTCAGTATATTGCTTTTCTGATTGTCAAAACCACACCTAACTTATGGCGTCTCCACTCCACAGCAAAAGTGTCCTAACCACGTTACAGCTGTTTCTATCTGAGCGACTCCAATAGTGAGAGGATTTCAGTGTCATATTTCGGTGGCACTAGCTAAGCTGTCGTGGAACTCGAGATGACATGTCTACTGATAGGCAACAGGTCTCACCAACACGAAATTCTAATTGCAAAAGATGCATCCTACCTCATCTGTTGTACTGTAGTTATTCGAAATTGGGCTTTTCACAATCCAACGATATATCCAAAGTGCGAACTAGTTGGTGATGGTTTATGAAAACTGCCAGTATGCATGCTACACGGAGTTCTGACAGGGCTGTGCATGGCCTAATAAACAGGCAAGATATAACCCACGATCGCCATGGTTTCGTTGTCAATTCGTGTTTGTGGTAATAATGACAGCAACAATAAAACCATCTGTATCTTACGATCTTCATCATTCTTGACAGATCACCAGCCTCCTCTGGATGGTCATATGCATAATTAGCCTATAGCCTACCTTTAGTTTTCATTTAATTTTAAACACGAATCTACTGTCTTTACTGCCGGGAGAGAAAAAAAATCCTGTATTCTTTTCTGTAGCCTAATTCTGCCTAAGGCTATCAATGAACAGAAAACCGTGTTGGCTAACAATTTATTAAATACTCCTGTTATTGTCGTCAATGACGTCGCTGTAGGCTACTGCCTTTTCAGCGCCTTCTGCTTATGATGATTCAGTCTTTTGAATTCGTTTGGCCTTGCCATGCAGTTGTAGGCTACAACGTGCCATTCCCTTCATGTGTTTTATCAAAATGTTGTATGCCCTCATGGACAGTAGCTCCGTGATGTCTGCATCTTTCCATGTCGGAGATTTTCTGGACAGCACTATGCCACTCCATCATAACACTGGCATTTAAGTCAGATTTAACCACATGGACGCACAAAAGAAACGTCACCAACACGCCCTCTCACTAGGTGTGAATTTTAACCGCATGTTCTACGCCTCGTTCAGACACAGCACATTTACATAATGTCCGGAGGAAATACTAGGTCGGGGGTAGTATAAACACCGGGTGAATTCGGACTTCCATATGACCGGTTATGTCGTTCAGATATACGGCCCCACCGTTTAACATCGGCAGAACCTCCGGTCTTACACGTATGTCTGAAAGCGCTTTATGAGCTGTAGAACTTCAAATCAGCGCGTTTTACCCTTATATGCTGGTAACGTTAGGCTACATGATCCCTACAGACACTTTATTATTTTTAACCAGAGTAGCAGTTTAGGTAACGTTACTAGCATAATGGACGGTTGGGATTAGTTATCGCCGCCGTAGAAACTAAATCACCTGGGAGCTGGCATGTTATTATGAAATGACCAAGCATTACACAGCGGTGGGCAGTTTGTCAGCGATGGTCCTAGATTGGTCGCGAAAACCTAGCACAGCCTGACCCCCTGTAGCATAGGAATTTGCTTGACTGTCTAACACGCTGATGAGTATAGCAGTCCGGATCAGCATGTAACCTCTGACCACTTCCAGACCAATTACGTGTTATGTTTAGGAACCGCCCGAATTAATCGGCAGATGGAGGAGACCTATAGTATATATTCCTAAGCTTCAGCGCGTGTCACAAGAAAACGAGTTAGGCATTCTCATTAACAATATGCACTGTGGGCGTATGGAGGCTTCTATAAGACTACAGGTGAAGCAGTGCTTCACCAAAAAAAGTAAAAAACAAAACACAAAAAAAATCTTATAATCCCAATTGTACTCCTTTGAAACAGAAATACAGTCACTAACACGAGCTGTTTTCCTGAAATCAATTCTGTGAGTGACAACAGCGCCATCGGTCACCCGCGGTGGAACAGAGAATTACAGTGAATCAGACTGCTTCACCAACTTTTCGTTTTGCTTCACTACCATAGATCAGTGTTTCTCAAAGTGTGGTCCGGGGACCACTGGTGGTCCGCAAGCTATCCCAAGTGGTCCGCGAGCAGATGTGCTAAAATATAATATAGATGAGTTGTTTGCAATATTGAACCAACTTGTATGTAAATCCAAACAGTTCTGCAACACTGCCTATGTAAGCTACGCCAGTTTAAATCGTATGAATCTTCTGACACAATAAGCAAGGTGCAAAGACAATATAAGCAAGGTTGTTCAGTGAGTAGACCTATTGTGCAATAGTTGAAGTAGGTCTACTGTTGTTTTTTTAGCTAGGTGGTCCGTGAGGTATTTTTTTAATTGGTTAAGTGGTCCTTGGTCTGAAAAAGTTTGAGAAACACTGCCATAGATATCTTTCCCCATTGACTTCAATGTAAATCAGGCGGCTCGTGGATTTTTTCCGTTTCAATCGGTCCTTATGGCAGATAAGTCCCACCCGTGAAGCAGGGACCGATTGGTCAGAATTTCACACTTCCTGCCGTTGAATATGATTGACGCAACACTCTGGCCAATCACTGTCTCCATTAGCTTGCCATCACTTTTCAGTTGCCTTCAGTGACCTTGCTAGAGTTTCATTATAAATTGTGTAACTCATTCACATAGTTTGTTTTACATTCATTTTGTAAGGTACATCGGATTTTTTTCTGTGTAGGGGAGAACGTTTTATTTAGGAGTATTGTGTGTAGCTCTGTGTTTTCTAACATCAGCTAGGGGGGAAAGCTTGCTAGCAGTCTCAGTCAGCTAACGTTAGTGACTCACTAAGTCCTAGCGAGATGGATTCGACGAAAGTTTCAGGCGATGAACATCGTTGACCGCAACTTACAGGATTCTTTACAGTTTATTTAAATGAGGACCTATGAGTGAATGCAGAGGGGAGACCAAGATACTTCCTGTGAAATTAACACAGTTCGTGGGTGCTACGGTAAGGATACACTTGTTCCATGTAGGCTAACGTTATGCATTAGAAAGTGCAGCTTCTCAACGTAGCCGTCCTGTAAGTTCACTGATGTGTAATTAGCCTATGTTATGGATGTGTTATAACGTCTTGGCTTCCCAATTTAAATCCTCAACTTTGTCAAAGACAATTCAGAACAATCTGCTTGAAGCTAAATTTCAACTACCATTTAAAAACGAAATAGACACTGATTGATTCAGGGAAAAAATCTAGGATTCTTCAGTGTATCAGGAGGCAAATCAGGAGGTGGATTTTTACTTTTGTAGAGAAGGAAGGCAGTGACAGAAACAAACTGGTTGGTCAAACATATGCCAGAGCAGCATGTCATGGTATAATTTCTTAATGTATCATAGAGGCAAGAATGTGTCTCTTAATAGGCTACTGAATTTGGCATTGCTTATGGGGCATAATTAGTAGCTTAGAATATTGGAAGGTTGTTGTTTCAAGATGTTGTGGACATCAACAACTTGGCATTAATACACTGCAAAAACTGCTTATATAATACAGTCTAACCAAGTGTTATTCATCTTATATCAAGATCAGAAACTATAGTTGGTATTGTTTTCAGTATATAGAGACTTAGGCCTACCTAGTCACTAATTAGTGCTAAAGTGGAGATGCTCTTTTTTGGGGGCATGACCATAGATAGCCTAGTCTTTGCAAGCAATATGTCTAACACAAATATGCAAACTTATAATAATAATAATACATAAACCTTCTTTACTGCCTTGTCCAGTCTGAGGCCTACTACACCCCATTTGTGGCCTGTACTTTGAGATGGTGGTAAACAGGTCTTGATTTCTCAACAAATTACTCTGAGCTCTCTGACTGATCAAACAACATAGCTTTTGTTTATGCCATTGCAGACAGTTCAATGTCATCATGTGTCTCATACATTCAACCGGTGTTGGCAGGTGTGTTAGGCGGATTGTTCGTTTCCGGGGGGGGGGGGGGGGGGGGGTCATAGTCATAATTATTATAACTGCTTCACTAGAAAAAAATACCACCGGCCGCCACTGGTATCAACCCACTATGGATAGCAATGTTACATTGAACCGAAACTTTTCCAATACTGAGCGGAGTCAGATTTATTAGGTTTAACAGGGGTTTATAATCAATAACACGGACAGCTTCACGATTTCCTTCGACCACTCCCAGTTCCCTCATTGGTCCTGACGAGTGACATCACTTACACATTTATGGTGATTTTGTCGTTTACAATGTCCATAATTTGATTCACCTGGCAAGTGATGTTAGAAAATTTGGCCCATTGCCCCAAATTTCTGCCTTTCCCTTTGAAAATGTCTTACACAAATTGAAAAGACAAATTAGGAAGCCAAACCAATCACTGCAACAGGTTGTCAGACGACTAACTGAACAATCGAACATCAGCAGGGTCCGTCTGCCATCAGGTTCCCTTCCATCCCATCTCACTGCCTCACTGTCTCACTACACCTGTGACAGATTCACACTCTCTGTTCAAGAGGGTAACAACATAATATGTGTACGTGTGCCAGTACCATTTTCAAAATTTAGAAGATACAAGAAGATTACCTCGTTTGTGGTGCGACAATATGTACAACAACAGCCCTTCTTCAACTACCCAGTCAACTCTCTTCAAATGGGAACAGCTGTTGTAGAAGAAATGTCTACAGAAACATCAACAATAACAGAAAAAGATTTAGACTGCAAGATGGTGGCAATTCCATATAAAACCATACTTGTATGCCAGATGAGACTTGGGGGGAATATTTGGTGAAGGTCATCAAAAAATATGGTGAGACACAGCATACAGTGCCATATACTCAGAGGGGGAAAGGGGTTTAACAGACATGGGCTGTTGTAAAAGGTTGTCAATGAATGCAACCAATAACAAGAAAATGTATTAATGTGTCTGTCTGTAAGTATATACTATATGTTTATATAGTATAGTATGTTTAATGTAATGTTGGAACCTATACCAAAGAGCTGTACTGAAAACAAATTCCACCAGCCTGGCTGTGTGCAGGGCTCAAAATTAACTTTTTTCCTCAGTGTCCCGCAGCTGTCCCAAATTCTACTTTGTACTGTCCCGGACTTAACCACAAGTGTCCCAAATTTAAGTTTTACGTTTTCCCATTGTACATAATAAAAATAGCGTAATAACCTTGTTTCAGTAACTTGCATGACATTGAACATTGACTTACTCTGGTCCACCATGTCAGTTCTTACACTTTATTTGAACAACATCTCATGAACATCTCATTAACATTAATTTTCTGCCACCCCCCATATCCTCTCACTCACACACAAACACACACACAACCCTTCACATGTACACTATGCACTCCTGTCCTTCCTACACAACTGACCTTCCTCTCACACACACACTTACTCACTCACACACTTGGCCCTCTCTCACATACATACACAATCCCCCATACACAATACATCAAACACTTAACAAAGCAAAAACATCATAAAGCGATGTCAGAACTGAACTGCTGCCCTCTGTAACCCATCAATGACAATGTCTCTCACACACTATCTTTGAACATTGGTCGTCGGCTTCGGAGACTACTTTGCCACCACTTTGTGAGTGCCTTTTCTGAATTATAGTCTTCAACCTCTGGGCCATGTAGCGAGATGTGGAGGAGACTATTCAGCGTTGTGTTCGACAGTGATCCCCTCCAATCAGACTTTATCCTTTTCATGCAGGAGAAGCCTCGCTCACAGCAAGAAGTTGACATTGGGAACACAAGCATTATCTCCACAATCAACTTCATGTGGGGAAACTGATCAGGCCTCCCCACAGCACCTTGCAGAAGCCTCTGCCACAACACCTGAGGCTCAAGGTGTTTGAAGTGTCGATGCACAAGTACCTTGAGTTCAAGCCACTCCTGTTTGGTTTCTTGAATGGATTTGAACTCTGTGCATGCTTCAAGGTTTTTCTGAAAGTGAGTGACAAAAGTCTCAAGATCAGTCAAGCCAAAAGTAGCCAGGTCAGTGGTGTGCTCGGGCCAGTTGCAAAGGTCAAACAGGGTGGCAGCAGCTTTAAACACCCCATCATTAAGGCTCCCAAACCGTGTTGTGACATAGTCACAGAGGGCATTTATAAGTTTATGTTTTACTTTGTCAAAGTCCTCATCATCCACCCGTTTCCTGTTGAGCTGCACAGTAGAGAAGGTGTTCCCAGGAAAGGGTCCCACTTCATCCAGAAGTTCCTGTAGATGTTGGCCTGGAACTGTCTGAAAAACACATGATAAAAGAAGAATATTCACTCAGTCACAATAAAAAGATAGACATATACTGTAGTACACAGAACCCCACAAGGGGAGTTTACTTTCTAAATGCTTATTTTGTTTACCTGCATGGCTACAAGAGCCAAGGTAGTTTTCTGCAGCCCATCTGAAACCATCTGTAGTGTCAGTCCATCCCTCTGAAAGAGAAGGCTCAGGTCTTTCAGCTCACTGAGAATGTCCAGAAGAAGATGAATGAAATGGACCATCTTGTACTGTTTGAGTCCTTTTACTGTGTGGCTGGCTCGCCCCTTCATGGTGTCACTTGCTTCTCGGTCATTTACATCACTCGCATGGCTTTCAAAATGTACAAGGATGGCCTGGTAGTTCCTGACAAGTGCTTTTAGGGCATTTAGTGTGTGTGGTAGCCACCTTGTTCCATCAATACTTCCTGGTTTGACTAGATGGATGCTGAGGGCTTCTGCCACACTGTTGAGCTCACGGTTTGCTTTCGCTGACATGTGGTAGTGTTTATAGATTCCATTTATCATTTGCTTGAGTTCTGCAAGAAGTGGGATAGACTTCATGCTGTCCAATGCTGCAAGCTCAAGGCGGTGAGCCACACACCAGATGGTCACAAGGGATCCACATATTTCTCTGAGCCTGGCAGACACTCCATTCTTTTGACCTATCATAACTGAAGCGCCATCACATCCAAACCCAACCAACCTTGTCTTTAGGTCTTCTATTGAAATGCCAGCTTGTTGAAGACCAGAAATGATGGCGTCCAGGATGCCCTGGCTGTTGGTATGCTGCAATGTCACCAGATTTACCATGTTGTTAACCGGTAGACCATTATCCAAAAAAGTGATGTAAATGATCTCTTGATCCTGCACGGATCGGTCAACTGAGCCATCGGTGATAATAGAAAAAAATCTTGCAGACTTGATCTTGTCCTTCAATTCATCGCTCATGGTCTGAGCAATGCTCTGAATGAATGTGCTACATGAGTGGTCATTTTTGTAGGTGTTTCCAAAGTTCAATCCATTTTTCAAATGTAAGTCTACTAATTTTGGAAATGTTGTAAATGGTTCTTCTTCCTTAGCCACATAATAGGCTATATTGAATAACTTCAGCATTTTTTCTTTTACGTCTTTGTCTATTCGTTGAAGACAGCTGGATAGAGGTGCTTTATCAGGATTGACCTGTACTTTGAGAGCGTTTTCACAGTCAATGTGAGCTGATGTCTCCAGGTGACTTTTCAGTGTTCTCACCCTTATTTTGTTTCCGTTCACACCAATAAACAAAGCGTTGCCGTTTGCTTTTGCTGGTACAGATCTGCATGTGGAGCAGTACATCATCTTGGCATCGGCATCATATTCTGCAAAGGGGTACTGATCTTTCCATTCAGGAAGCCATTTTCTTTTTCTGGTCATCTCATAATTCTTGGACACTGGAGGCTCCTACAATTTTGGAAGACAAAACAAATGCATCTTATAATAGCATAACGTAATGTAATATAATATGATATAATACATTTACTGTTTTTTAATATATCAGTATCCCCCTTTATAGCCTAGTCAGCCAAACCCTTTTAATTTTCATTTGTGTATGAAACATAACATTTCAGAAAACTAGTACAAAAACCATATTGATTTAATCTACCCTAAACAACCAACTATTTACGTTTTCTGGTGATGTCTATGACATAAAAGGAGCAATGCAACATTTCTTCCTTCATATTATAGCTTTTATTATAGCTACATTTGGGTTTGAAACACACATGTAAATGACGTGTCTGTAGGGGGAGCCCCTACAGCAAAAATGCTGATGCTGCATAATTATAATATATAGACTTGCATCGGCATGTAATGAGCATGAAGAGGGTGATAAAACACCAAAAAGCTAGCACATATTCAATGGTAACATTTACTTTTTCACTGTAGGGTTGTCTGCTGTACCAAAAATCTTTATGATATTGTTATGCCCTACAGATGGTACGTGATATTATTGGCCGCCAACACCTCCTGGCTCAAGGACTAACGTTAAATTGCTAGCGTCCAACATTTAGCTAAAATTTGAGTACTGCTACTGACTGGCTGAGCTGACAGAGAATTAGGGAAATAGGCTCATGTTAAACTAGAAATGCAATTCCAAGGAATTACCAGTGCATGAAAATGCTAAAGTTGTGATGTAAAATATCATGTATAGTTAAAACAGATAATAAAGAGATGGTTACTACGGTGATGCTAGGATAGACATGGTGGTTGCATAGCTTAATAAAAGTTGATAGTTTAAAAGTAGACTGTTTAAAAGTTGAATGTAGATAGTTTAAAAGTTGTTGATAGACAGCTAGTTTAATAGATAGTTTAATTATAGTTTAAAAGTAGACCGTTTAAAAGTTGAAGGTAAATAGTTTAAAAGTTGTTGACAGACTGGAAGTTGAATGAATGTTGATATTCAAATAGTTTAATGGCTGTGTATAGGTAGATTTTTGACGATAACTGAAAGTTGGAATGGCTCTAATGTTTGCTAGCAGTTATGCTAAGATTTTTAACTATGCTAACCATGCTACTTAGCTAATGTTTTAAAGCAGTGCTAGCAATGCTAACCTGCTAACCATGTTACTTAGCTAACATTTTCTAGCAGTTTAATGAATGTTGATATTCAAATAGTTTAATGGCTGTGTATAGGTAGATATTTGACGATAACTGAAAGTTTGAACGGCTCTAATGTTTGCTAGCAGTTATGCTAAGATTTTTAATTCTGTTAACCATGCTACTTAGCTAACTTAACTAACATTTTCTAGCAGTTTTGCTAAACATGTTAACTATGCTAACAATGTTAGCATGCTAACTATGTTAACCATGTTACTTAGCTAACTTAGCTAATAATTTTAGCAGTTATGCTAACTATGCTAATTAACATGTTAACATGCTAACTACGCTAACCATGTTACTTAGCTTACCTAGCTAATCATTTTTAGCAGTTTTGCTAAAAATGCTAACTAACATGCTAACATGTTAGCATGTTAACTACGCTAACCATGTTACTTAGCTAACTTAGCTAATCATTTTTATCAGTTTTGCTAAAAATGCTAACTAGCATGCTAACATGCTAGCATGCTAACTATGCTAACCATGTGACTTAGTTAATCATTTTTATCAGTTTTGCTAAAAATGATAACTAGAATGCTAGCATGCTAACTATGCTAACCATGTGACTTAGCTAATCATTTTTAGTAATTTTGCTAAAAATGCTAACTAGCTTGCTAACATGCTAGCATGCTAACTATGCTAACCATGCTAACTAGCTATAGTGGGTAGGAGTCATAGTTGATGACAAGTAACAGTTACAATGGCTAAACAGTTAAAAAGTTCAGTAGTTTAAAGGGTTAAATTGTTTAACAGTGAAATATTGTAGTAAGGACTTTTATTTTGAAACAGTTTTTGGCAGAGGAAGCAGTTGAACAGGATGTGTAGTCTTAATAGGGCCAGTTTGTATGCTTAAAGCCTGAGACTGGCAGTTGAGATCCAGGTGGCCTGAACACCTGCCATAGGATTCTAATTGCTTAATGGCCGTATTATGATGTCATAATCGGCAATGTTAAGTCTATGGGTAATTTTAAAACGTTTTTCTTTAATAGTTTAAAAAGTATAAAAGTTTCAAAGTTGAAAAGACATAGCAACCCGTTCTGTTTGAAGACCTACGTTACAAAGTTTGAATGAAGTTTCTAAGTTAAACTGTTCAAGAGAAATTGCGTCTAGAAAAAGTGGTAAGCGGAATAATAATAATAACTAGAAATGCAATTCCAAGGAATTACCAGTGCATGAAAATGCTAAAGTTGTGATGTAAAATATCATGTATAGTTAAAACAGATAATAAAGAGATGGTTACTACGGTGATGCTAGGATAGACATGGTGGTTGCATAGCTTAATAAAAGTTGATAGTTTAAAAGTAGACTGTTTAAAAGTTGAATGTAGATATTTTAAAAGTTGTTGATAGACAGTAGATAGTTTAAAAGTTGTTGATAGACAGCTAGTTTAATAGATAGTTTAATGATAGTTTAAAAGTAGACCGTTTAAAAGTTGAAGGTAAATAGTTTAAAAGTTGTTGACAGACTGGAAGTTGAATGAATGTTGATATTCAAATAGTTTAATGGCTGTGCATAGGTAGATATTTGACGATAACTGAAAGTTGGAATGGCTCTAATGTTCGCTAGCAGTTATGCTAAGATTTTTAACTATGCTAACCATGTTACTTATCTAATGTTTTATAGCAGTGCTAGCAATGCTAACCTGCTAACCATGTTACTTAGCTAACGTTTTCTAGCAGTTTAATGAATGTTGATATTCAAATAGTTTAATGGCTGTGCATAGGTAGATATTTGACGATAACTGAAAGTTTGAACGGCTCTAATGTTTGCTAGCAGTTATGCTAAGATTTTTAATTCTGTTAACCATGCTACTTAGCTAATGTTTTATAGCAGTGCTAGCATGCTAACCATGTTACTTAGCTAACTTAACTAACATTTTCTAGCAGTTTTACTAAACATGCTAACTATGCTAACAATGTTAGCATGCTAACTATGTTAACCATGTTACTTAGCTAACTTAGCTAATAATTTTAGCAGTTATGCTAACTATGCTAACTAGCATGTTAACTATGCTAACCATGTTACTTAGTTAACCTAGCTAATCATTTTTAGCAGTTTTGTTAAAAATGCTAACTAGCATGCTAACATGTTAGCATGCTAACTATGCTAACCATGTTACTTAGCTAACTTAGCTAATCATTTTTAGCAGTTTTGCTAAAAATGCTAACTAGCATGCTAACATCCTAGCATGCTAACTATGCTAACCATGTGACTTAGCTAACTTAGCTAATCATTTTTAGTAATTTCGCTAAAAATGTTAACTAGCATGCTAACATGCTAGCATGCTAACTTGCTAGCATGCTAACTATGTTAACCATGTGACTTAGCTAATCATTTTTAGCAGTTTTGCTAAAAATGCTAACTAGCATGCTTACATGTTAGCATGCTAACATGCTAGCATGCTAACTATGCTAACCATGTGCCTTAGCTAACTTACCTAATCATTTTTAGTAATTTTGCTAAAAATGCTAACTAGCATGCTAACATGCTAGCATGCTAACTTGCTAGCATGCTAACTATGCTAACCATGCTAACTAGCTACAGTGGGTAGGAGTCATAGTTGATGATAAGTAACAGTTACAATGGCTAAACAGTTAAAAAGTTCAGTAGTTTAAAGGGTTAAATTGTTTAACAGTGAAATATTGTAGTGAGGACTTTTATTTTGAAACAGTTTTTGGCAGAGGAAGCAGTTTAACAGGATGTGTAGTCTTAATAGGGCCAGTTTGTATGCTTAAAGCCTGAGACTGGCAGTTGAGATCCAGGTGGCCTGAACACCTGCCATAGGATTCTAATTGCTTAATGGCCGTATTATGATGTCATAATCGGCAATGTTAAGTCTATGGGGATTTTTAAAAAGTTTTTCTTTAATAGTTTAAAAAGTATAAAAGTTTCAAAGTTGAAAAGAGATAGCAACCCGATCTGTTTGAAGACCTACGTTACAAAGTTTGAATGAAGTTTCTAAGTTAAACTGTTCAAGAGAAATTGCGTCTAGAAAAAGTGGTAAGCGGAATAATAATAATAATAAGAAGAAGAAGCCTAGGAAGAACAGTACAGTGCATTTTCATGCACTGTAATAATAATAAGAAGAAGCCTAGGAAGAACAGTACAGTGCATTTTCATGCACTGTAATAAGAAGAAGTTGTTGCCTAGGAAGAACAGTACAGTGCATTTTCATGCACTGTAATAAGAAGTTGCCTAGGAAGAACAGTACAGTGCATTTTCATGCACTGTAATTACACTTAATTTAATTAAATTACACTTATGTTACCTGTATGTCACGTCATTTTCACCACAACACTATTAAGAACATGAGACCTCAAGGGTCGCATTTTATAACGTTAGTAAGCCATCATTTCAACTGCTAGCGTTAGCTATGCAGTTTGACATTAACGTGAACTTACCGGAGTGGCAGATGATGAACGATCCGCATACATGTCTTTTTCGTTCGTCGTTTTGAGGCTTTGTTCCTTTTGGCCTGTTTCTTCTAGAGGGCTTGCCACTGAAGTGGGCTTTTGTAGCCACTTCAACATTATTTTCCTTATCGTTTTTCTAATGCAGTGCAAGGGTTGGTCGTGACTGACTAGTGCATCGCGCTGAATGTGTAACGTTATCCCAGAGTTCATTAGGCAGGCTACACTAACAGTAACCATAACAATCATGACGGAGATCATTCAATTACGTCAGTTCAAGACTTGTATTTTCGCTGTTCAGAATTTATTCAGGCGAGAAAAGTAACTTTTGTGTTTGCAATTCGTCAAAAATATATATTTATTTTAACATTTGCTTTTAATTTTTTTCTACTGTCCCAGAGTTGTCCCAGACCCAGACATTGCGTCCCGGGAGCTATTTTTATGGTCCCCGGGACGTCGGGACATCGTTAATTTCGATCCCTGGCTGTGTGGTCATTAAATCAAACCAATCAATCAATCAATCTATAACGACACAGGGGGAAAGTATTGAGCACGCTAAGAAACAGTAGTGTTCCAGGGCTACTGAAGGCAAGGAATAGAAATCTTGCTCCTGAGCTCTGTGCATTGCTGGTCAATGGTGAGTGATGTTCCTCTCACAGGGTATAATGGTACCACTGGTGCTTAAAGGATAATTCCGGTGTGATTTTGATCTAAAGTGACTTGAAACATGATACCGAGTGTGAACGTATGTCTCATAGCTCGAATGAACGAATGAACAGGTATGATAAGGGATCAGATTCCAAAAATAATTCAGTGGAAATGCATGGATTCAGTTGCTTCCAACTGGAATCCATGCATTTCCACGGAATTATATTTTGAAATCTGACCCCTTATCATTAGCCTGGGTGTTCCCATGCTGCCTTGCGCGCGATTTGATTCACGCTGCTAAGGCAGCCTGGAAACTACCGCCCTAATTTTTGCCTCTGATAGGGAACCAATCACAGAACAGGGGGGAAAGCAAGACGATGATGAGCTATGCACAGACGCATTTGATAGACATCCGTGGCACCCAATAAACGGATCTGGGCATTTTTTTCAAATACGAGAAAATGAACGTTTGGTTCCCAGACCACGTCTCATTGAGAAATGGTGGCGCTAGCCAGGCTACCTTATCATACCTGTTTGTTCGTACTCGTCGCTCGACTTATCGTGACTAAATTCAAGATGGCGTCGAACGGTAAAATTCCTTAAGGTACTGTCTTTATAAATCGTGTTGTAAATAATCTACCCGTGCTTTTTCAAAGTTGTCTCGTTTTAAATGTCAAGGCTCTCGGAAGTCTACCAATGAAGTATGGAGCTACTTTGAGCCTCATAAATGGTGTAAAACAGTGATTTATTTGCATGGCTAGGCCGATGCCCGAGGCACCACAACGAAACACTGTTGGTAGCATTGTCTAACTAGCGGCAGATTCCTGAGTGCAGGGGACAAGCCAAGTTGAGCTATGAGACATATACGTTCACACTCGGTATCATGTTTCAACACACTTTAGGTTAATATCACACCGGAATTCTTCTTTAAAGGAAGTTTTCGGTGCTTTGAAGTGCATCCTGTGTAGTTCCACTGATAAAACAACATAGGCTTGAGACAATAATGTGAGTAAAAAACAACATAAAAAGTCTATTTCACACAGTGTTTTTTTAGTGGCAGTCTGCACCACCCTACGCACACCATCTACAGTATACCTTATTCCTCCATCCCCTCATGGTCATTGGGCATTGTGAGCACAAGCTCATCAGCAGTCAGCAACCTCTTCCTCTTCAGGCTTGCAAGAAGGTCTGTGTAGAAGCATTCTGAGTAACTCAAAATATTTTTAAGTATGAAAAGTCATTTTACTACACATGGGTTTAGCTACCCTATTTTTTGTCAGCATCAGCCCTTTTCCTAGCAACTCACACGCACATTGAGCTGGCACTGTTAACGTTATGCTACAATTTGAACAGTTTAACTGTTACAGTTTGAGCAGTTACAATCAATGGTGTTGAAGTGGTAGCGTAGCCCATAGCCTTAACGAGGCAGAAATGAAGAGGGATTGCAACAATTTTTACAGAGATACATTATAAGTTGGCTGCAAAAAGTATGCAGAGTAGCCTACTAGATTGACTGACACACACACGCACGCACTCACATTATCGAAATCAAACGGCGGACGCTTTAATATAAAAAGTAAAACATCAATCAACTTTTGTCATGTCAGAGAACATAACACTTAGAAACGCGACGGATAATGCTAAGCTATTCAGCTTTGGTATGTTGACAATTGGCAATACAAGCAAATTGGTACTATGAAACAAACTTGCAGATTAAACTAACTTTTTAAATGAACTTTCAAATGAAAATAACTGACATCGAAGGCAAACGAGAATATTGCAAGCAGTTCAGAGTAGGCTAATGCAGCTATAAAGTTAAACATGACGGTGAACTAACCTGCCATGTTGACGCCGATGAGAAAGCGTACTTTCAAATAACATGATTTTAGGACTACAAATTAAGATAAACCATAACTATAACCGATGTAAAAACATATATTAATTGCCTCAGTTTATCCAGCTGTATGGTTTCCAGTCGAAGTAAACGCCAACGAAGTGCAGCGGCGTCTGGGCTGTCCACGTCAAATGTAGGCCTATGCTGTAATTGTAACTGACTGACTTTATTGTTGCATGACTCATCTTCAAGTATCCAAAACATTTCGCGCCATAAACCCCTTAACCAATCACATCAAATAGAAGTTTATGTTGTCAACATTACGGGGAAGATTTCAGAAATAAAATCAGTGATTGGACAGCTGAGATATTAGACGATTGGTCATCGTTACAATTGTAACGAAATTAGAATGGTAGAGCACGTAAGGGTTAATCTGATTCTTTACCTTCAGTAGCCTTGGGACACTGCTTTTTCTTTTTTTTTGTTAAATCTTTTTATTTCAAAGGACATTCAAACATGCAAAAAAAATTTTTTAAAAAACATGCAAAATATTTTTTAATCTTTTGTTCGTGTAGCTTACAAGTCCTTTTCGAAGATTTTTTCCCGCATAAATTTGAAATTTGCTTCTTTGATTTTATTGCTTGTAAAGGGGAAGTGGATGTTATTACAAATATTTAACCATGCATCATCGTCAAATATTTTCCCTATATCATTCTCCCATATCTTTCTCGCTTCTTAGTTGTAAGTACTTAAAGAATAGTATGTCTGGGAGCTCAAACTGTAGCTTTAAATCCATAAATGATTTAATCTTGAAATCCATATTTAACATGTCTTTAAATTGTATTATACCAAAATTGGTCCACTGCCTTGTGTTAGATAAAGTGATTTGAGATCTAAGGTCTGGATTCAGAAATATAGGTGAATGGACAGAAGTAACAAAGGACATTCCCATTTTCTTTCTACACTTTTTCCTAGTTTGTAAGGTGTTAGCGACAGTAAAACACTTGTTGATGTTCTTAATTTTTTCAAAACGATTTATGAATATGAGGGAGCTAAGGGGCAGTGGTTCGACAAGTTTTGACTCAATATTCACCCACATTGATTCTTGTCTCATTGTTATCCATGAAACTAGGTTCCTTATTTGGGCTGCCCAAAAATAATATTGCAGATTTGGTAATCCCAGACCTCCTAAGGCTTCAGGCTTCATAAGCGTAGAAAGACTAACACAAGGTTTTTTATTTCTCCAAATAAATCTTGAAAAAGAGTTATTGATCAATTTGAAAAACTCTACCGGGAGGGAGCAAGGGAGCATCTGAAAAAGAAAAAGGAATCCTGGGAGAATGATCATTTTAATTAAGTTTATTCTTCCTAAGAGTGATAGTGGTAGTGAAGTCCACCTTACTAATTCTGATCTGACCTTGGAAGAAAGGAGAGTGTAGTTTTCTATGGTTATGGTTGGTTATGGTTATGGATTTAGCAGACGCCTTTGTCCAAAGCGACATATAAATACAAAACAACATAATAATATTTAAAAATGAACAGGGAACAGATTAAAATCTAGGTCAAATATAGTAAGGAGAATAGTTGTAGTACACAATAATATCAATTCAATCAATAGCCTAATAAAAAAGCAATGTAAAAAAGGGAAAGGCAATAATAAAACAATAATGTCAATTCAATCAATAATATAAAACAATAACATGCTAAGACTACATTAAGGAGAATATCAATAATAAACAATAATGTCAAATTAATTAACAGCCCAATTAAAATAAAACAACATTATATAAACCATAACACATAAGCGCTTAAACAACTAAGTATATGTTGAATAGGAATGTCTTTAGACCCCTCTTAAACGACCCAAAACTACCACAGGAACGGAGACCACTGGGCAGTTCATTCCACCAACATGGAACCACTGAAGAAAAGAGTCTGGAATAAGACCCAGTTTTTATGACTGGTCGACACAACATACGCTCACCAGAAGACCGCAGTGGGCGGTTGGGGATGTAAGGCTTGATTATTGAATTAAAATAACTAGGAGCAGATCTAGTTAGTGTCCTATAGGCCAAAGTGAGAGATTTAAATTTAATTCTGGCTACTATAGGGAGCCAATGGAGAGTAACTAGGAGAGGAGTTACATGTGTCCTCTTTGGCTGATTGAAGACCAGGCGTGCTCCAGCATTTTGAATCAGCTGTAATGATCTTGTTACACAAGCGGGTAAGCCAGCTAACAGTGAATTACAATAGTCCAGCTTAGAGATGACCATGGTCTGAACAAGAAGTTGTGTGGAATCTTGTGTCAGATAAGGTCTGATCTTCCTAATGTTGTAAAGCATAAACCGGCATGATTTTGCAATAGAAGCTATATGCTCAGAGAAGTTAAGTTGGTCATCAATTACAACGCCCAAGTTTCGTGCCGATCTAGTTGGGGTCAGTGAAGTTGAGTCAAGCTGGATGTTAATCTGTTGGGGAATAGCTGTTTTAGCTGGAAACACCAAAAACTCTGTTTTTGAGAGATTAAGCTGAAGGTGCCGATCTTTCATCCAGGCTGAAATATCCTTAAGGCATGCAGAAATCCGGTGGGAAACACTAGAGTCATCAGGTGGGAAAGACAGGTAAAGTTGAGTGTCGTCTGCATAACAGTGATGGTCAAATCCATGGGAGCGAATAGTATCACCTAAGGAAGTGGTGTAAATAGAGAAAAGCAAGGGTCCTAATACTGATCCCTGAGGCACACCTGTGGTGAGGGCATGAGACTTAGATACTTGTCCCTGCCAAGACACGTTGAAAGAACGCCCTTTAAGGTAAGATTCAAACCAGTCAAGAGCTTTTCCAGAAATTCCCAGTTCAGATAGTATAGATAGGAGAATGTCATGGTTAACAGTATCAAAGGCTGCAGATAAATCTAGTAGAATTAATACTGATGACTGAGCAGAGGACTTAGCTACTCTCAATGCTTCAGTCACAGACAGAAGAGCAGTTTCAGTAGAATGACCACTCTTGAAACCAGACTGCATAGGGTCTAGTAGATTATTATGATGAAGAAAGTCACAAACTTGCTTGAAGACCACTTTCTCCAAAACCTTTGACAAGAAAGGAAGAAGGGAGACAGGTCTGTAGTTCTTCACCTCAGTTGGATTAAGTGTACTTTTCTTTAGCAGAGGTGTAACCCTAGCCTGTTTAAAAGAATAAGGAACTATTCCAGAACTGAGTGAAGCATTAAATACATGTGTGACTGCTGGTAGAACAGCGGGTGAGATAGACTGTAGAAGAGTGGACGGGACAGGATCTAATGGGCATGTTGTTGGACGACATCGCTGAAGCAATTGAGAGACTGCTTCCTCATCAAGAGGAGAGAAAGAGTCAAATGATGGGGTCATACTAACACAAGGCAAAGCCCTCCTTATAGGAGCATCAAACTGAGCACTTATTTTAGCAACTTTTTCAGTGAAAAATGTTGCAAAGTCATTTGCTGACAGTGAAGTAGTTGATGGTGGTGGTGGAGGATTGAGGAGAGATTTGAAAGTAGAAAAAAGTTGTCTACTGTCAGTGGCGCTCTCAATCTTGCTTTGATAGAATGCCTTTTTTGCAAGTGTAACAGTGGATGAAAAGGATGACAGCAAAGACTGGTAGTTACTAAGATCATTTCCATCTCTGGATTTACGCCATTTCCTCTCAGCAGCTCCTTTCGTACTGAGACTATACTGTTCGTCAGCCATGGATGGCGAGGTTTAGAACGAGTAGGTCTTGAGGAAAGAGGACATGCTGCATTCAGACAAGATGCCAGTGTAGAGCAGAGAGTCTCTGTAGCGTCATTAACCTCAAGTGTCAAGAATGAGCTAGGAGTAGGTAAAGCAGATGTTACTAACGTTGCAAAATGGTCACTTGAGAGGCTTCTGAGATTACGCCGGAACGAAATTATCGGAGGAGGAGCTGCTGGGTTATCCAGGAGACACACAGAGAATCTGATAAAGTGATGATCCGATACATGTAATGGATTAACCAAAACCTTGTCTGTATTACAGTTACGTACCAGAATTAAATCAAGATCTTTACCAGCCTTGTGAGTAGGAGGACTGTGGACACAATATCACAATACAATATCAACTACCACTACCCACTACGGCTAATAACTAGTTTACCAACTTGTAACTATGACAACTACATAAACAAATCCCTTAACAACACGAGACTCCCATACAATTAAAACTTACAGCAAGTGCGGACGCAGCTCCAGAAAAAAAAAACGAGTTGAGTTCAGTAAAGCTAACGTTAACAATCTACTTAGTCCAGCTACACTTAAAAACACCACCCCCTCTAAAAACTCACGACACCAAGGCCAGTCTAAGCGCAATTAAACAGACAGCCGTAATGAAAACAATATCAACTACCACTACCCACTACGGCTAATTATTTATTGGATTATTTATTTCTAGAAATAAATTATCCAATTCTGGGGTAATGAAAATGCCTAGGTACTTAAAACCTTTTGGAGTGGGGTTGAATCCACTCGAAGCAAGCATTTTTTCAGTTGGTGTCATGTGCAGAAAAATCACATTGGACTTATTAAGATTAATCTTATATACTGAGTATTTACCAAATTCGTTAACTGTATTTAGCAGATGAGGGACTGAGTACTCGGGATCTAAAATATATAAGAGAATATCGTCTGCAAATAATGACATTTTGTGTTCAGTGGTATCCAACTTTACGCCACGGATGTTACTATTAAGTGTGGCGAGCGGCTCAATCATTATAGTAAAGAGTAAGGGTGACAATGGGCACCCCTGCCTGGTTCCTCTAGTTAGAGAGAAAAAGTTTGAACAGTGTCCGTTTGTGATAACCGCCGCTTTGGGGCCCTTATAAATACTTTTAATCCAGTTCACAAAATTATCGCCAAATTTAAATTTATCAAGGACAGAGAGAAGAAAATTAAATTCCACCCTATCGAACGCCTTCTCTGCGTCTAAAGAGAGAAGCAGAGAAGGTTTTTGTTGATTATTAAGGCAGTTTATTATATTCAATGTTCTTCTTATATTGTCAGCTGCATATCTTCCTTTTATGAAGCCTGACTGATCAGGATTGATAAGTGTGGGTAGGATAGACTCCAGCCTTCTAGCTAAGAGTTTGGTGATAATTTTATAATCATGATCCAAAAGACTTATAGGTCGATAAGAAGAGCAATGTAAGGGGTCTTTACCACCTTTAAGTAGGACACTGATGTGAGCCAGGTTCATTGTCTGAGGGAGTGTGTTTTCCTTGCAAAAATGATTTACCATTGCCATAAAGATTGGGCGGATCTCAGGCCAGAACTCCTTGTAGAAATCTATAGAGAAGCCATCTGGTCCTGGACTTTTATATAAGGACATTGAATTAATTGTAGCCAGTACTTCTTCTTCTGTAAATGGGGAATTTAACATTTGCTTATCTAAGAAAGAAATTTCTGGTAATTTAATTAAACTTAAATAATCTTCCAATCTTTCTTGAGAGAAGACCTGTTGTGATTTATAAAGATTGTTATAGAAGTTGAAAAAGGTGTGATTAATCTCCTGAGGATAGTATGTTATTTTCTTTTCCGACATGTATATGGCTTTTATGGTCTTTTCCGCTTGCTCCTTCTTTATTTGATATGCTGATAGTTTCCCTGGTTTGTTACCAAGTTCATAATCATTTTGTTTAGTCAAGTTTATTTTATGGAGAATTTCTTCAGATATTATAGTGTTTAATTTAGCTTTGGCAGTAATTAGTTGTATCCAGTTAACCTCTGTGGGTGCCATTTTATGTAGGCTTTCTTTCAAACTTACTTCTTCCTCTATATCTTTTATTTTCCTTAGTTTGTCCCGATTTTTAAATGAGACATATGAGATAAGTACTCTAAGCGTAGCTTTTGCTGCCTCCCAGATGATGTTAGGCTCTAAGGAGGGGTTGTCATTTTCTTTAATATAGTTCAATATCCACTGCCGTACACTTGATTTAAGTTCATTGTCCTTGAGCAAAGAAGGGTTAAATCTCCATCTTTTAAATGGAGGTTTTTTTCAGATCCCATTGAATTTTTAGGTGGATTCTAGAATGATCTGAGATAATGATTGGATGAATAATGCACTTAGATACCATATACATATAGTTTGTAGGAACATAAAAATAATCTAACCGAGAGTAGGAGTTATGCACATGAGAATAAAATGTATAGTCTCTGGTCTCTGAATTTAATTCCCGCCAGACGTCAATTAAATCACAGTCGGCGGCCAGTCCACAAAGAACCTTGGCAGATTTGGGGTTAGAGGCCTTAGCCTGGTTTGATTTATCTTTCAAGCCCAACGTAACATTCAGGTCACCTCCCATGATGCCAAACCCTTTACACTTTTCATTAAACAGTACCATTTCAGAAATGAAGGATGGTTCGTCTGAGTTAGGCGCATAAATATTCAGAAATGTCATTAAAGTACCATTAAGAGTGCCCGAAATTAGAACAAACCTACCATTTGGATCTGTTACTAATTTATCCAAAATGAAGTGGACATCTTTATTCACTAAAATGCAAGTGCCTCTACTATGTGTATCAGGACTGGGAAAACTAGTAAAACGCAGTTGTAGAGTTGAAACAATCAGGAAGTTTTATTGAACAGAATGTGACTCCAAACACAAAAGGGCAAATGCAGGAGTAGGTCACATTTCGTTGAAACAAATAACTTAGAGAAAGCTAAACACTCAGAAGATCCACAAGAGGCACAGCAGTCTTTTAACCTCTTAGAAAAAGTCACAAGGCAAACAAGTTTTTAGGGCAATTCTTAATCGTAGTCAGGCAAGCAAAAGTTCATGAAAGGGAAGCCAGGTGTGTCAGAGGAAATCCATTAGCAGAGTCAAGAGTAATCAAGCCAAAGTTCACAAACCAGAGATCCAAGAGTCCAGGGTAAGTCGAGACAGTCCTTCTCGCAAAGTAAGTCCAGAGTTATAGATCCAAGTCACAGTGATTCTTGAGAGCAGGTGAGTTCATGACCGAGCGCTGTTGCAACTGCGCCTCGGCCTCTTATTGTGCTGACGAGCTTGACCCGGAAGTGTTGCTTGCGTCGTTGACCTGACGTGAGAGCACGAGCCAGCCGGGCTCGCCGACTCTACCTGTTGGCCTGGAGGTGCATTGCGGCTTCGAGTCATGACAGGACCCCCCGTCCGACGGCCGGCTCCCGACGGCCCAGGAAGACCAGGATGGGCATCGTGAAACTCCTGGACCACTGCCCCGTCCAGAATATCCCGCCGAGGAACCCAAGACCTCTCATCCTCAGGGATCGGGGAACCGAGAGTTGATATGCCACTGGGTTCACCCTCCTGACCACCCGGAATGGCCCCAGGAACCGTGGCACCAACTTGCGAGACTTTTGAAGAGGGAGGCCTTTTGTTGACAACCATACTCGATCACCAGGGTGGTAAGTGAGGGCTGCACGCCGACGTTTGTCAGCTTGTCTTATACTGAAGAGAGGAGCTGAGGAGTGTCCGCCGGACTTGTCGCCAGGTGCGCTGGAGGTGACTGGACGTAGCGTTGGCAGCAGGAACAGATCCAGGGGGAACACTCTCGGGAAACAGTCTAGGAGGATATCCCCACTGCACCTGGAAGGGAGACATTCCTGTGGAGGTACAATAAAGTTGGTTGTGCGCCAGCTCCGCCCAAAGTAAGTACCTGGCCCAAGTGGAAGGGTTCTTTGCTGTGTAGCACCGTAGATATTTCTCCAATTCCTGGTTCACACGTTCCGTTTGCCCATTGCTCTGTGGGTGATAACCAGAGGTGAGGCGGACAGTAACACCCATCTGTTGCCAGAAAGCTCTCCAGAAACGGGCAATGAACTGGGGTCCCCTGTCCGATAACAGGTCTTCCGGAGTACCATGGTAACGAACCACCTCCCGTACGACCAGGTCTGCTGTCTGTTTGGCCGTAGGTAGCTTCTGTAGGGGAACAAAGCGGGCAGCTTTAGAAAAGCGGTCAACCAAGACCAAAACAACCGTTTTACCTTCTGAAGGAGGGAGACCCGTCACAAAGTCCATTGAAATATGAGTCCACGGACGCCTCGGTACGGGCAAGGGATGCAAAAGACCTTGGGGGCGCTGATTGTCGCACTTGTAGGTCGCACACACTGGACAGGCTGCCACAAAGTCCTGAGTATCCGTCCTCATGGTAGGCCACCAAAAACAGCGTTGGAGGAGTTCTAGAGTGCGTCGGCTCCCCTCGGCTCCCCGGGTGACCAGCAAGCAGTGACGCATGGGCCCATTCCAGCGCTCGGGGCCGCAGTGGGGCCGGGATCAACGTGCGGTTGGGTGGAGTGTCTGGTGGAGATGGCTCCCCCTGTTGGGCCTCACAAATGTCCTCCGATAAGGTCCATCGCACTGGTGCGACGATGCAAGTCTCGGATAGGATAGGCTCAGGTTCTATGGCAGACAAATCAGGAGAGAACTGGCGGGATAGGGCATCAGGTTTAATGTTTTTGGACCCTGGTCTATAGGACAAGGTAAAATCAAAACGAGTAAAAAAGAGGGCCCACCTGGCTTGCCTTGGAGTCAGTCTTTTTGCCTCCTTGATGTATCCCAGGTTTTTATGGTCAGTCCAGACTTGAAATGGATGGAGCGACCCTTCCAACCAGTGCCGCCATTCCTCCAAAGCCAACTTGACGGCTAGGAGTTCTCGGTTTCCTACATCGTAGCGGCTTTCCGTGGGCGTTAGGCGTTTGGAGAAGAAGGCACAGGGGTGCAACTTGTTGTCTCTAGGGCTCCGTTGAGAGAGAACCGCTCCCACTCCAGTCTCCGAGGCATCTACCTCAACAACAAAGGGGACCTGGGGATCCGGATGAGTCAGAATGGGTGCCGAAGTGAAGCGGGTTTTCAGGGTGTCAAAAGCCTGTTCAGCAGCAGGCGTCCAGTTTAGAGTCTTCGGGGAACCTCGAAGAAGAGAAGTCAGAGGGGCAGCCAGGACACTATAGTTTTGAATAAAACGTCTATAAAAGTTTGCAAACCCTAGGAATCTCTGTAGCTGTTTGACAGTGGTGGGAGGAATCCAATCCAACACAGCTCGTACCTTAGCGGGATCCATAGCCACACCCTGTCGGCCCACAATGAAGCCTAGGAAGGATGTTGAGGTGGAATGAAATTCACTCTTCTCAAGCTTGACGTACAGCCGATTGTGGAGAAGCTTTTGCAGTACTGCCCGGACATGGAGGATATGGTCGGCCAGAGTCTGAGAAAAAATGAGAATGTCATCGAGAAACACATAGACACAGTGATCTAACAATTCCCGTAAGACATCGTTAATTAATGCCTGGAAAACAGCTGGACTATTAGAAAGTCCAAATGGCATCACTAAGTACTCATAGTGTCCGTTAGGGGTGATGAATGCAGTTTTCCATTCATCCCCCCTACGAATCCGCACCAGATGGTAAGCGTTGCGCAAGTCTAACTTAGTGAAGTACCTAGCTCCCTGAAGGCGCTCAAAGGCTGTGTTCATTAACGGCAGGGGATATTTATTCTTCACCGTGATCTTATTCAACCCTCGATAATCAATGCAAGGGCGAAGTCCTCCATCCTTCTTCCCTACAAAGAAAAAGCTGGCTGCTGCTGGTGAAGTGGAGGGACGGACCAGCCCATGTTGCAGCGCCTCCTGAATGTAATCATTCATTGCCTTCATCTCTGGTAAAGACAAAGAGTACAGTCGACCACGAGGAGGTATGGAGCCAGGTAAGAGGTCAATCGCACAGTCATAGGCACGATGCGGAGGCAGTGAGGTTGCTAGATCCTTACTGAAGACAGCAGCTAGATCGTGATACTCTGGTGGCACTGAGGTGAGATCGACATTGGGGTTCACAGGAGGAGCCGAGGAACCCCCTGTGGCAGAAGCCACCTCAGTAGGCCCTGTAACAGAATCAGGACACCCCGGA
This sequence comes from Alosa pseudoharengus, assembly GCF_046254945.1. Lineage (NCBI taxonomy): Eukaryota > Metazoa > Chordata > Actinopteri > Clupeiformes > Clupeidae > Alosa > Alosa pseudoharengus. The sequence goes on from NW_027468774.1 coordinate 46,010,994, forward strand.
GCAGGTGTGGCCTCTGTGGTGAAGGGGATAGAAGCAGGGAACTCCGAAGTGGGAATGGTCTGGGCAATGATTGGAACCGGACCCGCCACAGCAGGTTCTAGCAGAGGACCTTCAAGATGGCCTTGACAGTCGACACCCCAGGATGTTAACGTGGCAGTAGACCAAAGAAAAGAGGGCTGATGGAGACTCAACCAGGGGTAGCCTAAAACAATGGGATCCAAAGGGGTGTCAATGAGATAAAATTGAATAAACTCTGTATGGGCATAGAGAGTAGTCATGATGAGGGGTTCAGTGATATATTCCAAGGTTCCAGAACCCCAATGTCCAGGGCTTGTACTGCTCGAGGCTTCTCACATCGTTGGAAAGGAACCCGAAGCTGGCGGGCCAAAGTTGCACCCAGGAGATTGGCAGCAGCTCCCGAATCCACTAGGGCCTGTAAATTAATCTGTGGTCTGCGAGGGCTTGACCAGGACAGCGTTACAGGGAGTGAGCAGCGAGACACGGAGGCTGAAGCAGCAGTTCCGCTCACCAGGACGCCCCCTGGTCCTGGTGGGCGATTCCTTTTCCCTGAAGCTCCGGGCAGGTCTCACGCAGATGCCCTCGTCCTCCGCAGTACAGGCAGAGACCCCTCTGGATTCGACGCCGTCTTTCCTCTGGCGGGAGACGTGAGCGACCTAACTGCATTGGCTCTTCAGACGGGGATTCTCCAACTGGCTGGGGTGCAGGTGGAGCAGGGAATCTGGCGTGGCTTGTCCAGGGAGGTCGAGATTCCCTTCTTTCACGACGTCGCTCACGGAGTCGGGCATCCAAGCTGGTGGCTAGCAGTATGAGATCTTCCAAATCCTCTCCCCAGTCTCGGTTTACAAGTTCATCCTTAAGAGATTCTCTTAACCCTTGATAAAAGGCAGTGGTTAAGGCTTCGTCTTCCCAGTGGCTTTCTGCAGCTAAAGTCCTGAACTCTATGGCATAATCTGCAACAGACCTCTGCCCTTGGGTTAAGGTGAACAGACGCTGAGCTGCTTCTCTCTGGGTGAGTCCGGTGTCGAAAACCCTGGTTAGCGCAGTCAGAAACTGAGCTGCAGTGCGGCAGTCTGGGTGCTGTTGTGTCCAAAGCGCTGTTGCCCAGTCGAGAGCCCTTCCTACCAGACGAGTAATCACATAGGCTACCCTGGCTCTTTCGGTGGGGAATTGTCCAGCCTGCAGTTCAAATATCAATGAACATTGTGTAACAAAACCCCGACAGGTGCCTGACTCACCTGAAAAAGGAGGTGGAGGAGCTAGGTGGATGGATGCCGTGGCTCCAGGTGCAGTTAGGGTTGGAGCAGTCTCGAGTTCAGGATCTGGCCCTCGAGGAGCCGCTATAGTAGCACGAATTTCCCTCACATTAGTCATGAGGTGAGTAAGGGTCGCCCCCATTTCATGCAGGCCAGCTTCTTGGTTGGTAACTGTGACGGTTAGGCGGTCAACCAAACTGCGAAGCTGCTCTACCTCTGCTACACTGTTACTTGGCTCGGTCATGCTATCAGGACTGGGAAAACTAGTAAAACGCAGTTGTAGAGTTGAAACAATCAGGAAGTTTTATTGAACAGAATGTGACTCCAAACACAAAAGGGCAAATGCAGGAGTAGGTCACATTTCGTTGAAACAAATAACTTAGAGAAAGCTAAACACTCAGAAGATCCACAAGAGGCACAGCAGTCTTTTAACCTCTTAGAAAAAGTCACAAGGCAAACAAGTTTTTAGGGCAATTCTTAATCGTAGTCAGGCAAGCAAAAGTTCATGAAAGGGAAGCCAGGTGTGTCAGAGGAAATCCATTAGCAGAGTCAAGAGTAATCAAGCCAAAGTTCACAAACCAGAGATCCAAGAGTCCAGGGTAAGTCGAGACAGTCCTTCTCGCAAAGTAAGTCCAGAGTTATAGATCCAAGTCACAGTGATTCTTGAGAGCAGGTGAGTTCATGACCGAGCGCTGTTGCAACTGCGCCTCGGCCTCTTATTGTGCTGACGAGCTTGACCCGGAAGTGTTGCTTGCGTCGTTGACCTGACGTGAGAGCACGAGCCAGCCGGGCTCGCCGACTCTACCTGTTGGCCTGGAGGTGCATTGCGGCTTCGAGTCATGACAATGTGATTTGTATGAGAAGTAAACTTGGTCGACCCAGTCTGTTTTAAGTCCAGGGCTCTACAGTGCGCCCATTTCACTCGCACATGCGAGTAAAAATGATGCCGTGCGAGTGCAAAAAAATATTTATGCGCACTGGTGCGATTGGATTATGGGTTATTGAATGCAATTCAACACTTTACTTTAATGTTAGCAATCGGTGCATAAGACTAGCAATGCAATCCTTCCTCAGGTTGCTAGCTAGCAATGCTATTTCTGATTATGCTTAATCTGGGTTTGCTATTTCTTTGAGCCATCAGAGATATAGTCAGGTAACGTTAGCCTATTAGCCTAGTTTGCTTTGCATTTCAGGATGCTTTTTTGGCGTTTGTTATTATGATCAAACGATCTAATTGTGTAGTGAAAAAGTAACGCTACAAGTGACACTTTCACAACGTAATGAAATGATGATTGGGAACAACTCTTGGTAAGGTGAAATTCGGAAAAACTCTGCAACTGAACATGATATGATTTTGCCATTAGCAATTAGCAATTAGACAGCTTTAGATAAATTTACTAGTTGTTGTTCTATGCGGCCATTTCCAAGCGGTTCATACTAGGCCAAGGCGACATCTGTTGGTGAAACTGCAATTAGAAAAAAAAAACTAACTAAGAAGTTCTGAATGGTTTTTATTCCTTTGGTGATGGTAGTGGTGGTTGGTTGGGGTGTGTGTGTGTGTGTGGGGGGGGGGGGGCACCGCCAAGCATTTGTGCTTAGGGCACCCAAATGGCTAGCGCCGGCCCTGGGTGCGAATGACTTCTAACCATGTCAATGTTTGTCTACAAAATACACCGCAACATCGACAAACATTACTGGTGCAGACCATAGAATCATGTCGCGAATGCAGCATAAAAACTACACCTCCCATCAACGTTAGCAGTTTCGCGTTGTGACTCGCTAGTAGTCGCTTCTATCAAATCCAAGAGTGCGCAGAAAAAGCGGAAAGTTAGACTAGCCTAACCTGACTTCATCTGGCTAGGGTCAGGTTAAGACTAGCCAGCCAAGATGCAAAGATTGAAGAAATTAGTTATTCTATCCACCGAATTCATTGGATATAGGAGGAACAGGATGAGATTCTGAGAATGCAGTGAGACAAGGAAAGGTAACCTAACATGCCTTTAAGCCCAGTTGACGTATTGGCTGCAATATGCAAAATATAGCTGTAGCGAACCGGCACAAAAGTAGCCTCCCGTAATACTCCCATTTTATTCAAAGGTAGAACGCTACTGACAACTCCAGGCTTCCACGCATGCTTGTTTGTTTACACCGAGTGTGTGTAAGTGCAAAACGAAAGTAGGCCTAATGTTTGCCTACTGCCCCCATCAATGCAGATATTTCAAATAAAAACTAAAAGTATAAAACATATACTACCAGTGTTGGTCAAGTTACTTGGAAAAAGTAATTAGTTACTGATTACTGATTACTTATCCAAGAAAGTAATCTAGTTACTTTACTGATTACTTATTTTCAAAAGTAATTAGTTACTTTACTATTTACTTTACTTCGTTACTTTACAAAAACACACTAGCTATACACAACCTGAATACGCTTTTTTAAAACTTGGTTTTATTAGTTTCAATCTTAACTTTTTGGTGTGTATACTCCTTCATTCGAATAGATGTAAATAAATGGTGATGGTGCCCAAAGCAGAACTGTTAGTTATTCTTTTCTTAAGAAATACTACTAATTTGATGCAGTTTAATTTATAAATGGTGCACTGTCACTTTAAGAGCATCTATACAACTCTCATAATGATCAGCTCCATTCAAATATAAGCCTATGGCTAGTCCACAAACTCCACATTTGGCACTATATTAGCAATAGTCATGATATTAAGTTGGTATAAACAGCTAGCTAGACATTTTCTGTTTGCAATTAAAAGTGATAGCCTATATGAGCCTGGTAGCACCTATCTGAGTGGAATGTGTTTCAATCGGCATAGGCTACTATGCTTCATGTAAATGCTTAGTTTAAGGCAGTGGTTCTCAAACTTTTTCTTTCATTCCCTACTTTGATCAGGGGGGCCTTTTCGAGCCCCACCTGTCCTTCATTGCTCTAAGAAAGTGGTAGGTCAAGCTTAAAATTGTCAAATGTATTGAAATAATGACAAGTTCTAAATATATCCTCTTCAGCAGAGTTAAAATCAGCTGGTGCTGCAGATATAATAATAAATAAATACATAATGTGCCATTGTAAATTAAACACACATATTTCTGTTTTCCAGCAACATATTAGGAAGCATAAGCCAATATTTTACAGCATTGTACAATATATTCAATGAAATACCAACATGCTGCATTAAATGGATCCATAATCCAGTCATACTGAGCACTGCTGGTTGGGAAATATTTTTGAAATAAACTTTGCAGGGATGTGATGTAGGCCTACTGTTTAATACATGGGATCACAAGAGTGGCTCCCGAAGCAGACGTTTCAGCGATTTCACTCAGATTCTCAAAGGCATACTGTTGCGATCGAGGCGCCTGTCCCATACCTCAAGTTTTTTGGTGAATGCAGTAATCTTATCTGCTAGGTGAGGTAGGTGCTTGTCTTTGCCTTGTAACTGGATATTTAACTCATTGAGCTTTCCAAATATATCGCAAAGATAGGCCAGCTTTTAGAAATGTTCATTAGTGAACGTGCTTGCAGATTCAAACATGCGCTCACGCTGCCTTGACACGAGCGCTTCCCTATGAATAACACAGTGCGTCCATTGCGCATCGGGTGCTACCTGGGCCTAGGCTACAGATAAAAAAATAAATTAAAAAAAAATCCTGTTTTTCGCGCCCCACCTGGCATGTCTCCGCGAACCAGTAGAGAAACGCTGGTTTAAGGGAAACGAATTATTGAAGACTTCAACACTCACCAACCCCATTAAGGCAAATAACACATTATATTTTTGCCCATTTTCCAAATCACAGTGAATGCAGCCAGAAAATTATAATGCCCTGGCTTCTGTTATAACGGGCCAGTAGGCTACAGGGAACCCGCAACGTCCTCTATTTTCACCTGTTGCTGCAGCCTTCATGTCGGGATCTGGGGGTGTCTCAATGAGTTCACATTTCTGTGCCGGCTTGCTAGGTACTTGCTCAGATTTGAGGTGGAATTTTTTGCTGTAGACAACATGTTTCTTCCCATGAAGAGTGTACAGCATTAATGTTTTTTTCGTAATGTCTGAACTGCAATGAATTAAATGCTCCATGTTCGCGCTCTCTCCCGCACTCCATGTCTTGCACACGTGTGTTTGTTTACATCTATATCGCGCAGCTATAGCCTACATCATTGTCACGAGTTAGTCTCACAAAATCCATATGGCAAAATCCCAAATTCTTTTACTGCCTATGACAAAATCATGGTTTAGTAACGCAGTAACGCAGGCTGCTTGCAGGAAAGTAAAGTAATCTAATTACTATTTTTGCAATTGTAATCCCTTACTTTACCCTTTACTTGGAAAAAGTAATTGGATTACAGTAACGCGTTACTTCTAACGGGTTACTGCCCATCACTGTATACTACTAGGCTTTATGAAATTCTCTTTGTAAAAAAAAGGTCCGAAACTTAAGATGGTTTCTCTCTTTTTTATAAAGTATCCGTGATGTAAGTCAGATTTTCAATATTGTAGGCACCCCTGCAAATACAAATTCATGGTAACCTCCCCCGAAGTGCACCACCACTGGTTATAACATTTCTTTTACAATGTAGTAAATTAATGGTCAAGAATAGTAATAGCCTAGGCTATGGCTTTAGTGAAAACATGATGTCATTGCACAGGTATGCATTTCAATAAAACTGTTTATTTTCACCTGAAAATGCTAGCCATGGTCCGCCACTGGTATCATACACATATTATGCTTGAAGTATAGGCTACAAAAAAACCTTTACATTACATACTAGGTGTATTGAGATGACACTAAGGCTATTTAATATACATGACATTACACAAACTTAATTTCACCACTTAATTTTCACAAAGGATAGACTAAATCTTAATCAGCTATGTCTGACTTTGTGTATCAGAGCTCACTATCTCACCCTTGACTCACTGGCTACTATCCACAGTGTGCACAATCCACTGTTTTACATAGCTTGAATGGGAGACCTCTCCTGTATTAAGTGGGTCAGTCTCTATTTGTTCACCCTGGTCAAAGATAGGGCTACTGCAGTTGGACTCAAGGAAGCCACTATCAACTGTGTCAAGGTCAAGTCTCATAGGTGGGTATCCATCCTCATAGTACTCAAGGGAGCTAAATGAATCCAGTGAGATGTGTTCAAGATCAATGTTTTCCACATGGTTTAACCAGTGCTCATTGCTATCTCCCCCTTTCATGATGACTTTTATTTCATTTCCCTTTGGTGGCATTTTTTTAGCAACCTCTTCCTCAGATATAGTAACTGTATCAATGGAGATGTGATGTGCAGAGCTGTTGCCAGTGATGGTGTTTCCCAATACGCCAAGGGAATTAGTGAAGTTATGATCCTGCAGAAAGAGCAAGGACCTGGAGCCTTGGATATTCACACTGTTGCAGAGGTCCTCTGTCTTCTTGCCATGTAGGTTGGAATGTACAATATTCTTCTCACACATCACTTTTAGGGATGGGGTCCTCTCCTGGAGGTCAAAGCTGCTTAAGATCAGGACTGGCCCGACCCATCTCTGATATAAATAAGAAACATTATAAGGGCAAACTGATTACAAATCACATATGTGTAGCAATATTATATACTACGAAACACATTAGCATACAAATTTAGCTTACAACACTACCTCACTAACCTGGACTCTTATTTTATGGAGCCATACTGTTGTAATATGTGCAAAAATATTTTTGCATTGTTTGTATTTCTGAAATATTCAAGGTCTTCCCTGAAAAAGACATTGTCTGCCATAGGCACTAATGCACCTCCATACCATCATAGATGCTGGGTATTGAACTGAGCACTATAACAAGTTGGTGCAGAGTGTTCCTACCTGCCACAGCAAACTTGCTTAGTGATATCATAAGCGATACGACCTTGAGTGTGGCAGAAGTTCCGTTTGCCCTATTAAGAGTTTATGTGCTATCGAAATTATTTTTGGAAACATTATTTTAAGGTAAAAATAAGAAAAAAATAAGAAAAAACTCTTTAGGGGTCATTTGAATGAATGAATTTGAATTTGCGTTTCTATATCATGTCTAAATCCAATTTGTGAATGGAGCTTCAAATTGTGCTCATAGACAATGGTTATCAGAGGTTTTCCTAAACCCATAAAATTATTTTGTTACAGAAACAGTTGTTTTAATCCAGTACCAAAAGACTGCCATCCAATATTGTTTTTCAGCCTCGTCTTTTCAAATATTTATCTGGATCCTCTGAATATTTTAATGATATTATGTACTGTTGATGATGAAATCCCCAAATTCTTTGCAATTCCATGTTAAGAAGCATTATTCTTATATTGTTTCATTATTTGCCAGTAATGAGTAATGAATACCTCCACATCTTTACTTCTGAGAGACTCTGCTTCTGTATTTTCTTTTCATACCCAATCATGGTGCCAACCTAGTTGGTTCATTCATCAGTCATTTTGTTAAAACAGAGATCCCTGTCATTGGGTCCCAGCACATGGCACATGGAATTAAATGTTGCCATTTTTAGGTCCCTTACTCAGGATAGAGTCAAGCCTGTTGCAAAAAATATTGGCATCTGGTTTGACGCCATATTACAAAGCTTGAGCTTGTGGTTTTGACCAACTTAGAAATATTTCCAAAATAATACCTATTTTATCATTTAAAGATACAGAAATCATCGTACATGCTTTTATCTCCTCATGCCTGGATTATTACAGTCTTAACAGGATTAGATAACAGTCTTTTCACCTGCCTTACTCAAAAGTCCTTACATAGGCTTCAAATAGTCCAAAACTCTGCTGTCAGGTTCCTTAATAAGACCAAAAGGTATGAAGACATCGTTCCTGTTCTAACATCACTACACTGGCTCCCAGTATGCTGGAGAATTGATGTTAAAATTTTACTCATTACATTTAAAGCTCTTCATGGCCTTTCCCTGGTTAAATTTCTGATATGCTAGTTCCCTATAGTCCTACACGCACATTAAAGTGGAAATGAAGCAGTCAAATAAAACAGATGTCTATAGCACTAGTTAAATATTTAAATATACCTTAAATACAAATTAAGTCAGAAATATGACCCGTTATTCAGAATAAAGCACAAACAAGTTGCATTAATTTCAGCTGTGCGCCGCCATCTTTGTTTTCAGAAAATGATGACATCACAAGAATGGTTGGTACAACATTCTATGCTGTTTACATAGCGGCTGTCATAGGCTCAGTTAGCTTAATGCCTCAACAAAATGGATATGGACGAATGGGATAGACCCACCAATGAGGACAGGCATCCAATTGCCTATGCTTTTGAGCCAGTAAGAGCAGTGGGAGTTTTAGTGCCCCCAGAGCCTGACTATGGAGGAGAAATAGATGATCGAGAGAGAGAGGTGTATCTGAGCGCACAGTAAACAATCGGTGGTGCTTATGTGGGGGTTGTGTCCCTATGTTCACTGACATTGCACACATGGAGAGTGTCTGCTGCCAGGAAATGAACCTGGGACATCTCATCCAAAATAACAGATATATAACGTCCAATCCTACGTGCCAAATGTTGTCATTAAAGCGAGATGTTGAAGGTTGCAATGCGGTCGCTGAGGGACATCCGAGCCGAAACAGTTGTTCTGCAATGTATTATCATGGTAGAAGCTGTGATACAGTACTAGCATAACATAACAAGCACATACTGTAACTAGCATAGCATGACCCTAAAATCTATGGTTGCTACAAGCGGCATCTATTTACTTAAAGTGAACAGCATGTTATTTTATGTTAGCTTACATAAACAAATAAAACTCAGATGCCTTACAGTCCATAAACAACGTCTACCCACAAAACCATGCCTGTCACAATCACAGAACTAGGCTACTGCAGAGTAGCCTACACAAGTCAGACGTACTGTAGGCTAGCGTACCCATAACAGGTTCTCACCAGGTTAGAAAGTCTCTGCAAATAGTTTCCACTACTACTTGAGTGAAACAAATGCAATCATTGATACTAATCAATCACAAAAGAAACCTCTTACTCACACATGAGAAGTTCGCGCCCCGAGTTTATTCACCAATTCATCAACGATGCAACTGCATTTTCAGGTCGCGGTAATCCACAAGTTGTGAGAGAACATCCAAACACATTATTGCGACTGAAGTTAAATCTAATTAAGTACTGTCTCTGATAGGCCTACAGGCTACATTACAGCGGCCCTTGTTCTTGTACAAACACAAAAACAAACATCAACAGAATTTGCGTAGGCATATTGAAATAAAGTGAACGTCCGCTAATGGATAAAACATCCACGAACAAACGCTAACCATTCTGATGACGTAGCGCCTGCATTTTTAAAACATGGCCGCGCCCTAGTGGCGAAAGTCGTTATTGACATGTCATTTTCGAGTGAAACTACTTGAATTTCAGGTTTAATGAAAATCCATGTATCTTCAAAAATGAAAAATCAGCCAACAAATGGTCAGTTCTCACTGCTTCATTTCCACTTTAAGGTCTGCAGGCACAGGTTTATTAACTATACCTGAGTCCCGGCTTGCTATTAAAGGGACAGATATTTTCTGTGTTAGCCCCAAAGCTCTGGAATGCATTGACTGAGCAAATAAGGTTAGCTGATTCTGTAACATGTTTTAAATCTCTTTTTTTTTTTTTTAAACAAAATACATTTCCATTATTCTTGCTAATGTTGATATGGTCTTATTTGTATTGTTTTTAGACATTTATTTTTTGTTCTTTTTATTACTTTTATATATCTAAAGCACTTTGTAACTTTGTTTAAAGCACTTTGTAACTTTGTTTCTATTCGATTAGCAGACACCCTCCCTATTTTTAAGTCTAGACTTAAAACATACCTCTTTAGCGCCTCCCATAGTTAGGTATGGTACAGTGTGGAACTTCAACCAACTCAGGTTTTTTTGGAATGGACCACCCTGCTGTGTCCTTGTGTGACTGGCATCTCAGTCATGCGTGCAACGTGGGTCACTGACCATACCTGCGCTGATGTTGACTACCCTTCACCATACCTTAGTTATGCTGCTATAGCAGAGGTGGGCAAACTGCGGCCCGCGGGCCGGATCCGGCCCGCCACGTACTTCAATCCGGCCCGCCAGGCAGTCGCAGCGGCTCGCCTTTTTCCCCTGCCCGACGTTGTGTTAGTACCACTAAATGGCGCAATGCACGTACAGCCCTCTAACGACATCAATCGTTTCTCTCGTCGCCACTGTTCTGTCTCCAACATGAGAAATATAGGCCTACTGACAAAATGAGCAGTCGGAAAAAATGTAAAGTCGACACCGAGTGCCAGACTTTCAACAAAGACTGGACAAAAAATCTTTCTTTACTGAAGTTTGGTCAAAGGCCGTGTGTTTGATTTGTAAAGAAAGTATTGCCGTTTTCAAAGAGTACAACATCAGCCGCCACATATACTTAAAACGATAGTCCACCAAGGTGGAAAGAGGTGCAAGAAGTAATAAAACGTGCAAGGGCCTCTTCAGCCCCGGGACCTAATGGAGTTCCCTACCGGTTGTATAAGAGTGCACCAGATGTTTTAAGATTTTTATGGCAATTAATGAAGATAGTTTGGAAAAAGCAGAGTATTCCCAAGGCTTGGCGGAGGGCTGGGGGAATATTTATTCCCAAAGAAAAGGACGCAGTGGAGATTAATCAATTTAGGCCAATTAGTCTACTGAATGTTGAAGGGAAGGTTTTCTTCAGTGTGGTGGCACGGAGACTGACAAATTACCTTGAAAGGAATAAACTAATTGATACCACGGTGCAAAAAGCTGGAATTCCTTGCTTCTCCAGGTGCTTAGAGCATACCAGCATGATTTGGCACCAAATTCAATTAGCAAAGCATGAGAAGAGAGACCTGCACGTTGTGTTCTTGGATTTGGCTAATGCTTTTGGGTCTGTGCCGCATAGTCTGTTGTGGGAGGCCTTTGATTATTTCAGAATCCCAGGTAGCATTAAAAGCCTAGTAAAAGCATACTTTCTGGATATTCAATTATGTTTTACTACAGCTGATTACACCACAGGGTGGCAACAACTCGAGATAGGAATCATGGCCGGATGTACTATCTCCCCACTTGCTTTTACAATGGCAATGGAGGTCATCATTAGGGCCTCAAAATGGGTAGTGGGTGGGGAGAAGTTCATTGAGGGCCACGCCTCCCCCCGATTAGGGCTTTCATGGATGACATGACAACCTTGACGTCAACCGTTCCATGCACCAACAGGTTGCTGGATAAGTTAAATAGTAATCTGCAATGCGCCAGAATGAAGGTGAAGCCAAGTAAGTCTAGGAGTCTCTCAATTGTTAAAGGGTAATAGATAAGAAGTTTGCTATAAATAAGGAGGTGATTCCCACAGTTCTGGAGAAACCAGTGAAGGGTCTGGGAAGGTGGTATGATGCAAGCCTTAGTGATAAATCACAGGTTGAAGACTTGAGACAGGTCACTAGGCAAGGTATTGCAAAAATTGAGTCAGGGCTGCCAGTTAAGCTCAAGCTGTGGTGTTTGCAGTTTGGTTTGTTGCCTCGGCTAATGTGGCCATTGACAGTTTATGAAGTTCCTCTGTCAAAGGTAGAGAGGTTGGAAAAAATGATCAACTCCTTTGTCAGAAAATGGCTCGGAGTCCCACGCTGCTTAAGCAGTGTAGCCTTGTATGGGAAGGGCATTGTAGAGTTGCCAATATGTAGTCTGACCGAGGAATTTAAGTGTGCTAAGGCTAGATTGGAAATGACTCTTACTCAGTCCAAGGACCCAGTGGTGAGGAAAGTTGCACCCACAGTTAATGCAGGGAGGAAGTGGAACCCAGAGCAGGCAGTTAAGCAAGCTCAATCAGCATTGAAGCATAGGGATATAATGGGCCATGTGCAGCACGGGCGGGGGGGTCTAGGGGTGGGTGTAAGTAAACCCTTGTGGAGTAAGGCTTCTGCAGGAGAAAAGAGGAAAATGGTAGTGGAGGAAATGCATAGACAGGAGGAGGCTGTAAGATGTACTAAGGCAGTGTCACAGGCAAAACAAGGGCAGTGGGTGAACTGGGAAGGGGTGGAAAAAAGACGGATTAAATGGAAAGATCTATGGGGCATGGAAGCTGGTAAGATCAGATTTATGTTAGGTGCTACATATGATGTGCTCCCATCTCCCAAGAATTTAAGTCAATGGTTTGGTGAGGATGATAAATGCATACTTTGCTCGTGTGTGGGCAGTCTCCACCATATCGTATCAGGGTGCAAGGTAAGTCTCACCCAGGGGCGGTATACGTGGCGTCATAACCAGGTATTGAAATGTGTGGCAGCGGCAATAGAGGGTAAAAGGAGAGAAGTCAATTCATTAGCAGCTAGTAAAGGGGTAAGGCAAATTAACTTTGTACGTCAGGAGGATAAACCTTGTTCCGCAAGGCCAGGTGTAAAACCGGCCAGTTGAAAAATGGGGCGGGCTGGGAAATGAAGGTTGATCTTGGCCAGCAGATGGCGGTACCTCCACATATAGTGAGTACTAAACTACGACCCGAGGTAATTCTATGGTCGGATTCAGAGAAGATAGTTTACTTCATTGAACTCACTGTTCCTTGGGAAGACAGAGTGGAAGTGGCCAATGAGCTGAAGAGAGCTAGATACACTGAAATAGCAGAGGAGGCAGCTAAGTGAGGTTGGAGTGCACGATTAAGGCCTATTGAAATCGGTGCACGTGGGTTTGTGGCCAGATCTGCTATTGGCTTGCTGTCTGAATTGGCCATTTGTGGTCGAAGTCTAAGGCAGGTGGTTAGTAACATGTCTTTAGCAGCAGAACGGGCAAGCGAATGGTTGTGGGTAAGGAGAAGTTACCCTTCCTGGGGCGAAAGCTAAGGTAAGCTAACTGGCTCATTTGTTTTGTCAGGGTTCTCAAGTCTCACGCAATGGGCGTGAGACATGCAATTCAACAAGTTCACACGCCACACCTTGCATTTCTCACGCAGAAATATTACTAGGGATGTCATGGTATCTGCATAATTATTAGAGGCGCAAGGATACCAAAGGATTTCTTGCAGAGTTCAGAACTACCGCACCACTCACCAGCCAAATAAAAATTTAAAAAAATAGCCACCGACATCCAATCAAAAAATAGTGTTCGCTGTATCCAGGTAAAATTCCAAAATAGGACACCCGTCTGAGCCTCCATGGACCATGTCAACAATGAATGAAAATTAGCTTATCATCAATGAGTGTTATCAATTTGAGCAAGTATGCTACACATACATTTTTTTCTAAAGATACAGGACTGCTGCAGAAAATGAGCTGCCAACCATCATAATGTAATAGCAACCCAAAATAATGAACTTGCTTTCCTTATAAAAAAAGAAAATAAAAAGTCGGTCACTTGGTGACAATAGGCTACTCAAGGGAATAAAGCAATTAGCCTAATAAATAAAATATTTGTCTCACTCAGTACACATATCTCATAAATAGGTGAGCCATAGAATATCCCACCGTCAAGATTATTATATTTCAAGATTCCAATCTATCCCACCTAAATATGAAAAGTTATTTCTACTGACATGCTTCCTGGTGACATAAAAACACAAATGGTTTCCCTTTTATATAAAGGCTGACATAAGAGACATAGCTATGCAAGATGGGTACAAATCCCAGACTGCCCTGAAAAATTAACAAAAATGTATGTATGTATGGATGTATACTGTAGATACAATGACAAATTAAAGGTCTCAAAGGGTTAATGCTTCTTTCCACAAAACTCACCAGAAGTCTATATATATAAGGGGTTATTTTTTTAAAATGTCTTCTGGGGGAGCATGCCCCCAGACCACCCTAACTAAGCCGAGTTACTAACCTTTTGAAGTGGCCAGGGGGGCCCTTTTCACATCTGTGCCTAGGGGCCCACTGGCTATCCGTACATGTGTGCACACCTTTAGCTATATGTGCAAGTTTTACACACTTATTTTAGTACATGGTGCACTCATCTTAATAAATAGTGCACTTACTTTATTCAATTCTACCTTCATTGAATGAGCACACGATTTAGCACACAAGCCAAACATTTTAGTGAGTGAGTAGTATTTGTTGGCGGATTTGTGGGTAGTGTGCTTTTTAAAGTTAAACTTGAGCAGGGGCTTCTGAATGTGTTTTTACCTTGGATTTTGGCACAAGGGATTTTAACATCCAATCCGGTGTATTAATGTAATAAAAAAAAAAACCCGACCAGTAGGCACGGCTGAAGTGCCCTTGAGCAAGGCACCTACATGTAACCCCTCACTGCTCCCCGAGCGCCGCTGTTGATGCAGGCAGCTCACTGCGCCGGGATTAGTGTGTGCTTCACCTCACTGTGTGTACACTGTGTGCTGTGTGTGTTTCACTAATTCACAGATTGGGATAAATGCAGAGACCAAATTTCCCTCACGGGCTCAAAAGAGTATATATACTATATACTTTTCCACCAGGCATGCTAACTATGCTAGCAACTTGTCAGTTCAAGACAGGGCCACTACTGCCTCAAGGTTAGCTGCGAGTTTACAGGATCAGCAGAGCATTTTAACACGACAGTCGACTATTCAGGAGTCATGCACAAAGGCAAGTTATGTGCTGGCATACAAGTTAGCCAAAGCAAGTAAGCCACTCTCTGAAGGCGAGTTTCTGAAAGAATGCATGGTAGAGACTGCTGGTATTCTATGTCCGGAGATTACAAGCAAATTCAAAAATCTCAGTCTGTCACGCAGAACAGTGACTCGCCATGTAGAGCTAATTGACGGTGACTTTTAATTTCTATTTGTTAGCTCTGGATGAGAGTAATGATGTGAAAGACACTGCTCAGCTCTTAATCTTTATCAGAGGTATTAATAGCAATTTTGAAATCAC
This sequence comes from Alosa pseudoharengus, assembly GCF_046254945.1. NCBI lineage: Eukaryota > Metazoa > Chordata > Actinopteri > Clupeiformes > Clupeidae > Alosa > Alosa pseudoharengus. The sequence continues at coordinate 46,026,103 of NW_027468774.1, forward strand.
GGAAGAATTTCTGGCCATGGAGTCCATCAAGGGCAGAACGCGAGGAGTGGACTTATATGACCGGGTGTCTGGGGTCATCGAGAGGCTGAAGCTACCTTGGAGTAAACTGGTGAATGTCACCACTGATGGATCACCCAATTTAACGGGGAAAAAACGACGGACTTCTGAAAAGAATTCAGGACAAAGTGAGAGAAGGGCCTGAGTTGGGGGTAATTTTCCTGCACTGTATCATCCACCAGGAATCCCTGTGCAATCCCTTTGCGCTTTGATCACGTAGTGAAGGTAGTGGTGAAACTTGTGAACACCATACGAGCGAGGGGGCTATACTCATCGTCAATTCATTAAATTCATAGAAGAAACCGATGCTGACCACCAGGACTTACTTTACCACTCCAATGTCAGTTGGCTAAGTTTGGGGAAAGTGTGTTGGCGAGTGTGGGAGCTCAGAGATGAGATTGGGTCATTTTTGGAGTTGGTTGGGAAAGCCGATGATTTCCCTGAGCTGTGCAACGCAGACTGGCTATGTGACTTTGCATTCGCTGTGGACGTGTTGGCTCACATGAATGAGCTGAACGTAAAGCTACAAGGAAAGGATCAATTGGTGCATGACATGTACTCCAATGTGAAAGCTTTTAAAGCCAAATTGACTTTATTTTCAAGACAAATCACACAGAAAGTATTCACTCATTTCCCCACATTGGCGACACTCAAAGAGGCCCCACTGCATGCAAGTAAATACTGCAAATCACTGGATGGCCTGCACACAGAATTTTGCCGTCGATTCTCTGATTTTGAGAAAATTGAGAAGCTACTTCAGCTGGTGTCATGTCCCCTGTCACTGGACGATGAAACAGCACCGGAGGAGCTGCAATTCGAGCTGATCGACCTGCAGTGGGACTCTGTCTTAAAGGAGAAGTTCAACTCCGTTAAACTGGGTGAGTTTTATGCATCCCTAAACGAGACAAAGTTTCCAAACATCCTGCAGGTGGCCCAGAGGATACTGGTGTTATTTGGCTCGACCTATGTGTGTGAGCAAACCTTCAGTGTGATGAACCTCAACAAATCACGGCACAGAGCGCAACTCTCTGATCGACACTTGGGGGCTATACTGCGAATCCCCACAAGTAAAATGACCCCAGACTTTAATGCTCTCACAAAAAATGGTGACCAACAGCACTGTTCCCATTGAAATTGAATGAATGAATGAATGAACAACTAATGGTGGAGTTGTTTCTTTACTTTTTAGGAAATATGTTGTTGCAGGTCTGAGTTTAACAACGTTATGGGCAGGTTAATGTGTGCAGCCTACTGTTCTGTGATAAGCTGTGTTACCTAGGCCAATATTGGGGTGCCACCCCTTTTTCATGCCTGTTGTGTTAGAGGTTGTGAGGCGTGGTTGTGGCCAACAACAACCGCAATAAAAATATAATAATAATCATAATAAAAAATATAGCCGCTAGCGGCAATGGCGGGCCCGAGCGCCTGTGGGCCGCAACCCGTGACATGTCGGAATCCAACAAAGCACCAACGTGGTGTGTTTGTGAAATGTACATATCTGATGCGTGTGCTATTTAGGGCCCGAGCACCGAAGGGCGCAAGGCCCTATTGTTTTTGTAAGGATTATTATTATTATTATTATTATTATTATTGTTATTCCACTTTTTTGCTTTCCTGTTTTTGAGGTGGTTAACATGGTCGAAAATTCTTGAAATTTGGCACACACGTCAGGTGTCACGCAACGCAGTTAGGTACAAGAGCTTGACCTCGGGTGTGGCCCAGAGACTCGCTAGCGCCCCCTTAGGTGACTGATCCCGTGGTTGGCATATATTTTGAGGTGGTTAACATGGTCGAAAACGCATGAAATTTAGCACACACATCAAGTGGTACAGTGAATAGACAGGGATAAAAGCTTGGCACCGGGCGTTGCCCAGGAACTCCATAGCGCCCCCTTACGTCACAGTGACTTATGGTTGGCATATAGTTTTAGATACACACACCAAATTTGGTGGGTGTATGTAACTCCCAAAAACAAACAACTTTTGTATTAACATGCCATTAGCCACGCCCACAGGAAGTGAGGTAATTGAGATTTTGTGCGTTGTGGACATGATCGATCAATTTTAACGTACTCCTCCTAGACGGTTGATCCGATTCATGTCAAAGTTGGTATACATGATGCCGAGATGTTCCTGATTATAAATTGTGAAGTTTTTTTTTGATATGTTGTAATTTGACGAAATGGCGAAATTATTAATTTTAATACCTTTCCACATAAACAATAAATGTGTCATAATTCACCATGCATGGCTTGAAATGTTTTAAATTTCACAGGTCATTGAAGACCATGTTAATGATAATATTCACATGCCCATAATGCATGTTTGGCATAGCGCCACCAACTGGCAACAGAAAGAATGACAATTATACTGATGTCACATGATCAATTTGAACATACTCCTCCTAGACGGTTTGTCAGATTAATTTGAAATTTGGCAAACATTATGCCAAGATGTCGCTGATGTTAAATTGTGAATGAATTTTTGAATGTTGTAATATATTTGATATGATTTTAATATCTCACCACATAAACAGGAAATGTGTCATAAATCACAGTGCATTGAATGAATGGTCTGAAACTTCTCAGGTTAATAGATATCATGATTATGATGATATCCAGACACCCAATGGGCCTGCCTGGCATAGCGCCACCACCTGGCCAAGCAGGAAATGTGCCAGAAATGGACAATGCCTTAAGTGATTGATCTGAAACTTTATAAAATATTGGATTTCATTATTGTGATGATATTCACATGCGTAATTCACCGGCCTAGCATAGCGCCACCTTCTGGCCAAGCAGGAAATGTGCCAGAAATGCTCTATGCTTTGAATAAATGGTCTGAAACTTTTCAGGTTAATATATATTATGATTATGATGATATCCAGACACCCAATGGGCCTGCCTGGCATAGCGCCACCACCTGGTCAAGCAGTAAATGTGCCAGAAATGGACAATGCCTTAAGTGATTGATCTGAAACTTTACAAACATTTTGGATATCATTATTGTGATGATATTCACATGTGTAATTGTCATGCCTAACATAGCGCCACCATCTGGCACCCCAAAAAATTTATCAGAAATGTTCTTTGCTTAAAATGAATGGTCTGAAATTTCTCAGGTTAATGTATATTATGATTATGATGACACCCAATGGACCTGCCTGGCATTACGCCCCCACCTGGCCAAGCGAGTAAATGTGGCAGAAAATAAAATACAAAAACAAATAGCACACAAATCAAATATGTACATTTCACAAACGCACCACGTCGGTGCTTTGTTGGATTCTGACATGTCACGGGTTGCGGCCCGCAGGTGCTCGGGCCCGCCATTGCCGCTTGCGGCTATATTTGTTTTTGTATTTTATTTTCTGCCACATTTACTTGCTTGGCCAGGTGGGGGCGGAATGCAAGGCAGGCCCATTGGGTGTCATCATAATCATAATATATATTAACCTGAGAAATTTCAGACCATTCATTTTAAACAAAGAACATTTCTGATACACTTTTTGGTTGGCCAGATGGTGGCGCTATGTTAGGCATTGAAATTACACATGTGAATATCATCACCCCACTGTAGCTAGTTAGCTAAGTTAGCTAAGTAACTTGGTTAGCATAGTTAGCATGTTAGCATGCTAGTTAGCATTTTTAGCAAAACTGTTAAAATGATTAGCTAAGTTAGCTAAGTCACATGGTTAGCATAATTAGCATGTTAGCATGCTAGTTAGCATTTTTAGCAAAACTGTTAATAATGATTAGTTAAGTTAGCTAAGTAACATGGTTAGCATGTTAGCATGCTAACATAATTAGCACGCTAGCATGTTAGCATACAATAATGATATCCAAAATGTTTGTAAACTTTCAGATCAATCACTTAAGGCATTGTCCATTTCTGGCACATTTTCTGCTTGACCAGGTGGTGGCGCTATGCTAGGCCTGTGAATTACGCATGTGAATAACATCACAATAATGATATCCAATATTTTATAAAGTTTCAGATCAATCACTTAAGGCATTGTCCATTTCTGGCACATTTCCTGCTTGGCCAGGTGGTGGCGCTATGCCAGGCAGGCCCATTGGGTGTCTGGATATCATCATAATCATGATATCTAGTAACCTGAGAAGTTTCAGACCATTCATTCAATGCACTGTGATTTATGACACATTTCGTGTTTATGTGGTGAGATATTAAAATCATATCAAATATATAACTTATCAAAAATCCCTTCACAATTTAACATCAGCGACATCTTGGCATAATATTTGGCAAATTTCAAATGAATCTGACAAACCGTCTAGGAGGAGTATGTTCAAATTGATCATATGACATCAGTATAATTGTCATTCTTTCTGTTGCCAGTTGGTGGCGCTATGTCAAACATGCATTATGGGCATGTCAATATCATCACTCCCATGGTATTCAAAGACCTGTGAAATGTAAAAAATTTCAAGCCATGCATGGTGAATTAAGACACATTTATTGTTTATGTGGAAGGGTATTAAAATTCATAGTTTTGCCATTTCGTCAAATTACAACATATCAAAAAAAGCTTCACAATTTAGAATCAGAAGCATATTGGCATCATGTATGCCAACTTTCACATGAATCGGATCAACCGTCTAGGAGGAGTATGTTAAAATTGATCATGTCAACAATGCACAAAATGCCAATTACCTCACTTCCTGTGGGCGTGGCTAATGGCATGTTAATACAAAACTTGATTGTTTTTGGGAGTTACACACACCCACCAAATTTGGTGTGTGTATCTAAAACTATATGCCAACCACAAGTCACAGTGACATAAGGGGGCGCTATGGAGTTCCTGGGCCAAGCCCAGTGCCAAGGCTTTTCCCCTGTGTATTCATGGTACCTCTTGACGTGTGTGCCAAATTTCATGCGTTTTCACCGATGGGAAGAACCTCTTTTGGCATCACATTTCAACACACAAAATCCCAAATACCTCACTTCCTGTTGGGCGTGGCTAATGCATTGTACATACAAAAGTTGTTCATCTTGGGGAGATACACACACCTACCAAATTTTATGCGTCTAGCTGAAAGTATATGCCAACCACTGGATCAATCACCTAAGGGGCCGCTACCGAGTCCCGGGGCCAAGCCTTTGTGCCTGTGTAGCCATTGTGATACCAGATGTGTGTGCCAAATTCCAAGACTTTTCATCCATGTGAACCACCTCAAAAATAGCAAAAAGGTGAACTAAATATAATAATATAGCCGCAAGCGGCAATGGCGGGCCCGAGCACCTGCGGGCCGCAAGCCGTGACATGTCGGAATCCAACAAAGCATCGACGTGGTTCGTTTGTGAAATGTACATATTTGATGCGTGTGCTATTTGTTTTTGTATTTTATTTTCTGCCACATGTACTTGCTTGGCCAGGTGGGGGCGCAATGCAAGGCAGGCCCATTGGGTGTCATTATAATCATAATATATATTAACCTGAGAAATTTCAGACCATTCATTTTAAGCAAAGAACATTTCTGATACACTTTTTGGTTGGCCAGATGGTGGCGCTATGTTAGACATGGAAATTAGACATGTGAATATCATCACAATAATGATATCCAAAATTTGTGTAAACTTTCAGATCAATCACTTAAGGCATTGTCCATTTCTGGCACATTTCCTGCTTGACCAGGTGGTGGCGCTATGCCAGGCAGGCCCATTGGGTGTCTGGATATCATCATAATCATAATATCTATTAACCTGAGAAGTTTCAGACCATTTATTCAAAGCAAAGAGCATTTCTGACACATTTCCTGCTTGGCCAGGTGGTGGCGCTATGCCAGGCAGGCCCATTGGGTGTCTGAATATCATCATAATCATGATATCTATTAACCTGAGAAGTTTCAGACCATTCATTCAATGAACTGTGATTTATGACACATTTCCTCTTCATGTGGTGAGATATTAAAATCATATCAAATATATAACATATCAAAAATCCCTTCACAATTTAACATCAGCGACATCTTGGCATAATGTTTGCTAAATTTCACATGAATCTGACAAACCGTCTAGGAGCAGTATGTTAAAATTGATCATGTGACATCAGTGTAATTGTCATTCTTTCTGTTGCCAGTTGGTGGCGCTATGCCAAACATGAATTATGGGCATGTAAATATTATCATTAACATGGTCTTCAATGACCTGTGAAATTTAAAACATTTCAAGCCATGCATGGTGAATTATGACACATTTATTGCTTATGTGGAAGGGTATTAAAATTAATAATGTCGGCATTTCGTCAAATTACAACATATCAAAAAAAGGCTTCACAATTTATAATCAGGAACATCTCGGCGTCATGTATACCAACTTTGACATGAATCGGATCAACCGTCTAGGAGGAGTATGTTAAAATTGATCATGTCCACAACGCACAAAATCTCAATTACCTCACTTCCTGTGGGCGTGGCTAATGGCATGTTAATACAAAAGTTGTTTGTTTTTGGGAGTTACATACACCCACCAAATTTGGTGTGTGTATCTAAAACTATATGCCAACCACAAGTCACTGTGACGTAAGGGGGCGCTATGGAGTCCCTGGGCAACACCCGGTGCCAAGCTTTTATCCCTGTCTATTCACTGTACCACTTGATGTGTGTGCCAAATTTCATGCGTTTTCACTCATGGGAAGCACCTCTTTTGGGATCACAATTCAGCACATATTTCATCACATTAGTCTGCACAAAATCCCAAATATCTCACTTCCTGTTGGGCGTGGCTAATGCATTGTACATAGGAAAGTTGTTCATCTTGGAGAGATACAGACACCTACCAAATTTGGTGTGTGTAGCTGAAATTATATGCCAACCACGGGATCAGTCACCTAAGGAGGCGTAAGGGGGCGCTAGCGAGTCCCTGGGCCATGCCAGGGGCCAAGCTTTTGTACCTAGCTGCTTTGTGTGACACCTGATGTGTGTGTCAAATTTCAAGACTTTTCGTTTATGTTAACCACCTCAAAATATATGCCAACCACGAGATCAGTCACCTAAGGGGGCGCTAGCGAGACCCTGGGCCACGCCCGGAGTCAAACTCTTCTACATAACTGCGATGCGTGACACTTGACGTGTGTGCCACATTTCAAGAGTTTTCGACCATGTTAACCACTTCAAAAACAGGAAAGCAAAAAAGTAGAATAATGAATAATAATAATAAATATAGCCGCAAGCGGCAATGGCGGGCCCGAGCACCTGCGGGCCGCAAGCCGTGACATGTCGGAATCCAACAAAGCACCGACGTGGTTCATTTGTGAAATGTACATATTTGATGCATGTGCTATTTGTTTTTGTATTTTATTTTCTGCCACATGTACTTGCTTGGCCAGGTGGGGGCGCAATGCAAGGCAGGCCCATTGGGTGTCATCATAATCATAATATATATTAACCTGAGAAATTTCAGACCATTCATTTTAAGCAAAGAACATTTCTGATACACTTTTTGGTTGGCCAGATGGTGGCGCTATGTTAGACATGGAAATTAGACATGTGAATATCATCACAATAATGATATCCAAAATGTGTGTAAACTTTCAGATCGATCAATCACTTAAGGCATTGTCCATTTCTGGCACATTTCCTGCTTGACCAGGTGGTGGCGCTATGCCAGGCAGGCCCATTGGGTGTCTGGATATCATCATAATCATAATATCTATTAACCTGAGAAGTTTCAGACCATTTATTCAAAGCATAGAGTATTACTTACACATTTCCTGCTTGGCCAGGTGGTGGCGCTATGCCAGGCAGGCCCATTGGGTGTCTGAATATCATCATAATCATGATATCTATTAACCTGAGAAGTTTCAGACCATTCATTCAATGAACTGTGATTTATGACACATTTCCTCTTCATGTGGTGAGATATTAAAATCATATCAAATATATAACATATCAAAAATCCCTTCACAATTTAACATCAGCGACATCTTGGCATAATGTTTGCCAAATTTCACATGAATCTGACAAACCGTCTAGGAGCAGTATGTTAAAATTGATCATGTGACATCAGTGTAATTGTCATTCTTTCTGTTGCCAGTTGGTGGCGCTATGCTAAACATGAATTATGGGCATGTAAATATTATCATTAACATGGTCTTCAATGACCTGTGAAATTTAAAACATTTCAAGCCATGCATGGTGAATTATGACACATTTATTGCTTATGTGGAAGGGTATTAAAATTAATAATTTCGCCATTTCGTCAAATTACAACATATCAAAAAAAGGCTTCACAATTTATAATCAGGAACATCTCGGCGTCATGTATACCAACTTTGACATGAATCGGATCAACCGTCTAGGAGGAGTACGTTAAAATTGATCGATCATGTCCACAATGCACAAAATCTCAATTACCTCACTTCCTGTGGGCGTGGCTAATGGCATGTTAATACAAAAGTTGTTTGTTTTTGGGAGTTACATACACCCACCAAATTTGGTGCGTGTATCTAAAACTATATGCCAACCACAAGTCACAGTGACATAAGGGGGCGCTATGGAGTTCCTGGGCAACGCCCGGTGCCAAGCTTTTATCCCTGTCTATTCACTGTATCACTTGATGTGTGTGCCAAATTTCATGCGTTTTCACCCATGGGAAGCACCTCCTTTGGCATCATGATTCATCACATATTTCATCACATATTAGTCTGCACAAAATCCCAAATACCTCACTTCCTGTTGGGCGTGGCTAATGCATTGTACATTCGAAAGTTGTTCATCATGGGGAGATACAAACACCTACCAAATTTGGTGTGTGTAGCTGAAAGTATATGCCCACCACGGGATCAGTCATCTAAGGGGGCGTAAGGGGGCGCTAGCGAGTCTCTGGGCCATGCGCGGGGCCAAGCTTTTTTACCTAGCTGCTTTGTGTGACACCTGATGTGTGTGCCAAATTTCAAGACTTTTCGATTACGTTAACCACCTCAAAATATTTGCCAACCACGGGATCAGTCACCTAAGGGGGCGCTAGCGAGTCCCTGGGCCACGCCCGGGGTCAAGCTCTTGTACCTAACTGCGTTGCGTGACACCTGACGTGTGTGCCAAATTTCAAGAATTTTCGACCATGTTAACTCCCTCAAAAACAGGAAAGCAAAAAAGTAGAATAACAATAATAAATAATAATAATAATAATAATAATAATAATAATAATAATAATAATCCTTACAAAAACAATAGGGCCTTGCGCCCTTCGGTGCTCGGGCCCTAATAATAACTAGAAAACGCAATTCCAGGGAATTACCAGTGCATGAAAATGCAAAACATATGGTGTGAAATATATTGTTAAACAGATGATGTGCTAATTGGCAACCAACATGATGAGGTTTAATATAGTTCAAATGACTGAACTAGGTAGATGAGGTTTAATATAGTTGGAATGACTGAACAGTTAAATAGGTGGATAGTTTAAAAGGTTAAATTATTTGCTAGGTAGACAAAGTTTAATATAGTTGGAATGACTGGACAGTTAAATAGGTGGATAGTTTAAATGGTTAAATTATTTGCTAGGTAGATGAGGTTTACTATAGTTGGAATGACTGAACTAGGTAGATGAGGTTTAATATAGTTGGAATGACTGAACAGTTAAATAGGTGGATACTTTAAATGGTTAAATTATTTGCTTGGTAGATAAGGTTTAATATAGTTAGAATGACTGAACTAGGTAGACGAGGTTTAATATAGTTGGAATGACTGAACAGTTAAATAGGTGGATAGCTTAAAAGGTTAAACTATTTGCTAGATAGATGAGGTTTAATATAGTTGGAATGACTGAACAGTTTCTCAGGCTTATAGCATAGAATGAGCCTGTGCTTAAAGCCTGAGAAACTGACAGTTGATCTAAGTGCCCTGGCCACCTGGCACAATATTCTAATTGCTATGATGTCATAAAGCCTGAGAAACTCAGTTGATCCAGGTGGCCTGGCCAGAGCCATATATGGTGATCCAGGTGGCCTGAACACCTGGCATAGGATTCTAATTGCTCTATTGTGATGTCATAATCTAATGTTAAGTCAATGGGGAAATTTTAGTAGTTTTTAATTAATAGTTTAAAAAGTATAAAAGTTACAAAGTTGAAAAATACATAGCTGAAGTCACATAAGTAAGACCTACGCAATGCAGTTTGAATGAAGTTTCTAAGTTAAACGGTTGAAGCTGTATTAAACGCACAAAAAGCGTCAGCGGAATAATAAGAACTAGAAAAGCATTTCCTGAAGGAAATACAGTGCATGAAAATGCAAAAAATATGATGTAAAATATCATACAGAGTAAAAACAAACTATATTGGTTGCTAGGTAGATGAGGTTTAATATAGTTGGAGTGACTAAACAGTTAAATAGGTGGATAGTTGATATGGTTAAATGATTTGCTTGGTAGATAAGGTTTAATATAGTTGGAATGATTGAACGGTTAAATAGGTGGATAATACTTAACTTAGTTAACTTAGCTAATGTTTTCATTTTTAGTAGTTATGCTAACTAGCATATTAGCAATGCTAACATGCTAACTATGTTAACCATGTGACTTAGCTAACCTAGCTAATCATTTTTAGCAGTTGTGCTAACTATGCTAACTAGCATGCTAACATGCTAGCATGCTAACTATGCTAACCATTTTACTTAGCTAACTTAGCTAATCATTTTTAACAGTTTTTGATAAAAATGCTAACTAGCATGCTAACATGCTAACTATGCTAACCATGTGACTTAGCTAACTTAGCTAATCATTTTTAGCAGTTTTGCTAAAAATGCTAACTAGCATGCTAACATGCTAACTATGCTAACCATGTGACTTAGCTAACTTAGCTAATCATTTTTAGCAGTTTTGCTAAAAATGCTAACTAGCATGCTAACATGCTAGCATGCTAACTATGCTAACCATGTGACTTAGCTAACTTAGCTAATCCTTTTTAGCAGTTTTGCTAAAAATGCTAACTAGCATGCTAACTAGCATGCTAACATGCTAGCATGCTAACTATACTAACCAAGTTACTTAGCTAACTTAGCTAACTAGCTACAGTGGGTAGGAGTCATAGTTGATGACAAGTAACAGTTACAATGGCTGAACAGTTAAAAAGTTCAGTAGTTTAAAGGGTTAAATTGTTTAACAGTGAAATATTGTAGTGAGGACTTTAATTTTGAAACAGTTTTTGGCAGAGGAAGTAGTTGAACAGGATGTGTAGTCTTAATAGGGCCAGTTTGTATGCTTAAAGCCTGAGACTGGCAGTTGAAACAGGTGGCCGAAACACCTGCCATAGGATTCTAATTGCTTAACGGCCGTATTGTGATGTCATAATCTAATGTTAAGTCAATGGGGAAATTTTGATAGTTTTTAATTAATAGTTTAAAAAGTATAAAAGTTACAAAGATGAAAAATACATAGCACTCTTATCCCAAGTAAGACCTACGTAACAAAGTTTGAATGAAGTTTCTACGTTAAACGGTTGAAGCTGCATTAAATGCGTTAGAAGAAGAAGAAGAATAAGAAGAAGCCTAGGAAGAACAGTACAGTGCATTTTCATGCACTGTAATAAATCGGATAACAGTAGAGTGCATTTTCATGCACTCTAATAAGAAGCCTAGGAAGAACAGTACAGTGCATTTTCATGCACTGTAATAAGAAGAAGCCTAGGAAGAACAGTACAGTGCATTTTCATGCACTGTAATAAGAAGACTTTTGGAATAACAGTATAGTGCATTTTCATGCACTATAATAATAAAATGCCTTGGAATAACAGTACAGTGCATTTTCATGCACTATAACTAGAAAAGCATTTCCTGAAGGAAATATACTGCATGAAAATGCAAAAAATATGATGTAAAATATCATACAGAGTAAAAACAAACTATACTGGTTGCTAAGTAGATGAGGTTTAATATAGTTGGAATGACTGAACAGTTAAATAGGTGGATAGTTTAAATGGTTAAATTATTTAGGTAGATAGTTGACGATAACTGACAGTTGGAATGGCTCTAATGTTTGCTAGTAGTTATGCTAACTATGTTATCAAAGATAATAATGTTAACCAAGTTACTATGCTAACTAGCACGCTAGCAATGTTAAAATGCTAATTATGCTAACCATGTGACTTAGCTAACCTAGCTAATAATTTTTAGTAGTTATGCTAACTATGCTAACCATGTTACTTAGCTAATCATTTTTAAGAGTTTTGCTAAAAATGCTAACTAACATGCTAACTATGCTAACAATGTTACTTAGCTAACTAAGCTAATCATTTTTAGTAGTTTTGCTAAAAATGCTAACTAGCATGATAACATGCTAACATGTTAGCATGCTAACTATGTTACTTAGCTAACTTAGCTAATCATTTTTAGCAGTTATGCTAACTGTGTTAACTAGCATGCTAACATGCTAACTATGCTAACCATGTTACTTAGCTAACTTAGCTAATCATTTTTAACAGTTTTGTATATATTTCACAATTCAGTTTCAGACCGTTAAATTCAATCTCAGTCTACTGAGATGCAACAACATGGTTCCTGAGGAAAAGCAATCGAGTGCAGATCACCACCATCAGTATAATTATTATTAAATATTATTAAAATATTTGCATACAATATATTTGGTTAACATCATTTAAGTAAGACTAATTAAGCAAGCATATAGGTGCATCTAAAAAAATGAAAATTGTGGAAAAGTTCATATTTTTTTATTATTTTTTTATGCAATTTATTTTATTTTATATATTGTTGTATATCCATTACACATAATCGTGATTAATCACTGAATTTTGTTAGCTAATCGTATGTTTTATCGCATTATTAGTGGGCTTGTTGTTGTTAAGTTTTCAAATTATTATTCTATCTGCCCATTTTTTGGAGCGACTACTGTACAGCTCTTAGAGCCTTTGAGCTATCGACACAGTTTCAGCTCTAAAACTAAAAGCCAATCCTGGTCAGACAGATCTTTGTACATCCACAGTAGACCATAGCTATGTTCGAAATGTTCACTCTTTCACTATATAGTGCACTATATATAGTGAATCAGCCCTTTTATTGTGGTGTTCGAAATCCAACTGAAAATTTTGTTCACTACATTGGTGCCCTACAAAATCATTGCATTGTGATATGCCTAAATGTAGGGTTTGACTGTAGTCTGTAGTTTGCGACCTGAGAACACGTCAAGCAAGCTACTAGGATCTGCTCTACAACCGTAAGGATTAGTGTGTGCTTCAACTCACTGGGCTGTATTTTGGGTCACCAGCGCATGGCGTAATACTCGTTATTCACCCGCGAAAAGTTGAATTTGCTATTTTGCACGTTTATTTTTTAAGCATTGCGCCCAGGGGTGTGGCAATTATCAACCTAGGGAGGGGCCTGGCGCGTTGTCTAAAAATCGCTATCATACACCACCTAAACCTGGTCAGAAGTCAATGGCGAGTTGTTCATATGCTATTTTAAGAGCGCATGTCAACAGTCATATTGGCAGGTTATGACGGTTAAAAGTGATTAGGGGAGAGGCGAGAGACACGTATGTAGCACAGCTGAAGACGCACTGTCACGAGATATAAGCAACTCCTCTGCAGGATAAATGTTGTATTATTCAGTCATTTGAGCAATATTAGGGTAAGTGTTGCTTTTTCCAGCGTATGTTTTCAGTGGTAACCCATTGTCAGTCAATAGTGAAAGTAACTGCATATAACTGTCTTGTCGTTGACTGACTCCTTGGTGAAGTTAGTTTCACTTTGCCAATGAGTTCAAATAGACGAGTGCAAATGTGTGAAGGCTATGCTAGGTTTTAGTAAAGCATGGTTTAAGAATGACTATTCTATACGGTCTCGCAAGCAGCCTCCTTCAAATGCGCATTTGAATGCCAAAATACCGATGCATTTATTTGACATATCGCGCGTTGCGCCGTTGAAGGGAATGACAGATGTCATTCTCATTGGTTTAAAATGATGTTACGCCCCAAACACACCCATATGACTGATTAAAAGACCTAGGAACACCTTGTTACGCCATGCGCTCCACTTTTGATAGCGAAATCCCTCCCAATGTGAACTGGACATCCTACTAAATTTGAATAGACTTTTGACGAGTGACGATGCACTTTAGAATGTCATGATAGGGCCCACTGTGTGTTCACTGTGTGCTGAGTGTGTTTCACTAATTCACAGATTGTGATAAATGCAGAGACCAAATTTCCCTCACGGGATCAAAAGAGTATATATACTTACACTTAAACTGCTTATTTGATGTTGACGTTAGATTATGGCATTTTAACGTTAGCTGAAAATGCTTGTAATGTCACACTAAGTGATTTGTTTTTTTTAAGGTTCTCCCACTTTTTCCCTGCCCTGACATGAGAGACCACCAGGTCCTTCGGGATAACCCTTAACATCAAGTCTTTCTGGAGCTTTCTCAGAGAGGTCCTTGGCCCTTCGAATTGACTATCTTTCTGACTCCCTGGTCAGAAATATTGCGAGGAGATCCTGTGCATGGCCGGTTGATGATACAGTGATGTTCCTTCCACTTGCAGATAATGGCTCCCATGCTGCTTACTGGAAGATTCTGAAGTTTTGAAATGCATCTGTAACCAGTTTCATTGATGTGTTTTGCAACAATAGGGTTGCAAAGGTCTTGGGAGAGCTTTTTGCTTTTATCCATCATGAAATGTTTCTTGTGTGACACCTTGGTAATGAAAAACCTTTTTATAGCCCAACAATATGTAGGCTACTAACCAAGCTTATATTAATTTGCACAGGTTGAAAGGATAACTACTCTCTAACTACTTAGAGATTCCAGCTCGTTCCTTCCCTTTCCTTGCCTTAGTGCTTTTTCTTAGCGTGTTCAATACTTTTTCCCTGTGTTATTCCACTTCATTACACATGACTCTACTTATGGAGTTGTTTGGATTTTTTATGTGTGGCTTACCTGAGTTATTACTAATGCCTGGTGAAAATGTTGTGCCCCCCGTATTCCACTTTTCAAGGGCCCTCTCCTCCATTGGGGCCCTATACTTCCCACTTCCCCCCCCAGTCCGACGCCCTTTAATCTGCTGAACCTTCTGCTCGTTTCCAAATCTAAAAAAACTCTCTGCAACTCAACATTGGCCTGCCTGCCTCAGCTGCTTGTGAGGGGCTTTTCAGTTGTGCTGGATTACTGTTCACTGCAAAGCGATAAGTGCAACTAACTTTGAAAATCAACTACTGCTCAAACTTAAAGGAGATTTTGCACATAGATCTCCATTTCTCAACGTCACTGAGTACTGTCGGTATGAACAAAACTGAAACAATCGGTTTTACCTAGCTCGAGTTGCTGCAGCTACAACACTACACACTGGGAGCATGAACATGGCTGCCTTAGCTGGTGGCTGCAGCAACTCGAGCTAGGACCGAAGTCCTTTAAGGCAAGTACCTCCACTCGGCGGCCATATTGCAACGCTTTTTGGGCACTTATCGGGCATCTATTTTGGCAGAAATGCGTGTGCGTAAGGCTTCACAACACCAATCTTGCTCCAGAGGCGAGATCACAACAGATGATTGGCACAAAGTCTTCACAGCACACCACATGATTGGCTCAATGTATTCACAACACACCACATGATTTGCTCAATGTATTCACATGTTGACGTTTTGCCACGGAAGGGTTGTGATTTGTGTAGACAACCCCATGCATTACTATGGAGGATTTTTTGAGTGCTGTATCTCCTCATTGGAAAGTAACATTTTAAATGAACTACTTTTTACTTTTACTTGAGTACATTTTCAGATCGGTATTTTAACTTATACTTGAGTAATATTTCATCAAAGTATTGGTACTTTTACTTGAGTACAATATTTTCGTACTTTTTCCACCTCTGGCAACAACCTATCAACCACTTCCACGATGACAACCTAGCAACCAACATAGCGACCAACATGGTTACCCTAGCAACCAGCATAGCAACTACCATAACTACCCTTGCAACAGCCTAGCAACCACCTCAAGTACCCTAGCAACAACAACCTAGCAACTTCATTCAAACTTTGTAACATGAATCATTTTAAGGACAAAGCTGCTATGTACTTTTTGTAACTTTTATACTTTTTAAACTATTAATTAAAAATGACTTACAATTTCCCCATAGAAATTATGACATCAAAATAAGGCCATTAAGCAATTAGAATCCTGTGGCAGGTGTTCAGGCCACCTGCAGCAACTTCCAGTCTCAGGCTTTAAACATCGTATGGTGTAAAGCCAGAATTAGACTAGTCTCAGAAACAAACACCCTTAAGTGTTTGCATAATATCTTTATCAATTCTGAATTATATCCCGGAAAACACTATTCAATTTCACTGAGAATTTACCTTAAAGTCCCCTTCATATGAATGATAAAGGGGGTTAAAGAAATTCCTAGGATTTGGGATGCTGTTGAATTGTAGTTTATTTGTCCACCTAGTGTATAAAGAGAAAAATGAAAGAGAAGAGTGTTAACATCCAGTAAACATCTCATTAAAATATCATTTAAAACATGGTAAAGTGACCTTTCATTACTATGACTATTACATACAACTAAGGCTGCACAATATCTATCTTCTATTGTTATCGCGATATCAACGCTTTGCGATGGACATACCGCAAAGATTACTTAATTTTCGATAAATGTCGATACATTTTCTGTGCCGTGCGCATTCCATACAGTCTATGGTATTCACATTCTGAATGTCAACATGTTTTACCAAACCAATGCTGTCATGCTGCCCTAGAAGCCCGTCCCATACCAGTTTAGGTGTGTGGTGTTTTAGGTGTTGAGGCGGGAGCTAAGTCGTGATGGCTGAAGATAGTGAGTCGAGCGAGGTAGGCTACACTTGGGTGAAGAGGAATTGGTGACTTGGAAAAGCACGTCTGTTATATGGGAATATTTTGGTTTTATGAAGGATGACGTGTTACAAACACAGCGCCAAATTCCACCGTGTTAAAATAAACCATTTCTTTCGTTATCGTTATATCAGAAGATACCTGTCTTTCACTGTAAGGCTTGTAGGCCTATTTCATGATTTGCATTTAGCAAAAGCCCCAGACAGCAGCAGAGAGGTAATCAGGATTCGTTATTTAGCCTACTTCTTAGCCTGGACTGTGTGATTGCAGCCCAATTACTTTCACTTTCCGCTGCCCTCGTAGTCGGCATGCCGGTAGCTTAATAACGTGGGATGCGCAGCGTATGATGTTACCGGATGTTACAGACTGAGATGACCGCCGCGATATAGCTTAACTCATTGAGTGCCAAAAACGTAATATTACGTTTTTCCTTCCGATGCGTTGAGTGCCAAAAACGTAATATTAAGTTTTTAGCGTTTTTTTTAAATTACGAAACTAGACACTCTAACACACCTTATATGTGATTTTGGGAACTCTGTGATTAACGGAAATGAAATATATGACGATCGAAAACTCATGAAAACGCACAATCTGTACATTTTATCTGGACATTTTATCATAACTCGGTTGCCGCTTTGGGTCGAATTAGTGACGCATGCACATCAGGTCAAAACCAGGCCATTTTCGTGGGTCTATCACTAGGTGGCAGTCTCGCCAGGTCTCGTTGATCACACAAGTAAGTAACAGGCAACACTTCATATTTCATGAAAGACGTTATATCTCCATTTCTAGAAAAAAAACAGCGATTTTGATGAAAACTAGCCACTGTTTAGCTTGGGATTTCTCAGGAACAGAGGCGTGTAGAAATACACAGTTTGCACCCACCGAGAGCTTAAAGTCTCACCTTTTAATCGAGACATTGTATGTGTTCATAGCTATAACACAGAATATGCTGTGGCTGTACAAAAATCATCAACAATGGTTTAGATTGCTGGCACTCTAGGACAAAGCTCCCGAAAACAGCTTGGCATTCAATGAGTTAAGTAGCTTTTTTGCTAGGCCCATCGAAGGCTGGCAATGTGGAATATTTCGCTGGTTGGTGCACAAGTGTTCAGATTGGCTGTCTATCCGTCTTTTACGAGGATTTTCTTGGAGCAGACCTTCCACACAACTTCGATAACCTAGTCAGTAGGTCTCTTAGCTGTCCACTTTCATCAGGCCATATATAGCTTAGGCTACATAATATTTTATATTGTTTATGTAGAAAATTATGCATTTATTTCTGTAATTATACATTTAACCCCCCCCCCCCCACCAACCCTACAGTCTATGCTAGCAGCAAGCAGAATGGAGAAAAATATTAAATATACTGCTCAAAAAAATTAAGGGAACACTTCAATCATACACTGGATCGGTACTCTGACACTGTTTGGTTCTGAGCACAAGTAAAACTTTTGAGGCGAGTGTTTTATTTTGCAAGAACTGTCAGACATTCTGGGAATGTAGTTTGAGAATGGAGAAAAGGGTGGAAGGTTTCAAAAAATGTGTCCCCTTCATTTTTTTGAGCAGTATATTTAAATATCGCAAGTTATATCGTTATCGCAGTACTCAATAATGTTATCGCATATCGCATGTTTTCCTGATATCGTGCAGCCCTACATACAACAAAGTTTTATATAGGCTTATACAATCAAACTTTTAATTGAAGTATAAAGAGTCTATTTGGAATCAACTTGAATTGAACTCAGAATATATTTAATGGTGGTATATAACCATATATAAGCAATCAAACTTAACACAGACACTTTTAATTCAATTAGAATCAGAATAATGGCTCAATTGGAATAAAAATGCACATACTATATACACCTTGATCGGAATAAAACTGCCGATCCAATTAGAATTTTAATCAAAATGAAAGGGGTTCTTATTCTGATTTTACAGCCAGGTATACATTCAATTGACCGATCGCAAAACCCCGCCCATCGAACGCAGATGAGCCAATGGCAGTCCAGTAGCTCCGCGCAGGCAGACATACTCCATCAACTTCACCTTACAGCTTACATAGAAATGCATTGGAAGCCTTTTATAGGATTTTGTAGTGATGTGAGTTGAAAAGGACAGCCAAACGACATGTGTGAGGGTAACGCAAAACTGATACACAGAATAATGCCTTTCAATCTTGATCAAGTTTTCTGTAATTATGTTAAATTAGATTAGATTCTCTCTCTCTGCTCCACTATTTTAAGCAAAGGGTTATTCCTTAGCAAACCATAACGAAACGGTGCTCCATCACATCTGTGGATTAAGCCACACACTCAATGTAAGTAAGATAAACAAGGATGTTAATTGTTCTCAGCATTGCCAGCATTGTGTATAATATGATGGTCACTTGGAGGAGACTTGTAGATAACTAACGTTAGCATAGTTAGCTAACCGCTGCTAAAGTGCTCAGAAAAGCATGGGGCTGTGCACAGTAGTGTAACACTTATTCACCATAAATTAAAGCTGCAGTTGGCAAGTCTGACAGATTGAGGGGACTTAGCCAAAATTTTAAATGTTTACAACTCTCATGCCCCTCCCCCACTACCACCGAGCACCCTCTCATCGAGTTCATGCTCGTCAGTGCGCACCAGACTGTGATTGACAGTCAGGTCTCACACAGCCCTGCTCTGATTGGACCAGAAGAACCGGGAGCTGTGGATTTTTGCAAAACAAATAACAGGCTCTAGGTGGAGGTAGAAGTCCGTTTTTTTTCTAAAACCGGCTGATTTATGTTGTTCTGTCGGAGCATAGTGTCGGTTTCAGTGAATATGTTCAAAAAAATCTTGCCAACTGCAGCTTTAATAAAGTTGTGCTCTGCAATGTAGGCTATGTCTCCGTTTTTGTACAGTACCATGTTCCTTACATGACATGGCCCACTACAGGGGAAGCTCAACCTCCTCTAAAATATCACGGAAAATTGCATCAAATAATACTGTATTACATTAGCCTACTCTTCCAACTAGAACATGCTAAAACATGTTCAACTTCATGGCTAGTTTGTTCAGCAATAAGGTTTGGCCGGTCATTTATCGGGATTTTCACACTCTTAATACATTGCTGTGATGACACAATCCATCAAAAACCCCATAGACGCTCGGCTCCTCTGGACTTTGCTGATCTAAGTGCAGAAAAGCTAGATATTTATTGGACAAAATCATAATTTCCAGGGAAGCCCGGCATCTCTGGGAGTCAATGAGGCAGTGGGATGACCTGGACGCCAAGCTTCTGTATGATGATTGGAGGAGCCGTCATAGTGGCTGGACTTTTTTTGAGGAAGACAGGTTTCAAGTTCAGGGATGTGTTAACGTTAAAGTGTTGGCAGGTGAAGTCGATGGGCAAGCCAAATTGCAGCTCAAATTCCCATATATTTGTGAGCAATACAGTTGGTTTCTATTTGTTTTTGTACATATCATACTGTAAATAAAACTGTAATGTAGAGTTACAGAGTTTGTGACTTGCTTTTGTTTCAGAAAAATGGTTGGCCAAGACACGTGTGCTGTGTACTTATAGAAGTGAGACCATATATATGAGGACATATTTCAATAGAAAAACCACATACTACCTGGTGCTCATTGACTCATACTCTGAGTGGTATGAAACAGATGAAATCATCATATGACCGTTATCAACAAGCTAAAGCACTATTTCTCAGTCCATGGCATACCAATGGAGTCAGTGAAAGGGCAGTGAGGAGTACGAAAAAACTGTTAGAGACCACAGAAAGGGACAGACTTCTACCTGAACCTGCTTAGCACACAGAACATGCCCCGAGACAAGATCCTGGACTCTCCAGCAAAAAGACTGTTGTTCCAACGCACTCAAACAACCCTGCCTGTCTGCAGACATTTTCTCAAACCAGCAGCAAAAGCCCCAACCAGCATTAAAGCACAATTAACAAAAAAAACACAGAACACAGAAACACTATTATGACAATACCAGCAAGCAAGTAGCCCCCTTGGCACCAAACCAAGTAGTAGGACACCAAACACAAAAAGGGCATGATGAAGTGGGCATCGTAAAGAGAAGGTGCCATGAACCACACTCATACGTGGTAGAATATGAAGGGAAGAAATACAGGTGAAACTAGGGATGCTCAGATCGATCGGCCGCCGTCATTATCGGCCGATATTCACTCATAATAGTTTGATATACTCTGTGATTATAGAGTGTTTGAGAGAAATTAGTGAAGAGGGAGAGAAGTGGTCAGCGCAAGCCAGTGGTATCCATGACTTCATGACGAGAATGTCATTCATTACAAGCCTCGTTGTGTTTGAGGAGATAGTAAGTGTGATCCCTACAGTCATCCAACTGCACACTGTCCGAAGCTGTGACCCTTACTGACAGCTTAAAAGCACACTTTGTGTCTAAAAGGCAGGCAGACTCCTGGAGCGATGTGTGGAAGTCAGTCAAACAATTCTACCTGGACAACAACATTGCCGTGCCCGACGAAAACACTGATCATCAGATTCACGTCCCCGCAGGCCCCGCATTCAAATCCGCCCACCTCCCTTGATGGTTTCTTGATTACCAGCACTTTAGGGCAAAGGGAAACCCACAGAGAACAGCAGAGAGTAGGCCTATTGGCTATCAGCAGAAACTATATTTTCCCGTGCTGGACACTCTCATCAATGAGCTGGAAAGGAGGTTCTCTGGAGAGTCCATGGAGCTTGCGCGTGCATGTGCCGCAGTTTTGACATGCGACGAAAATGGAATTGATCCACTATTACAAAAATACACCCTGGCACTAAAAGTTAACCCCCTTCTTTTTGCAGCCGAGATTAAGCTTGTCAAAGCCTCTGCTAACGCACCAATTTCAATGGAATTTCAAAACTGTAAAAAAACAACCTACCCAAATCTCTATAAAGTTGTACAGTTAGCGAAATGGATGGAAATGGGGGAAAGATGCAACAAGTTATTTTTAAATTTACAACAAAGAAATAGTTCCAAGAAGAAGACTTAAGACAAATTATGGGAATACACTAACTACTCCAGAAGAAATAATGAATAAAATAGAAACATATTACACAGAAAAGGGAAAACACCTGGCCTAGATGGTATCCCAATTGAAGTGTATCAAGTTTTTTATGAACACTTGAAAAAACCTCTAATGGATTGTTTTAATTTCTCATATGAGGAAGGTATACTTACAGGTACACAAAGAGAAAGCGCAATCTCCTTGTTGCTAAAACAAGAACCAAGTGGCAAATATAAGGACCCTGTTCACTTAAGGAACTGGAGACCTCTTACACTACAGGGCTATGATTCTAAGATTTTAGCCAAATGTATAGCAACAAGGATTAAAAAGGTTCTACCACCATTAATACATCACGATCAAACAGGTTTTATAGAGGGAAGGAATATATCAAATAGTATAAGGCAACTTTACTGGAAATAATAGAACATTATGATATAGAAGAAAAGGCAGGTCTTCTTTTTATTGCCGACTTTGAAAAAGCATTTGATAAAGTGAAGTGGGAATTTATTAATAGATGTTTAAGGTATTTCGGCTTTGGAGATTCTATAATAACATGGGTTAAAGTAATGTATAAGGGAGCTACCAGTAAAGTGATTTTAGAATGGATACCTTTGAAAACCTATCACTCTGGAAAGAGGAGTGAAACAAGGATGCCCTCTATCTCCGTATTTATTAATCATAGCCATTGAAATATTAGCAGAGAGAATAAGATCTTCATGATCAGACCAGACATAACATCCTTGCAAAACCTCATAAATGATATGGATCACTTTACAAAAATATCTGGATTGAAGCCAAACTATGGAAAATGGCCTCCCTCATACCCAAATTTTATTTCAACAGGGAACGGTTTTCTAGCAGACTCTTAGGAAAGGCTCATCCTATGTTTGAAAAAAAAATATTTCCATTTATACAAATACAACCCTCACAGTTTTTTGTAATGTAGGATATGGATGATATGGATTAACTCTAATATACTGAGTGGAGGAGCCATAATGTTCTTGGAGCAAAAAAAAGGTATAATCTTCGTAAAAGATATTATAAAAGAAGAAGGGGTAATTATGTCATACTTACAAATAAAAAAAAGTAAAGTAAAAAAATAAGTTAGTTTCAACGGCCTAAACATGGCACTCAATTTTTTTTTTTGGTATCTAGGAGAGTATTGGTATGATACCAAAAGAAATTACAGGGTGTCACCTGATAATATAGGTACACCTGGTATTTTTTAGAATTGTTTAAAACTGCAAAGTGCATGTGATTCCTGAAATAAATTGTTGATTTGACTTGAATTGACCCATATACAGTATTCAGATTTCCAATCAATATTCTCAAGTTTGATTCCATATTCTAAAGTTTGATTACAGGCCTATGTCCAAACTTTGCATAATGCATATTATATTAAAACCAATAAATAATTGAAATAATTCCCATTTGACCTGACACACACACACACACACACATACACACAAACAATAATAATAATAATAATAATAATAATAATAATAATAATAATAATGAGATTATTAATTATTTGAAGACAAGCGAGATCTTATTGTACTGATTCACAATAAAAAGAGAGAAGAGAGAAGTACTGCTTACATCTTTGCACAAATCATGAACATAGCAGGGATCATCATCAGCAGTAAAAGGCAGTACCATTCTTGGGTGTTATCTGGAAAAAGAGAAATGTAAACATCAAAACATGAATGATTCAGTTTGTTTGTTTTCATCAAACTGTGAGCCACACATAATTATTGCAGCTCGGCAATTATATAAAACTGATTGTGATTTGTTTATTAATTATTTTCCTTCAGGGTCTATATAAGCTGCTTGATGCCTACATTTCTTTATATACAGTGCATACGGAAAGTATTCACAGCGCTTCACTTTTAAAAAAAGTAAAAGACTGAAAAATATGCCATTTACATAGGTATTCACACCTTTTGTTTTGACACTTGCCATTGAACTCTGGTGCATCCAGGGGGTCAGGATTTGGGGGTTTAGCTTCAGCCAATTAGCATGGCATTTGGCCGCTGACATTTTTGAAAACATTGCGTTACATGGTTGCATCTTCCGTCACCAGTTTTTACATGCTGTTTGGTAGATAACAGCTCATGCACGAGTTAAGCTCGCGCATCCATGTTGGTTAAGCATTTCTGGAAGACGACAAATTTAAAACGACTGCCTACTTGGATTAAGCTACTGATACTTGACTTAATGCCTTCATGGTTTAGACTGTATTATACCAGACTTTGTACTTCGGTAATGTTAGAAATAAATTGGCAGATTTGCGGTTCAATAAATCATAGGCGAAATGTTTTAATAACAAAACAGACAGCTCTATCTAACCGTAGCAAGGTAGAAAACAAGCTAAAACCCAGATTTCATCCAAAAGAGTCTACTACAGACATCTATAAATGACGTGTTCTTATGGGCATTCTGCTTTCATCTAGAGACTGTCTACAAAGTGCAAAACCGAAAGTAGATACAAAGATAATTTTCAATAGCTTCACTCTTATTCACTCTAGTGCAGCCAGAATCATTCCACACATCTAGGGTTTCCCTATGGTCACACTACAGCTAGAGATGCACCGATTGCAATTTTCTGGGCCGATACCGATTTCCAATTTTTCATATAGTTTGACCTGCCGATACCGATTTTAGCCGATTCCGATTTCATTTCTTCTAACCACTTTAAAGCACACACAGAGAGTTATTTTCCATCTTTTCTTTAATAGAACATGTTAACATAGACATTTAATGAACTTATTAATAATGGAATGGCTGTTAAAAAAATGGAACAGGTGACAGTTTCTTCTTCAAGTCTAACTTCAGCTGCAGTATCAAACTATCATGCTTCCCAGCAGGGCCGTAGTCACCATAGACATTGAGGGGGACGTGTCCCCCCCCAATATTCAAATATGACCAAAATGTCCCCCCCAATATACGGACATAAAAAAAGAAAGAAAGAATAAAGCGCTACTAGGCATCTGAAATGTAATCAAACATAACTAACGCACAAATTAGTGACCTATGGTTCCAGAGTAGCCTACACCCCTGAGTGGTTTGTCCTGGTGATTTTCTGTTTTTCGTTAGTGGCGTGCGCTATCAAAAGCTTCTATTTACTGCACCCTACTGCGGTGAGGTAGGGCTGTCAACAATATCGCAAAAGCTACCGGTACAATTTTCACAAAACTTATTCGAAAGGTGTAGCACAGGCTAAGGAAATCCCATACATTTTTGGAGCCGATCAGACTGAAAGGGAACATTTTCCATATTGTAGCCTATTCTCGTAATGATAGCGAAAGTGAAACGTTTAATTTTAAATTATGAATTTGTGCAAGCCTGTATCATTTCTTTCACGTCTTTCAACATAAATAATGCATGCATTCATATGCTAGTAGTAATGCCAGAAATTACCGTTTATAGGCCTCTTAGAAATAATTGTTGCATCTTGCATATTATTTGGATGCGCACTCAATCGCGCATCCATGCAGGCAAAACGTGATCAAATGTGATGACATCACACAAGTTGGAAAAAACTTTTACAATGTGATGATAGCCTACAGTTAATGTGAATCGCGGACAATAACCAAAGAAAGGAATTTGCACCTCCATTCACCAATTAAAGGCTGTAGTAGGCCTAGTGTTTCTACATGTTGGCACAAAACATCATTTCTGTCAGAAGCCAGTCTATAATGCATACAGGTGTAACATGAAGTGAGGCAGACAGAAGAGGGGCCTGTCTTAGTAGCCTCTTAAGAAGTCATCTGGTGGGTCATTTTTTTTTAAATAAAAAAATATTCCGTGGGAGAATGCCTCAGGACCCCTCTATCTGAGGGGGGGGGGCATCTGTGCCCAGGGGTTCATAATCCATCCATGCCATGCCTATGTCCGTCAAAAGTTTGGAATACCCTAATTGACTGACCTATCTAACGACTTGTTTGTGATTTTTTATAATATTTTTGCATGGTAGGAAATGTATTGAAATTCTGTTTGGCGGTCCCTCAGACCCCACCACAGATTTGGTCCCCCCCAATGTTGACATCATGACTACGGCCTTGCTTCCCAGTGTGGGACATTAATTTCACACACTACTAATTGCACTGTGTTATGGAACACCCATTTTTTCTTCTCACATCCAATATCCAACTAAAAATCAAAAAACAAATTTCATGATACATTTGAACATGCTGCCATGGAACATATTTTCATATGGAAGGGTGAGGGAAAAGGGTGACGCAAACACAGGGCATGAGAAGGGCTAATAGCGATTGATTAGGTGCTCCGCCATGTATGAAAACAGTGCGTGTCTGTTTTGTGGTGAAAAACGTTAATCCAAATTCCAGTTAATGCATAGAAACTTTCAGAGACAGCTGATTTAGTAGGCTATTCCGAGCACCAGTTTTCTTTACTGTAGGCTACTATGTCAAAAACAACTTTAACCGTTGTTTGCCTTTCTAATAGTCTGTCGTATGTTCACATCCACTTCCCAATCTGCTAGACTAGTATTAAGACATAGCCCTAGTCTACGTGCAGTAAATAGTTTGAGTATTTTTAAGTGAAGTAGAACTACTAGGCCTACTCTGTATGTCGCTGCTTTTTGACATCTTATTATCAGCCTATGATCGCTAAACTTTTATTCTTTTTAATGTCGCAATCGGTTAACTCCTTTCAGCTGCACTTGTGGTTCAGCTGTGGGCACGCAGCTGTGGGCAAAAACACGTTGCTCACAAATATTAGCACCCCTAGAAAAATCTTATATACAAAACCTAACAGAAGCATTTTCCTATCTAATTTCAACTTAGTT
This sequence comes from Alosa pseudoharengus, assembly GCF_046254945.1. NCBI lineage: Eukaryota > Metazoa > Chordata > Actinopteri > Clupeiformes > Clupeidae > Alosa > Alosa pseudoharengus. Next base: position 46,052,823 of record NW_027468774.1, read on the forward strand.
AATCAGAGTGTCTTTGAACTTTCAGAAGTAGTTCATGACTTTCTTTTTCACTAAGGTTTGAAAATAAAGTGACACAGAGGCTAAATCCTCTAGTCTTTTTTCAATATTGGAAAGACAAGAGAATACACTAAATCTAAATAAAAAAACAAAGTGTGTTGACATTTGTACGTCGGGGATGTCTATAAAAACTAGGTACTTTGTTGAAAATTTCTATATTTACAGTACAGTTAAAACAATGATTAACAGGTTGTAATCAACTGGAAATGTGACAAACATGCTCGGACAAAGACCAATGGTTATCTTGCCCCCACGCACATTATGAAGGATAAGATAGGCAAAAAATTCCATAAGAACCACTGTTTGAAAGTTACAGAAAAAGGAATTATCTTGGGGTCACCAAGTTCTCAAAAAAATCTTCAAAAGTGACCTGATAACTTAATTTGGCCTTGATCGTGCAGGACATTTCAGAATGTCAAGTGTGTAATCCATCATAAATGGCTAGGTTCAATGGAAAAGTTAGCTGGACAAATGAAAGAAAACAAGAAGGATTCAGTGAAGCACAATAATGTTTTAGAACCTTCAAAATTAGAAAACTGATGCAACTGAGATGGAGGACAACTGCACGTAGAGTAGAACGTAGGCCTAATTGTTCGAAGAAACTTACATTAAATGAGGAGATATTTGCTGAATGTCACAAAAAGTGTTACAGAAATTGCTTGGCATCGCTTATTCAATGGCTCTCTACCGAAACACCTGTAGTTTGCGGAGGACGAACGAGAAAGCACTCGTTTGATAAATCAGCCAGTAGTAGACAAATAACATTTAGAAATAATCTGTACTGCAAAAACGTATGTTGGTGGGTATTTAAACTATCTAGCGGGTGTTTTAACAGCTGCAAGAAATAGAAGCTTCATGGTCTTTATGTTCTGGTTCGTAAATTATTTTCATAAAACTTCAAGTTGCCCTATAACTTTACTCTCCAAACTCTTCACTGCACTGTAGGCAATTAACTGACAGTATGATAGGCTATTTATTTTCTGTAGGCTACAATAAACACATTTATTTTTTCAACTTTTGCAATATTACGCAATTGGCTACTGAACGCAAATCAGCAGGAGAGAGAATGCACGTAGCCGACGCAGCGTGTAGCGCAATGTGTAGGCTATTTGGTTACCAACTAACACTGTTAGCCAATTCACTAACTTAAGACTTCAGTGCCATAATATAGATATACAGAAAGGATGGAGGCAGCAAAAGTAGAGAAGTAATTTCAGATGGGGCAAGAACAAGGTGAATTTGTATGCTTGTCAAAACGTAGTCCTATCCTGCATTAGAGGAGCTGATCATCATACCAAGCACACTCGCTGTTTAAAGTCATACACCACGGTAAACTAAAACTAAAATGTTACAAAGGTGGCAAAAATAATATAGGCCTAGGGTATTATTAGCCATGACATTACTAGGCTATGAATCGTTCGTTCATTGTTTTTTGTTTTTTTTGTGTTTTTTTTTTGGGGGGGGGGGGGGTTACAAACGTATTCAAAATCATCCCCCCCTCTGGTTTTTACACAAATCGCACCCTGGGTACAGTGACTTTAAGTCTGAAAGTGTGGTCTATTGTCAGATGAAATGAAAATTGCGCTCTTTAGCTAGAAACACTTTAGGTGTGTTTGGCGTACATAGAAGAACGACTATACTGAAAAGAACCCCATACCTAATGAGAGTTATGGTGGAGGGGCTGTGCTATTGTGGGACTGTTTTTATTCCCAAAGGCCTTAGGAACCTAATTACGGTGCATGGTATCATGAACACCAAGAAAAACATTTTCAAAGGAAATCTGTCAATCTCTGCCAAGACATTAAAAGTTGGTCATGATTGGATAATTTATCAGGTCAATAAACCAAAGCAAACGTCCAGATCAAAACAAATATGGTTTACTAAACACAAAATCAAGCTTTGGTCATTACCATCTCAGTCCCCTGATCTAAACTCCATAGAAAAACAGTGGGGTGAGTCAAAGAGGAGAATGCACAAGTGTGGACCTAGGAATCTGGACGATCTGGGGATATTTTGTAAAGACAAACAGCCTTAAATCCCTTGCTTTGTGTTCTCCAACTTTATGGGGTGTCATAGGAGAATATTACAAGCTGTTTTATTGGCAAAGGGAGGCTTAAGAAGGTATAACAATCAGGGGTGCCAATAATTGTGAGCGACATGATTTTGTTAAAAAAATGTATTTCTTTATGAGATTTTCCTTTTTCTCAGAATACATTTGCTTCCCTTCAAGGCTGGATTTTTCCTATTTTTTTCCTTGTGAGATTACAATAAATCACCAACAGATTATGTATGATACAGGTTTTTAGTCAACTTTAGCAGAGGTGCCAATAATTCTGGAGGGTAGCTTTGCTAATGCAGACTCTAAGCGGTTAGCCTTAGTATGTGTTCAACAACTAAGTCATGCATAAAGACCCGGGTATTAAGTACTTTTGAACTAACTGATAGCCCGATTAGCTCGCTTGCCATCACAAGGATACAAGGATACAAGGAAGTTTATTGTCACATGCATATAGTTACTGGAAGTAAGAAATGCAGTGAAATTATGTCTGGTGTCAGCCTATTTGTGCATTAATGGGGGGGGTAAAAAGTGCAGTAGAAAAGGGGTTTAGTAGATTAAGTGGCAAGGGCTGCATAAGAAAGGTCGGGGAGGATTGGGATTGGGGGGGGGGGGCACAAACAAGGAGCACCCAAGAGCAACAGGGGCAAGGAAAAACTCCCTTACCAAGGAAGAAACCTTGGGCAGATCCACGGCTCAAGGGGCTAACCCAACTGCCAGGGGTCTTGGTGTGTGTGTTGGGGGGATGACAGGGGAGATGGGATAGTGTGCTGTGTATGTGGGGAGAGGGCAGTGTGCAATATGTGTGTTGGAGAAGCTTCCTCATGAGACAATGTGCTGTGTATTGGGGGGGGGGGAGGGGCGAAAGAGAAGGGGAGAAAGGCTAGGCAATCAAGGACATGGGTAGATGGAGGAGAAATCAAAAATAATAAATAAAAAGTTCTATGGAGATGTGCAAAAGTTGGAGAAAGTCAGATATGTGTGTGTGTGTGTGTTTTGACGTGTGATGAAATAAGAAAATAAACTAGAAAAGCATTTCCTGAAGGAAATACAGTGCATGAAAATGCAAAAAATATGATGTAAAATATCATACAGAGTAAAAACAAACTATATTGGTTGCTAAGTAGATGAGGTTTAATATAGTTGGAATGACTGAACAGTTAAATAGGTGGATAGTTTAAATGGTTAAATTATTAAAGTAGATAGTTGACGATAACTGACAGTTGGAATGGCTCTAATGTTTGCTAGTAGTTATGCTAACTATGTTAACAAAGATAATAATATTAACCAAGTTACTATGCTAACTAGCATGCTAACAATGTTAAAATGCTAATTATGTTAGCCATGTTACTTAGCTAACTTAGCTAATCATTTTTAACAGTTTTGCTAAAAATGCTAACTAGCATGCTAACATGGTAGCATGCTAACTATGCTAACCATGTTACTTAGCTAACTTAGCTAATCATTTTTAGTAGTTTTGCTAAAAATGTTAATTAGCATGTTAACATGCTAGCATGCTAACCATGTTACTTAGCTAACTTAGCTAATCATTTTTAACAGTTTTGCTAAAAATGCTAATTAGCATGTTAACATGCTAGCATGCTAACTATGTTAACCATGTTACTTAGCTAACGTAGCTAATCATTTTTAGTAGTTTTGCTAAAAATGTTAATTAGCATGTTAACATGCTAGCATGCTAACCATGTTACTTAGCTAACTTAGCTAATCATTTTTAATAGTTTTGCTAAAAATGCTAATTAGCATGTTAACATGCTAGCATGCTAACTATGTTAACCATGTTACTTAGCTAACGTAGCTAATCATTTTTAGTAGTTTTGCTAAAAATGCTAATTAGCATGCTAACATGCTAGCATGCTAACTATGCTAACCATGTGACTTAGCTAACTTAGCTAATTGTTTTTAGCAGTTTTGCTAAAAATGCTAACTAACATGCTAGCATGCTAACTATGCTAACCATGTGACTTAGCTAACTTAGCTGATCATTTTTAGCAGTTTTGCTAAAAATGCTAACTAGCATGCTAACATGCTAGCATGCTAACTATGCTAACCATGTGACTTAGCTAACTTAGCTAATCATTTTTAGCAGTTTTGCTAAAAATGCTAACTAGCATGGTAACATGCTAGCATGGTAACTATGCTAACCAAGTTACTTAGCTAACTTAGCTAACTAGCTACAGTGGGTAGGAGTCATAGTTGATGACAAGTAACAGTTACAATGGCTGAACAGTTAAAAAGTTCAGTAGTTTAAAGGGTTAAATTGTTTAACAGTGAAATATTGTAGTGATGACTTTTATTTTGAAACAGTTTTTGGCAGAGGAAGCAGTTGAACAGGATGTGTAGTCTTAATAGGGCCAGTTTGTATGCTTAAAGCCTGAGACTGGCAGTTGAAACAGGTGGCCGAAACACCTGCCACAGGATTCTAATTGCTGTGATGTCATAAAGGGCAATGTTAAGTCAATGGGGAAATTTTGATAGTTTTTAATTAATAGTTTAAAAAGTATAAAAGTTACAAAGATAAAAAATACATAGCACTCTTGTCCTAAGTAAGACCTACGTAACAAAGTTTGAATGAAGTTTCTACGTTAAACGGTTGAAGCTGCATTAAACGCGTTAGAAGAAGAAGAATAAGAAGAACTAGAAAAGCATTTCCTGAAGGAAATACAGTGCATGAAAATGCAAAAATATGATGAGTTCATATGGTTAAATTATTTGCTTGGTAGATAAGGTTTAATATAGTTGGAATGACTGAACAGTTAAATAGGTTGATAATTGAAATGGTTAAATTATTTAGGCAGATAGTTGACGATAACTAACAGTTGGAATGGCTCCAATTTTTGCTAGCAGTTATGCTATCTATGTTAACAAAGATAATAATGTTAACCAAGTTACTATGCTAACTAACATGCTAACAATGTTAAAATGTTAACTATGCTAACCATATGACTTAGCTAACTTCGCTAATCATTTTTAGTAGTTATGCTAACATGTTAGCATGCTAACTATGCTAACCATGTGACTTAGCTAACTTAGCTGATCATTTTTAGCAGTTTTGTAAAAAATGCTAACTAGCATGCTAACATGTTAGCATGCTAACTATGCTAACCACATGACTTAGCTAACCATTTTTAGCAGTTTTACTAAAAATGCTAACTAGCATGCTAACATGCTAGCATGCTAACTATGCTAACCATGTGACTTAGCTAACTTAGCTAATCATTTTTAGCAGTTTTGCAAAAAATGCTAACTAGCATGCTAACATGCTAGCATGCTAACTATGCTAACCATGTGACTTAGCTAACTTAGCTAATCATTTTAAACAGTTTTGCAAAAAATGCTAACTAGCATGCTAACTAGCATGCTAACATGCTAGCATGCTAACTATGCTAACCAAGTTACTTAGCTAACTAGCTACAGTGGGTAGGAGTCATAGTTGATGACAAGTAACAGTTACAATGGCTGAACAGTTAAAAAGTTCAGCAGTTTAAAGGGTTAAATTGTTTAACAGTGAAATATTGTAGTGAGGACTTTTATTTTGAAACAGTTTTTGGCAGAGGAAGCAGTTGAATAGGGTGTGTAGTCTTAATAGGGCCAGTTTGTATGCTTAAAGCCTGAGAATGGCAGTTGGGCCAGCTGGCCTGGCCACCTGCCACAAGATTCTAATTGCGATGATGTCATAAAGGGCAATGTTAAGTCAATGAGGATTTTTTAAAAGTTAATAATTAATAGTTTAAAAAGTATAAAAGTTACAAAGTTGAAAAATACATAGCCCCTATGACACAAGTAAGACCTACGTAACAAAGTTTGAATGAAGTTTCTACGTTAAACGGTTGAAGCTGCATTAAACGCGTTAGAAGAAGAAGTATAATAAGAACTAGAAAAGCATTTCCTGAAGGAAATACAGTGCATGAAAATGCAAAAATATGATGAGTTCATATGGTTAAATTATTTGCTTGGTAGATAAGGTTTACTATAGTTGGAATGACTGAACAGTTAAATAGGTTGATAATTGAAATGGTTAAATTATTTAGGCAGATAGTTGACGATAACTAACAGTTGGAATGGCTCCAATGTTTGCTAGCAGTTATGCTAACTATGTTAACAAAGATAATAATGTTAACCAAGTAACCATGCTAACTAGCATGCTAACAATGTTAAAATGTTAACAATGATAACCATATTACTTAGCTAACCTAGCTAATCATTGTTATTAGTTATGATAACTATGCTAATTAGCATGCTAACATGCTAATTATGTGAACCATGTGACTTAGCTAACTTTGTTAAACATTTTGAACAGTTATGCTAACTATGATAACTAGCATGCTAACATGTTAGCATGCTAACTATGCTAACCATGTGACTTAGCTAACTTAACTAATCATTTTTAGCAGTTTTGCTAAAAATGCTAACTAGCATGCTAACATGTTAGCATGCTAACTATGCTAACCACGTGACTTAGCTAACTTAGCTAATCATTTTTAGCAGTTTTGCTAAAAATGCTAACTAGCATGCTAACACGCTAGCATGCTAACTATGCTAACCACGTGACTTAGCTAACTTAGCTAATCATTTTTAGCAGTTTTGCTAAAAATGCTAACTAGCATGTTAGCATGCTAATTATGCTAACCATGTGACTTAGCTAACTTAGCTAATCATTTTTAGTAGTTTTGCAAAAAATGCTAACTAGCATGCTAACATGCTAGCATGCTAACTATGCTAACCATGTGACTTAGCTAACTTAGCTAATCGTTTTTAGTAGTTTTGTAAAAAATGCTAACTAGCATGCTAACATGCTAGTATGCTAACATGCTAGCATGCTAACTATGCTAACCATGCTAACTAGCTACAGTGGGTAGGAGTCATAGTTGATGACAAGTAACAGTTACAATGGCTGAACAGTTAAAAAGTTTAAAGGGTTTAAAGGGTTAAATTGTTTAACAGTGAAATATTGTAGTGAGGACTTTTATTTTGAAACAGTTTTTGGCAGAGGAAGCAGTTGAACAGGATGTGTAGTCTTAATAGGGCCAGTTTGTATGCTTAAAGCCTGAGACTGGCAGTTGATGCAGCTGGCCCGAACACCTGCCATAGGATTCTAATTGCTTAACGGCTCTATTGTGATGTCATCAGCCCATGTTAAGTCTATGGGGAAATTTTGAACAGTTTTTAATTAATAGTTTAAAAAGTATAAAAGTTACAAAGCTGAAAAATACAAAGCACCCATGTCCTAAGTAAGACCTACGTAACATAGTTTGAATGAAGTTTCTACGTTAAACGGTTGAAGCTGCATTAAGTGCGTTAGAAGGAAGAATAAGAATAAGAAGCCTAGGAAGAACAGTACAGTGCATTTTCATGCACTGTAATAAAATGCCTAGGAAGAACAGTACAGTGCATTTTCATGCACTGTAATAAGAAGCCTAGGAAGAACAGTATAGTGCATTTTCATGCACTATAATAAAAGGTCCGTAGCATAGGGAGAGGGATGTAAAAGTGCTAAAAGTCTTGTAGGTGTGTTTGTGTGTGGGGGGGTTCATGAGTGCGGAGTAGTGAATGAGTGCAAAGTCAGTATAGTGTGAGTTCAGAGTTGGGAAAATGTTTGAGAGTGCTGAGGAGTGAATGTGTGCAAAGTCAGTATAGTGTGAGTTTTGAGTTCGGATGGCCTGGGGATAAAAACTTCTCCCGAGTCTCTCAGTTCTGGCTTTGTGACTACATAGGCGTCTTCTTGATTTCAGCGGTAGGAATAATCCATTGTTAGGATGAGAAGAGTCCTTCAGAATCTTTTGGGCTCTTAGGAGTACTCTTCTGGAATAGATATCTTATAGTACGTTCAGCTGAGCGCACTACTCTCTGCAGAGTACTACAATCTCTAACTGTGGAGTTCCCATACCAGGTGATGATGCTACCAGTTAGAACACTCTCAACCGCTGAAGTGTAGAAGGCCTTCATTATGGATGTAGAAACTTTGAATTTCCTTAGCTGACGAAGGAAGTAGAGTCGTTGTCTGGACTTCTTCAGAACATATTGAGTGTTAACATTCCATGTTAAGTCTTCAGTAATGTGGACACCAAGATATTTAAAACTTGTGACTCTCTCTACAGGTTGCCCGCTGATCATTAGTGGGGTGTAACTGTAGTTCTGCTGCTTCCTTCTGTAATCCACTACCATTTCCTTGGTTTTATTGATATTCAGTGTCAAGCTGAATATCAACACCACTGGCTAGACACTGCAGTCAAACGGTTAGCGGTTTGGCCGTCCACGCCCCCGAGGCAAAATTTCGCTGGCCGAAATTCGCGAGGTGTTTCGCTGTGTGGAAACCTACCGTTATATGAGTGCAATTGCGTTTGATTTTAGTTTTATTACAAGCACTGGACCATAGAGCTACCTGTGATTGAAAATTGTTGCAGCTTGCTCTCCCTCATCATTACAATTAGACTATGTGTTGTTGTTTGGGTCTCCTTTTCAATTTTAATATCGATACTAGCCTATATTGTCACAAACAAGCTAAGTATTCATGCATTAATTGAACGCAGACGGCTAGCGTTCATTGACTGTGGCTTGCACTGCATTCGTAAATAGACTTGTTGGGCCTTTCCTTCAAGATGGCAGCAACAGAAAGACAGCTAAGGTAGGCTAAAAAACACACACTTCGGAAAATAATTTTTTTATAACCTTTTGAAACACTTACAATGTTTACATTACCTTGATTTGACTGTAGAAAACCTCACCAGACTACCACAGAAGTGTCCTTCCATTTTGAACATTGTCAGTGGTGATAAATAGAGTTTGTTTTTGACATGTGTCTTTGCCCTGGGCACTTCCATTGTAAGACAATTTGGTGTTAATGCAAAAGACTGTCTTGCTCAAAACTGCATCAATTAACATAATTATGCTCTAAAACAACTGTTTGTTTAGGCCCCAGCTGTAGCGCAACTGGCTGGGGCACCTGCACTGTATGCCGGCGACCCGGGCTCGATTCCCGCCCCGTGGTCCTTTCCGGATCCCACCCCTGCTCTCTCTCCCAATCGCTTCCTGTCACTCTCCACTGTCCTATCATTAAAAGGCATAAAGCCCAAAAAAAATACAAATAAATAAAACAACTGTTTGAACATATTAGCTTCTGGAAATAGACCCTAGGTTATGTTTGCTCCGTAACATTCCTTTAAGTTATGAAACGAGACATTGGCAGAATAGTTTCTGATTCTCTTTGTCTAACTGTAGGCTATATTTTATGAGGCCTATAAGGTAAGAGCAGAGTAAAGGGGACATCAGCACACGGTATGCGCTTCGCTCGCCCCTAGGTTGCTCTTGGTTGAGGTAATGTCCCAAAGATTTTTGTTGTGCTTGCCGCCGGGCTGAGCACAAAATACCTATGATTTACAGCGTGCCTCAAAGTTCAACATGATTCAAATGCTGCTTGTGCTGCTCTTTGCTCAGTGCAGCGGCAGATCAGTTCTTGCACGCGCAAGCCATTGAAAGTAATGTTTAGTAGTGGATCCCGTGTGCAATGTGATCCGCCCTTCAGGAACATGTGGTTTAGCCTGTGCTGCATCAAAATCTAAGTCTATGTTATTTATTTAAGCCTACACATTTCCTCACTTTCTTACTCAACCTCTTCCTCATCTTTAAACTGATTCATCAGTGACACCCCAAAACACTATTGCGCAGACAGCACACACTGTGGGAGTATAACCTAAGCTTAATATGTTCATAGGCTACATCTTGCAACAAACATAAAAAAAACGGTGCAACAATGTAATCTTAAATAATTACTAAATTTTTTTTCTGTATGTGGTAGTAGTAGCCTACTGGGGATGCTTACATGCAGATGTAAAAGTTTTTCTATTTTCGTATTGAATGTGTAGGCCTAGATCTGAAGTTTAAACGGTAGCTGTGACATGCAGTCCCCTGACATCACCAAATTAGAGGATATTTCAGAACTTTTAACGTGGACAGCTCCCCTTAAGAGCATCTTAAGAGCAGTGCACGCACATTCACACTACGGGCATATTTGGGAAACAGTCGTTGTATGTACGTATGTACGTATGTACGCCCTCCTGACGCCTTAAGAGCCATGATAGTGAAAGAGCTAGCAACCTTTGCTTTTAGCTTGATTGCTAGCCCACTCGACTTCTAATCCAAGGTGCATCTGTTTGCCGGTTTGAGTCCGGACGAGCTCGGGTGAGTGAGCTGCGTGGTCCAACACAACACAGGTTACACATGTAATATACATTTTTATGCTTACCCAAAACACATCCCTCTGTCACCAGTTCAGTGGTGTGACTCCACTCACTCCATATAGCCTGAAATGCAACAGGATTCACTGTGGCTTGGACATCTATTACATATGTTTCACCATTCACCAAATTTTCCTTTTTGATAATTTGGGATCTACGGTCCTCTGTCACCTCATAAAATGTGGGTTCCTATAAAAAACACATTGACATTAGTTACCTGAACTGTAATAGTCGTGCATAGTGTGAAATTGTAGTCACATCATTATATTTATAATACACAATTTATTTGATTCATAGTTTAATATTGCAAGTAATTACCTTCCTACTAAGTGGTCGTAGCCTCACCCGATAAATTAATAAATTGCACAGCAAATTGTTTTCGTCTGTGTAAGCCATTTCCCATGTCAGATTGAAATCAAAGTTATTTTCTTCCAGACTTATATTAAAGGGAGGTTCAGGTTTGACTGTGGAAAGCAAAAACAATGTAGTTACAGTAAAGCAACAACGTGTAAAGCTGAATAATATTATTTATTTAATTGAATACCAATTACTTGACTTTTGGAGATATGCTAACCAATTTAAATTCTATTAAATACTTTGGGACTCTAATTTCTTGGCAGAAACTCAGTCAAACAGCCCAGGCACCTGATGGGTTATGTCAGTCTCTGGTAATTAATTAAAAGCTCTGTCGAGGGATGGATTTTGGATGATGTGACTATTGAGTGCTAGCCTGGAAAATCCAGACCCAAATCCGAAAAGTTTAGGGTCTGGATACGAGAAAGGAAATTGGCCCAACTCGAGGGGTGGTACCAAGCATGCATATATCTATAATAATTCAGTATTCAGGGAGTAAATGGGTGGCCCCTCCTCAAGTAGCACAGCCCTGCTATGATGGACTCATTTGTGCAGGGCAAACATGTAGTAATAATTATTAATATTACTGTAAGGTAATAACCCCAGATCTCAAAAGCCCTCAAAAATAAAATATCATTAAAATGTGTGTCTACATCTAACAGATCTAACATTCACACTCACAGTTTCAGTGAGCACGGGAGTAGCCTACACTGATACGTGATGTGTTGAGAGGAGCATTCAAATTCAGCAAAGCAGAAAAGTAAATTATTAACTCCTATCCTGTAAGACTCATCCCACTATCCTTACCTGTCTGTCTCACAGATAGAGTACTAGATGATAGGTGATGTAAATTTTTACACACTGAACTAGGCTAATGTGCAGTATCCAAACCTTATTACACAGGTCATAAAATTCAAAACTGTGTTTATTTTGGCATAGTTGAATAACTGCAGTTCGGTATGTCAAATGGACATACAGGGATCCTCAAAATCCCATAGTCACCTCCTTCATATGCAAATCTCACAACTTGTAACTACCACTGTAAAATGGGCAAATCACAACGACAACAAACACCAAATTTGGTAGGCATGTGGAACTTATCTAGACAAACAACTTTCATATGTCCACAGCATAAGCCACGGCCAACTAGCCTGGTTAAAGGATAATTCCGGTATTTAGCACTTTGAGTCCCTTTTCTGGTTTGTTTTGAATGAACTAGAGTGGTGGACACCGAAATTTTGACGATGGGTCCTGTCTCGACTTTTCTGACTCGTTTTGTATCGCCTTTGACTACTTCAGAGTGGCTGCCTACAGGCATGCACAAACATGTCCTTAAAACAACCCTTAATGTTCGTTTTCAAAACTGTGCAACTCACTGAGTCGAGACAGGACCAATTGTCAAAATGTCGGTGTCCACCACTCTAGTTCATCCAAAACAAACCAGAAAAGGGACTCAAAGTGCTAAATACCGATATTATCCTTTAAAACCAGACTCACTTCACGAAAATAGTGTGGTGACTCACAATTAGGAAACATTTCCATTTCCAACCAGTCCACATACCAAGTTTGGTTTTGATACCTGAAAGGGTTGTTGAGATGTTCTCATTCCTGTTTGGTGGCATTGCAGTTATTTTTCTTTCACTCACGTACATTTATGTGGAATCACAGACATATACCCCTCCCCACCACCACCACCACCACCACACACACACACACGTATGCACACATGCACACACCTTCACACAGACAAACACACACGCCGTATTGTTATTGTGTGGTTTACATAATGTTAGTGGTAGGATAACGTTAACAGAATTCATGTGGATGGCTTGTTAGCCATGAGATTTGGTTCAGCTCACTAGGAAAACGTTAACAAAAAAAGTTGGTTTTGGTGCACTGATGAGTCAGGATCATCTCTAACTAGCCAGCTAGTATTGTTCAGTTCATGTCTATAACATGCTTTACTTTCTACCTGGATAATTTCAGCGAATATTATTAAGGTAAAATAATGATTGTTGGGGCCAATTTAAGCTTAAGGTTATTTTATTGAAATTTACCTCCCCCTGCTGGCACTTTTACTTTGCTTTATGACACCACCAGGAACTCCTATATATGGACACAGGAAGTGAGGCCTGGCAGGTGAACGCATTAGAGAAGAAGCGCTTGACACAGTTGGGAGCGATATAGTTTTTTGACCACGAACTACAGTAACAACTTACAAAACAACATTGAAGCTTTTCGTTTACACTTACATTGATACACGCATACATCTTTGGATTATTTAGGTTGTATTTAGAAGGATAGAAGATCCTATTTTGTTGGAATTTGAATATTTAAGTTTGTTTGAACATGCGTCCGAACTCCCCCCGGCCTGGCTCGCGCGGCGGCTTGATATGAAGGTGAGACAAGTTGCCAAAATAGTGTTGCACGGTGTATCGATACTAAAAAGAAATCGCGATGCCTTCACGCAAAAAACGATACGATTTCAGACGTTTTTAGAATCGATACTTTATTAAAATAATAAAGTTCTGTGTCTGTGTGAACTGCTGTTCTCACTGCTCCTTTCACACATCTAGGCAAGTGGGCGTGTCAAGCAGGCAGCTCTGAGTGAGTGAGTGCGCAGCCAACGTCATAGTTCTTTGCCGACAGTTCTAGGCCTTCTGGATAAAACAAAAGGTGCAGTGAAATCTGCAACTATTTCGGATATCACGAATTAAGGCAAGCCATCAGGTACACAAAGTCATTTAAAAGCAATAGGCTACGCATGGAACTTGGCTAAACACCTCGCAGACATATCCCAACATTTTTAAAGAGTTCAAAGAACAACAGGTTAACGAATATGCTATAGAAAACACAACTAAATGGTTAGTGCCAAGTTCTTCTCTTATTTTTTAGTCTAGCCTAAGTGAAACGAGTATGGTTCTCTGGGATAAAGCGAACCTTCCTTCATCAATGAATTTTGACGAGACATAACGAGCTGTAATCATAGGGTGCTAACGTGATGAAAGCGCAATGTTCACGCCAGAATAACATTACCATAACTTGTAAACGATCTATTTTATGTTCGGTCAGTAGCCTACTACTGGTAATATTTGTCATGGCATGTAGACTGCAATTTGTTCAATAATTATTGCCCAGATGTAGGATAGGCTATCCGAAATGCGCTAATTAAAGCCCACAGCATAATACCACCAAAGCGTGTTGAGTCCTAATAATAATAGTGGCGTATTGTTACAGTACGTGCTAGCAAATCATGTTATCAAAGAAATAGACGTAATGTAGTAATGCACACAGATATATTGCAACAGGTAATGGTGTAGGCCTATCTGACGAAGACCTGAGTGGTTGGAACGTCGTACTTGTACACTGGGTGCAAAGAAGACTATCCTCACATTTTCCCCTTTGCAACTGTCAAAGAAATCCCATGAACACGGGAAGGCCTAGGGTAGCCTATACTGTACATCAGATGGCCTAAAGACTAGGCCCCTCTGCATAGCATTCAGTGATTTGCATGCAGTAATTTTAACACTGACCTTGATCTAGCCTAGTTTGGCTATTTAAAGCTACTTTATTGCCAAAACACAACACAATGTAAATTAACTATAACAAACAATAAGGGACTTAATCACAGAAAGTAGGCCTACTATTTTACTGACTATAAAAAATAATAATTATGTAGGAAGTTTAGAAGTTTAGAACCCAGAATTGACCTACACACTACAAAAGTGCACCAAATTCAACACAAATGACTCAATACACTTGGAGGAGGTATGAGTCCTTTCTTCTCCAGATATCTTAGGATTTCGCCGTAGTATCGTTTTAGTATCGAGCATCGTGATATTTATGGCAGGTATCGTATCGAAGTCATAATTTTGGTATCGTGACAACACTAGATAAGATCATTAAGTTTTACTTGTGTGTTTGTGTGTGTGCGTGTCCAAAGTCTCTAGTGGTGCTTTTCCACTATGGGGTAAAACCCCAGTGTCTGGGGTAAAGCCTCGGACTTTTTATATTTCCATGATTGAGGCCGGACCGGGGCCGCGGCCCAGACGGCCTCAGGTTGGCCCTGAAGTAGGGCAGGGCCGAATCGGGGCTGAACCGAGGACTTTTGTAGTGGAATACGATGCAACAATAAAACCGGAGAAATTTAAAAATAGACTGGAAGCATTTGTTTAGGGTTGCCCAGCAACATAAGTGACTTTGCTTATTTTTGTGAAGAAAAACGATCTACATATAAAAACAGGTTCTTACAATGTTATGTCCTTGTAATTAATTTGATGTATGCGCAGGGTGTCATTGCTAAGCACTGTTTTGAAGTTTCTAGCATTGTTAGCTAATGTCCCCGATGTTACATCTCCTTATGGAAACACAACACCGAGGCCACGCACCGGTGTTTAAGACCGGAGAAAAGCCTTGGGCCAGCCCCGGTCCGTAATAGAAAAGAGCCATAGGCTACTCCCACTCTCTCCTGTTCTCGTGCGTAACATTGGTAAAGTTAGTCTAAAAGACATTTGATTGAAAGTTAGATCTTTACTCTGATAAGAGTTAAATACATTTGTAGCCTAATGTGTTGGCCTACAAAAATGTAAGTACGAGTGAGTTGTTCTGCCACACTGGGTCAATTGCTTTCTCACTGCAAACAAACCACTCTAGAGTTTGAATGGAAATGAAACGAGACCACCTCCTCCAATCAATCCGATCTTTGGGGGAAACGCTCCACGTTCCGATTCAAAGAGCCAGATGTGAAAGCGCACTAAAATAGAGATTTTACAAGGACAAACACATTTGTGATGTGTGTGTGTGTGTGTGTGTTTATGGGAGTGTGTGTTTGTGTGTGTGTGTTTGTGTGTGTGTGTGTATGTATGTGAAGGTTATTGTCTCTCTGTGTGTGTATATGTGTGTGTGTGTGTTTGTACATGTACATTTGTGCAAGTGCGGTGTGTTTGTGAGTGTGTCTGTGTGTATGTATATGTGCGCCTTTGTGTATGGGTATGTACGTGTGTGTGTTTGTCTGTGTGAAGGTGTGTGAATAATATGTGTGTGTTGGTGTGTTTGTATGGGGGGTATACGTGTGTGATTCCACACAAATGTATGTGTGAGTGAAAGAAAACAAAACTGGAGTCAGAAGGTGGCTGCAATGCCACCAAACAGGAAGTGAGGTCATATCTCAGCAGGGCTGTAGTCAAGACCACCTTTGTCGAGTCCAAGTCAAGTCCAAGACCAGGACTAGTCGAGACCAAGTCAAGACCGAATCCAAAGAGGTTCGAGTCCAAGACAAGACCGAGTCCAAAAAGGTTCGAGTCCGAGTCAAGACCGAGTCCAGGATAGGAAAAAAAGTCTTATGCATGACAGTATCAACACAATCATTTTGGGTTATTATTATTATTATTATTATTATTATTATTATTATTATTATCTAAAAGCAAAAACAGTGTGAACACACCCATGATTTGTAAGTGTAGCCATTCCCCTTCTCCAATATTATTATAGGGCTGTCAAACGATTAAAAAAATATATTTTGAAATGAATTAATCTTTATTTAACCGCAATTAAAAAGTTCCTAAAGACTAAAGCTTCTTAAATGGCATATTAAATACAACATAAATCACAAAATTAATGAGTAACCACAAGTAAAATACTTTTATATTCAGGGGCGGACTGGGACCAAAAATCGGCCCTGGCATATTTGGCCCAAGCGGCCCTCAAATTGGTCGGGCACACCTAATTAAATACAGAATATTTGCGTTACCCTTGAATATGTATATTTTCAACTGTCATGGAGCTGAAAGTGATGTAGGCCTCACTCTGATCAGAGGTAGGCATGGAGCACATGATCTCCATATTCAAGTAGGCTATACAAGCAATTGTTAAAGAAGAGTTTCTTGAATTCAAAGTATCATTTCAAATTATTCAATAGGCTACATTTAAACTATACAATGCTCAATTGACAGCAGCACCAAAAAATACTGAAGCCTATGTGTAAAGAGTTAAATTACCCAGATTGTCGTAGACATTAATGTAATTTATACCAGTTATCACTGTAGGACAACTGAAACAACATGAAATAAACAGGGCTGGAAATATTTTATTCCTGTAGGCTATACTACCTACCTACATTGCTGGTACATTTTGGAACAGTATAGCTACATGAACTAATTATCTGTTCCAGTAGCCTATCGTATACTGTAGGTTATAGCTTAGTTGGCTTGTGCATGACTTTACATTTTGTAGCTTACATTTCCGTCAGTCTACAGTCTTTTAGCCCATGGCATGATAACCCTTCCAAGATAGAAACCTTCTCTACTTTGAGAGACCAACCACCACTCATGCCATCGATGTTGAATTGTGGGTGTCTGACGGAAACTGATCAATCTGACCAACAATTAACGTCGATTTGACACTCTTTTGCTGTCCGGGTTTGCAAATCATTAACTTAGAAAATTTAAGTTGCACTATTTGTTATTGTAATCACAGCACGGCCTTACTATGTTATCATGTCACACATAGCCTACCTGCTCCACCAGTGAGTGAGTTCTTATCATGCAGCCTCAATAGGCTCGCACTCTCCACCATCTGCTCACTGTCTCTCTGCTCTGTATGCTTGCTTACATCCTCGTTCAAACTCAACAAACTTCAACATGTTACTGACATGCTAGCCTACTTGCAATATTGTATTCTTGAATCTTCTACATTGGTGTTAATTTTGCACAATTGTCACTACCGGCACCCACCGCAATTTCGTGTAGGCAACTTCGATTAACTTTTGATGCGCTCACAGAATCCTGGCTCTCAGCCAAAATGGGAGGGGTGGGGCCTGACGTGAGCTGTTATTGGATCAGTCCAGTGTCAATAGAAATGTAACCAATGGGCCGCTGATTGTCCTCCTTTGGGCCGATCGTTGGCCAAAATAATAATTATATAGCCTATTCTATCGGCCCAAAAGGTGCGTTGGCCCACTGGGAAAATGCCCGGTATGCCAGATGGCCAGTCCGCCCATGTTTATATTATTTAAATGATAATACTGACACAGCAATTGTGTTTTAAAGTATTAATTTCTTAAGAAATACTACACATTTGATGCTGTTTAACTCATTTGTAAATGGTGCACTGTCACTTTAAGCCCATTGTGGCCACGTTCTCATAGGCCTAATGATCTTTTTTTTACCAGCTCCATTGAAATATAGCCTATAGCTAGTCCACAAGCTCTAATATTGTTTGTACCACATGTATTGTACAATATTAACAATGATAAGCATGATATTAAGTTGGTATAAACAGCTTTCATTCCTTTGGAAATAGAAGTATGTAATGACATGATGCTAGCTAGACATTTTCTGTTTGCAATTAAAAGTGAATGATGAGCCTGAGCCAGTCACCTAGCTAGCTGAGTGGAATGTGTTTCAATTGGCATAATATGTGCTTCATGTAAACAAATTATTGGGGACTTCAAGACTCACCAGTTCCATTACACAAAGGCAAAGACAACTCTTCATATTTTTGTCCATTTTTCAAATCACAGTGAGTGCAGCCTACATGTCAAAGTGCCCTGGCTCTCACAGTTTATAACTGGTCAGTAGTGGAAATCGGATAAATCCGCAATCTCCTCTAACCTCGTCTTTGTTGCCTTCCTTTTATAAGTTTCTTATATTAAAAAGGAGATATCAATTATCATCAACAACGACAATCCAGCTGGAGCCTGCCAATCGTTTTCTTTCCCTCTCGTGTGCGCTCAGACGCACTCTCAATTAAATGGAGTAGCATACGTTCAAGTTGGATCTTAATGGAGAGGACCCGAAAAGTATCATCTTTATGTAACTGTTGCTGTTGGTGCATTTTGACATTGTAAACGTTATCTAACAAGAGTGAAAAGCAGTTTGCAGTAAAGCTACTATTTATTGGCTAAATGTTGGTTCCTCTTCATCTTCAGCTAACTCCACAGACAGTAAAATAAACTCTCAGGCTTGCGGTTTTAGGTTTTGCGGCTTCCGTTACATGACATCAGCCCCCCACAAAGGTAAACACTATTGCGTTAATATTTTGTAACGCATTATGTATTTCAAAAATGAATCGTGGCGATTAACACGTTAATTTTGATGGCCCTAAAGACACCTGGACTCGGTCGAGACCAAAAGCCATATTTGGCAAGACCAGTGGCCGAGACCGAGACAAGACCAAGTCCAAATACTAGCGAGTCCGAGACAAGTCCGAGACCATAGAAAAACGGTCTCGAGTCCAAGACCGGACTCGAGTACTACGCCAAACTTGGTATGTGGACTGGTGAATTTATTGCAAGGACGCACATACTATTTGGTGTCCTTTGACCTTTAGGGGGATTTACATTCAGCAAACATGCCTGTCAGGTCAACAAACCATTTAGTCAGGTACATTTTTGGCTGCCATCTTGGATTTTTGAGTGGCCAATCGAGCAATTTTTAAGTATGCCCTAGAGAACAACTGTGCCAATTTGGTACTTGTATCACTATTTGCATTATTTTTCTATTATCTGCTTAGCTATAACTGAAATAGACAATAACATAAATGTTCATCAACACGTACTGATGCTCATCAAGTGCCAATGGCTTTCTTTTATTTCTTTTTGATGCATTTGGTTCACTCTGGTGCTGCAGTTTGTATCAATGGGTATTATATCATGCAAGTCATGCAGTTTCATAGTGCACCAGTGCTTTGGGTTTCTGATTTCACAACTATCATTGCTATGATCCTCCCCATTCCTGTAAAAAAGATGAACAAAGAAGAAAACATTGCAAACTAATGTCAGGTTATCGAATCAATTTAATCTAATTTTAAGACATTAAATACATGTTCAAAATAGATGTTTGAAACTGTTGGGAATCATCACAATCAGAATATGCATTAGTAGTCAGATGATACAGTAGCTTACCGAAACAAAAATATTGTTTTAGAAACATGAACAAAGAATAGATTGTACCTGCATTTAACCTCAACAAGGCAGGAAGCTGCTGTTGCCAATCCTGTTTTAGAACAGTTAAAATGAGAGATGTAATCTGTGGTGCAGGACACCTCACAGTCATTTCCTGCTGCTGCAAGGACAGAATAATGAGAACACTTATTAAAAAGTAAACTATATGCATCTAAAATATAGGTAACACTTTACAATAAGGGTACACAATTAAGTATTAGTTAAGTATTAGTTAAGCATTAACAAACACTTAATTCATCATTATTAAGTATGTTTTCAACATTACTTAAAGATTAACACATATGTTTTCCTCATTAATAGTTTTATTTAGTAGGTGTTATCAGTGTGTTATCATTTATCTGACCATTTTTCATATCTTTAGCATAAATGATATTCAACACTTACTGCAATGAATCAGACTGAAAAAGGAAACCAAGGTAAAGGCCTCCTTTATTGTAGCCATAACAACAGACTGAAGGGGATCTGAATGAAATGGTTCATAGAGTGATCTGGGCAGCTCTGGGGAAAATAAGCATGATAGCATAACAAAATGCTTATTCACAGTAACAGCAATAGCAAAACGGCTTTATCTCATTTGACATAATCCATCACACCATCTGGGAAAGAGAAGACAGTTCCTCCATTGTGTATGCATCCCCACTCATTAAGGCTGCTTAACACTACACCAATTCTCAACTGCACACACATACACACAGGCACACACACACACACACACACACACACACACACACACACACACACACACACACACACACACAGGCACGCAAATACAAGCATTCACAAGAGTAGGGTAACTTTTCTCCTCCAGCCAGGTTCAACACTTAGGATTTGGATACAATTTAGGCAAATGTTCCATTTCTCTGATCTTTCCATACTCAATCCTGTCTGTAATAGTTATCCTTTTCTGGCTTCTAAAATGGACGACACGTTCAAACAGTGTGACAGTATGGGCCTTACGACCTGTAAATATTTTTTCATAAATAATGTCTCTCCCTGTTTCACTGACTTGGTCAGTAAACAGCACTAAGCACAACATCACTAAGTCCAGTTTTTTCAGATATCTTCAGGTTCATCATTTTATTCAAACACATGCCTCATAATTTTCTCAATTACCTGAGCATTCTGACCTGGAGGATAAACTATAGTCCCCTCTAACCTTAAAAGGCCAAATCTCTAACATATTCAAAGTAATTATGTCACTCAACAGTATATCCATGGATCCTATCAAAGCAAAATGGGGAAAAACGTTAGGGACAAATACTGTATATCAGATGTTGCATGGGACAGGGCTCTAAGCTGGGTGAATGGGACCTCTTCCTGTGCAAGTTTGAATTTGATTCAGTTTTAAGTTCTAAATCATATGCACTATAGTAAGGTTAAGCCCAGCCCTACAATGGCCATATTTGGGGTACAAGGGGGTGATTTTGTAATGGCCAATAGTAAGGAAAATGTTGTTGCTTTTGCAACCTTAAAGCGATGGTTCGGAGTAATTTCACCCTAGGGTCCTTTGCACCATGACCCCGAGCCAAACACCCTCCCAGAACCTTTTTTCCCTTGGTCGAACCCTGGTCGAGTAGCGCTGTCAGAAACTAATGACGTTCTGCAGTCGAAATGGAACCAACTTTTATCTCGTAAATAACCCCACTAATAAGCCTATCTCATCTAAAAATGGCGTCTCTTCCGTTTTGCTACGTTAAGACGTATCGCTACTTCCGGTCATGCGGAAAACCGTTCACGGTGAATGGCAATTGCACAGATGATTTGTACAAGGCGGTATTATGTACATCTGTGTACCAACAGCAGATAAAAACAACCACATTTGAGCTTTCATAATTTCCCCCGCAACGTGGACCATTGAAGAAAATGGATTCAAGCCATCAGGAGAGAGGAAGGCCCACTGTTTAACGTCTCTAATAGCACAGTCATTTCTAGTATGCATTTCCATAGCAGTGACCTGTACAAAACACCTAGTTTTAACAAACCAGAGTTAAACAAGACGCGGTACCTTTTGTTTTTTCATGGGTCTCTGACACAAACCAAGCCAGGAAGTCTGTTTTTGAGAGGACAACTAAGAGACTGGGGTTTGATGTTCATGAAGTCCAACAACCTTGTGGAAACGAAGATGCGATGTTGCTAGCTAGCTAAGCTAGCTAGCTTAGCTATGGACCACGACTACGACGCACGACCATCCCCTGGTAAGATTTGATCTGAGTAGATGAACTGGCAAGGAGATAAATAGCCAGGTGTACATTTGCATATACATTATGTTTATTTGGAGGATTTTACTGGCTCTGTGCACTAGATAATGAGTACTTAAATTGTACCAAAAACGTAAGAAATAACATTAAAATGTGCAAGTGTTAAGCTTCTTAAAACCATGGGTGACTGATTAGCACTGATGTGTGCCAGTCTGCTCGGTTTCAAGTTGATATTTAAACACAAATTTAGCTTCCACTTTTTCCTAAATACACCAGCCTACGGCATGATATGAAAGACAAACTTCGTGTTTGTGTTATGGTGGGTGAACGGCACACGTTTCTCGCTCGTTGTAATCGCTTTTAAATAGCACCTAAAGATGAATGCTTCAGTTGTGCCAAAATGTATGAAATACAATTTATGCAAGTGTTTTACGCTTCTTAAACCCGTGGGCAGCTCCATGAAGCACTGCTGTGTGCCAGTCTGCTCGGTTTCAAGTAGATATTTAAACGCAATTTTAGCTTCCACCTTTTTCCTAAATACACCAGCCTACGGCATGACATGAAAGACGAACTTCGTGTTTGTGTTATGGTGGGTGAACGACACACGTTTCTCGCTCGTTGTAATCGCTTTTAAAAAACACCTAAAGATGAATGCTTCAGTTGCTGTAAGTGTTTTACGCTTCTTAAACCCGTGGGCAGCTCCACGGAGCACTGCTGTGTGCCAGTCTGCTCTGTTTCAAGTAGATATTTACGTGATTTTAGCTTCCACCCGCCTACGTGCACTACGTGGAGTTTGTCTCTACCTAGTGCTGCACAGAGCCAATAGCCCTAGGTAACAAAGCAAAGATATAGATAGTAATCTTAGCTAGGGTTAGACAGCAAATTGTGTTAGTGTGTCTGTTTTTAAACTAAACGAGAGATTATTTCATACATTTATATTTCATACACCTTTTACTGAAACACAGATTATTGTGATGTTATTTTGTGTCACAGCACTCATAACTTACTACAGTATGTCATCATTGCACACTACAGTAATTGTAGTGTACCGTAATTAATTAATAAGCATTGTTTAGCAGGATGTCAGCATCAGGAAAATAAGCTATTCTTGATATAGACTGAGTTTAAAGAGGTGCTGTGATCTGTTTCATTATTTCTCTACTTTTTCTCTACTTTGCATCAGGTAGGTGCATTGGATAGTGGAACTGGAGGTGCTGGTGTTGTCACGTGAGTATTTCACTTCCCTGCTCTTCTATATGCATACGCACGCACCCATACACTCCCACATGCTAAGTTGTTAGTAATAATCACTGAATCCGAAATCAAGAAAATACATCGAGAAATATGTCACACACACATGCACACCCACATGATCGACAGAATAATTGTAAAACAGACAAATTGAACAAAGCACGCACGCATGCACACACACACACACACATACTATTGAAGAAATATGTCCATAAATGTGGAATGATAAAAAATATCTAATTTGTCTTTCAGAACTTCAATGAAGGACTCGTCTCACCAAATCCTCTCCTCTACACGGAAATGTCTGACTTGGTCTGACTTGGTGTCAGTGACTCACACCAGGGAAGACCAGTGACTGCAAGCTGACCTTGCACCTGGGTGAAATTCTGGTGACTCATTTTTAGTTGAGGTTTCGCCCCAACGAACTTGATGTAAGGTGTCTCGTGATGCTGGTGAAGTCTGGCCATTTCACCTCCATTAGTACAAAGTGGGGAACCTGCAAAGGATCAACCACCTGACAATCTAGGCTTGCACCCAGATGTATCATAACGATGCTGCAGTGGGAGACCTTGACCTACCAGAGATCCACGTAGTGGTGGAGCACTTCTGGCTCCAGCCCCTGCCGCATATCTGCGGTTTGCCACGTTCCCTTGAGGATCCTCCCTGCTAACCACTGCTGGGTCTCATCTCTCCTGGCAGCAAGGACCTCATGGCTTGCTGTGAGCCTGCTCTCCACAGGTGGCACCGGGTGTACATTATATATATATATATATAAAATTGGTTTATAGTTTGTTCATTTTGGGTGTTCATGTATTGTTCCATGTTGTGTATTTCTATGATGTCCACAAGTTTTTCAATAAAATATGTTTCTTGTTTACTTGTTACTTTGACACTAACCTTTTATAGGCCATATATAATGTGGATTTCACTCTGCAGCGTCCCAATGTTTTTGTTTTTTTAATGACCAACTGTTTAGGTTACGTTTACCTGAGTGCGTGGAATGTGCAACAATGTGATTACAGAGTCCTCTACCAACACACAAAACAGCATATCCCCGTCTTGCTGGCCGAAGTGTTAGTAATAGCACGGTGAGTGGAACATATTAGCAAAAGTTTCTGAACCTTAACTCGTGGAACAACAACTAAAACTTTTGGGAAACAAATAAGAGCTTTGTCTTCCATAGTGTTGCAACAATTTGCTACTTATGTGTGTTTCTATGGGGAAATGTTTTGGATATCATACAAATTATGGTCATATGAAGGACACATACACACAAGGCATTTAATCAATGATATGCCAAGCTGGTATATCATTGATTAAATGTATATCTGTCCTTCATATGACCATCATTTCTATGATATCCAAAACATTTCCCCATAAAACACACCTAACTTTCACAAGTTAGGCTCCTTACTGTAGTCTACACAGGAAGGTGCATTTGTTATTAACATTGCAAGATGCTCAAACATCGCCCAGGTCTCAGTCTCTGTTGCAAGTAAGAGGTCATCCTTCAATGAACTAGGCTTCAGTGACGTTTAGCACGAAAAACAGGGTAGGTAGCGTTTGTTTGTCAATTATTGATGCATACTCTAGACAACGTTTTTGTTCACAAACCATAGCCATTTGTGTTGAATCTTTTAAATATTATTTGGCCAACGCACCCCCTTCAAAAAGACTTGTAAACAATAGCTATTTCGGCGTACTTGTTCCTTTTGCCCCTGACGATTCAATGTTCACTACACCTCGTTTGTGCGGCTCCTCGTTTTTTCTAAGAGATTGGTAGCACAGTGATCTCACAATGACACTACCATCTAGGCCTACTACGTTGGAGACTATACAAAAACATGCACGTAATAATTTCAAAATAAAATACTGGATCATTTCTTTACACAGCTTTATTGAAGTTCATTTACAAGCTGTTTGGATCTGACGTTAGCCACCTAGCTAGCTGACATCAACATTACCTTCACAAAACATAAACTGTTCATGGAACAATCTATATCTACAATTCAATTCTGATGGTTTAGTAGAAGTAGGCTACAGGATAATTTTGTTACACTGCTTTATTGAAGTGCATTTACAAGCTGTTGTGTCTTATCTAGTATTACCCATCTAGTTATCTGGTATTAGCCATCTAGCTAGCTGACTGACTTTACCTTCATATTTATATATAAATTGTTCATGGAACAATTTATATCCCCGATCCAGTTTGGATCGCTTATTTTTCGTGTGATGTTCCACAATATCTGCCACCTGTGACAGATTAATATTTGGCAGATGCCGCAAATTCCTTGTAAACTTGTAGATAGCTCTGATAACGTTAGTTTCTCCATAAGACATCGTTAACCGGAAGTGAGTTTACGGCTTATCGATATTCAAAATGGCGGCGTGAAATAGGCCAATAATGCACTGAATGGTACGAAACTTCTACAGTAGTACAACTATGACCTTTAGTCCAATAACGAGGCATTAGAAAGTATGTAAGTGCACCAGGAGTTTTAAGGAGTTTATTTAAATAACACTTGCCTCTGCATCTGCTACTATACCGATGTGTTGACGTTTCTTCCGTGATTTGGGAAAAGCCTGTAAAAGTCCTGGCATGCATGCATAAGGATGCAGATCCAGGAATGCACTAATATTTTGTTCATAGTCCAGTTTGCAACAATTATTAGTTAACACTAAGTTGTAAACACTTCGGAAAAAAAATTAAAAACTGGATATACCAAAAAACGTTGATGTAATCACTTCCTGCCAGGACTTTTACGGGCACTTTTAACTTATGACAAAAACCGAATGTCACTTCATAACAGAAGCGTTATGTCATAAACGTTTATGACTTGTTTATGAGACGTTCATGACAGTGTCATGTCACTCTTATGTCGACACTGTCAAGTAAAGTGTAACCAAAAGTTAAAGCAGATACATACCTTCCAAAATCGCCTGTTTTCCGTTGTATGTTGACAGCTACTGGACGGGACGGTGGAAGAATAACGATTTTTTTAACTCTCAATTAACTGCAGCTGTGTGTCACCCTGGTTTTCGTTAGGGCCGTAGGCCTACCACTGAAGGAGGGGCTGATCATAAACTCCCCTTAATTGTTGCAAATATAAACTAAGGGCTCTATCGTGCGTCCCAGCGCAATTGACTTTGTATACTCACACTTTTGTCTTTCCTATTTTGCAGTCAGCGCATATTGGAATTTTCCCTCCACAGGTACGTGCCTGTAAATTAGGGAATTCGATTGCGCCCACCGGGGCGGTTCAGCGAAAAGACGGGGCGTGTTCCGGCGCAAACGTTCATTGTTGATATTTTGCAGTTTCAGAAAACAATTCCGCCACAGACCAGGAACTCCCTGGTCTAAAGTCTGTGGCGCAAATGCAGATGCTATTTTAAGGGCGCACCAATCTACAGACACCCCCATGCACAGACGCAAACATTCAAAGCCTTGATAATATTTGTCCATTTCCCGGTTTTGTTCGTGCATTGGTGACCTAAAAATTTAGTAGCCTATATAGTACAACATCTACATGCAATATCTTTACAACAACAACGCCTAATTATTATATTATTATACCTATTAATTTGGACAACTTTATACAGCCCTATAAAGGCTAAAGTTACCTTTAGTTTTGTTCCAATTTACCGTTATGTATGGCTTTAAACATTGCGTGCGCTTTAACATCAGCCTAAGCATTATTCCAGCCAGGGCCGGTGCTAGCCATTTGGGTGCCCTAAGCACACACCCCAACCAACCACCACCACTACCAAAGGAATAAAAACCATTCAGAATTTCTTTTTTTTTCTAATTGCAGTTTCACCAACAGATGTCGCCTTGGCCTAGTATGAACCTCTTGGAAATGACCGCATAGAACAACAACTAGTAAATTTATCTAAAGCTGTCTAATTTGGCAAAATCATATCATGTTCAGTTGCAGAGTTTTTCCAAAGTTCACCTTACCAAGAGTTGTTCCCAATCATCATTTCATTACGTTGTGAAAGTGTCACTTGTAGCGTTACTTTTTCACTACACAATTAGATTGTTTGATCATAATAACAAATGCCAAAAAAGCGTCCTGAAATGCAAAGCAAACTAGGCTAATAAGCTAACGTTACCTGACTATATCTCTGATGGCTCAAAGAAATAGCAAACCCAGATTAAGCATAATCAGAAATAGCATTGCTAGCTAGCAACCTGAGGAAGGATTGCATTGCTAGTCTTATGCACCGATTGCTAACGTTAAAGTAAAGTGTTGAATTGCATTCAATAACCCATAATCCATATCCATATCCACAACGTAAAATAACTAGCTAGCCAGCATCAAATTATTTGCAATGTAGGCCTAACACTTGAACATGAACATGGCTAGTAGGAGCTTACGTTACAAAGTGTATTGACGGTAGTAGTATTACCTGGCATAGGCATGCATACACGCAAGGGCTACAAAACTTTTTTTGTATTTATTTAAACATTGTCTTAACTGCAAGTGAAGCGCGAGCATCATCCCACTGTCTTCTTTTTCCTTTTATCCGCCCCCGACTCTTAGTGCCTTTTCAAGGTGATGTCTACTGTCTGCCAAATTTGGGATTGAGGAATAATCGAACAGACCACTGGGAGGTGGGGGAGGGGGGCACCAGAGGGAGACTGGAGAGAGGGCTGCACAGGAGATTCACCTTTTTCTCGACTAATTTGGTCTAAGCCTATATTACTTTTGTATTGATTTTGCATATTAACATGCTTTATACATATTTTATTTGTTATTAATACAAGTAGCCTATTGTGGTGATTTTTCACGACCCAGATTTATTGGTGCCTCCCACTTAGCGCCGGCACTGATTCCAGCTGCGCTTTAAGGTTTTAAGCACCACAATTTTGCCTACCTTGTTGTAACCCATCTGAAATAACTCCAAGCTTTGTTATGTTCCCTCCATCAAAAAAACGTTTTATATCCATGATGGCCTTAAAGTCTTGAGTTAGTGAATTAGCTTAAATCAGCTTATGTGCTGTTAACCAGCAAATAGTACAAGAAAGCAGCAAGTATGGCTACAATTTCTGTAGTTGCTGCACCCATTCATTGTTATTCTCTCTCCTGCTCAACCGAATGTTGTGCGTGCATTAAGTTGATGATAAAGTGTTGACAAACTCTACTTAACAGAAAATATTGTAAATAGCCTACTGTCATGCAGTTAATGGGACATACTGTGCAGAGTTGAAAGTTAGGTCAACTTGAAAACTGTTTCTCACAGGCCGCCTGTGCTGCGCAACGCACACTTCGCCACTCATCTTTACAACATAGTTCCCATTTCGGTAACCCATACATAATTTCAAAGAAAAATATTACTACTCGAGGGAAATCAGTGTGGTGTCCATTAAGATGCGAAAAAAATAGGCATAAATCTAGCGTACACATTTTCACGAATCACGGATGTGTTGATGACATAAATTAGGAAATATTAGATGACTTAAGGAGACGTGATGTTGAATTGCACGCCAATGCGATTTAACCCAAATGCCCCAGCGGCAGCACGGGAGAGAAGAGATTAACTGACAGAAGATATGCATTGTCTATAGAGAGGTAATGTTAGATTACATTGTACATAGCAAAAATATCACCATGCATTCATAATCTCGTGATTCAGTGAGAGTGATCCCAAAACATCGGAAAGTATGTCTTTGTGACAATTCTGTATTACATTTTGTCAAGAGGAAAAATCACCGTTCCTAACTGAACAGTAAAATTATAGCACTAGACGCTTCTGGCTGCGCCTGGCAAATATGCCACCATAATTGCAATCAGCTATGGAACAAGCGTGCCTGTTGTTAAAGGGAATGTGAGATGACGCCCTGATTGGTTTATTGCATGTTACGCCCAAACCACACCTATGATTAATGTAGCTACTTCAGACCACCCCATTTTAGATTTGCGTCGGGCGCAACAGTCAAATATCCCGCCGGTAAAATAGCATCAGCGTCCAAGATCCGCCCACAAAGTGACTTGCGTTTTGCGCACAAAGTCACTTCCGTTTCAGACCATTAAAATATAGCCCTAAGTATAGTTGCGACTTCCGAACAGTTTTTGTGAGTGCTACTTTGTTAATATTTGGGAAACTGCGAGTAAGGGGCTGCGACCGTTCTACATGTAGACTGCTGAAGTCCCACGAGGACGCAGCAAATGAACTTCAGAAACAATATAATATAAGCAATATCACGACATTCAGACTGGCACAAAAAGCTAACGGCCCACCGGGAATCCTCCCAAGCCACTCCAGGGCTGCATTCAAAGCATTAAATAAATTAATTTAACAGATATTGCAACTGCATGGTTAACTATACCATGAGGTTATTAAAGCTGGTTCCAAATTAGTCATTGAATTAATAGCTTTATTTTGTTATATAGAAGTATCTAAATAACCTGTTAAAATGTAACAGAATTTTTGGACTAGATTACGTCTAGTCCAAAAAAAACAGAGGACCACCAGACGCCCCGCTGAAATGTCCCACCCACTTTCAAAATGCCTCCGACGCCCTTGGGTAGAAGAGTCTTTAGGCAACCAGTCAAAAGTCAAGGCCTGCTGGGAGTTGGGAAATGTCTTAAATTAAATCTTACATCCTGTCATTCGCGATTAGGCTCATTGAAAATGTATGCTTGGGTGTTCATCTAACCTTTTGCTAGGAAGTTGGATTTCAGTTCTATCGTGAATATCTTCGCTGAACAGAATACTCAGAGTGAATTTCTTATGGGTTAGTTACAGGTTTCTTTTTCTTATGGTGCAGGAATAGCATTAACCTACCTGTAAGCTGTTGGAATGGTCTGCCCTGTTTGTGGATAGGCTACATTCTGGCCGCTGTGCCATGCTGATAAATGATTATAGCTAGGCCTGTCACGATTGTATGCATATCGTAGTGTAGGCAATGATCATGGTTGCAGCCAGTTGGTGGACTGACTTTGGTGTGACAGTGTTTCAACGTTTTAAATTCTCTAAGAATACAATTATGAGGGGAAACAGTACAGATAAAAAATATCCTAGTCTCACAAACAGGTGTAAGGTAGCCCTATCACTTAATAAAAGCCAAATTGTTGCGTTATTGACAATCGCTGGAGTTGCAAACAGCTAGTCAGTGGACTGACGTGGGTGTGACAGTGTTTCAACGTTGTAAATCCTGTTATTATAAAAGGCAATACAAATGATCCCACTTTGAAAAACTATTTAGCCGTTAATGTTTTTTGAAATGCTGTTGCATATACCTTGTGCAATAATTGTATTTTTGTTGATGTGACAGGTTGGCTTTGGTGCCGAACATGACTAGCCTAATCAACATTCGATTTACAATTGCTTGAGGGGCTGCCATTGTTGTGACATTGTTTCAACATTGAAATTCCACCTCCGACACCAATGCCAACATTGCTTGCTATCTGGGTTTACGTATCAGGGTAAATGAGTTCAATTTCAAAATATTATAATTTCATAGTATAATTTCATTGTTCATAACTTTACATTTAGTTTACAGGCAACAGCTCTGGTGAACATTACTACAGTCCCCGAAACTTCTGACATGATTAACTTTTTGTGATAAAACTGCACATTTAATGTGGCATTTTATTGTGATCAGTCCAAGGGTGCAATTATCATGCTTTTTAATCCCCATCTTTTGTTATGTCACATCTTACAAAAGTTAATGTCAAGTCAAACACATATGTATGCACATGTGTGTGTGTCTCCTGACATTTGTATGTAGTATTTGAAGGGTTGTGTCAGTATAACACTCAATATTTCACTCAGAACACACCGTTTATAATAGTTTAAGCTATGAAATACTGTGAAACTTGATGTAGTTTCGTCCAATGGAAAATACAACAAAGCCACTGAACTAACTAAATTAATTTTGTGTTGGTTGCCTACGATTCCTATTAGAATGCATAAAATGAAGATGAATGAAGGCATCCATTTTGGTTGGTTACTACATAATGCACCATATTGTTACATTTAATAAAATATGATTCTTATATTTTGTAATAACCACACACAATATGTAATAATTTACTATGAAAATAAAGTGAAAATGAATTACATTTTCAAACTATTACATACCAGATCAAGGTGATCTAAGAAGTTACATGTATATCTTACATTGTGTTAAACATGTTATGATATGGTTTATGATGTATGTT
This sequence comes from Alosa pseudoharengus, assembly GCF_046254945.1. Lineage (NCBI taxonomy): Eukaryota > Metazoa > Chordata > Actinopteri > Clupeiformes > Clupeidae > Alosa > Alosa pseudoharengus. The sequence continues at coordinate 46,084,121 of NW_027468774.1, forward strand.
TGTGCTACAGCTGTGGTTAAGCATGTTTTCCTACATTTTGTCTTTGTCTTAATTCCCCTTGACATTGTTCTATGGCATACTTAGCTGTCACAACACCAGCGTATAAATACCAATTTCATACAAGTCGAAAAAGATAATGATTTTTAAAACTTAAATGTACATTTCACAATTATATTATTTATATAAAGACTTTGAACATACCTGATTGTTTTCTGTCAAAATATTTGTATTACAATCCTTCAGTGAGTGCAGGATGTTTATCTCATTAGCTAATTAAAGCTGCGATATATCCTAAATTCTTTACAGACCAGGCTACAAGTATCTTTATGTTTTACAAGACTGAATATATGCATTTCCTGTTCCTGTAATGACAGAAGCTTTCATACAGGGGTATGATGGTGATGAAGAATATGATGGTGGAAATTACAGCAGCGTTGACACACAGGATGTGGTTTCTCGCTGTGTGTCTTTTCCCTGACAACCCTTGAAGGCATATCGAAAGTTGCACCTGTTATTCAAACAAAATGTCTTAAGTTCATTTACACACAGTTAAAGGTCATTCGATTAGTTAGTCAGTTCTTTGTCAGAAACCAATTTAATTTGTACTGATAGTTGAAGCACAATTCAAAACAGAAATATTAAAATAATCAGCAGCTCATTAACTGTTAACAATTTGACTATTTTATAGGACAATTAAATACACATAGTTTAGATGTTTAAATACACATAGTAGGCATAGTTTTACAAACCCGTATTGAGAAAAACAAATACTTCATAAGTGCTGCTGTCGTCTTAACTTTATAGTCTCAAAAAAGTGAATAAGATTTGATTCAAGGATTCTTATTTGTCACATACATATACAATTGTAAAACATGCAGTGAAATGGCATTAGTTGCTCAACACCTGTGCAGTGTTGTCCTGAGGGATTACCAACTACTTAGAAAGATTTGAAAGATTTAATACATTTAAAATGAATTGAAACACAATTCATGTTTTGTTGCGGAGGTGAAGGATTAACATCTCCAAAGAGCTATATCTACTGACAAGGCAATGTTTCACGATTCTCACAAGATCGTCGGGCCGCCGTTCTTGAAGTTGCATGCACTCTGATGGTGGCGTATGAGATGTAACAGTATGACGGATGGTCTAGCCAAATGGGCTATCTTGATCGAAACAGAAGACCTCCTCACAAGTGGCTTAACAAATTAACATCTGTGTATCTGTACATAGTTGTAGACTAAGAACTACACTGTAGTCTGTATGTGAATCTCACACCTATTATTTTCACACCAGCTGACCAGTGACATACAGGCCAGCTGGGAAGTCTTTGTTGGGTTGTGTGGCGTATGACATGGAGCCTTCACCATGCCCGCCCATTTTCTTAAAACAGCCTTTACCCATTTCTCTTCTTCTCTAAGTTATCTCTATCCTTTACTATGCAAGAGTAGGCCTAAACTGTTTTCTAAACTTAAGCTGATCTCTCTCATATTCTCTCTTTTATAAAAGTGCTATTTTTGCTACTTGAATCTTAAACTTTTCTTGTCCCTATTGATTATTAGTCTGATTGAGTAAACGTCATTGGCTGGCTGTGATTGACCTAGTAGGCTTCCGTAGAATATAGCCACGTTTACTTCCTGTTGCGAGAGTCTTTTTGTTTGGCGGCCAATTCGTTTGCGGGTGAGACTAGGACGACTCACTAATAGTAGCGGCTCAAAGTATACGGAGGCTCGTAAACTTGGGATGACTGGTGTCCAAACGGATTATAACGTGGAACTTGGCTACCGAAGCACTTGTGGACTACGTGGTGTTGCTCTGCGAACTGGCTCTCTCTCTCTCAGGTGACTAATTGCTGCACACACGCTGTTTAATCGGCCTAGCTGTTTTGTGTACGTTTCTGTATGCTGGTCGTTGTCTGTGACAAGATACATATCGTAACGTTTTCTCGGGGATTCAGATACTATACATGAGCTCTTCTACACTGGACCGTTTGCTCGGGATTGAGAGACTATAAATAGATTCTTCAATATCGTAACGTTTTCTCGGGGATTCAGATACTATACATGAGCTCTTCTACACTGGAACGTTTGCTCGGGATTGAGACTATAAATAGATTCTTCAATATCTTAACGTTTTCTCGGGGATTCAGATACTATACATGAGCTCTTCTACACTGGAACGTTTTCTCAGGATTTGATGCTACATACTGACGGCAATTATCTTCCTGGTGATTGACGAATCAGTCACTGAACTCAGTCAGAGGTTAACCCTTAGAACCCTAAGCTGTTTTTAGGGCATTTTCACTACCTTTATTCATAAGGATTTATTCTGGTCATTGTAAGTGCCACACACATATATTATATATATATTTTTTTCAGGAGAGTCTAGGCTATTCAGATCTGCCATCATTTCATGTATTAATACTAGCATTGATTTTATTTTGATTTTTAAAGAATTAAAATATAAAAAGTGTATTATAAAAATTCTTATATTTCGACATGTATCTCACCACAGCAAGCTCACAGCTCTACATGCATTTCATGTGTGTGTAGGGCAGACTTTCCTGAATCGGGCAATATAATTGCCATGTTGGAGGGATACTCTGGGGCTGAGCAATTTACAGAAATATTTGCTGTGTGATTTACGGAAATAAATGCCATTTTTTATTTAGTGATGAAAAATGACCTTTCTGCGCTCCATATCGGTGACACGAACTGATCTGACCTGACTTGACCCGAGGTTGCGTGTTAGCCTGCGTGCCTGTGTGTATGCAGTCATAATAATTCTCAACTTTTTACTGCATTGCCATGAACAAAGTAAAGGCAAAAAAGGTGTTTATTTGTTGAACAAATTGGGATGCAATGTGAGCCTTGAATTGGATGCCATGCAGGAATTTGCTAGGATCTCAAAACCGGAATATGAACATGCTTTGCCATAGAGAAACACATGATAGCATTGGATTATAAACATGCTTTGCCACAAGAACAGACAAAAACGTGGGGTAAGTCCAGCTATATGAAGTTATTATTTTGCTGTCACTTCGTCTGTTTTATAACCCAGAAGGATTTCCTTGGTATCAAATGATAGCTCTGTGTCTCCTCTCTCATCTGACATGCGTGGCATATCTATCCGATCACGGGTCCGCGAGTAATTCAAACGAGAGTAATGAGTGTGCAGCGTTGGTTTGTGTACATGACGTTATTATTTTGCAGTCACTTCCTCTGGTTTTATAAGCCAGAAGGATTGATAAACATGGTACCAATGGATAGCCCTGTGCCCCCTCTTTCATCTGATATGCTTGCCATATCGATGCGATCACGGGTTCGCGAGTTATTCAAACTAGAGTAATGTGTGTGCAGGTGAACGCAGAGAAGTATAGACTGTAAATATGATGCAATTTGATTTAATTTCATGATTTTTTTTAATTTTCATACTTGATCGTACAGACAAGTGTGTGGTCTCGTTGGAAAGCCCCACTTCTGCTCTGTCGTGCAATAAAGATTTCATCTCGCTGCGATGAACCGTTCCGGAGCAATGTAACAGAGAGGAAAGGGTGTGTTTTTTGACGCACTTTGCGTCAATCGGGTTCTAAGGGTTAAAGGTGTCGGGTGTGCTTTGTCTGGTTGTGTTGGAGTGAATTAATAGTTGAACTGCAATGTATTATGTGATAATGTGAGTTGTGCTGTGTACTGCTTATGAACATGAGCCTGGGGTTTTGTGGGAATCGTATTGGTTGCTGACTCAATTGTTTGATTTCTTTTCATTATTATTATTTTATGAGTTATCCCAGTGATGGACTTTGGCTTCACAATTACCTTATTTCTTTTCATACAGTGGGTCCCTGTTAAGTTTGGACGGGTTCCTTCAGGAATCACGATCCCCATTTTCTCGGCAGAAATGGCACAAACTGCAGTTGACACAAACAACCACAAGGTGTCACTTTGGTGCCACTACTATTTTTGATGCGACTTGACTTACTGCTTCCATGATGCAGTTTCAAAGTCAGTAGAACAATCAGAGAAAGCTGAGCCATTACCAAACATATATGATAATACAATAGCGTGAGTTTATATATCTTATACCCTATTTGTCACGGTTACTTATAGATTTGATAGTGTAACGATAAGCGCATAAGAGCATAAGAGACTTTCAGCGGGGGCACGGAAACTTAAATTGATCACGGTAGTTTAAGCTTACACTTGACAAAACATTCTAATATGAAAATGTAGATACAATTGTTGTAAGATGGTGCAGCTCCTTTAAGAAAGCACCGTTGAGACTGGAGCGAGTCATATTCAAAATGCAAAAAATAACACCGCAGATAAAACCAATTATCCTCATTCATTGCAACCGCAGCATGCCTGCTTGCCGACGTTTAAACAAAAAAGATATCAAAGCACCTTTTGCGTTTGAATGTTACACGAAAAAAAATTTAAACAGCTGGACAAATGATTTACCTAATTGATTATAGCCTGTACACCAGCAATTGTTGAACATTTGGAAAAAGATCGCTCAGCTGTTGCCACAGTCACAGGCAATGTCAGAAACAACATGAGAGCAGTACACACTTCCCCGAATGTGGATGTTACACTGTCATAATCTACCACCAGCATTTTGGCAAGTTGAAAAATAGATGACTTCTGTGAAATCTCTGCTTTAAAGCAAGACCTAAATGAGTGGAGTTGTGTTGGGAATGTCGGTGCAATGTCCATGCTATAATGGTCTGACAAACGTACTGCCTTTTCAAGCAGTTCATCATCACCTGCGAGTTGAAGGATCGATCATAGGACGTAAAGACTCAAACACATAAGTTTCCAGCATGTAAATCATTCAAAATGTGTGAAAGTCATTAGGCTGGAAGCGTGTCTACTGTCAGTGACTAATGCGAGAAGCGGGTTCTGTGTTGTAGGCTATGCATTTTTCCGACACTTGGCTGCAAGCTCCCCTCCCCCACCCCCTTCTTTCACAAGCAGTGCAGCTTTCTGAAGCGGTGCCTTTTGAAGCTAATGTAACAAATACCACCAATATTGTTGTGTGGCAATAAAAGTATCCAGGGTTTGCGCAAGTAGCCTAAATATATAAATAAATTAAGGACATACAATCCTTAACGTGAAAAAGCTTAACGTAGCTTAATGTCCCAAAACAACAAGTCGTTTTATGCGCTCATTATAAAGAAAGTTTAACGTGTCCCAAAACAGCTGTCAATTAATCACCAAACGTCAAGAGGGTTGAGTCTGAATGACACCGAGTTTTAGACACTGAGTTTTTGAAGTTAAGAAATATTTTCGTAATAAAAATGGTCATTTAACCAATAAAGGCTGAAAACATGTAGCCTACAGTAAAACTGTAGGCTATAGCCTACAGTACATGCAACCCAGCAGAAGACTATTATAGGCTATTGGCAAATCATTGAGCATCATTCACACATTGTATTCTGCACAGTTTCTACACGTGGAGCGCTAATGTGTCTAGGCATACTGTAAATCATTCAAAACGTGTGAAAGTCATTAGGCTGGAAGCGTGTCTACTGTCAGTGACTAATGCGAGAAGCGGGTTCTGTGTTGTAGGCTATGCATTTTTCCGACACTTGGCTGCAAGCTCCCCTCCCCCACCCCCTTCTTTCACAAGAAGTGCAGCTTTCTGAAGCGATGCCTTTTGAAGCTAATGTAACAAATACCACCAATATTGTTGTGTGGCAATAAAAGTCTATCCAGGGTTTGCGCAAGTAGCCTAGCCTAAATAGGCCTATATAAATAAATTAAGGACATACAATCCTTAAAGCTTAACGTAGCCTAGATTAATGTCCCAAAACAAGTCGTTTTATGCGCTCATTATACATGGATTTCTATGAAACGTCACGAAAACATGCGTGCACAACCAAGAGGCACAAAGCACCATAGAACAGCATAGAGCAATGCAAAAGAGCAAAAGAATAAAATGAGTTTTTGTGCTGACAACTGCACCAATTCGAAATCACGATGGTTAGAGAATGTTAAATATGTTCAATATCCCTAACGGAATGCATGTCTTCGCCAAAAATGACAAAATACGATGTTATGTTAATAATGCAAATGAACGGCACACTTTGAAATATAGTCGGAAATGAGATGTTATTATCATTGAGACAACAGGGGTATACAATAAAATCCGATTGTAGCTTACAGCAGCCGACTATTTAGGTTAAGTTTATAACGTTGTGGATGGCCACCAAGCGTCTTCTGCCCCACGGCTGCGGCACAGTCTTGAGTGACCGGATTCATTTTCCTTTGTCATATGAATGCTGTCATTTTGTTAACATTACTGTTAAGGAGATGCTGTAGGCAAAGGCTATATTTCAACCTCGTTAGTGTCAGAACTATTCACAAGGTTTCTGGCCAGCATTTTTATGTTCTGTTAGCAAGCGAACTTCTCATGACTACCGACAAAGTAGCCTACTGCCAGCTGACGAAGCTCTCATTTTAAAACATTACTGAGAGACAGACACTGTACAATCAAGAAATCTTGCCACTGAATCCAAAACTATGTTTAACATTATGTACAAGGCTTAGGCTACAGTGGACTAGCATGTTGCAGGGGCTGCTAAAAACACAGAGAAACGCACTGAAAACTCGGCCAATCACAGCCCTTGCTGTCGAATGCGCCATCTGGTTCGACCGTGAAACGCTACAGCGGACTATGCTGCCCCCAAGCGGCTGCAGTTGTACTTACATTTCACCATTCACCATGATCGTGAATGAAGTGTCAATTTTTAACGGGGACCCACTGTATGGGTCTTGTCATTATTCCCCCCTGCTGATGATTGAAGCTCAGGGTTAATACACTTGGTATCTGATTGACACTGTCTCTATTGCCTATTGCTTTTCCTGAGATTCACCTGAGCTAGCCGTACAGGTTTAGCATTAGCCTAGTCCCTTCTAGCTGCTGTGTTAAATCTGGTTGAGGTAGTGGTTTTTTTATGCTATTTCTTTCTGTGACACTTCTTGCAAGTGTCTGGCGCCCAACACCCAAAAATACTTTTTACTTCTAAAGGCCGCTATACCGCTACAGATTTGGCGCCCAACGTGGGGCGGAGCCTAAAGAGCATAGGACCGAGCTCCCAATAAAAACTAGAAAAGCATTTCCTGAAGGAAATACAGTGCATGAAAATGCAAAAAATATGATGTAAAATATCATACAGAGTAAAAACAATCTATTGGTTGCTAGGTAGATGAGGTTTAATATAGTTGGAGTGACTGAACAGTTAAATAGGTGGATAGTTTATATGGTTAAATGATTTGCTTGGTAGATAAGGTTTAATATAGTTGGAATGATTGAACAGTTAAATAGGTTGATGATTGAAATGGTTAAATTATTTAGGCAGATAGTTGACGATAACTAACAGTTGGAATGGCTCCAATGTTTGCTAGTAGTTATGCTAACTATGTTAATAAAGATAATAATGTTAACCAAGTTACTATGCTAACTAGCATGCTAACAATGTTAAAATGTTAATTATGCTAACCATATGACTTAGCTAACCTAGCTAATCATTTTTATTAGTTATGATAACTATGCTAATTAAAATGCTAACATGCTAACTATGCTAACCATGTGACTTAGCTAACTTAGCTAATCATTTTTAGCAGTTTTGTAAAAAATGCTAACTAGCATGCTAACATGCTAGCATGCTAACTATGCTAACCATGTGACTTAGCTAACTTAGCTAATCATTTTTAGCAGTTTTGCAAAAAATGCTAACTAGCATGCTAACATGCTAGCATGCTAACTATGTTAACCATGTGACTTAGCTAACTTAGCTAATCATTTTTAGCAGTTTTGCAAAAAATGCTAACTAGCATGCTAACATGCTAGCATGCTAACTATGCTAACCATGTGACTTAGCTAACTTAGCTAATCATTTTTAGCAGTTTTGCTAAAAATGCTAACTAGCATGCTAACATACTAGCATGCTAACATGCTAGCATGCTAACATGCTAACTATGTTAACCATGCTAACTAGCTACAGTGGGTAGGAGTCATAGTTGATGACAAGTAACAGTTACAATGGCTGAACAGTTAAAAAGTTCAGTAGTTTAAAGGGTTAAATTGTTTAACAGTGAAATATTGTAGTGAGGACTTTTATTTTGAAACAGTTTTTGGCAGAGGAAGCAGTTGAACAGGATGTGTAGTCTTAATAGGGCCAGTTTGTATGCTTAAAGCCTGAGACTGGCAGTTGAAACAGGTGGCCCGAACACCTGCCATAGGATTCTAATTGCTTAACGGCCGTATTGTGATGTCATAATCATAATGTTAAGTCAATGGGGAAATTTTGATTAGTTTTTAATTAATAGTTTAAAAAGTATAAAAGTTACAAAGATGAAAAATACATAGCACCCATGTCCTAAGTAAGACCTACGTAACATAGTTTGAATGAAGTTTCTACGTTAAACGGTTGAAGCTGCATTAAGTGCGTTAGAAGAAGAATAATAATAAAATGCCTTGGAATAACAGTACAGTGCATTTTCATGCACTGTAATGAGTGACTCAGAAACAGCACCAGAAGACCCGGAAAAACTGCCAGCTCCTGCAGAACCATCTCTTCTTGATATGGATCTTTGTGGACTTGATGACCTAGCTACTCTACTTCCTCCCCATCCATCAGGCCCCAGACCAGATACTTCTACTGATCGCGGTGCGAGACATTTTGATATTTTACACCGATCTGTTCAATGTTTGCAGTCCACTATAGCTCATAATTTCCTAACATTCTCAATAAGTCAGGAACAGCTTAAAACTGATGTGAAAGACATTGTGGAACGTATCCCATCCCTCATGGCTGATCTACTAGCTAAACAACAAACCGACTTTGGGGAAATAATGGATTCTCACATCACTTATCTGAATAGTCAGTTCACTGCTACCTTTAATTGGCGGCTGAAACACCTCCATACGGCAATTCTGCAGGATACCAAAACCATGATAGAACCAATCTTTTCCACTCTTCAGCAAATCCAGACTGAAGTTGCTGCCTGTACCAGAATGGTGGATTCATTCAATATAGAACTTCCGTCTTTAAGGCAACACCCGCTTCAGACTGTGTTTGCTACCCATGCCACCATTCAGACAGTAACTGTCCCACCTGGAGCCCTTGGGAAGCATCGGTTACCAAAGTTCCAGTCCACCCCTTCAACCTGGCTGTGATGAAGCTGTTTTTGTTCCCCCTTCTAATCCTTCACTGTCAGGAGATTTAAGAGGCATGTTTGTTGGGAAATCACCGATCAAAATACAGTTTTCTTGCTTTGGTAGGAAAGAGGATGATCTTGACCCTTTAAGATATGTTGAGAAGTGTCATGATTATCTTGCTCTGAACCCTCTGCCCGATGAGGACATCATTGCTACATTGCGGAATGTTTTGTATGGAACCGCCAGAGATCGGTGGGATGTTGCACGTGAATACATAACCACCTGGGCTGAATTTGAAACCCGTTTCCTTTCAGCTTTCCTAGCGGAGGATTATGATGATGAGTTGGCTGAGAGGGTGCGTACCAGAGTTCAAGGGCCGACGGAGTCTATCCGGGACTTTGCCTATAACTATCGTGCCTTGTGCAAGAGGTGGAAACCAGGGATTACAGAGCCTGAGCTCATCAAGCTCATTTTAAAAAACATTTCCCCTCGCCTAGCCAGTCAACTTCGAGGTCGAGTCAAAGAGGTGGAGGAAATGGTGAGACTAGGCACTCAGCTCGAAAAGGACTGGGAACACATCACCAACAGCTTGCTCAAGTTAGCTCAGCCTCTTGTATCCCTTCAAGTCGTCCTTTCACTACCATCCGATGTACACAGACTGCAGAGAAGACTGTATTGTGCTGGAGATGAAAAGGCCAACATCCTCCAGGATCCTGCCCATCCTACTCCCAAGGGCAGATGAAAGAGAGGAAGGGCACTGGACCTGCGCAAGCCTCTCAGGACAAAAGGGGAGGAATGAACGCTGTTTTGGGGACAGATGTCCCTGAATCCTCTTTGACTACCGTACTCGAAGAGACCTTCTCACCCCCGTGTCTTATTCCCTTGCCTCATCAGCTCCTGGTGCCAGTGTCTATCCACCAATGGATGGGGAAAGCTATTCTGGATACTGGCTCTACTTAAACGCTGATTCAGGAAGTCCTCTGGAAAAAGATGGCCTGTTCACAGGAGAGTTTGAAGCCCTGGGTGGAAGGTCCCCTTTATTTGGCCAATGGAGAAGCCACTAATCCGCTGGGATGGGTAGATCTTACCATCCAGCTCCACGACTTGGAAGTCCCTCTGCCGGTGGCTGTCCTACCCGCATCTTGCTTGGCCTTTGCTGTTGTGCTAGGCTTAGACTTTATGCACTTCAGTGGGCTTAAACTGTGCATTCGAGATCAGTCCTATTACTTGTCTTCTGACCCTTCCCTTCCTTATCTTTTCCAGCATGGGACAGCTGATGCGTCTGGCTGGAGTCTTCAATATCCGTCATACTCTGATTGCCCTGAGCAAGGAAAAAACACTCGTATTAAGTCTAAAACTTCTGCTCTTATGACTGCTGTTCCCCCCGTTGCTGGGGAGACCTTGAAACCTACAGCCTCCTTTTACCTGCAAAGAGACCTTGAGAAGGCTATACTGGAAGAGGATCAGAGAGAGACTTTTAAAACCATGATGGAGTCCAATGATGATGTGTGCACTTTGACCCCGGGTAGAACTTCTGTCCTTCAACATGCCATATACTCCCAGCACCAGGTTCCCATTAAACAGCGTCCCTATCGTCGGTCACCAACTAAACAGCACATTGTCATGCTGAGCCAAGGCATAGTTGAACCTTCCAACTCAAGTTGGTCCTCGCCTGTGGTGCTGATTCCAAAAAAAGATGGTGGTCATTGTTTCTGTATAGATTATCGACACCTGAATGCTTGTACAGAAAGTGATGCGTATCCCTTGCCTACCATTCAGGAAATCCTGGACTCTTTGTCTGGAGCGACCATCTTTTCCAATCTAGACCTCAATAGTGGATATTGGCAGGTTGCTATGGATCCCCTTAGCAAACCAATGACTGCATTTGTCACTCCTGCTGGTCTTTACCACTTTAATGTAATGCCATTTGGGTTAAAAAAATGCACCCGCCACGTTCCAACGACTTATGGAAAGGGTTTTAGGGGAACCAAGGGGACAGATATGTTTTGTTTATTTGGATGATATAATTGTATATTCCAGTTCAAGTAAACAACATCTCTGACTTGCAGCAAGTCTTTGACAGACTGAAATCAGCCGGCCTCACCTTGAATTTGAAAAAATTTAGCTTTTGCCAGACATCCATCAAGTTCTTGGGACACATCGTTACCCCTCAGGGCATCCAACCCGATCCAGATAAGATTTCTGGAGTAATGAACTTTCCAACACCGACCTCCCTCAAAGAGGTACAATGCTTTCTTGGCATGGCAGGGTGGTACCACCGTTTCGTGCCAGGTTTCTCCAAGGTGGCCGAGCCCCTCAACACCTTGAAGAAAAAGGGTGTGAGGTTTAGCTGGAGTGAGGCATGTCAGAGGGCTTTTGATACTTTAAAAAGTTTTCTGACTTCTCCACCTATCCTGGGCCACCCTAACTTTAATTTGCACTTTGTGGTGTATACTGACGCCAGTGAAACCGGCCTTGGCGTGGTGTAGTTTCTCTCCGCCAACAATGCGGAGAGAAACTACACCACTACTGAACGCGAGTGCTTGGCTGTAGTCTGGTCTTTAGAGAAGTGGCAGTATTATTTGGAGTCAAAACTTTTCACTGTGGTGACGGATCATTTGGCACTGAAATGGATCCTCTCTTCTAACAGCACAAACAGTCGATTAATCCGTTGGGCTTTGCGTTTGCAAAAATTCAACTTTGTCATGGAATATCGCAAGGGGAAGCTTAATAGTGTTCCAGATGCCCTGTCCCGCACTTCCAAACTCCCTGAGGTGCCACCTAGCTGCAATGCTATCCAAGCCTCTTCTCCTGTGAAAATCTCCATCAACAAGGTAAAGCCTGACCCGGTGTTCCCTCTTGATGATGAGCAGCTGTGGAAAGCTCAGCAAGAGGATCCTACCATAATGGAGATTCATCAAAGTCTGTCAGAGGATGGAGAAAGCAGCAAATTCAGTGGCCGATTCTGCATCTTGGAGGATAAAGTTTATTTCAGAACTGAGCATACCGGTTGTCCACCCAGTATCCATTATCGGATATATGTGCCCTCCCGTCTTTCACATGAGATAATACAAGCTTACCATGATATCCCTGTGAGTGGACATCTTGGAGTTTTTAAGACTTATCGTTGATTGAGAGTAACTGTGTACTGGCCTGGAATGTGGAAATTGGTAAAGAAATACATACAGGAATGTCCCATATGCCAACAGTACAAACCCGAGGTGAGCCGGCCTGCTGGAAAGATCGAACAGACAAGGGTTCCACAGCCCAATATGATGTTGGGTGTGGACCTTATGGGACCCCTACCCAGAAGCCCCTCTAACAATGAGCACCTACTAGTGGTAGTTGATTATTTCTCATCATGGGTGGAGCTTTTCCCTCTTCGGAAAGCAACTGCCCCTGTTATTTCCCAAATCCTTCGAAAATATATCTTCACACGCTGGGGTGTCCCCCAATTCATTCTTTCAGATCGAGGGACTCAGTTTGTGTCTTCCCTCTTTCAAGAGTTTTGTTCCCATTGGGGAGTGGTGTCTAAGCTTACCACTGCTTATCACCCGCAAACTAACTACACTGAGCGCGTGAATCGTACTCTAAAAACCATGCTAGCATCATATGTTGGTGGACAACATAACCATTGGGATGGATTATTGCCGGAGTTCCGTTTTGCTCTGAATAGCGCCGTCCATGAGTCACTGGGAGTCTCTCCAGCTGAGGCCCACATGGGAAGACGTCTGATGGGACCCATTGACCGTGTTCTACAGACTACTCCTCCGGAGACACCCTCATATGACATTGTGGACCAACAGAAATCCATGTTGAAACTCATTGAAAATAGCAGGGTCAAGGCCAGACTCAGGCAACAAAGGAATTATGATGAAAACCGCAGAGATGTCTGTTATAAAACTCAGGACCGAGTATGGGTCCGTCATCATCCTCAATCCCAGGCGGCGAGAAAGTTTACCTCTAAACTTGCCCCTCGGTGGATTGGACCTTACCGAGTTGTGAGAAAGATCGGACCCCTTAATTATATTGTGTCTGATGAGGAGACTGGAGAGAACCCACGCTCAGTTAACGTGGTAGACCTCAGAGCTTGTTATCCCACTGCTGAAGAACTGGATTCACAGCAAAAACAAAAACTAAGAAAGATTTTCTTAGATGACTCTTCAGAGGAGGAATTTCTGGGGTTTTCTTAACTAGTTCCTGTTTTGAGATACAGGAGCAGTTGCTTTCTAGTTCATCCACACAGGGTCTTTTTCTATGGGGGGGAGAGTGTGGCGTATGACATGGAGCCTTCACCATGCCCACCCATTTTCTTAAAACAGCCTTTACCCATTTCTCTTCTTCTCCAAGTTATCTCTATCCAAAAATACTTTTTCCTTCTAAAGGCCGCTATACCGCTACAGTTGGGATCTATGGTTGGGATAAAGATTGACACCTTTTGAGATTCCGAGTTTTCTTACTTCACCTCTCCTGCTTCTTAGGCTAAGACCACACTAGGCCGGACAAGTTGTATTACGGATTTCAGGAACAAATCCATTCCGCATCCACAAACACCGTATCAGTTTCGAAGTAGATACGTTGTGCGTCCACATTACCATTGATATGCAAATCTCACCACCATTCACCCTTTGTCAAGTCCTGCATCACTATGTTATTGTTGCCATGTCAGATAAACAATGGCCATGCAGAGATAAAAACCTGCATTAAAACTCATAATTCTGTTAATTCTCGTAATTACGAGTTTGGGGTTGCCAGTGGATCCAAACTGTTCGAATATGATGGTCTAATGTGGATGCGGAGGTTATTCACAAAAAAAGTCTCTCTGATTCAAATGGAGCCAGGCTAATGTAGACATAACCTTTCTCTCTTTGTTCTCTGGCCTCTTTGTTTTTTTCTCTCTTTTTCGGGTTTGCTTTTATTTCTTTACATTTGATGCATTTGTAACAGGTGTGATGCTGTGTTGTGTATTAAAGCGGCATAAATGAGGATTCCAAGTCAAAGGTTTTATTCTGATAATACACAAAATAACGCAATCATTCATGTGTCTTTAGAGCAGTGGTCGCCAACCCATCGATCGCGATCGACCAGTAGATCTTTAGGACTTGCCCAGTAGATCCCGAGAATAACAGGAAAAACACAGTCACCAAATTTCCCCATGTTCGCCAACATTTACAGGGCCTAAATTTCAGCGCGGGATTGCGGGTATAGCGCATGATTTGACCAGCAACTCTAGCCATCATTATGCGAGAAATTCCTGCATACATTACAGTGCTGTCTGATAACGTTAATCTAACTAGATGTACCGCACAGCGGTACAAAATATGACCGCTGCTCAGTCCTGTACATCCATTCCGCAAAAATAAATCATATTAATGAATTTGTCTCCATCTTCTACTCCATCCCCCATTCTTGAAACTTTTGTGTATGCTTGTTTGGAATGTGTGCCGGCCGCACACAAAGTAGCTTACTGGCGCTGCAAAGGTGAATAGATTTGTAGCACTTGCCAAAAAATTTGTAGCATTGTTATAAAACCTTTAAAATATCTAAACAATCACAAGTAGGCAGTTCATCACAGTCCATCCATTGCAACTGGACTGATGAAAGGTACACCTGTAGGCTACATTGTATTTGGGAAAAGCAGAAGGTAGCAGCATAATGTATTTATTTATTTATTATTAAACAAAACAATCCCTGTCAGTTCCATGCAGTTTTCAACAGCTATTAAGAAGAGAGGTCATGTCATGGATTTTTGTGAATGTTTCTTCTTCTACATATGCATACGTTTAGTCATCTAGTTCATATGATATCCAGCTTTATTGTCAATGCACAAATTAAATACCAGTAGTCTAAAACAAAATGCCATTTTACCCAGTGGTGCAAATAACTGACATGTCCAAAAGGGCCTTCATGAAATGCGTTGCTAGACTGTTCATACACATTTTAACGGGCCAAGTTGAAGAGCTACTGTCCGTTATTGTTTGTGCAAATAATATGCTGATTCATGTTCCCTTGCATTTTGCAACTATGAGGTCCATGGTTAGTCTGGCCTTCGCCAAACCAAGCTCAATCTTTTAAGAAATCGAAAAGGAATCGCCGGCAGATCAGGCTGAGTTCACCCAGCCTAGTCCATGGTAGGCGCCCGATAGAAATATTGTTTAATTTTGCGATTGAGATATCCACGCACTGGCGCCCCCCTGCAACGTGTTCGCCCCCGGTTTCAGAGCTATTCTAAATGCAAAAATGCATAGAGGGAGTTATGACAAAACCGTGACTGTTAACAAACTATAAGCTATATAAGGTAGGCCCTATGCTAGGCCTATTACACAACATAAATTGTCACTAGGCTATGCTGGCGACCCAAATAAAATCTCCTTTGGGAACCAATGGAGTATCAAGTATCAAGCGGACTTAAGCTGCCACCTCTTGGCGAAAAGTTAATAGTTTTGCATATCAGTAGTAATACATTTCACGCAGCTGTGTGAATCATGAAAAGCGACACTTCTAAATGGAACCCAACCCACTGTACAGTAGCTCAAGGTCTGTGGCTAAAGCAGCCATAATGAAAGCGTTATCATTGTTTGGATACTTCACACACACATGTTTTTTAATCACATAGACTACTACTACCAAGCTGCAATCAAAGCACATCGACTCCCCTCTCACACCCTAAACACGCACTTCGAACAAACAAAAAACGTCTTAGTCTCACGGTATAGCCATAGGCAAAACTGTATTGGACCGGTGTAACGTTGGTACTAAATCATCTATCGCAAAGAATGATTTTTGTAGCACGTGCAACAAATATGTGTAGGTACAGCCCTGCCCTGGATACATCTCTCAACGTGCGCTCTAAAACATTTTGTTTAAATGGAGATGTAGATCATCACGGGTGCGTTAATAAATCTACATTGCGGCGAGTTGACACAAATTATTCACTTTGACGAATTTATGTAGTCCTAGTTACTTTACTTTGAGCCATGCTCTTCCTTACTTTAATCACCTTTGAAAATAGAGAATTGAAGTGGCCTATATGGGTGTTTGGGAATGAACGTTGACTCAGATGCTTTTTGAGATTTTGAGCTAAATATCCCAGCCCGGTGTTTAGGATGCATCATAGACAGGTTATCTTTCAGGTAGCCTATATATCTTCCATTAGAAAACCATCACGTAGCGAACGTGTTGTGGCTAACTCACTTAGCTCCTTAGCCACAACACGTTCCCTACGTGATGGTTTTCTAGTCATAAGCAAATGAGATAACAGTCGAAAGATGCAATTAGTGCTGTTATCAATTTTCTTGGTAGCCTATAACCGCATTTATGGTTTTCTACAAATACATCAATAATCAAATTGGCCTCCATCACTCAACCAATGCTAACGGTAACATTATTTTACCTACTCTAGGCTATTGATATACCTGCAGTAAAAACCAAGCATGTCCGATAAACATTCTCAGATTTGTTTCGGCTTCAAGAAGAAATGGGAATTACATGTCATGCAGAAATCACCCTACCCTTATTAGACGTTCTCTGCGGTAAACTACAGTCTTGTCCTTGTAGGAAGCGTAGTCATTCCAACCCACTTTAGATTAACTTCCAACAAAATTACGTCTCACTGCAACGATGCGCCATCTGGTGGACAAACGACTATGTGACGCCAATACTGGAAATGCAGCCAAATTATTATGATGAATATTTGGTTTTCCTTTAATCCTACTGAATTTGTAATTATGTATCGGCCGTTGTAATTGCCAATACTGATGGTATGTGCGTGCCTGTGTGTGCGTGTGTATATGTGTGCACCACCATCTACAGGCCAATGAGTGTACAGTCACTAAATGTACACATAACTTAATTGTTTTAGACCCCCCCATGGATGAAATTCTACGAAACTTGGCATACCCCCAGAGAATGTCAGGTTAATCATACACATAAAATTTGGTGCAGTTCTGAACATCTTAACGGAAGAGAGTGGCGATTAAAGCAGAATGATATTGCATTTTCATTTTTTACCGGGGGGGTGCAAATCACAAATGAGTGATTATGGGCTGGGTTGATGTGGGCCCTTGAGACCAACATGCCATAAAAATGTCTTCATCCTCGGTGCCACGGTTCAGGTAGTTATTTAGGAAAAACTGCATTTTTTGGGTTTCGGGGGGCCCAGCACAGGGGGTGGAGGGGGAGTGGCTCCCGGGGACCAAACTAAATTTTTCCGTAAAAGTCTTGTGGGGCTACATGCCCACCAAATTTCATGTGCCCCGGTGGTTGGGTGTCCCGGGTATCGTTGACCAAAAATTCAGGAAGTAGATGACGGGGGAAAAAAAAAACAAAAAAAACAACTTTGACAATCCCTATATGACCGCTTCGCTAGCGGTGGTCATAATAATGGAGCGGTGTGAATGCGGGACCGGACGGACCAACTTCTGACTTGAACCAAACGTAACCCCATGCAGACACACACGCACAGCACCACTTTGCAGCTCTCTCTCGCTCTCTCTCTGTCTGTCTCTCGCAGGACTTGTCACCGCTGAAGTCAAATTATGCTAGGTGCTTCTACATCAACTGCTAACTGACAGAAAATGAAAACAAAAGTTTAGCGATCAGGAATTTGTTCTCCATTTGAAGAGTGTAATCAATTGCGGACGTGCAGACAGCTACAGACACGGAGTGCATTGTAGGCCTAGGCTTAGGTTACTTTCACTTTCTAGAGTGCGCATTCATTATGTGAAAGATGCTTCATACCAAAACAGCGATCAAACATTATCAAATTTATCATGACGTGTTGTCACAAACACTTACTCCAATTGATTGGTATGGTCAAGATTTGACTTTTTAAGTAAAGGTTTCACAACAGCGGTTTTAAAAGCAGTTGGAAATATACCTGTTTCTAATGAGGTATTTATTACCTTGAGAATAAAGGGAGCTAAGCTATCATATACTTTCTTGAGGAATCTAGTAGGGATTGGATCTAAAACACATGTTGAGGAGCCGGTTTGAGTTATAATTTTACCAAGCTCAGATTGAGTGATAGTGCTAAAGGACCTTAATTTTGGGGGGCTGTTTTTGGGTGTACTATCAAACATATTACTTGTGTTACCAATAGCCTTCCTTATAGAAATTACTTTGTTTTTGAAGAAGTCTGCAAATTCTTTGCATCTTAGAGAGGATGCCTGACTGAGTGTTTGATGCAATAGCCTATCAATGGTAGAGAACAACACCCTAGAGTTTCCACTGTTTTCAGCAATTACCTTAGAGAAGTGGTTCCTTCTCTCATTCCGAATAGCTCTATTATAATTTGCTATTTTTTCTTTTAGAATGGCACGGTGAACCTGTAACTTAGTTTTTCTCCATGTTCTCTCAGCTTTTCTACATGATCTTTTTAGACCGTGGATATTTTCGTTCATCCAAGGTGTCAGTTTGCTACAGGGCCTTTTTTTAGTCTTTAACCCTTTAGGCGCCAGAGGTTTTTTTTCGAAACGTTCGATTTTGACATCTTCATTTCAAAAGGCTATATCTTAAAAGTGATAAGAGATAGAGACTTTCTGTAAATTAGAGAAATATTAAGGATGACCCAAAGTTTATGTAGGGATTAAAGCAACACCAAAGAGTTTTTTGTACCTTAAAATAATGTTTCCAAAATCGTTTCAGTGGTTCATCAACTCGTAACAGGGTGAACGGCACTTTCTGCATTCGCTTCGCGGACCTCTATCGGCTATTACCGCACTATGTAAGTTTGCTGCATCGGGTAGCGGATCTGTAGTTCGATGGAATGAGACATGAGAAACTACAAATTTCACTTGCATCTGATGTCGCAATACATCGTACTTTCATAAAATCATGCAACTTATTCTACCTTGTCTGTGGACATTGTTATTTGCAAAGCCGGTGCTGGATAAACAAATAGTGCGTGCGACAGATGAAAAGTTCTTTGGTGTTGCTTTACATGTTTATATCTAATTTGCATATTATGACGTCATATGGTGGCGGCCATCTTGGATTATATAATTTTCATGAAAAGTCGTATGTTTGAATGATAAAATGCACCACTTCTTTCCCCCCAAAATGTCCCTCACCTTCTGTATGCTATATTGCACAATACTGAATGCTCAGGTAAATAGTAAGTAGTGAACAAACTGTGTAAATCATTACTAATAAATGGCAGAAACAAACCAAATGCATGTAGCGGTAGACTGGCCTTTTGCTGTAGAGATTTTCCATTTACTACATACAGTAGGCACTCTGATTCCATGTATGGGGCACATATATATTATTCAGATGACACACAAACACAAGTAGACAAGACCTGTTTAGTTCAAAAGCTCATTTGCCACGGCAAGGCACAGATCAGGAGTGAGATGACGAGACAAGACAAGAGACAATGTTAGTATTATCTTTTCGTTGTTTTTGTTGATGTTTTTTTGTTTTTTTTCTTAGCTGACAAAGACACACACATCACAAGGACATGAACACACAAAAAGGAACACATAGTGTATGTCCTAAATGATCAGGGAAATAGATAGCAAATCAACAGTGTAAATCATTACTAATAAATGGCTGACTTTTTTTTTTTTTTTTTATGTAGCAGGCCTTTTGCTCTAGAGATAATGACTCCCTATCCCTATCCATACAGGGCCGGCATTCCCATCATCTTGTGATAGACTATGCATGACCTAATGTGTGTGTGTGTGTGTGGGAGAGGGAGAGAGCGTGTCACCACCTCCACCATGCGAGCAGCATGGCCAGATCTGCCTCGCGCGCGTCGAGTGGAGAGAATTTGCGCAGCTCGGACTAGGCCTACTGTCATTCTCATTGCGACTCCCCACACTGCCACTACGTTCCCCCCTAACTGTCCTATGAGCACTTCGACCTCGTCTAACATACCCAGTGGCATTAGACAAAGGTTCCACCACGTTACTGTCGCCGCGATTGTGGAGAGGCACACGTTCAGAAGACAGAAGCTAGCACTATGGATATTAGGCTACCTCCAGCCTCGTTCGCCACACCACTAACACCCTGCTAACTTCCCGATGAACACTCCGAACCCGTGAAAAATTATTCCCACCAGTGACATTGGGCAAACGATTCAACGTTTGTGCTTGGTGTAAGCTAAACTATGGAGCAAACTCTCACTTTGTCCAGCTGCATCATTGCAAGGCAGGGACGCATCTGAAGCCTCACTAAACGAATCACCGTCATTTTCTGAAGGCAGATATTCCCCTTCAGAATCAGGGTCCGCGAATAGAAGACCCAACACTTCATTTCAGGTAAACTTTTTTGATGCCATTAGACGATAATCTAATGCAAATACTCGCTGACGTTGACAATATCGCTCTGACAAAGTGGCTCACACGCACACTAGCTCCGGTATTTCACGCACTGATTCACTGCAGCTGTAGCGTGAAAGTTTTGTTTAAAGAGTGCCTTTTTTTCGACTCGGGGATGACGTATGACATGTCTAGTGGAGTGGAAGTCGAACGAAATATGACACCCTATTTTACTAAATCGGCCGTTTTATTCAGTACCGCATCTTGTCTACTATAGTCGACTGTGGCGCCTAGAGGGTTAAGGGTGCCACTCTGTCAAGCATAGCGCCTAATTCACGATTGAGAGCCTCTACCATTTGATCAATGGGATGATGTAAAATATCTAAATTTATGGAGTCTATAAGAGCTATGAACTGCTGTTCTGCTCTAATGTCCAAGAGTCGCGATTTGATTGCAATTTCGGGATGAATTTTTGGAGTATGTAGTACTATATTAAAAGATATAAATATGTCTGATCATTATTGTGTATCATTTACTGATAAATCTGTGACTTCTATCCCTCTAGAAATGACTAGATCGAGGGTGTTGCCAAGGTTGTGGGTGGGTCCTGTAACATGCTGCTTTAGCTCTAAACTGTCCAACACATTAAGGAACTTACTGTTCACTTGCTGATGCTGCCGCTGAGTCCTTTATGGTTGAGTCTTCTGTTACGCTCGGGTCTTGAACCCGGGTCTCCGGAGTGGTAGCCCTGGAACAATCCCCTGAACTACCAGGAACTGAGCGTGACTCAATTGCGAAGCAGCAGAAACTATAGTTCAAAGTTTATTCCACAAAAACAGGCAAAGTCCCAAAAAGCTCAAAAGATCGTGTACAAAAATCCAAAACAAAAAATACAGTTCTAATTTCTTCCAACAAAACAGAGAATACAGGCAGAGTAATCCAAGGGGTAATCCAAAGTCAGGGTCAAACAGACAGGCCGAGTTAGCAACAAGAGCAATCCAAGAAAGACAAACAGATCCACAGGGTAATCCAAAGGAGAAACAAGGTAGCAACAGTCCAGGGTCAAAAAACAGGCAAAGCAGTCACAATACAGGTCTCAGCAGGAAAAACCACAAGGTTACTCACATACGGTTCAGTGAAGACTCAACAAAGACAAAGTGAAAAGACCATCTTAAATACTGTGAGGGAATTGGCTAAACAAGTCACATGGCTGATAAACAGAGAACAGGTGGGTCAGTTAACAGGTAATTAAGCAGGAAAATCACAGCAAAGGAATCACAAGATTTGGTGACCTAGAGGTAAACAGAAAAAAGTCCATAATCGTAACTATTACATTTATTATTACAGTGCATGAAAATGCACTGTACTGTTCTTCCAAGGCATTTTATTACAGTGCATGAAAATGCACTGTACTGTTCTTCCTAGGCATTTTATTATAGTGCATGAAAATGCACTATACTGTTCTTCCAAAATTTCTTATTACAGTGCATGAAAATGCACTGTACTGTTCTTCCTAGGCTTCTTCTGATTATAGTGCATGAAAATGCACTATACTGTTCTTCCAAAATTTCTTATTACAGTGCATGAAAATGCACTGTACTGTTCTTCCTAGGCTTCTTATTCTTCTTCTTCTTCTAACGCACTTAATGCAGCTTCAACCGTTTAACGTAGAAACTTCATTCAAACTATGTTACGTAGGTCTTACTTAGGACACCCGGGCAATGTATTTTTCAACTTTGTAACTTTTATACTTTTTAAACTATTAATTAAAAACTATCAAAATTTCCCCATTGACTTAACATGGGCTGATGACATCACAATAGAGCCGTTAAGCAATTAGAATCCTATGGCAGGTGTTCGGGCCAGCTGCATCAACTGCCAGTCTCAGGCTTTAAGCATACAAACTGGCCCTATTAAGACTACACATCCTGTCCAACTGCTTCCTCTCTTCTACCGTTTCAAAATAAAAGTCCTCACTACAATATTTCACTGTTAAACAATTTAACCCTTTAAAACTACTGAACTTTTTAACTGTTCAGCCATTGTAACTGTTACTTGTCATCAACTATGACTCCTACTCACTGTAGCTAGTTAGCTAAGTTAGCTAAGTAACTTGTTTAGCATAGTTAGTATGTTAGCATGCTAGTTAGCATGCTAGTTAGCATTTTTAGCAAAACTGCTAAAATGATTAGCTAAGTTAGCTAAGTCACATGGTTAGCATAGTTAGCATGCTAGCATGCTAGTTAGCATTTTTAACAAAACTGCTAAAAATGATTAGCTAAGTTAGCTAAGTCACATGGTTAGCATAGTTAGCATGCTAACATGCTAGTTAGCATTTTTAGCAAAACTGTTAAAAATGATTAGCTAAGTTAGCTAAGTCACATGGTTAGTATAGTTAGCATGTTAGCATGTTAGCATGCTAGTTAGCATTTTTAACAAAACTGCTAAAAAGGATTAGCTAAGTTAGCTAAGTCACGTGGTTAACATAGTTAGCATGCTAACATGTTAACATACTAGTTAGCATTTTTAGCAAAACTGTTAAAAATGATTAGCTAAGTTAGCTAAGTAACGTGGTTAGCATTGTTAGCATGCTAACATGTTAGCATGCTAGTTAGCATTTTTAGTAAAACTGCTAAAAATGATTAGCTAAGTTAGCTAAGTAATGTGGTTAACATAGTTAGCATGTTAGCATGCTAATTAGCATAGTTATCATAAATAATAAAAATGATTAACTAGGTTAGATAAGTCATATGGTTAGCATAGTTAACATTTTAACATTGTTAGCATGCTAGTTAGCATAACTACTAAAAATGAAAACATTAGCTAAGTTAACTAAGTTATGTATTATCCACCTATTTAACCGTTCAATCATTCCAACTATATTAAACCTTATCTACCATGCAAATCATTTAACCATATAAACTATCCACCTATTTAACTGTTCAGTCACTCCAACTATATTAAACCTCATCTACCTAGCAACCAATATAGTTTGTTTTTACTCTGTATGATATTTTACATCATATTTTTTGCATTTTCATGCACTGTATTTCCTTCAGGAAATGCTTTTCTAGTTACAGTGCATGAAAATGCACTGTACTGTTCTTCTTAGGCTGCTTCTTCTTATTCTTATTATTCCATGTCTTCTAACGCAGTTAATGCAGCTTCAACCGTTTAACGTAGAAACTTCATTCAAACATTGACGCGTAGGTCTTAATTAGGACATGTGGGCTTTGTATTTTTCAACTTTGTAACTTTTATACTTTTTAAACTATTAATTAAAAACTATCAAAATTTTCCCATTGACTTAACATTGCCCTTTATGACATCACAGCAATTAGAATCTTATGGCAGGTGTTCAGGCCAGCTGGCCCAACTGCCATTCTCAGGCTTTAAGCATACAAACTGGCCCTATTAAGACTACACATCCTGTTCAACTGCTTCCTCTGCCAAAAACTGTTTCAAAATAAAAGTCCTCACTACAATATTTCACTGTTAAACAATTTAACCCTTTAAACTACTGAACTTTTTAACTGTTCAGCCATTGTAACTGTTACTTGTCATCAACTATGACTCCTACCCACTGTAGCTAGTTAGCTAAGTTAGCTAAGTAACTTGGTTAGCATAGTTAGCATGTTAGCATGCTAGTTAGCATTTTTAGCAAACTGCTAAAAATGATTAGCTAAGTTAGCTAAGTCACATGGTTAGCATAGTTAGCATGCTAGCATGTTAGCATGCTAGTTAGCATTTTTAGCAAAACTGCTAAAAATGATTAGCTAAGTTAGCTAAGTCACATGGTTAGCATAGTTAGCATGTTAGCATGCTAGTTAGCATTTTTTGCAAAACTGCTAAAAAAGATTAGCTAAGTTAGCTAAGTCACATGGTTAGCATAGTTAGCACGCTAACATGTTAGCATGCTAGTTAGCATTTTTAGTAAAACTGCTGAAAATAATTAGTTAAGTTAGCTAAGTCACATGGTTAACATAGTTAGCATGCTAACATGTTAACATGCTAGTTAGCATAGTTAGCATAACTATTAAAAATGGCTAACATGCTAGTTAGCATAACTACTAAAAATGAAAACATTAGCTAAGTTAACTAAGTTAAGTATTATCCACCTATTTAACCGTTCAATCATTCCAACTATATTAAACCTTATCTACCAAGCAAATCATTTAACCATATAAACTATCCACCTATTTATCTGTTCAGTCACTCCAACTATATTAAACCTCATCTACCTAGCAACCAATATAGTTTGTTTTTACTCTGTATGATATTTTACATCATATTTTTTGCATTTTCATGCACTGTATTTCCTTCAGGAAATGCTTTTCTAGTTATTATTATTATTATTATTATTATTATTATTATTATTAAGTGTGCTTGCTGCAAAGCAGCACACTTATTGTTCTTAAGTTTTATTTTTATTAAGTGTGCTTGCAAGCACACTTGTTCTTCTTAAGTTTTATTATTACAGTGCATGAAAATGCACTGTACTGTTCTTCCTAGGCTTCTTCTTATTGCAGTGCATGAAAATGCACTGTACTGTTCTTCCTAGGCTTCTTATTCTTATGATTCTTCTTATTACAGTGCATGAAAATGCACTGTACTGTTATTCCAAATCTTTTTACAGTGCATGAAAATCCACTGTACTGTTCTTCCAAGGCTTTTTACAGTGCATGAAAATGCACTGTACTGTTCTTCCAAGGCATTTTATTATTATTCTTCTAACACACTTGATGCAGCTTCAACCGTTTAACGTAGAAACTTCATTCAAACTATGTTACGTAGGTCTTACTTAGGACATGGGTGCTATGTATTTTTCATCTTTGTAACTTTTATACTTTTTAAACTATTAATTAAAAACTAATCAAAATTTCCCCATAGACTTAACATGGGCTGATGACATCACAATAGAGCCGTTAAGCAATTAGACTCCTATGGCAGGTGTTCCGGCCACCTGCATCAACTGCCAGTCTCAGGCTTTAAGCATACAAACTGGCCCCATAAGACTACACATCCTGTTCAACTGCTTCCTCTGCCAAAAACTGTTTCAAAATAAAAGTCCTCACTACAATATTTCACTGTTAAACAATTTAACCCTTTAAACTACTGAACTTTTTAACTGTTCAGCCATTGTAACTGTTACTTGTCATCAACTATGACTCCTACCCACTGTAGCTAGTTAGCTAAGTTAGTTAAGTAACTTGGTTAGCATGCCAGCATGTTAGCATGCTAGTTAACATTTTTAGCAAAACTGCTAAAAATGATTAGCTAAGTTAGCTAAGTCACATGGTTAGCATAGATAGCATGATAGCATGCTAGTTAGCATAACTGCTAAAAATGATTAGCGAAGTTAGCTAAGTCACATGGTTAGCATGCTAGCATGTTAGCATGCTAGTTAGCATAGTCAGCATAACTGTTAAAAATTATTAGCGAAGTTAGCTAAGTCATATGGTTAGCATAATTAGCATATTAACATGCTAGTTAGCATATTTAGCATAACTAATAAAAATGATTAGCTAGGTTAGCTAAGTCATATGGTTAGCATAGTTAACATTTTAACATTGTTAGCATGCTAGTTAGCATAGTAACTTGGTTAGCATTATTATCTTTGTTAACATAGTTAGCATAACTGCTAGCAAACATTGGAGCCATTCCAACTGTTAGTTATCGTCAACTATCTGCCTAAATAGTTTAACCATTTCAATTATCAACCTATTTAACTGTTCAGTCATTCCAACTATATTAAACCTTATCTACCAAGCAAATAATTTAACCATATGAACTCATCATATTTTTGCATTTTCATGCACTATATTTCCTTCGGGAAATGCTTTTCTAGTTCTTCTTCTAACTCGTTTAATGTAGCTTCAACCGTTTAACGTAGAAACTTCATTCAAACTTTGTTACGTAGGTCTTACTTAGGATAAGAGTGCTATGTATTTTTCATCTTTGTAACTTTTATACTTTTTAAACTATTAATTAAAAACTATTAAAAATTTCCCCATTGACTTAACATTGGGCCTTTATGACATCACAGCAATTAGAATCATATGGCAGGTGTTCAGGCCACCTGTCCCAACTGCCATTCTCAGGCTTTAAGCATATAAACTGGCCCTATTAAGACTACACACCCTATTCAACTGCTTCCTCTGCCAAAAACTGTTTAAAAAAAAAAGTCCTCACTACAATATTTCACTGTTTAACAATTTAACCCTTTAAACTACTGAACTTTTTAACTGTTCAGCCATTGTAACTGTTACTTGTCATCAACTATGACTCCTACCCACTGTAGCTAGTTAGCATAGTTAGCATGCTAGTTAGCATTTTTAGCAAAACTAAGCCAGACATGTCACGTTAATGTTAAATACATCCGAACGCTAGGTGGCAACGTTGTACTACATTTCACATACATACGGTGACATCATTAGAATTATGTGAGCTTCACAATTAAGGAAGTTGCAAATATTATGTAATTTATCATGGGAAATTATTGGAAATGTTTTTTCTTGTTTATTCTAATTGCAAACCACACACATCCATTCGTAATCACACGTACACATTTAATACTGAAAGACCCTAATTTCGTTTATTTGATGTTGCCCCTAGCAACCCTGGTGGGTGCAGCCTACAGTAGTCCAGTTTCAGAGTGATGAGTTCGTGGCCAAACAAGTGCCCAAAATATCGGTTTCCATGTGTAGAACTGTGCTGGATGGTGTTTTATAGAGTTACAGACATGAGTCATGTTGTAGTGGTCAACATAAATGTGCCCCTTCTGTTATTAGAATGCTAAGCGGAGAAGCATGCTAAGCAGAGATTAAGTATCATTAATTTCTTGTGTGGCTAGCTATAGGGAGGAGATGTTGCTAATTGGGATTTATGTTGTTTAGCGTAATGTCATGGTCATTTAATATGAGATGCTTGCACTCGTAACTTCGTCACTTGTAACTTTAGGACTGCTATTTTTTTTACTAACAGTAATTCACGAAGCACTTTAGCCCTAAAAGTAGCACCTAAGTCTGTGACAGCTTAAAAGAAGTGGCGAGGACTAACGCGATGTTTTGAAATGCGTCTATATTGTCTACAGGAGCTAACAATCGCGAGGGAACTTGCATTGTAGGCATAACTAAGGGATGCAATAACACCACCAACAACCAAAAATTGTCAACATGGACATTAAATGTAACGTTTTATGTGAATCAAATTAAAATGTTTTCTTTGCAAACGTAGGCATATGGTGACAGATTAATTTAATAATACTGCTGTGTGAATCACGGTAAGCACGAATGAAGTGGCCACTTCTTAATGGGACCCACTGTATGGAAGTGGGCTGCCTGATTTACAGACGGTGGTTTAGAGTAATATGAAGTATTCCTTTATTCTGAGATACATCTGAGATAGGCTACATCAATAGGCTCTCAAAACAACCCCAGGCTCACAAAACAATCCCAAACAGACATAGGGTCTTTTATAGAGCAAATCCATATAGCTTATTTGTCAAATAAACCAGTAAAACATAATTTGTCAGATGGAATATATAACATTCACACTCATAGCTCATATTTTTTAAAATAAATCAGTGAAAAAGTATCCTGACAAACAAGCAGCTTTTTAATGTCTTGGTCATATTTCATAATTTCAATTCCTCTGTAGGTTACCTGATAGCCCAGTTTGAGAGGCGCAAGACGCGTGACATTATTTATTTTTGCAGCCAATCACTGCTGTCATTTTATTTTATTGATTTGATCTCAGTCATAGAAGCTAAATTCGAAGGCAGGCCAAAGGTAAAATCCAACGAACCGCATTCACCCCGCAAGGCAATAGTTGAATAGAGCTTTTGAGGTATTGCCACTGCTCCAACACTGAAAGGCACTGTTAGAATGCTTGGATCAAGCCAGGTTCAGCATAGCGTATGTCACTGTCTGCTCACGTTGGTGACCGGACCAGGGCAAGCACACTTTCGCAGTTCCCGCCGGAAATGCAGTCTAGTTATTATTATTATTATTATTATTATTATTATTATTATTATTATTATTATTGTGTGTCTTGACTCGGTGGAGCAATAGTGTCACTGAGCCCTGCTGGCTCATGCTCTCAATGGTCACTGTGACTTGGACTTGGAACTCGGGATTGACTTTTTGAGAAGGACTGTCTTAACCTGCCCTGGACTTTTGGATCTCAGATTTATGAACTTTGGCTTGTTCAACCTTGACACTGTTTGTGGATTTCCTTGGACACACCTGGCTTTCTGTTCATGAACTATTGCTCACCTGACTATGAATGAGGATTGCCCTATGAACTTGTTTGCTTTGTGACTCCTTCAAAGAACTTAAATGACTGCTGTGACTGATGCCTCTTGTGGATCTTCTGAGTGAGTCTAATAATTCACTAGATTATTTGCCCTTTTGTGTTTGGAGTCACCTTCTCTTCAATAAAACCTTCTGTTTGTTTCAACTCTACAACTGCATTCTTACTAGTTCTGATAGCATGACCGAGCCATGTAACAGTGTAGCAGACATAGAGTAGCTTTGTGGTTTTGTAAACTGTTTAGGCACCACAGTTACCAACCATGCTGGCCTGGGAGATACAGGGACGATACTTACTCATTTTATGGCAAGTGTGAGGGAACTCCAGGCAGCAGTAGCTGCTCATTGAGGGGCAGGTTCAGAAAATCTCAGGACTGCTCCAGCCCTGAGTGCACCTGGAGCCACGGCACCAATCCACCTGGTTCCTCTATCTCCATTTTCATGTGAGCTGGGTGCCTGCCGAGGCAGTTCAGTTGTTTCAACACCGGACTCACCCAGGGAGAAACGGCCCAGCGTCTTTTCACCCCAACCCAAGGGCAGAGGTCAGTTGCAGATTATGCCATAGAGTTTAGAATTTTAGCCACAGAAAGCCACTGGGAAGCATTAACCACCATGTTTTATCAAAGGGCTAAGAGAATCTCTCAAGGATAGCATGGGTAACAAACAAAACCTAAAGTACGCCAGCAACAACCTAGCCACCACTTCCATGATGACACTCTAGCAACCACCTTAGCAACCAACATGATTACCCTAGCAATCAACCTAGCAACCACTTTTTTATAGCATAGTAACCACTATAATTTCCCTAGCAACACCCTAGCAATTACCTCAAGTACCCTAGCAACAACCTAGCAACCACTTCCAAAATGTCAACCTAGCAACCACCTTAGCAACCAACATGAATACCCTAGCAACCAATCTAGCAACCACTTTTTATAGCATAGGGACCCCTATAATTACCCTAGCAACACCCAAACAACCATAAGTACCCTAGCAACAACAGCAACTGCTTCCAAACACTTCCAAAATGTCAACCTAGCAACAAACTTAGCAACCAACATGATTACTCTAGCAACCAACCTAGCAACCACTTTTTATAGCATGGTAACCACTATAATTACCCTAGCAACTCCTTAGCAACCAACATGATTACCCTTAGCCTTCCCTAAGAGAACTTTTGTCTCTACAGTCACTGAAACAACCTTAAATTTGATAAGATTGCTACAACACATTCCACCAGCAAGTTTCCAAGAGGTGCAT
Source organism: Alosa pseudoharengus (assembly GCF_046254945.1). Lineage (NCBI taxonomy): Eukaryota > Metazoa > Chordata > Actinopteri > Clupeiformes > Clupeidae > Alosa > Alosa pseudoharengus. The sequence goes on from NW_027468774.1 coordinate 46,114,113, forward strand.
ATTTTCTAAAAAAAGATAGCTTTAACATATATAAATTTTAAAAAGAAATCCTGTGGTAAAAATATTACTTGTAACACATCTTCTGATATACATTTGAAGCAAAAATACATATTTAACTCTTTACTTGAGTACTCTATATGAACATATGACACTGTCATGACACATGAACCCTAACTCTAACCCTAACCCTCAAGGATACATACCACTTCCTCACTAGGCTTTGACCCATAGCAGTCCCACACCACACTTACCTCTTCACCTTAGACGTAGATAGCCTGTATACCAATATCAACACTCCCATCAGCTTACAAGCAGTCCACAACACTTTTCAAAAATACCCAGACCCCCACAGACCTGACACCATCCTCCTACAACTTTTAGAAATCTGCCTTACCCATAATGATTTAACTTTGACAATAAACTTTAATTACAAGTACATGGGATTGCTATGGGTCAACACTTCGCACCATCCTATGCCAACATATACATGGGTGAGTGGGAGCAGGCCGCCCTTGCCAAATGTCCCCTCCAACCCACTTTTTACTTTCATTACCTGGATGACATAATTGGAGCTTGGCCACACCCCTTACAGGATTTCTAACCCTAGGACCTTCCTAGACACACTAAACTCACATCACCCATCCATATCACTCAAGGCCACAATTGACCCACACCAAATTAATTGCTTAGACACCACTATTTTTTTCACCCCCATTTCACCCACACATAACATTTTCAGTTCCAAAATGTATTTTAAACCCACAGATACTCACTAACTTTTGCACAAACACAGCAATCACCCCAAACACACGTTTAGGTCCATAGTCAAATCACAAACATCCGCTTTCATCGTATCTGCTCCTTCCCCACAGACTTCCATCATGCCATAAAACTATTGTTTCAAGCCCTCCGTAAGAGGCATTACCCTAAACGTTTCCTCCGCCACATTAAAAAATTGACCCTGGCCGGCCTTGCTCCCACTCACTCATACACCCCAAACACTTCCCCATCATCCACTCCCACACCAGGCCCTTCTTCTAACCCCAACCCTAATCCTAACCATAACTTGTTACTTGTTATGATAAAAAACGAATGACACTTAATGACAGAAGCGTTATACCATAAATGTTTATGACTCGTTTATGACACGTTCATGACGGTGTCATGTCACTCTTATGTTGATAGTGTCAAGTAAAGAGTAACCTACATATTTAGTCATCATTTTAAGAGCAAAATCTTAAACAGAGTTGACACTCTCATTAAAGAAGCCCTATGCAACAATTTTAGCAAAAATGACCTTAATTATGCAGGTTGAGAGTCTATGGTTGATGGTATGGCTGTTGGTTCTACAACACTTTTTGGGTCCTTTGGTAGGTGCTTTGTCTCCCCCTAGTGCTTCTCCGCGGGAAAAAAGAATATGCAACTTTCTGGTCCCGGTCCAAACAAATCTGGATGTGACTCAGCGGAAGTATCCAAGCGCGCCTCGAAAATGTAGTCAGATTGTAGTTTCTAAGAAGACTGCAAAACTGACTCCGACTTGGCTTTGTTACTGTTGAAATTGTAAGTAGCCTACCCTTGGGTGAACTTAGTTTTTGTAATGTGTTTTGATAGTCTCTTGAACAATGTGTTTGCTCGACCGTTTTTTTGTGAGCCCTGTATGTGTTTAGCTTGGTTTCTTGATGGCTAGCTCGCTAGCTAGTGGGGATTTAGCATAGCAGTCACTTGCTACCGAAGCTGCAGGGGGAGTTATGTCGTGAAAAATGCGAGCCCAGATCAGACGAAAACCCAGAAACAGCGAAGGAATAACCAGACCTGCATAGGGCTTCTTTAAATGCTATTGAAGTTGACAACACATCATTGTCAACTCTGTTCTCATTAATCTATGCAGAAGTAGCAGAATTAGAATTAGAATTAACACAGAATTAACAGAATTGACGACATTAACATTGGCGATTATCCTGTGCCAGGTGTTCAGGCCACCTGCAGCAACTGCCACTATCAGGCTTTAAGCATACAATCTGGCTCTCTTAACCCTCTAGGCGCCACAGTCGAGTTTACTCGACAAGATGCGGTACTGAATAAAACGGCCGATTTAGTCAAATAGGGTGTCATATTTCGTTCGACCTCCCCTCCACTAGATGGCAGACATGTCATACGTCATCCCCGAGTCCAAAAAAGGGCACGCTTTAAACAAAACTTTCTAGCTACAGCGCATTGAATCAGTGCGTGAAATACCGGAGCTAGTGTGCGTGTGAGCCACTTTGTCAGAGCGATATTGTCAACGTCAGCGAGTATTTGCATTAGATTATCGTCTAATGGCATAAAAAAGTTTACCTGAAATGAAGTGTTGGGTCTTCTATTCGCGGACCCTGATTCTGAAGGGGAATATCTGCCTTCAGAAAATGACTGTGATTCGTTTAGTGAGGCTTCAGATGCGTCCCTGCCTTGCAATGATGCAGCTGGACAAAGTGAGAGTTTACTCCATAGTTTAGCTTACACCAAGCACAAACGTTGAATCGTTTGCCCAATGTCACTGGTGGGAATATGTTTCACGGGTTCGGAGTGTTCATCGGGACGTTAGCAGGGTGTTAGTGGTGTGGCAAACGAGGCTGGAGGTAGCCTAATGTCCATAGCGCTAGCTTCTGTCTTCTGAACGTGTGCCTCTCCACAATCGCGGCGACAGTAACGTGGTGGAGCCTTTGTCTAATGCCACTGGGTGTGTTAGACGAGGTCGAAGTGCTCATAGGACAGTTAGGGGGGAACGTAGTGGCAGTGTGGGGAGTCGCAATGAGAATGACAGTAGGCCTAGTCCGAGCTGCGCAAATTCTCTCCACTCGGTGCCCGCGAGGCAGATCTGGCCATGCTGCTCGCATGGTGGAGGTGGTGACACGCTCTCTCCCTCTCCCTCTCCCACACACACACACACACACACACACACACATTAGGTCATGCATAGTCTATCACAAGATGATGGGAATGCCGGCCCTGTATGGATAGGGATAGGGAGTCATTATCTCTACAGCAAAAGGCCTGCTACATAAAAAAAAAATGTCAGCCATTTATTAGTAATGATTTACACTGTTGATTTGCTATCTATTTCCCTGATCATTTAGGACATACACTATGTGTTCCTTTTTGTGTGTTCATGTCCTTGTGATGTGTGTGTCTTTGTCAGCTAAGAAAAAAAACAAAAAAACATCAACAAAAACAACAAAAATAAAAAAAATACTAACATTGTCTCTTGTCTTGTCTCGTCATCTCACTCCTGCCTTGCCGTGGCAAATGAGCTTTTGAACTAAACAGTTCTTATCTACTTGTGTTTGTGTGTCATCTGAATAATATATATGTGCCCCATACATGGAATCAGAGTGCCTACTGTATGTAGTAAATGGAAAATCTCTACAGCAAAAGGCCAGTCTACCGCTACATGCATTTGGTTTGTTTCTGCCATTTATTAGTAATGATTTACACAGTTTGTTCACTACTTACTATTTACCTGAGCATTCAGTATTGTGCAATATAGCATACAGAAGGTGAGGGACATTTTGGGGGGAAAGAAGTGGTGCATTTTATCATTCAAACATGCAACTTTTCATGAAAATTCTATAATCCAAGATGGCCGCCATCATATGACGTCATAATATGCAAATTAGATATAAACATTTAATCTCTACATAAACTTTGGGTCATCCTTAATATTTCTCTAATTTACAGAAAGTCTCTATCTCTTATCACTTTTAAGATATAGCCTTTGAAATGAAGATGTCAAAATTGATCGTTTCGGAAAAAAACCTCTGGCGCCTAAAGGGTTAAGACTACACATCCTGTTCAACTGTTTCCTCTGCCCACAACTGTTTCAAAATAAAAGTCAGCAACCACTTCCACAATTACAACCTAGCAACCAATATAGCAACAAATGAGATTAACCTAGCAATCAGCATAGCAATGACCACAACTAAGTTAACAACAGCCTAGCAACCACCTCAAGTACCCTAGCAACAACCTATCAACTACTTCCACGATGACAACCTAGCAACCAACATAATTACCCTAGCAGCCAGCATAGCAACCACCATAACTACCCTAGCAACAGCCTAGCAACAACCTCAAGTACCCTAGCAACCCTGACCCCAACCCTTTTCCCCAAATGCAATAAGTTACCATCATTATACTGTATATTTGATACCTGGACGACATCTTTGGCCTGTGAAGCCACACTGAGGGTGAGTTCCTTGAGTGTATTGAAGTCCTCAACCATCATCATACTTCTATTACAGTAAAGTACAACCTGCAACCTGAGAAATTAGAGTTTTTAGATACGGAAGTATACATCATTGAAAAAGAGAATGGGGAGAATACCCTAGGAACAACGGTTTATTTTAAGCCAATCGACACTCAGGCGCTTTTGCATAAGTCAAGCTACCATCCTCAACATACCTATAGGGGTATTGTTAAATCACAGTTTATTAGATTTAACAGAATTTGTACAGTGCCTGAAGACGTCGAGTTGGCTACCAAAACCCTGTTCCGGGCCCTCGAATTGAGGGGGTATAATAGTAGGACCTTTCTCAGAGACATCAAAGTAGAGACCCAACGGCTCTTCGAGCAAGGTTTTAAACCTAAAATGGAGAATAACACACAAAGAGAGAAACATCTTGTCCCCTTTGTCTCAACTTTCTCCCCTACTTCCCGAACTCTGAATTCAAAGATTAAAGCTCACACATCATTGTCAACTCTGTTCTCATTAATCTATGCAGAAGTAGCAGAATTAGAATTAGAACTAGAGAATGTAATTCCAGGGAATTACAAGTGCATGAAAATGACGCTAGGACAGACATGGTGGTTGCACAGCTTAATAAAAGTTGATAGTTTAAAAGTAGACAGTTTAAAAGTTGAATGTAGATTGGGAATTGATCACACTAGTTGACTGAAAAGCCCAGGCTGCCAAACAGTTGTGGGCAGAGGACACAATTGGCGGGAGTCATAGCTGATGATGACAGTTGGATTGGCTGAACAGTTAAATAGTTGGATAGTTTAAATGGTTCAAATATTTCATAGGGAATTATTGTAGTGAGGAAACAGCTTTGGGCAGAGGAAACAGTTGACGGGAGTCAAAGTTGATGACAACTGACTGTTGCTAGAGTAGTTATGGTGGTTGCTATGCTGGTTGCTAGGTTAATGATGTTGGTTGCTAGGTTTTAATGGAATGTGGTTGCTAGGCTGTTGCTAGGGTACTTGAAGTCGTTGCTAGGTTGTTGCTAGGGTGTCCATGGTGGCTACTATCAGAAATAAAGGAGTTACTACAGTGGTTTGCTTGTATAATCATCTTGGTTGCTATGGAAACTGACATAGATGCTTAATTTCAATGGTTGCTAAATTGGTTGCTAGGTAGGTGGTGGTTTAATATAGTAGGCTAGAGGCATAGTTGATGATAACTGACAGTTGGAATAGTTGAACAGTTAAATAGTTGGATAGTTTAAATGGTTAAATTATTTAATAGGGAATTATTGTAGTGGAGACTTTTATTTTTAAACAGTTGTGGGCAGAGGAAACAGTTGAACAGGATCTGTAGTCTTAAGAGAGCCAGATTGTATGCTTAAAGCCTGAGACAGACAGTTGCTGGAGGTGGCCGGAACCATATGGCTCTGGCCGGAACACTTGGCATAGGATTCTAAGAGCCCTATTGTGATGCCATAATCGCCAGTGTTAAGTCTATGGGGAAAATTGTAATAGTTTTTAATTAATAGTTCAAAAAGTATAAAAGTAAAAGACGATACGATTCACATCTAGATACATGGGCACGATTCGATACAAGAAAAGATACATGTTCATAAAAAACGATTCAGTACGATTCGATGCGATGCGATGCAGTTCGATGCAGTTGAAGAATGGAAAGCATTCTGAAAGATTTTTTATCATTTGCTTAAGGTGCACATTCATTTTATTTTATCAATTGACCTGTCGCTAAGCGCCACCCTTAGAACGCTGATGAGCCAATGACAGTCCAGCCTCAACGGGACTCGGACATCAGCTCGGACAACTCCATAGGAAACAACAGGGGGCAGGCATAAAATAACAAATTAATGGTTATTTATGGAGTTTATTAACTCAAAAAACCCCGACGAATAACCATGGTCAAACTTTTTGCATTGATTGCATAGATATGATTATCTAAACTGAGGTTTATATCATATACTGTATTGAAATGAAAAAAGAAGTCTACATTTCAGTCAAACACAGCAGCCAAATACAACATAAAAATACATTTTTATAGACTTTATAGACTTTATAGAGTTATATCTGATTGTTTTCAAGGAGCTGTAGCCTATTGTTGAGTAGCCTACAGGACGTCTCTCTCGTTTGCAACAGCTCGACGTAATGTAGGCAACTAAGCCAACAACGTGGGCACAGGTTCCCTGTTAAATCCCAATATGAAAATGCTCATTAACCAACTACTATATTCTTACTACATCAAATATTAACGTAACCTAACATATCTTAGCATCAATCTTCCACTAGCTAGCTAGCTAGCATTAACGTCAGTGGGATTTGCACGGCTACTCGCCACAACTGCTTGTCACCTTGTATGTATTCTAAAGTTTTGAATACACCCCTCCATAGCATAATTAAGTCCCTTTTGATAGCTTCTGGAAGAAAGTAAATCATTTTATCGACCAAACTTCCTCAAAGCCTGCTTTCATATACTGTCAGCTGCCATTGTCCACAATGTATTTCTAATCAAGTCTGGTTTGTTTGTCCAAGTTTACACACGGTAACAATTGGGGGCGGGGCTTAGCGACAGGTCAATTATCATGGTCATGTCAATTAGGCAAAAAATTGTGTGAATATGATTATCTAAACTGAGGTTTATATCATATACTGTATTGAAATGAAAAAAGAAGTCTACATTTCAGTCAAACACAGCAGCCAAATACAACATAAAAATACATTTTTATAGACTTTATAGATTTTATAGAGTTATATCTGATTGTTTTCAAGGAGCTGTTTTGTTGAGATAAGACAATACCGAAATAAAATAAAACAGTGCTTAAGACAATCTTGGCCTTTTCTCAGATAGCCTACAAGAACAAAATAGGCCTACATATCAATGAACTGGGCCTATTTTGTTCCAAGTCTGAGTGAATATGAACAAAATAATAATAATTTGAGCATCGTTTTAGCAGCAAGGGACAAATTATTCTTTAACATTAAGGAAATCCCTTCATCAAACGTAAGGCTACTCTACAGACTATCGTTGCCGTTTAGGAATGCTATAGTAAGTGTTTAATTTCGCGCTGGATTTTGAAAAACAAAAGAGTAAAAACTGTCAAAGAAACGACCGAGTGCGAGTTGCCACATGCTTAAGTTGCAGTAGATGTATGGGTAATGAAGTCCTTTGACAACTTTGGGCAATGAGTGTAGCCCAAAACAAACTAAATTACCCACAAATCCGTGCCACGTGTAGTTTCAAAGCAGGAAGTGGGATGAACGCGCTGCTTGCAACGTAAATGAGAGTCTGAGCGAGCAGAAAAGGTTGTGAACCGATTCGTAACAAGTAAATCGATATAACGACCGGTTCATTTCAGTTTTATTCCGATACGGGGCTTCACATATCGATGTAGCCGTATCTTACGCGTTAAAAACGGATACCGATACGTATCGGTTAATCTTTACACCCCTAATGGATAGCATAGCTAACATTTAACATTTTTAGCATAACTGCTAGCAAACATTAGCTGAGTTAGCTGATAGTTAGCATTGCTAACATAGTTAGCATAACTGCTACAAAACATTAGCTAATTACTGAGTAATATGGTTAGCATAGTTAGCATTGCTATCATAGTTAACATTGTTAGCATTGTTAGCATAACTGCTAGCAAACATTAGCTGAGTAAATAAGTAATACTGTTAGCACAGTTAACGGTAGCGAAAAACATAATTGAATCATAGATGAGACGAACAACGTTGAATTAATTTATACCTATCGACACATTAGACCTCACTTCCACAATTTCCTCATCAAAATCTACAACTAGTCTACTAGATCCTATTCCTACCCATCTTCTGAAGACTGCTCTCCCTTTCTTGGATAATGCTTTGCTCCATATAAGTTATCTGCTATTAAGCCATCCCTCAAAAAACATACCCTTGACCCTAACAACCTGGCCAACTATAGGCCTATATCTAATCTCCCCTTTTTGTAAAAAATACTAGAAAAAATTGTGTCCAAACAAATTGGTGCCTTCTTGCATATGAATACATTTCAATAATTATATCAGACTGGTTTCAGAGCTCACCACAGTACTGAATCAGCCCTAGTTAAAGTTTTGAATTACCTCCTCATCGCTGCCGATAATGGACATATCAATATTGGTCCTCCTGGACTTCAGTGCTGCCTTTGACACCATAGACCATGACATACTACTCCACAGGCTTGAACATTTGATAGGCATTACAGACTCAGCACTCGCTTGGTACCTTTCTAACTGCAGACAATTTGTACAGGTTCACAATAAACCATCTACCTGATGTAACCCACAGTTCAAATAGAACCGTAAATAACATTAGTGATATAAATAATATAAATATTTATATGAATAAATAGCAATACATACTCAAATAGAACCATAAATAAACTTAGTGATATAAATTTAATATAAATATTTATATGAATAAAGAGCAATAAATATATAAATAAGACATTAAGTTATTTATGTATACATTTATTAAACCCACAAAACGTGTTAAAATATTGTTTTTGTAATAGTTTCAATGCTTTCAATGATGTTTGAACCATCCCTTTAATTTAATATCACTGCCCCTTTAAGACCCTGTCCCAGATAGACTATGCACGAGCTAGTTTTGAACACAAACAGCAGACGCTAACGGAAAATCAATACGATAGACACAGAAATCCAGACACCTTGAATTAAGCTCCAAATAAATCTCTAATATTGTTCATCAAGAATCAACTCAGTAACATCTTATCGGTGGTTTTGATGAGTGTTTTGAAGACGGTTTTGGTGAGTTTCACTGTGTTTTTAATGTCTATTGAATTGAATGAACATATTACAGCGTAATAAGCTAGCGATATAAAATGTACGTGTATACCTAGAAAAACACAGTTACTCAAGTTTTTTCACTAGTTTATGAATGTTTTATGTTAAAGAAGGGAAATTTATGTAATATTTATTCCCTATCCCCAGACATTTTATCGATTAATTTGTGCTTTAAGTAACGGCTAAGCAAGTTCATTTCACGTCACCATGGTGACAGTCAGTAGTGAGAGGAATAGCACTCCTCTGTGAGTATAAGCACTAGAAAGTTTTTACTGGTGAGAGTTTATTTATTTATTTGACACATTCTGTATGGCCTGTTGTGCAGGCCAGGTTTTTTTGCTTGACGAGCTTGACGACGGATCGGACCCTTGATGATTCATCGTATTGCGAGACAGCATACGAACTGAGAAATTTCAAGTGGACACGATGGCGAGCCTACCCAAGGAAATCTAACGGCAAGGACTGAAACACCGCATTCGGAAACGGTTTGACCTGAACAACTGAGCTATTCTTTGATTCACACTGGAGCTTTTGAACAAATCAAATTGGACGGATCCTCTGAACTGAAATTATTTAAAGTGTTGCAACACAGTTATTTAACCCTTACGAGCCCGACCGTTCTAATTTCGTTACAAAAGTAACGATGGACAATCGTCTATTATCTCAGCTGTCCAATGACTGATTTTATTTCTGAAATCTTCCCCGTAATGCTGACAACATAAGCTTCAATTTGATATGATTGGTTAAGGGGTTTATGGCGCGAAATGTTTTGGATACTTGAAGATTAGTCTTGAAAAAATATTTTCACTTGAGTCGGTGCATTTGACGTGGACAGCCGGATGCCACCTAGCCTCGTGAGACCATCCTGATCTCGCGAGCTTCAGGGTTTCACTCGCAGATCAGTCTGGATACTTTCCGTTAAAGAAAATTTGGAGCAGTTCACCAAACGAACGTCCAATCAGCGTTGGCTTTGAGGCGGGTTGAGGTGTGACGCAACGAACAACATGACTGCATCCACAGAGATGAGCATAGCTATCGCGCAAGTTTTATTCAAATTAGAAAGTATTCCTGGGTAAACTGTGAAGCTATGAGTCTCAGCCATGCAGCTGGGAGGAATGAACGACACAGACATCCTCCACGGCTGATTCCAGTTCATAATGGAGGAATATACTATCTTCAGAAGTGTAGGGCCTACCGTGACAACTTGATGGGAATTGTCGTTGATTAGGTTCATAAATGGTAAGTTAAAACATCTTAACGTTTGTCACGTTACCTAACTTAATTGTATGTTAAACGGCATTAGAAGAATACTTTGTTCATCTAATTGGTTGATTTGGCCCGTCGATAACCAACAAAGGTGGTGATAGACAGATGGTTTATCCAATCAGCTAACCAGTATGTCCGCCCCTTCCCAAAAGTTCTTCAATGAAAAGTTCCCAGATGGATATGCGGAGCAAATCCATCTGGCGGAGTCAGGTTAGATGCCACCTGCACTTAAGTTGGAGTTTACCTCGACTGGAAACCACACAGCTGGATAAACTGAGGTAATATTGTTTTTACATCGGTTCTAGTTATGGTTTATCTTAATTTGAAGTCCTTAAATCATGTTATTTGACAGTAATATGCTTTCTCATCAGCGTCAACATTATGGCTTAGCGGGGGCTAGTGCATCGTCACGTAACTTTAGCTAACTGTATAATTCTGAACTGCTTGCAATATTATCGTTTGCTTTTGATGTCAGTTATTTTCATTTGAGAGTTTCATTTAAAAACCTGTTATTATATAACCTGTAGGTAAGTTTATATTCTAGTACCAATTTGCTTGTTAGGTAAGCATTATATTGGCAAGACAGTATAGCAAATCAAAGCTGAATAAATCAATGGGCGCCGCGTTTCTAAGTTGCGTTCTCTTACATGAAATAAGTTGAGCGATATTTTTACTCCTCTCAATATGTAACGTTAGTTGTAGAAAATAAGATGTGAAATCACATATTCTGTCAGAAATGTAACTTATTGCCTTTCCTCCTGTTGTTATCTGTAGTGCAGTCTGTAGTGAACTATTTTAGCTTGCTAACTTCTAAATGACAAACATCAGACGTGCTTGTCTCAACATTTTCTAAGATGGCATGACTTGAAATAGATGAAGCACAACTCCTCTCAATATTTAGTTATAGAAAACATGATGTGAAATCACATAGTCTGTCAGAAATGTCATTATTGCATTTCAGCAGTTTGTTACTAGGTGAAATGTAATCTGTCTTTATCTTGATGCCAGCCAGGCAATCAGATTTAGGGTAGCTAAACTTTTCATAGGCCTACTTAGAAATGTTTCCAGTATATTCTGAGGATGCTTCAATAGTTTAGGCTACCTCTTCTTTTGTGTGCATACATGCACAAATCTTTAGTTTTGTGATTTTATTTTTTACATTAATAAAGGTATTTGTATGATTTCACTCTTGTTTCAGATGGAGGATGACAAGACCTACACAGACCTTCTCGCAAGCCTGAAGAGGTAGCTGACTGCTCATGAGCTTGCGCTCACAATGCTGAAGACCATGAGGGGATGGAGGAAGAAGGTATAGATTTATGTGCCGTGCGTAGGATGGTGCAGACTAAAAAACTGTGTGAAATAGACTTGTTATGTTCTTTTTTACTCACATTGTTGTCCCAGGCATATGTGGTTTTACCAACCGGAAGGAATGGGAGCTTGTGCTTAGTAGGCCATCGTATGCAAACAGTGCAGGGGCATGGGACAAAGACCCCAGAAGAGTTTCACAGGTTTCTGGGATTGATCATTTACATGGGGTTCACTTCCCTCCCTAATATCCATTGCTACTGGGGAACCAAGTCTTCAGGGATCAGGGGACATTGACCAAATGATGAATACATATTGTGTACTCCAAAAAACGCAGAATACCAGAAAGCACTTTTTCTCCATTGACATTGCCGTTGTCAGTAGCTTCTTGTTATTTCAAGTTTGACAATGCAATGCAGAATCTGGTGTTGAACCTAGGTTTGGTAGCTACAACCAGAAAGAATTTGGAGGAAATCTATCACAACAGCTGGTAGGCATTTCCGTTGAAATTTCAGCCTCACCTTCAGCTGCTCCAACTACTACTCTGTCGTCTTTCCATCAAGTACATATTCCTGTACAGCAGGAGCTTGTTATAAAAAACGTACATAATAAAACTAAAGTAGCTTGTATGGCCCTGGAGTGTAACGGTAGGCAAATTTGTTTTATTGATAAACAAATTGCTGTCAGATTTGGCATTCTGCAAAAGGGGATGCGTTTAGTAATGAGTCATAGCTCTTCTGTGTTCAACCTTCAGGATGTGTTTTATGTCTCTTTTCCGAAATGGTCTTCAATGAATACAGTATACTTACTTCCTGTATTACTGGTAAGGTAAAGTATGTTTTTTTTTTATGTCATTCTTATTGACTGTAGCATTTGCTTATATACAAATAAATGTTTATTCTTATAGACCAAATACATCTAAACCATTGTTTCTGACTTGATTATTAGTTTTTATACATATTTTTATGTTGTTGGTGAGAAAGTGAATGTGAATTCTGTCAACATTCTAAATCTCGTTTCCTGCATTTTTTTACACTGATCACTAAAATTATCATAACTTTTGAAAGGTTAATGATATTCCAATACAGTCTTTTTTGTTAAATAGCCCACAACTTGCTGAACATTTCATACACTCTATATTTTTCTCTATCTTGTAGAGAAATATGATGAAAATTCATTTTTATGTGAATGAAATTAAATTTTGACAAATTCCGGATATACATTTGGAGAGGATATTCTAATACTGTTCATTACTATATCAACATTACCATATGTATTTTACATCATTTCATAGAACTGATCCTTCTGATTACAATGGTATGTATATCCCATTGATGGTATGTATTATACTCAAGAAATAAGGTTTTTTGTGTGAGGAGGTCATCCAGCACCAAAAATGGAATGTTCGGCACGGGCACGAAAGGGTTAAAGATACTGAATAGATTGTGAATGAGTGAATGTATGAATGTGGATTGGTTAATGTGTTGTATTTTTTCTTTTATGTTTTCCTGTTAAAGTGAAACTGAAAAGTGAAGCAATTGCACAAACAAAAGAAACATTTAAAATATTTCCATTATACCTTAAAGAAAGAGTTAGATTATGTAAAGTGAAACAATCACACTAACTTAAGGACACTAAAAATACTTAGCTGTTACCCTAAAGAAAGAAGAGTTATAACTCGAAAGAAAACTAGAAACAAATAGCTTAAAAATAGCTAAAGCAACTGTTCTAAAAAGCTATTTAGAATTGAAAAGACCGGTCTAAAAAGAAAAACTAACCAGAATAAATCCATATTTAAAACCATTTAAACTTTTTTAAACAAGAAAAGATTAAACTTAAAGGATTTGAAAGTAGCCTATTTATTACACATCTCGTACTGTAAATATTTATTGATCCATTCATTGACCTACAACTTGTACTGTAATTATTTATTGATCTATTTATTAACCTGCATCTTGTACTGTAAATATTTATTGACATATTCATTGAACCATTTATATTGATATTATTGAACTGTATCTATCCTACTAACTGACCTATTTAATTTTATTCTTGTTCAGTAAACTGCAGACTTATTTATATAAACATTCATGTCTCATGTCTCTTCTCTATAATATACACCACTCAAGGAACCTAGAACTGGTCCAGTAGCGTAATTATTTAAGGTCACAGTGACACAAGTGCTACATAAAATTGGCGAGCCAGGCCAGGAGTGGTATTAATCCAAATAAACTAGAGTTAAAAACTAGAGTCTAACCTTAACGAGACATGGAAGTAGTTCAGACAAACAATGTAAAAATCCCTAACTCAGTTGCTTGCTAGACACAGGCTCTCAAGTCACAACGATCCCAAACTCCTTCTATCAAGAAACCCTGTCTCATCTTCCCATCCACTCATTAAGTGACCTACTTGAAGTGGAGGGAGCAAATGGTCAGGAAGTGCCTTACCTTGGCTACATCGAAGTTACCATCAGCTTCCCTAAGAACACCTTTGGAGTGGACATTGACGTTGCTACACTAGCGCTGATTGTACCTGATATGCGCTCAACTCTGTCATCAGTGCTAGTAGGAACAAATGCTTTGGATGTCCTCTATGAGCAGTATGCAGATGTCACTCCTCAGAGCTATCAGTCACTGCCATATGGCTACAGAGCAGTCTTAAAAACTCTAAGAGCCAGACAAAGACACACTTTTGATTCGAGCATGGGGAAAGTGAGGCTACACAGCAGAGACGCTGAGACCATTGCTGCCGGTCAGACAAGAGTCAGAAAAACTAATGGTAGTCAGTGGGTGATGGTAGAGTCGCCAACAGCAGTTTCGTTACCAGGTGGCATACTGGTAACTGACGGGCTAGCAAACCTGCCATCTAAGCAGCCCCACCACCTACCAGTCATTCTGAAGAATGAGTCAGACCATGACATAACTCTACCCCCTAAAGCTGTGATAGCAGAGATCCATGCCATCAAGAGTGCCCAGTCTCTTCAAACTCTTGGCTCCAAACCCTCAACAGACTTGATCCCCAAGACAAAGCTTGAGTTCGACTTCAGTAACTCTCCAATATGTAGCGAGTGGAAAGACAGAATAGTTGAAAAATTGAGCTCCATGCCTGAGGTGTTCGCGCAGCACGACCTTGACTTTGGCCGCACTGACAAGATCAAACATCACATAAAGCTCAGTGACGAGACACCTTTTAAGCACAGAGCGAGGCCTGTACACCCACAGGACATTGAGGCTATACGAAACCACATCCAGCAACTCCTTCATGCAGAAGTCATCCGTGAATCTGAGTCACCCTTCTCCTCGCCGATTGTGGTCGTCAAGAAGAAGAATGGGGACATCAGACTCTGCGTGGACTATAGGAAGCTGAACCTGCAGACAATCAAAGATTCATATGCCTTACCCAATCTGGAGGAGTCCTTTTCAGCATTGACTGGATCAAAGTCGTTCTTGGTGCTCGATCTCAAATCTGGGTTTTACCAGATCGAAATGGAGGAAAAGGACAAGCAGAAAACTGCATTTGTCTGTCCACTTGGATTCTACGAGTTCAACAGGATGCCTCAGGGGATAACAAATGCCCCTAGCACGTTTCAGAGGCTCATGGAACGCTGCATAGGAGAGCTGAACATGAAGCAGGCCCTCGTCTTCCTGGATGACTTGATCGTCTTCTCCTCAACACTACAAGAGCATGAGGAAAGACTGATGTGAGTGCTCAACCAGTTGAAAGAGTTTGGCTTGAAGTTATCACCCGAGAAATGCAAGTTCTTCCAGACTTCCGTGAAGTACCTAGGACACATTGTGTCTGAGAAGGGAATTGAAACAGACCCAGAGAAAATAACAACTTTAAAAACCTGGCCAAGACCAACTAAACTGAAAGAACTGAGAGCATTCTTGAGATTCTGCGGTTACTACCGTAGGTTCATTAAGGACTATTCAAAGATTGTGAAGCCTCTCAATGCCCTCACTGCCAGATATCCACCTTTGAGAAAAAGCTTTAAGACCACAGTGAACACTGAGAAGTACCACAATCCAAAAGACCTCTTCGGTGACAGATGGACCCCCGCTTGCCAAACAGCTTTTGACACTCTCATCGAGAAGTTGACCACTGCCCCTGTCCTCGGGTTTGCTGACCCCAAGTTGCCCTACATTCTGCATACAGATGCCTGCACTTCAGGTCTTGGTGCGGCACTCTACCAGGAGCAACAAGGGCAGAAGAGAGCCATCGCCTATGCAAGCCATGGTCTGTCAAGATGTGAAAGCAGGTACCCTGCCCACAAGTTGGAATTTCTTGCCCTTAAGTGGGCAATTACAGAAAAATTCCAAGACTACCTCTACGGACGCCCATTTCTTGCTGTCACTGATCAACCCGTTGACATACATACTTACCTCTGCCAAGCTTGATGCCACAAGTTACAGGTGGTTAGCTGATCTGTCAACCTTCGATTTCCAGCTTCAGTACAGGGCTGGGAAGCAGAATCAGGACGCAGATGGGCTGTCCAGACGTCCACACAGTAGGCTACCTGATGACACATCATCCCGAGAAAGAGATGGAGAGGATACAGCAGTTCAAAAAAAGACACCTGTCAACAGAAATGGATGAAAGCACCATCAAAGCCATCTGTGAGAAGCACTTGGTTCATGATGAAGGAACATCACCTGGCACCACCTTGGTTATGTCGCTTGCTCACCATCCAAATGCTGTTCCAGAGAGCTCTGAAGAGGAATGCCAGCTTGACGGTGTGAACATCATCCCGATGATGACACCCACTGAAATGCGGGAGAAGCAGAGGGCGGATTCTTGCATCAGTGCAGTGCTCAGACAGCTGGAGCTGGGAGAAAAACCCCCACCATCTCTCAGAAAAGAATTCCCTGAGCTCTCCTTCCTCTTCAGAGAGTGGAACAGGCTGGAGATTTTAGATGGCGTCTTGTTCCGTAAGCGACAAGAGGGTGCACTGACTCACTACCAGCTTGTGCTGCCTGAAGATCTGAGACCCATAGTCCTGAAGAGTCTCCATGATGACATGGGCCACATGGGCATAGACCGGACCCTTGACCTTGTCCGCAAACGCTTCTATTGGCCAAAAATGTCAGCTGAGGTAGAGGCCAAGATCAAGACCTGCGACCGCTGCACGAGACGTAAAGTCCCACCAGAGAAAGCTGCACCTCTTGTGAACATCACAGCCACACGACCTCTCGAGCTAGTGTGCATGGACTTTCTCACCCTGGAGCCGGACTCTAGTGGTACGAAAGACATCCTGGTCATCACGGACCACTTTACGAAATATGCAGTGGCCATTCCCACCTCAAACCAGAAGGCTCGGACTGTTGCCAAATGCCTATGGGACCACTTCATCGTCCACTATGGCATCCCAGAAAGACTCCATAGTGATCAAGGTCCAGACTTTGAGTCCCGTACTATCAAGGAGCTGTGTGACCTAGCAGGCATCCGGAAGATACGAACTACTCTGTATCATCCAAGAGGTAACCCTGTTGAACGCTTCAACCGGACCCTTTTGAGCATGCTAGGCACCCTAGAGAACCCGAAGAAGAGTCACTGTCGAGAGTATGTTAAGCCTTTAGTACATGCCTACAACTGTACTAGAAGTGAAGTCACTGGTTTCACCCCTTATGAACTGATGTTTGGGAGACAGCCGAGGTTACCAGTAGACCTTGCATTTGGCTTACCTGTCAACTACAAGCCAGGTTCTCACTCACAGTATGTCCGCAACTTGAAATCCCGACTGGAAGCAAGCTACAAGGTAGCAACAGAAAACGCAAAGAAAACAGCAGATCGCAACAAAGCAAGGTTTGACAAACACGTTGTTGAGTCCACGCTGACGGAAGGCGACAGAGTCCTGGTGAGGAATGTTCGCCTCAGAGGCAAACATAAGTTGGCAGACAAGTGGGAATCTGGTGTATATGTTGTTGTCAATCAGTCTGGAGACATCCCGGTCTATGTTGTGAGGCCTGAAACCAAGGATGGTCCGTTACGAACCCTTCATCGAGACCTGCTACTGCCTTGTGGGTTCCTTCCTCTTACCCAAGATGAATCTGAAAGGCAAGACTCCGACTCTGAGGACCCTGATGTCCTGAAATTGTAGAGTCTTCTACAATGAACACCGACTGGCAACGCTTTCAAGCGTCCACTGTTGAGCAAGACCTTCCAGATGTGATTGAAGCTTTCCCTGAGGTTGCTCCAGTGATAGCTGTTGATCAGGATCTACCAAATGAGACCAGCCCACCTGATATGGGTTCTGTCTTAGGCTTACCTGCTCTGAAACCTGAGGAGGATGACTTACCTGATAGGAATCCAGAGAATGGCTTACCTATTGAGAACCCAGAGAGCAACATACCTGATGAAAATCCAGAGAACAACCTACCTGACGAGAATCCAGAGAGTGCCTTACCTGAGATGAATCCGGGAGAGAATAACTTACCTGATGCAAATGACACACACAACCCATACAGAGACTGACTTACCCCCACTTAGGAAACCCCTTAGTCACAGTAGTGCAGTCACTGTTCCAGAGTTTGAGTGCAGTCATCTCAGGCTCTTTAAATGAGCCAAACTCCTGGGAGTCACATAGAGTGATGACTGTGTAGTTGCTAATAGGATGCACAGGGACGTGCATCAGGAAAGGAGGGGAGGATGTAACCCACAGTTCAAATAGAACCGTAAATAACATTAGTGATATAAATAATATAAATATTTATATGAATAAATAGCAATACATACTCAAATAGAACCATAAATAAACTTAGTGATATAAATTTAATATAAATATTTATATGAATAAAGAGCAATAAATATATAAATAAGACATTAAGTTATTTATGTATACATTTATTAAACCCACAAAACGTGTTAAAATATTGTTTTTGTAATAGTTTCAATGCTTTCAATGATGTTTGAACCATCCCTTTAATTTAATATCACTGCCCCTTTAAGACCCTGTCCCAGATAGACTATGCACAAGCTAGTTTTGAACACAAACAGCAGACGCTAACGGAAAATCAATACGATAGACACAGAAATCCAGACACCTTGAATTAAGCTCCAAATAAATCTCTAATAAATCTCTAATATTGTTCATCAAGAATCAACTCAGTAACATCTTATCGGTGGTTTTGATGAGTGTTTTGAAGACGGTTTTGGTGAGTTTCACTGTGTTTTTAATGTCTATTGAATTGAATGAACATATTACAGCGTAATAAGCTAGCGATATAAAATGTACGTGTATACCTAGAAAAACACAGTTACTCAAGTTTTTTCACTAGTTTATGAATGTTTTATGTTAAAGAAGGGAAATTTATGTAATATTTATTCCCTATCCCCGGACATTTTATCGATTAATTTGTGCTTTAAGTAACGGCTAAGCAAGTTCATTTCACGTCACCATGGTGACAGTCAGTAGTGAGAGGAATAGCACTCCTCTGTGAGTATAAGCACTAGAAAGTTTTTACTGGTGAGAGTTTATTTATTTATTTGACACATTCTGTATGGCCTGTTGTGCAGGCCAGGTTTTTTTGCTTGACGAGCTTGACGACGGATCGGACCCTTGATGATTCATCGTATTGCGAGACAGCATACGAACTGAGATATTTCAAGTGGACACGATGGCGAGCCTACCCAAGGAAATCTAACGGCAAGGACTGAAACACCGCATTCGGAAACGGTTTGACCTGAACAACTGAGCTATTCTTTGATTCACACTGGAGCTTTTGAACAAATCAAATTGGACGGATCCTCTGAACTGAAATTATTTAAAGTGTTGCAACACAGTTATTTAAAGATACTGAATAGATTGTGAATGAGTGAATGTATGAATGTGGATTGGTTAATGTGTTGTATTTTTTCTTTTATGTTTTCCTGTTAAAGTGAAACTGAAAAGTGAAGCAATTGCACAAACAAAAGAAACATTTAAAATATTTCCATTATACCTTAAAGAAAGAGTTAGATTCTGTAAAGTGAAACAATCACACTAACTTAAGGACACTAAAAATACTTACCTGTTACCCTAAAGAAAGAAGAGTTATAACTCGAAAGAAAACTAGAAACAAATAGCTTAAAAATAGCTAAAGCAACTGTTCTAAAAAGCTATTTAGAATTGAAAAGACCGGTCTAAAAAGAAAAACTAACCAGAATAAACCCATATTTAAAACCATTTAAACTTATTTAAACAAGAAAAGATTAAACTTAAAGGATTTGAAAGTAGCCTATTTATTACACATCTCGTACTGTAAATATTTATTGATCCATTCATTGACCTACAACTTGTACTGTAATTATTTATTGATCTATTTATTAACCTACATCTTGTACTGTAAATATTTATTGATATATTCATTGAACCATTTATATTGATATTATTGAACTGTATCTATCCTACTAACTGACCTATTTAATTTTATTCTTGTTCAGTAAACTGCAGACTTATTTATATAAACGTTCATGTCTCATGTCTCTTCTCTATAATATACACCACTCAACGAACCTAGAACTGGTCCAGTAGCGTAATTATTTAAGGTCACAGTGACACAAGTGCTACACTAGACTATGGTAAAATATGGGGTGCCTCAAGGCTCAGTACTAGGGCCCCTGTTATTTTCTCTCTATATGCTTCCCCTAGGCTCTGAAATTAGGAAACATGGCATTAAATTTCATTCTTATGCAGACGATACACAACTATACCTTCCCATAAAACCTGACAAATTAACTCCGTTAGCCAAACTTGACACATGTATAAGAGACAAAGTATTGCATTCACATAACAATAATAAAAAAATAAAGGTTATCTCGTAATTATGAGATAAGGATAGGATCCGTGCTGAGGATCTAAACAGCCTTTCAATAAAAGCAAGCACATATTTATTACGTAGGCCTATTTCCTACTTTGAATGATTTCCTACTCTGAGAGATTAACATGTCTGAGTGGCATAAAAAAGGCTGTCAAATCGCCTACAACCCCAAGGGCAACAAATTGTTGCACGGTCACAGTCATAACCAGTAGGTGGAGGTAGCCTACTGCCTAAGTGCTAGTCATTCACGTCATTGGCGTACGTGTGACAAGCTAGATGGTATGCACAGTTTAGGCTATTTTGTGCAGCTACTTCAAGTAGCGTTCAAGTGGCATTGATGAGTTAAACAGTCACGTGTTTTTCATACACGGTATTATATGAGAAAAACATTAGCATTTGAACATTTGAACAGTCAGTTGTAAACAAAGAACTCTCGTAATTGGACTGAAGTTTGCTCTAAATATCTTCTTCTATCGATTATGCTAACCTTTAGCATCTCTATGGGATTTCTCATTTACATTAGCCATAAGCTATTTGTTTCTATTCTGTAACTGGCCTACATGGTTGCTCTTAAACAAACATCGAAGGAAATAACACTGATGCACTGTACTCTGTTGGTCTGCTTAGGTTTACAGTGAATCCTAAGTAAAGGCTTTTGGTTCAGACTTTCTCTTAGGATGCTGTTAGGCCTTGACCATGTCAATGGCACACACAATTGGGGCAGAATAGGCTATTTTCTCGTAATTACAAGATAATGATCTCGTAATTATGAGATACTATCTCGTAATTACAAGAAAATTATCTCATAATTACGAGATAATTATCTTGTAATTACGAGAAAATAGGCTATTCTGCCCCAATTGTGTGTGTAATCAGATAACCTGATTTTAATTTTTTTTTATTTTGTGAATGCAATGCGCCACCGTAATAAAGACATGGATGACAAATAATTTCCTGCCTTTGAACTCCGATAAAACAGAAGTCATGGTTTTAGGTCCTAAAAAGATTAGAGATATCCTATCCTCATCACAGGCTACATTTACTGATCTTCGACTATCCTCATCCACAAGTGTTAAAAATCTAGGAGTTACAATTGACCAAGACCTATCACTAAATAATCACATAAAACAGATTACCAAAACTTAATTTTATCATTTAAGGAACATTTCAAAGATAAGGAATTCTTTATCCTTACCAGACTCTGAGAAATTAATCCATGCTTTTGTCACCTCAAGGGTTGATTATTGCAGTGCTATATACGCTGGCTGCAATAACACAAATGCAGCTGCTCGCACACTCACTAGAACTAAAAAATATGAACATATTTCCCCTATCCTGGCATCCCTACACTGGCTGCCTGTTAAAAGTTCCATTGACGGACTTCCGGGTTGGACATGGCGTGAATAGGCGGATGGTGAAGTGGCTCCCAAGTCAATTTTTATTTTTTATGTATTCACCCCATACATTTTAGTAAGGTCAATTACCACAGTGAGTTGTAATCATTTTTGATACACCAGTCGATTTCAGTATGTCAAATAAGCAGCTCCGGGACAGAAAACAGAGTGATAAAGAATCTGCTACCTCGGCGACTAGCAAAACTAGCCGAACCCCATGCATGGGAGCTAACCGAGCAATTTGAGACACTGCGTTCAGCGCTTCTCTCTGAGCTTACTCAGTCTATCCCATAGATATATACACTAGATGTCGCCTTGACTACTGCTGTTCATTGGAACGAATGCGTCAATCGAGACGCCATCTTGCTTCAGTGATCCACTCCTCTATAATGCAATAGCGTCAATCTGGGCAAAGATCTAGCGAAAATAAAATCACCATAAATCGTCAAAATCTCAAGCAATTATCTAGTTTTTTGGGTTCCAACTGACAGGCATGTATTTATAGTTGAGTCTAGAGAAAACTAAGCTTAAGACGATAATAAAGATACATTTTACCCGTCTAGCCCCATAGACTCCCATTCATTCTGCACTAGCTAGCGGCGGCCCCTAGAGGAACAATGAGTAAACTGCAACCAGGTTCGATACAATGAAAGTAAACAGGCTCTTCGTAGACAGGCTCTGGTTGAGGCCACATACCCCTCGTCTCGTTTACTCATGTAAGTTGTAATCTCACCAGAAGTTGCAGTAGATCTGTAGAACATTTACCTCTGCTACTACATAGGCTACGCCAGTCGTTACTTTTATAATCATGGGTCAGTGCCATGGGCAAACGAGATGTAGCTGAATTCATAAATGACAAAGCCATGAGAAAGGTGATTTTCTTACGTTTCAACAACAAAGAAGCCGATCTGCCATCATTGTGAGAAGTTCCCAAATTTGGCCAAACGTCGCTAAATAGGTAACGCTGACAATACAGGAGAACTAGTTTAGCGCTTCAGATCCCTGTACCAAGATGGCGGCGGTGTTGACGCATGCTGAGAAGCAGAAGGCGACATCTAGTGTATATATCTATGAGTCTATCCACACGGTTATAAAGACTGAACTAGAGACTGCTTTATCTCCTCTCAACTCGACGCTAAATCAAGTGAAATCTTTATGTGAGACGCACGAGGAACGGATTAGTGGAATCGAAGTTACTCTTGACCAAAGCGAACCAAGACTTGCCCTGGTTGAAGCTAAGCTGGCTACCATACAAGCTGAAAATGCCTGGTTGAAGGGAAAAGTTGATGATCTTGAAAATCGTTCTCGCAGGATTAATTTAAGAGTCGTGGGGATTCCTGAAAGGGTGGAAGGAGCTAACCCAGTTGATTTCATGACCAATTTTTTCGAAGAGGTTTTTGGGAAAGATTTCTTTCCAACCCCCCTCATTCTCGCCCGAGCCCACCGACTTGGACCACTAGCCAAATCAGAAGCGAGCGGTAATCAACGCCCAAGAGTTTTTATAGTTGCATTCCACAACTACCAAGACAAACAGCTGATCATCGTGACACACAGACGTCAGCGGGAGATGACCTTTCGAGGCTACAGGGTGTTTTTTCACGAGGATGTCAGCGCCGAACTGGGATGTAGGTAAGCGGCATTCAAGGAGGTGAAGGCTTTGCTTTACTCAAAGAAGGTGAAGTTCAGGATGGTCTACCCTGCTCGTCTCCGAGTGTCGTTTGAGAACGCGGAGCTGCATTTTGACACACCCGGGAAGGCGATGGACTTCTATCGTGAGCATTGGGGCTCTGAAGCCACTGATACTTCGGAATCTACTCATGACTGAGGTAACTCAAGCCTATATATAGGTGACCTATTCTAGATTGGAGTTGCTTTTGCCTACATGCATAGATTGTTTTTTTTTTCACGATACATTTTCCTCTTTCTTTTATCTACTCATCATTACTCTTTATACTTTGTTTTGAATAATGCCCTGTCTCCATTTCAATGGTATACCTGTGATGGACCTTTGTTTTAAGGGGATGAAAGAGGGAGAGAGAAAGGGGAATAGGCATTTTCTTACATAGTGGTATAACATAGTTCTGTTGAAATATGGGGTTATGTTTTATACATGATTTTAGGGGCCACGCCAGTGGCATCTCTGTGAGTGTTTTTTTCAGGGCCGTAGTCACCATAGACATTGAGGGGGACGTGTCCCCCCCAATATTCAAATATGACCAAAATGTCCCCCCCCAATATTCGGACATAGAAAAATAAAGAAAGAATAAAGCGCTATATAGGCCTCAGTGTTGCGCGGGTTTTGTCACAAGCGGCCCGCGGTCGCCCGATATTTTAATCAACCCGACCGCAACTCGGACCGCGAATATTAATTAGGACAAAATTATACCCGACCCGCGATCCGACCCGCTTATTTACAAAAGGTGTGCTTTTGGTTATACCCTGCATGCAGTGTGACAGTATAGGCCATTTCTGTAAATCAAACTAATTTATTTGCGAAACTTTATGCAGTAGAACTACACGCAGTAGGCATGCAGGACATTTGCGCAGGAGAGAGAATGAGAATAAGAGCGCAAGCACGCACGCAACCACCAAGGATTAGAACACTAGGATAAGATTTGAAGGCCATGCCTTCTTACATACATCTTTCTTTCGAAAACAGAAATGTGAGCAAGGTAGGCAAGAGAGATACATTGCTGGTCAAAACGTTAGCGTAAGAACTGGTTTATAATGCTGAATGAAGCACAAAGCTTTACTAAAGCACATCCACTGTTTAAAGTCACAAACACAACGAACTAAGGTAACTTTTATGCATGCGCGAACCTATACATACCGGTAGATATGGCTGTGTAGTCTGTGCCATAACGTTTATTCCTTCTTCCGAGGGATTACGGTAAGCGAATCGCGTCATTTCCTGTTTGTAGTGTCAGAGTGGCTGCTCTCACGCTAGCTTGCTCCTGTTTTCTTTCCACGTAATCCACTTAAATTAGACTACACCTAGGTTTTATTTACGTAAAAACTCCACTCTTAACCACTCGTGTAGCCAATTCACTTGTCTAAATATAATTCACTTGTCTAATCTATCTTAAGGACGATGGCAGGGTCCTCTGCTGCCCCTGCCCGTTGGGCCTGTTTCGCCTGGATCTAAATCCAAACGAAGGAAGCCCACTGCTAACCACCAACCTATTCATGTTTCTAATAGATTCTCCCCCTTAGCTAGAGAAACCGAGAAACCTGCTACTCTGGTCATTGGCGCTTCTACTATACGAAACGTGATGCTAGCGACTCCATCGGCCATAGTAAAATCGATATCTGGGGCCAGAGCTAACGACATCGAATCAAATTTGAAAGTGCTGGCTAAAGCTAATCGTAAATACTCGAAAATAGTTATCCACACTGGCACTAATGACGTCCGATTGCGTCAATCGGAGATCACCATACAAAACTTTATCTCCGTGTGCAGGTTCGCGCAACAGATGTCTGACTCTGTAACTTTCTCTGGACCCATACCCATTAAAAGAGGTGATGAAATGCTCAGCAGAATTTCGGACCTCAACCGATGGCTGTCAAAGTGGTGTGCCAATAACAATGTGGGCTTCATAGATAACTTTAGCTCCTTCTGGGGGAAACCTGGACTGTTGAAAAGAGACGGTATCCATCCCACATGGGAGGGTACTGCCCTCCTTTCAAGGAACATAGACCGTCACTTAACCGAGGCTAGTTCCTGACGAACCAGAGATCCAGGAAGCAGAGATAAGGTCTTACACAGATCTCTGCCGTCCTAACAGTCACCCAGGTATACAGGGCACACAAGGCCAAATAGAGAGCGTGTCTGTACCAAGACTGTCAACTCTTACTCGACCCACTAGGGGAATTATTCGTAGCAATCTTATTACGATAAAAACTTCTTCGGTGAAGCAAATTCCTCCAAAAACGCAACTTACACTTGCTTTACTTAATATTCGATCACTGTCAAGTAAAACTGCCTTGGTTAATGAAATTATTACTGACAATCATATAGATGTTATGTGTCTTACTGAAACCTGGCTTAAACCAGATGAATACCTTCCATTAAATGAGTCTACACCTCCCTCCCATTTGAATTATCATGTACCACGCCACACTGGCAGGGGAGGTGGAGTAGCTACAATCTATCTATCTAGTCTTCTCACATCTCCCAAGCTCACACACAAGTTTAAATCTTTTGAAGTTCTAGTCCTCAATTTTTTACCGCCAGACTGGAAAACTGATCAGCCTGTAACTGTGGTCACATTGTACAGACCCCCTGGCCCCTACACTGATTTCTTAGAGGAATTTTCTGATTTCCTTTCTACTTTAACTATCCAAACAGAAAAAATACTTATATTGGGTGATTTTAATATTCATATGGATAATGTGCACGATTGTCTCACAATTGCATTTCAATCCCTAATTGACCATGTCGGGTTCTGCCAAAATGTTAATTCGCCCACGCACCGACATAACCATACTATTGATCTAGTCTTATCATACGGCATAAACATAGAGCAGTTAACAATCTTGCCACAACACCCGACCTTAACTGACCACCATCTAATTACTTTTACAATGACATTACAACATGCAGTACCCAATTTAGCTGAATACTACAGCCGCGGCTTATCTGAAAAAACTAATGCAGACTTTCTAGAAAAAATTTCGCTTACGCTTGCCCCATTCCGGACTCATGTGGTAGGCCTATCAGAAGGCCCATTCCTTAATCCAGCCGAGGTCGACTTGTTAACTGATAATGTGATGAACTCATTACGCTCAACCCTTGATTCAGTAGCACCACTCAAAAAGAGAATGAGAAAACAAGTAAGGCGTGCTCCATGGTATACCACACAGACAAAAACACTCAAACGAACAGCGCGTAAACTTGAACAAAAATGGCGTACCACTAAATTGGAAGTTTTTCGCCAAGCATGGAAAGATAGCCTTATCACCTACAAAAAAGCACTCAACGAAGCCAAGTCAACTTACTACTCCTCGCTGATCGAAGAAAACAAAAACAATACAAAATTTCTCTTTACCACAATCTCCCGCCTGACGAAGAACCACACCGAAGTAACCGAATCTATCCCTATTTGCCTAAACAGTAATGACTTCATGAACTTTTTCAATGACAAAATTGAAACAATTAGAGATAAGATTAATATCCAGTCAGTCTCACCAAATATTTATACTCCATTGCTGAACGGTAGCGAAAACATAATTGAATCACAGATGAGACGAACAACGTTGAATTCATTTACACCTATTGACATATTAGACCTCACTTCCACAATCTCTTCATCAAAATCTACAACTAGTCTACTAGATCCTATTCCTACTCATCTTCTGAAGACTGCTCTTCCTTTGTTGGATAATGCTTTGCTCCAGATTATAAATAACTCACTGCTATCAGGCCATGTACCACAGTCGTTTAAGTTATCTGTCATTAAGCCATCCCTCAAAAAGCCTACCCTTGACCCTAACAACCTGGCCAACTATAGGCCTATATCTAATCTCCCTTTTTTGTCAAAAATACTAGAAAAAATAGTGTCGAAACAAATTGGTACCTTCTTGCATATGAATAAAATCCAAGAATTATATCAGTCTGGTTTCAGAGCTCACCACAGTACTGAATCAGCCTTAGTTAAAGTTTTTAATGACCTCCTCATCGCTGCCGATAATGGACATATATCAATATTGGTCCTCCTGGACCTCAGTGCTGCCTTTGACACCATAGACCACAACATACTACTCCACAGGCTTGAACATTCGATAGGCATTAAAGACTCAGCACTCGCTTGGTTTAGATCATACCTTTCCAACCGCAGACAATTTGTACAGGTTCACAATGAACCATCTACCCAGACTATGGTAAAATATGGGGTGCCTCAAGGCTCAGTACTAGGGCCCCTGTTATTTTCTCTCTATATGCTTCCTCTAGGCTCAGAAATTAGGAAACATGGCATTAAATTTCATTCTTATGCAGACGATACACAACTATACCTTTCCATAAAACCTGACGAATTGACTCCGTTAGCCAAACTTGACACATGTATACGAGACATAAAGACATGGATGACAAACAATTTCCTGCTTTTGAACTCCGATAAAACAGAAGTCATGGTTTTAGGTCCTAAAAAGATGAGGGATATCCTATCCTCATCACAGGCTACATTTACTGATCTCCGACTATCCTCATCCACATGTGTTAAAAATCTAGGAGTCACAATTGACCAAGACCTATCACTAAGTAATCACATAAAACAGATTACCAAAGTTTCATTCTATCATTTAAGGAACATTTCAAAGATAAGGAAGTCTTTATCCCTACCAGACGCTGAGCAATTAATCCATGCTTTTGTCACCTCAAGGATTGATTATTGCAATGCTCTATACGCTGGCTGCAATAACACCTGTCTAAAGAGCTTACAGCTTATACAAAATGCAGCTGCTCGCACACTCACTAGAACTAAAAAATATGAACATATTTCCCCTATCCTGGCATCTCTACACTGGCTGCCTGTTAGAAGTCGCATTGACTTCAAAATATTACTTCTAACATACAAAGCCATTAATGGCCAGGCACCAGAATATATTAAAGATCTCCTAGTTCCATATAACCCACCCAGACCGCTACGATCACAGAATACTGGCCTTCTTGTAATTCCAAGAATCTCAAAAACTACAGTAGGAGGCAGAGCTTTCAGCTATCGCGCACCCGTCCTCTGGAATAATCTTCCTACCTCAATTCGACTAGCAGACACCCTCCCTATTTTTAAGTCTAGACTTAAAACATACCTCTTTACTGCCTCCCATAGTTAGGTATGGTGCGTGGAAATTCACCCACCTCAGGGTTTTTTGGAATGGACCACCCTGCTGAGTCCTCGTGTGACTGGCACCCCAGTCGCACGTGCGATGGTGGTCACTGACCATACCTGCGCTGGTGTCGACTACCCCTCACCATGCCTTAGTTATGCTGCTATAGCATAGTGCTGTCATGGACTTTTCATGTGTCACGCCGTACAACCCCCCCCCCCTCTCCTCTCCCCCCTTCTCTCTCTCTCTCTCTCAACTCTCCCTCTCTTGCCTATTCCCACCATGGTATACTGTAACAATATATAGTACTACTGATTACTTATTGACATTAACCATTTTGATTTTCAGTAATACTAACCCACTCTACATCTCTCTTTCTTCCCCCTTACTGTACCTCACTTGTGAGGTATATCATCACCAGTCATCAACCATCCGTGTGTTGGCCCTCCTCTCACCCATCTCACCTGAAGTCCCATCCTCGACTGCCCTATTACTGCCCCCTAACTGGACTCCTGGCCCGTACAGCCTAGCGACCCACCACCAGCCTATGACAACTCTGCCCGGATTACTGGCCCATCCACCAACCCACCACATGCCCCTCGAAAACTCCCTTCCCCTGGACAATCCCAACGCTGGACTATTGAACTTTCTGTCACTAAATCAGGAATAACGAATTACCATACCGGATACGTAATCATCCCACCTCTTGTAACTTTCAGCTCAAGTGCTTAACACCATGTCTTATTCTCTACACCCGACTATCATATGCATTTGTCATGTATACAGACCTTACTGTCATGTACTGACCCTAGGCAGATGGGTCAGGCCCTTGAGTCGTGGATCTGCTCGAGGTTTCTTCCTATATATATCTCCAATTCTAGGGAGTTTTTCCTCGCCCCTGTTACCCATGGGCCTCTCTCTTGCTTTCCTTTTCTTCCTTTCTTTCCTTCTTTCTCTGATTGCCTACATTCTGTAAAGCGCCATGATACATGTGTTATGTTTTGGCGCTCTATAAGCACAATAAATTGAAATTGAATTATTCCTGCAGGCTGCCCGTTTTGGCTGTCATACTTTTAAATGGCTTTGCAAGAAGTAGGCCTATAGACCATAACTTGTACTACTGTCATCTTCTTTAAGAACTTTTCCCAATATTTCCCATAGCCTATATCGCTTTCCCTGAAGGGGTGTCTTTATTATTTTAACTCGCGTCTTCAGCTTCTTTACTGTTGGCTTTACTGTATTGATGCTAGCCTTCTCGTGATTTTCTAAGTAGGCCTATTTGTAGAAAATATATATTTAATTAATTTTAACTGACCCGTCTGCAAATGACCCAAATATCATTCAAATATTTTGTTTATGACTCATAACCGCGGGTGACCGTAATAAAACAACGTCCATTATGGAAACTAGACCCTCTTATTGGCTGATGAAAACTTTTGCACATTTTTGGAAACCAATATAGATGTTTACATTAAAACGAATAAGACTGATGAGATCTCATATTCCCTACTTTGGGAATCACTTAAAGCTTACCTTAGGGGGCAAATTATTTCATATGTGACATTTGGTAATAAGGAACGCTCAAGAGAGATATCGGACTTGACTAACTCTATACGTAGGCTTGACCAGCTCTATTCAGAGTCGCCTAATGCTGAATTACATAAGGAACGAGTGGATTTGCAGTCTAAACTGAACATATTGACTACAAAACATGCAGAGCAACTTTTATTAAAAACCCGCGGGAACTTTTATGAATATGGGGATAAGTCTAGCCGTGCTCACCAACTAAAACGCCAGTCCGCATCCCGTCTCATCCCGCAAGTAGCAGATGAACAAGGTCATTTGATTTCTGATCCCAAACACATTAACGATAGATTTGTCTCCCATTTCATTTCACTTTATACCTCTGACTTCCCTACAGACACCTCCCCAATGTTTGCCTTTTTCAACAACATGGAAGCCCCTTCTCTTGACCAATCTGTTGTATCCACACTTGAACAAAATTTAGAAATTGGAGAGGTCCTTGAAGCCATTAAGGCCATGCAAAATAGCAAAACTCCAGGCATGGATGGATACCCTATAGAGTTCTATAAAAAGTTTAGAGACCAGATTGCACCTCTCCTCTTGAAAGTTTTTACTGAATCACTAAATAATGGTTCCTTACCCCCCACTTTCTCTCAAGCATCCATCTCACTTCTTCTCAAGAAAGATAAAGACCCTACCCACTGTGGATCCTACCGTCCGATATCTCTCTTGAACGTAGATGCCAAGATCCTGGCTAAAGTGCTGGCCCGCCGCTTGGAGGATCGACTTCCAAAAATTATTTCTGAGGACCAAACAGGGTTCATTAACACTCATTTTCGAATATACGCCGCCTCATTGATATAGCCTATACAAAAAATACAGGTTGTTTGCCTGAAGCAGTAATTTCTCTAGATGCAGAGAAGGCATTCGATCGTGTTGAATGGCAGTATTTATTTGCAGCTCTGGAAAAATTTGGCTTTGGTGTTAATTTCATTTCATGGATTAAGCTCTTATATAAGGCTCCCCAGGCGTGCGTTCAAATCAATGATTTACGGTCATCTTTTTTCCCCTTGACTAGAGGCACAAGACAGGGTTGCCCACTTTCCCCACTTCTATTTGCCATTGCGATTGAACCACTAGCCATTGTCCTATGAACCACAACTGCGTTTCAGGGTATAATAAGAGGGGGAATAGAACACAGGGTTTCCCTATATGCCGATGACTTGTTGCTATATGTCATCCAATCACCTGTGCTTCCAAAATTGTGTCTATCCTTGAGGAGTTTGGGACCTTTTCTGGATACAAACTCAATTTGCGGAAAAGTGAGTGGCGAGACACTACAGGTGAATAGGGTAAATTTTTTAACAAGCAGATATCACTATGAAACTTCCCCAGTTGATTACTTATATTAATATGAGAAAAAAATGTATTACAAGTTTGCTGTAATTTAATGTTTACATATGCAAATGAGGCATTATCTAATTAGATATGCGCTAATTTGCATACATT
This sequence comes from Alosa pseudoharengus, assembly GCF_046254945.1. Taxonomy (NCBI): domain Eukaryota; kingdom Metazoa; phylum Chordata; class Actinopteri; order Clupeiformes; family Clupeidae; genus Alosa; species Alosa pseudoharengus. The sequence goes on from NW_027468774.1 coordinate 46,145,793, forward strand.
TTAAGGCACGAAACCTGAGCATTCGATACAGCCAGGTTCAAAATTATGTTTTCATTGTGTTCAGATATTAGATGGGAAAACATCTACAGAGGGATTTATGAATATCTACTTTTGTTATCCTGTAAATCAGAAAATGATGTCACTAGCCCTAAAAAAACGATTTTTTTCCAAGTTTTTAGGCATAAAATGTCATGTAAGTCAGGCTAGGAATAATATATCAACAAACCCCTCTGTAGAAATCTTCGACATATAGTTAGGCATAAGTCTAGAAAGTTTGGTGTATGTACGTGCTTCTGAAGTGGAGTTTTTGAGCTCAGAGTGTGAGGGGAAACTCATTTTGAGAAAACAGCCTTGAAAGACAGCCAATGAGATTCCGTTCTCAGCCTAGACTCGCCTTTGAACTTTCGCGATTGGTTGCTGATACAAAGGAAGTGTCCATATATGGATCACATAGCGTGATACAGAAAAAACAGAGCTTTCCAACGGTAGTACACATGATATGTTTTGGACCACGGTCGCGGGAGTGCATGCAAGGTTAGAATGCTAACTTTTGCTGAATTTAGGAGAAATATACAGGCGCGAGTACACACAATATAATGAAATAAACACCTAAATGTGTAAATCGGACTTTTTTGTTGTATTAGTGTGATAGAATACATGCTAAGGTAACATACTAGCTCAAAATCTCGAAATTGACCAGTGCATGAAAAAACGATGTTTTCACCTGCCGTGTCTCGCCTTAAGAGCTTCTCGCTTCACTTCCCATCCTATAGTGCTCTCCACTCTTAAGATTTGGAACCAATTTCGCTCTCATTACAAATTTGGGTAACACTTTACTTGACGGGTGAGTTCATAACACATTCATAGCAGCTGTCATAAACTGCACATAAAGCATTCATGACTGTTTCATGAGACATGGCTCAACATTCATACCAAACCTTTCATGAATGTGGAAGACAGAAAGACGATAACTTGTCAAAATAAAAGTCCAAAGTCGCAAAACAGCATTGCTGTTTTTGGTCCAAACCTCTAAGGCTACCTGATCATGTCACATCTGAGTCAATGGGCTACTCCAGTGCCAAAAAGAGAGAACATGGTCAAGCAAATAATTTTTGCTTCATAAAAATGTATTTGTTTTATGATGTAACCTTTGCAGATTATTTTTCATCTTTTGCTACTGGGAATGCCCAACCGTTCCAGGTTACACAAATACGGGTCAGCTGAATGTAGGCTAGTTTACCTCCCAGTGTTAAACTCAGTGATTACGAATACTTCACAACTTGTATAGTAAAGTGACATTCGATGTAGACTTCATAAGATATTCATGAAATATTTACAAAGGCTGGAGAGATTAAATTAATGGTATCCAGGTTACACAAATACGATGTTGGGCTTTTATTTTGACAAATTGTTGTCGTTCTGTCTTCCACATTCATGAAAGGTTTGGTATAAATGTTGAGTCATGTCTCATGAAACAGTCATGAATGCTTTATGTGCAGTTTATGACAGCTGCTATGAATGTGTTATGAACTCACGCGTCAAGTAAAGTGTTACCCAAATTTGTTTCTGCCTCTATCCTTGGCCCCATTCACAATAACCACCTATTCCTTCCCTCCACTATGGATCTGTCTTTTATGGAGTGGTTGAAGAGGGGTATTTATTCTTTTCAAGACCTTTACAATTCTATCGTCCTAGACAGTTATGACAATTTACAGAGACTTCCCCAGACAATTGTTTTTTCAATACCTTCAAATACGACATTATCTCAAGATCTGCTACCCTTCCTTCCCCACCCTACCAGCACGTGAAGCCTGGGAGGAGTTAACTCTTATAGAGCCAGGAAAAGGAGTGATTTCTGTATTGTATCAGAAAATAATCTCTTTGGAAAACCACAGCCTAGCCAGGATGAGGACGAGCTGGGAGTTGATCTGGGAGAGTATTGGGAAGATGCACTAATGAGAGTCAACTCATCATCATCCTGTGCCCGCTTGGCACTTATTCAATTTAAAGTGCTACACAGAGCACACTACAGTAAAGCCAAGCTAGCAGAAATATATCCAGGAGCTGATGCAAGCTGTAGCAGGTGTTCTTTTCCCCCAGCTAATCTCACACACTCTTTTTGGTCCTGTCCTTCCCTTGATTCATATTGGTCAGGAGTATTCAACATTTTATCTGAAGCTCTCAATATATCCATCGAACTGAACCCCTTGATTGCTATATTTGGTACTCCCCCAGAAACAGTTACTAGAGCCCAGTCTGATGTTATCGCATTCACCTCTTTGCTTGCCCGCCGTAGAATCCTGCTGGGGTGGAAATCCACTACACCTCCATCTCTAGCCCGTTGGCTGGAGGATGTTATGCTCTTTCTTAAGCTTGAAAAAATGTAATTTACCTTGAGAGGATCAATGAAAAACTTTTACTTGAGATGGCAACTCTTTATCACCTACTTTGAGAACTTAAAAGAACTGGATTCCGAACCCATATGATCTACCTTGCATTTTCACTTTGTTTATTTTTTTTGAGAATGTGCAGTGTCAAATCCTCAACTCCTACTTTGATGCTATGACTTACTAAGGTTATTATCAGTATCATTATGGCATTTCAATGATACCTTGATGTGTCCCCCCCCCCCCCCATTTATTTATTTTCTTTCTCCTTTCTTATTATTTTAATTTACCGGTATATGTTATTTTATTTTCAATTTTACTTTAGTTTTTGTAGTGTTGTAATGCTAGTTCAAGGCATTTTGGTGAACAATGTTTGTAAATGAAAAAAAGGAAAAAATGGAAATTACTATTTTATTCTGTGTATTTCCTGCAATTTCCATCAATAAACAGATTTGTAAAAAAAAAAAAAAAAAGTCGCATTGACTTCAAAATATTACTTCTAACATACAAAGCCATTTATGGCCAGGCACTAGAATATATTAAAGATCTCCTAGTCCCATATAACCCACCCAGACCGCTACGATCACAGAATACTGGCCTTCTTGTAATTCCAAGAATCTCAAAAACTACAGTAGGAGGCAGAGCTTTCAGCTATCGGGCACCCCTCCTCTGGAATAATCTCCCTTCCTCAATTCGACTAGCAGACACCCTCCCTATTTTTAAGTCTAGACTTAAAACATACCTCTTTACTGCCTCTCATAGTTAGGTATGGTGCGGTGTGGAACTTAGATACTTTATTGATCCCCAAGGGGAAATTGACCGTTCGCAAAAGCCACGCCCCCAAACTCAGAACGGAGTTGTCTAGAAATTCAATGGTACAGTAGCTGTTAAGACTCTGTAAAAGTTACAGCACAAGAGGCTCTTTTAGAGAGCCACGGACCTAAATTCATTTACAATCATTTACAATCCTTTGAAAGACTGCAGTATGACATGAAGACACATGTATAAAAACTCATATCTAACTTTGTTGGGTGACGAACTTAAACGGGAGGTGAGTGTGATTCACTGATATTAGCTGTGCTAGATAGACTTGCATGCATGTTACAAAGACACTGGGCCATTCATGTAAGGAACATGGTGCTGCCAAAAAACGGAAACATAGCCAACATTGCAGAGCCACTTCAACTTTATTATTATATGGTGAATAAATGTTACACTACTGGGCACAGCCCCATGCATCTCTGACGTGACGAAGCTAGCACGTTATTAGCAGCGGGTAGCTAACTATGCTAACGTTAGTTATCTACAAGTCTCCTCCAAGTGACAATCATTTTATATACAATGCTGGCAATGCTGAAAACAATTAACATCCTTATTTATCTTACTGAGTTGACTGTGTGGCTTAATCCACAGATGTGGTGGAGCACTGTTTCGTTATGGTTTGCTAAGGAGTAAACCTTTGCTTTAAAAAAGTGGAGATCTGGGACGAGAGAATTTAATGCTAACTATGCTAACCATGTGACTTAGCTAACTTAGCTTATCATTTTTAGTAGTTATGCTAACTATGCTAAATAACATGCTAACAATGTTTAAATGCTAATTATGCTAACCATGTGACTTAGCTAACCTAGCTAATCATTTTTAGTAGTTATGCTGAAGGATGTAGGAGTCATAGTTGATGACAAGTAACAGTTACAATGGCTGAACAGTTAAAAAGTTCAGTAGCTTAAAGGGTTAAATTGTTTAACAGTGAAATATTGTAGTGAGGACTTCAGTGGAAGACCGCTAACTTTAACAGCTTGGAAACCACAACGAACTTATTCTGCCTAAATAAAGTAATGATTTATTACTAGTATATCTGTAGTTACAGTCCCTGCATTGTAAAATGTAAATTAGACGTGAGAGGAGTGAACATTTAGACATAGAGAAAAAGTATCAAACGTAGCTTGTGCATAAAAGTTAGCTTTTCTTTTACATGTGTGTGAAATCCAATGACACCAAGTGTGCACTTCAGACTGTCGTTCAGCCGCAGCAGAGTTACATAATGGATTTAGATCACTAAATAGTAGGTTTTAGAAGGCAGGCAGCAACTGATGATTGAAAATGGTTTGATGTAGCTTGATAGCCTGGGTGTTCCCATGCTGCCTTGCGCGCGATTTGATTCACGCTGCTAAGGCAGCCTGGAGACCATGTAGCAAATTTTTGCATTGTAGAGTTGCCAATATCTAGTCTGACAGAATTTAAGGCGCTAAGGCTAGATTGGAAATGATTCTTACTCAGTCCAAGGACAAAACCGGCCAGTTGGAAAATGGAGCAGGCTGGGAAATGAAGGTTGATCTTGGCCAGTAGATGGCGGTACCTCCACATATAGTGAGTACTAAACTAAGCCCCGACTTAATTCTGTGGTCGGATTCAGAGAAGATAGTTTACTTCATTGAACTTACTGTTCTTTGGGAAGACAGAGTGGAAGAGGCCAATGAGCTGAAGAGAGCGAAATACACTGAAATAGCAGAGGAAGCAGCCAAGCGAGGTTGGAGTGCACAATTGAGGCCTATTGAAATCGGTGCATGAAGGTTTGTGGCCAGATCTGTTATTGGCTTGCTGTCTTAATTGGGCATTTGTGGACGAAGTCTAAGACAGGTGGTTAGTAATATGTCCTTGGCAGCAGAACGAGCAAGCGAATGGTTGTGGGTAAGGAGAAGTTACCCTTCCTGGGGCGCAAGCTAAGGCAAAGTCCTTTTAGGCAAGTCCCTCCACTCTGTGGCCATACGACACCAATCTTGCTCCAGCGGATCATTAGCACGCTGCACGAATTTGTTCAAAACTGTTGCATTCAAATTGACTGCTAAATTCTAATAATCTCAATCGCGATGCAAATGGAAAAGTATTTTCCAAGACTCAAACGGGCCTGTCCCAAGGAGAAAAAGTATTAATTTGAAACTTAAACACACGTGGGGAAACTGAACAGTCCAACCAGTAGACTAGGCCTATGATAAACTAGCAAATTAAGCTACTTTGTTTACAATATTTCCAGGCTTCAACCAGTGCTGCTTTTCATTCAGACTTATGTGCACATTTATTTATTTGAGTGTTTTTCATGATTATGTTGCTATTTCTTTTCCCTGTTTGCTTTGATTGATTAAAATCAGAGGAGGGTTGAGTTTAAAATAAAAGTGTTTTAATTGAACCCCCCCCCCCCTTTTTTTTTTTAAATCAATAATTATCGATATCGACTGATATGAAATACTTATATTGTGATACAAGCTAACTGGCTCATTTTTTTTGTGTTTGTGACAGACCGTGCTTAGGTCAATGGTGGTTGGTTAGGGTTTTTAGGGTTATGGTTCAGTCCACATCAACTGGACCGGAACAACCTAGCCAACCTAGACCATGCCTAGGCTGGTTAAAAGTATTTTGGGTATTGAATATTTCAATGTGGCAGCATGGAGGGGAGTATCTCCAGGACGCTGGTTTCACTGTTAAGCCTTCATGAGGTGTCGTAGGCCTAACTTAACGAAACATTGGTGAATGAGGGTGCCCACTTGATAACCCCAATGACATGCCGCATACTATATACTGCTGTTGGATGGGTCATTGTCTTGTGTTTGTGACCATTGGTTGGCAGATTTATGGTTAGCAAGCTTTTTTAAGCTCATTTGAGTAGGGGCTTCTAAATATGTTTTTACCTTAGATTTTGGCACAAGGGATTATAACATCTAATCCTGTGTATTAATGTAATGTTGTAGTTTAAATAGTAGGCTAATGTAATACAGTATTATTTGGTGCAAATTTTCATGATATTTTAAAGAAGGCTGAGCTTCCCCTGTAGTGTTAGAGCAATCGCCTCTAATTTCATGTAAACTTAATTTAAACTTAATTGGAATTACAGTTGGTCCCATTTACAAGTGGCCACGTCATTCGCACTTTCCGTGATTCATGCAGCTGTGTGAAAAGTATTACAACTTATCGCCATGAGGTGGCAGCTTAAGTCCGCTGTAGCATTGCCGGTAAACAGAGCAGCGGACTGCATTCAAAGGTGTTGCAAGTGGCAGTGTGATTGATACTGTAAGCTACAGAACAATACTAAAGATCACCTCATTAAAGCCATACTAGGTTAAATCAGAGCCTACTTTTTTTTATCAAGCTGGGAGATGATGGCCTTTGGCGAATAGTTTAGGCCTACTCAAAATGAGTAAAACCAAAATTGGCGAAATCTCGCACTTTTTTCCATTTCCACTTTGCTCAGTCATTTTATTAATTCCAAGGAAAGAAAGACACATGCAGTTTTCGGTAACACTCCATAATAAGATAGATAGATAGATAAATACTTTATTGATCCCCAAGGGGAAATTCAGGGGGTCTCAGTAGCATACAGACATCACACACAACATGCACTTACAGCAAATGGTAAATATAAGTATAAGTATAAACATATAACCAAACACCACTGTACAATAGAGACAGTAGGAGATAAGAAAAGCTAACAAAACTAAAAATACTATATAAATTAAATGTAAAAGAAACAGTGTGCTTAAGGGTGGTCAAGTATGAGACGCTTGTAATGACAGGGCCTGTAGTTCTGTGTGCAAAGTGAGGTGCTCAAGAGAGTGAGTATCCTGGTGAAGGTGCAAAGTAGTCCAACAGTAGTTCTGTGTGTATGGTAAGGTGCTCAAGAGAGTGAGAGTGAAGGTGCCAAAAAAGTAGTCCAACAGGAGTCCCTTAGTTATGTGTGCATGGTAAGGTGCTCAAGAGAGTAAGTGTCCTGGTGAAGGTGCAAAAAGTAGTCCAACAATAGTCCTTAAGTTAAGTGTGCACGGTAAGGTGCTCGGAGAGTGAGTGTCATGGTGAAGGTGCAACAAGTAGTCCAGCATTAGTCCAACAGTGCAATAATAAGGTCTAGAGACCAGCATAAATAATATGGACAAATAGGAGAGCAAAGTATAATATAATGTAGACAAGGTAATATAAAAAACTATAAAAACTACGTCAGTGCAGAAACAGGTTGAGGTAATAGGGTTACAGCCATTCAGTATTATTGTAGCAGAAGCCATTGATCATGTGTGCTAATATAGCATGAAAAACATGAAAAACAGTGTAGCAGGAAAGCGGTAGTAAAAACATTAGGCTGTGGTAAAACAGTAGTAAAGCAGTAGTGGGTAGTCAGTACTCAAACATGGAGAGGGTGGAGAGGCAGACAGACTAAGCAGAGAAGTCTATCTCTCCTCTTCCCTTTAGTGATGCATTGAACAGTTCAATGGCCCTGGGGACAAATGACTTCCTCAGTCTGTCTGTTGCGCAAGTCAGTGAGCGAAATCTCCAGCTGATCAAGCTCTTTTGCTTTTTAATAGTGCTGTAGAGTGGGTGGCATTCATTGTCCAAGATGTTGATCAGTTTGTTCAGGGTCCTTTTGTCAGATATTGAAGTGATGCACTCCAGTTCAGCTCCCACTACAGAGCCAGCCTTCCTTAACAGCCTGTCAAGTCGCCCAGCATCCTTCTTCTTTGTACTTCCTCCCCAGCATACCACTGCATAGAAGAGGACGCTGGCCACAACAGACTGATAGAACATCCTGAGGAGCTTGCTGCACACATTGAAGGACCGCAGCCTCCTCAGGAAGTACAGCCTGCTCTGCCCTTTCTTGTAGAGTGCGTCAGTGTTAGCTGACCAGTCCAGTTTATTGTCCAGGTGGAGACCCAGATACTTGTAGGTGCTTACCGCCTCCACATTGACCCCATCAATGGAGACTGGTAGCAGAGCGGGCTTAGACCTGCGGAAATCCACCACCATCTCCTTGGTCTTTGAAGTGTTGAGTTGAAGGTGATTGAGTTTGCACCATTGCACAAAGTCCTCCACCAGGCTCCTGTACTCCTCCTCTTGCTCGTCCCTGATACACCCCACAATTGCAGTATCGTCAGAAAACTTCTGCATGTGGCATGACTCGGTGTTGTAGCAGAAGTCAGATGTGTACAGGGTGAACAGGACTGAAGAGAGCACAGTTCCCTGTGGAGCTCCGGTGCTGCTGATCACAGTGTCAGAGAGACAGTTCTTCAGTCTGACGAACTGTGGTCGCTCGGTCAGGTAGTCTGTAATCCAGGTTACCAGGTGCCATAATAAATAGCAAACTAGTAATTACCTAACCCTTTGTTAATATTTGTTAATTGTTACTAACATATCTATTTGGCACAAGTTAATAGTTTTTTCATCATTAATTAAATTTTAGTTGTTTGCATAAAATCTGTATGTAAATGTTTTAGCAAATCTATTAACTAATATTGTATTGATATGTGTTAATAGTTAACTAAATGTCTTTTTGGCACTAATTATTATTATTATATTATTTTATTCTTTATTTTATTTTTGACCAACTTGTTTATTATTATTTCAATTATTTATTTATTTTCCCCCCATGTTATGTGATTATTGTTGTTGTACCATTGTCATTGTTTTATGTTTGTTTGTAAGCACTTTGGTTCAACTCAGTTGTTTTTAAATGTGCTATAGAAATAAAGTTGACTTGACTTGACTAATTAACAGTTATTTCTTTCACCATTTAAATGTTATAGGTTTATTTACAAACTATATGTTAATAGAAAAGTTAATTACTTATTATTATCTAACTAATTGTTATTAAACTGTGCTCCTGCCTATCTCAATATGAACCACTCCCCATAGGACCCTTACAATAGATATATAGATAGATAGATATTTTATTCCCCAAGGGGAAATTCAAGAAAAAAACACGGAGCTACCTTGACATGCTGCCACTCTTGTCAGTGCCGGAACCGCTTGCAATAAAGTTGGTTTTGCACATGCAGTACATTGGAGGCACCACTGAGTAATGTCCCTGCTCATGTGTGGCCAATAACAACGGGTTACTGCATTTTGTAATGTTCTTTTGCAACCAAAATGTCCAGCTAGGGAATGGCCATGTAACATCTTAAAGACTTCATTCTGCAACCTAGTTGGGACCACCACTTGACAGACAGGGTCACCTGGTGGGGGTCTGACCCTACGACATAATATAGAATCCACAATGACCAGTCTGGGAAACTCTTTCCAGTAATGACGTAACTCAGGGAGCTCACACTTCAGCTGTGAAAAGGGTGGTCTACTGTCACTCAAGACTTATACGGTGACTATTTTCAAGACAGGGTCTTATTTTTGAGCATCCTGAAGAGTTTGTCTGTTCAGGTCAAAACAGAATGATTCACTGGGATTTGCCGCAGCAAGCTGTACTGACAAAGCCAACGCGGTAAGTTCTCTGACAATCTGCAGGACTGACAATCTGTGTTTGTACTGAAACTGAGTTCACAGGTATGGTTTCCCTTATAGGCATACTGTCTTCACCCCGACATGGACGCCATGATAAAGAGATTACAGTGTTTGAGACCTTGCTTGTGTTCAATTGTCCAGTCATATGGGTCTATCTCCAGTGCCCATCTTGCTCTGCGTCCAGTTGGATCACAATCCAGGGCCATTTTTCTCAGTCCTAGGAGAGGTTTGTGGTCTGTAATGATTCGGAATGGATGGCCTGAGAGATACTGGCGGAAATGTCTTATGGAACACACAAGGGCCCACAGCTCCTGATCAAATGTTGACCATCGTCTCTCGGTGGTTGTGAGGGTATGGCTACCATAGGCAATGACGTGTTCCTTACTGTTCGCCTTTAGCTGTGACAGCACACATCCAATAGATATGTTCAGGCGGCAGTGAAAAGCAATAATTCTTTTCACAGAGAAATCTGGATATGCCAGAATGGGGGTATGTGTGAGGACATGGCGGAGAGTGTCAAATGCTTTTTGTTCCACATCAGTCCATGAAAAAGGCTCTCCTTTCTGAGTAAAGACATGCAGAGGCTGTGACATCTTGGCAAACTGATGTATAAAACGTCTGTAATAAGAACAGAGTCCTAAGAATGCCCTAACCTCAGTAGGATTCTCTGGTGTTGGCCAATCCCTCACTTTTTTTTCATTCTTTGGGTCTGGTTGCACACCTGATGCAGAAACAACATGCCCTAAGAATGTTACATGAGATTGTGCAAAGTCACACTTTGACGGTTTCAATTTAAGGTTTGCGGCTTTGAGACGTTCAAACACCTCCCTCAAATGCAGCAAATGATGGAAGTGACATTTAGTGACATTCTTATATTCTCATTAATAAAGGAAATGCTTGAACCAGTGTCCAGCATAATATGCATATCAGACCCTTCTACTGTTCCCCTTATGTAGGCGACGAAAGTGTTGCAATTGTTATTGTCTGTTACAGCAGAATTTTTGTGCAGTGTATTTTGTCGGCCACAAGGTGGCACCATTGCACAATGAGAAAAAGTTTGGTTCAGTGAATTACCATCTGGGGCTAGTTTGAGGCTAGCTGACGGATGCCCCACTGCGTCAGCTAGTTGAAGTTTCCCTGCCGATAGCCATCCTGATACCCATGGTCACCTTCATGATGTTGATGATCACTCCTGTCATCTCGGAAAGAGACCCGCTTGCGCACTGGACTTGGGCTGTAGTGACAGTTTCTGAAGTTCCCTCTAGGTTCACTGTAGTGAGGCCATGACACCTCCTCATCAGAGTAGTCTGGGTGACGATCAGGTGATGATTTGGAGTAGTGGTAGTGGTCTCTGGGAATCTCCCCCCCTGTGTGGAGAGTGTGGTCTACCACGGCTGCGTGCATAGTAGTCCTGTCTGCGATTGTCCACACTCTGGCGTGCAGACCAATTGTGGTGCCACTCAGGAGACAGATTACGACGACTCATGTGACTGATAGGTGAAAAACTGCGACCATATCTCTGTGCTGCCGGGGAGTATCCTTGGTCTCCGCCCCTTGGAGAAGGGGATCTCTGAGGGCGAGTTGGTGAATATGCATTGTGACGTGACTTCAAGGTTTGGGCATTAAGCGTCAGTTTTAGGTCAGTTTGTCTTAGGTCAGTGTGTTTGTCTTCAAGTCTTTGTTCAAGTGTCTGACAGTGTCTGTGAGAGCTTGTACCACTTTATGAAGAGGTGCCGTATCATCTGAGATTGTGTTGACTGATGGACTTGCAGCTGTTGGTGGGAGTAGTTTAACAGCCTGTCGGGCACGCTCTGCTTGGGTGGCAATATCAAAAGCCTCTTGGAATGTTTTTACTCCTCGCTCATGACACTTAATCTGAAGTTCCTGATCCAGCCCAGCCAAAAAACGTGTGAGCTTCATATATTCTGTAGCGTTTGGCTCAAAGTATGGAAAAGCCTCTTTCACCAATCTACATACATCAGCAGCATACACCTCAATGGCCTCATTTGGCCTCCTGCTACGTGAATTAGGAAAGGCCTGGAAGGAGGCTATTACGTCTGTTTTGCCAAAAGCCTCTTTTAAATGTGTCTTTGTTGAAGCAAACGAACGTCATGTTGCAAACAATGAAAAGTTCAGGCGGTAATCTAGTGGGCAACTCTGACGCCATTCCAGTGTCTCTGTAGCGCCCCTCCTGAATTACCTCGTAACGTCTGGCCCACAATTGGAAGGTCTCGCTGCCATCGTTCCGAAATGGTGGAGGCAGGGGAACATCCCGCGCCTACCGAGGGACCTGGGCGGCGACATCTTAGATGGAAAAGTTGTGTTTTATTTTCATAATCTTTGTTCAGTGAACACAACAACGCATACCTGTCAACACTCCCGTTTTTCCCGGGTTCTCCCGTATTTCAAGGTCATCTCCCAGCACCTTCCCGTTTTGTTATTTCTCCCGGAAAACTCCCGTAATTTGCATGGCCATCAAACTTCATTTTAAAATCATTGATCCATTCATTTTTTCTATTAGTCTGACATCTCCCAGGTTGCCAGATTGTGTATGAAATACACCCTACACCCTACACATACACGATCACTTAGTTTCAATTTCAACTATTTTGTCATAGGCTAAAACCAGGCAACCCAAAACCCAAATAAGGAAGTGGGTGCCGACTGCGCAGCCTGAGTCTCATCGTGCAAGCGGGCTAGTTGAATGGCCTAGGCCTACTCCAGAACTAGCTGTTGTGAAATTGTTGGGAATTTAATTAATTAACACATCACATAAACTGTTATTGAGTGTTGTTGATACACTGAACTTGTGCCCTCGGAACCAAATCTGACAGCTGCAGCTTTGGAGTTTTGGAAGTAGGCTGCAGGCAGGCAGCTGGTGGATACGTAAGGTAATGGTAAGGTAAAAGCAATGACCGAAATGCAGTGTATGAAACGTATTAAATATGCAAACACAGATCCGGTATAAACACTGACCCCCCTCCCCCCCCCCAAAAAAAATCTCCCGTTTTTGGAAAGCTAAAATGTTGACAGGTATGTACAACCGCCTGTTTGTTAGCGAACAGAAATGTAGTGATTGTGACGCTCAGGCCTATGAAGTATAGGGGTTAGTGTGCCTGCAAACTCTCACTGAAAAGTGGAAGTAGATGGCTCAATGGTTAGAGTTACATACTGAGACGTGGGAATCCGGGGTTCAACCCCCGTGTGAAGCGTTTTGGCAGAGATAGGTAGAAGTGTTGCCCTTGACACGTAAGCATTGCCGGTAAACAGGGCAGCGGTCTGCATTCAGAGGCGTTGCAAGCGGCAGTGTGATTGATCGGCCTACTGTAAGCCATTGGTTCCCAAAAGAGATTTTATTTGGGTCGCCAGCATAGCCTATAGTGATGAGAGCGGGTTAAGTGAAATACATCAACCTATTCTGTTCTTGCTGTTTGTCTCACGATACAGCCCATAGCCTAATGAAACTATAGAAAGCCCCACACGAATAGGCAAGATGTTTTGTGGTGCGTCGGGAAATGAGATATTGTATTTTTTATTTTTTCCCTAAAAGTTGGGTAGCCACTGGCCTCGTGACCCACTGACGTTGGTCCCCCAAAGCGCACTAAGACCCTTGTCATTTTCCTTATAGAGAGACCCATGGCTACACTAGACAGGCAACTGTGTTTTGTTCCCAGAGCATGCTTTCTCTGATCTACAGTGGGTCCCAGTTAAAAATTGACACTTCATTCACGATCATGGTGAATGGTGAAATGTAAGTACAACTGCAGCCGCTTGGGGGCAGCATAGTCCGCTGTGGAGTTCCACGGTCGAACCAGACGGCGCATTCGACAGCAAGGGCTGTGATTGGCCGAGTTTTCAGTGCGTTTCTCTGTGTTTTTAGCAGCCCCTGCAACATGCTAGTCCACTGTAGCCTAAGCCTTGTACATAATGTTAAACAGTTTTGGTTTCAGTGGCAAGATTTCTTGATTGTACAGTGTTTGTCTCTCAGTAATGTTTTACAATGAGAGCTTCGACAGCTGGCAGTAGGCTACTTTGTCGGTAGTCATGAGAAGTTCGCTTGCTAACAGAACATAAATATGCTGCCCAGAAACCTTGTGAATAGTTCTGATTTTTTTTACTACACTAACGAGGTTGAAAGATAGACTTTGCCTACAGCATCTCCTTAACAGTAATGTTAACAAAATGACAGCATTCATATGACAAAGAAAAACGAATTCGGTCACTCAAGACTGTGCCACAGCAAACAGTGTAGGCTACAGTCCTACCCAATAGGCCTACTCGAAGCAGATAGCGTTGTCTGACGGTCGAGTGGGTTAATGCATGTATTTCCAGAACAGGTCTGCAACTTTCAGGCCGTTCTGAGTTCGAATCTAGGCAGGAGCAGAGCCATATAAAGGCCTAGGCCTATTGTTATCATTTTTTGCAAGGTGTTGCTCCTGGCAATACTTGTTTATAAGACGTTTGGTGATTAATTGATAGCTGTTTTTGGGACACGTTAAACGTTCTTTATAATGAGCGCATCCGGGGATTAAAACGACTGTTACGTGCTGTTACAACTGTAGGCTACAATGATTGCAATACAAAAATATGCGCGTGTTAGTTTAGTTAGTTTTGTGATGTTTTGCACTTTTGCCTCATGTGTTTTCAGGTTTGAGGGCTTTTTTGGCAAGATTGACCTTGGTTAGACTCTGCATATGTTATTTCTCCGTATGGAAAATAAAGTCAATTTTCGACACACGTCTGTTATTAGTTCAATAACAAGTGTTGCTTGTTAAAACATGTGACTAGTGAAACTCAAATGATTTTAGAAATATTTAGCCAAAGCCAAAAAGTGTTAGAGAAGGAGAGACGCCGTTGCAGCTCAGATGTCTTCTTAATTTTCTTTATTCTTTAGTAAAAGGTGCAGAACATTATTAAACTTTGACTAACGTTTCGATGTTCGTTAGTCAAAAACATCGACACATCGAAATGTTAGTCAAAGTTTAATAAGGTTCTGCACCTTTTACTAAAGAATAAAGAAAATTAAGAAGACATCTGAGCTGCACTGGCGTCTCTCCTTCTCTCTAAAATATCTTTCCTGGCCTGGTTGCAACGGATTGTGGCCAAACGACAGAAGCGCAGAGAACCCTCCTTTGTCTACCAAAAAGTGTTACTTTGTGCCCCGCGCTCCCCCACTGCTTGTGAAAGAAGGGGATGAGGGAGGGGGGCTTAACGTGAAAAAGCTTAATCAAAGATTGTTAAGGCGGAGCAAGATACTTCATCAGGAGCCACTTCCGGGAACCCGGATCGCACGCCTTAACAGATAGGCTTTGCTCTTGGGTTTGGCCTTACAGCGAACTCAATGCTCTTGTTGCTTGCAGTTTGTTAAATAAAGCGATGCAGATTACATTATTTATTTCTGATTAATTGCGTCTTTTGATGTATTTTGCAACATTTGCTTGTTAGGCTGGGCTACTGTCAATGTCCTGTACAGGTCAATGTTCAACAATTGCTGGTGTAGGCCTAGGCTATTAATCAATTAGGGACTGTTCTTTATTTATTTAATTAAGGGGCTACCGGAGGAGTTTTGGGAGCGTTTTGGGAGCCCTCCCTCGCCAGCAAGAATTTTTTCTATGACCCTCCAAAGTGATTGAGAAAAAACGCATGACCCTCCCCAGTCCCAACAATTTATTGATGCCTTAGGCTACTGGGTCAATTTGGGAGCTTGCATGCTACGACTCCTTCCTTGAAATGCCTTGAAAAGGCTGTCGTTTGCACAATTTCACAAATAATCACCGGGACCGAAACAAACCTGTCAACTTTTCCCGGGTTTATCGCGTATTTTAACTTTTTCCTCGCTGTCTTAGGAGGAGCTGCAGGGCCGTCGCAAGGGGATGCGAGGCCCTGTGCGAACTTGACAGATGCAAGGCCCTTTTCACTTACGTGCATGAAATCATGCGATAGCTTACTTTACACATAGCCAAGGCTACCGTCAGTGTATTTTAATAGTAGCCTAGTCTAATAAGCTACACCAGCTTGCCTTTAAGAGGGGAAATTCAATTTTTATAGCCTATAACATTAGCTGAGTCACATATTTGGCCATATGGTGTTTATCATAGGCTACATCACGAAACCAAATAGTGTAACAAAGGCGAACACTTTAACAGGGGGAATTAATTGAGCATGAATCATTGTGCTGAATGGTATTTGTCAATGAGCAGAAACACACACGACATTCAAACTATTGATAAGATGTACTGGTCTGTATCTATAGGCTAACATTGGACAAATAAATTACACTGACTCGCCATATCCTGACTCAGGAAAAAAAACATTTTCTTGCTTTGCCGAAAACTCTGCCCCCTTTGGAATTATATCTCGAGCCTATTATAAGGTCCAGTGCGTTATGTCCTGGGATTCGGATGTGCTCAAAAAGAAAAGAAAAAACACTTTTTTATAGATGGTTATGAGGAGCAATGTGAGAGAGAAATTTGATGATCATTGATCGTTGTTTTGGGACGTTAAGCCTTTTCCATAGGCGTCAGTGAAGGAGATTGAAGAATGACCATTTTTTTATACGAAAATATTTCTTAACTACAAAAACTCAGTGTCTAAAAACTCAGTGTCATTCAGACTCAACCCTCTTGTTGTTTTATTATCTTTTTCGTTGTCGTTTGAACATTGGCAAGCAGGCATGTTGCGGTTGCAATTTAAGTGAAATTTCTACAGTAGGCCTACAACATGCTGTTAGGCTGGGCTACTGTCAATGTACTTGTACAGGTAAATGTTCAACAATTGCTGGTTATATACAGGTTATATAATCAATTAGCTAAATCATTTGTCCAGCTGTTTAAAAAAAAATTCGCGCTACATTCAAACGCAAAAGGTGCTTTGATATATTTTTCGTTTGAACATCGGCAAGCAGGCATGCTTTGGTTGCAATGAATGAGGATAATTGCTTTTTTTTGCATTATTTTGAATATGACTCGCTCCAGTCTCAACAGCACGTACTTTTTCCACACACATAGGCCTATCCCCTCTCGCTTTCTCTCTCCATCCCTGCACACGGTGCTTTCTTAAAGGAGCTGCACCATTTTACAACAATTGCATCTACATTTTCATATTAGAATGTTTTGTCAAGTGTAAGCTTAAACTACCGTGATCAATTTAAGTTCCTGTGCCCCCGCTGCGTCATGGAAGAAGTAAGTCAGTCGCATCAAAAATAGTAGTGGAACCCAAGTGACACCTTGTGGTTGTTTGTGTCAACTGCAGTTTGTGCCATTTCTGCTGAGAAAATGGGGTGCATGATTCATGAAGGAACCCGTCCAAACTTAACGGGGACCCACTGTACAGGCTTAGGGCCTCCTCGACAACGAGATTGCCGTTATTATATAAGATAATTTGCGGCTCAATAGAATGGTAGCCTATTATGGAACCGCGCACCGAAAGAAAAAGAAACAAAAACATTTTCCTGATTAGAAAATATTTCTTAATTTAGTGTTATCAATTAAAGAGACATGCAATTAGGGGGTAGTGGTGTCAGCGCTCATTCAATGTATGTGCGCGTCTGTGCAAAACTGAACCTGGAGATGACGTGTGTAGAAGCAACAAACGTTATTCAAAACAACGAACCAAGCGGATCCTTGCTATCCATGAAAACAGCATAGAGTCTCGTCTAGTCTAACAGGTCTTTGAATTGGCACGCAAAATTAGACTGTTATAGGCCAATAGTAGCAAATATCGTAGCAAATAGCCTGGTGATGACAAAGATTTTAAAACATTTATTTCACTCTCGCTGGAGAACGGGCTTTAACACAAACACATTAATTAGGGTGATCTGCATCTCCGTTCACCAGAAGCTATGGTTTGCTAACCCATTTGCACAATAAATAATTTCTGAAAGGTTCTCTCCATTGTTAACATGCAACATTTCTCCGTGTGAATGTGGGGTAGTGTCAAGCAGTGAAGTGATAGCCTATTGCAGGTAGCCAATGTTCAGACAGAAGACAGGCACTGCTTTCTCTGTTGGTGTTTCTGTCGGTATTCTGTTGGTATTTCTGTCGGTATTGCCCCCTTGGGGATCAATAAAGTATCTACCCGACAAACACGGGACGTCCCCCGGACCTTATGCCGACATTCACGACGTCCCCGATTGGTCTCGAACGTCATGTTCTCTAGCGGACGTTCTGGTGACCTTATTGACGTCCGGAGCAAGTTATCATTTGGTTATTGCGTGACGTCCGGTGCAGGACTTTCTGGGGACGTCACCGTCAGGTCCCTCGGATGACATTTGCATTTGGTCATTTCAAATACCTCCTAAGGACCCGACAATAATGTTATACCGGGGACATGGGGGGGACGTTTGTTTATTCACACATGCAGCGGAGTTGAGAGCGCTCTGGCTACCGCCTGCAGGACGGAGACATCACATCCATGCACGACTTCACGTTACACGTCTGGGGATGACTAAAGTAGGCTATCTATCTATCTAGTCTCTAGCAGTAGCTGCATTAGCCTACCGTAGTCTAAGGCAACATATCATACAGTTTATGCGTCTATGAGCAAAGTAGGCTATATGTCTTGCTCATATAGGCACAACTTCATAAACTGGGAAAAGGGTTGTTAATGTTAAACTCAAAATGTAGCCTATGTGCTACATAATTCAGCATGACATGCTGAATTATGTAGCACGTACATTTTGAGTTTAACGTTAATGTATAACGTTACAAACTAGGGAAGGGATTTTATCAAATTCATGTTAGCTGATGTGATGCTTGGTGTAACGTTAGCAAAGTCGCTGTTCTTAGCTTCTAGCTTAGCCTACAATGCGCATTTCTTCAGATAACTGTCATTACGTGATGCATGTAACATGCTTTAAATAGGCAGTGGTTTATTTAACGTAGTCACGTACTTATTATCTGTTTTATTTTCAGAAACACACAAACGGCCGAATTGGGACTGAACCGACTTTTGGAGCTGAATACGATGCAATAAAACTAGAGAAATGTTAAAAACAGACCACGTAGCATTTGTTTAGGGTTGTCTAGCAACAGAATTGACTACTTAATTTGTAGGCTAAAGCAAAACAATCTAGCTCTACATTGCAGAAGAATTAAGGATACTGCTTCTTCATGACTTTCAAACAAGTCATTGTAATTTATTTGACCCATGCTCGCGTTTAAAAGTGTCACGCATAGCTGTCCCCATGTTACAGCAGCTACTTGTGGAAACAGCAAAGAGTGCACATATTCGATGAGATTTCTGACGAGGAGCAAGCTCTCTGCCTCACCAGAGCCTTACTGTTTATTAATAAAACAATGATATAGAATAGAAACATCTGGAATCTATTTATTTCATCTTGAAGTTGGCTACAAAGAGCATTCATAGCCTAGAGAAAACGATACATTTTTCTTTATCTGCAATGTTCCAGGAAGATAGGCTGTCCCTGTTTGATGACAGGTCCAAGAAAACGAGTGGATATAACGTCAATGCATTCTAGTTATGTTTCATGTACTTTATTTCATGTTGAGTTTTGCTTCCCAGCATGCATTGCGATTCATTTAGTATTTTTGGCTATTATTAGTTTTTAATATTTTGAAACAATATGGTTTGAACAATTTATCTTAGGCTAGCCTAGGCCTACTCTGATGATGTTTTGAACAATATGCTACGGGATATGCCCATGAAAACGTCGTATTACTTTATTAAGAAAGTTTATTAAGATGACACCGTAGATGTGAAAGCAGCACATCCTAGCCCGGTATAAATGTCCATGTCTACTCATCATTAGCGTAATGCATTCGGAGGATGTGATTTCATACATGCGTGAAAATATGAGGTGAGTGAAGTTGATTGTGTAGTTGTAGAACAAGTCATTAATGCGTGTTCATGTTCCGTCTACCTCTCTCCTAGCAACGCTGAGACTTACAGGATGTAATAGCCTACCTTACTAAATCGCGATTCATGTTTTTTTTTTTACCATGCGCGGAAATATAAACGTTGCGCGCATAAAGTCGCGGTGACCATCACAGGATGTCCTCTCAAAGTCTCGTGGACAACTTTTAGACCTCCCGAACAGAGGTCCGCGGGACGTAAAGGGAACCCTACACAATGTTGAGGAGGTGACGTTCGCCAGGGGACCTTTAGGGGACGTCGCCAGGACTTTATTTTGTTTACTGGGTATCTATCAATCTATCTATCTATCTATCTATCTATCTATCTATTTTAAAACTGCATTAAAATGGTGTTTTTAGCAGTCAAAATTTAATTTTCATGAGCTTAACTATTAATGAAAGTAAAACAAACATAAACAAAACAGCCAGATGCCTCTTCATAAAATAATATGTTCTATCGTGAGACTGCATATCGTTTGGAGCAGCGTATTGGTAGCCTATATTAAAGCAACACCAAAGAGTTTTTTATACCTTAAAATAATGTTTCCAAAATCGTTTCAGTGGTTCATCAACTCGTAACAGGGTGAACGGCACTTCTGCATTTGCTTCGCTGCCCTCTATCGGTTATAACCGCATTTGCCAGATCGGGTAGCGGGTTTGTAGTTCAATGGAATGAGACATAAGAAACTACAAATTTGACTTGCATGATGTCGCAATACATCGTACTTTCATAAAATCATGCAATATATTCTACCTTGTCTATGGACATCGTTATTTGCAAAGCCTTTGCTGGATAAACAAATAGCGTGCGTGCGGCAGAGGAAAAGTTCTTTGGTGTTGCTTTAACAGAAGGTTTTCTGTTTGCTTCGGGATATAGGCCTATAATAATAACAGATTTGCTTGTCTTATCTAAGGATAGGAATTTTGCTATTTCAGAATTTACCAAGTTAGGATGGCATAGACCTTGTCCTAAATTCTAAACATACAGGCTGGCCAAGGTACCACATGTCCATTGAAAATGTACATTCTTCAAGAGAAGATCGTTTGAAACTGACACAGCTATTGCCTAGTAAAAGTCACTGTTTGCAGGCCTACCTGCATGTTGCCTGCTAGCCACACCAGTGAAGGCAAATTTTCAATCCAAAAGTTTAATTTTTACTAGTGAGGGAACATAACTGTTGGTTGAAAATGATATTTGACTGGAAAGGACAGTGATATATATATATATATATACTTATATACAATGTCACAATGCTGGTTTCCAGAAGGCTATGTGAACAGATACAAACTGGGGCAGCATTATGCCAACTCTGTTTGGATTAATGAGAACAAGCAAAGGTGGCATAAATCTTCTCTTGTGATTATTGTGGGATCACTATCTAAAACAGCCGAATATCTTCTCTTGTAGCCTATAGTATAGGTTAGTATAGGCTGCTACCAGGAGGCATAAGTCAACTACAAAGTGAGTTTATACACAGTTTAAATCAGTATGCTTAGTATAGATGGGTTTCCTGTTTACCAACATTACTGCGTGCGCAACCACGGGCAAAAGATGCTCGATGACCTGCCACAACGTTATAACTTAACCTAATAATTGGCTGCTATAACCTAGATTTGGCATGGTTTGTATACTCTAGTTGTCTCAATGAGAATACCATGTAATTTCAGAGTTTGTCTTTCATCTCATTAGTAATATAACAAAACCTCCACTGTTTTTTGGAAAAAGCATGCATTCCTTTAGAAAGATTGAACATTCTCTAATCATCACTGTTTCAGTTAAAAACTACTTTTAATTTTTTCATGGAGAGTGCTGCACTATTCTGTTCTATGCTGCTTCCTGCTGCTTTCTGCCCCTAAGATGTGCATACATTTTTTGTGATGTATATTTCAAGTCATTCTTCATGATAAACAATTTTGAAATAATTTGTATATTAAAATAGATATTTATTGACTTGGTTCAACACGACTTGCTATAATTTACTTAATATATTAAACATAGCAGCAGACAGGTGTTCAAAATATAATGCCTGTTCTATTTCAATGTGCAAATGTAATTAGCCTACAGGTCATATTCATTATTCAGTTTCCCCTATTACAGAACACAAGACTATTCATTCAGTCTCTCTTCTTTTAATTGCCTTCCAACAGCTGTCTAATCCATGGTGTTGTGATGAATTTTATTTGAACTTGCCTAAATAAATCAAGCCAATGGTATATGACTGTGAGCATGCAAGCTAATATTGTAATACTGTTCAGTTCAACAAACCCCATTTTAGATTACTATGTCAATATGTCCATGTCAATATGAGACTTATTTCTATTAGAGGGAACACCTTAATGGTTCCCATTCACAAATATTATACACTTAGAAGGATAATTGTCTTCTCACTAGCTGGGTTTGATGAAAGAACTATATTTTATAGGCCAATCTTTTTTCACCACATCAAAATTGAAAATGTTTATCTTCAGTGACGTCATTCACTCCATGTCCTGAACATTCTCCAAGAATTCCAGCTGCATGGTCTTGAGTCAACCTCATTATGGAGTTGATCTCATAGTTTCAAAATAATTTTGCATGTAAAAACCTGAGTAATTCAAGTATCAATTCAGTTGTTTTGGAGAATAAAATTAAAGCAGAAGAAAAAGTTACCTTTGTAGCATTTAATATACATACACACATGTAAGTTCTGCTTGGACCTCAGTGGAATGTTTTCCATACACTGAACTTGAAAGTTACACTCTTTAAGGTATGTGTTTTTATTCAGTTTGTGAAACATGTACACAATTGACAGTAACATTATGGTCCCATCACATTGTGTCTAGACATTTTTATTCATATTCATTCAATTGAAAATCAATACAGTATTCACCATTCCCTTCACTCAACCCTCTATTTGTATCGTACCATCAAACCATCATTTTATATAGGCTGTGAACTACACACATTCATCTCATCAGTTGACTGTAGAAGGCCACATGGTGTACAGTATGTGGCGCCACAAAGAAATATGCAAAGGGAGTCAAAATGTTCACCAATGCACAGTTGCAGTTGACCAAAGTAACATTTTCCATAAGAAAATGTTTACTTAATTTACTAATGACAAATGTAAATGACTAGCTGTTAAATTTTCACCTATGTCCTCTCTTTACTAAGCAATTATCTAAGCAATGGTCAGTGTTCATTTCCCAGGCTGGACCATCACAGCTGGAAAAATAAATCTTGGTTACTGAGTTTCCCATACACAGCAGGGGTCAGTACTGTATACACAAACATCTACTCTTAACCTCATTGTCAAAACCTGTGATACAATCATGTCTATGGAGACGCAAGCAAAAATGATAGAATAATTAATGTTTATAATAGTTGACTGTGATAACATAGTTTTGACCACCTTTGTACATCTTTGATGTATGGGTGTAAAATAGTGAAAGCTATTAAAAGTTATCATATCTGCATATGTATTTACACAGTATGTGCCCATGTTAAATTGCTTTAGCATGTAGTTACACTAATTTAAGTTAATGCATTGCTTTTAATTGGTGTTGTTTGTTTGAACAAAACAAATTAATTAGTAGTGTACTGGTGTATGTGTATGTTATTACACAATTTATTACGGTTAGGGTTAGGTCTGTCATATACTGTTGATGGCTGTACACATGTTGTATATAGCATTAAAACCTGATGTGATCCTCAGGTCTAAGATTTTGATATAAGGACAGTTAAATAAAGTGAATCTGAAAACTGAGAATTAAACATGGATGGTTCATAAAATGAAGGAAATTAACATGATCCATAGAACATCTTAAATGAACCATTGAGAGCTATAAGCACAGGTAACTCAATATTATGCAGATGCAAGGAATAAAAATCCTGTCTCTGAGTTTCTGAAACTGTAAGCGAAACATCATGGAGTCAAGGCAGAAAGGTACTGCAGTATTACAATTTATATTAATGTTTCAGTGTTTGCATAATGTGGAATGTTATAGTTGAGGAAAAAAATGCATTCATCACAGCCAGCACTTTGAATAGTTTGTATCCTGCCATATTCTCTGCTTGCCACCTGACCCCCCCCCCCCAGTTTTCTTGAGGGCAATGTAGACAGACATTTGAAATTAGAACCTTATATACTTCTTCACCTAATGTGCTTATTTCAGTTACCTATTCAATGAACTAACAGTCCATTAACCAGTATCAATCAGCCATGCCACATTTTGTCAAACATGTTTTTCAATATTTAGGAATGAATGGAGTTGTACATTTCTGATTTCAATCAGATACTACAGCAGGAATACACACAATATTGTGCTTTGGATCCAAAAGAGATGAACTGAGAAACAATAAAATATTAACTAAACTATAACCTATGTTTTTCTTACACCTGTGCTAGATAATAAGAGAATATAAAAGCCTTCTATGTTTAAAGCTTTTAAAGGAACACACTAGCTTTTTGGAGAATTAGCTTATTTGCTGTCTACCCCAGAATTATATAATATACCCTTCTCTTATTTGTGCTAGAGACTAACCAGGTAACCAGGTCTGACACCATTAGGCTAGCATAGCCCCGCTTTTAGCTATAGGCTAGCTGGGGTAACCCACTTCAAGTGAATTATGCTAATTATGCTTAGCAGGGTGTATCTCCTCTTATCTATATCTAGAGTAGATGGCCAATAAAATCATTTCCCACAAGGTTGTTGTGTTCCTTTCCTATCAACTGTGTTGTTAAAATGGTAATAAACTTAAACTTGATACTTGAACTTAAGTATACATTTTTGCATAGCCCTCTTGCAGGACAATTTCTACTTGTACTAATTTTACACAGTGGAAAATAAGGTTTGTCATATAATAATCAATTTACCATATCACTGCTCATCAGCACACAGTCAGTGTTGTTACATTTTACTGTGTCCATCTTACATTCAACCACATCTGTAAATCTTTACTTTGCCTTTGTGAACATGGTTAACTATTTGTAAACTGCTAATTGTTTTCAGCACAGTAAGCCAATGCTACACTTCAGAAACTTCAGTACTCCTAACAGGGATGTGCAAATCCAGGGTATGATGGCATAAACGATAAAGCACAGACCAATTGGCCTTCTGTTTAATGAAGAGCCGCAACTTGTCCCTAAAGGTCTCCCCCAGAAAGCTATAAATAATTGGGTTCAGACAGCTGTTTGAAAAAGCTGCAAGGTTGACAATATGACCGGTCAGTGGGTAGTCATGCCACAGTGTGGTGGCACTTCGTTGTGATGGGTCTGCCGTGCCCTGGAGAAGCTGGATGCTGATGAAAACATTCTCGGGGAGCCAACAAATAAAGAAGACCAGTACAACCACCACAATCATACGGAGTGCCTTCTGTCTGCGCGGCCATAGCCCACGGTGCTTTTGTGCTCTCATAAGAATGCGTACTATTAAGGAGTAGCATAAGCCAATGACTGAAAAGGGAACCACAAAACCAATGGTGACTTCTAGCCACTGAATTTCAAAGACATTGGCAAAGCAGAAGTGCACCTCACCTGTATGCTGTGTCTGGACAATGGTAAAGGGTAGCAACGTGGCCAGGATGGAAGCCATCCAGATGAGACTGCAGCTGAGTTTGGCATACTGCATTGTCCGCAAGGGACTGCTGCTCATGGAGCTGGCAAGTGCTACATATCGATCAAAGCTCATCCATGTCAAAAAGAAAATGCTACTGTACATATTGACCTGCAAGAAGAGGGACATGAATGTACACAAGATTGCAATGTCATAGTACTTTTCATTCAGATTGAAGACCTCAATGAGTGAGTCAGCTACTAGTATCAGGTCTGCCACAGCCAGATTAACAAAATATAGATCTGGAATGGTCATCTTGTCCCTGTGGTTTAGGGTCACCACCAAGATAAGGATGTTACCAATAAACCCAATTGGGAAAAGGAAAATGGTGTAGAGACAGGAGAGGAAAAGGCTGATGATGTAGAACTGATATGTATCTGGGGTCTCCTTTAAATGTGTTGAGTTGTAATCATATGAGACATTAAGCCGATCAGTGCCATTCACATTCACATATATCTGAATCATCTGCTCTTCCATATTGGCTTAGTCCTTGAATTAGAGGCCCTGAATCATTAGTCACATCTTCTGTTGCAGCTACATATTTCATTTCATTAGCACCAGGTCCTGGGGAGAGTTTTGGGTGTTCTTTCTATTGCATTTTGACTCTTGCCAGTTTTTACTTCCAGTGCAATCAGAATAGATTATTGAGCCAAAAAAGAAGACCCATGGAGACTGTATCTCAGGGATTTGTAACATCCTTTTTCTTTAGAGATTTCCATTATTTTATCATCCTTTGTATCTGATCCAATGGTGTCTTCATGGGCTGTATTTT
This sequence comes from Alosa pseudoharengus, assembly GCF_046254945.1. Taxonomy (NCBI): domain Eukaryota; kingdom Metazoa; phylum Chordata; class Actinopteri; order Clupeiformes; family Clupeidae; genus Alosa; species Alosa pseudoharengus. The sequence goes on from NW_027468774.1 coordinate 46,171,691, forward strand.
TGTTTCCTTTCCAAAACTGTTCTTTGCACTCTTCACATTTTTCAATTCAAGTGCTTTCTTGTTTCTTCCAGTCCATGACCATGATTATTTATTCACACTGAAGTCTGTGATGCTATTGCAGTGACACCTGAACTGAGAGAAGAGGCAAATAAGTTACTGCATAGTCAGAATTTTGTTTTTGGTCGATTATCATGCATTTATTGTATCACCTTCAAATCTAGGTTATTGCAATCATTCTTATTATTGTATAAAAATATTTTTATACTATGTTTCCCTTTTCCTGACTTTCTGTGCTGAGTAATAGACTGTAGATAATATGCAAGCTATAATGCAAAATGCAAGCTATACACTTAAACAGACTTAGTGAACACATCTTCAGACATCCTCAATGCAGAATCCTTGTTTTATGAAAGACACTCTGTGAAAGGCATGAATTCACACACATACAGTAAGTATAAAACTGGATGAAATAACATTAGAAAATACAAATATAACAAATAACATAGGATGTTCATTTGAACTTGTCAAGAAACATAAGTAAACTTAAACTACTTAAACTAACAGCTTAAACAGACAAAGTATAAACAGACTCACAAATCACAGATTTCAGAAACTGTCTCTATCCAACCATAAATATGATTTTTTCAAATTATAGTATAACAAGTATAAATATACCATGGATTAAAGCCATCAACATTATATGTGGAAGGTCAATGCAAACCAAATGAATATGACGTGTCATTTAAGATGTAACACATGCCAACTTCAGTATGTGTGACAGGATGAGTTGCTTCAACAGATTATGCTCAGTTTAGCAATCCAACCTCTTAAAAAATGCATCTTTATACTCATGCAGACATCATCAGACAAATATTTATATCACACAAAATCACACTCATGCATGCTGAAATGCCTTGTTGAAACATCCCTCTTCTTTCTCAAAGAAGAAACACACAGAAATAAAAAGAAAACAACTTACTGTGGCGAGAGAAACATGTTCTGCAGTATGTATGAAGGTTCAGTCGAGGTGTTACAAATTTGTAATCTCATTTTCAGACAGATCTTGGTTCATTGTGTCATGTACTGTTTAATCCTACCTAAGAGCATGCTGCCACAGCTACATCCACACAATGAAGACAGGGAGTAAACCCACCATGTCCCTCCTCCCTCCTTGATTATGCCGTTTTTAGAATAGATTACCTTTGTCAGGTAAAGTGCTGAAATAATTTTCTAATAATTATAGTAGAGTTTATAATAGAGTAAATTGGTTCCCTAATGTCAATTTTGTAACTTTCAGTTTTAATTTGTAACACAGGAGAAATTGGGGTCCGATCAGATAATTACCTTCCTAAGTCAAGTGAAGTTCAATCTATGATGTCAATTTCCGTTGTATTGGATTTTATATATAAAAAAAAGTTTAACATTTTTCACAGGCAAAATTGTCGAAAGTATTCACGTAAAAGCCAGTCAAAGCAGCCAGGCAGGAAGTGAGTGTAAGATTGTGTTCACATTTGGCGTCTATTTACAAGCTGCCAATGTGAGTTTTATATTATAATCATGTGGAGTAGTACAGCGGTCCCCAACCACCGGGCCGCAGGACATTCCTAACCGGGCCGTAGACTACGACACGAGTTTAAAAAAAATGCATGCAAACTAAACTAAATTTAATTCGCAATAATGTCACGTTTTTACATGGCATAGGCCTATATGCAGTTGTTTGATTGCACGCATGTTTGCATTTTGCAAGGTCTATTTTCTTACGTCTGTCTGTCCCGCCTTCAACACTTTTACATATTGCCTTCAGCGCTGCGCAGCCTCAGGTCAGCTCACTTCACTTGATCAGTTCTTGGCGAACAAAAACAGCAACAAAAAACAAGCATCTTTAGCAGGTCACTGGCCAGAGTGTTTGAGTTGCGAGAGCCGCTGAAGATATTTCGTACAGAAAAAAAGTCACCATTAGCTGCGCATTTTAGTGATGAGGACTAGGTGTCAAAACTCGCTTACCTGTGTGACATATTCGGGTTGCTTAATGACCTCAACCTGTCACTCCAGGAGAGAATGACGACTGTCTTTAAACTGGCAGATAAAGTCGCTGCATTTAAAGCCAAGCTTGATTTGTGGGGACGACGAGTGGACCAGATAAGTTCCAAACAGTATTGGGGGTTTTGGGAGAGACTGAGGCAGGGCCCTTTCTCTCGCAGCTGGTGCGCGATCACCTTGTTGCGCTTTCAAATGAGTTTGAGCGTTACTTCCCATCCTCCAAAGATCCACGGAAAAACCAATGAGCGGGTCAGCAAACCATTTGTCAATATCCCAGTCCTAACTTGTCAGCGCAGGAGGAAGAGCAGTTGATCGAAATTGCAAATGACGGTGGTGTTAAGAGTGTGTATAAGGAAACCTCTCTGGCGGGTTTTTGGATCAAAACCAAAGCAGAATATCCCGAGATAGCCGTAAAAGCGCTGAAAACGTTTCCCACCACGTATCTATGCGAGGCCGGGTTTTCGGCAATGACTGCAACTAAGACCAAATTACGCAATCGACTGGACATTTCAAACACACTGAGGGTGTCACTGTCTTCCATCACCCCCAGATGGAAGCTTCTTAATTGTTGTAGGGAAACAAGCAGGGCTCCCACTGATTATATTCGTAATGCACGTTTAGTTCCCATGTTTTGTTCCCATATTTTGTTAAGCATGTTCACACTTATAGATGTAGCTTCAAGTTGTTCAATATTCATAGTTCATATTGTTCAATTTTCACTTCTTCAAGTTCACGTTTTTCACAAGAGATCGTTACCTTCACTGTTCATACATAACTAAAGCTAGTTCTTTTCAAGTAATGCATGCACAACACATATGGAACATGGAACCCCCGAACCCGAAAATAGGAATCAAACCGGTCCATGGTACATAAAAGGTTGGGGACCCCTGGAGTAGTAGACAGTCATATAAAGTAGACAGTCCTTAAAGTCGTGAGCATTGTTTAGAATGCTGTCACCAATGTTCTTCTGCAGCTCAGAGTGTATTTTCAAAGATACACTGTGTAATCCTTAGGTGTTTTTATTACCAAAAGAATAATGTAGTATTGTCACCAGGTGGGGGCATTATTACTGCCACCACTTCTATCTACTACCCCAAGGAACAATCCACTACCGCCAGTACGTTTCAGAGGCACATACAGGTTGTAATATGTATTTAGATTTAAATAAAAATGAAAAGAGTTTCTGATAAATTAGGGGCATGTGGGGCGTCCCATAATCTTGGTTATTCTGTAGGGCCCTCTACAAATTAGGAGCAATATGACAGGGTGGTTGGACCTCATGTAAGAAAGGCATTTTTGAGTTACTAATTTTTTTCAGGACAGGTCTGGGAGAGGCAGATTTTTCTTTATTTTCAAAAAATGTCAACAAACACCCAAATTCAGTTTAATTTCAAACCTACAAATGTACAATAGGCTACATGAACTTGACAGAGAGGCAGAGGAAGAAATTCTGTTTCAATTCACATTTTCAGAAATGCAATGCATGAACTTGAGCAACATGAACTTTTCTTTTTGACTTGTTTTAGTTTTCACAGGTCAGGGTTTGAAAATGTCAAAATGTGTCAAAAAACGGCCAAAATCACATCTACACATATGCAGTGCATGATCTTGAGCAAAGCAAATAACTTGAGTTACTCATTTTTCACAACAGTGACCCGGATCATGGGAGTGAGGATTTAGGGAGGTGAGTGTAACGGAGGCGAACTGAGCTAGCGTGCTAGTTGCCCGTGTAAATCCTCACAACCCTAACCTTAAGAACGCTTCTAACCGCTGAGTTGGAAGCCTGGGCTTTTAGCTCAGTGGTTAGAGCGTTCGACTCCCATGCCGGTGTGTGTCGAGGTGGCGGGTTCAAGGGCTGTGAGCGGCGGACGAATTACAACCTCTGTTACACTCACACAACAATATAGTTCTCAGAATGTCTCAGTGTAGATCTCAGATAAGTCTCAGTATGGTTAAATGGTATGTGCACAGATATGTTGAGATATGGTCACATGTTACTGATAGTTAAATATACTAACCTATAATATTAAATTGCAAACAAAGCAGAATTCTGTGTTTTATTGTTTTCAGTTTAAGGATAGTTGATAGTAGGGATGTAACGGTATGAAAATTTAACCTCACGGTTATAGTGACCAAAATTATCACGGTTTTCGGTATTATCAGGGTATTTTTAAAAGTGTGTTCAATATGTTCAGAAAGCACTGATAGGCCTACACAAGCTGAAATAGTTTCAAAAAGTGTCCCGTTCAGTTTTTCATGTTTAATTGGCTATGTGCTTATCGCTTAACTTACCCTACCATGACTTGGAGGTTGCTATTACTGTTATTTGGATCCAATGAGTGAGACCAGGCTTGGAATTTCACCATTCTGGGGGCAAGGCGACTTGGCCTTCAGTTAGGCATATTTGGTGGAGGGCACAAAGGCCACAAAGGCTATAAAAAATATCAAAGTTGTATAGCCTATTCACTGCAGTAGACCTGCATCACTGTATGAAACATTACAAAAACATGAAACATGACATATTATATAGAACTGCAAATCATCTGAACATCTAATATTTACAGATATCTAGGCTATATTTAACATTTATTTTATATTTGGCCTGTTATGAAATCATGTATTGAACAATTTAAGCACAGTTCAGCTTTAAGAAACTCAAATAGCCTAGATGCATGCTTAGCATTTTGTGATCTACTTTCACAAACTCTTAGTCAGCTGTCCTCTGATTTACCGCTATATAGGCGATATTTGTAACATTTATTTTGTATTTGGCCCGTTATGAAATCATGTGGAACAATTTAAACACATTGTAAAACTTAAAGCCCAAATTTGGAGACATCCATGCATGTCGAAATGTACTGCAAATTCAAAAGTGGATTACTCTGGAACGGCTAACTGTACAGGGGACTGCTTTACACCTTTATGTTCGGTAAGGTCTGCTGTTTATTCTGATATATGGTTTGTCATGTGTTAAACGAAAGGTTCGTGAAGTATTGCACCGAGAGTAATGGGTAGGGAGATGGACGAAAACCTTCAGTAGAATTTATGATTAAATTTAATTATATTATTTACGTTTCTCGCGAACCGTTCACCACAGCAATTCGCGGCTAACATCGTTTAAAAGCTGAGAAAAAGCTCTTTCATGTGATACTTGTGATGTCTGTGTGATGAGTAGGCCACTTCGCGAGTAGTTCAACTGACAAGAATAGGTGAATTTAGACGCACTTTCTTTCTTGCGCTGTCACTTTCTCCACTGCGTAAAATAAATTAATTTGCGCTGTGAATGCTAAGATTATTTTGACAGGCCATAGGCTAAATAAAATTCGCTATTAGTAGGATGCAAAGCAGAATATTGAAAGAAGGGCACCAAGGGCACTGTGGCCTGTAAACCTCTGATTTTCAAAGGGACATCACGGCCAACACAAGGGGCAAAAACGTGGCCGCCGTGAAATTCCTACCCTGAGTGAGACCAAAGTAAGTGTTCGAAATAAAACTTTAGGCTACTGTGTTCTTCTGATAACGTGAGTGGAATGGATTTAATGTGCACGCGAACATAAAAAGACGCAGAGTGCAAATGTTACAGTGCAAGTTTTGCGGTGAAAATGTTCCGCCTTTTAAAATCAGGTGTAGCCTAATCCAATTCGCAGTTAAAACCATCAATTAGGCTAGACAACAGAATCAGTAGGATACCAATTTTGCTTCATTGTACCAGGCCTACTGTATGTCAAAAGCAGGCTCGGATGAAGCTGGGAAGGATTAAACACACGGTTTCAACACCGTGATAATCAACCGTGATAATTATGATATTTCAAAAGAAAACGGTAATTGTTATCGTCAACATTTTTATCACGGTTTATCATTATACCGGTAATCGTTACATCCCTAGTTGATAGCTAATCATTTTTTTTTAAATATAAAATGTAAACAGTTAGAAAACGTTGTAGGCAAAGGGTTTGTTGATGCTGTTGAGTCTTAATAGTCCGGTGGACAGCCATAGAGCCCCATTGTGGACCCGGAAATGTTGAGTACACCAAAGTTTTATGATGGAAATATATAGTATGGGTTCCCAGCATGCAGAAACTGCCGGATGCTAATTTGCATATGTTGGGCAATTTGTGTAATTGAGCTAATTAGGATAAATTAGCATAATCACCTATATTGATCATATTATAAGAGCTGCTTGGCCAAAATGGACAATGTTAGTAATGTTTTTAGGGGTTACTGGAGATGCTGAGTCCATATCTGACATTTTCAAGATTCAAAATCACTATTTAAACTTGGTTTGGTCACGTTTTTACTCTCATTAAGCTGATTTTGCTGAGTTTTTGGGGGCGATTTAGACGGATTTTGGAGGATAAAAATGTTCAGTGTTTCGGAATAATTTGGATCCTCGAGTTATTTCTGAATTCCACAATCATTTTGGAAATAGCTATTCACTGGCCCTCTGCTGTGATTCACAATTGAGTAACAAAGGGAAGAACTAGCCTCTACTACTCCTCACTGTCCTCATCCGCTGTCCTGTCGCCATCTTCTCCAGACTCTTCATCCCTGTCCTTCTGCTGTTTTTGCTGTGTAAATATGTTGCCACATGTAACATCACTGCCTTTGCAGAAACAATAATTAGCCAGGCCTGCAGCTGCACAGCTGCACTTTCCAGATACATGTATACACAGCTTTAACCCAGCTTTGCAGTTACAGCTGATAACATCTAACAAATCAGGAGGAGCAACTTGAATCGAGGGTGGGCAAGTTCCTCTCCTTTCTTCATGTCTTCTAACTCCCTCCAAACACGGTTATATCCACAGCCGGTGGATCAGGACGGTCTGCTGCTTTCCAAAGCAGCACCTGTAGATGGGCACGTTTTCCATGGAGGAGCAAGTTGCATTCTGTAGGAGACAGTGTCTTCAGTGCTGGAGGAGCCGGGAGTGGGAGACCTCACCGCCAGGGATGAATTACTCAAGATTCAAAATCACTATTTAAACTTGGTTTGGTCACATTTTACTCTCATTAAGCTGATTTTGCTTGATGAGTTTTTTGGTACAATTTGGAGGATAGGGCTGTAGCGATATACAGTAGGGCTGTAACGATACACCAACCTAACAATTTGATTCGTATCATGATTTTTGACCCACGGTTTGATACGAACCTCGATTTTTCTTTTTTTGGAGGGGGGGGGGGCTAGACATTTCAATAGCCTACCTTAGAATACCAGAGGATTACAATGTAATATATCTGTATTATTTTATATCCTGATATAAAAAGAGAGAATACTGAATGTCTGATATTTATGACAGCACACTTTATGCAGATTAGCCTATAGCTTAGGCCTACTATTTCTATTACAACTCTACCACATTCAGCTGTCTGGTTGAAGCCTGGAAATATTGTAAACAAAGTAGCATAGTTGGCTAGCTTATCCTAGTCTACTGATTGGACTGTTCAGTTTCCTCATGTGTGTTTAAGGTAATACTGTTCTCCTTGGGACAAGCCTTTTGGCAAACATTGGTATTGAGATGATCATTCAGTTCTCCCAGAATCCCCAGCGCGAAACATCGTGGGAATCTCAAGCACAGTCCAGCACGCTGGTGTTGCACAGCTTCCCCAACAAGCCATTGCCATCCTCAGCGCGGCCGTTCCCACATTCAGTCCAGCCTCTGGCACTGCCACACAGCAGGTGGGGTGCACACAACGCAACGTACTCACCCTGGGGAACCACAACCACCAGCGGCCCAATGCGGGGCGTGCTAGCAGTCACCTGGTCTGTCGCCTCTCGTCCCCAGCTCCCTTCAGAGAACGCCCTCAGGTCGCACTTTCGCAGTGTGCACCACCGCAACGTTCCTCCAACACCTGGCGGGGCCTAGAATCCACTGCCACAGACTCCCTGGCGCTGAGCACCGTAACTGGCACTGCACCTCCGATGCTCCACTCCGTCGTCTCGCCAGTTGGGGCAGCAGACTCCAGTTCCATCGCAGCTGGACCACGCTGCGCACAGCTACAGCTACCGACGTTGGCGTCCCTCCTCTGCTGCCTTGTCGCAGAGCTGTCCTCCGCTGTTCCGGCCACTCCACACCACCACGATCGCGCCAAGGCCTAGACCTTCTCTCTGGCTCGTGCCATCGGATTTCACACAACAAACTTTTTTCCCCCTTATTTTTCTAAAGAGTACCGGCGAACAGGCCGACTCGAACAGGCTCCACCAACCGTCCATCCTCAAGGCACCACCTCCTTGCCGCTCCACCTCTGCTCTACTCCGCAGCCAGGGCCACCGCCAACTCCAGCCTAAAGCTGTCCGGCGGGGGCAGGGGCTCAAGGTCTTCTCTCGGTGAAGTCAGCGCCCAGGCCAGCGTCACTACCTTATTTTCCAAGGCTGCTTCCTCAGGCCGCTCTCCCAGTCGCGTGAAGTCCTTCTCCGGCGTGGCCACTGCATCAAAACCCTCTTCAGGCAAGCACTCCTCCCGTAGCTAGGCCCAGGCGGCGGCTGGTCTCCTCCTGCGGCTTCTACTGAAGGCCTCTGTAAGCTTTTTAGTACCCCTTACAAGGGCTCTCTTCGGATCCTTTTGCTTGGGCCTCCACCTAGCGGTGAGCATGGACGGATTATGAACTTTCGGGCCCCTGGGCCCAGATGTATTAAGGGCCCCCTATTAATTGTCGCGTATGTGGAAGTGGGGTTTGGAGTTCCTTCCTCAGAAATGTTTTAATTTGTTTGATGTGATTTCCTGTATTCTGGTGCATTTTGGGGATGGCCAATACTAAATTAAATCAGATTCATAGCCTATCCTGATGTGTTGATATTGAGGCAATGATTTCATGTAAAGGCTTGGGCTTCAGGGCCCCCTGACCCCTTGGGTCCCTGGGCCGGGCCCGGTAGGCCCGTGCAGTAATTCATCCCTGGCGGTGAGGTCTCCCACTCCCGGCTCCTCCAGCACTGAAGACACTGTCTCCTACAGAATGCAACTTGCTCCTCCATGGAAAACGTGCCCATCTACAGGTGCTGCTTTGGAAAGCAGCAGACCGTCCTGATCCACCGGCTGTGGATATAACCGTGTTTGGAGGGAGTTAGAAGACAGGTATGAAGAAAGGAGAGGAACTTGCCCACCCTCGATCCTGTTGCTCCTCCTGATTTGTTAGATGTTATCAGCTGTAACTGCAAAGCTGGGTTAAAACTGTGTATACAGTACATGTATCTGGAAAGTGCAGCTGTGCAGCTGCAGGCCTGGCTAATTATTGTTTCTGCAAAGGCAGTGATGTTACATGTGGCAACATATATACACAGCAAAAACAGCAGAAGGACAGGGATGAAGAGTCTGGAGAAGATGGCGACAAGACAGCGGATGAGGACAGTGAGGAGTAGTAGAGGCTAGTTCTTCCCTTTGTTACTCAATTGTGAATCACAGCAGAGGGCCAGTGAATAGCTATTTCCAAAATGATTGTGGAATTCAGAAATAACTCGAGGATCCAAATTATTCCGAAACACTGAACATTTTTATCCTCCAAAATCCGTCTAAATCGCCCCCAAAAACTCAGCAAAATCAGCTTAATGAGAGTAAAAACGTGACCAAACCAAGTTTAAATAGTGATTTTGAATCTTGAAAATGTCAGATATGGACTCAGCATCTCCAGTAACCCCTAAAAACATTTTATGGCATTTTAAGCATGGTCCATTTTGGCCAAGCAGCTCTTATAATATGATCAATATAGGTGATTATGCTAATTTATGCTAATTAGCTCAATTACACAAATTGCCCAACATATGCAAATTGGCATCCGGCAGTTTCTGCATGCTGGGAACCCATACTATATATTTCCATCATAAAACTTTGGTATACTCAACATTTCCGGGTTCACCTTTCTGTCCACTGGACTATTAACCCCTTGCAAACACGTGACTTAAAGGAGAATTCCGGTGTGATTTTGACCTAAAGTGTTTTGAAACATGATACCGAGTGTGAACGTATGTCTCATAGCCCATCTCGGCTTGTCCCCTGCACTCCGAAATCTGGCGCTAGTTAGCCGATGCTACCAACAAGGCGGTCAATGGTTGTGCCTCGGCATCGGCATAGCCATGCAAATAAATCACTGTTTTACACCATTTACGAGGCTCAATGTATCTCCACACTTCATTGGCAGACTTCCAAGGGCCCTGACATTTAAAACGAGACATTGAGAACTTTGAAAAAGCACTGGTAGTTTACTTACAAGACGATATATACAGACAGTATCTTCTCGAAGTTTAGCGTTTGCAGCCATCTTGAATTTAGTCACGATAAGTCGAGCGACGAGTAAGAATGAACAGGTATGATAAGGGATCAGATTCCAAAAATAATTCCGTGGAAATGCATGGATTCCAGTTGCTGCTACTGGAAGAAACTGTAATCCATGCATTTCCACAGAATTATTTTTGGAATCTGATCCCTTATCATACCTGTTCATTCTTACTCGTCGCTCTACTTATCTTGACTAAATTCAAGATGGCTGCAAACGCTAAACTTCGAGAAGATACTGTCTGTATAAATCGTCTTGTAAGTAAACTACCAGTGCTTTTTCAAAGTTCTCAATGTCTCGTTTTAAATCTCAGGGCCCTTGGAAGTCTACCAATGAAGTGTGGAGATACATTGAGCCTCGTAAATGGTGTAAAACAGTGATTTATTTGCATGGCTATGCCGATGCCGAGGCACAACCATTGACCGCCTTGTTGGTAGCATCGGTTAACTAGCGCCAGATTTCGGAGTGCAGGGGACAAGCCGAGATGGGCTATGAGACATACGTTCACACTCGGTATCATGTTTCAAAACACTTTAGGTCAAAATCACACCGGAATTCTCCTTTAAGTCACGTGACGGCTCCATGCTGGACGGCAAAAAGATAGGAGACGGACGGCAAATTACATTATGTCATAAAGATTATGATGAACTGAACACCATTACTATAACATCTTTGTAGTTCAATGTATTACTGTTTGGGGTCTGATAGTCAAAGAAGATGCCAGTGGTGTTGTTAGATGAAATGGGTCATGATCGCAAATGTAAAGTTATTAAAACTGGTGGTAACAGCAAGGGGAGATAACATTAAGTTAGGCTACTGTTATTAACATTATGGTAAATGAACACCCATAAGTATTTCTGGACTAAAATATTGCAAAGCGATTTGGTTACTTTATTTGTCTTGCTTTTATCAGTTGTAACATAGTCAAAACGTTAAGAATGTCATATCAGAACATGAAATAATAACTTAGCTGCCACACTTAGAAGCTAGCTATTCTAGCTAACGTTTATCGTAGCTCATAGTGCTAGGGCTAATGTAACTCGTCAGTTTGTACGTTGCCCAGCGAATAAACTTACTTCTTACATGTCTTAAGTTAAAGAATTGAAAGAAATAGGAAATTTGAACGGTATTATCTGTTTACATTCAGATCTTGCCAAAGACTTTGCCTAAGTGCTATCTGCCGTCCTGTTCAGAGTCTATGGTTGCTATAGCAACCGCTGCTGTGTTTCTTACACTGAGGAGATAAGCATGCAATTGTGGTTGAAATACTCCCGAAACACAAAGAAAACAAACCAAAATATATCTATGCAAGAACATGGGATGTTGTTGTATTCCAAACAATAAGCCAACAGTCGTGGAAGGGCATTACTACGGTTAAATCTCACTATAATCTCCTAGCTGTGCGATATGTCCCATTTTACAACCCATTGATTTGATTCGTGTTCTTGCCGTCCACTAGGCTATTTTGCTGTGGCGCGAACAAAACGTGACGTCACTTGCAAGGGGTGAATACAGGGAGCTAAGCCAATCAAAAAACAGACCTGTCTCAAAGACGTATTTTGGGTGGCGGTACTGAAGTGGGAAATGATTTAACCTTTTGTGTACCGCATGAGCCGCTTTTCCCCTGTTTCAACCTGAATTTTGGCGGGGACATTTCAGTCATTATTTGATATTGGTGTGGACACGTCCTTCGGACCCCACGCAAATCTACGCCCATGCCTGGTACCTACAAAGGTGAATTTGGTATGAATATCTATATATATTCTGAAAGTACATTTTATAAGGATTTCATTTCACCCCCCTTTTAAATATGCACAACTTATTGTTTTCACAGCCACACAATTTGAAGTTCAACAGTGTGTGTCAACGGCAGGCCTGTGACTCGGTACAGAGTTAGTATGCCCTGGTACCTACAAAGGCGAATTTGGTATAAATATCTATATATATATATATACTCTTAAAGTACATGCTATAAGGATTCCATTTCGCACCCCTTTTAAATATGCACAACTTTATTGTTTTATCAGCCACACAATTTTATTTCAGCACTTGGCAATAAGGTAGAACAAATTATATTGACCTCTCCAGAATAAGTCCCGCCTCCGTAACTTCCGTATCCATCCAACTTCCGGGCGTGGATTGTCTATGAGAAATAACATGGCGTTTCGAAATATTATACCGGTAAAACATCTGTAGGTAGCGAAGTTGAAAAAGCTGGTGGGCAGATTGGCCTACACACTTCTGCCATATAGTTTCCACTGGATTTTTTGATTGTCGGTGCCGTTTAAGTAGTACTTAAACGGCACCGAAAATCAAAAAATCCAGTGGAAACTAGATGGCAGAAGTGTGTAGGCCAATCTGCCCAGCAGCTTTTTCTACTTTGTCACCTACAGAGTTTGACAGGTACGATCTTTCAAAACGCCATGTTATTTCCCATAGACAATCCACGCCCGGAAGTTGGATGGATACGGAAGTTAGGAGGCGGGATATATTCTGGAGAGGTCTATGGGTGTAGAAAAAATATTGCATTCTAAAGTGTATTTTAGATTTAGAACTGTCTTATTTAATTATTTTCTAACTTTACTTATACAATACAGTTTTAAATTAATAATTTTCGTCTTCATGAATTGAAAAAGTAATGAATATGTTCTGACTTTTATTTTGAAGGATTCGCGAATGGCGGCCATATTAGAATTTTCTTTACTGTCGCTAGTTTCACACTACTTGTGCATATGGTGGATACGTTTCTGTCTAACACGAACGATTTCCTGAAATTCACTAGGCTACTTTATCAAAGAACGAAGCGTGTGTATCCGAGTTGACAGAACAGGCTTACTTTCACCTCTACTGTTTCTGGAGTTAATCGGTCCAACAATGTCATCATGGCAGAGGTTAATCTCAAGAAGGCATCACTTTCAAGCTGTGTCAATGCAGGCTCAGATGGTATGGGCATACACACGCATTTGGTCACATCGGACCCGACATGTCAGCACCGGAGTATCAACACGAAGTGACTTTTTAAAAAGTAAGATTATTGTCTTAGAAGTTAGCATTAGCTGTTAAGCTTAAACGGTCAGAACCAGCTGCTAAGTAATACAAGGTGGCACTACACTAGACTGTAACGTTAGCTTTATGGTTGACTGTATGGTTGTAGGCTATTCATGGGTTTCATCAGGTCCCTTTCCACAGGTGTATAAAATCAAGCACCTTAGTTATCAATGCAGACTGCATGGTGCTTGATTAATACACCTGTGGAAAGGGACCTGATGAAACCCATGAATAGGGAGGGAAAGTAATCTCATCGCCATCTAGTGGTTGCGTTCCAAGAGTTTAGCGGAGTGGATGGGATTTTTTTTTAGAAAAAATATATCTCGGTGCACATTGGGATCTTAATTTAATGCCTTCCATATGTTAGGCACTGGGGTCACCTCTATTGCTTCAAGTGGTCATACCTTATTTTTAGGATTAGTTAAATTGTTTTGAGTTTTTGTCGTAACATGGTGATAATGGATTACAGTTGCATGTGACGTCACAGGTTTGGGCGCTTAATCTTTAACTGATCAATACGGCAATTTGCTTAACTGGCTTAACATATTTTTGTAATAACGGAACGTGATGTAAACCGCATGGTGATAACCTTTATGTCTGGATAACTGGTGTTGTGCTTCTACTCACATGAAGAGCTGACAGTAAGTGTTGTGTCAATGCTAACCAAGCTAATAAACAAAGTAAAGTGAGTAACATGAAAGGGGAAAGTCACGTGACTTCTTTTGTAGTTGTTTATGAAACAAAAGGAGCAATTTCGAAGGCAAAATAGTGTCTGACATTTTCACAGTTAGAAGATTATTACTCTATAGACACTGAAACATATTTTTGGTGGATAACATCGCTGATTTGGCTTCACAATATATTTTTTAAAAATAGGTCTATGGGACTTAACATTGGAGCTGCTCTTCGATAGGAACGCAACCACTTGGGACGCTGGTTTTCACTTTCCCTCCCTATTCTACTAGCTGCATCGTTTCCCAACCTTGGGGTCGGGACTCGGGAATGGAAGTTATTGGGGTCGGCTGAGATACTGAGTATCTTACAAAATGACCAGTATGATATACAAATTATGATATTCAAGTTAACAAATCCGTCACAATCAAGCTAGGCCTAGCTCTACATAAGAATAAACTTAAACAGCCTGTGAGATATTTGATGGACGTAAGCATGCTTGATCAACGTTCAAACAAAGTAGCAAAACAAGGGAGCAAAGTTAGCCAAACATATGAATAGCTAAGCTTGCTAGGATATTCAGGGATGGATTACTGCACGGGCCTACCGGGCCCAGGCCCAGGGGCCCAAGAGGTCAGGGGCGCCTGCAGGAATTAATGCTATGGTACGCACACCCTTAAAAAAAAGGTTCACGCGTGGACAGTATTTTTCCTTTAGGTTCGTGCATACATAGCATAACAACATCCACATGCAATAATGCAACAGCGTCTACAATTACCTATTCATTTGGGCAACTTTATACATCCCTATACAGGCTAAAGCTACCTTTAGTTGTGTTATAGCGTAGCCTACTGTAACGTCTGGCTTTAAACAGCTGTAATGCAGTCGTTCTGACAAGCACACCAATTGCTTAGCCAACCTTGTTCTTGCCCATCTTGAATAGCTCCTCTAGCTTTGCTGCCTCCATCCTTTCTGTTTTCGTTGTTTAAACTTGTGATATCCATGATGAGTATTGAGTTAGTGAATTAGCTCAACGTTGTGTGCTGATAACCATATAGAAAGCAAAGAAAACAAGTATATGCGTGCCTGCGTGCGTATTCTCTCCTGCTCAAACATGTGTGCGCGTTAATTTTGACAAGTGTTCACTAACTTTACTTAATAGAAAATTGTAAATAGCCTGATGGCATGCAACTAATGGGATACTGTGCATAGTTGGAAAGGTATGGTAGGCCAATATGGTGTGAATATACACACACACAAGGTAAATTTTCTCTCGTTGTTGAGTGATGGTACGCACAGTGCGTACGGACGTACACCTGCAGGCGCGCCTGCAAGAGGTCAGGGGGCCCTGAAGCCCAAGCCTTTGAATGGAATCATTGCCTCAATATCAACAAATCAGGATGTAGGCTATGAATCTGATTGAATTTAGTATTGGCCATCCCCAAAATGCACCAGAATACTGGAAATCACATTAAACAAATAAAAAAATTTCTGGGGGAGGACCGCCAAACCCCCCCTCCCACTTAAGCAACAATTAGTGGGGGGCCCTTAATACATCTGGGACCAGGGGCCTGAAAGTTCATAATCCGCCCATGAGGATATTTGGTGGAAATTAAAGTAAGCCTACCGATCTCGACTGGATGATACAACAGCAGAGATGCGATCTCTCTCACAACATATTCTGGATAATTGGGGTCGCCAATCTTTTGTGACATCAAAATAGGGTCACCCATAGGTTTACATAGGCTAGATATGTGACCTCTATTCTATGGGTGACCCTATTTTGATGTCACAAAACATAGTGACCAGTGTGGCAAGGCTAATTTCACGTCAGTTAACCATGGTTTTGTTGTGTATTGAAGGCAAATTAATTATGGCGAAATTCAGAAACGTAACATTACTCATGTAGTCACTTTATTATAATAGTATTGATACTGTATCAACCTGTCGTCTATTTGAAGGTAGGCCACTAGCAGAGGAGGCTCCTTCATTGAGGAAAGGGAGGAACACCCTCCCTAAAATTTCAGAGAAAAAGAAAAAATATATAAAGTGAATTACTAATCTGATAAATTACTGTTAATATTACTATTTTTAACACTTTAAATGAACAAAATCGTTCCCCTAGGTCAAAATGCCAACAGCACCCCCTATCGCTATTGAAAATTACTGTATGGAGGAGCTTCCTCCTCAAGCCCCTCATTGAAGTCCATTATAAACGCCTTGGGCCCCAGCGGCTCGTGAATCACGTCGTTTTCAATGGCCAAGGGAGGAAGCTCCTCCGTACAGTAATTTTCAATTGCGATAGGGGGTGCTGTTTTTAGCAGCAACGGTTCAAGAACGTTATCTGCGGTCTACGAATCTTATGTTGAACGGAAAGCTTGTTTTTTGCTCGTGAAATAAACAGTACAATGGAATCAGAGGACAATCTCAAATCTTTTATACATTCAAATACACTGTGAATACACTGATGTATGATGAATGTTTATCAAAGCAGGAAGACCAGCTCCAAAAATTCATATTCCAAAACAAGACGGTAAGGCTAGTGTAGGCTACTGAATGCTACATAGTCAGACAAATAGGCTACTAATGGCTAACTGGTAACGTTAGCACAGAAAACAATCAGCCATAGCCTACTGCTGACCTGTCACAAATACGTGGACAGTTCACTTAGTGATAAAACATTTTTGGATAGTTATGCGTTGTTATAATCATCAAAGTTATGCTTTCATAAATTCCCACTTAGCTATTACAACCTGTCTTTAAATTATAGCGATTTGGCTTTAAAAACAATAGCATGTTACAAATAGCCACATTTAAGGTCTATTTTTAATGGTAAATAGTTACATGGTTTTATAAAACAAGTGTCTATTTTTATTATTATAGACTTTTCTGCCAATATATTACACTGAGCAAAACCTCCAGACTTTCCGTCATTTTTCACATCTGGAAAACAGTATTTCATAACTAGACCTACATATCTTCCCTGACTTCCCAGACCTAAATTTACATTTATTTACATTTACATTATTAATTTAGCACTATTATCCAAAGTGACTTATATATTTAAATTATATTACAAAGTCCATTGTCCCTGGATGAATTTGGGGTTAAGTGCCTTGCTCAAATGCACAATGGTTGAAGCCAAGAATTGAACCCACAACCCCCCCCCCCCCTACATAGTACATACTGCTGCTATAAATGTGTCTGGGTAGGCGGCCTACATACTCTATTGTTCACATATGCCACCAACACCATCACAACCTCACATTTGCCACTAACGCCAATCAAGCAGACATTCCTTCCTCCGTTATTTTTTTAACCACCAGCCGCCACTGGCCACTAGTGCAGTGCCCGTCAATCATACCATTCCTGTAGAAAACCCGAAGCCCAATTACATGCCCACATTACCTGCTTTAAAAATAGGATGATAGGGGGAAAAATCATTCCAGCTAAGCATTCAATAATGAATACTGAATATTATAATATATTAGCCTATAATTAATGTGCAGTAAGCAGAATTTAGGCCTGGCTGCATGTGACATTTCTACAGATCAGAATGACATGAGCCTAACAGCTTTATGAGTTAAGGCTATTTGTTTATTGTTAAGCTTATGGGTCATTCCACGTCAATTCAACCAGGGCCCACACACTTAGGTCTCAAAAAATTCTGAAAAAATTACCAGGTGTACCTATGTTACCCAGGAGACGCACTTTAAAATTACTTTTATGTAAGATCAGAACACAACAGACAGACTGAGGAAGTCATTTGTCCCCAGGGCCATTGAACTGTTCAATGCTTCACTTAAGGGAAGAGGAAAGATAGACTTCTCCGCATAGTCTGTGTACCTCTTCACCCCCTCCATGTTTGGATACTGTCTGTCCACTAGCCACTTTTTACCACTGTCTTACTGTCTCACTGTTTGTGTGCTATATTAGCACATATGCATAACCCCTCCCTCCATGCCACAGCCGAATTGTGCCCACACTTATACCTTTTCTTAATATATATATATATTATGTAACCCCTTCTTAACGGGTGTGTGCATAGGCACTCGCTACAATACATAACACAATGGCGGAAACAGGATCTGAAAGGTCTCAGCGGTGGAATGGTGAGCTGGCTGAGATTCCTGAATACCAGTAGGCTAACAATTACAGACAATAAATTCAATAGCGCGGTGCCTCCACTGTAAAAATACTACACTTACCGTATAGCTCGTGTATAGTGTATTCCTACAGAATTTAAATAATCAATGTGCCTTTTCCTCTCTGAGGAGATGGAACTTTCACATTCCCCGCGATTTCGCGGGCATAAACAAATAACAAACTAGATGTACCGCATAGCGGTACAAAATATGACCTCTGCTCAGTCCTGTACATCCGTTCCGCGAAAATAAATCACACTTCAATTTGTCTCCATATTTTACTCCATCCCCCACTCTTGAAACTTTTGTGTATGCTTGTTTGGCATGCCTGAGTGTGTGTGTGCGGCTGCACAGAAAGTAGCCTACTGGTGCTGAAAAGGTGAATAGATTGTAGAATAGCCAAAGAAGATGTAGCATTGTTATAAAACCTTTAAAATCTCTAAACAATCACAAGTAGGGCAGTTCATCACAGTTCATCCATTGCAACTGGATTGATGAAAGGTCACTTACACCTGTAGGCTACATTGTATTTGGGAAAAGCAAAAGGTATCAGCATAATGTTGTTATTTATTTATTTATTTATTTATTTATTTATTTATAAACAAAAACATCTCTGTCAGTTCCATGCCGTTTTCAACAGCTATCAAAAACAAAGGTCATTTTTGGATGGATGGATTTTTTGTGAATGTTTCTTCTTCTACATAAGATTTTAGTCATCTTTAGTTCATGTAATACTTTCTTGTCAATGCACAAATTAAGTAACAGTAGTCTGAAACGTTATTGTTAATGCACAAATTAAGTAACAGTAGTCTGAAACGAAATGCTGTTTTACATCTAACCAGTGGTGCAAATAACAGACATGTCCAAATGGGCCTTGATGAAATGCGTCGCTAGACTGTTCATACACATTTTAACGGGCCAAAGTTGAAGAGCTGTTGTCCGTTATTGTTCGTGCAAATATAGGCTGATTCATGTTCCCTTGCATTGTGTAACTGAGCTCCATGGCTAGTCTGGCTTTCACCAGACCAAGCTCAATCTTTTAAGAAATAAAAAAATAACAATAGCTGGCAGATCAGGCTGGGTTCACCCAGCCTAGTCCATAGGCACCCGATATTGTTTAATTTTCCGATTGAGATATCCACGCTCTGGCTATTCTAAATGCAAAAATGCATCAGGGAGTTATGACAAAACTGTAACTAACAAACTAGATCCTAATAGAAAGCTGTTAGCTTCCCTAAGCTACAGGTAGGCTTATAAGGTAGGCCTATTTACAACATAAATTGTCAATAGGCTATGCTGGCGACACAAATAAAATCTCCTTTGGAAACCAATGGCTTACGCCTTACAGTATCAAGCGGACTTAAACTGCCATACCGTGGCGAAAAGTTGTAATAAAATTCACGCAGCTCCATGAGTCAAGGAAAGCGCGAATGAAGTAGCCACTTCTAAATGGGACCCACTACACAGTAGGTTAGGGTGTGTTGCTAAAGCAGCCATAATGAAATGAAGATGTCATTGTTTGGATACTTCACACACACATGCTTTTTAATTTCACAGACTACAACTACCAAGCTGGAATCAAAGCACATCGATTCCCCTCTCACACCCTGCACACACTTAAAACAAAATAAACAGGTGTTTCAGTCTCACGGATGTATAGGCAAAACTGTATCAGACCGGTGTAATGTTGGTAAATCTTCCTTTGCACAGAATGATTTTTGTAGCACGTGCAACAAATGACAGTCGAAAGATACAATTACAGTGCTGCTATCAATTTGCTTGGTATAACCGCATTTATAGTTTTCTACAAATGCAATTAATCAAATTGGCCTCCATCACTCAACCAACGCTAACGGTAACATTATCTAGGTCCTATCTAGGTATTATAAGATTAACGTACCTGCAGTAAAAACCAAGCATGTCCGATAAACATCCTCAGATTTATTTCGGCTTCAAGAAGAAATGGGAATTACATTTCATGTGAACATCATCCTATCCTTATTAGACGTTCTCTGCGGTAAACTAGTCCTTGTAGGAAGCGTCCATTGTTTTTCCAACCCACTTTTAACTTCCAACAAAATTACGTCTCACTGCAACGATGCGCCATCTAGTGGACAAACGACTACTTATCGCCAATACTGGAAATGTAGCCATGATGATGATGAATATTTATTTTGGCTTTCTTTTAATGCTACTAAATTTGTAATTATGTATCGGCCGTTCTAATACCGATAGTATGTGGGTGCCTGTGTGTGTGTGCATGTGTATATGTGTGCACCGCCATCTACAGGCCAATGAGTGTACAGTCACTAAATGTACACAAAACCTAATTTTTTTAGACCCCCCCATGGATGAAATTCTACGAAACTTGGCATACCCCCAGAGAATGCCAGGTCAATCATACACATACAATTTGCAGTTCTGAACATCTTAACTGAAGATAGGGGCGATTAAAGCAGAATAATATTGCATTTTCATTTTTTACCGGGGGGGTGCAAATCACAAATGAGTGATTATGGGCCAGATTGATGTGGGCCCTTGAGACCAACATACCATAAAAGATTCTTTATCCTCAGTGCCACGGTTCAGGTAGTTATTTAGGTAGTTAGTTATTAGGTAGTTAGTTATTCAGGTAGTTATTTAGTTATTTATTTTCGGGGGGCCCAGCACGGGGGGGGGGGGAGTGGCCCCCAGGGACGAAACTAAATTTTTCTGTAAAAGTCTAGTGGGGCTACATACCCACCAAATTTCATGTGCCCCGGTGGTTCGGTGTCCCGGGTATCGTTGACGAAAAATTCAGGAAGTAGATGACGGGGAAAAAAAAAAAAAAACTTTGACAATCCCTATATGACCGCTTCGCTAGCGGCGGTCATAATAATCATTGGCTGAGTATAAAATTCAAATAAAAACAAACAAACAAAGACATTTGATTGGTTGACATGTACAGTATTCCAACACAACATAACCATGACAAACCCAAAGCATTGTGGTCATTGTAGTGACAAAAATTAAACAGTGCAGTAATAAACACTAAACAGATTTTACAGGTGCTTACATATAGATATAGATATAGTTTTTGTTCTATAGTTTTTTTTATATTACCTTGCCTACTCACTGATATGTCCATATTTATTTTATGCTGGTCTCTAGACTTTATTCTTGCACTGTTGCACTGTTGGACTCATTTGCACCATCACCATGACACTCACTCACACAGAGCATCTTACCTTACTATGCACAGAGAATCACAGGCTCAGTCCCTGCCTCAGTCATTGCAAGCGCCTCTTGATTAATCACTCTCTATGTGGATACTGTTTTTAGAATTGATTTAGATTAAGTGTTATTTAGTATCATTTGTATTTTAGTATATTTAGTATATTCTTTATCTTCTACTGTCTTTATTGCTTAGTTGTGTTTTTTATATTATATACTTTTAATTACTTTTTTCTGCTCTTAGTGAATGTGTGTGTGATGTCTGTATGCTACTGAGGCCTTGAATTTCCTCTGGGGATCAATAAAGTATCTATCTATCTATCTATCTATCTATCTATCTACTTTCCAAGATACAGCCAGTTTTACAGGGGGAGGGGGGTGTCGTTTTTGTTCGGCTTCTTTTTTTATGTCAAAGTTCACAAGCCCATAGCGCAAGAACTAAACCATGCAGGAGGCTCAAATTTTGCATGCTGGTACATAAATAGGAATAGTATGTAGCAAAATAGTCACGTTTGGTCTGAATGATCCTGCATGGTAATAGCTGTCCCTCAAAGTTGATAAAAATTTTATTGAGTTTTTGGCTGGGCTCTGTTTAGGCCTTCAGAAGACATATTTGTACTCAACATAGGCTCTTGATTTATTTTCCTCTCACAAAAAGCAATGAACAGAAAATAAATTCCTTCAGGGTCTGAACAGCAGACCTCACAAGTCTGGTTCTCATTTTCAGAGCATCCAAACACCTTGTGGGAATATACAAAGATTTTTTAAATATTTTTGCTTTATTCTCCATGATCCCTTCTTTTTAACAACACACTGAACATGGGCAAAATGCACCATTGAGATCAATATGTTTTGTATAGAGTTACCACAGGTTACAGGTAAGGGTTAAACAACCTGCCTATCAAGATCCATTAAACTTTCTGTCTATCAACATCTATTACACTATCTACATTAAACTTTTAAACTATCTACACTGTCTCAACTTTCTATCCATTCATCCTCTTCAAACCATTCACTCATCCACCCATTAAACTATCTATCAACATCCATTCAACTTTCTGTCTATCAACATCCATTACACTATCTCCATTCAACCTTTAAACTATTTACTCTGTCTCAGGCTTTAAGCATACAACCTGGCTCTCTTAAGACTACAGATCCTGTTCAACTATTTCCTCTGCCCACAACTGTTTCAAAATAAATGTCCTCACTACAATAATTCACTATTAAAAAATGTAACTATTTAAACTACTCAACTATTTAATTGTTCAGCCATTTCAACTGTCAGTTGTCATCAACTATGACTCCCGCCAAATGTTTCCTCTGCCCACAACTGTTTACAAATAAAAGTTTGTTTTGCATTTTATGTTAATATATGTTTGTAATTTTCATGCACTGGTAATTTCCTCGAAATTACATTTTCTAGTTGAACTATACATATTTGTATAATTACAGGCCTAGAGCTTCACATGAAAAATATGCGCAAAAAGGCAGCAGCGGCTCTACCAGGTAGTAACTGGAGCCCCTATGAGATGACACCTGGGCTCCCTCCAGAGAGAGTGGATATCTTAATTGTTGGTGGGGGCGTTGTGGGATGGTCGATAGCCTACTGGCTAAAGAGGAGAACAAAACCACGGGACTCTCTTCGAGTGCTGGTTGTGGAGAAGGACCCTACGGTAAGCATTTTTCCAACCTGCATACATAAATTTGAATGAATGAATGGATATAATAAAATTCATTGTATGTTTTTCTACCTACTATTCTGCTTTAGTATGCCCAGGCCTCTACTGTGTTGTCAGCTGGAGGAATTCGGCAACAGTTTTCTTTGGCAGAGAACATACAACTCTCCCTAGCATCTGCTGACTTCTTGAAGAATATCAATGTAATGCAGATTATTTTACACTGTTTCTGTAATGCAGATTATCTCAATACTCAAATGCAATGTTGTGCCAGAAGTCAGAATTGTCTTTCACTGTTATTTCATATTGTGCAGGATCATCTTGGTGTCCTCAATGAAGATCCTGTGGACTTGCAGTTCAACCACTCAGGGTACCTCTTCGTAGCAAGTGAAAAGGGGGTACATGTTATGGAAACAAACTATCAGACCCAAAGGTAGGGGTTGTTTTTTAACCATTGGGGCTCTTACGTGACACGTTCTGGCATTGTAATTTGTCAAATTAGCAGTTTGAAACTATGACGGACCAAAATGACTTTAGCATAAATAAACAATTTCCTCAAGATTTTTTTTTAGTAACTGGGGCAGGCTAGTCTGTGACTTACAACCCCCCAAACCACCCTAAAACTATTACCCTTATGACCTATAATAAAAATAACATGGGGTCTGGGTTTTTTTCCCCCTGGATTTAGTTTTTTTTTTATTCTGGTTGCTAATCACACCATTTTAACAGAAACAGAATTCAGAAGTACTAAAAGAACCATCTTATGTCTGACTCGCGTCACATGAATATTACCCCAAACATATACTGAACATGGACATCATCATATTTCACGTTGACCATGGAGAAAACATTTACCCACTTGGTTTCTGACAGTAATTAAGTTTTGTGCCAACATGTTGTAGGAGCACCAAAATACTTGCCCAAAAACTGCCTAAAGTGTGTTGCTAGATCGCCGCTGAGTCGGGGTCTTGCCTAAAAGGACTTTGTTGAGAACCCGAGTGAAATGCTCTTGAAGGCTGTTCTGTTGGTGATGTTTTTGATAGTTATTTATGATTTGTTAGTGGTTTTGATTTCAACGGTAAATAGGCTTGGTTGTTGTTTGGCCACTGTGTGAAATCCCCTACCTATAGCACTAGGAATCTTTCGATGTGTATATTTGAAATGTAGTACAACATAAACTAACTTTAGAAACTAACCAACACTGGTTTGACAAGACTGGTTTGATATTTTCTGCTCAAAAATTGGGCCTAAAGGTCATCCAACTGGCAGAAAAGGTGAAAAACACTGTTTTGGATGCAAACTATTCCTTATTTCAGAGAGTACATGACAAAAAAAAATGTTGTTATTTTAACCTAAATATATTTTAACCCTTTATGTGCCCCACCGTTCTAATTTTGTTAAAAGACCATTCGTCTAATATCTCAGCTGTCCAATGACTGATTTTATCTCTTAAATCAGGGGCGGAGCCAGACATTGTAAACATTCGGGGCTTAGCCCATTTAATTTTTTTTTTAAATAACCCCCTAAATAATGACTTCTAGTGAATTTTGTGTAAACTAATGGACACATTGAGACTTAAAAAATGTGAAACTAACATTCAACAGATTCAAGGTATCTGACTGGCACAACACTGTGTAAAATTATAGTTTTGGGTCTTTCAAGAGGCAATATCTGTTCATGTCTGTTTAGCATGTACTTAGTTAATTAAGCGTTTCTTATGGTTTGTATATTATAGTATTTGTTAGGGGTGTGAATCTCTCATGTAAAAGACGATACGATTCGCATCTAGATACATGGGCACGATTCGATACAAGAAAAGATACATGTTTATAAAAAACGATTCAGTATGATTCGATGCGATGCGATTCGATGCAATTCGATGCAGTTCAAGAATGGAAAGCATTCTGAAAGATTTTTTATAATTTGCTCAAGGTGCACATTCATTTTATATTATCAATTATCATGGTCATGGTTGTCAATTAGGCAACAAAATGTGTGAATATGATTATCTAAACTAAGGTTTGTTTCATATACTGTATTGAAATGAAAAAAGAATAGTCTACATTTCAGTCAAGCACAGCAGCCAAATACAACATAAAAATATATTTTTATAGACTTTACAGATTTTATAGAGTTATATCTGATTGTTTTCATGGAGCTGTAGCCTTGTTGAGGTAAGACAATACCGAAATAAAATAAAACAGTGCTTAAGACACTCTTGGCCTTTTCTCATATAGGCCTAGCCTACCCTACAAGAATAAAATAGTCCTACAAATCATTGAACTCTCTGGGCTTATTTTGTTCCAACAGTAGACCTAATGCAGAAACCTAAAATGCCACAAGTCTGAGTGAATATGAACAAAATCATTGGCTAATAATTTATGCATCGTTTTAGCAGCAAGGGCCAAATTATTATTTAACATTAAGGAAATCCCTTCATCAAAGGTAAGGCTACTCTACAGACTATCGTTGCTGTTTAGGAATGCTATAAGTGCTTAATTTCGCGCTGGATTTCGAAAAACAAAAGCCGACCGAGTGCAAGTTGTCACCTGGTTAAGTTGCAATAGATGTATGGGTAATGAGGTCATTTGACAACTTTGGGCAATGAATGTAACCAAAAACGAACTGCATTACCCACAATTCCGTGCCACGTATAGTTTCAAAACCGGAAGTGGGATGAACGCGCTGCTTGGAACGTAGCAGAAAAGGTTGTGCACCGATTCATAACAAGTAAATCGATATAATGACTGGTTCATTTCAGTTTTTTTCCGATACGGGGCTTCACGTATCGATGTAGCCGTATCTTACACGTTAAAAACGGATACCGATACGTATCGGTTAATCTTTACACCCCTAGTTTTTGTTTATTTTCATTAGGGTATTGTTTGATATGACATTATTGTTTATTATTGCTATTCTCCTTCTTCCTCTTCCCTGATCTCATCTGTGTGACAAATATATAGAATATCTTATACTATAATATACATAATATTATGATATAATTACAGTATGGCCAGTCATCATGATACAAGGGTATTTTAGAAGGAATGCATTATCATCTTGACATAGGCGTTTCTAAATTATATTAATTTTGTAATTTAGCAAGATTATTCATAGGTTTATTTAGGCCCCTTTACACAGGTGCATAAAATCAAGCACCTAGATTATGAATGCAGACTGCATGGTGCTTGATTAACACACTTATGGAAAGGGCCATTTCCTCTCAATATATCATTGTAATGTTTTTTTTTTTTAGTTAATAATTAGTTAGGCAGCCAAAACAACATAACATGACTTTTATATTTATGAGGACTCTTGGATTATAATATCTGTGGTGGTGGATAGGATATCAACAAGGTTTTAAGGTAGGCTAACAGTTAACATTATTTTGTGCAACATATGACACTGAAAAGTTGACATGGGCAGATAACTGTTAATGGGTTTTTCTGACATTTCAAAACAGTGTAGCCTAATTTATTACAAGACGAGGATCAATTTGTTTTGGGAGCTGGAATTTCTTATTCTGCAGTAGGCTTAGCTAGCCTATGAGAGTATTGAATTTGCCTTTTCCGCCGACGAACGAGGACATTTAACGTTAACGTTAAAAGCATTTAGTGCTAGGGAGCTAGCCAAGTAGCCTAACGTTAGCCTGCCTAACTGACTGAAAGCTCTTAACGTGAAATCACCAACCTGAAACAACACCATCCGTCAGTTCACTGGGCGATGCTGTTGCTTGAACGGAGCTGGGTGGTCTTTTTAAAAACTTTCTAATATCCATAACGTTTCAACAACATGTACACAAAGTGTTTTATCACAGACTGTAAAAGTGACAGACTTCTGACAGAGGCTTTTTGGAACACCGAAGCCATGACGTAGCGTTGTCAAGGTAGCATTTTCACTGGATCTAAACAAATCAATCTAACCATTGAAATCACCATAGCGGATAGCCCAGAGACGTGGCATAGATCGTGTAGCAAGTAAAATTATTTTTCAATATTGGGCTTTGAAAATAAGGGATATATTTCCTCAGTAATAGAGCATTTGGTGACATTTATAGTGAAACCGAGGGGGAGTTATATTGGAAATAAGAGTTGCCGGGAATTTAAAACACTAAAAAAAGATTCGGGGCTTTTGAAAAAAGATTCAGGGCTTAAGCCCCGTAAGCCACCCCCTAGCTCCGCCACTGTCTTAAATCTTCCCCATAATGCTGACAACATAAGCTTCAATTTGATATGATTGGTTAAGGGGTTTAAGGCGCAAAATGTTTTGGATACTTGAAGATGAGTCATGAAAAAATAGTATCACTTCAAGTCGGTATATTTGACGTGGACAGCCGGACGCCACCTACACTTCATTGGAGTTTACCTCAACTGGAAACCACACAGCTGGATAAACTGAGGTAATATATGTTTTTACATCAGTTCTAGTTATGGTTTATCTTCATTTGTAGTCCTAATATCATGTTATTTGACAGTAATATGCTTTCTCATCAGCGTCAACATTATGGCATAGCAAACTTTAGCTAATTGAATTACTCTGAACTGCTTGCAATATTCTTATTTGCTTTTGATGTCAGTTATTTTCATTTGACAGTTTCATTTAAAAACCTGTTCTAACCTGTAAGTTTGTTTTCTAGTACCAATGTGCTTGTTAGGCAAGTCATGTATAGCATACCAAAGCTGAATAAATCCATGGACGTTACCATGGAAGTTACGTTCTCTGACATGAAAAAAAGTTGATTGATATTTCTATTCCTCTCAATATAGAAAACATTAAATCACATACTCGGTCAATATTGCATTTCAGCAGGTAGTTACTACGTCTTTATCTAGATGCCAGTCAGTCAATCAGATTTAGGGTAGCTAAACCCACGTGTAATAAAATTACTTTTCATACTTACAAATATTTTGAGTTACTCAGAATGCTTCAATAGTTTAGGCTACCTCTTCTTGTTTCTGCAGTTTTGTGATTTTATTTTTGATTTTAATAAAGGTATTATATTTGTATGATTTTGCTGTTGTTTCAGGTGAAGGATGACACAGACCTTCTTGCAAGCCTGAAGAGGAAGAAGTAGCTGACTGCTGATGAGATTGCGCTCAAAATGCTGAAGACCATGAGGGGATGGAAGAAGAAGGTATAGATTTAGGTGGCATGACTAGGGTGGTGCAGACTGCCACTAAAAACACTGTGTGAAATAGACTTTTTACTCACGTTATTGTCTCAGACGTGGTTTTACCAACCGGAAGGGGTGGGAGCTGTGCTTAGTAGGCCGTCGTATGCAAACAGTGTGGGAGAAGAGACCCCAGAAGAGTTTAACAGGTTTCTCCATAATATCCATTGCTACTGGGGAACCAAGTCTCTGCAGGGATCATGGGCCAATTGTTTATGTCGTAATCGTTTTAAGACAATATTGGCTGTTCTGCATGTAGTAGATCCAGCTACAGAAAACAATCGAGATCGTCTTAGGAAACTGCATTATTTGATAGATCACCTCAAAAATAATGTCATGAGGTGGCTTAGAATCTAAGCCAGGGGTCGGCAACCCACGGCTCCGGACCCGCATGCGGCTCTTTGATCCCTCTGATGCGGCTCAGCTTTTGAAATTAATTAAGGAGTAATTAAAATGTATTTTATTTTAGTTTGTTCATTTTCAAAATGTAATATTGTAATAAGTAATTTAGCCTATATGACTTTCCACCTCACTTGACTGCGTAACCGTAGCTGCACAATATTGTTACCAAAGATCCTTGATTACTCCGCTTTAACCCTCTCTGTTGTTACATTCGCGGTTCGTTGCCATGTCAGTATCAAACAAAATCACAGATTTCCCTCCATTTCAGTCAACGAGAACACTTTAATTGTTATTGTTGATGTGTGCGCTTGCTGTAGGCTAGATAAGGAAAATGTCAAAAAGGAAACGTTAGCGACCACAGCTTGGGAGCGCGAACACAAGGCTGAAATGGGTAAGTTTCCATCCGAAGACTGATTCTGAAACGCCCGTTATATACCGCACACTGCAACGAGTTAGTAGCCTATTGCTGTGTTAACCCTGTTCGGTTCCACTTACATGTGAGAAATCTTTCTCACATATGAAAAATATAAAGACAAGCCTGCGCTCACGTTTAAGGTCAATTCCGCGCAAAACTGTCACACCCATAACGCCAACACAATGCCATGATATTTAGTTGGAGTTATGGATATGACAGTTTTGCGTGGAGTTGCCCTTAAACAGCCTCGATTCTTGCATGAAACTTCACCTCACTGAATATGAGCCAGCCAGACTCCAAGGCCATCGCCAAATCTAATCTCTGGTAGGCCTAATGTTCAATTTCAAATGACATGTCAACGAAAATTGAGTCATTCCACTTTACATTTCAAGTTACTTGCACATTAAAACTAGTAGAAAATGTAGGCTATTTAAAAATCCTCTGTTGAATGTAAGTAAATGTACATTAAATATCCAAACTATTTTCTTGTAACCGTCTTTATGTGGCTCTTCTGAGATTAAAAAAATAATAAATTTGGTCAAAGTGGCTCTCCAGGCAAAAAAGGTTGCCGACCCCTGGTCTAAGCAGTACAGTGGAAGGACACTTGCCTAAGTAACCTGCCTGTCCAATTTGCACAATGTGGATGATTTGACTGATGCATGTAGACTAGTGAAGAATAATTCAGTTTGGGACAAAAAACTTCTAAGTCGTAGCCTAGAAATCTAGACGCACCCTAGCGGTGGCAAATTCATTTGCTCAGCCTGTACGTCTAGTATCAAACCATAGGGATTTCTATTGGCTGACGCCGTGGACCTCATCCAATCGCAGCGCTCTATTTTGTTAGAGAGTCTTAAGGCGGGCTTAACAGGATAACTACAGTCCTGCAAAGGTGAACAACAAGGAAGGTGGCTATGGCGAACGAAGAGCGGTTGTTTGAATCGGCGTTGGCGTCAACTTTGGAGGAGTTTGACTTGTGCTTTTCTTTGAAAGTTGAGCAACACAATGCACTTAAGTCATTCCTTTCGAAGAAGGATGTATTTGCCGTTTTGCCATCCGGATACGGATATGGTCGTAGCGCTGGCCTATTGCATGCGTAGGCAGTTTGAAAGACAATTCTCTGCCCGCCCCTTGGATTAAGCGAGGTGAATGGTTCGATTCCAGACTATACATTTCAATGATATAGGATGGCCCGCCAGGCTATGTAAGTCGGCCTATTGTGTTAAGTGATTACAACAAATACATGGGGGGCGTTGACCAAATTGTGACATATTGTGTACTCCAAAAGACGCAGAAGTGGTGGAAAACACTTTTTCTCCACTTTGTGGACATTGCCATTGTCAGTATTTTCTTATTATTTCAAGTTTGGCAGCACAATGCAGAATCTGATGTTGAACCTAGGTTTGGTAACTTTCGAGAAAATCTATCACGACAGCTGGCAGGCATTTCCGTCGAAATTTCAGCCTCGCCTCCAGCTGCTCCAACTACTAATCTGTCACATTTCCATCAAGTACATATCCCTGTACAGGAGGAGCCACAGAAAAATTGTTGGCTTTGTTGTAAAAAAAACTTACATAATAAAACTAAAATGGCTTGTAACTAAAATAGTGAAACAGTAGGCGACTTTGTTTTATTGGTAAACAAAATTGCTGTCAGATTTGCCATTCTGCAGAAGGGGATGCGTTTCGTAATGAGTCTTCTGTGATCAACCTTCGGGTTCCCCACCCCACCCTTCCCTACCCTCCTCTGTCAAGTCAAGTCATATTTATTTATATAGCACACTTAAACGCAATGTTATTGACCCAAGGTACTCAGAAATAAAATAAACAGTAATAAAAACAAAAAATAAAGACATAAATGACAAAAAATAAAAATAAATAAATGAAAATACAAAATAATAATAATAATAATAATAATAATAATAATAATAATAATAATAATAATAATAATAATAAACAGATTATGATTGTAGATAAAAATAAACATATGGTTACTGAAACTACTACTACTATAGGCCTAGAGAAAGATGTACAGTAAAGTTAGATGCCAGTTAATATAATGCAGAAAAGAAATAGAAATAAATAAATAAAAAATAAAATAGAAATGAACAACCAAACAAGGGGAGAAATGAATGGACATTATAGGCCAAAGAAAATAGATGGGTCTTTAAATTTGATTTAAAACTACTGATGGTGGGAGAGGACTTAATTTCTATAGGGAGAGTCTAGTCTCTGTGTGACTGTGTGTGTTAGTTTGTGTGTATGTGTATTAAGGATATTCCAATTCAGTTTTTTTTTTGTTAAATAACCCACAAATTGCTGAACGTGTCATACACTCTATATGTTTCTCTATGTTGTAGGGAAATCTCTGCTGAAAAAAACAGCTAGAAACCAGCTTATGCTGGTAGCTGGTTTTAGCTGGTCTTTGTTGGTTTTCTTCCAGCTCTTGCTGGTCTTTGCTGGTGTAGCTGGTTAGGCCACCAGCTGAATATGCTGGCCTGACCATCTGAGGAAGCTGGTCATGCTGGTTTGACCAGCCTGTTGTGTGGGATACAGCTGGTGCAAGATGGTCATGCTGGTGACCAGCCTGTCAAGCTTGACATTGTTGGTGAAAGATGGTCATGCTGGTTTGCTAGAATGACCAACATAAGCTGGCATGGCCAGTTAAACCAGCAGTGTAGACCAGCAACACCAGCTAAAATTACCAGCTTGAGGTGGTGCGAAAAGCAAAACCAGCTGAATTACCATCATAAGCTGGGTAAACCAGCTGAAGGTATGTTTTCGCAAGAGTTTTGCTGGTCTAGCAGGTCAACCATCATAGGGTGGTCAAACAAGCTGGTCAACCAGCAAACCACTTTAAGCTGGCCAGGCTGTTTTTTTCAGCAGGGATGATAGAAAAAAAAAAAAAACATTTTTATGTGAATGAAATGAAATCTTGACAAATTTTGGTATACATTTGTAGAGGATTTTCATAGACTGTTCATTACTATATCAACATTACCATATGTATTTTATATCATTTCATAGAACTGCTCCTTCTGATTACAATGGTATGTATATCCAATTGATGGTATGTATTATACTCAAGAAATAAGTTTTTTTGTTTGAGGTCATGTGAGAAATAAGGTTTTTTGTGTGAGGAGGGAATGTTCAGGGAGGGAAATCCAGTGAGAACTTATTTTCACACCAGACAACTTCAGGTAAAAAACACAGCAGCTAGGGTTCTCACAAAAACTAAAAGCACTGACCACAATACTCCAATTCTTAAAGGAAAATTCCGGTATTTAGCACTTTGAGTCCCTTTTCTGGTTTGTTTTGGATGAACTAGAGTGGTGGACACCGACATTTTGACGATTGGTCCTGTCTCGACTTTTCTGACTCGTTTTGAATCGCCTTTACTGCTTCAGAGTGGCTGCCTAAAGGCATGTACAAACATGTCCTTAAAACAACCCTTAACGTTCGTTTTCAAAACTGTGCAACTCACTGAGTGGTTAATGGTGTTCGTGGATTATTAAAATCAAATATATCGGCGCAATGTATGATTTCCAGCCGTCTTTTTATATTTGCTATTGTGGAACTAATTTTCAGACATCTCACAAGCGATTAAACTTCCGCTCAATATTTGAGCCTGAAGCATAGACAGTAAAAGAAGGTCTCACGGAAAGACTACAACCAAATGTAAACAGCCCCCGTTTCCCTTTCCAGTGGCGCAGTAATATCAACCTGCAATGAGTCTTCCAACAGAAATCAATGGGATTTTACAAAATGGCAAATAAAACACGACAGAAACTATATTTCGCTACGCTACTTGTTATGGAACATCAACGAACACCACTAACCACTCGGTTTTGAAAATGTTTTCAGTTTTGAAAATGAACGTTAAGGGTTGTTTTAAGGACATGTTTGTGCATGCAGCCACTCTGAAGTAGTCAAAGACGATTCAAAATGAGTCAGAAAAGTCGAGACAGGACCAATCATCAAAATTTCGGTGTCCAACACTCTAGTTCATCCCAAACAAACCAGAAAAGGGACTCAAAGTGCTAAATACATAGAATTTTCTCTATCTTGTAGAGGAATACATAGAATAGAAATACATAGAATTTTCCCTGCAAAAGTCCCTGCATTGGTTTCCAGTAAAACACTGCTGCTTGTTTATAAATTTCTAAATGGAGCAGGACCCAATTACCTATCAGACATTATTCAGCAGTACACACCTTCTAAACCTCTCCGGTCTCAGGAGAAAAACCTGTTAGTAAAACCTGCTGTTAGAACTAAACATGGTGAAGCAGCTTTTAGCTGCTATGTGGTTCAGCTCTGGAACCAACTGTCAGACTGAAAAAGTTTTCAATCTAGACTTAGTACCAAGCTGCCTTCTGCTAACTGATCGAATGTACTTCCTATTGCTACTGGGTTACAAATTCTAAATCTGTCTATTATTCTACCTTGTGCCTTTTCTTTTTTCTTTTTTATTAT
The DNA here is from genome assembly GCF_046254945.1 of Alosa pseudoharengus. NCBI lineage: Eukaryota > Metazoa > Chordata > Actinopteri > Clupeiformes > Clupeidae > Alosa > Alosa pseudoharengus. The sequence continues at coordinate 46,205,206 of NW_027468774.1, forward strand.
GCTCTTTACATTTTAAACTATTCTTTGACTATTGCCCTTATGGTTTTATTGGCTATTACTGTTTGCTTTTGTTTATGTAAAACATATTGAATGACCTATGTGTATGAAATGTGCTATATAAATAAACTTGACTTGAACCCGTCATTTTCTATACAAATCATGGGGGAGTTATATGGTGAACGTTTCATTCTGGTAACGGTTTCAATTTTATAAATCAGCCTTGTTAAGATTTTGGTTTGTCTGTGATTTTATTTTGTTGTATTTGAAAGTATCTTCAAGAAGAAAAGCAATACCAGTGCTGAGCACATCAATGTAAATACTTCAACTGACATCAGACACTACACATGCGTTGTATTTATTGTATGACCAAGGGGAGAGGATGTAATGCTGCATTCCAAATACATGCGACAGAACTTGAAATTGAAATTGTAAGTGTGATGAAGCTGGAATATGAATGCAAGTTTGAATCATCACGTAGCTTGTTTAGATGAGCCACAAGCTTGCTCTCGTGTTCTAGGCAAGCGTCCAGCACTACTGAGTCAGCTGCTGCCCTGGTGGCATCCATGTTCTTCCCCTCAAAGACAAACAGGAACGCTATAAGTGCTACAAGATGGGAAATTACGCCACGTTCGTGCTTAAGGCGGGGGTGTACGATACAAATGGATTGCAGCATAAGACTAGACCAGAGACTTTCTAATGAGGAGACACAGCACTCAAACAATCCTCCATAGAAATGCATGATTTGTCTGTCCATAACACTTTTTTTTCAATTTTCCTCTGTCCAATGTCTCTGTTCTTTTGCCCATCTTAATCTTTTCCTTTTATTGGCTAATCTCATATATGGCTTTTTCTTTGCCGCTATGCCTGGAAGGCCAGCATCCCAGAGTCACATTTTCACTGTGGACGTTGAGACTGGTGTTTTGCGGGTACCATTTAATGAAGCTGCCAGTTGAGGACCTGTGAGGCATCTATTTCTCAAACTAGAGACTCTGTACTTGTCCTCTTGCTTGGTTGTGCACTGGGACCTCCCACTTCTCTTTCTATTCTGGTTAGAGACCGTTTGTGCTATTCTCTGAAGGGAGTAGTATACACCGTTGTACAATTTCTCACATGGAATAGCCTCCATTTCTCAGAACAAGAGTAGACTGCTGAGTTTCAGAAGAAAGTTCTCTTTTTCTGGCCATTTTGAGAGTATAATCGAACCCACAAATGCTGATGCTCCAGATACTCAACTAGCTCAAAGGAAGGCCAGTTTTATAGCTTCTCTAATTAGCAATTCTCTAATTTGCAACCCTGTTTTTTGGAAACAGGGTTGCTAATGGTTGCTGATGAAACATTGCTCAGGTGAATATTATCAAAATCAAAGTCTGCTTTATTGTCAATTTCTTCACATGCCAAGACATACAAAGAGATCGAAATTACGTTTCTCACTATTAGTCCATGAGCCAGGGGGGTTGATCGGTATCATCGGGGGGACAAATGCTATCATTGTTTTTTGGCAAGGTATACACCCCTAGTACTAGAAAAATCACGATAGCAGTGCAGGGGTGGTAGCGAAATCACTTTTTTCAGCTCATGAAGTTACTAACCCCCTAAGATAAATTCCGTTTTTTAAATCTGGTGTATATCTGATTTAGGCTCATGGCTGAGATATTGTCAATATTCTATAATATGGTGCTTGGTATCATTGGAAAGGGGGCCTTTTAGGCTTTCTTTTAAGCCCAGTACTGAATCTGTCTGACAAACACAGAGGTCACATGACTTCTTTAAACCAGAAATAACACATGTTTTCTCACAATTTCCGCCTAAACTGTATGCTTTCTTTTATCCCTGTGGCATGAAAGAACACCAGAGACACACAATTCAACAGCTACAATACTCACGGCACTCTGATGACTCAGAAAATGTATAATATGCCCATATTATTTATTTGTGAGAGCCTTAAATTAGACTTGTGCAGCCAGCACAAGTCTTCAAAATAGAACAGAGCGAATAGAATGGACAAATAGGATGGATCCCTATTAGTTGTAAAAGTCAATAAGGAAACAGGTTGTAAAGTGAATATATTGAATTAATCAAAAGACTGCTGGTTTGTATGTTGATATCCAATAGAATGGACAAATAGAATACCCTATTAGTCCAGGACAAATGGCCTATTTATTCATGTACAGTTGCAGGGGCGTCGGACTGGGGGTAAAACCACTACTGATTATAGGGGCCCAAGTGTAGAGAGGGCCCTAGAAAAGTCTGGAATAGAGGAGAGCCGGGACAGTTGAAACACTTTTTAATTAAACGTAATTTACAAAGCGATCGTACCACACTGAAAGCTAATATTTGGTCACTAGTAAGCTACATCTGTCCTCTGTCAAATACAAATGCATTTTCAGCTTTGATCAAAACCGTTCAGGAATTATTACAGCAAAAGTGGGACGTGCGTTTTGTTTCATTCGTCCCTCCTGGTCGGGACAGTTGAAACAACATAAGGGGACGATTGAAACATACAGTTTAAGCCAGGGCTTTGAACCGATTTTTTTCCCCAATCGGTTCGTTCCGAACAGAAATGGAGTTATAACATTTCCGGTTATGAGTTCCACCAATAAATTGACGTTCCCGAACCGGTTAGAACAAAAAAATACTGTTCCCGGAACGGTTAATTTCGTTCCTGTCAGCTGTTTAATGCCATTATGTTTTATTACATAATAATAATTATATTATTAATAATAATAATAATTAAATAGGCCTACAATTATTTCAAATGTGTAGTTTATTGTTAAAAGAGAACATTTCCACACAAATGTAACGACATTAAGACACGTGGTTATGCCACTCGGGCAACAACAAATTCCAACTGTCGGGGGAAAAGGCCATCCAGTAGGCCTAATGTTCGCTAGTCCATCATTAACGTGGAGTCGACAAATATAGCTATTGATATTGTGTTTGGAATGAGCGTTTTAATTAACGATGGATCGTAATTTATCTCTTATTTAAGATGTGGAGTGGAGACTTTGTAATCCACCGCTCTCTCTCCATTCAGTCAGCGAATGTCTGATGTGATGTCACACAGGAAGTGAACCTCAGCAGTCATGGTAACGTGCGCAGGAAAGTAATTACTTTTTTTTTTTTTTTGTTAATTAGGCAACGAAAACTTTGAGGAACGAAATAAAACCGGTATTAACCGGTTACCATTATTTTTAAATAAGTGTTCCTGTTCCAGAACATAAAAAATAATAACGTTTCCGGTTTCGTTTCTGTTCCCTGTAAAATACAAAAAGTTCCCGGTTTTCGTTTTCATTCCTTGAACCGGTTCAAAGCCCTGGTTTAAGCCATATAAACGTCCCACAACTTCAAAATGTTACTACATATCATGAATGGTACTCCCAAAAGGTGTTATTTTAGATAGATTGTTGCAGGGCTATACGTCTTCGTGCATGTCTGTTAACAATTCATTGCCATCATCGTGAAGCGTGTATGAAGCGTTTTTTGAAATATCATGTCCTGTGGATGATTCTGCCATGTTTATAGCTAGAATGGTAAGCTTTCCCATTTATATCATGTTTATATTGTTGAAAATGTCGTTTCACTAGGTTTTTACGTGGGTTAGGCCACTGCACATCCAAATAAGTAGGCTTAACGACCCATTCCATGTCTCACCTCCATAGATGATTGTTTAAACACAGATATTTGTGCATTTAATTAAAATACAAGTACAGCCTTTCAATCGTCCCGACACAGACATATGACACTATAGCTTGTTTTGCTTTCCATGTAAACAAGCATGCGATATGAAAGTCTGGGATTGTGGAGAACACTAAATGGTGTACTGAATAAACATTAAGTCGAAACTTTAAATGAAAAACACTGATTAATAATCGAAAAAATGTAACCGCTAATGAAGTTTACTTTTGCGCATCAAAACTCGTTTATCACCTGTAACTCCATGATAAAATGACATAGCAGGAAGATATTTGGCTGATAGAAGGAGGTTAACATGCTCTCAGAGAAAACTGGATTGTTTCATTCGTCCCGTGTTTCAATCGTCCCGGCTCTCCCCTACATTTTATTTTACCTGGGTTGAGGAACATGGGGGCCCATCAGGACTGCCTATGCAGGGGCCCAGGATCTGGTGCTACGCCCCTGTACAGTTGTAATAAACAGTAATTGTTTCAATAGTGTCATAAATGGTTTACAAAATGTTTCTATCATGTATTCTGATATTCACCCACTTTCAGTTAGAATGTCAGAAAGTAGCTCATGCACAGAATGTTGATGGATTTTGACCGTTTAACAAGGTGTTGTCAGTTATGTGAAAAGATTGTTCGTTCAATTTACTGGTTATCACAACACTACCAACTATGCCAACTTCAATCAACTTCCAATGAGTTCCAGGGGTATTAAATGTAAGTACAAAATACTTTTTTATCTTGTGCATGTGAATTGAATGGGAATAGACAGAATGAGATTATACCTATCGCTGTACCTGTAACAGTAGCTTGGTGTTTTTTTGTAGGCTGCCTATCTTGCAGGTTAAACAGTGTAACAATAACAGTAACTGCTACAGTGCAGGCTAGCTAGCTACATCAGTTGGACATCTTACAACATTTCCAAGAGGATGTAAGTGACATGAGGTTAAGCTTATGTTATGATGGGCTGGGTTTAAGTAATGTCAAGTAACAAACCTTTTCTTTCTTTTTTTTCAACACACTTGTTCATTAGCCTGTAATGTTTACATCACCACCCTTGTGATTTTCTATTTAGTTACTGGCGGAATACTCCTGCACAATAGAACTGAGTAGAGGAGATTTAGATTTGGATTCAGAATGGACAGCCAGTACAAAGAATCAGAAGTGTGTATCATACACCATGAAACATCAAAAGAAGGTGATGAAATCTTTGGTCTTAAAGACTATGAATCCTGGAAAACATTGCTTGACGCAGCCAAAGTGAGAAACTATGCCCCTATTACAGATGTTGCTAAAGACCTTAGAGAAGAAGAAGTCCCAAGAATCCACTATCACAGAAAATGTCGGAGCCTCTTCACAATGAAAAGAGAATTAAAGACTCTGAAAAGGAAAGCCACAGAAAACATTACAGATGAAGCTGGAGAGAATAGTTTACCAAAAAAACCAAGTAGGAGATCTTCTGATGGAGCAAGAGTATATGATTCAATCTGCATTTTTTGTAATAAAGAGAAGTTTGTAAAGGGCTCCAAGTCCAGGTAAAAACTCACACAAGCTGTAACATTAAATGCTGACCAAACACTAAGAGTATGTGCCACCCAAAAAAGAGATGAAAAGATTCTAGCAGTAACAAGCTGTAGTTGCTGCAGAGGCCCACTATCATCATTCATGCTATAAGGAGTACACAAGAATCAAGAAAAAGAAGCCCAAGAAGAACCAAGATAATGACGCAAAAACAGATGGTGATGAAGACTATACAAAGGATTGAAAGGGAAGCCTATAAAGACCTTTTCATGTATATCAGAACTGATATCATACCCAACAAAAAAGTTGTACAGGTCACATCGTTGGTCACAAAGCTCACATCATTCATGCTATCTGGTGGAGTTACAAGCCTGCGGGATTCAACAAAGAAGAACATGCGAAGGACGCTTGAAAATGAGCTGGGAAATTCTGTCGATATATTTCCAGATGACAAAGGCAAATTACTGATGGTTCCTCAAACTGTTACTAGAAGGGATGTTGTCTTGGAAAATCTAAATCTGCTGAGGGAAATCAATGTTTGGAGGGCCAAGTCAACCAATGTCAACAAGATCATAGATCAGACATCATCACATATCAGATCAATCATTAAACAGGAGATGACTGTGACCCCCTGGCCATTCCATCCATCTGATGTGAAAGATAGTGGTTATATCACCTTACCAGATCAACTAGAAAGTCTTCTTGTTGGACTGCTCACTGGAAATCCTGACACCAAAACTCAAACACAGAAGATCACTGCTTTGGTTCAATCATTTTGTCAGGACATAATATACACGGTCACAGGTGGTCAACATAAAACACCAAAGCACATTCTACTCACGTATGCTGTAAAAACACTGACGGGTAATACTGAGCTCATACAAACACTGAACTGTCTTACTCCCAGCTTGAAGAGAACAACACTGCTCTTTGTCTCCAAAAACTAGCAACAGCCTCTAACCAAAGAGTTGTACTTCCAGCCTCCATCAAGCCTCATGTCTTTACCAATCTTGCATGGGATAATATTGATAGACTTGAAGAAACCCTCACTGGAAAGGGTACATCACACAGAGTTAATGGCATAGTGGTACAGGCCAATTTCTATGGACCACATCTGTCAAGAACTGATTTTCCACACATTGAGAAACAGAAGCAGAGATCAGTCACCATTGAAGACCAAGGCCTGGAAGTATATGTAGCAGGTGAGCAGGTTTCTATAATAGATAATTATGTATCTATTTTCTAGGTGTCCAATTTACTTGTGATGTACATTCCACATAAAGCATTCATTCATTCATTCATTCATTCATCCAGGTGCACGTGTGGGCCCACAACCTCTTCCAACCAGGGAACACTATATCCAGGAAACCAAGGAGGCTGCTCTTCTTGCAAGAAAGAAGACAATGGTGTGGGCACTTGCAAGGCAAACAGATCCAGAGAATCAGACAATCCCCAGCTGGACTGGTTTTAATATCAGCACCAGGGACCAGGAACCAATCTCACAAGATATTGTTGGGTATCTGCCAACCATCAACTCACCAGCCACAGAGTTGAACACTGTGTTTGAAATCCTGAAACAATTAGAGCTAATGAGGAAGGAGCTGCACCTAGAGACAATAGTTGTAGTCATGGATCAAGCACTCTATGCAAAAGCTGCTGAGATAACCTGGAAGCACAGAGAATGGTTCCCCAACATTCTTCTCTGGGCAGCCGTGGCCCACTAGTTAGCGCTCTGGACTTGTAACCGGAGGGTTGCCGGTTCGAGCCCCGACCAGTGGGCCGCGGCTGAAGTGCCCTTGAGCAAGGCACCTAATCCCTCACTGCTCCCCGAGCGCCGCCGTTGAAGCAGGCAGCTCACTGCGCCGGGATTAGTGTGTGCTTCACCTCACTGTGTGTTCACTGTGTGCTGAGTGTGTTTCACTAATTCACCGATTGGGTTAAATGCAGAGACCAAATTTCCCTCACGGGATAAAAAAAGTATATATACTTATACTATACTTCTCAGGATGGGGACATTCCATACCATATGTAATGCCTTAGCCATCATAGGAAAGCGGTTTAGGGATGCTGGTCTAAACATATGCATAGAGGCTGGAGTTGTTGCAGAGGGGTCCATCAATGGAGTCCTTGATGGTAAACACTATAACCGTGCAGTCAGGGTCCACAAGTACATCTCAGAAGCACTAATGAGACTTGCATGGGAAGAGTTCACACCCTGGGTTGAGAAAAATGCTCCAGAGAGGAGTGGGATGATCAAATCATTCTTGGAAGATGTGAAAGACATGACCAGTGACCTGAACCAAGAAAAGATGACCAATCTGCTGCAAAGTCCACTCTCCGCTGAGCTGATAACTCTGTGGACAGACTTTCTAGAACACCTCCGTCACAACAATGGAGAGCTCTCTAGATTCTGGATGTCATCATTGACATGGTAGAGGATGTAGTACTTGGCCTTCTGCGTGCGTCTCGTGAGGGGGACTGGGAGTTGCACCTCCACGCTATAAGAACCATGATCCCATGGTGCTTTGCCTACGATAAGATGAATTATGCCAGGTACATTTCTTATGCATTTCTGTATGTTTGTTTATTCTGCATCGATTCAATTAGTAAAGATTGCTAGCCAAAATATTCAAATCAATCTCTCTCTCATCTCTCGGGTACCTGTCCCCTTACTTTGCTCAGATGACCAACCTCCAAGAGAAGTATCCTTCTGTGTATGAGGCCTTCAAGGCAGGCCAGTTCTCAGTGCAGCTGTCAAATAACAACACATTTGGGAGGATTCCTGTAGATCAGGCTATTGAAGTAACAGTGAATAAAGACACACAGACTCCTGGAGGCACATCACGTTTTGCCTGAAAGCTGGAGCGGTCAGGCGTTACTACCTAACAGCTGAGCGCCGCAGTGCATTCCTAGGACAGTTACTGAGATGCTACAAGGCAACAAATCACAGCTTTCTCATTCAGAGCTACAGTCACCAAGAATCCAGAAAGATGAGGAAGCGGTCTCAGCAGTGGTTAGCCTCTGGATAAACCCATTTGACGCTATATATCAATCAAAACATGCACAAACAGACAAAACACAGTTTATACCCAACAACAGTAGTCACATTAAATGCTGCCATAAAATGTACTGTAAACATGGACTGTGAGCACTCAATTTTGTTGTACATAATAGTATGGTGACAATAAAATTGGCATCATTAGCATCTCTACGGCAAAGACAGCTCCCAAAGACATTGCCTCCGACCTGATGAGAGCATATGAGATTGGTGAGCAATGCTATGCAAACTTCAAGGATGAGAGACTAGACAAAGAAACACCAGCAAAGAAATTCCACGACCCAATGAAAACCAACAATCAGTGATATGTGTAAGAAGAGAGAAGTGAAATCAAATGGAAGGGCAGTCATCTTGAAAGCAGACAGGTCTCTGTTAGGACGCATCATAGTGATGGCACAAGCACGTAGTCTTAACATGGAGGATATCCTTTCTCATCCTCTTGGTCCATTGCCTTGGGCACTCTCCACACCAAATGGACTGCTGAGAAAAACAAACAAAGCTACTTTGGCAACAGCCTTGCAGAAAAATGTAGCACTACAGGAGAAACACCCAGAAAACTCTGCCACAGTGGTTGATGGTATGAACTTAGTCCAACGAGTGAAAGGTGATGAGGTGACTTTCAGAGATGTTGCCACAACAATCCTGGGTATGGCTCTGAGGGAAGGTAGTCAGAGCAGAATAGATGTTGTGTTCGACACATACAAGCAGAACTCAATCAAAAATAGTGAAAGATCTCTAAGGGGTGAGGAGACTGGTCATGAGTTGCAGGATATCACAAGCACACAGATGGTGAGGCAGTGGAGGAGCTTCCTGACCAAAGTGAATAACAAAACCAGTCTCATTAGCTTCATAGTGAATGAATGGAGGAAGCCAGACTACAGAGAAAAGCTACAGGAGAAGATTCTATATGCAACTGTGATTGACAAATGTTATAGAATCACATATCAAGACAGTGAGGAGGTGTCAACTCCTCAATGTCAACAAGAAGAAGCAGATGGACGACTACTTCTCCATGCTGCAAGAGAGGGATACCAATCCATAGTTATCTGTTCAGAAGACACAGATGTCTTTATCATGTCTTTATCATTCTGTGACAAGATTGAGGCCTCATTATTGTGCAAGGATAGCTTGAGGCAACACACACTGCGAGCTAACTATCAGGCTGGTATTTGGAGAAGATGTTTAGAAAAGGACCCACAAGTGCCAAGCCCTGTTGGCAGAGGATGGAAGATGGAGACAGAGGAGGAAGGTGAACAGTTGGTGCTGCACTGGATGGAAGGCCAGCCAGCACCTGAAGCTGTCCTGGATCTACTCGCCTGCAACTGCACAAAAAAATGTTCACTCCCACGATGTATTTGTCTTGCAAATGGCCTCAGATGCACAGACATGTGTAAACTGACAGAGTGTGAAAACCAGGCGACCTGTGTAGAAGATTCAGATGAAGACGAGGACAACATGGAAAATGATGATGATTAGATAATAAAATAATATATCAACATACAAACCAGCAGTCTTTTGATTAATTCAATATATTCACTTTACAACCTGTTTCCTTATTGACTTTTACAACTAATAGGGCTCCATCCTATTTGTCCATTCTATTCGCTCTGTTCTATTTTGAAGACTTGTGCTGGCTGCACAAGTCTAATTTAAGGCTCTCACAAATAAATAATATGGGCATATTATACATTTTCTGAATCATCAGAGTGCCTTGAGTATTGTAGCTGTTGGATTGTGTGTCCCTGGTGTTCTTTCATGCCACAGGGATAAAAGAAAGCATACAGTTTAGGCGGAAATTGTGAGAAAACATGTGTTATTTCTGGTTTAAAGAAGTCTTATGACCTCTGTGTTTGTCAGACAAATTGGGCTTACTGGGCTTAAATGAAAGCCTAAAATGTCCCCTTTCCAATGATACCAAGCACCATATTATAGAATATTGACAATATCTCAACCATGAGCCTAAATCAGATATACACCAGATTTCAAAAACGGAATTTATCTTAGGGGGTTAGTAACTTCATGAGCTGAAAAAAGTGATTTCGCTACCACCCCTGCACTGCTATCGTGATTTTTCTAGTACTAGGGGTGTATACCTTGCCAAAAAACAATGATAGCATTTGTCCCCCATGATGATACCGATAGCCCAAATTTGGGGCCCTGGCTCATGGACTATATCCCACGGTGGAGACAAGACATAATTTTACCAATTAAGTCCACAGACAAACATAACATTCAAGTAAACAATTAAAAGTAAATAAGAAGGCACATACAATAAATAAATAAGAGCAGCAAAATTGGGTTGAAATTGTGCAATTGTGCATAGACAGTCAATATAGTAGTGTAAAGTCAGGACAATAAATGGCTGAGGTAGTTCTGTTTGACCTAAGTAAGCAAGTGGCATAGTGGTGCAAGTTATGTAACAGCAGCAGAAGTGTATTATCTATAATGGATCTTTGCCAGATTGTTTTTTTTACTGTTTATACAGTACTCATCCAAGAACTTCTCTTTCATCAGGCATGCTGGTGCCAAAGTCAAACTTCTGTCTCCAACTCAGCTCAAAGTCATGTTTCCATGGATTAATACTGATGGAGTGGCACTAGCCTCTTATGGTAAGCTTTGTGCTTCAAATATCAAACATTTTCAACCTAGTCTAAACACTGAATAGCCTCAACATAACTTACAAACATTGCTGTTTGTTTATATTTATTTTAGGTCTTGAGAATGAAGGCTGGTTTGACCCTTGGACACTCCTCTATGCTTTCAGACGCAAAGCGTTGTCAATGGGGGTTGAACAGTGCTTTGGAGAAGTCACAGGTTTGTACTTGAGAAAAGCCTCTGATTTTTTTATGTTAATGTTTGTTTATGGTATTTGGCAGACACTTTTGTCCAGAGCAACTTACAATATCTAGGGAAGGGGAAAACACTACATTTGGACCTGTGTCCCTATTATGTGTATTGTTGTCTTACCCAGTGGCCTGATAAGGTTGTTTTAAATAAGAATAATATTTTGACAAATCTGACTCTTAAACAGGCCACACACCCCATTAGTAGTAAAATTACTAAAAAAGGTAAAAATCCTGCCACATTGTTGTTCCAACCATTCACTTAATATATCTTGGTTATCCTAGCTCAATTTATCCGTGATCCAGTTACACAAAAGCGGGATAGAGGGCAGCAGGCTATGTTATGGTATAAGTCACCATGGCGATTTATTCTGTGGAGCTAGCCTGCTCCAGACCAGGCTAAATTCCAGGATCTATTTAATCTCATCCCTTATCTCAGTCAGCAGTCACCACAAACGGAAACCAATAGTTATTCCACTGCCCACTACACATTGTTATCACATCAGAACTCCACTGCCCACTACACATTGTTATCACATCACCACAGAATTGAATTCTATTTGTGGTGGTAGGTTTGCAGAATTAACTTGAATGCAACAGTTTTTAACAAATTAGCACAGCGTGATTATGATGCTAACCGGCTTTAAGCACAATTTAGTACAACCTGGAAAATCATTGTGTGGTGGTCAATGTTGATATTGTGGTGGGCCGCCACAAATAAGTCAATGTATAACTAGACCCACTGTCATTATTTAAACGTTTGTGATCATTAATTAACTTTTACATACTCGCCATACCCGATCTGTCATGCGCCAATGTGAAGTCACGGGAGAGCCGTAACCATATCGCGCGTGGTGGTAGCGACACTATTTTGCAATTCACTAGTTGCCAGTGTTGGGAGTAATGCGTTACAAAAGTAATGTAATTACTGTAATATATTGCTGTTTGCGGTAACGCGGTAATGTAAGGCATTACAAAAAAAAATTGGGTAATATTTACTCGGTACAAACTTCAGTAACGCGCGTTACAATGCAGTTTAACCCAAAATGAAGCGCTTGTTTTGTTTTGATACATATTCGCAAACACCACGCGAGAACAACAGAGGAGAAAAAATCCGCGCAAAATAGTAGAACGTTATCTCCTGATACTGGTTGAATATGACTGTGGCTGCAGCAGACTCGCAGGCGGACTCTATTTGCGGGATGGACATAAGCCTACGCTCATTATTTTCAGCTTGTCAGAGACAAGGCTATGAAGAACATAATAGTTAGTGCACTTTGTGTGCGAAACCGAAAGATCTCTCAGCTCGCGAAATAGCACAAGTAAATTAATGAAACATCTAAAGTAGTGCCACGCTAATCTTTTTGATTCTTGATAAAACACAAACTATGCTGTTGTGCATTTCAGCTTTGTGCTGTGAACTTAAATTGAAGAGAATAAAGGGATAGAAATGCAGAAAAAGATTGTGTAGCCTGGCAGTGCCACCGCTCCCACCACGCGCATCACGCACTTTGCGTTGGGCACCAAAGGACAGAGGGGGCACCCAAATGTAACCAATGAATAGTAGCTTTACTGCAAACTGCGTTTCACTCTTCATCAATAACGTTTACAATGTCAAAATGCACTAACACGATGTTACATGCAAGTTTGATACCTTTTGGCTTCTCAATCACCACGTAGTACTAGAATTGGTGGGTCTTCAATCATTCGTTTTCCAAGCATTTAGGCTACATGAAGCACATTATATGCTGAGTCGACTGAAACGCATTCCATTCAAATAGCTAGGTGGATACCAGGCTCATAATTTACTTGTATTCGCAAAACGAAATGTGAAGCAACATGTCATTGCATACTTCCATTTCCAAAGCAATGAAGGTTGCTTAAAACAACTTAACATTGTGCATATTATTGTTAATATTGTGCTATCAATGTAACTCAAACAAATAAGAGCTGGCAAAAGGGCATTATGACAACGTAAAGATCAATGCTCTTAAAGTGACAGTGCACCATTTATAAGTAAAACAGCATTTCTTCAGAAATTAATGTTTAAAAATACACAGTAATGGTCTGTAAATAATAGGCCTTTTATTTTACTTTAGGTGTTTGAGTTATCATTTAAATGTCACTCACTCAAAGCCACTCACTTAGGGCACCGAAATGGCCAGCAGGCCACCATCTTGACATGTCTTTATTAAAGGAACCGTATGTAAAAATTGTATTTCAATTAATCATAAAATTGCCCTGATATGTCACTAGACATTACGAAATCATGTTCATTTCAAATACTTATATCACTGACAACAGTAGTCTGGCCAGGATATTGTAATTTAAAAAGTAAAGTTGCAGCCCTCAACTGATGTTGATGTTGTCATGTTGTGTTTTGGCCTAATGCGCCACCCTCCACCTATCTACTAATCACAAAGTCAGTAGTGTTTCGTCATCCGGTTGCCAACTCTGCCAGTCAGAGGGGAGGGGAAGGGGATACACCGCTCTACAGTAATTTGAAAGTGATTGTAGTACCCGTTTTGGCCACAATCTTACATACGGTTCCTTTAAGCTTTGATTTACAATATAGTAGGCTCTCTATTGATTTTAATGAGTAGGCCTAGGCCTTAAAGTTACAGTATTTCACAAAGTCACAATTTACCAGACTGACTTTTTGTCGGTTTTTAACAAAATTCTGACTATGATTGTTACTTGTATTGCATTATGAGCACTGCGCCTATTGCATTCTACTGTTGCCTTAAGCCTAGCTCAGTCATTATGCTATACCACATCTCCCTCCATTGGAAGAGCAAGCTGCATTGAGCGTAATAAACTGCATTTAGAATGGCAAATCCATATTTCTAGATATTTTGGTGAAAGTAACTTAAAAGTAATGCAATAGTAGTGTAATGCCTTACAATTCAGAGACAGTAATATTATAATGTAACAAATTACTTTTAAATGACAGTAATAAGTAATGCATAGTACATTACGATTTTGAAGTAACTTGCCCAACACTGCTAGTTGCAATATTCTCCTAAACAGAGGTGTTGCTGTTTGTTGCTGTGTGAAAAGGCTATTGCTACCTACTTTACACCGTAGAAGAAGCAATGAAGCCGCTCTAGTTGCCATGGTGAATCAGTGAATCTGTGATCGGTGGCGGTGAGCGCGCACTTATCCAGGATAGGTTTCACCTCGCATTTGGATTACAGTGACGATACTTAGACTGTGACGATACAAATAATTTTCACATGTCCATGGAGCTAGCTTCAGTCACGTCTGACCTGCTCCATGACAGGAAGTGGAACCAAGAGTTGTTTTAAAGGATAATTCCGAAATTTTATTGTAAACCGCTAATGTGTGTCTTTTTAATAAACTGCCTTACAAACACTTACAAAGTTCTCAATGCTTCGGTTTACATGTAAAGACCCTCATTATGCTACTGTGTAAGTGTGGTGATATTTTGAGCCTTGTTAGTGGTATAGAAATAGTAATATAGTAATAGTAAAATAATTTATTTTACTGTACGTGTGCCCCGAAGGCTAGCGTTAAACGCTAATTAGCGGTTTGCAATAAAACTGGTCACATTCGACTAGCATGAAAATAAATCCCAGTGAACGGTCGAACTCGGTACACATGTGTTATTAACCCCTAGGTTCATTTTGCGCCGGAATTGTCCTTTAAGGACATGTTTGTGCATGCCCAAAGCCAGTCACTCTGAAACAGTGAAAGGCGATTCAAAACGAGTCAGAAAGTCGAGACAAGACCCATCGTCAAAATTTCGGTGTCCACCACTCTAGTTCATCCAAAACAAACCAGAAAATGGACTCAAAGTGCTAAATACCGGAATTATCCTGTAAGACTACAGATCCTGTTCAACTGTTTCCTCTGCCCAAAACTGTTTAAAATTAAAAGTCCTCACTACAATTATTCACTATTAAATAATTTAACTATTTAAACTATCCAAATATTTAACTGTTCAGCCATTCCAACTGTCAGCTGTCATCAACTATGACTCCCACCAACTATTTCCTCTGTCCACAACTGCTTCAAAATAAAAGTCCTCACTTCAAAAATGTACTATTCAATAATTGAACTGTTTAAACGAAGGCTTTGAACCGGTTCACTGAACGAAAATGAAAACCAAAAACTTGTGTTGTTTTGCTAGGAACAGAAACGAAACCAGACGCTTTAAAAAAATGTATGTTCTGGAACATAATCATTAATCTAAAATAATGGTAACCGGTTAATACCATTATTTTTTCATTCTGTTAAAAGATTTCTGCGCAATATGACTAAGTGAGGTTCACTCATCGGGAGAAATGTAATAGAAAAGTTTGCCGCCAGCTGTACAGGCAGAATCTTTTTTAATTTCCCTCTGGGCCCTGACAAGGTTTTGGGCCTATGTTTATAAGTTTAATATTTACAATGGCAGCTATGTACAGTACACACCATTGTGGTTTTGTATTGTCTGATGACTGACTACATAGCCTGCCCTATTTGTCATTTGCATCAATTGAACTATGTAAGAAGTATAATGGATATGTGTTCAGTTGTTTGCCAATAAACAACATCGCAGAAATTTTCCTTGTCTTAATTCATGTATAATACTGAAAAAAATTTAGGCATGTTAGAATTACAGACATGCCGCTTACATAATGTAGCCTATAGTGCTTTTTTAATGTTTGATGACAGGATAGAGACGAAAAATTATGTAGACTAAAAATATAATTTTAAAGTCCTAATGATCAGCCTACTTATTTGTATGTCCCGCAGCTAACATGGAACGTTATTAACTGGATGCGGGAGCTTTATTCATTTGTTCTAACCGGTTCAGGAATGTCAATTTCAGGGTTGAACCGAAAACCGGAAACGTTAAATACAGCCCGACCGATAAAGGATTTTGAAGGCCGATACCGATACAAATATTTGTTGATTTAAAAATCCGATATTCCGATATACCGGCCGATATATATATATATTTTTTTTCGGAGTGTCTATTCGTACCCCTGGTACGAATAGCCTTGGCCACACAACTGGGCTATTCACACCCTGTTACATAACAACAAAAACATGTTGATCGCGTGCCCAAAAAACATGGCTGACATTCGTTTTTCCGTCAGCAGAAAGTGAAGAATTCTGAACGGTTTCAGCACTAATATCTGTTCAAATTAAAGTTGAGATGGAAAAGTTGTTTTATTTTCATAAGATTTGTTCAGTGAACACATACAACCGTCAGTTTATTAGCTAACAGAAATTTCGTGAATATGACGTTCAGGCCTATAAACTATAAGTTTACCTGCACTCTTGTTGAAACAGATAGTGCAGTGGTCACAGGCAAGGGGTTCGATTCCCGTGTGATGCGTTCTGGCGGAGTGAGTGTGCATGTGTACCAACGTCTCTGGAGAGAAGGCGCGCAATTTGAACAAGAAATCGGTTCATAAACAGAAGTTTTGATTGCAACAATTAGCTAGTTCATGCACCAGGGTGTAAATAGCATGCAGTACTATAAACACCTGGGTACGAATAGCATCCACTTCTAACTGTACATTGATGCAAACAGCATACCTTATTCAGAGTGTCTATTACACAGCTGAGCTATTCACACTCTGTTATGTAACAACAAAAAAAACATGTTGCTTGTTTTAAAAAATATATATATATTATTACATTGTGTGATCAATATGCCAAATTAAATGCACAGGGGTGCAAATAGCATACACTGATATTTGTACCAGACGAGGTACTAATAGAACACATTGCTGTGTGCACCGGGGTACGAATAGCATACATTGATATTTGTACCAGACCAGGTACTAACAGAACACATTGCTGTGTGCACCGGGGTACGAATAGCATACATTGATATTTGTACCAGACGGGGTACTAATAGGACACATTGCTGTGTGCACCGGGGTACGAATAGAATTCACTTCTTATTGTACCAGGGTACGAATAGCATACACTGCTAATTGTACCAGGGGTGCAAATAGCCTTACCCTTTTTTTTTCAGAAACGCGCAACAAAACATTAACAGATTTCCCTAACATTAGTTATTTGTAGTTATTTATGAGTATTGACTAAAATAATATGATAATGCATTTCAAAAACAAACTTGTTTATATGCAAACTCGGCAAAATTCGCCGTTTTGAATCCAAAATGACTGACTTACGTGGTTTGTGCAGAACCGATGAGAAAATATTTAGGGGGGGGGGTCAACGTGAGCTGAGTTTACTATTGTGCAGACGCAAACACATCTTGGTGTTGCCAGAGCGCCATTAAAAATTTCAGCAACGAATGTTAGGCTATGTGCGTTTACTAAACATCAGTGGAAGCTTGTTGCTGCAGAGGCAACGTGAACAGAACGCTCGCGCAGGTATAGCCTCCTTTTGTGAGCGCAGATAGGCCTAGATGCGTCTGAAATGTCAGCTGGAATGTGAGCACGGCGAGGAGAGGTGCCTAGAGATGTCACAGGTGGGCTAGTTGAAACTTTCAACTTCTGTTAGCAAAAGACTTTGAGATTAGTGTAGCAACGTAGCATTGGCGGTTTTGTTTTAATGTTGTTAAAGTTAGCGATATGAGACAGAAATAGAGACACAAGTAGTTAATTTGATGAATAGGTTACGTGCTGTACTTGGTCTAGATCGGCAAAAGGTGAAGCAAATACACAGACCTTATCAGTATAGCAAAGGCTAATGTGAATAACCTAAAGAGTTAAATGTCTCCTAAACTGGGCTGTGCAAAACGTTTAACTCTTTAATTATTCACATTTAACTCTTCAGTATTCACATTAGCCTTTGCTATACTGATCTTTGTTATACTGATCTTGCTCAGAGACTGAGCAGTGTTGATTGACAATCAGTGTTGATTGACATGTCTTTAAAAAACGTTCAGTGACCTGATCTGAAGTAGCCTGTGCCTATAGGGTACATGTAGTGTGAACACTATTCACACAACACAACTTTATTGGTTGGTTAAACAAACTAGTGCTGGGCGGTATACCGGTTCACACCGTATACCGGTGTATATTTTCGTTATGATATTAATTTTTAATATACCGCCATACCGGTGTATTTGATTACACAAAGTTTGGAACGCTGTGCCGCGCGACAGTGTTTCAGACGGGACTTTTTTCACACGCACACATGGTGCGACTGCGAGGCATAGCTGGGCATAGTGAGGGTAAACACAAAGTGTTTTAAGTTTTTCCCCTGAAGTATGACCCTTAAGGCTTAATTTCTCCTTAGGTAAGGGGTTTATTTAAGGGTGTTGCACAGAATACCTTAAATTGTTTCTTTAGTTAAGGAAAAACGTTAAGGGATACTGCATTGAAAGGGATTTACCGTCACGAAAATTCTATTGAGATTGTTCAACATTTGTAACTAGCTGGCTAGTAGGTGATGTCGTTAGTTAGCAACCCACCGAACACAGTGAAGTTTAATGATCTTATCATTCATCTCACCTTAAGAATATTTGCTGAAATTATCCAGGTAGCAAGTAAAGCATGTTATAGACATGAACTGAGCAATACTAGCTGGCTAGTTAGAAATGATCCTGACTGTCATCAGTGCACCAAGAACTTTTTTATTAATGTTTTGCCTAGCGAACCGAACCGAAGCTCATGGCAGGCTAACAAGACATCCACATCCACATGAAGTTAACGTTAGCCTACCACTAACGTCATGCAAACCACACAATAACAATAAGGCATGTTTCTGATAGGCCTATTTGACAGAGTAAGCAGAAAGGTTTTATTTTAAATTGTATAATTTTCAAAAAAGTATAATTATTGCAAGTTGCACTACTTTTCGTATTGGTTTTATACAAGATGTTTGTGAAATTTGCACAGTAAAAGTTCTGTATTTTGACTGCAATTGTCTTTGCATTCTGATGCAGAATCATGAGTGGCTCTTTGTAAACAGCATAATTTTCTGGGGCCATGCAAAACTGCATTACCACTAGTGTGGAGTTATTCATGACAGTAAAATAGACCATCCTTAGTCAATGTACTGCAGCAATTCCTCTCTTAACCTGTAGAAAATGCTGTGAACATCTGATTATGCATGGAAAAAAAATACCGTCATACCGTGAAACCGTAAGAACTTTGAAAAATACTGTGATATACATTTTTGGTCATACCGCCCAGCACTAAAACAAACTAACTAGCACAATGCCACAATCTGTAAGTAACCTAGGCTGCAGGATAACACTTGTTATGAAACAGTGTGCCCTCCACAACACACCCACCCCCCTCTCCCCCAACATTATTAATCAATTGCACCATATTGCTATGTAGATGTTATACACCATTTGAAAGCTTGGACACTTGGGAATCCATATATGACAACCTTTTTCATGTACAATCTGTATAGTGTTTTACATTGTCAGATTAATCTTACTATGTGAGACATAGTGAGATTAATCTGACGATGTAAAGCACTATACAGATTGTACATGAAAAAGGTTGTCATATATGGATTCCCAAGTTAAATTGTATCAAATTGCCCTCCTACCCCTCCGGTGCTTCCCTACCTTCTAGCTGCAGTGTGTATGAATAAGATAGATGCAGCAAATTGGGTATTGAAATTGTCACAGGAATCCATATTTTTAACCATTGTTTTATCCAATATTTGTTGTGCAGATGTATAATCCATCTTATTCACACCCATTGAACCAACAAAGAAAATGCAAAGACATTTCTGTAATTATTCCATAGTGTAGTCATTCCATCAGAACCTCTGACAAACAATCCAAATAGTCCAGAAACCACACAGTAAGGCTTTTATTGTCAGTATGCATTTTGGGTAACCAAAAGTCCTATGGGGAGTTTCCATTGGGCATTTTACAAAACACATGAGCATACCTTAGCAAATAATAGTCTAAATGACTCATTTTTCATTTTATTTTGATCTACTTTTGCACACTTTTGCCCCATTGCCCATTCCATAGGAAGTTAAAACATTTCAAATCGATTTTACAAATTAGTCTACCCTATTTTATATAATGTTAGTCTGAAATAGTGTGTGTCTCAAGCAAGTTTCACCTGGTTTGGTTCAACAAATATTCAAACTTATCATCTTTATTCTAATACTATGCCTACTACTGTATGTCTTCATGTCCAATAGGCCTGAAATCTTCAGAAATGTCTGAACTTCAGGCACAGAGAAAAAAGAAAGAAAACTCATGTAGATTGCTTAGGAGGAGAGGAGGGCCATGCTGAAGCATGCTGCCAAACAGTGCAACGGGCCCCTCACTCTTTGTAAATCTCTGGTTTTGGGCCATTTCATACTCCGTGGAAGCTATGCACTATTGTCACTTCGTGTGCCCTTCTCACCTTTTTCACCCCTGACCAGTTTGCATGCCTGAAATATATTAAAGTTCTGATAAATAAAATGTATAAAAATAGAAACTTAAGATATGAAACTTAGTTTTTTGAACAAAAACACAATAACAACAAGTTTCATAAATATAACTTTGAACTAAGACTTAACAATTACAAAAAATAATGATGACATTATTACTATCATCATCATTTGTATTATCATTAAACAAGATAAAGGTCACTCTTAAATGTTTGAGTGTGCGTGTGTAATAATTAGTCCCTATTGCCTTATAAGCTACCTTATAATTACAATGTCAGCTTGCTTATCCCTTTACCTGCACTTTTAAAATTATTTCCATCAAGCTACATCAAACCATTTTCAATCATCAGTTGCTGCCTGCCTTCTAAAACATACTATTTAGTGATCTAAATCCATTATGTAACTCTGCTGCGGCTGAACGACAGTCTGAAGCGCACACTTGGCGTCATTGGATTTCACACACGTGTAAAAGAAAAGCTAACTTTTATGCACAAGCTACGTTTTGCACAAGCTACGTTTGATACTTTTTCTCTATGTCTAAATGTTCACTCCTCTCACGTCTAATTTACATTTTACAATGCAGGGACTGTAACTACAGATATACTACTAATAAATCATTACTTTATTTAGGCAGAATAAGTTCGTTGTGGTTTCCAAGCTCATTAATGTTAACGTTAGCGGTCTTCCACTGATATTCATAGCATTAGCTAGCTTTGTGGTTAGCTAGTCTATGATGAGCCCTAATTTAGCAATGGATAACGTCGTACTGCAAATTGTAAAACATACGCCTTCAAAATAACAGGCCGGGGAGAGATTATACGTTCCACTGCTATAACTGTCACGCTATTAAAGAAATACATCTTCAGTCACATGTGGGGCGGAGTGTGGGGCGGAAGCTGCACTGAATACAACAGGAAAGCCCTGCAGCGCATAGTGAACACAGCTGGAAGGATTATTGGTGCTTCACTCCCCTCCCTGAAGGACATTTACACCACCCACCTCACCCGCAAGGCGACCAAAATTGTGAGTGATGCAAGTCACCCCGCTCACAATCTGTTTGATCTACTGCCCTCTGGGAAGAGGTACAGAAGCCTGCGCTCCCGCACTACCAGACTCACCAACAGCTTCATACACCAAGCTGTTAGGATGCTGAACTCTCTCCCTCCTCTCCCCCCTCCACCCTCAGCTACATAACATCCTGGACATTGGACCCACAATGGCCGCCTGCACCACTCCACTTGCACACTTGTACACTTTGCCACTTGTTGCTGTTGTCCTGAAAACACAACACTTCTGCTGCTCTTACATAACTTGCACCACTATGCCACTTTATTTCTTATTTCTTACTTAGGTCAAACAGAACTACCTCAGCCTCTTATTGGCCTGACTTTGCACTAGTATTTTATTTTATTGACTGTCTATGCACAATTTCAACCAAATTTTGCTGCTCTTATTTTTTCATTATATGTGCCCTCTTATTTACTTATTTACTTACTTTTTTGTTTACTTGAATGTTATGTTTGTCTGTGGACTTAAAACTAGTAAAATATGTCTTGTCTCCACCGTGGGATAGTGAGAAACGTAATTTCGATCTCTTTGTATGTCTGGAACATGGGAAGAAATTGACAATAAAGCTGACTTTGACTTTGACTTTGACTTTGACATTGTCAAAAGTTAAAAAGACAGACAGTCAACTACACTGTAACAATGTAACGTAATTACTAGCTAATTCCACTTCACTTCCACTTATTTAACAGCAGCAAAACTGGACATTGTTTTCACGAACTTTGTCATGCTTATTTGAGTTAAGAGAACTGATGGGGATGTTCTTTTAATTGTTATTTCAAGCAATGTATGTCTCGTGACCAAATCACCATGAACACACTTCACTGATGATCTCACTCGCGGATCACTGGTTCTCTCTGCCCGACTCTGGCTGGATCAGCAGGATGCAAGATGTGTGGCGCGTTATACACCAGTGTTGCCAGCAGGGACGGTGTAGAGTGCCCTCTGGAGGACAAACTATACAACGCCAACACTCATGACATGGTTGAAGGGTGTTTCGTCCGTTTTTATTTTATTTTTAAAATATTCATTTATCGGCCATTATAAATGCCGATACCGATAGTTTGGAAAATGCCTAATATCGGCCGATAATATTGGCCCGCCGATAGATCGGTCGGGCTCTAATGTTAAAATACTGCTTCTGTTCGGAACGAACCAATTAGGAAAAAAAATCTGGTTCAAAGCCCTGATTTAACCCATTCGCGCTGGATGCTGCATGACGCAACATTGACCCTCCCGCTGGATGCTGCGTAGCGCAACAGAGGCTTACTGCCCTACAAAGCAAAAAGGCAGTAACTACATTTTTGGTCAAAAATGAGTTATCATTTTCATGACATTCAAGGCATCCTTTGTTATGTGACAAAACATCTTATCTGAAATGTGTGTCGTTTTGGAGAAAAATGGTAGTCGTTTGTACAGTAACTCCAAAAAGCCCTATGAAACAAAGCAAGAGTACAGTAACATCCATTACTGTATCCTTGTTATGTTTTACCTAACAAAAAATAACCGTGTTACTGCGCAGTGAAGTTACTGTTTCCATGGTGAACACACACAGCTGATTTCGCGGCATCCTCACGGCGGGACGGTTTTAACATTTGCGAAATGTTGTGCGAAAATGTCATCCAAATCCGTAGGCTACAGTACTTTTCGAGTTATCTTACTAACGAACCGTATATATATATATATATATATATCTATGCTAACGAACATACAGAGACAGAAACAGCACCAAAAGATAACCTTTGGGCGGAGGTAGCCTAAAACTTCTAGCAGCTAAAGGCATCAGGCTATCCCATAACATCCAAGCAGCCAGCGTGATCTTCTTCGCTCTTATTAGCCTACATGAACGGCCTCTTCTTTTTTCATAGGCTAATCATTCATGGCATTGTTGTCCAACAGGAGAATATAACTGTCCATAAACACAACTATCAGTGTAACAGTTATTCTTTAACGTGACAGGTGTCTGTTCAACTTAAAACACACTCTCTTCGCGGCCGCTGTTTGAAGGATGTCCGCTGTTTAGAGAAGTTAGCGAGTTGTGAGCAAAACGGACATCTTTCTCTTTACTGTTAAGCATCCATGCTTTCAACAAAAACAAACTTCTGCAGTGCGAGCCGGCAGGTATTTACGCCCCCCTTAGCTCTCAGGCTCAAACACATTGGTTCCTGTTCCATTTATGTAGGCTATTGCACGGTTTCTTCTTCTGAATATAAAATTATATATTTAATTTTGATTCCCCTTAATCTGGTATTCCCTGCCTGTGAGCAATGTTGTAGAGGATGAGGACTAATAGGCTAACCATATGAAATGTGGTGAAATGTGTGGTCTAGTTATCATCATAAGAGTTTGAAAAGCCTTAGAAACACTTATAGGCAAAATTATTTTGTTTTGCTCTGTTGAATTGGAGTTTAACTTGCTTATATTGCTCCAAAGAAAAGTTGTTTTGCATTAACATTAATGGCATTTGTGGGTATAACAGATACTATATACATTACAGATACAGAAACACCCCTAGACACACATAATCTAATACTCAGACATAATAATGTGGTCCTATTCAAAATGAATTGTCCCCATTTGGGCCTTGATACAGCTTAGCAATGTGAGACGCCGTTACAGTACCAGGTCAGCTTTATTTACCTAAAATGGTCAAATTAGTTTGGGTTTGGTATATCCATGTTCAGGAAAACAAATGGTTCCAATTATTTCAAAGTTGTGGCAAAATAGTTTTTGGACAATCTGTAGTTACTGCCTTTTTCCTTGGCATGGTGCCACGTTTTTGGTAAGTAATACAAAGCAAGAATACAGTAACTGCAAAATAGGGGTAAAATATAAAATTAAATATGAGGATTGATATGTACAAAAAATAAGCTAATATAAAGTAACAAAACAGCCACATGTCCAATAATCTACCTACAACTATTTAGGCTGGATGACAGGATAACTTTAAAGTCATTTTTCTCAGTTCTGCACTCTGCGTAGTTACTGCCTTTTTGCTTTGTAGGGCAGCTTAGATATTACATTTTGGTAGACGTTGACAATTTTTAGTATGTTTTCAGAAAACCCTCAGGAAATAAGGTTATTTAGTCTAGAATGCCATAGGATTCTATAGGCGTTTTTAGCAGGCATTTTAGGAGTAAATGGGTTAAACTCTCCAACTACTTAACTGTTTAGCTATTCCAACTGTCAGTTGTCATCACCTATGACTCCTGCCAACTGTTTCCTCTTTCCACAACTGTTTAAAAATAAAAATCCTCATTACAATAATTCACTTTTAAATAATTTAGCCATTTAAACTACTCAACTATTTAACTGTTCAGTGTTCAGCCATTCCAACTGTCAGTTATCATCAACTATGCCTCCAGCCAACTACATTAAACCACCACCTACCTACCAACCAACATAGCAGCCATTGAAATAAGGCATCTATGTCAGTTTCCATAGCAACCAACATAATTACCCTAGCAACCATCATAGAAACAGCTTTATTTATTACAACAATCATGTCTACCTAAGCAAAACCATTGTAACTATCTATACATTATCTGTTTTAACACTGTATATTTGACAGCATATATTTTGCATTTTCATGCACTGGTAATTCCTTGGAATTACATTTTCTAGTTATACATTGGTATTTGTAGCCTATATGTTGTATCTGTACAAGTCACAACATGTAAATGGGAAAATGTTGGGAGTTCTTTTGTCGCTTTTGGGAGCTATAGCCTGGTTGGTTCTGCCCACCGCAAAGAGCTATGCTAAGCCAGGCTAATGGTGGGTGCATCTGACTGAAGTGTATGATATGGTCCTGTGTCTGCGCGTAATCAAACGGGATTAAAAGAGGAGACGGTGCAAGATAGCGGTGATGCTGTTGGTCCAAAAGTGGTTTGAGGAGTGCCAGGAGCCTGAAGAACAGTAGTTGGCTATCCTTGGACTTTGTATGTATTTTATATGTAGCCTAGACTTTTCCTCATTGCACTGTTTTGCACTGTTGGTTGCACATTTGTCATTAAAAGCATGTTTTTATTTCACATCTGTTATTCTGTATTAGTCTGTGTGAAGGGAAAGAAACAAATAAGCTAGGCTACTGCTTTTAAAGGACATAAGCATATGGCAGGGGTCGGCAACCCGTGGCTCCGGAGCCGCATGCGGCTCTTTGATCCATCTGATGCGGCTCAGCTTTTGAAAATAATTAATGAGTATTTAATTAAAATGTATTTTATTTTAGTTCATTCATTTTCAAAATGTAATATTGTAGGTCTATCTGAGTAATTTAGCCTATATAACTTTCCACCTCACTTGACTCCGTAACCGTAGTTGCACAATATAGCTACATTCGCGGTTCGTTGCCATGTCAATATCAAACAAAATCACCGATTTCCCTCCATTTCAGTGAACGATAACACTTTAATTGTTATTGTTGATGTGTGCGCTTGCTGTGTAGGCTAGATAAGGAAAATGTCAAAAAGGAAACGTCAGCGACCACAGCTTGCAAGCGCAAACACAAGGCTGAAATGGGAAAGTTTCCATCCGAAGACTGATTCTGAAAATGCTAAATTAACTGCCCATTATATATCGCACACTGCAACAAGTTAGTATTGCTGTGTTAACCCTGTTCGGTTCCACTTGCATGTGAGAAATCTTTCTCACATATGAAAAATATAAAGACAAATCTGCGCTCACATTTAAGGGCAATCCCGCGCAAAACTGTCACATCCATAACGCCAACACAATGCCATTCACCTCACTGAAAATGAACCAGCCAGACTTCAAGGCCATCACCAAATCTAATCTCTGGTAGGCCTAATTATAGATGGGGGATGTAGCTCAGTGGTAAAGCGCATGCTTTGCATGTATGAGGCCCCGGGTTCAATCCCCGGCATCTCCAGTCAAATCTTTCTCTGGAGGTTAATGAGGCCACAGACTTGCTCTGCTCCACACTGAGCTCGTGTCTAGACGAGCTGTGCCCTCTTACCACAAGGCCAGCTCGATCCAAACACTCTCATCCATGGCTAAATGATACCCTCCGGTCGCAGCGCACCAAACTAAGAGCCGCGGAGAGGAAATGGCACAAATCCAAACTAACTGATGACCTCAAAAACTACCAAAAACTCCTGACCTCCTTCTCAGCCAGCATCACTGCTGCTAAGACGGCTTTCTACAATGACAAAATCAACAGCGCTACAGACACTCGAAAGCTTTTCTCAACCTTCAAATCGCTACTCAACCCTCAGCTGCCTCCTCCTCCATCCAGCCTTACTGCGGACACCCTCGCCTCATTTTTTACAAACAAAGTGGCGGCAATCAGCAGTCAATTCTCTACATGCCCACACAACGCATCCGACTCGGATACCGCACTCCTACAACCTCTAGGGGCTGCTGAAACATCTTTTTCAGCATTCGCGCCTCTCTCCGAGAGTGAAGTATCTAGACTCCTGACATGCAGCCGTCCTACCACATGCTCGCCGGACCCTATACCTATACCTACGAGCCTACTTCAGTCCATCAGCCCGACCATCGCACCAGCTATCACACATGTGATCAATGCCTCGCTAACCTCCGGCACATTTCCAACAGCGTTCAAAATGGCCAAGGTAACAACCTTTGCTTAAGAAACCTTCTCTCAACCCTGCTCAAGTCGAGAACTACCGCCCTGTCTCACTCCTGCCTTTCCTATCTAAAGGCATTGAACGAGCAGTCTCCAAACAGGTCTCTGACTTCCTTTCACAGAACAACCTTCTGGATCCAAATCAGTCTGGATTCAAAAGCGGCCACTCTACCGAAACGGCTCTGCTGTCTGTAACAGAAGCCTTAAAAGAAGCCAGGGCGACCGCTCGGTCATCAGTACTCATTCTGCTTGACTTATCGGCTGCCTTTGACTCGCTAACATGGGAATCTCCGGTTCTGCTCTCTCCTGGTTTGAATCCTACCTCACAGGACGCTCGTTTAACGTATCATGGCTATCAATTATCAACTATTACTATAACCACAAACCCTATTCTACTATACAATAAAGTAGCCTGGTCAAATCAGTTCCTATCGCGGGTGACTTTGTAGTTCTTCAGAGCCCTATTTTTACTACCCCTGCTGTCTTTACCACGTCCATTACGGACACTATCATCACCTTTACCACTGGCACCTTCAGCTACGTTGGGCAGAGGGTCGACATATGCATGGTTTGCTTAGTGAACACTGTCGCAAAGAATCAGGAGCACCGTGGCATCATATATACCAACTTTGACATGAATTGGATCAACCGTCCAGGAGGAGTATGTTAAAATTGACCATGTGTCAAAACGCACAAAATCCTAATTAGCTCACTTCCTATCGGCATGGCTAATGGCATATTAATACAAAAGTTGCTTCTTTTTGGGAGTTACATATACCCACCAAATTTGGTGTGTGTATCTAAAACTATATGTCTAAAACTATATAAGATGGGAGAAAGCTCAAAATACTGAAGCTCATTTTGCTTAACTTCTCGAAACCCCCCAATAAAATGTCTTGATTGAGGTGAATTCCCACCTGTCCCAGAAATCATCATATAGCAAACCTATGATGCATTGTCATAATAATACTACTGTGAAAGGAATGTAGCCAAAGCTATCTCTCGCTCCAGGTGCACTCATTTTCACCTATTCCTGAACAATGCTTAACTCAAATCTTGAGAAAAATATTTTTCATCCACTGTTACACTGTCCCATCTACAGTCCATCGCACCTGCTGTTCTTCTGGCAGTCACACATGTCTAATACTTCTCTCAGTTCTGAAATATTTCCTTCTTTTAAACAGGCAAGGGTTACACTTAATACAACTGATGTGAAGAACTACAGACCTGTCTCCCTTCTTATTTTCTTGTCAAAGGTTTTGGAGAAAGTGGTCTTCAAGCAAGTATGTGACTTCCCTTATCTGAATAACCTACTAGACCCTATGCAGTCTGGTTTCAAGAGTGATCATTCTGCTGAAATTGCTCTTCTGTCTGTGACTGAAGCATTGAGAGTAGCTATGTCCTCTGCTCAGTCAGTATTAATTTTACTAGATTTATCTGCAGCCTTTGATACTGTTAACCATGACATTTTCCTTTCTATACTACCTGAACTGGGAATTTCTGGGAAAGCTCTTGACTGGTTTGAATCTTACCTTGCCTTCTTTCAGCGTGTTTTGGCACAAATCCAAACTAACTGATGACCTCAAAAACTACCAGACACTCCTGACCTCCTTCTCAGCCAGCATCACTGCTGCTAAGACGGCTTTCTACAATGACAAAATCAACAGCGCTACAGACACTCGAAAGCTTTTCTCAACCTTCAAATCGCTACTCAACCCTCAGCTGCCTCCTCCTCCATCCAGCCTTACTGCGGACACCCTCGCCTCATTTTTTACAAACAAAGTGGCGGCAATCAGCAGTCAATTCTCTACATGCCCACACAACGCATCCGACTCGGATACCGCACTCCTACAACCTCTAGGGGCTGCTGAAACATCTTTTTCAGCATTCGCGCCTCTCTCCGAGAGTGAAGTATCTAGACTCCTGACATGCAGCCGTCCTACCACATGCTCGCCGGACCCTATACCTATACCTACGAGCCTACTTCAGTCCATCAGCCCGACCATCGCACCAGCTATCACACATGTGATCAATGCCTCGCTAACCTCCGGCACATTTCCAACAGCGTTCAAAATGGCCAAGGTAACAACCTTTGCTTAAGAAACCTTCTCTCAACCCTGCTCAAGTCGAGAACTACCGCCCTGTCTCACTCCTGCCTTTCCTATCTAAAGGCATTGAACGAGCAGTCTCCAAACAGGTCTCTGACTTCCTTTCACAGAACAACCTTCTGGATCCAAATCAGTCTGGATTCAAAAGCGGCCACTCTACCGAAACGGCTCTGCTGTCTGTAACAGAAGCCTTAAAAGAAGCCAGGGCGACCGCTCGGTCATCAGTACTCATTCTGCTTGACTTATCGGCTGCCTTTGACTCGCTAACATGGGAATCTCCGGTTCTGCTCTCTCCTGGTTTGAATCCTACCTCACAGGACGCTCGTTTAACGTATCATGGCTATCAATTATCAACTATTACTATAACCACAAACCCTATTCTACTATACAATAAAGTAGCCTGGTCAAATCAGTTCCTATCGCGGGTGACTTTGTAGTTCTTCAGAGCCCTATTTTTACTACCCCTGCTGTCTTTACCACGTCCATTACGGACACTATCATCACCTTTACCACTGGCACCTTCAGCTACGTTGGGCAGAGGGTCGACATATGCATGGTTTGCTTAGTGAACACTGTCGCAAAGAATCAGGAGCACCGTGGCATCATATATACCAACTTTGACATGAATTGGATCAACCGTCCAGGAGGAGTATGTTAAAATTGACCATGTGTCAAAACGCACAAAATCCTAATTAGCTCACTTCCTATCGGCATGGCTAATGGCATATTAATACAAAAGTTGCTTCTTTTTGGGAGTTACATATACCCACCAAATTTGGTGTGTGTATCTAAAACTATATGTCTAAAACTATATAAGATGGGAGAAAGCTCAAAATACTGAAGCTCATTTTGCTTAACTTCTCGAAACCCCCCAATAAAATGTCTTGATTGAGGTGAATTCCCACCTGTCCCAGAAATCATCATATAGCAAACCTATGATGCATTGTCATAATAATACTACTGTGAAAGGAATGTAGCCAAAGCTATCTCTCGCTCCAGGTGCACTCATTTTCACCTATTCCTGAACAATGCTTAACTCAAATCTTGAGAAAAATATTTTTCATCCACTGTTACACTGTCCCATCTACAGTCCATCGCACCTGCTGTTCTTCTGGCAGTCACACATGTCTAATACTTCTCTCAGTTCTGAAATATTTCCTTCTTTTAAACAGGCAAGGGTTACACTTAATACAACTGATGTGAAGAACTACAGACCTGTCTCCCTTCTTATTTTCTAGTCAAAGGTTTTGGAGAAAGTGGTCTTCAAGCAAGTATGTGACTTCCCTTATCTGAATAACCTACTAGACCCTATGCAGTCTGGTTTCAAGAGTGATCATTCTGCTGAAATTGCTCTTCTGTCTGTGACTGAAGCATTGAGAGTAGCTATGTCCTCTGCTCAGTCAGTATTAATTTTACTAGATTTATCTGCAGCCTTTGATACTGTTAACCATGACATTTTCCTTTCTATACTACCTGAACTGGGAATTTCTGGGAAAGCTCTTGACTGGTTTGAATCTTACCTTGCCTTCTTTCAGCGTGTTTTGGCAGGGATAGGTATCAAAGTCTCATGACCTCACCACAAGTGTGCCTCAGGGATCAGGATCAGGACCTCTTTCTCTATTTACACCACTTCCTTACATGTACATATCAAAGTGCATGGATGATGTAATCTGTGGCGTATGTCATGGAGCCTTCACCAAGCCCACCCATTTTATTTTCTAAACTTATGCTGATATCTTTGATATTCTCTCTTTTATAAACTTGCTTTTTTTGCTACTTGAATGTTAAACCTTTCTTGTCTCCGTTGATTATTAGTCTGATTGATTAAACGTCATTGGCTGGCTGTGGTTGACCTAGTCTGCTTTCTATAGAATATAGCCACGATTACTTCCTGTATTGAGAGTCTTGTTTGGCGGCCAATTTGCTTGCGGGGAGACTAGGACGACTCTACCATAGTAGCGGCTCAAAGTATACGGAGGCTCGTTATCGAAGCACTAGTGGACTACGGGGTGTTGCTCTGCGAACCGGCTCTCTCTCTCTCTCTCTCTCTCAGGTGACTAATTGCTGCATACACGCTGTTCAATAGGCCTAGCTGTTTTTGTGGTTGATGTTTCTGCTTGCTGGTCGTTGTCCGTGACTGAAGATACAGACCGTAACATTTTCTCGGGGATTTAGATACTATAAATAGATTCTTCAACACCGTAGTGTTTTCTCGGGGATTCTGATGCTATGAATAGGCTCTTCTACACTGGAGCATTACCTCGGGATTCAGATACTATAAATAGGCTTTGCTACATTATGTGATGAATGTGAGTTGTGCTATGAACTACTTATGAACATGAGCCTGGGGTTTTGTGGGAATGGTATTGACTGCTGACTCAATTGTTTGATTTCTTTTTCATTATTTTTATTTTATAATTTATCCCAGTGATTGACTTCTGATTCACAATTACCTTATTTCTTTTCATATGGGTCTTGTCATTATTCCCCTGCTGATTATCAGAGCCCATTGTTAACCAATACACTTGGTATATTCTTGACTGTGTCCTATTGCTTTCCCTGAGATTTACCTGAGCTAGCCGAAAAGGTTTAGCATTAGCCTAGTACCTTCTAGCTGCTGTGTTAAATCTGGTAGAGGTAGTGGTCTATTTTTTCTGTGACACTTCTTGTTTGTCTGGCGCCCAACACCCAAAAATACTTTTTCCTCCTAAAGGCCACTATACCGCTACAGACTGCCACCAAAAACAGGGGAAAAACCCTGGTTCACCAGTGATGTGCGTGCACTCCTTAGAACACGGAATGCTGCCTTCAAGTCCAGAGACAAAGTCGCTCTCAGATCTGCCAGGGCCATCCTGAACTGTGGCGTGAGAGCAACCAAGCGTGCCCAATCCCACTTCATAGACACTAAAGACCTCAGGGGTCTGTAGCAAGGCATCCAGTCAATCACAGACTACAGGTCCACACCCCCACCATGCGAGGAAAACACTGACTTCCTCAATGAACTCAACATTTACTTCAGCCGGTTTGAGGCAAACCACACCACCACACCAACAAAAGCCCCCTCCCGGCCCAGTCAACGAGGTACTTCATCTGAATCCAGCTGACGTGCGGAGGACCTTACTAAAGGTTAAGGTCCAAGAAAAGCTGCAGGACCCGGGAACTTACCTGGGTGTGTGCTCAGGGACAGTGCGTATGCATATGATTGACTTCAGCTCTGCCTTCAACACAGTCATCCCCAACAACTGGTGAGTGCTGGTGCCTATTGGTTGGCTCAACTCAACACTATGCAACTGGTAACTGGACTTCCTCACTGACAGACCTCAGACAGTAAGTGTTGGCAAAAATTCCTCAGAGACCACCATCATGAGTCCCCCAGGGCTGTGTGCTGAGCCCTCTGCTGTTCATGCTGTTGAACCTTGACTGTTGTGCCAGACACAACTCAAACCACATCAAGTATGCAGATGACATAACAGTGGTGGGCCTCATCAGTGGTGATGACGAGAGGAGGTTCATCAACTCATCAACTGGTGCGACAACAATAACCTTCTACTGAATGTCAACAAAACAAAATAAATCATTGTGGACTACAGGAAGAAACACCCCCCCCCCCCCCCCCCCACCCACTCACCATCAATGGCAGTGCTGTGGAGTCTGTGAAAAGCACCAAGTTCCTGGGGGTGCACATCACAGATGACCTGACATCCTCCACTAACACCACCTCCCTTGTCAAGAGGGGGCAGCAACGCCTCGACTTCCTGCACTGGATGAGGACAGCTGACCTTCCCCCTTCTGCCCTCACCCCTTGAAAGCATCCTTACCAGCAGTCCTCAGTCTGATATGGCAATTGCTCTGTTGCCGACCAGAAAGCCCTGCAGAGAGTGGTGAGGACAGCAGAGAAGATCACTAGAACAGCCGTTCCATCCATCCAGGACTTGTACCTGTCCCAATGCTGTAATAAAGCCACCAGTATAATTAAAGACCCTTCTCCACCCAAGTCGTACAGTACCTTGTCCTGTCGGTCTCTACTATTTGTCTTCGTGTAATTCCAACTATCTTGTCTTTGTTGTGATTATGTGTGTACCTGTCTGTACACTACTTCTTTTTAAAAAAAAATGTGTTACAAACCAGCACGTGGAGTGTGGAGAAACGCAATTTCTGTCCGCTGTGCAACAGATTGTTGCATGGTTGATTGACAATAAAGTTTACTTTGACTTTGTAAATTGATAGGGAGTATTGCATGTAGTGATCAGAACAATTGAATGTGTCCCCTTATAATTAAAACTAGATGTACCGCATAGCAGTACAAAATATGACTGTCGCTCAGTCCTGTACATCCTCTCCACGAAAATAAATCAGGCTTGTCAATTTGTCTCCATCTCCTACTCCATCCCCTATATCTTGCAACTTTTGTGTATGCTTGTATGTGCGTGCCTGTGCGTGTGTCCCTTTGTCTGTCTGCGTGCATGTAAGTGTGTGTGCGTGCCTGTGTGTGTTTGCATGTGTGTGTGCATGCGTGTGTGTCTTTGCGTGTGTATGTGTATGTGTCACTGAGCCCCTTTCCAAATGTATTGATGCACACATCAGACCCCTGGTCACCAACTTACCGTCCTACCTGAGAGACACAGGTGATTTCATAGACACCATTAATAAAGTTAGTTTAGATGAGGTCGACATCTTCTTGGTCACCATGGAAGTCACTAGCCTCTACTTCATACAGATTTGTGGTGGCACTGCCATGGGTGCCACTTTCGCCCTGATTATGCTAATCTGTTCATGGCTTACCTTGAGCATCACCACATCCATGCTGACAATCCGTTTTCTGACAACATACTGCTTTACAGGCATTATATAGATGATTTATTTTTGATTTGGAAGGGTACAGGGCCATATCTTCATGAATTTCATGACTATCTTAATGGGCTTATAGAGTACATTAAATTCAGTCTTGAATTTGATCGCAAGCACATACATTTTTTCTGGGTAGTGCGAGACACCCGTAACCTACACACCACTTTATACAAGAAACCCACAGACATGAACAGCTGTCTACATGTGTCTTGTTTCCACCCTGCACCAAGCAAGAAGGGATTCCCTTACAGTCATTTTTTTACGCATTAGACGCATTTGTCATAGAGATGATGACTTCGAAGTTGAGTCCAAAGCACTTTACAAGGACTTCCGTGGACGAGGTTATACCTCCGAGATTCTTGACAGTGCCCTGGAACGAGCATGCGAACATGGACATCTAGATCGCTCCATATCGAACACCCAGCATAGGAGTTTTTTATATTCATTCATTATCTTGGGTCAGACTGTCTACTGTACTAATGAGCCTGAGGGCCATCTCACATCATGATTCTTTGAGCCTACAATTCAACCTATCTAGCTAGTGGTCAGGTTGATTGACAGATCTGCCACCAAGTAGACGCGGACTATAAATAGGCGTCACACCTTTGTGTATGGTTTGCACTGATGAAGGTCTGAGGACCGAAACGTTTGTACATCACCTCACTTGGCAGCACCTTGGCTTGATGGATTAAACACTTTATTTATTTTTCAACGGCAAATAATGGTGTGCGAGTTTTTTTCTTGATTGACTGTAACGTAACGCACCCGCACGGCCTGTCTAACTTGTGTATGTGTGTGCATCCGTGTGTATGTCAATGTGTCTCCATCTCCTGTAAAGCCTGACCGATATGGGATTTTGAAGGCCAATACCGATTTCGATATTTGAGTTTTTCAAAAACTGATTGTCATTTTTAACATTTATAAAATGAATATATGGTACACAAATAATCTAAAATAGGATCTTTTCTATTCACCAGGTTTTAATCACAGAGTTCACTCAGTAGAAAACAAAGAGATGGGACGACTCCACATCAAAAGGATTACTCATGCAAATGTATGTTAAACATCCAGTTATGGCAACTTTAATTTTCATGATTGAATGATAGTACTATTTATTTTTCTCATGTTATCTCCCTTCGCTAGGTGCAGATGCCAAACAGTATAGAATTCCAGCCTGTAGAGTGTACTGTTGTGATCAATGCAGCAGGTGCCAATTCTGGAAAAGTAGCAGAAATGGTTGGTATTGGCTTTGGTCCGCAGGGAATGGTGGAAGGGACTCCTATACCAGTTGAACCCAGAAAACGGTAAGTGGTCATGCTGCCCAGCCAGAAATGCAAAACAACCTATCAAATCTTTAAAACAACATATCCATCGGATTAGGCTTTCTAAATGTACTGTATACTATAGGTACTCTTTTGGATATTAACAAAGATTTAATGGGTATACACAAATAGTTTCATCGTAACACATTTTCATATTTGTAGGAAATACCAGTGCATGCAAAGTTGTTCCTAGGATGTTGCTAGGGTGTTATTAGGGTAGTAATCGTGGTTGCTATGGTAATTTCTATGGCTGTTACTACAGTGGGTACTACTTCAAAATGTCCGGTTTCACGCGTGATTTTCACGTGACCTCGTGTGAATCATGCATCTTTTATTTATATTTCCTCAGTGAAGCTGCAATGACCCAAACAACCACCAGGTGGCACTTGTAAGCAGGATTAGGAACGTCGGCTTTTGCCACTTTGAATCTATACGCGCCACTATGCGACAGTATACCATACATTTAGCCTACCCAACTTTTGTTTCCAAAATATTACCCCCTGATGAGCTTTCATTTCGATGGCTGATAGGCCTACACTACGTCTCCTATGACAGTCCCAACAGTTAGCACTATAATCAAACAATCCAAAAGTGAATTACCGGTAGGCCTATATCCCGAAGCAAACAGAAAATCTTCTGTTTTTAATATAGGCTAGCCTACCGATACACTGCTCCAAACGACATGCAGTCTCACGATAGAACTTTTGAAGGTGTCTTTGTTATTTTATGAAGAGGTATCTGGCTGTTTTGTTTATATTTGTTTTACTGGTTAACCCTTTCGTGCCCGTGCCGAACATTCCATTTTTGGTGCTGGATGACCTCCTTACACAAAAAACCTTATTACTTGAGGATAATACATACCATCAATGGGATATACATACCATTGTAATCAGAAGGATCAGTTCTATCAAATGATGTAAAATACATATGGTAATGTTGATACAGTAATGAACAGTCTTTGAAAATCCTCTCCAAATGTATACCGAAATTTGTTAAAATTTAATTTCATTCACATAAACATTTATTTTCATCATATTTCTATACGAGATAGAGAAAAATATAGAGTGTATGACATGTTAAGCAAGTTGTGGGCTATTTAACAAAAAAGACTGAATTGGAATATCATTAACCTTTCAAAAGTTATGATAAATTTAGTGATCAGTGTAAAAAAATGCAGGAAACGGGATTTAGAATGTTGACAGAATTCACATTCTCTTTCTCACCAAAAACATAAAAGTATGCATAAAAACTAATAATGAAGTCAGACACAATGGTTTAGATTTATTTGGTCCATAAGAATAAACCATTTATTTGTATATAAGCAAATGCTACAGTCAATAATAATGATATATAAAAGAAAAACATGTACCTTACCAGTAATACAGGAAGTAAGTATACTGTATATTTATTGAAGATCAATTCTGAATAGAGACATAAAATACATTTGATTCAACAGATACAACTTCCTTATATAAATTAGTGTAATATGAAAATGATATACATCTATAAAATGTATTATTTATGAAAAGCTAGGAATACAATCAACTTCAACAACACTCAAAAATCAATGTGTTCTAAACATTTGAAAGTGGATTACATAGAACAAGCCTGCCACATATACACACAAACTCACACACACACACACACACACACACACACACACACACACACACACAGAGGAGGATAGGGAAAGGTGGGGTGGGGAACCTGAAGGTTAAACACAGAAGACCTATGACTCATAACGAAACGCATCCCCTTCTGTAGAATGCCAAATCTGAATTTTGTTTACCAAAAAAACAAAGTCACCTACCGCTAAACTCCAGGCCATACAAGCTACTTTAGTGTTATTATGTATTGTTTTTATAACAAAGCCAACAATTTTTCTTTGGCTCCTGCTGTACAGGAATATGTACTTGATGAAAAGACGACAAAGTAGTAGTTGGAGCAGCTGAAGGCGAGGCTGAAAGCTGTTGTGATAGATTTTCTCCAAAGTCTTTCTGGCTGTAGCTACCAAACCTAGGTTCAACACCAGATTCTGCATTGCCAAACTTGAAATAATAAGAAACTACTGACAACGGCAATGTCAATGGAGAAAAAGTGTACACAATATGTATTTCTCATTTGGTCAACGCTCCCTGATCCCTTCAGAGACTTGGTTCCCTAGTAGCAATGGATATTAGGGAGGGAAGTGAAGTCCCATGTCAATGATCAATCCCAGAAAACTGTGAAACTCTTCTGGGGTCTCTTCGTCCCATGCCCCTGCACTGTGTGTTTGCATACGACGGCCTACTAAGCACAACCTCCCACCCGTTCCGGTTGGTAAAACCACATATGCCTGGGACAACAACATATAAAAAACAACATAACAAGTCTATTTCACAGTGTTTTAGCGGCAGTCTACACCAACCTACGCACGCCACCTAAATCTATACCTTCTTCCTCCATCCTCACATGGTCTTCAACATTGTGAGCGCAAGCTCATCAGCAGTCAGCTACCTCTTCAGGCCTGCAAGGAGGTCTGTGTAGGTCTTGTCATCCTCCATCTGAAACAACAGTAAAATCATACAAATGTAATACCTTTATTAATTTAAAAAATAAAATCACAAAACTACAGATGCGTGCGTGTGTGCACATACATACACAAGAAGAGGTAGCCTAAACTATTGAAGCATTCAAGAACTCAAAAATATTTAGAAGTATGAAAAGTCATTTTATTACACATGGGTTTAGGTACCCTAAATCTGATTGCCTGGCTGGCATTAAGATAAAGACAGATTACATTTCACCTAGTAACTAACTGCTGAAATGCAATAATGACATTTCTGACATAATATGTGATTTCACATCATGTTTTCTATAACTACATATTGAGAGTAGAATATCAAGTCATGCCATCTTAGAAAATGTTGAGACAAGCACGTCTGATGTTTGTCATTTAGAAGTTAGCAAGGTAAAACAGTTCACTACAAACTGCCTAGCGAGGTAACAACCCGAGGAGAGGCAATAAGTTAATTAGCACTACATTTCTGACAGAATCCGTGATTTCACATCTTGTTTTTTACAACTACATTGAGAGGAGTAAAAATATCGCTCAACTTATTTCATGTAAGAGAACGCAACTTAGAAACGCGGCGCCCATTGATTTATTCAGCTTTGGTATGCTATACTGACTTGCCAATATAATTCTTACCTATTAAGCAAATTGGTACTAGAAAACAAACTTACAGGTTATATACTAACAGGTTTTTAAATGAAATTGTCAAATGAAAATAACTGATATCAAAAGCAAACGAGAATACTGCAAGCAGTTCAGAGTAATGCAGCTAGCTAGTTACATGACGATGCACTTAGCCCCCGCTATGCCATAATGTTGACGCTGATGAGAAAGCATATTACTGTCAAATGACATGATTTTATGACTACAAATTAAGATGAACCATAACTAGAAACTATGTAAAACATTACCTCAGTTTATCCAGCTGTGTGGTTTCCAGTCGAGGTAAACTCCAACGAAGTGCAGGTGGCATCTGGCGGTCAATGTCAAAATGTACTGACTGAAGTGAAAAGTTTTTTTCACGACTCATCTTCAAGTATCCAAAACATTTCGCGCCATAAACCCCTTAACCAATCATATCAATTTGAAGCTTATGTTGTCAGCATTACGGGGAAGATTTCAGAAATAAAATCAGTCATTGGACAGCTGAGATATTAGATGATTGGTCATCGTTAAAATTTTAACGAAATTAGAACGGTCGGGCTTGTAAGGGTTAAGCTCATGAAAATCACATTTTGACTGCTAAAAACACCATTTTAACACAGTTTTCGGAGGGACAGAAATACCAACAGAGAAAGCAGTGCCCGTCTTCTGTCTGAACATTGCCTACCTGCAATAGGCTATCACTTCACTGCTTGACACTACCCCACATCCACATGGAGAAATGTTGCACGTTAACAATGGAGAGAACCTTTCCGAAATTATTTATTGTGCGAATGGGTTAGCAAAACCATAGCTCTGACCCCTAATTCACCCTAACGGTGGGTTTCCACACACCGAAATTTCGCGTCGCTCTCATTGAGGTTGAATGGAGACGAAATTCGCCCTGATTGGGCGAAATGAGAGCGAATCGCCAAGACAGGCGAAACAAAGTTGGCGAAAGTTTAACTTTATTTAAATGAGGATCATTCGAGAACCAATCAGGTCCGCATGTTTGTGTTTGGAGGCGGGAGTTACAAAAAAGTCTGACCAAGATGGCGGAGACTACCTGAGCTGTAACACGAAAATTTGTATGTGATTAAAATGTTTCTACACGAACATTGACACTTGTATCAACACGTATTGTGGTTTATATGCCACACAAACTTAGTCAGAGCACATACACCACTAAATAGACTACTATATATGTTAGTTTAAACACTCAAACTTTTTAGCTAGCTGACTGGCGAACTGCTAGTATGTTCGGACATTGGATTGCATTGTAAACCTAGCTAGACAGCTAGGCTACATGCAACACAGGTATGAAATATATGATGTCTTATTGACCTTGTTGTTTCTATGAACATGAATTGTTGTTTAAAGGCAACATCAACTTAGTCGAGGCATAAAGACCCCTGGATATCTTCATTAAGTACTTAAACGTTTGAACTAGCTGATTAGCCTAATTAGCTCGCTTGCTGACACTGCAGTCAAAAGGTTGAAAACGCCCCCGAGGCGAAATTTCGCTGGCCGAAATTCGCGAGGTGTTTCGCTGTGTGGAAATTCATTTGTTTGCGCAACAGCCCGTTCTCCAGTGAGAATGAAATAAATGTTTTAAAAGCTGTCTCATCACCAGGCTATTTGCTACCATATTTGCTACTATAGGCTTATAACAGTCTAATTTCGCATGCCAATTCAAAGACCTGTTATTTCCATTTTTTGATTAGACTAGACGAGACTCTATGCTGTTTTCATGGACAGCAAGGATCCGCTTCATTCGTTGTTTTGAATAAGCGTGTATTTCTTTTCCAATTTTTCTATAACAATTGCTATTCGTTTTAGCGAATATTTATAATAAAGTACTTTTATATTGTATAGCCTACTATCTCCTTCTGATTGATTCGTGTCCCCTGGAATTTTTAATATGGAAAGGAAAATATTCACAACACTTTAAGTGTTTTTTGACCCCTGTACTGTTCGATGCAATTTATGGGCACTGCACTCTGAGGTAGATTGTTGGTCCACTGTGAAGATTTTCATTGTTGAATAAGTGTCGGGAATTTTGCTGGCCTGTCTCTGCTGGCTACCATCATGGAAATAAGCTGGGGGAGGGGAGCTAGTGCCGTAGCATGTCTTCTGAAGCGCAGAAGTCCGCCTCATATGAGGGGGGATGGTAGGCTCCAGCACTGGGGTTGGTGGCTCTCATCTGAAAGTTTTTAATTTAGGTACAACGGCAATACAAGGTGTGGCGTGTGATCGTCAGAGCAAGGTGTGGCGTGTGAGCGTGTGAATGAATTGAAATGCGTGTGTCTCACGCATTGGGCACCTATGTTTATGCCTATCGATATCTTCATATAGCCAATCTATAAAATATCAGAAAATGGTTTTGCATTAGGCTTATAGCCTAGCAGATAATAAGACTACCAAATTAATAAAACAAGAAAACTGTGTGTGTCTTTCTTTCCTGCGATTGGAATGAAATTACTCTGCAAAGTGGAAAGGGAAAAAAGTGTGAGATTTTGTCAAATTTGGTTTTACTCATTTTGAGTAGGCCTAAACTGTTCGCCAAAGGCCATCATCTCTGGCTCCAGCTTGATGAAAAAGTAGGCTCTGATTTAGCCTAGTCTACTGTATGACTTCAACAAGGTGATCTTTAGTATCGTTCTGTAGCTTAAAGCAGATAGATAGATAAATAGATAGATAGATAGATAGATAGTGTAAGGGTCCTGTCGTGTTTTGTTTTCCCTGTTTAGTGTTTTCCTTCATGTCTGCTCCTCTTGTTTACTTCCTGTGTCCTTTTCCATGTGTTTCTTTGTTTGTTTTGCCATGTGTTTCTGTT
Source organism: Alosa pseudoharengus (assembly GCF_046254945.1). Taxonomy (NCBI): domain Eukaryota; kingdom Metazoa; phylum Chordata; class Actinopteri; order Clupeiformes; family Clupeidae; genus Alosa; species Alosa pseudoharengus. The sequence goes on from NW_027468774.1 coordinate 46,246,639, forward strand.
CCCTGTGCCTGTGTCTCCACCCCTCACCTGATCTCGTTAATCTGTTAGTTTAATTATGGTTTCCACCTGTCTCTTGTTTTACCTTGTTCATTGTCAACCTGTGCCCTGTTACCCCTGTGTATTTAAACCCTCTGTCTCCCCTCAGTCGTCGTCGGTTATTAGTCATTGTGTTGCACACCGTTGATTCAGTTCATAATAAAGATTCCTGTGATTCTGGGATTACCTTGCCTGGCTGTGCTTTGCCCTGTGTTTGGTTCAAGCTCTCCCCGTGGAACCGTGACCGATAGATACTTTATTGATCCCCAAGGGGAAATTCAAGGTCTCAGTAGCATACAGACATCACACACAACGTTCACTAACAGCAGAAAAAAAGCCTCCTTTTATAGGAGGTATAGCCTCCTTTTGTGAGCGCAGATAGGCCTAGATGCGTCTGAAATGTCAGCTGGAATGTGAGCACGGCGAGGAGAGGTGCCTAGAGATGTCACAGGGGGGCTAGTTGAAACTTTCAACTTCTGTTAGCAAAAGACGTTGAGATTAGTGTAGCAACGTAGCATTGGCGGTTTTGTTTTAATGTTGTTAAAGTTAGCGATATGAGACAGAAATAGAGACACAAGGAGTTAATTTGATGAATAGGTTATGTGCTGTACTTGGTCTAGATCGGCAAAAGGTGAAGCAAATACACAGACCTTATCAGTATAGCAAAGGCTAATGTGAATAACCTAAAGAGTTAAATGTCTCCTAAACTGGGCTGTGCAAAACGTTTAACTCTTTAATTATTCACATTTAACTCTTCAGTATTCACATTAGCCTTTGCTATACTGATCTTTGTTATACTGATCTTGCTCAGAGACTGAGCAGTGTTGATTGACAATCAGTGTTGATTGACATGTCTTTAAAAAACGTTCAGTGACCTGATCTGAAGTAGCCTGTGCCTATAGGGTACATGTAGTGTGAACACTATTCACACAACACAACTTTATTGGTTGGTTAAACAAACTAGTGCTGGGCGGTATACCGGTTCACACCGTATACCGGTGTATATTTTCGTTATGATATTAATTTTTAATATACCGCCATACCGGTGTATTTGATTACACAAAGTTTGGAACGCTGTGCCGCGCGACAGTGTTTCAGACGGGACTTTTTTCACACGCACGCATGGTGCGACTGCGAGGCATAGCTGGGCATAGTGAGGGTAAACACAAAGTGTTTTAAGTTTTTCCCCTGAAGTATGACCCTTAAGGCTTAATTTCTCCTTAGGTAAGGGGTTTATTTAAGGGTGTTGCACAGAATACCTTAAATTGTTTCTTTAGTTAAGGAAAAACGTTAAGGGATACTGCATTGAAAGGGATTTACCGTCACGAAAATTCTATTGAGATTGTTCAACATTTGTAACTAGCTGGCTAGTAGGTGATGTCGTTAGTTAGCAACCCACCGAACACAGTGAAGTTTAATGATCTTATCATTCATCTCACCTTAAGAATATTCGCTGAAATTATCCAGGTAGCAAGTAAAGCATGTTATAGACATGAACTGAGCAATACTAGCTGGCTAGTTAGAAATGATCCTGACTGTCATCAGTGCACCAAGAACTTTTTTATTAATGTTTTGCCTAGCGAACCGAACCGAAGCTCATGGCAGGCTAACAAGACATCCACATCCACATGAAGTTAACGTTAGCCTACCACTAACGTCATGCAAACCACACAATAACAATAAGGCATGTTTCTGATAGGCCTATTTGACAGAGTAAGCAGAAAGGTTTTATTTTAAATTGTATAATTTTCAAAAAAGTATAATTATTGCAAGTTGCACTACTTTTCGTATTGGTTTTATACAAGATGTTTGTGAAATTTGCACAGTAAAAGTTCTGTATTTTGACTGCAATTGTCTTTGCATTCTGATGCAGAATCATGAGTGGCTCTTTGTAAACAGCATAATTTTCTGGGGCCATGCAAAACTGCATTACCACTAGTGTGGAGTTATTCATGACAGTAAAATAGACCATCCTTAGTCAATGTACTGCAGCAATTCCTCTCTTAACCTGTAGAAAATGCTGTGAACATCTGATTATGCATGGAAAAAAAATACCGTCATACCGTGAAACCGTAAGAATTTTGAAAAATACTGTGATATACATTTTTGGTCATACCGCCCAGCACTAAAACAAACTAACTAGCACAATGCCACAATCTGTAAGTAACCTAGGCTGCAGGATAACACTTATGAAACAGTGTGCCCTCCACAACACACCTACCCCCCTCTCCCCCAACATTATTAATCAATTGCACCATATTGCTATGTAGATGTTATACACCATTTGAAAGCTTGGACACTTGGGAATCCATATATGACAACCTTTTTCATGTACAATCTGTATAGTGTTTTACATTGTCAGATTAATCTTACTATGTGAGACATAGTGAGATTAATCTGACAATGTAAAGCACTATACAGATTGTACATGAAAAAGGTTGTCATATATGGATTCCCAAGTTAAATTGTATCAAATTGCCCTCCTACCCCTCCGGTGCTTCCCTACCTTCTAGCTGCAGTGTGTATGAATAAGATAGATGCAGCAAATTGGGTATTGAAATAGTCACAGGAATCCATATTTTTATCCATTGTTTTATCCAATATTTGTTGTGCAGATGTATAATCCATCTTATTCACACCCATTGAACCAACAAAGAAAATGCAAAGACATTTCTGTAATTATTCCATAGTGTAGTCATTCCATCAGAACCTCTGACAAACAATCCAAATAGTCCAGAAACCACACAGTAAGGCTTTTATTGTCAGTATGCATTTTGGGTAACCAAAAGTCCTATGGGGAGTTTCCATTGGGCATTTTACAAAACACATGAGCATACCTTAGCAAATAATAGTCTAAATGACTCATTTTTCATTTTATTTTGATCTACTTTTGCACACTTTTGCCCCATTGCCCATTCCATAGGAAGTTAAAACATTTCAAATCGATTTTACAAATTAGTCTACCCTATTTTATATAATGTTAGTCTGAAATAGTGTGTGTCTCAAGCAAGTTTCACCTGGTTTGGTTCAACAAATATTCAAACGTATCATCTTTATTCTAATACTATGCCTACTACTGTATGTCTTCATGTCCAATAGGCCTGAAATCTTCAGAAATGTCTGAACTTCAGGCACAGAGAAAAAAGAAAGAAAACTCATGTAGATTGCTTAGGAGGAGAGGAGGGCCATGCTGAAGCATGCTGCCAAACAGTGCAACGGGCCCCTCACTCTTTGTAAATCTCTGGTTTTGGGCCATTTCATACTCCGTGGAAGCTATGCACTATTGTCACTTCGTGTGCCCTTCTCACCTTTTTCACGCCTGACCAGTTTGCATGCCTGAAATATATTAAAGTTCTGATAAATAAAATGTATAAAAATAGAAACTTAAGATATGAAACTTTAGTTTTTTGAACAAAAACACAATAACAACAAGTTTCATAAATATAACTTTGAACTAAGATTTAACAATTACAAAAAATAATGATGACATTATTACTATCATCATCATTTGTATTATCATTAAACAAGATAAAGGTCACTCTTAAATGTTTGAGTGTGCGTGTGTAATAATTAGTCCCTATTGCCTTATAAGCTACCTTATAATTACTATGTCAGCTTGCTTATCCCTTTACCTGCACTTTTAAAATTATTTCCATCCAGCTACATCAAACCATTTTCAATCATCAGTTGCTGCCTGCCTTCTAAAACATACTATTTAGTGATCTAAATCCATTATGTAACTCTGCTGCGGGTGAACGACAGTCTGAAGCGCACACTTGGCGTCATTGGATTTCACACACGTGTAAAAGAAAAGCTAACTTTTATGCACAAGCTACGTTTTGCACAAGCTACGTTTGATACTTTTTCTCTATGTCTAAATGTTCACTCCTCTCACGTCTAATTTACATTTTACAATGCAGGGACTGTAACTACAGATATACTACTAACTAGATGTACCGCAGAGCGGTACAAAATATGACCGCCGCCCAGTCCAGCACATTTTTTCCACAAAAAGAAATCACGCTGAAAGGCCTATATGATTCTAACTGTCTCACTAAATTGCATTATCCACACTCAATTCTCACTGGTATCTGCTAGACAACAAGTACCAAAACATGATTAGTTCATAGATTTCACATGTAAAATTCATTTTATACAACCCCACCTCCATCTTGCCTGTTCATAATTATGAGAAATTCTTGATTGTTTGTGTTATGTTTATGTTATGTGTGTGGGTGTGTGGGTGTGTGTGTGTGTGTGAGTGTGTGTGTGTGTGTGTGTGTGTGTGTGTGTGTGTGTGTGTGTGCCTGCGTATGTGCCTGTGCATGGAAGCGTACATATGTCTACTGTGTGAGTATGTGTCATACGCAGTGCCGGCCCAAGCCTTTTGGGGGCCCTAAGCAGAATTTGATTTGGGGGCCCCCTCCCACAACGCAGTCACCTGTGCTTGGTGATAATTGACAACTTCACACTATAATGTCATATTATAAATGAATACAGTGAGGTTATGTATTAATACAGCGACTGATTATGAACTACTGTCCCCCTGGACACAGATGCATAAGGACCCCCCTCATTTTTGGGATGGTCAGCTGGAGAAGGGCAGTACCTAAATTTGTTCAGATTCATAGCCTTTTGCTTTTTGACTTATTGGTAGTGAATTCACACAACTACTTGGGGTTCAGGGTCCCTTGACCTCTTGGGCTCGGTAGGCTCATTCAGTAATCCATCCTTGCTCACATGCCAAAAATGTTTTGGGGCTCCAATCTAGACTTCTGGCCCCATGTGCTTGGTAAACCAATGTATTAATATAGTTGTTATTTACACCAACCCTGTCACCTTTTAATCTTAGAGGGTACTAAAATCACAGATTTATTTGAAACATTCATATTCAAAGTGAAGCACTAAGGGTGGTTTACTGAAGTTGAATTGACAAATAACAAAATACAACAGCATTTGTATTTGTTGTAAACAAGTACATCAGTTTAATGACTTGTTTTTCAACAGATTTGCTGAACAAATCCGCAAATGTGCATTAAATGAGCAATTTTCAACTACAAAATAAAAACAAAGTAGACAAACATTAATAATCAAAAATAAAATGTCCCAAAAAATAGATAATTATTCCTACTTCGTTCCTGGTTTTTAGGCATCTGCAACTCTGCAGTGGACGAATCTGCAATGATTAAATAAATACATAAATAAATAAAAAAAAAACGATGTTAAATGTGTCGTGTCATATTAACAGGCTATGTAACCATTTGCCATCAAGAAAACCTCACCTTCTGGTAGGTAGAGTTAGGTAGAGGTAGAGATGTGCTCCAAAGGACTTCAACAGTGTCTCTGAAAAAAAAAAAATATTGCATAAGTGCATAGTTGATCGAGCAGAATGAGTTTATTTTGCTATCATTACTTACACTCAAATAACAAGCAATTCCACATGTAACAATTCATATTCTATTGGCAAATGAGGCATACTCAAAAGAGTATACTTAATTGCAGTATGGTGAACGCTTAACATGGTGATCTACTGCAGCCTAAATATTAGGGTAGCACCGCTACATCACTTGCCACTATCTTAATCAAATGTAAATTTATTTTCATCACAGAAGTCTCCCCACCCAACATGGTATATTTTCTCAAACACTACCATCTCTCCAAAGATCTTAGAGCAGAGCGGACGTACTGTTCCATCTTTGCCTATGAAGCTGGAACGTTACCGATGCCCAGAGTCGCGCTAGTCAGTGGGTTGGGTTGGGACTGGGAGCCTGGGCTTAGTCTGTTGTTGCTATCAGACTTACCACTATGTCACATATTATAGAGCAGTAATAAACTATCAACACTTTCAGGTGCGAAATCAGAAACAATCCCTCTGTGGTAAATTTGCCTTCAGCTACGTTTTCATGTAGCTACTGTAGTGCTAATGTCCACTTCAGTCAGCTAGCTAACTTTAATTTACGACATAATAAGCCCACCTAGAGCTAGGGTACATGCTTGATTGAACATCCAAAACAATCCCAATATCCTTGACATCTGAAATACATCTAGATAAATATATATTAATGGGAGACATTTCTCTGTTGATGGCGGAGATTTAGCTCTGGTGATGGCTTATATTAGATCATGACAGCTAGTTAGCTACCTCAAGCACAAAACATACTGTAAATAATCATGCAAAACATACCTGTATCTTGCTCGTTTTTCTCCTCCTCTGTCATTTTCTTCGTTCTGTTTTCGGCACCAGAGGGATACGTCCTTTTTTGTGACTTGTCTGAACATTACCGTCTCTTCCGATTGTTGAACTTGATGCAGTGTCTGCACGAATTGTATATGCACCCGAGGTGTCTACTTTATGCGCGTGACTCAAAGGCTGGCAGACACAGTAGCAGTAGGCAGGCATATTAATCATGAAATCATAATTTTCTTGATTTTAATGATAATTGTTTCATTTATTCATTCATTGATGTCACTTGTTTACGTTATTTATTATGTAAAAAAAAAAAAAGAAACTCGATTGGGGGCCCCCTGGTGGCCAGGAGGCCCCAAGCAGCCGCTTAGTTCGCTTATGCCTCGGGCCGGCCCTGGTCATACGTATGATTACTGTGAATGTGTGTGTGTGTGTGTGTATCTGTTTGTGCACATGTGTGCACATGAACTGGGTTAACATGACCCCTGGAGGCAAATATACGGAAAAAATGGTCATCCTAGGTCCTACAGTTCTCAAGATATTCACAGAGAACTGTGTCTGGCCTACCCTCCTTTCGGGGGGTCCAGTCCAGCGGGGGGGCTACAGATCAAAACGAAAAATGACAGTTCCATGCTATCCATGTGGGGGTACATGCCCACCAAGTTTTGTGTACCCCGGTCTTTCAGTGTCCCGGGAATCCTTGTTGGTGTATGTCACTAAATGTACACATAAATTGTTTTATTGTAAGGCCCCCCATGAACGAAAGTACACAAAACTTGGCATGCATTCGGAGGGTGTCATAATGATCCTACACTTTCAATTTCGTGCAGTTTTGACCATGTCAGCCAGAGATATTGTGATGAAAACACCTAATTTTTTGCTTTTTAATTTTTAACTAGGTGGCGCTATACATGAAATAAGTGGTAATGGGATGGGTTGACATGGCCCCTTGAGATCAACATACAAAAAAAAGGTGGACCTCCTAGGCCCTACGGTTCTCGAAATATTCACAGAAAACTGTCTCCGGCCACCTACAGGCCAGTTGGTGTATAGTAACATAAATTAATTTATTGTGTGGCCCCCCATGAACGGAATTCCACGAAACTTGGCGTGCATTCAGAGGGTGTCATAATGATCCTACACTTCCAATTTCATGCAGTTTTGACTATGTTAGGTCACAGATACCTGCGATTTTTTTTTTTTGTGTTTAACTAGGTGGCGCTATACATGAAATGAGTGGTTATGGAATGGGTTGACATGGCCCCTTGAGATCAACATACAAAAAAAAATGGTCCTCCTAAACCTTACGGTTCTCGAGATATTCACAGAAAACTGTGTCTGCCCTACCCTCCTTTCGGGGGGTGCAGTCCAGCGGGGGGGCTACAGATCAAAACGAAAAACGATGGTTCCATGCTATCCATATGGGGTTACATGCCCACCAAGTTTCGTCTACCCCGGTCTTCCAGTGTCCCGGGAATCATTGACGGAAATTTGGACATGCGAAAAAGAAAAGAAAAAAAAAAAAAAAAAAAAAAAAATCTGACTAAACCTATATGACCGCCGCTTCGCTGCGCGGCGGTCATAATAAATCAACGGGCCCCTCACTCTTTGTAAATCTCTGGTTTTGGGCCATTTCATACTCCGTGGAAGCTATGCACTATTATCACTTCGTGTGCCCTTCTCACCTTTTTCACCCCTGACCAGTTTGCATGCCTGGTAGAAGATAAAGCATATACTAAAATACAAATTATACTAAATAACACTAAATCTAAATCAAGTCTAAAAACAGTATCCACATAGTGGGTGATTAATCATGAGGCGCTTGCAATGACTGAGGCAGGAACTGAGCCTGTGATTCTCTGTGCATAGTAAGGTAAGGTGCTCTGTGTGAGTGAGTGTCTTGGTGATGGTGCAAATGAGTAAGTCCAACAGTGCAACAGTGCAAGAATAAAGTCTAGAGATCAGCATAAAATAAATATGGACATATAAGAGAGTAGGCAAGGTAATATAAAAAACGATAAAAAAAAATAATATATATATATATAACTATATTAAGTAAAGGTAAAACATTGTGTGGCCACAATTCGGCTGTGGGATGGAGGGAGGGGTTATCCATATGTGCTAATATAGCAAGCAAACAGTGAGGCAGTAAGACAGTGGTAAAAAGTGGACAGACAGTACCCAAACATGGAGAGGGTGGAGAGGCAGACAGACTATGCGGAGAAGTCTATCTCTCCTCTTCCCTTAAGTGAAGCATTGAACAGTTCAATGGCCCTGGGGACAAATGACTTCCTCAGTCTGTCTGTTGTGCAAGGCAGTGAGCGAAGTATCCAGCTGATCAGGCTCTTCTGCTTCTGCTTTACAATAGTGCTGTGGAGTGGAGGACACTCAGGGCCAGATGTACGCTTTTGCGCCCACTTCAGGCGTATTTGTTTCGCAACGTGCGTGTAAAATCATTGCGAGATATGTACAAACAGGCCGCAATGATGTAAAAGCGCAAACTGCCTGTCGCGGGAGCTGAAAGTGGCAGATTGTGATTGTCATGTCATGCATATGCATTCATGGGAGGATCCAGGGGAAAGTGGGAGTTTAGCGTAAAAAGATGGGAGGGGAAGAGTAAAGAGCGCCTAATTATGTATTCCGCGGTATGTACAAAGACTGCTCCTGAAAGCGCACGTCTATTCTGCGCCTAAATACTTACGCCTTGTAAAAGCAGGTGTTAATCCAAATTGAAGTTCAATGCTTCAATAAGAGAACCTTTCAAAGACAACACAATCGCTATTTAGAGCACCAGTTTGCAAGTCTTTGTAGGCTACTATCAAATGCAACATTAACTTTCGTTGGCCTTTCGAATGTCTTACTTTCACTTTCACGTCATTCACTTAAACTTTCCTACTTGCTAGATTTGACCAATCTTCCATAGCCTACGTTCACGTTCAGTAGTTTGAGTAGAACTACTGATCTTCATTATCTCCCTGCTCGTTGACATCTTATCATCTATGGTATTATTTCATGATCGCTAAACGTTTGATTCTTTTTAACGTTGTCATCAGTTAACTTCCTTCAACTGCGCTTGTAGGCTCTGCCATTCCGTTGTGGACGTTCGTAAATTGCGTTTATGGGCGGAGAGAGGCAGAGAAAGGCGCAGTTTACACCAAGGATTGAACGATTGATAAATACGACGGAAACTTGGGTCTGTCAGCGTTCGCAGTCTGCGGTTTGTCCATGGCGCTGATAACGTTACGTTCGCAAATGTACGTACATCTGGCCCTCATTGTCCAAAATGTTGATCAGTTTATTTAGGGTCCTTTTGTCAGATATTGAAGTGATGCACTCTAGTTCAGCTCCCACTACCTAGACAGCTTTCCTTACCAGCCTGTCAAGTCGCCCAGCATCCTTCTTCTTTGTGCTTCCTCCCCAGCATACCACTGCATAGAAGAGGACACTGGCAACAACAGACTGGTAGAACATCCTGAGGAGCTTGCTGCACACATTGAAGGACCGCAGCCTCCTCAGGAAGTACAGCCTGCTCTGCCCTTTCTTGTAGAGTGTGTCAGTGTTGGCTGACCAGTCCAGTTTATTGTCCAGGTGGAGACCCAGATACTTGTAGGTGCTTACCACCTCTTCATTGACCCCATCAATGGAGACTGGTAGCAGAGCGGGCTTAGACCTGCAGAAATCCACCACCTTGGTCTTTGAAGTGTTGAGTTGAAGGTGATTGAGTTTGCACCATTGCCCAAAGTCCTCCACCAGGCTCCTGTACTCCTCCTCTTGCTCATCCCTGATACACCCCACAATTGCAGTATCATCAGAAAACTTCTGCATGTGGCATGACTTGGTGTTGTAGCAGAAGTCAGATGTGTACAGGGTGAACAGGACTGGAGAGAGCACAGTTCCCTGTGGCGCTCCGGTGCTGCTGATCACAGTGTCAGAGAGACAGTTCTTCAGTCTGACGAACTGTGGTCGCTTGGCCAGGTAATCTGTAATCCAGGTTACCAGGTGAGCGTCCACACCCATCAGCAAGAGCTTGTCCCCCAGTCTGAGGTATTGGATGGTGTTAAAAGCACTTGAGAGATCAAAGAACATGATTCTCACAGCACTTTTCCCCTTGTCTAGGTGAGAATGTGTCCTGTGTAGAAGATAAGTGGTGGCATCGTCCACGCCCACTTTCTCCTGGTATGCAAACTGTAACGGGTCTAGTGCATGGCGTACCTGGGGTCTGAGCATACCTAAGACCAGTCGCTCCATTGTCTTCATCACATGTGATGTTAGAGCGACAGGCCTGTAGTCATTAAGCTCACTAGGGTGTGGCTTCTTAGGGACGGGGGTGAGACATGATGTCTTCCACAGTGTTGGAACTTGTCTGAGACGTAGACTCAAGTTGAAGATGTGCTTCAGTGGCTCCCCCAGTTCAGCAGCACAGGCCTTGAGTAGCCTTGGCCCGGCTGCCTTCTTGGGGCGAAGTTTCTTTAGTTGATCTCTTACCTGATCTGCTGTGATGATGGGGGGGGGGTGCATCTGGGATCTGTGTGTCTGATGGCTGTTGACTGAAGTCGTTGTCACCTCATTGTTCGTGATCTCCATGTGGGGGAGGGGTGCAATATCCAGTGATGGTGGGGGTACGATAGTCTGTGATGGTGGAGGTGAGTGTTGCACTGGTAGTGAGGGGGTGTGGGGGCTGGGGGATGACCACCTCCTTGATGTCCCTACCAAGGCTGCCATGGTCGTGGACACCTCAACAGGCACAGGCAAGGAGGCGTCAGGCGGGGGCAGGGCGTGAAGTGATGGTGGCTTAGGTCGTTGGGTGTCACCAGGATGCAGAGCTGGAGAGACTGGGAGACTGGGAGTTGGGGGTAGGGTAGGCACGCAAACAAGAGCAGTATCTTGAGTCGGCAGGGGGTGGTGGACAGCAGTGTTTCCCAAACTTTTTTTCTGGGGACCCACTTATTAAAAATGACAGACTATCGCGATTCGTGACCCAATTCACTTCAGATCTAACATGCAACCACCAATATTGCCCAATATTCTTCTGCTTTGCATTTCTAGAAGTCTGGTTATCACTTCACCATACAGACAATGTAACCTAAAAACAATGCGGGTAGACCTATATTTAGGCATATCCACTCGAACAGAGCGACAGAGCAGGCTATCTGTTTTCTCAGCCGACCGTCTCGGGTCATGTCCTGCAACATTGAGGCTACAAACAAATGCTAGGTTTTTTCTAACTTCTGTGCTCGATTTCCAGTGTATTTTCTTTGCTTGTAAATTAAGTTGTAGGCCTACTTTCCTTGCCCAATGTGATTGTTGAACGGTGCTGGCCAGAAATGAATAGGCCTATAGGCGAAAGTTTCCGTGTCATGTCATAGGCTACTTCTCGTCTCGTGGCTACTCTGGCAGTCTCACCAGAAGATGCAGCAGCTGGCAGGACGTCATTGCGTTTACTGAGCTGTTAGATACAGTACCCTCCAGAATTATTGGCACCTTTGGTAATGTTGACTAAAAACAGGCATACAAAATAATCTTTGTATGATTCATTGTACTCTCACAATGAAAACAACAAGGAAAAATCCACCCTTGAAGGGAAAAAGATTTATTCTGAGAAAAAATAATAAATATTTTTAACGAAAACACGTTGCTCACAATTATTGGCACCCCTAGAAAATCTTACATACAAAACCTAACAGAAGCATTTCCCTATCTAATTTCAACTTTGTTAAATTAATCAGAGTGTCTGTGAACTTTCAGAGGTAGTTAATTACTTTCTTTTTCACTAAGGTATGAAAATAAAGTGACACAGAGGCTAAATCCTCTTGTCATTTTTCAACATCAGAAAGACAAGAGAATACACTCAATTTAAATAAAAGAAAGTGTGTTGACATGTGTAAGTCAGTGAATGTCTATAAAAACTAGGTACTTTGTTGAAAATACCTATGTTTACAGTTAAAACAATGATTAAAAGGTTCTAATCAACTGGAAATGTAACAAACATGCTTGGACAAAGACCCATGGTTATCTCCCCCCCCACGCACAGTATGGAGGATGGTAAGATAGGCAAAAAATTCCATAAGGACCACTATAGGAGAGTTACAGACAAAGGTGTCATCTTGGGGTCACTAAGTCCCCCAAACAATCTTCAAAAGTGACCTCACTGTTAATAGCTCATTTAGAGGGCATGCTAGGTAAACGCCTGTCCAGTCATTTAATTACCAATGTAAACGGCAGGAGTTACTGAATGGTACAGTGACTTTGTCTGGAAGTGTGGTCTATTGTCGGATGACATGAAAATTGCGCTCTTTGGCTAGGAACACTTTAGGTGTGTTTGGCGTGTAGAATGACTATACTGAAAAGAACCCCATACCTAATGAGAATTATGGTGGAGAGGCTGTGCTATTGTGGGGCTGTTTTTATTCCCAAAGGCCTTGGGAATCCAATTAAGGTGCATGGTATCATGAACAACATTAAAAACATTTTTAAAGGAAATCTGTCAATCTCTGCCAAGATACTAAATGTTGGTCATGATTGGATCCTTCATCAGGTCAATGAACCGCAACAAACGTCCAGATCAAAACAAATATGGTTTATTGAGCGCAAAATAAAGCTTCGACCATTGCCATCTCAGTCCCCTGATTTAAACTCCATAGAAAAACAGTGGGGTGAGTCAAAGAGGAGAATGTGCAAGTGTGGACCTAGGAATCTGGACGATCTGGAGAGATTTTGTAAAAACCAACGGACTTAAATCTCTTCCTTTGTATTTTCCAACTCTGTGGGGTGTCATAGGTGAATATTACAAGCTGTTTTATTGGAAAAAGGAGGTTTAAGAAGGTATTATAAACAGGGGTGCCAATAATTGTGAGCAATGTGTTTTTGTTAAAGAAAAAATCTTTATGATATTTTCCTTTTTCTCAAAACAAATTTGCTTACCTTCAAGGTTGGATTTTTCCTATTTGTTTTCATTGTGAGATTACAATAAATCACCAACAGATTATTTTTTATACCAGATTTTAGTCAACTTTAGCATGGGGTGCCAATAATTCTGGAGGGTACTGTATATAGAACATCTACTTCCGTGTAGTAGGCTAAATAGGCCAGTCATTACTTTTATAATCGCAGGGAAATGTAGCAATGCATTCTGAAGCCCTGTAATTCTTCCACGTCATTGTGCACCGAGGGAAGGAGAGGTACGCTTTTATCCCTGGAGATACTTTCTCCTCAAATTAACTTGTACTCGTAACGAAAGGCAATTGAAAATGTAGCGGAGAAAAGAGTAGATTACTGGCTCAAAAATGTACTTGAGTAAGAGTAGAAGTACCGTTTTGAAAAAGGAATATGGAAAGTTGCCTTCCTCAAAAAATACTTTTGGTAACACTTTATTTTAATGTGTCACTGTTACAGTGTACCTACCTAATTAGGTACAGTGGTACAACCTGTGTAACAACATGTACTATCAGGTACTATCATTGTACTTGCATAATGTATTTGTGGGTACCTACATATAGTTGTTACATTGTAAAACTGAGTGCTTTTACAAAACTTTGCCAATTTGCCTAAATTTTCATTAGAGGCAAAGAGCTGACCTGAGACCTGCTGGATGGGGTAAATCAGGTCATGATAGATTTGATATACAAAGCATGCTTAGCTCCAGTCAAGGCCTCATTGTCTTCAGTGTACATGTAACAGCTGTGCTGCTACAACCTTGTTACTCTTTGATACAGTGGAATAAACTGGAACAGGTCTTGTCTTGGAACAGGTCTACTAATTCACATGTACTGTGTGGTGTAACAGCAGACACGTTTCAACACATCAATTACAGGATGCATAACATCATTGACAGGATGTATATATGTAGATGTAAGTACTTAACTGGTACACTTTATTTTAATGGGTTTATTCCACTGTATCAAAAGAGTAATAAATGTGTACCAACACAGTTGATACATGTACTACAGTATGTAGGGTAATGGCAGACATGTTCCAAGACACCAATGACACAACATACATGTAATATATAATTGTAAGTACTTAACTGGTACTCTTCATTTTAATGTGTTTATGCCACTGTATCAAAGAGCAATAAGTGTGTAGCAACACAGTTGATATATGTACTATGTAGTGAATTAGTAGACCTGTTCCAAGACATCGAAGACATAACATACATGTCATATGTACATGTACAGTGGGCATCGCTTTCAAATGACCACTTCATTCGCGCATTACGAGGCGTGAAGCTGCGTGAAGCTTTAGTACCACTTTCAGCCACTGTGCGTCGCTCTGCCACTGTACATCGCTCTGCCAGCCGCCCCTTCTGAAAAAGCTCGATTTACCTCGATTTAGGCTACTTGGGTATTGCTTAAGGCTTGACTGCACGGTGGTAACGGAAATCGAAATCGAAATTTGCTGTCTACATTATTGTCAGTGTTGGGTTAACGCAACTACGCAAATCAAAACAGTGGTGTGATAATTGGAGCCAGTAGAGAAATAACTGTTCAGAATTAATCTGTAGCCTTGGGTAGGCTTCTGCGACGTTTTTAACAGGCTACGCTATAGAGGCTTAGACAACTATGACCCACGTAATTTGCCCTACTTCTTGACTGCAATGTAGTCAATTGACTGCTTGACATGTCATTTTTATTTTTCTGTACAATAAACAAATACATCTGCTTTATGCCGCAGAATTACATTCATATTTGGAACTTAACCAATGCATCGTTACACTACGTTAGTGTTTCCCAAAACCATAGTAGCAACCAACGTTCGCAACCACTATTGTAAAGTTGTGTAGTTACAACTACACCTCTCGACCTGTGGTAGAATGCTAGAAGCATAGTTCCAGGGATCTTCGTGTCAAAGACGTCACTGACGCCAGTTATTTGTTTGCAAATGAATAATTATAAATATATTTAGGTTTCTAATACATCCATATTTTCAAATGCCCAAGGCAGAAAATACATAAATTCAATTTGCAGCCATGTGCACGTAAGTAAGTCACACACCTGCAGATAATAATAAGGTGGTGCGCACTTTTTGACGAGTCAGCTGAGAATATGTAGCCTTTGATTTTCATGGAGGGGGGGGGGGGGTCCTTGTTAGTTTATGCAAACCAAGCCAAGAAGGCTGATTCTGATTTTGATAATATGATCTGCACAAAAGATAAACTTAGGTAAACAATGATGTCAATATTGTTGTCAAAATCTTAACCCAGATTCGAACTCTTGGACAGGGAACTGGTAACTGCTGTGCAACGGCGGCTGTCATCTGCCGGCCTTAACGCAATGTGCCACAGAAGTATGTGCAGGTGCCCGTTCAGGTGCTACTAAACGTCATTAACCACCTTAGTCCAGACTACTGAAGTTTGGAAACTATCATGGTCCAAACTTGTGGGAAACAGTCGTAACTTACATGTTGGTTTCCCACAAGTTTGGACCATGATAGTTTCCAAACTTCAGTAGTGTTTATTTTAGAGGGAATATTCGATCGTCATTTTTGAGCAATTTTGACAGCCCTAGTCCACTGTAGGCTACGCCAATCGTCTATTAACACCTTCCACCTAACCCCGGTGAGTGGGGGTCGCTATAATGCGTGTGAAATAGCACCATGCCTATGCGAAATAGCCTTAAAATCGTTCCGGTGTTGTGTGCCTTCTGGTTTCTCCACCTACTGGTTTCCTTGTGCGTGCATGCGCTGCAGCAGTTGTCAGACATTTACAAACAAGTTGTTTTAGGCGGTTTGAAGTCGCTTTTCATACGCCATGAGCGCTCGGCTACATTACAGCCACTCGGACAAAAGACATGTAAAAAAATATATGTTTTGAAAACTAGCATTAAACTGGATTCGATCCCGCAAAAGCAACACACGCGTGACTCTCTCCATCCTGATTCCCTGATGAGCCAACTAATATGTTACGCGAATCAATTAACTATTGTAGGCTACCATTAATTAATAACGTAGGCAACATCCAGATAACATGTTGTCCAGGCTATCTAAAACAAGGGGTTGCCTCTCATCTACAACAACTGGTTACCTTGGGCTGCTACAGTCGTCAGTGCACTGTGCACAGTAGGCCTATGCTACTCTTTGTGGTTAATCAACTAAAAATAAAAGATGTATTTGGTGATTACGTTATTGTAGGCCTAGTAGACCTAAATTCTGAGGAATTTAAATGGTACGAGAAACGATCTACATAGCGCAGTGTTGCGCGGTCTGCCCGAAATTAAGCGGTCGCCCGCGGGTTATGAGTCATAAACAAAATATTTTAATGATATTCGGGTAATTTGCGGGCAGGTCAGTTAAAATTAATTAAATATATATTTTCTACAAATAGGCCTACTTAAAATATCTAGGCTAGCATCAATACAGTAAAGCATCAATACAGTAAAGTCAACAGTAAAGAAGCTGAAGACGCGAGTTAAAATAATAAAGACACCCCTTCAGGAAAAGCGATATAGGCTATGGGAAATATTGGGAAAAGTTCTTAAAGAAGATGACTGTAGTACAAGTTATGGTCTATGTAGGCCTACTTCTTGCGAAGCCATTTAAAAGTATGACAGCCAAAACGGGCAGCCTGCAGGAATAAATGTTATGGCAGGCACAGACTACACAGCCATATCTACCGGTATGTATAGGTTCGCGCATGCATAAAAGTTACCTTAGTTCGTTGTGTTTGTGACTTTAAACAGTGGATGTGCTTTAGTAAATGTGCTTTGTGCTTCATTCAGCATTATAAACCAGTTCTTACGCTAACGTTTTGACCAGCAATGTATCTCTCTTGCCTATACCTTGCCTCACCATTTCTGTTTTCGAAAGAAAGATGTATGTCCATGGCCTTCAAATCGTATCCTAGTGTTCTAATCCTTGGTGGTTGCGTGCGCGCTCTTATTCTCATTCTCTCTCCTGCGCAAACATTATGTCCTGCATGCCTACTGCGTGTAGTTCTACTGCATAAAGTTTCGCAAATAAATTAGTTTGTTTTACAGAAATGGCCTACTGTCACACTGCATGCAGGCTATAACCAAAAGCACACATTTTGTAAATAAGCGGGTCGGATCGCGGGTCGGGTATAATTTTGTCCTAATTAATATTCGCGGTCCGAGTTGCGGTCGGGTTGATTAAAATATCGGGCGACCGCGGGCTGCTTGTGACCAAACCCGCGCAACACTGCACCAGACCGCGATGTCTTCAAGGGTTGAATGAAGGGAGTTTGCAAAAAATTTTATTTTTCAAGTCAATAAACATTCTTAATTTTCGAATGTCTTTGTCAGGGAACATCTGACTTTTAAAAACCATAGGCCTGGTAGTCGCTCAGACAAGGAGTTATAAGATAAAGGCAATACCATTTGTGTCACCTAATGCAGTTCAGTGAATTAGCAAGATACCATCAGAAGCCAAAAATCATAAAGCACCTGTGCGCGCGCGCGCACGCTCTCTCCCCTGCACATGAAGCTGTCTGCGTGTTGTAGGCTAGATTTGCGTGAGTTCTTTCTATCTGCTTTACTTTTGTGAGTTGCGACCACCTAGGCTATGTTATAGACGTTCTATGAGGTACCAGTGTTTAGCTGTGTCACAAAACAATAAGCTTTGTCAGACTACTTTTAAAATGATATTCAGGGCTATATACATTTTAAACATTCGGGGCTGAAGACCCGACAAAGCCTTGCGTTAATTCTTCAGATGGGAAGTGTCCGGAATTTTCATACGAGAGACGCTCTCATTGGTGGTTAGTATATGGAGTAGGGAATTGACAGCAACATATCCAATCACATTATGAGAGATGCTGAATTTAACATAAACTGAGATGTTTGATTTTAAATTAATATAAATTTAGCCGGGACTGTAAGCTGGCACACGTGGGTGCTCGATGTTTTCAGTGGATGCCCGAGAGACGGAGCACCCACGGTATCTGCGCCTATGACAAGCGTATCTCGCGGTTGCATCCATTACAAACAAACATGCAATGTGAACGTCTGGGATTGGGGAGAGCACTAAATGCTCTTCTGAATAAGCACGAAGTCATGCCTTTAAATGAAAAACACTCTTTAATAATCAAAAAACGAAACGCTAATGAAGTAAACTTGTGACCATCAAAAATCGTTTATCGCCTGTAACTCCGTGATAACAGGACGTAACAGGAAGGCATTTGGCTGAGCAACGGAGGTTAATATGCTCTATATTTTGTCCAAATGATGTCTGTCTATCATCGTTGCACTCGGAGAAAACCAGAATGTTTAATTTGTCCTGCGTTTCTTCTACGGTTGCAAACGGGATTCACTCGCCATTAACCAAATATTTCTTTATTAGGGCAGGGCAGGCATATTTCTGGCTATTAAATTATTTCTAAACCAGTCTGCTAAAGTCTGTAGTTAAGTCTGTGTAGGGTTTTCCAGCTCCATTTCTTTTTACGAGACACCCTGCTCACTTGAGACCTCTGCCGGTTGTTGCAGCGTCGTTGCAGCGTCACTGGAAAAATACAAATTAAAGTCACGTGATGCCGCGTGATCCCGCGCGCGGACCGCGAGGGAAGCTGGCCAAGTCGAAGCACTGCCCACTGTAAGTAATTAACTGGTACACTTAATAGGTTTATTCCACTGTATCAAAGAGTAACAAGGTTGTAGCAGCACAGCTGTTACATGTACACTGAAGACAATGAGGCCTTGACTGGAGCTAAGAATGCTTTGTATATCAAATCTATCATGACCAGATTTACCCCATCCAGCAGGTCTCTACAACTATATGTAGGTACCCACAAATACATAATGCAAGTACAATGATAGTACCTGATAGTACATGTTGTTACACAGGTTGTACCACTGTACCTAATTAGGTAGGTACACTGTAACAGTGACACATTAAAATAAAGTGTTACCATACTTTTTCACTCATGTGTGTTACTTGTAACGCATTACTACTCACCCCTGATCACTATAGGCTATGCTGGTGACCCAAATAAAATCTCCTTTGGGAACCAATGACTTACAGTAGGCCTATCAATCACACTGCCGCTTGCAACCAGCTTGCAACGCCTCTGAATGCAGACCACTCCTCTGTTTACTGGCAATGCTACAGCGGCCTTAAGCTGCCACCTCGTGGCGAAAAGTTGTAATACATTTCACACAGCTGTGTGAATCATGGAAAGCGCAAATGGAGTGGCCACTTCTAAATGCGACCCACTGTAGGTTGACATTATAGTTGTGGTTGCTAGGGTGTTTCTAGGGTAGACTTGGTGGTTACTATGCTACATAAACCTGCTATGTTGCTAGGATAATCATGTTGTTAGGTAGTAATTTAAGTGGTTGGTATGCTGGTTGATAGATGGATGGATGGATGTACATATATGGAGAATGCTGATAGACAGAGAGATGGATGGATGAGTGTGGAAGGTGCCTTGTATCAATATTCTTAGTTGAATGAAGAGGGACAGAAAAAAGGAGGACTTAAAGAAGCCACAACAGTCAGTAGAATACTGCCGCAAGACAGCCGGATTGCCCTATTATGATGTCATAATGGTTCAATGAAAGCCAATGGAGAAAATCTGAGCCATATGCTGTTTAACCACTAGCGCATCGTGCCTTACAACGCCCCTTAGCTGTTGTAGAATAAGTGTAACCTAAGGCCTCTCGGGGCTTATTGCTTTTCTGAAACCTGGCAAAGTTTCATAGTAGAGGCACAGCAACTAGAAATATAACGAGTTATTCCTAGATAATCATTCTTCCGCCAAGAAATATATTCCTCTATCTGAATGGTTGCCAAGCAACGTCGAGACGCAGCTACTTTAACTTTTGTATCAAGTTATGGTAGCGCAGTAATATAGAACGAAATGCGATCAAGGTGTATGTTTATGCTGCATTTTACAACGGTATCGAACACGATTCAGCCGAACACGATTCATCACAATCAAGGACCGGAACTATTAGTTTTAGAATATATATATATATATATATATATATATTAAGTGTTTATATTAAGTATAAAGTTCACAAAAATAAAAAAAATATATTACTTAGAGCAGGGGTGGGCAACTAATTTCCCCAAGGGGCCACATGACAAACTGGGACTGTTGAGGAGGGCCGGACCCAAAATACCGAACTCAAGTCTGAACTCAATTCTGTTCAATTCTATTCTGTTCTTGTATAACATTAAGTAAATCATATGGTTTTTGGTTACTAGTCGTAAGAACAGATGAAAATGTGAGGGAGACAAAGGAAAAACAGCAATATTTAATCTATGTCTAGTATTTAATCCTCATTCTCTAAAATGATTTTTTGACATTGACATTTTTTTCAGTTTTCAAAGACTGATATAAAAAAGTACTACAATATCTATATAATTAGGCTGTCATGAAAACGTGAAGGAGTCAGTACAACCGATAGGCCTGTGCCACCATTTCATCAACACTCAGCAATATTTCATCATTAAATCATTACCATCATTAAATTAACTCTATGCAGAATTAGACTACGAAAATGTGGAGCAGACAATAGTAGGCTGTCATTAGTTAATCAACATGCACAAAGAAAACTATTTTAAAAATGTAGGCTATGTTTTTGCTTTAACTTTATGCACATAACTGATTGGTGAACTCGCTCTGTGTGTTGAGCCGGCTGCTTCAAGCAACCTGTGGGTAGTAGCATCATACTAGTTTGCTAACATAAGATTTGCAAATAAACTCAGACATATTTTGGTTACAATTACGGGGTTATCCGATTGTAAACTGTCTATCTGCCAGTAACGTTTTGAAATGAACACTTCGTATCGCCAACGAGCAGCAGTAGAAGGTTGTTCTAACAACCTTTGCGGTGGTGAGCGACGCAGACATGAGACACAAAACTTTGAAAGGTTTACGCCGACGTAAAGGCAACTGCATTGTGTCGACGCAGAAGCATAAATTCTATTCACCAGCACATCAGTGAGGGTGTTTACGTCGAATGCATCCACGCACAAATGTATGGGCGTACAAATAGCAGTCGCTTTGAAAATAAAAACAACGATATTGATTTGCATGCATTATCTCTATGCTAGGCTCTTGACTATTGTTCTTTCACGGACCTTACGCGGGCCGGTCAGGGAAAGCCCACGGGCCGGATGTGGCCCGCGGGCCGTATGTTGCCCATGTATGACTTAGAGGAACACACCAACATTTTGATATACATGGAATTTGGTCTCTGCATTTATCCCATCCGTGAATTAAACACACAAACCAATGGTCGAATGCATGAATTGCTTTTTTTGAATGGTAAAACAAATTTGAACATGAAATTGAACTATATATTTAGTTTAGTGTTGCACGGTGTATCGATACTAAAAAGGTATCACGATGCCTTCACGCAAAAAACGATAAGATTTCTGACGTTTTTAGAATCAATACTTTATTAAAATAATAATGTTCTGTGTCTGTGTGAACTGCTGCTCTCACTACTCCTTGCACGCATCTAGGCAAGTGGGCATGTCAAGCAGGCAGCTCTGAGTGAGTGCGCAGCCAACGTCAACATAGTTATTTGCCGACAGACCTCGGCCTTGTGGATAAAACAGAAGGTGAAGTGAAATCTGCAACTATTTCGGGTACATCACAAATAGTGAAGGCAAGCCATCAGGTACACAGAGGCCCGTTTGTAAAATATGTTTCAAAGTCATTTAAAAGCAGTAGGCTACGCATGGAACTTGGCTAAACACCTCGTAGATATATCCCGACATATCCCAACATTTGTAAAGAGTTCAAAGAACGACAGGTTAACGAATATGCTATAGAAAACACGACTACATGGTTAGTGCCAAGTTCTTATCTTCTGTTGTAGTCTAGCCTAAGTGAAACGAGCTGTAATCATAGGATGCTAACGTGATGAAAGCGCAATGTTCACGCCAGAATAACATTACCATAACTTGTAAACAATCTATTTCATGTTCGGTCAGTACTACTGGTAATATTTGTCATGGCATGTAGACTGCAATTTGTTCAATAATTATTGCCCAGATGTACCCAAAATGCGCTAATTAAAGCCCACATCATATAATACCAAAGCGTGTTGAGTCCTAATAGTAATAGCGACTTATTGTTATTGTTATTATGGTTATGGTTATGGTTATGGATTTAGCAGACGCCTTTGTCCAAAGCAACACATAAATACAAAACAACAAAATAATATTTAAAATTGAACAGGGAACAGATTAGAATGTTGGTCAAATATAATAAGGAGAATAGTTATAATAAACAATAATATCAATTCAATCAATAGCCTAATAAAAAAGTAATGGAAAAAAAGGGGAAAGGCAATAATAAAACAATAATGTCCATTCAATCAATAATATAAAAACAATGACATGCTAAGACTACATTAAGGAGAATATCAATAATAAACAATAACGTCAAATTAATTAACAGCCCAATTAAAATAAAACAACATTATACAAACCATAACACATAAGCACTTAAACAACTAAGTATATGTTGAATAGGAATATCTTTAGACCCTCTTAAACGACCCAAAACTATCACAGGAACGGAGAGCACTGGGCAATTCATTCCACCAACATGGAACCACTGAAGAAAAGAGTCTGGAATTAGACCCAGTTTTCATGACTGGTCGACACAACAGACGCTCACCAGAAGACCGCAGTGGGCGGTTGGGGATGTAAAGCTTGATTATTGAATTAATCAGATCCAGTTAGTGATCCAGTTAGTGTCCTATAGGCCAAAGTGAGAGATTTAAATGTAATTCTGGCTACTATAGGAAGCCCAATGGAGAGTAACTAGGAGAGGAGTTACATGTGTCCTCTTTGGCTAATTGAAGACCAGGCGTGCTCCAGCATTCTGAATAAGCTGTAATGATCTTATTACACAAGCGGGTAAGCCAGCTAATAGTGAATTGACCGATCCCAAGCCCCGCCCCCTTTTACTATGTCACAATGAGGACTTCGGAGGACCTCGGTCTACCTCGGTCAATTTTGAATTTTCTAGTGTCCATTCTGTATGACTATACGTCGGTTATGCAAATGCTATAATGCTTCTTTTGCGAGTAGCTTAAGTAACTAAATAACTAAAGAGCTCAAAAAGGTTCAAAGATAAGCCTGGGATACTTGTAGAAGTGACATCCGATATCCTGACCGTGTGAAACGTTAACACACATAGGCCTAACTTTGCATAACTTTGGATAGGCTGCTAGCCTACTTTTCAGTGTGTGTACGAAAATGTTCCCTTTATTTGTGTTCATAACTAGGATACACACAAAAACATAACTAAATCTGGTTTCCACTGATGAAACAACAACATAAGCCTACGCAAAAATGTATACATCCGCAGGAACTGAACTCGCATATTCATACGATTGGAAGACGCGCAGAAGAATACACCTTCAATCACGTATCGCCTTACACACAACAAGAATACAACAAGCTTTGCTACCTTGCCATGTTTAACTTGGGATAGAAGACTATTCACAGAAATAACGCAATAATAGCCTATGCGATGCATTATTGATGGCTGAACGAGAGATAGCCAAGAGAGATGCACTCGGCTAAATGGGGGTGCTGCGTCCCCATGTTGAACACGCGTTCTCGCACACTGTCCTGCAAACTTGTCCGACTTAGCAACAGTAACTATGGGACTGACAATGGGAGGAGGGGCTTGGGATCGGTCAATTACAATAGTCCAGCTTAGAGATGAGATGACCATGGTCTGAACAAGAAGTTGTGTGGAATCTTGTGTCAGATAAGGTCTGATCTTCCTAATGTTGTAAAGCATAAACCGATTTTGCAATAGAAGCTATACAGTGGGTCCCAGTTAAGTTTGGACGGGTTCCTTCAGGAATCACGCACCCCATTTTCTCAGCAGAAATGGCACAAACTGCAGTTGACACAAACAACCACAAGGTGTCACTTTGGAGTTCTGCCACTACTATTTTTGATACGACTTGACTTACTGCTTCCATGATGCATTTTCCAAGTCAGTAGAACAATCAGAGAAAGCTGAGCCATTACCAAACATATATGATAATACAATAGCCTGAGTTTATATATCTTATACCCTATTTGTCACGGTTACTTATAGATTTGATAGTGTAACGATAAGCGCATGAGACTTTCAGCGGGGGAACGGGAACTTAAATTGATCACGGTAGTTTAAGCTTACACTTGACAAAACATTCTAATATGAAAATGTAGATGCAATTGTTGTAAGATGGTGCAGCTCCTTTAAGAAAGCAACGTGTGCAGGGATGGAGAGAGAGAAAGCCAGAGGGGATATGTGTTAGAACTTAGATGCGTGTGGAAAGTGCTGTTGAGACTGGAGCGAGTCATATTCAAAATAATGCAAAAAATAATTCCGCAGATAAAACCAATTATCCTCATTCATTGCAACCGCAGCATGCCTGCTTGCCGACGTTCAAACGAAAAAGATATCAAAGCACCTTTTGCGTTTGAATGTAGCACGAATTTAAACAGCTTGACAAATGATTTAGCTAATTGATTATAGCCTGTACAGCAATTGTTGAACATTTACCTGTACAAGTACATTGTTAGCCTACAGACCAATTTCCATAGTGCACATCTTATCAACAGTTTGAATGTCGTGTGTGTTTCTGCATTGACAAATACCGTTCAGCACAATGATTCATGCCCAATTAATTTCCCCTGTTAAAGTGTTCGCCTTTGTTACACTATTTGGTTTCATGATGTAGCCTATGATAAACACCATATGGCCAAATATGTGACTCCGCTAATGTTATAGGCTATACAATTTCCCCTCTTAAAGACAAGCTGGTGTAGCTTATTAGACTAGGCTACTATTAAAATGCACCGACAGTAGCCTTGGCTATGTGTAAAGTAAGCTATCGCATGATTTCATGCACGTAAGTTCATGCATCTGTCAAGTTCGTACAGGGCCTCGCCCCCCCTTGCGACGGCCCTGCAGCTCCTCCTAAGACAGCGAGGAAAAAGTTAAAATATGCGATAAACCCGGGAAAAGTTGACAGGTTTGTTTCGGTCCCAGTGATTGTGAAATTGTGCAAACGACAGCCTTTTCAAGGCATTTCAAGGAAGGAGTCGTAGCATGCAAGCTCCCAAATTGACCCAGTAGACAGAAGGCATCAATAGCCTAAATTGTTGGGACTGGGGAGGGTCATGCGTTTTTTCTCAATCACTTTGGAGGGTCATAGAAAAATGTCTTGCTGGCGAGGGAGGGTCACGTCTTTTTTAACTAACGCTCCCAAAACTCCTCCGGTAGCCCCTTAAATAAATAACGAACAGTCCCTAATTGATTATAGCCTGTAGGCCTACACCAGCAATTGTTGAACATATACCTGTACAGGACATTGACAGTAGCCCAGCCTAACAAGCAGATGTTGCAAAAAAGACGCAATTAATCAGAAATAAATAATGTAATCTGCATCGCTTTATTTAACAAACTGCAAGCAACAAGAGGGTTGAGTTCACTGTGAGGCCAAACCCAAGAGCAGAGCCTATCTGCTAAGGCACTCGATAGGCTATAACGAGCTGTGTGCGCCTGGAAAGACAATAAGATGCTTTCTGAATAGCACAGCGAAGACGGCTCTGGTCATCCCATACCCTCCCCCCACTTCCTGTAGCCTACCATTATGACTTTGCCGTTTTGGGACATTAAGCTTTTTCACGTTAAGCCCCCCTCCCCCACCCCCTTCTTTCACAAGCAGTGGGGGAGCGCGGGGCACAAAGTAACACTTTTTGGTAGACAAAGGAGGGTTCTCCGCGCTTCTGTCGTTTGGCCACAATCCGGTGCAACCAGGCCAGGACAGATATTTTAGAGCAGGGGTGTCAAACTCTTTAAAACAGTGTGGCTGAAATAAAAAACAAACAGCCTACAACAGTAACATTTTCAAATGCAACTTCTAGGCCTACAGTATTAGTTAACAACTGGTCAAAATGCATTCATGGACTGACATTGATGAGAATAAACTGCAGTCAATAATGTGCATAACAATGTCCATAACACATATCACCACTAAAATTAACTGTGGCTAAGAAAGGTACTGTGTGTGTGAGAGAGAGAGACAGAAAGAGCTATGGTACGTACACCCACCCACCCCACCCCCGCAAAAACAAATTCACGCGTGTACAATATTTGTCTGTTTCCCGGTTTTAGGTCCGTGCATTGCAAAAAAAGTAGCCTACATAGCATAACAATATCCACATGCAATAATACAACAACAACGTCTACGATGACCTATTCATTTGGACAAATTGATACAGCCCTAAAGCTAAAGTTACCTTCAGTTTTGTTCTAGCGTACCGTGACGTCTGGCTTTAAACAGCTGTAATCTAACGTTCTGACAAGCACATCAATTGCCTACTTTGTTCTTGCCCATCTGGAATAACTCCTCTAGCTTTGCTGTCTCCATCCTTTCTGTTTTCGTTGTTTAAACTTGTGATATCCATATCTAGTGAATTAGCCCAACATTGCTGATAACCATATATAGATAGCCGAGTAAAAGAAAACAACAAGTAGCCTAGTTGTGCCTGCGTGCGTATTCTGTCTTTAAAGTTTAATAATGTTCTGCACCTTTTACTAAAGAATAAAGAAAATTAAGAAGACATCTGAGATGCACCGGCGTCTCTCCTTCTCTCTAACACTTTTTGGCTTTGGCTAAATATTTCTAAAATCATTTGAGTTTCACTAGTCACATGTTTTAACAAGCAACACTTCTTTTTGAACTAATAACAGACGTGTGTCGAAAATGTACTTTATTTTCCATACGAAGAAATAACATATGCAGAGTCTACCAAGGTCAATCTTGACAAAAAAACCCTAAAACCTGAAAACACATGAGGCAAAAGTGCAAAAAATCACAAAACTAACTAAACTAACACGCGCATATTTTTGTATTGCAATCATTGTAGCCTACAGTTGTAACATCGCGTAACAGTCGTTTTACTCCCCGTATGCGCTCATTATAAAGAACGTTTAACGTGTCCCAAAAACAGCTATCAATTAATCACCAAACGTCTTATAAACAAGTATTGCCAGGAGCAACACCTTGCAAAAAATGATAACAATAG
This sequence comes from Alosa pseudoharengus, assembly GCF_046254945.1. Lineage (NCBI taxonomy): Eukaryota > Metazoa > Chordata > Actinopteri > Clupeiformes > Clupeidae > Alosa > Alosa pseudoharengus. The sequence continues at coordinate 46,273,874 of NW_027468774.1, forward strand.
GCCTAGGCCTTTATATGGTTCTGCTCCTGCCTAGATTCGAACTCAGAACTGCCTGAAAGTTGTAGACCTGTTCTGGATATACGTGCATTAACCCACTCGACTGTCAGACAACGCTATCTGCTTCGAGTAGCCTATTGGGTAGGAATGTAGCCTACACTGGTTGCTGTGGCACAGTCTTGAGTGACCGAATTCGTTTTCCTTTGTCATATGAATGTTGTCATTTTGTTAACATTACTGTTAAGGAGATGCTGTAGGCAAAGGCTATATTTCAACCTCGTTAGTGTAGTAAAAAAAAATCAGAACTATTCACAAGGTTTCTGGGCAGCATATTTATGTTCTGTTAGCAAGCGAACTTCTCATGACTACCGACAAAGTAGCCTACTGCCAGCTGACGAAGCTCTCATTTTAAAACATTACTGAGAGACAATCAAGAAATCTTGCCACTGAATCCAAAACTATGTTATGTACAAAGCTTAGGCTACAGTGGACTAGCATGTTGCAGGGGCTGCTAAAAACACAGAGAAACGCACTGAAAACTCGGCCAATCACAGCCCTTGCTGTCGAATGCGCCGTCCGGTTCGACCGTGGAACGCCACAGCAGACTATGCTGCCCCCAAGCGGCTGCAGTTGTACTTACATTTCACCGAGCTGCGTGAATCACCTTGATCGTGAATGAAGTGTCAATTTTTAACTGGGACCCACTGTATGCTCAGAGAAGTTAAGTCGGTCATCAATTACAACGGCCAAGTTTCGTGCCGATCTAGTTGGGGTCAGTGAAGTTGAGTCAAGCTGGATGTTAATCTGTTGTGGAATAGCTGTTTTAGCTGTTTTAGCTGAGAGCAGAGGTGGGACCAAGTCACTGTTTGGCAAGTCCCAAGTAAGTCCCAAGTCTTAGCTGTCAAGTCCAAGTCAAGTCCCAAGTAAATACAGAGAAGGGCAAGTCGAGTCCAAGTCCAAGTCACTTCAAAGCCAAGTCGAGTCCAATTCCAAGTCCCAATCTTTTTCAGGTCCTAAACAAGTCATCAGGTACTCTTCACTTAATAATACCATTATTAGACTATCGATCATAATTTTAGCACTTACTGTATTTTCCGGAATATAAGTCACACTTTTTTTATAGTTTGGCTGGGCCTGCGACTCAGGTGCAACATATATATATATATATATATATATATATATATATATATATATATATATATATATATATATATATATATATATATATATATATATATATATATATATATATATATATATATATATATATATATATATATATATATATATATGTATATATATGTATATGTATATGTATGTTTTTTTCCTCTTCATGACACATTTTTTGACTGGTGCGACTTATACTCCGGTGCGACTTATAGTCCGGAAAATACGGTACATCTAATTCACAGTATTTTTTAAATAAATACAGATTAAAACATCTTCAATGTTTCTGTCTTGCAATCTTTTACGACATGCGCATACCTGTGTAATATGAGTAATCTGTACAAAACGTATAGCTACATGACACTCAGCACAGCTGCAAATATATATATTGTTTTTCCAAATTGCGGAGCCCACTGTAAGGATGAGTAATAATTTGACTGATGGCATTTCACTGCGCTATGCCACAGATTTGCCTGCAAACAATTATTGGGGGCCAAGCAGCGAAGCTGCGAAGGCACCCATTGAGTTACTAGCTTTTCCTATTATTACACTTTCTGCCATTGGAGTCTATGGCAGCCCATAGAACGCCTGGCTAAAAAGTGCAGATTTTTTGGCAGAAAGTTTCGGGACACTCCACTGACCATTCACACTCATTTACGGACCTCTAAACACAGCCATCTAGCGCCACCAACAGGTCAAAATCTGGCCAAAAATTGAACCGCTGGGTCTAAAGTTATGAAATTTGGCACACTAATTCAGCACTGTCCCATGATCACTCTCACCAAATTCCAGAGCTCTATGCCCAACACTCTAGCGCTACCAATGGGTCGAACCTGGATTGCATTCACGCATGTGACCATTGAACGTTGCGTCCGATTTTAACATATCAGGCACCGTTGGAATCCCTGGACCATCCCGAGTTCATCGACTCCTATCCCGTCACTTTCCGCCATATTGGACCTCCGCCATATTGGATTTAGTACAAACTCTACGAAAAGTTTCAGCGCTTACAAATTTCATGGAACTTGGGGGAGATGATCTTCTGCCCGAGCCGCACAAACGATACTTGCCAGATTTTTCAATTTCATTTTTGTTTGCCCATGACAGCGAATCAAATACGGCGACGAAGCCACCAAAAAAGGAAGTGGACTAACATCTCCGTGACGCTTTGAGTTAACATAACAAAACTCGATACCATTAGTCAGGACACTGTCCCAATCACTCACGGCAATTTTCATGCATATACATTGAACACTCTAGCGCCACCACCAGTTCAATGGTGGACATGCGTTTATGCGCTTGATCCTTGACTCTTTTGTCTGATTTTCACAATTCAGGTAGCGTCTGAATCTATGGACCATCCCGAGTTCATCGACCCCTATCCCGTCACTTTCCGCCATATTGGACCTCCGCCATATTGGATTTAGTACAAACTCTACGAAAAGTTTCAGCGCTTACAAATTTCATGGAACTTGGGGGAGATGATCTTCTGCCCGAGCCGCACAAACGATACTTGCCAGATTTTTCAATTTCATTTTTGTTTGCCCATGACAGCGAATCAAATACGGCGACGAAGCCACCAAAAAAGGAAGTGGACTAACATCTCCGTGACGCTTTGAGTTAACATAACAAAACTCGATACCATTAGTCAGGACACTGTCCCAATCACTCACGGCAATTTTCATGCATATACATTGAACACTCTAGCGCCACCACCAGTTCAATGGTGGACATGCGTTTATGCGCTTGATCCTTGACTCTTTTGTCTGATTTTCACAATTCAGGTAGCGTCTGAATCTATGGACCATCCCGAGTTCATCGACCCCTATCCCGTCACTTTCCGCCATATTGGACCTCCGCCATATTGAATTTAGTCCAAACTCTACGAAAAGTTTCAGCGGTTACAAATTTCGTCCGATTTTCACAGAACTTGGCGGAGATGATCTTCAGACCGAGCCGCACAAACGATACTTGTCAGATTTTTGAATTTCAAGTTTATTTGCCCGTTTATTTGCCCGTGACGATGCCGACTAACAGGAAGTGGGCTAACATCTCGGCTACGCTTTAATGTATGAAGTCCAAACTTGGTACAGGGACTTGGTATCTGATTGTGAGGACGCACTAGGAAATTGGCATCATTTGGCCTCTATAGGGGGCGCTGCAATACATATACTACATATATTATACAATAATGCGTTCTCAATTAAATGCAGTAGGCTAGCATAAGTTCAAGTTGGATCTTCATGGAGAGGTCTCGAAAAGTATCATCTTTATGTAACATGCTGTTGGTGCATTTTAACATTAAACATTCTCTAACAAGAGTGCAAATCAGTTTGCAGTAAAGCTACTATTTATTGGCTAAATGTTGGTCCTTCCTCGGTCTCTTGGTGCCCTACACACAGTGCGTAACACGTGTGGGGGTAGCGGCAGCACTGAACTGTGCTCTGGCCACTTGTCTCCGCTATTTTTTTTATTTATTTTTTTTTTAGTCGCGGAGGGAAAGCGTCTCTGGGGTGGCTGGTCCACGATCAGGAAATTAGTTTTTGATTCGAGATATGTCAAGTCATCACAAGTCAAAGAGTCAAAGTCCGAGTCAAGTCTCGAGTGAATAGTATTCAAGTCCAAGTCGAGTCGCAAGTCATGCAGAATTTTATCAAGTCAAGTCTGAAGTCATTAAAATCATGACTCGAGTCTGACTCGAGTCCAAGTCATGTGACTCGAGTCCACATGTCTGGCTGAGAGATTAAGCTGAAGGTGCCGATCATTCATCCAGGCTGAAATATCCTTAAGGCATGCAGAAATCCGGTGGGAAACACTAGTCATCAGGTGGGAAAGACAGGTAAAGATGAGTGTCGTCTGCATAACAGTGATAGTCAAATCCATGGGAGCGAATGGTATCACCTAAGGAAGTGGTGTAAATAGAGAAAAGTAAGGGTCGTAATACTGATCCCTGAGGCACACCTGTGGTGAGGTCAAGAGACTTAGATACCTGTCCCTGCCAAGACACATTGAAAGAACGCCCTTTAAGGTAAGATTCAAACCAGTCAAGAGCTTTTCCAGAAATTCCCAGTTCAGATAGTATATATAGGAGAATGTCATGGTTAACAGTATCAAAGGCTGCAGATAAATCTAGTAGAATTAATACTGATGACTGAGCAGAGGACTCTCAATGCTTCAGTCACAGACAGAAGAGCAGTTTCAGTAGAATGACCACTCTTGAAACCAGACTGCATAGGGTCTAGTAGATTATTCTGATGAAGAAAGTCACAAACTTGGTTGAAGACCACTTTCTCCAAAACCTTTGACAAGAAAGGAAGAAGGGAGACAGGTCTGTAGTTCTTCACCTCAGTTGGATTAACTGTGCTTTTCTTTAGCAGAGGTGTAACCCTAGCCTGTTTAAAAGAATAAGGAACTATTCCAGAACTGAGCGAAGCATTAAATACGGGTGAGATCAGTGCCTGATTTGTGAAAATCGGATGCACCGTTCAATCTTCACATGCGTTAATGCAATCCAGTTTTGACCCATTGGTGGCGCTAGAGTGTTGGGCATAGAGTTCTGTAAATTGGTGAGAGTGATCATGGGACAGTGCTGAATCAGTGTACCAAATTTCATAACTTTAGACCCAGCGATTCAATTTTCGGCCAGATTTTGACCTGTTGGTGGCGCTAGATGGCTGGGTTTAGAGGTCCGTAAATAAGTGTGAGTGGTCAGTGGAGTGTCCCGAAACTTTCTGCCAAAAAATCTGAACTTTTTAGCCAGGCGTTCTATGGGCTGCCATAGACTCCAATGGCAGATATATAATAATAATAATAATAGGAAAAGCTAGTAACTCAATGGGTGCCTCCGCAGCTTCGCTGCTTGGCCCCCAAATATAGCTGCAAGCAGCAATGTGGGGGCCAAGCAGTGCGCTATAGCAGGAATGGAGTTGCCATGGCATGAGCAAGCACTCACAGAAAGTTTGATTGCAATTGGATAATGGATGGCTGAGAAATAAGCTCATTTACTTTGTTATAGTGCCCCTAGAGGTGCAAATTACACCAATGTCCTTGTGCGTTCTCAGTATCAGCTACCATGTCCCTGAACTTCATACACCAAAGAGTTGCTGAGATGTGAGCTCAATTTGTCTATTACAGCACCCCTAGAGGCCAATCGACACCACTTTCCTTGCATGTCCTCACAATCAGCTACTTTGCCTCTGTATTAAGTTTGGACTTCATACATCAAAGCGTTGCTGAGATACGAGTTCACTTCCTGTATTGCAGCGCCCCCTATAGAGGCCAAATGAGGCCAATTTCCTAGGGCGTCATCATAATCAGGTAACATGTCCTTGTACCAAGTTTGAACTTTGTACATCAAAGTGTTACTGAGATACAAGCTCACTTCCTGTATTGCAGCGCCCCCTATAAAGGCCAAATGATGCCAGTTTCCTAGTGCGTCCTCATAATCAGATACCAAGTCCCTGTACCAAGTTTGGACTTCATACATTAAAGCGTAGTCGAGATGTTAGCCCACTTCCTGTTAGGCGGCATCGTCGCCATGTGTGATTGGCTGTCATGGGAAAATAAACTTGAAACTAAAAAATCTGACAAGTATCGTTTTTGCGGCTCGGTCTGAAGATCATCTCCGCCAAGTTCTGTGAAAATCGGATGAAATTTGTAACCGCTGAAACTTTTCGTAGAGTTTGGACTAAATCCAATATGACGGAGGTATATGCATGAAAATTGCCGTGAGTGATTGGGACAGTGTCCTGACTAATGGTATCGAGTTTTGTTATGTTAACTCAAAGCGTCACGGAGATGTTAGTCCACTTCCTGTTTGGCGGTTTCGTCGCCGTATTTGATTGGCTGTCATGGGCAAACAAAAATGAAATAGAAAAATCTGGCAAGTATCGTTTGTGCGGCTCGGGCAGAAGATCATCTCTGCCAAGTTCCGTGAAAATCGGATGAAATTTGTAAGCGCTGAAACTTTTCGTAGAGTTTGGACTAAATCCAATATGGCGGAGGTCCAATATGGCGGAAAATGACGGGATAGGGGTCGATGAACTCGGGATGGTCCAAGGATTCAGACGCTACCGGAATTGTGAAAATCAGACAAAAGAGGCAAGGATCACGCGCATGAACGCATGTCCAGCATTGAACTGGTGGTGGCGCTAGAGTGTTCAATGTATATTCACAAAAATTGCTGTGAGTGAATGGGACAGTGTCCTGACTAATGGTATCGAGTTTTGTTATGTTAACTCAAAGTACCACAGAGATGTTAGTCCACTTCCTGTTTGGCGGCTTCATCACCATATTTGATTGGCTTTCACGGGCAAACAAAAATGAAACTGAAAAATCTGACAAGTATCGTTTGTGCGGCTCGGGCAGAAGATCATCTCCACCAAGTTCCATGAAAATCGGATGAAATTTCTGACCACTGAAACTTTTCGTAGAGTTTGGACTAAATCCAATATGGCGGAGGTCCAATATGGCGGAAAGTGACGTAATAGGGGTCATTGAACTTAGGTCAGTCCAGGGATTCCAACGGTGCCTGATATGATATAAAGTTAACGCAAAGTCTACGTCCATTATGATGCTATGATTGAAAGTGATGAGTCATCTTGAGTGATCTTGATGAGTGATATCACAATGTGAAAGATGTTTTAGATGTTTCTCCTAAATCTTAGCCTTAAGATGTTTTGTGAATATGTTAATGAATATGTTAATGGCCATTTGTACAAGTGTGCTCAGTGCCACAAATTCTTCATGCATGTATGATTAATTTTATAATTACATACAATGAAAATATTTAATATATTTGAGGTTGTACTGTATATGCTCATGTCTAATGTTTGCTATTGTGTTTTTAGATACATCTATGTAGTACACTGTCCACACGGACCAGGAATGGACACCCCTTTCTTAGTTGATTACTCAGGAGTATACCTCAGAAGGGAGGGACTTGGAGGGAACTACATCACTGGACTGTCTCCTGATGAGGTAAATAAATAGTTCTAATTTTGTAGGTGTGTGTGGTGTTGGTTAGATGTAAATAATCTTGCTCTTTCAGGTAGAAGAGCCAAACTCTACAAACCTTGATGTTGACCATGATTTCTTCCATGAAAAAATCTGGCCAAACTTGGCCCATCGTGTTCCTGCTTTTGAATGTTTAAAGGTAAGCCCCACCCCCCTTTTTTCCACTTGCCACTTTGCACCCCCACTCACACCACACACAGGTACACCCCTCTCCCCTCTCACACACACACCATTTCACTATACCCCCATACACACACCAGTGTTGTAGTCAAGTCACTATGCCTCGAGTCCGAGTCCAGGTTCGAGTCCTCAGTGTTCAAGTCCGAGTCAAGTCCAAGTCATTGAAAAAAAATTCCAAGTCAAGTCTCCAAGTCTCTGTCTCCAAGCAGGGGTGCCATCACTTGTGTGAAAGTAGTATTGCCAAATTTCTTGCCAAACCCAATGTGTTGTATTTATTATATCGGAGAGAATACCATACCATAGCTATACCATAGCCTATAGGCCTACTCATAATAAATGAGCAATCCACATCCCAATCACACAGGCCATTAAGTCACATTATGCTGTTACTGACTGCTGACAATTGTATAGGCAGTGTTGTAGAAGTTCATACTTCACAAGAGCTAGATGAACGTTGGAGTAGGCCTATTTTGTAAGAGGTAGTGTGGATCATAAAAGGGCATTTTTTTAAATTCTGGCTGTTAAATAGCCTACACAATTTTAGCGCAGTTTGGGAGGGACAGAAACAGAGCAGGGCCCGTCTTGGTACTGACTCCCGTGACGTGAACACTGGCTACCGGCAACTGCATAATTATGTTATCACTTCACTGACACTATAGAGACATATTTCACGTCAACAATAGAGATGAAAACTAGCTTTAGGTTAACGAAGATGTAGATCATCTGCCTAATTAATTTATTTGTGCAACAGGCCACGTTCATTTCAGCGAGATGAGTGAAATAAATGTTTTTAAGCTGCCATCACCATACTATTTGCTACGATATTCACCTGTTAGAAATAGAACACGTTGCTATTTCCTTTTTTTTCGTGCAGTGGATTAGGCTATCAAATCGCTCGTTTGAACAGTAGGCCTAACAGTAAATCCAGTTAATTCGTGGTTTTAAATATAGTTGTTTCTGGCCTACCCACAGAGGTTCAGTTTGTCAGTTTCACTTGCGCAGACACGTAGGCCTACATTGGCAATGTAATGTTATTCTTCTATATTTTATGACACCAAAAGTATGCTATATCTTGATCGGGAAAACGTTTAGTTTATTTTTCTTTCATCCGATAATAGCCTGCTGCAAATTAACAGACAGAAGCACGGCAGGGCACGCCCCGAATGAAAATGAATGAATGGAACCTAGCTTCTCGCGTCAGTCAGGGAAAACACTGTTCACCAAGTCACGATGATCAGCTATCCAGCAGCAGTGTTTGTTGTTTAGCCTAGGCTGAGTGTAATCTTAGGTAATGTTATGTCATGTATGAGAACTAATATTGCCTGGCAATAGCCTACTACATTGAAATAGCGGCGGCCACATCTCCAGGCATTTTGGTGTTAAAGTTAACGTTAGTTTGCTTTGCATGTGAACATGATGTGACTTGCGATGTAGCCTAACATTCCCTTGAACTAAAATTAGTATTACGAATAATTTATATATTAAAATCATATAGCAAATTATAGCCTAATGACATACTACAATTATAGCCTTATGATATATTACAAAAAAAAGTTGAGTCCTCAACGAGTCATCGCGAGTGCGAATGCACGAGTCCGAGTCCAAGTTCGAGTCCTCAGTGCTCAAGTCCAAGTCAAGTCACGAGTCTCTAAATTTGGCTAATGACTCGGACTCGAGTTCGAGTCTCGGACTCGAGTACTACAACACTGACGCACACACACACATTCATAAACTGAACACACACACACACACGTATGAACATGCGCACATACTCAGGAGCGAACACACGCACACACTCAGAAGCAAACACACACACGCACGCGCACACACACACACACACACACACACACATACAGAGAGAATCGCACACTCTCACTGTAGAGCACACACATACAGGTAACCAGTGACGGCTCCTGAAAAGATTCTCAGGGAAGGCAATTTTTCGATCCACCCACTGGATTAGCCGGTTGAAGATGTAGCGGTTCTTGATCACCTCATTATTGTGGCGACAGACAGCTAGCCAGTATCCCTCATCCAGTTGAGGGGAAATGTTCACTCTACCGAAAGCAGAAAATCTCCAACAGCTATTCATATGGGTCTTCGACAGTTCATCTTTTCAGAGAGATGGTGCTTCTGTTACACCAGTCGCTGTCCAAACAGTGCTATCTGCCGAACCGCCTTCAGGGTGAAAGAGTAGGCAGGGGTAGCAGAAGACTACATTAGCTACGCTGCAGCCTGCTAGCCAGGTTTTTTGTCTGCACCAATTTATGGAAAATCCTCGGGTGTAGGACTTTCTCTCCTTAATAGAAACCTTTTGAATGTTTAAATTTGGTCTGGGTGGTCTTAAATGTTTTGTTGCCAATTTATCGTGATTCGTTCACCGATTAAAAGGAACTTCTTTCAAAGAGACAATCGAGTTGCACTGAACGCTAGCCATCTTGACAATATGTGACTTGATTGAAGCTGCTACCTGCTCTTTTCTTAGTTACATACGTATGAAGAAAGTGCATTAGTGCAAGCTCTCCTGGAACCCATAGAGATTGTATTGAAAGCTCCGATATTTGAAAAAAATGGATTTTACATCAGAGTCTATGAGAGACTTCTGTGCGATTTTCAACCTGACTGAAATCGCCCCAAAAGGGATGGGACCATTTGAAGCACGACTTTAGCCTGATTGGACAGTGCCATTTAATGGCAGATCACATGTCTAGAACACTGATAATGACTGTTGCCGTGATAGAATTGGTTAGAAAAAAAATCCCTCCTTTTCCCGTTTGGCAGTGCGTCGCCCATATCACCCTAATGAACACACTGCCCCTGCAGGTACCCCCTCCTCACACACACACACACACCATAACAACCCCCCTTTCCAGACACACACACACTACACACAATTACACCATACCTCCCGCACAACACCCCATTACACCCCCCTGCCCTATCACTGCAAGCGCCTCATGCTTGATCATCCTTAAGCACACTATGTGGATGTTTGATTTAGTTTTTTTTAGTATATTTAGTATTTTAGTATTTTTTTATCTTCTACTGTCTCTATTGTGCAGTGGAGTTTTTTTATATTTATATACTTATATTACTTTTTCTGCTGTAAGTGCATGTTGTGTGTGATGTCTGTATGCTACTGAGACCTTGAATTTCCCCTTGGGGATCAATAAAGTATCTATCTATCTATCTATCTATCTATCTATCTATCTATCTATCTATCCCCACACACACATTACACCATAACCCCCAAACACACCTATACCTTTTTATTACTACTATTTAATGTACTCTCAGCTCAGCTGGCTGATGTACTGTAAGTTCAGCTGGCTCTTTAGCACTATTGCAACTGCAAGATTCTAACTTTTTTCTCAGTTGCTTTGGTGCTTTTCTCAGATCAGAATGAAAATTCTCAAAACTATTAGTTCAACCTCCACAACATTTAGTCATTTGTGCACATCATAGTAGCCATTCCTCCTTCCTCTGAACAAATTGCAAATGCTTTTGAACATGTATCAGTTGCTTTGTCATATCAGTCAAAATTAACTATACTTATGGATGCTGAATAGTCGTTCCCAATAAAACTAATAGTCTTCATTTCATTGCTTGAGTCATTACATACAAAATTGGTGAACTAGTTATCAAATTCTGTCACAATGCTCTAGAATTGCAACAGCACCAAAGTGACTGAGAAAAACTGTATAGTAGATAAACCCCCTTTGGTTTCAGCCAAAAATATTGGTGGGGACAATTTTGTCAAATATTGATGGGCACTAGTTACCATGGTCCCCATCTAAACCTATGCCCATGCTTATGAAAGTATTTTGGTTTAATCAAGTCTTTACCATTAACATACATAGGGCCCTAAACTAAAATAACAGGTAAAGTGCAAAGTTACTCCATAAGCAAAGTGTCTTTCACATGAACTAAAGCTATCGTGTGGCATCTGTCCCGTCTATGTTTGTTGTTAGGATCTTGCTCATGGTATTAAATTAGAACTTGTCTTGTAATTATGACCACCGCAATAGTGAAGCGGCGGTCATATAGGTTTAGTCTGAGATTTTTTTTTTTTCTGGATTTTTAAAAAAATTATATTCAGTAATTTTGTGTCAACGATTCCCAGGACACTGAAAGACCAGGCTGCACGAAACTTGGTGGGCATGTAGCCCCACAAGCATGACATGGAATCTTTGATTTTTGTTTTGATCTGTAGACCACCCGTTGCACTGGACCCCCCAAAGAATACATAGATATAATGGTCATGTAACAAAAATAAGATGTTTTAACCATCTAAGCATGATGCATAGCTAAATATGGGTTGTCTTATTATACTCTAAGTATAGAGCTGTTCTGTGCTTGTTAAGTGTCAAAAAAGAGGTGAGTTGAACAATTTGGTAACACTTTACTTGACAGAATCAACATACCTGTTCTGCCCCTGCTTCTGTGTGTGTGTGGCGTGGTCTAGCCTGCTACATTAGCTCGGCAGATAGCTAACAGTTTCCCCAAGACAAAGAATGAAGCTTGCGTATCCTTTCCAAACTTTACTCAGAAGCACTGTAAAACTACAAAGATACAAGAATACATCTCAGTATTTCATTCAGGTACAAACGTTGTTCAATGAAATATTGTCTGTTTAAAGAGTACAGAAACAAATGCGTTAGCTTAAGGCTAACTTCTATGGGAAATTCCATTAGCCTATATGATCAAAATACACATATTCGTTAACAAAAGATTTAATTACCAGTATTCTTAGTACTTAATGTCAAGATAACTGCATGAGCTTGTACTTACAGGCAAACGTTTTTCTGGCCAACTTAATCAAGAGAGAAAAATATGTGACCGTTTACTTCACCATGTATCATCGAACTACGGCAAGACTGACAGTACAAAATAAACATTACGTTAAGTTAGGAGTCACCACTAGAGGTCTCCCTTTCCCCAAATAAACAACAGAACATCACAATTCCTAAGAGTAAGAGTGACATGACACTATGATGATACATGAACCCTAACCCTAATCCTAACTTGTTATGACAAAAAACAAATGACACTTAATAACAGAAGCATTATGTCATAAACATTTATGACTTGTTTATGACACGTTCATGACAGTGTCATGTCACTCTTATGTCAATACTGTCAAGTAAAGTGTAACCAACAATTTTTTCAATAATTTTGCCAAAGAACGGTAGTTTGGATATGGGCCTGTAGTTAGTTAATGTGGATGTGTCTAGGTTGTTCTTTTTGAGAAGTGGTTTTATAACAAAAGTCTTTAGGGATTTAGGAAATGTGCCTGTCTGTAAGGATGAATTTATGATGTTAAGCAGATCTGGTGCTAGGAGGTGAAGAACATATTTTAAAAAACGGTGGGTATAGTAGTATCTAGTGTGCAAGTGGAGGAGGTGAGACTTTGTACTGTTTTATTAAGAGTTTCAGTATTGATAAAACTGAAGTTAGACATCAGGTTTAATGCTTCTGTAGTTATTGGTTGTGGTTGCTGAGTGATATGTGTTTGAGATATTATGTTCAGTCTGATTTGATGGTGGAGATGAGCTTGGGTCTTAGGTCCTAGTTGGGGGAAGGGGGGTCAGTTTTTCCACTGTCGAGAACAGGATTGTTACATTACATTTAGCAGACACTTCTTGACCAAAGTGACTTACATATGTCAGCTATATTACAAGGGATCACACTGTCCCCAGAGCAACTTGGGGTTAAGTGCCTTGCTAAAGGGCACAACGGTGGAAGCCGGGAATTGAACCGACAACTTTCAGGCTACTGCATGCTAGCCTAGCTCCTTAACCACTACACTACCACCGCCCACTACACTACACTTGTTGTATTTATTTATACACTTGTTGTATTTATTTATTTATTATGTATTTTAGCATTAGTGCAGGACTAGGATGATGAGATTGTCTGTTACTGTGATATATGGCTGTACACAGTGGTGGTGCTTTCCCCACATGTGCTCAAACAGGTATAGTGCAGGTGAGCATGCCCAAGGAATGTGTATTGTTGCATGTCTTACTGATGATGTATTGGGGGGGGGGGGGGGGTTTGTCTGTAAGTTGTTTTTCCTTCACTGTCTTGGATGCTGTAACAAAGCAAATTTCTCCTTTGGGATACAATTAAAGGATTATCTTATCTTATCTTAGGACTCAAGCATTGTTCATGTTCCGGTTTATGATGTTAGAGAAGAATAATTGTCTTGCTTTACCCGTTTTAGTATTACAATTTCGAAGCATCTCCTTGTATAGTCTCTAGACTGTTCCCACCATGTCATTTTTATCAGAGGGAGAGTAATGCCTGACTTTAGAATATGGAACCAATTCATGACTAGTAAGTACATACTGCATAGGTATTACTGATGATAATGTGCTTGCTGCTAAGGAACCAGTTTCCACTTTAGAATGGGAACCAATCACTCAGTTGTTAAGTGCTGTTTGACACAGCAACCTGGGCAGTGAAGTGCAGCGAGGTTGAGCCATATACTTATATGAGCCATATGCTTATTCTACAATTGTTCTCCCACTATTTGGAATTTATTTAGACAGTATACTAGTGGGTTATACCAGAGACTTTCTAATGAGGAGACACAGCACTCCAAAAGTCCTCCATAGAAATGCATGGGGTTAGCTTGTAACAACAATATGGCAGTTGTCTACGCATATCACACCCCTTATGCGGCAAAACGTCGACATGTGAATACATTGAGCCAATCATGTGCTGTGTTGTGAATACATTGATCCAATAATGTGGTGTGTTGTGAAGACATCGTGCCAATCATGTGTTGTGACCTCGCCGCTGGAGCAAGATTGATGTCGTGAAGCCTTGCGCAAGCGCATTTCTACCAAAATAGATGCCCGATAAGTGCCCAAAAAGCGTTGCAATATGGCCGCCGAGTGGAGGGACTTGCCTATAAGGACTTTGGTTATACATATTCTCTTTTGGTATTTACTACTAATTAGTAAGTAAAGATCAAGGCTTACTAGGTCATTATTAAGATTATATCATGAATAAAGGCCTAATTTGTCATGAACAAGACATTTGTGAATACACGCCTAACAAATGATTAATGTGCCTTAGAGGTCACTAATACAGGAATTAATTAGGTATGTATTAGTGGCTAACATGTGAACCTTAAAATAAAGTGTTACCAAACTTGGGTCTGGAAATTTGCATATCTGAAATGACAGGGTGGTACAACTGCATTCATAGAACGTTTATGTTGAAGTGAAGAGGGAAAAGAGTAAACAGGATAGTGCCTCATCCCCAAGTGACCTTTATTGCTGAGTGAAAAGTTACAGCTGAGTGTAAATCTTTCTCAAATATTGATAAAACAAGTAGCTACTTAGTTGGACTTTCATAGTTTACAGTTTTATACAGTTTACATATCAAGTGGTATAACCAATGTAAAACTAAGAAAAAGTTATTTTAATATAAAACTCTTTATTGTTTTGGAAAATTGAATGGATTAACTTGCAAGTCAAAAGTCAATAGATGCCCAATATTTCAACATAAGCTGTGAGAACATGTTATGTTTTTTTTTCTCACGGAACGTCATCAGCCAACAAGCATACAGCAGCTCAGAATCTTTTGCCTGGTTGAAAAATAGGCTACTATGATCATTCACAAAAAGTTTCCTCCGCTTGACCAGAGAGGGTTAAAGCGGAGCGAGAGGTGCAAACATTCGACAACTTCCGCATTCTATTATTGCAAGGGGGAGGGGGGAAATCCCCATTTATGCAGATCAGAGTAAGCTCTTGCTGCACTAATGTCAATGGGAGACTTGTGGAATTTTACCAATAAATTGTATAAATTATGTCTCTCTGAATCTAAAATCTAAAAACTGTGATGAGGTGCCTTGATGAACAAAGCATTCTTTCAAGGACACAAATGATTCAGATTGAGAGAGATTTATTTGTTTCATACACAGTGTTACAGTATACAACTAGTAGTGACAGGTAAACCTGGTTACCCATGGCTGTCCAAAATGGAAAAGGAAAACAGACAACAGATAGACAGATAGATGGTAGCCAGTTTAAAATGTTCTATGCCTCTGACTAATGGACTACTTTGTTTTTGTGGCAGGTTACAAGTGCATGGGCTGGTTTTTATGACTACAACACCTTTGATCAGAATGGCTTATTGGGAATCCATCATCAGGTGCGAAATATGTATTTTGCCACTGGATTTAGTGGACATGGGCTGCAACAATCTCCTGCCATTGGTCGTGCCATGGCTGAGCTTATTTTAGATGGAAGCTACCAAACTCTGAATCTCAGTGCCCTGGACGTTAAGAGGATTTTTTATGAAGAGCCCTTATTGGAGAAAAATATCGTATGACGGAATTGTGATATTGGCTTTGCCATGGCTGAGTTTATTTAAGGTGTAAGCTCCCAACATATAAATTGTGTTTTTAAACCATGCTATATACTCAATAAACACAGATCTGCTATTAAATGAATGACTTTGAGTCTTCTGTACACCATCATTGAAAAGTGTGGAAACATGTCATAATTTCCATGAAGTTATATATTATCCATCAGATAAGTTGCTTGAATGTCTTTTCTTCTAAAAATCCTGTATTTGCAGTATTTATAGCATTCACATTGTTAGCAGTCCAGTTGTTTGTTGAGGTAGTCTTCTGTTTTACATTCTGTTGCTATTTCTAGGTCATTTTTATGTTTTAAAAATAATTCCATATAGCACCTGTAAAGACCAAACACGCTGCCCCATTTTTAACCATCGGAATGGTCTCACTGAGGTGGGCCCATTCAAATTGCACACAGAGACACGGAGCCAAGGTGTGAGGAGGTGATCTTCCCCCTCCTCACTGCCATGCTGTGAACTCTTGATAGAGTAGCATTTTGCGAGGTTACTCGCAGCAGGTGCCCTTGTTACGTTGCGCAAGCAAAGCGCAACGCGTATTTCATATTCATATTTACTCACACTCGCATACACTCACACACATACACGTACACGTACGAAACACACCAGGACTTTGATGGACACTGTAATGCTTGTGGACAATGTTTGTATGTTTGTTGGTAACTTGGACAACATGCCAGGACTGGGGAAAAGTTTGTGGACTTGTGGGGGGGAAGCGGGGAAATGTTTGTCTGGGCAGCGCCATTGCAACAGCCTCGCATTTTGGCGTTTTCACGCACAGAGCTCCGCGACAGTAAAACTCACTCATTTATCATTTCTCCCTTCTGCCACAAAGTAATTTACATACCATCTTTGACACGTAGTGAGGGCCCCGCTGCCATGTCTTATTTTCCACACATTTTCCACCGTTAATTTCCCCATAGCCGCGAACACAAGCATACCCAACTTACCTGTCTGCCGCTTCCAGCTCAACTGCCCATGTGAATCGCACTCGCTGGGAGACGAGGGGTTTTCTCTCCAGCCTCGGAGCTGTGGGAGCGTGCATTGTGAACATTGGGGGGGGGATGGCGTGCATTTAGCAATAATATGAATGTTTATTTCCTTGTTGTTATGTTGTTATGAATGTATTTTGGTGGTGGATAATCGCAATTATGTTTATTTTGATTTAGAGGGATTTATTGTTTGTGTAAATACTTTTGTGTGATATACTTACCTGTACGGGGGAAATGGGGTGAGCCACTTGGCTCTCATTGGTGTCAATTGAGAAGGGAGGGGTTTCCTTGTTAAAGGGAGCCTCATTTATGTTCGGGAGAGCGATGGGGTTAGAGCTAAATGCTGATGTGCTGTAAGTACAATGCTATGCTGACTTGTGATTTTTGACTTGCTAAAGGATATTGTTGTTTCTGCTTGTGCCAAACCGGAAGCTACAAGCTAATAGCTAATAGCCCAGTATTTTTGTTGGACATTTACTTAATTTGCATCTTTGGTTATTTTTGGATTATTTTGGACTACATTTGGTATTTCACCCCGTGTGGGTATTCATGGAACTGCACCTTTTTAAGAATAAACCACAGCCTATTTTTGTACATCTTGCCTCGTGAGCCTCCTTCCACCTCCAAGTGTCCAGCCTTGCCTCGCCCGCACCCAGGGTACCGCTAGTCCATTCACACAAGGTAAGGGCTGTTTAATTCATAGTTCAATTCTGGTACAGATATGCTCAAGGAGAGAGTGGCCAATAACATTACTGTATTTACTCCATTATTGATACTATGGGGTCACCCCTATGTTCCCAGGGTCCTATGTTCCCCAGATTAATATGGTAGATAATGGGAACATTAAAAAGGGTCCTATGTTCCCACTGATCTAAAAAGAACACTGGATAGACTATCCCATTGTTGCCGCCCCAGCAACAATGAAGCCAATGGAATCGGAACACTGCCGCCATATTGGGACCACTAGCCTCCAGTTTCAGACCGTCTAAGGGCACTGCATAGTTTACTTCACTGCGAAGTCAGAGAGTCTGGTATCCAGGCTAGATCGACCTAGGCTACCTGTTTTCTTACTGTGTACGCTACAGTGGGCATTACTTCAAATTGGCCGACTTCACGCGTGATTCCCAAGTGACCTCACGCGCGATCACAAGACTTTAATTTGTATTTCCCCAGTGACGCTGCAACAACCCAAACAACCACCAGATGGCTCTTGTGAGCAGGGTGTCTCATGAAAAGAAATGGAGGGAGGGAAGAATTGGCCCTTTTTTCAGGTCAGAGCAACGAGAATCGAACCCGGGTCGCCGGCGTACGGTGCAGGTGCCCCAGCCAGCCGCGCCACGGCTGGGGCCTGATGAGAAATATTTTTGACAAATTTCAAAATCTGTCAGATATTGTCCAAATTATTTTTTATTTCACGTCTAGACATGTGAAGTGCATGAACTAGGGCAAAAAAAGTGAAAAAATTGGTCTGATTTTTTTAGTACTTTTCAGATTTTCTTAGTTTTCGCGTTCAGGATGAGAGAAAGATTTTTTCACAAATTTCAAAATCTGTTAGATATTGTCCAAATTATTTTTAATTTACCGCTAGACGTGAAATGCTTGAACTAGGGCAAAAAAGTGAAACAAAATTGGTCTGATTTTTTTAGTACTTTTCAGTTTTCTTAGTTTTCACATAAGGTGAAATAAAAAATAATTTGGACAATATCTGAAGGATTTTGAAAATTGTCAAAAAATATTTCTGGTCAGTACAAAAGACAGATATTTGACAAATTTCAAAATCTGTCAGATATTGTCCAAATTATTTTTTATTTCACGTCTAGACATGTGAAATGCTAACCTGACAATAGCCAGATGAATGTCGTTCCGCTTAGCTCCGCCTAGCTTCACTCACATCTATCTGGGACCTCTTCCATTGAGAGTGATTTCTGCAACCGACTTTATGGTTCAGCCAATCAGGACGCAGGGCGGGAGTTTCATAGATGTGACATAGCGTAGAAGCGACTGTGAGACTGTTATCAGCGTCACGGGTTGGCTTCGATGTGAGTGGTTGAAGTAGCACGTCAATAGATGACGGACAAGTGGCTTATTCAATCATATGCAAGCATTTTTTGATTAGGCCCAGCCTTCTGAAGCAACACTTCAATGGATCGGTTCCAGATGGATGAGTGGAGCTAGGCGGAGCGAAATTCATCTGGCTATTGTCAGGTTAGTGAAATGCATGAACTAGGGCAAAAAAGTGAAAAGAAATTTGGTTTGATTTTTTGGTAACACTCCATAATAAGGTGCCATAATAAATAGCAAACTAGTAATTACCTAACCCTTTGTTAATATTTGTTAATTGTTACTAACATATCTATTTGGCACAAGTTAATAGTTTTTTAATCATTAATTAAATATTAGTTGTTTGCAACCGGAACCGCTTGCAATAAAGTTGGTTAAGCTTAATTAATATATTAGTAGTATATAGCTACAGTATAATCGTGGGGCCCCTTATAATAAAGTTGGTTAAGCTTAATTAATATATTAGTAATATATAACTATCAGTATGGGGGACCCTTATAATAAAGTTGGTTAAGCTTAATTAATATATTAGTAATAGGCTATATAACTATCAGTATGGGGGACCCTTATAATAAAGTTGGTTAAGCTTTATTAATATATTAGTAATATATAACTAGTCAGACGGTGAAGGGACTGAGACCAAAACTGGCTTACATTTATTCCTTTAGGAAAAGTTAAAACAAAACAAGTAGTTGAATGGGCTATATTACATGCATCATTCCTATACCATCACTGTCAGCCCTACTAGCAAGGGAGACATGCGACATAGAATGTTCAGGTGCACAGAATGACAGTTTATTAACTAATATTCTGAGACTCACTAAACACTCACAGATGCATAAACATAATGCAAAACTAAATGTACATTCATTTCCTGCTAGACTGAATTGCACTTTCCATGCACACTAAGCTAAACTACACTGAATGCATGGAAAGTTGCTAGCGGAGTTTACAGCTAGTCACGTTAGACTCAGTGTGTATGAACTCGTGGTCATAATGAAAACATTAATAAACGTTCACTAAGTTGCTAGAATTGCACCCAAATCTTAACAATACATGTAAAGTAACATAATACAGGTGGTATATCAAAGTGTTAAACTTAAACAACATTTTACAGTTACAAAATTAAAACAAAGTGGGGAGAGCTTTATACAGTCAACCTACACAATGCAAAGATCAGCTATGGCAACAATACAAGGAAAAAACGCAGCAGAGCTGCAGTATAGCGTTTCTCCAAAGGGGGCTCCAAAACACCAATCTCAATAAAGCTGCTTAATTACGGCGAAAATCACATACAAACACTAAACTACATTTCTAACTCTGTTACACCTGACTCCCCTCCCCTGAATTTCACCAAATTCAAGCAGCAACCAAATAGTACTTCCAAAGGCAAAGAGTACACTACTTTCAAAGACTAGACAGAGAGTCACCAATTACAGGACAGCCAACCACAAAGGTATCCAATAAGGATGAAGTGGAAGAAGAGGAGCGCAAACTCACACAACCAACCACTGGCAGTAGGGTGCCTTATACACCCCACAAGACCATAAAGCCATTAAAGCCATAAATTCCATAAATTATCCACAAAGCTAATCAGAAAAGCTAGATAAATAATAATATGTCATTAACTTTTATATTAGCATATAGTTTGTAAATAAACATTTAACATTTAAATGATGTAAGAAATAACTGTTAATTAGTGCCAAACATATATTTAGTTAACTATTAACATATATTAATACAATATTAGTTCATAGATTTGTTAAAACATTAACATACAGATTTATGCAAACAACTAATATTTAATTAATGATGAAAAAACGATTAACTTTTGCCAAATAGATATTTTAGTAACAATTAACAAATATTAACAAAGGGTTAGGTAATTACTAGTTTGCTATTTATTATGGCACCTTATTATGGAGTGTTACCGATTTTTTTTCACACTTATCAGATTTTTTTAGTTTTCGCGGTCAGAATGAGAGAAAGATTTTTTGACAAATTTCAAAATCTGTCAGATATTGTCCAAATTATTTTTAATTCACGTCTAGACATATGAAATGCTTGAACGAGGGCAAAAATAGGGAAACAATTGGTCTGATTTTTTTCGTACTTTTCAGATTTTCTTAGTTTTCACATAAGGTGAAATAAAAAATTATTTAGACAATATCTGAAGGATTTTCAAATTTGTCAAAAAATATTTCTGGTCAGGACAAAAGACAGATATTTCACAAATTTCAAAATCTGTCAGATATTGTCCAAAATATTTTTTTATTTCACATCTGAAATGCATGAACTAGGACAAAAAAAATTGGTTTGATTTTTTTCATACTCTTCAGATTTTCTTAGTTTTCGCGGTCAAGCAAGAGACATATTTTTTGACAAATTTCAAAATCTGTCAGATATTGTCCAAATATTTTTTTATTTCAGGTCTACACATGTGAAATGCATGAACTAGGGGAAATAATTTAAAAAAAAAATGACCTGATTTTTTTTGTACTTTTCAGATTTTCTTTAGTTTTTACATAAGGTCTGCGGTCGGACAAGAGACATATTTTTGACAAATTTGAAAATCAGTCAGATATTGACCAAATTATTTTTTATTTCACGTAGGGCAAAAAAGTGGGGAAAAATTGGTCTGAATTTTTTCGTACTTTTCAGATTTTCTTAGTTTTCACATAAGGTCTGCAGTCAGGACGAGACATATTTTTGACAAATTTCAAAATCTGTCAGATATTGTCCAAATTATTTTTTATTTCACGTCTAGACATGTGAAATGCATGAACTAGGGGAAATAATTTTATTTTCTTAGTTTTTGCGGTCAATTTCAAAATCTGTCAGATATTGTCCAAAATATTTTTTTATTTCACATCTGAAATGCATTAACTAGGGCAAAAAAAATTGGTTTGATTTTTTTCATACTCTTCAGATTTTCTTAGTTTTTGTGGTCAAGCGAGAGACATATTTTTTGACAAATTTCAAAATCTGTCAGATATTGTCCAAATTATTTTTTTATTTCAGGTCTACACATGTGAAATGCATGAACTAAGGGAAATAATTTGAAAAAAAATGGTCTGATTTTTTTTGTACTTTTCAGATTTTCTTAGTTTTTGCAGTCAGGACAAAAGACAGATTTTTGACAAATTTCAAAATCAGTCAGATATTGACCAAATAATTTTTTATTTCATGTCTAGACATGTGAAATGCATGAACTAGGGCAAAAAAAGTGGGAAAAAATTGGTCTGATTTTTTTCGTACTTTTCAGATTTTCTTTAGTTTTTACATAAGGTCTGCGGTCAGGACAAGAGACATATTTTTGACAAATTTCAAAATCAGTCAGATATTGACCAAATTATTCTTTATTTCACATAGGGCAAAAAAGTGGGAAAAAATTGGTCTGATTTTTTTCGTACTTTTCAGATTTTCTTAGTTTTCACATAAGGTCTGCAGTCAGGACGAGACATATTTTTGACAAATTTCAAAATCTGTCAGATATTGTCCAAAATATTTTTTTATTTCACATCTGCAATGCATGAACTAGGGCAAAAAAAAATTGGTTTGATTTTTTTCATACTCTTCAGATTTTCTTAGTTTTCGCGGTCAAGCGAGAGACATATTTGTTGACAAATTTCAAAATCTGTCAGATATTGTCCAAATGATTTTTTTATTTCAGGTCTACACATGTGAAATGCATGAACTAGGGCAAAAAAAGTGAAAAAATATTGGTCTGATTTTTTTTTAGTACTTTTCAGTTTTTCCTAGTTTTCACATAAGGTCCGGGGTCAGGACAAGACAGATTTTTGACAAAGTTCTAAATCTGTCAGATATTGTCCAAATTATTTTTTATTTCACCTCTAGACATGTGAAATGCATGGACTAGGGGAAATAATTTGATTTTCTTAGTTTTTGCGGTCAGGATGAGAGAGATTTTTTTGACAAATTTCAAAATCTGTCAGATATTGTCCAAATTATTTTTTATTTCACCTCTAGACATGTGAAATGCATGAACAAGGGAAAAAAAAGTGAAAAAAAATTGGTCTGAATTTTTAGTACTTTTCAGTTTTTCTTAGTTTTCACATAAGGTCCGGGGTCAGGACAAGACAGATTTTTGACAAAGTTCTAAATCTGTCAGATATTGTCCAAATTATTTTTTATTTCACGTCTAGACATGTGAAATGCATGAACTAGGGCAAAAAAATTAAAAAATTGGTTTGATTTTTTCTCACTTTTCAGATTTCTTTCATTTTCGCAGTCAGGATGAGAGAAATATTTTTTGACAATTTTCAAAATCTGTCAGATATTGTCCAAATTATTTTTTATTTCACGTCTAGACGTGAAATGTACGGAGCCCCTAAGGGGACATGAGCAAAACAAAATCTAAAGTTTAGTTTCATGTGCCACGTGAAACTTTCATGTGCGCGCGTGAAACTTTTTCACATGAAACTTTCACGTGTGCACATGAAACTGAACTTTAGATTTTTTTTTTGCTCAAGTCCCCATAGGGGCTCCGAAGAAATGTATGAACTAGGGCAAAAACAGTAAAAAAAAAAAATTGGTCTGATTTTTTTTAGTACTTTTCCGATTTTCTTAGTTTTCACATAAGGTCCGGGGTCAGTAACTTATCCCGGATGTCTTAATTCTGCTTTTGTGCAACGGACCCCCGGACTCGAACCCGCGAACAGCAGCACCTCGGGGGTCCGTTGCACAAAAGCAGAATTAAGACATCCGGGATAAGTTACTGAGCTGCGCTCAATGAATCCAAAACAAGAGCGTACAGGCTTAATTGGTTGCACAAAGACCAAGCCAGGATGAGCAGACACGGATTCATCAAGCCAGTTGAAACCTATCCTGGATAAGTGCGCGCTCATGGCTCCCTCAAATAGACCCCGCCACCGATCACAGATTCACTGATTTACCATGGCAACTAGCGGCTTCATTGCTTCTTCTACGGTGTGAAGTAGGTAGCGATAGCCTTTTCACAACAAGCAACAAACAGCAACACCTCTGTTTAGGAGAATATTGCAACTAGTTCCGCCACTACCACGTGCGAAATGGTTAGGCACTCCCGTGATGTCACATTGTCGCATGACAGGTCGGGAATGGCAGGTATGTAAAAGTTAATTAATGATCACAAACGTTTAAATAATGACAATGGGTCTAGGTATATGTGATAACAATGTGTAGTGGGCAGTGGAATAACTATTGGTTTCCGTTTGTGGTGACTGCTGACTGAGATAAGGGATGAGATTAAATAGATCCTGGAACATAGCCTGGTCTGGAGCAGGCTAACTCCACAGAATAAATCGCCATGGTGACTTATACCATAACATATCCTGCTGCCCCCTATCCCGCTTTTGTGCAACTGGATCACGGATAAATTGACCCAGGATAACCAAGATATCCCGGCTTAATCCCTTATCCTAGTTTTGTGCAATAGGCCCCGGATCAGGAGGCGAGCGCGCTAAAAATTGAGCCAATAGCCCAGGCTACTGGCTCGCATGCCAGCAGCACTCGGGGAGTGAGGTTTACCAACGTTCCACAAGCACAGCTAAGCTAGCTGGCATCCGTTACATTAGCACAAGATTAAAGAGCTCACCGATCCATTCCATTCAAAGTCAATGAGATTCTTCAGTAACATGGCGACGTGTGTATTGACTGTAGAAGACTTCTTCTGTACGATCACACCTTTCTTCTTGGAGACAACCGTGCCCCTTTTTGCCTTTGTCCCTCTCTCTGGATTTATACCAATGAAGCGCCTGAAATGAAAATAGTCTAGTCAAGGAATAAAAGGGGTTTACCTCTGAATGAATTTCAGAGCGCAGGCTGCCTCATCTTGATACTGAAGGTTGAATATGTATGTAGTAGATTGCAAACACAGCATCAAGTCCCGTTGCAATGTTGGTGTGATGCCCTCAGAGGTTACACGGCCCTCAAAGGTGACATCCAACCTGTAATTGTGACTTGCCCTGTTGCACCTGAAACTTCAAGTCATAGCAACATTACCTTGTGGAAACGTTTGTAAACTCGAATTAAATGGCCAATATGATATATAATGTGCCTATCAATTAATCTAAATGAAATGTATGTATATCAGGCGAGGACTTGCAGGAAGACTGAGAGTTGTCTCAACGTCAGCTGCAGTAGTAGACATCTGTAGGGAACAAATACATTATGCCTACCATAATAAGATTTTAAAGAAGAAAAAATATAAACACACTACAGGTAGGTGAGAGTAACCTAGAGGCAAACGGGGTAGGCTTCTGAAGTAGCTACAGTCAAACTGCTGAATAGATTTGGCATTCCAAATTGAAAGGGTAACTTTCTACTCTACTGCAAATGTCTAAAACGTAGCATGAACCCTTTAGTGGCTTCAAAATTATCAAAATTATGATGTGCAACTGCCTCTCTGATTACATCATTGTAGTCATCTGAGAAAAACTGTGTGCCCCTCTCCACGGAAACACCTGCAGGAAAGAAGGTACCAGCACTCAGAAAGGCCTGCAGAAGCTGATGTCTCTCGGCAAGAGTAGAACATGGATTCTTTAAAATATGTGTGTTTGCTCTCGAATCTTAAAGTCCATAGACGAATAAGTGGCCCAAACTGGACAATGATCTCAGGATAATGACTGACATAATGATGTTTGGGCTTCAGTGGGTTGTCAGGAAAGGTTTGGATTCGCAATGCAAATATTCATCAATCAGAACTCTTCGGTAGGCTATTCTTCCATTTGAAATTCCCGGTGCACAACTGAGGTCCACAACTTCTCTTAGTTGCAAAACCAACTGCCATACTTTGTTGTCACCTGGATTTTGTACTTTGTCTACATTCTCAGCAAATGCCAATTCTGCACAGCATGTCCCCCAAGTTTCCCACCCTCTGGATTAACCTCACACGGTCCCTACCAAGATACTTGAACTGATTTATTCGTCGATTTAACTCAAGATAGCTAATCATTTTATCCACCTTAACAAGATGGTTAATGTACAGTGCCAGATCAATGCCTTCAAAAAGATCGTGGCAGATCAATGCCTTCAAAAAGACATGGAGGCAGATCAATGCCTTCAAAAAGACATGGAGGCAACCCTGGCTGACATACATGGAAGTATTTGAGCGTATTAAAAACAGTCAAATTTAACACCTCCACTAGATGTAGACTGCCCTTCACTGCTCTGAACATGACCATTGTAAGACTGCACTGTGCGTTTTGTGACCTGGATAAGAGGATCTGCATGGAACGCTTCTCTGCTGATATCACAATATCTGCAGAAGTGTGAACTCCTGCTGAAATTCTCCACAAAGCCTTCTATAGCAATGCAATATAGCAATGTGAGCCCAGGTTGTCACCTGCAATGGCACACAGAGTTCCCTTGTAGACCTTTCCATCAGACAGGGTAACACCATTGAGGTCAAGATCTTTAAGGTCATTAACCGCAAGTATCTTATGTTTTTTCTTTACAGATCCTAGTGGGTTTACCACTTCAAATGCCTCCTGATACAGAATCAAGCTCAGTGATGAGCTATCAGTCTGGAAGAGCACATTCTCAGCCATGTTTTTGCCATCCCACACATCCTTAATAATATTCTTCGAACCAATACTGGAGTGTACTTGCTTATATTGTTCCTGCACTGATTGGTAATGGAATAGAGAATCAATTGTCTGTTTAAAGAAGCCCTATGCAGGTCTGGTTATTCCTTCGCTGTTTCTGGGTTTTCGACTGATTTGGGCTCGCATTATTCACGACATAGCTCCCCCTGAAGCTTCGGTAGCAAGTGACTGCTACGCTAAACCCCCAATAGCGAGCTAGCATCAATAAACCAAGCTAAACACATAGGGCTCACAATAAAACGGTCGAGCACCCAAAGGTAGGCTACTTACAATTTCAACAGCAACAAAGCCAAGTCGGAGTCCGTTTTGCAGTCTTCTTAGAAACTACAATCTGACTAAATCTGACTACATTTTCGTGTATTTCCGCCGAGTTACATCCGGATGTGTTCCGACCGTGACCAGAAAGTTGCATATTCGGTTTTTCCACGGAGAAGCACTAGGGGGAGACGAAGCACCCACCAAACGACCCAAAAAGTGTTGTAGATCCATCAGAACGACTCTCAACCTGCATAATTAAGGTCATTTTTGCTAAAATTGTTGCATAGGGCCTCTTTAATAGGAACATACTGGGCAAAACACTCTTTACCTGCCTCATTCTCAGCTAGACAGATTTGAACTGGCTCAACATAGTTGAAGCTGTTCTTGAAAACTGTTTTTCTTTTCTAATCAGTTTTCAGAGGCTGAGTGTTGTAGGTCCTAAAAAGATCCTCAGTTTTCATGACATTGTTTGTGTCAGCTTCAGAAATCCAAAGTGTAATCAACTTGTCTTTTAGTTTGAAAAGCAAATGTCATATGTGATGCGATGCGATCTGGGAAAACCCGTCGGATGTCGCGCTGGCACGTTTCGAGGAAATAGTAAAAATAGGTCGATTGTCATTTATTTGGCAAAATTGTGTTTTCATTAAATAATTATAATATTTGAACTGGTACTGATGGCATTGATATGATATGACTTCATTCGTGTGGTTACTCTATGGCCTTGATTGGTGAACCGTCTTTGTAGCTGCGATGGCGATGTCAATAGCGTGAACGACATCTTGGCGATGTCAATGCCCTAAACGACGTGATTATGGATTATTTCATATCCAGAGATCCAAGTATCCAGTGCCCCAGTGAAATTCTAGCGCGGCTCTAGCTGGAAACGGAATTCATGAGCGCATCTCCGTGCCTGCTTTAATCATGGCTCGAGCCTGTCACTTACCAGCCAATAAAAAAAAAACAAGGAATAAAGAAAGGGGCCATAATAGCCAATCAGGAAATAGCACCTCTGTAGCTGGCTAAGATTAAACGCAACAACCAATGAAAATCGTTCACATGATTCTTCGTTGTGTTCGACTTCGAGTGTTTCGTTGTACTCACATACACTGTGGAATCCGCTGGAGCTCATTTCATCACTTTGAGCATAGAGTAAATCGTCCCCTGTTTAATGTTACAACAAATTCACAACTTGTTTGACAGAAAAAATGACAAGTTGATCGCTGTTAGAGAGTGTTACCCACATAACTAGCATCTGTTTTTCAATGCTTAGCGTCATTGTAGCCTAAATTTAGCAACAGTTTACCAGCTTGTGCTCTCACACCATGCGTATTCTGCAGGCACACATGCGGACATTTAATAAGGATCTATACGTATACTGTAGAGAGAGTCCTCTAAAAGTTGCCATATACTGTTTTTGAAGCTGTCCAACTGTAAAACTAAACATAGCCTTCTGATAAACTATTCAGAGATGGACATCAGAATATTCTTCCTGATCAGAGGGAGAGGAACAGTGAGAAGGATGAGGGAGGTATGATAATTAACGGTAACATTAACATTTATGCTGGTAATAGCCAGTGCAGTGATTTGATCAATGGTTTAATGGCAAACTTAAATAAGTTTGCTTCATTTGCAAATGTAGCCTATAATAATATACACAGAATCAGAGTAGCCATTTGTGTAGATTATTATAGGCTACATTTGCAAATTATCACCAAAAGTCAGTATGAAGGCTATAGTAGGCTATTTAACCTACAAAGAACTGCAGTATTGCCAGGATGTCTATAGGACCCTTGCCTGGAAGGGAAGTATATCTCAATTTTGACTAAAAATAAGCTTCCCTTGTGTTAGTAGGAAAACCTATTAAATTCATGCAGTGAGTATAGTACTTATACCTGAAAAAAAATTCCAAGAACCTTGTAATAAGAACATAAATAATATTGCAAACAGACTTGTAATATCATTACAATAATATGGCAAAAACATCCAAACAAACTTGTAATACGTATATAATAGCATTGCAATATCATTGCGATACGGTTGGGATATAATTGCAATAAAAACCAAGTCCAACAACCTTGTAATAACTACATAATAATATTGCAAACAACCTTGCAATATCATTGCAATAATATGGCAGAGCCATTCCAAGGACCTTGAAATAAGTATATCATATTGATGCAACATCATTGCAATGACCTGGCAAAACTATTCCAAAACACTTGAATACGCATTTAATAATATTGCAATATCATTGCGATAAAATGGCTAAAACATGAGAATGACTTTAAAATACGGTTGGGATATAGTTGCAATAAAAACCAATTCCAACAACCTTGTAATAACTACATAATAATATTGCAAACAACCTTGCAATATCATTGCAATAATATGGCAGAGCCATTCCAAGGACCTTGAAATAAGTATATCATATTGATGCAACATCATTGCAATGACCTGGCAAAACTATTCAAAAACACTTGAATAAGCATATAATAATATTGCAATATAAACATCCAAATACACTTGTAATAAGTATATAATAGCATTGCAATATCATTGCGATAACATGGCTAAAACATCAGAAGGACTTTGAAATACGGTTGGGACATAGTTGCAATAAAAAGAAAAAACATTCCAAGAACTTTGTAATATGTACATAATAATATTGCAAATAACCTTGCATTATCATTATAAAAACTTAACAGAACCATTGCAAGAACATTGAATTAAGTATATCATAACGATGCAACATCATTGCCATGACCTGGAAAAACCATTCCAAAACACTTGTAATAAGTATATAATAGCTTTGCAATATCATAGCGATAACATGGCTAAAACATCAGAAGCACTTTGAAATACGGTTGGGATATAATTGCAATAAAAACCAATTCCAACAACCTTGTAATAACTAAATAATATTGCAAACAACCTTGCAATATCATTATAGAACGTTCGCGTAGAATTCTAGAAGGAGCCAGGAAAATGATTCACTATCTGGGGAATGGCATTGTCTCCTCAACAGGTTAAGATGGTTTTGCCATGTTATCAAAAGGAAATTGCGCAGATAACAAAGAAGAATGTATAATTTCATTTTAAACATATAAGTGTGGTAAATTATAAATGCTCACTACACTAAATAGGTCAGAATGCAGAATGTATAATGCTGACGTTTCGAAACAGCGTCGAGCTTCCGAAACGCAAGTGTTTCGAAAAGTGTTTCGAAGTGTGGTTCAAAACGCCCATGTCACGTGACCATGGCTAAGTGAGGCTTCGTGGTGTTTAAATTTGGTTTGGACAGGTGGGACACTTACCGCGCGAGCCAATTACCTGAGTAAACACCTGTTTGATCTAAATTACAAAGTCCCAGAATGCTTAAAAGTCATTCTTGTGCAGTGCATTCATAGGTTAGTGAATAGATTAATTGACACGCTAGAAACCGACAGTGAGCGATAGTTTAGATAGATATAGTCTAGTGACCCTTTGAAATACTGGTAGGAAAAAGATTCTTGTCTTGTCTTGTCCTGTCAATGCCCTAAACGACGTGATTATGGATTATTTCATATCCAGAGATCCAAGTATCCAGTGCCCCAGTGAAATTCTAGCGCGGCTCTAGCTGGAAACGGAATTCATGAGCGCATCTCCGTGCCTGCTTTAATCATGGCTCGAGCCTGTCACTTACCAGCCAATTAAAAAAAAACAAGGAATAAAGAAAGGGGCCATAATAGCCAATCAGGAAATAGCACCTCTGTAGCTGGCTAAGATTAAACGCAACAACCAATGAAAATCGTTCACATGATTCTTCGTTGTGTTCGACTTCGAGTGTTTCGTTGTACTCACATACACTGTGGAATCCGCTGGAGCTCATTACATCACTTTGAGCATAGAGTAAGTCGTCCCCTGTTTAATGTTACAACAAATTCACAACTTGTTTGACAGAAAAAATGACAAGTTGATCGATGTTAGAGAGTGTTACCCACATAACTAGCATCTGTTTTTCAATGCTTAGCGTCATTGTAGCCTAAATTTAGCAACAGTTTACCAGCTTGTGCTCTCACACCATGCGTATTCTGCAGGCACACATGCGGACAATTAATAAGGATCTATACGTATACTGTAGAGAGAGTCCTCTAAAAGTTGCCATATACTGTTTTTGAAGCTGTCCAACTGTAAAACTAAACATAGCCTTCTGATAAACTATTCAGAGATGGACATCAGAATATTCTTCCTGATCAGAGGGAGAGGAACAGTGAGAAGGATGAGGGAGGTATGATAATTAACGGTAACATTAACATTTATGCTGGTAATAGCCAGTGCAGTGATTTGATCAATGGTTTAATGGCAAACTTAAATAAGTTTGCTTCATTTGCAAATGTAGCCTATAATAATATACACAGAATCAGAGTAGCCATTTGTGTAGATTATTATAGGCTACATTTGCAAATTATCACCAAAAGTCAGTATGAAGGCTATAGTAGGCTATTTAACCCACAAAGAACTGCAGTATTGCCAGGATGTCTATAGGACCCTTGCCTGGGAGGGAAGTATATCTCAATTTTGACTAAAAATAAGCTTCCCTTGTGTTAGTAGGAAAACCTATTAAATTCATGCAGTGAGTATAGTACTTATACCTGAAAAAAAATTCCAAGAACCTTGTAATAAGAACATAAATAATATTGCAAACAGACTTGTAATATCATTACAATAATATGGCAAAAACATCCAAACAAACTTGTAATACGTATATAATAGCATTGCAATATCATTGCGATACGGTTGGGATATAATTGCAATAAAAACCAAGTCCAACAACCTTGTAATAACTACATAATAATATTGCAAACAACCTTGCAATATCATTGCAATAATATGGCAGAGCCATTCCAAGGACCTTGAAATAAGTATATCATATTGATGCAACATCATTGCAATGACCTGGCAAAACTATTCCAAAACACTTGAATACGCATTTAATAATATTGCAATATCATTGCGATAAAATGGCTAAAACATGAGAATGACTTTAAAATACGGTTGGGATATAGTTGCAATAAAAACCAATTCCAACAACCTTGTAATAACTACATAATAATATTGCAAACAACCTTGCAATATCATTGCAATAATATGGCAGAGCCATTCCAAGGACCTTGAAATAAGTATATCATATTGATGCAACATCATTGCAATGACCTGGCAAAACTATTCAAAAACACTTGAATAAGCATATAATAATATTGCAATATAAACATCCAAATACACTTGTAATAAGTATATAATAGCATTGCAATATCATTGCGATAACATGGCTAAAACATCAGAAGGACTTTGAAATACGGTTGGGACATAGTTGCAATAAAAAGAAAAAACATTCCAAGAACTTTGTAATATGTACATAATAATATTGCAAATAACCTTGCATTATCATTATAAAAACTTAACAGAACCATTGCAAGAACATTGAATTAAGTATATCATAACGATGCAACATCATTGCCATGACCTGGAAAAACCATTCCAAAACACTTGTAATAAGTATATAATAGCTTTGCAATATCATAGCGATAACATGGCTAAAACATCAGAAGCACTTTGAAATACGGTTGGGATATAATTGCAATAAAAACCAATTCCAACAACCTTGTAATAACTAAATAATATTGCAAACAACCTTGCAATATCATTATAGAACGTTCGCGTAGAATTCTAGAAGGAGCCAGGAAAATGATTCACTATCTGGGGAATGGCATTGTCTCCTCAACAGGTTAAGATGGTTTTGCCATGTTATCAAAAGGAAATTGCGCAGATAACAAAGAAGAATGTATAATTTCATTTTAAACATATAAGTGTGGTAAATTATAAATGC
Organism: Alosa pseudoharengus; assembly: GCF_046254945.1. Taxonomy (NCBI): domain Eukaryota; kingdom Metazoa; phylum Chordata; class Actinopteri; order Clupeiformes; family Clupeidae; genus Alosa; species Alosa pseudoharengus. The sequence continues at coordinate 46,306,408 of NW_027468774.1, forward strand.
TCACTACACTAAATAGGTCAGAATGCAGAATGTATAATGCTGACGTTTCGAAACAGCGTCGAGCTTCCGAAACGCAAGTGTTTCGAAAAGTGTTTCGAAGTGTGGTTCAAAACGCCCATGTCACGTGACCATGGCTAAGTGAGGCTTCGTGGTGTTTAAATTTGGTTTGGACAGGTGGGACACTTACCGCGCGAGCCAATTACCTGAGTAAACACCTGTTTGATCTAAATTACAAAGTCCCAGAATGCTTAAAAGTCATTCTTGTGCAGTGCATTCATAGGTTAGTGAATAGATTAATTGACACGCTAGAAACCGACAGTGAGCGATAGTTTAGATAGATATAGTCTAGTGACCCTTTGAAATACTGGTAGGAAAAAGATTCTTGTCTTGTCTTGTCCTGTCAATGCCCTAAACGACGTGATTATGGATTATTTCATATCCAGAGATCCAAGTATCCAGTGCCCCAGTGAAATTCTAGCGCGGCTCTAGCTGGAAACGGAATTCATGAGCGCATCTCCGTGCCTGCTTTAATCATGGCTCGAGCCTGTCACTTACCAGCCAATTAAAAAAAAACAAGGAATAAAGAAAGGGGCCATAATAGCCAATCAGGAAATAGCACCTCTGTAGCTGGCTAAGATTAAACGCAACAACCAATGAAAATCGTTCACATGATTCTTCGTTGTGTTCGACTTCGAGTGTTTCGTTGTACTCACATACACTGTGGAATCCGCTGGAGCTCATTACATCACTTTGAGCATAGAGTAAGTCGTCCCCTGTTTAATGTTACAACAAATTCACAACTTGTTTGACAGAAAAAATGACAAGTTGATCGATGTTAGAGAGTGTTACCCACATAACTAGCATCTGTTTTTCAATGCTTAGCGTCATTGTAGCCTAAATTTAGCAACAGTTTACCAGCTTGTGCTCTCACACCATGCGTATTCTGCAGGCACACATGCGGACAATTAATAAGGATCTATACGTATACTGTAGAGAGAGTCCTCTAAAAGTTGCCATATACTGTTTTTGAAGCTGTCCAACTGTAAAACTAAACATAGCCTTCTGATAAACTATTCAGAGATGGACATCAGAATATTCTTCCTGATCAGAGGGAGAGGAACAGTGAGAAGGATGAGGGAGGTATGATAATTAACGGTAACATTAACATTTATGCTGGTAATAGCCAGTGCAGTGATTTGATCAATGGTTTAATGGCAAACTTAAATAAGTTTGCTTCATTTGCAAATGTAGCCTATAATAATATACACAGAATCAGAGTAGCCATTTGTGTAGATTATTATAGGCTACATTTGCAAATTATCACCAAAAGTCAGTATGAAGGCTATAGTAGGCTATTTAACCCACAAAGAACTGCAGTATTGCCAGGATGTCTATAGGACCCTTGCCTGGGAGGGAAGTATATCTCAATTTTGACTAAAAATAAGCTTCCCTTGTGTTAGTAGGAAAACCTATTAAATTCATGCAGTGAGTATAGTACTTATACCTGAAAAAAAATTCCAAGAACCTTGTAATAAGAACATAAATAATATTGCAAACAGACTTGTAATATCATTACAATAATATGGCAAAAACATCCAAACAAACTTGTAATACGTATATAATAGCATTGCAATATCATTGCGATACGGTTGGGATATAATTGCAATAAAAACCAAGTCCAACAACCTTGTAATAACTACATAATAATATTGCAAACAACCTTGCAATATCATTGCAATAATATGGCAGAGCCATTCCAAGGACCTTGAAATAAGTATATCATATTGATGCAACATCATTGCAATGACCTGGCAAAACTATTCCAAAACACTTGAATACGCATTTAATAATATTGCAATATCATTGCGATAAAATGGCTAAAACATGAGAATGACTTTAAAATACGGTTGGGATATAGTTGCAATAAAAACCAATTCCAACAACCTTGTAATAACTACATAATAATATTGCAAACAACCTTGCAATATCATTGCAATAATATGGCAGAGCCATTCCAAGGACCTTGAAATAAGTATATCATATTGATGCAACATCATTGCAATGACCTGGCAAAACTATTCCAAAACACTTGAATAAGCATATAATAATATTGCAATATAAACATCCAAATACACTTGTAATAAGTATATAATAGCATTGCAATATCATTGCGATAACATGGCTAAAACATCAGAAGGACTTTGAAATACGGTTGGGACATAGTTGCAATAAAAAGAAAAAACATTCCAAGAACTTTGTAATATGTACATAATAATATTGCAAATAACCTTGCATTATCATTATAAAAACTTAACAGAACCATTGCAAGAACATTGAATTAAGTATATCATAACGATGCAACATCATTGCCATGACCTGGAAAAACCATTCCAAAACACTTGTAATAAGTATATAATAGCTTTGCAATATCATAGCGATAACATGGCTAAAACATCAGAAGCACTTTGAAATACGGTTGGGATATAATTGCAATAAAAACCAATTCCAACAACCTTGTAATAACTAAATAATATTGCAAACAACCTTGCAATATCATTATAGAACGTTCGCGTAGAATTCTAGAAGGAGCCAGGAAAATGATTCACTATCTGGGGAATGGCATTGTCTCCTCAACAGGTTAAGATGGTTTTGCCATGTTATCAAAAGGAAATTGCGCAGATAACAAAGAAGAATGTATAATTTCATTTTAAACATATAAGTGTGGTAAATTATAAATGCTCACTACACTAAATAGGTCAGAATGCAGAATGTATAATGCTGACGTTTCGAAACAGCGTCGAGCTTCCGAAACGCAAGTGTTTCGAAAAGTGTTTCGAAGTGTGGTTCAAAACGCCCATGTCACGTGACCATGGCTAAGTGAGGCTTCGTGGTGTTTAAATTTGGTTTGGACAGGTGGGACACTTACCGCGCGAGCCAATTACCCGAGTAAACACCTGTTTGATCTAAATTACAAAGTCCCAGAATGCTTAAAAGTCATTCTTGTGCAGTGCATTCATAGGTTAGTGAATAGATTAATTGACACGCTAGAAACCGACAGTGAGCGAT